>NC_140996.1:117338624-118607789 GCF_052327205.1 Somniosus microcephalus
CTACGAAGCCGGGCAGCGTACAGACCCGAGAAGAGGGAGCAAAGTGTCCCGTAGGGTTGCTCTGACGACGGGGAAATAAAAGAAATTAGAAGCACAGAAAGCCGCGAGGAGCTGCAGTTTGCCACGGGAACCGTGGAGAGTGGCGTTAGCAGCAGCGCGGGGGGAAGTGCGCGAAGACCATAGGGCGTTGCCATCAAGGCATAAAACGCCAGCAACAGTGCTAGCAGCAGCGGAGAAGACGGAAAGCACGGGAGGCGTCATTTTGTTAAATCGGGGAAGAAGGCAAAGCGCGGGAGGCGCCATCTTAGATTTCCAAGATGCCGAAGACTGGCAATATCACTGCCTTCGATAATGCAACAGAAGACTGGACCACATATGTGGAAAGAGTCGAAGCATATTGCGAGGCAAACAAAGTAGCCGATGAGAAAAAGGCATCGGTACTACTAAACTTAATGGGCGCAAGAACGTATGGCCTATTGCGGAACCTGATTACTCCAGCCAAACCGATGGCGAAGAGTTTTAATGAAATTGTTGATATCCTACAGGAACACCTAAATCCTACACCGCTGCTGATAGCAGAAAGATTTAAATTCCACAGGAGAAATCAGCATAAAGATGAGAGCAATGCTGATTATCTTACGGAACTATGCAAGCTATCAAAGCACTGCCAGTTCGGAGCAGGACTGACACTCTATGGGACAAATTTGTCTGTGGACTCCTGAGTGAAGGAACCCAGAAGAGGTTACTCTCAGAGAAAGAGCTGACGCTAGATAAGGCTTTCAGCGTGGCAGTATCGTACGAAGCAGCAGCAAGGGGAGCTGCGGAAATACAGCAAAAGCCACAGGAATACGGCACCCATGAAATGACACGGGGATTTGAAAAATGTTATCGCTGCGGCAGAACAACCCATGACCAGAAGGACTGCTGGTCCAAGGACAAAATATGCAGGCAATGCGGAAAGATGGGACACATTGCACGAGTTTGCAGGTCCGGGAACAAGAGACTAAGCTGTCTCAAACTTCACAATGTAATCGCAAAAGAGGATCACCGAACCATTTGGGTCACCCTCACGATAGCAGGGTCCCAAGTCAAAATGGAATTGGATACAGGATCAGCCCTGACCGCCATGAATTGACGAGACGACGAGCGGCTATTCTCACACATACCCTTGAAAGAGACATCCATTGTCTTGAAGACGTATACGGGGCAAAAAGTATACCCCAGAGGGAAAATAAAGGTGCCTGTCGAATACAACGGCAAGGAAATACAGAAATTGTATCTGTACCTCCTGCAAGATGGTGGACCACTGTTATTGGGACGTGAATGGATCAGAAAGATAAGTTTAGACTGGCACTCCATTCAGGCACTGACGGTGGCTGGTAAAAAAGATGACGACGTCACACCTGGACGATTGTCAAAAATCTTAGCTAACGCCAAAGAGGTATATCAACAAGAACTGGGAACTCTTAAAGGCGTAACCGCCTCGATAAAAATAGAAGAGAATGCAATTCCCAAGTTTTTCAAAGCAAGACCGGTACCATATGCAATTCGCCCAGCCGTCGAGGCAGAGCTGGAGAATCTGGAGAATGCAGGCGTGTTATCTAAGGTAGACCGGAGCGAGTGGGCGACACCCATCGTTCCTGTCATGAAGAAAACGTTAAACAATAAGTCTGAGGAGCCAAGGAAGGTTCGCATCTGTGGGGACTTCAAGGTGACGGTGAACCCAGTCCTTCACACAGTACAATATCCTCTCCCGAGGATAGAAGATATTTTCGCCTCACTATCTGGAGGGAAGCGTTTTACAAAAATTGACCTAGCACAAGCATATTTGCAGATGGAGGTTGAAGAATCCTCTAGGAAGTATCTCACGATAAACACTCACAAAGGTCTTTACCAGTATAATCGACTGGTATTCGGAGTAGCATCAGCTCCGGCGATATGGCAAAGAGCGATGGAACAAGTCCTGCAAGGGATTCCGGGGACTCAGTGTTACTTGGACGACATCCTAGTGACAGGTGAAGATGACAGTGAACACCTTGCCAACCTAGAGCAGGTGCTCACTAGACTAAGAGAACATGGGCTACGAGCCAATCGCCCCAAGTGCGAGTTTTTTAAGAAACAGATATCGTATTGTGGCCACGTGATTGATGAAGAGGGGTTACATAAGTCCCCTGACAAAATTGAAGCGATAGCTAAGGCTCCAGCGCCTGAAAATGTGTTGCAACTGAGGTCATTCCTCGGATTGGTGAATTACTACCATAAGTTTTTGCCGAATTTGTCCACAATTCTGCACCCACTGAACGCCCTACTACAAACTGGAGTAGCATGGAAATGGAGCGATGAATGTAAGCGGGCCTTTCAGAAGAGTAAAGACCTAATCACTTCAAGAGAAGTATTGGCTCACTACAACCCATCACTACCGATAAGACTGGCGTGTGATGCGTCTCCCTACGGCATTGGAGCGGTACTGTCACATAAATTCCTTGATGGTTCAGAGAGGCCGATAGCTTTTGCGTCACGCTCGTTAACTTCAGCCGAGCGTAACTACGCCCAGATTGAAAGAGAGGCCCTCAGCCTGGTATGGGGGGTGAAGAAGTTCAATCACTACCTGCACGATCAGAAATTTACTCTACTAACTGATCATCAATCTCTTGTCTCCATTTTCAACCCTCAGAAGGGCGTCCCAATAATGACAGCACAACGGCTACAGAGGTGGCCCCTTTTCCTAGGGGCACACCAATATGACATCGAGTACAAAGGAACTAAACAGCATGGGAATGCTGATGGATTGTCGCGCCTACCGTTGCCAACGGTGGAAGAAGCACCTGCAGTGGATCCAGTGGAGATATTCCACTCGACCATAGTCGAATGTCTACCTGTGACGAATGCAAACATAGAAAATAAAACACGAAATGACCCGACACTCTCCTGGGTCTATGATTTAACGGTGAAGGGATGGCCAGCACATGGCGAACCACTGTTGCCAGCATTCTCGCCGAGAAGAGAACAGCTGTCAGTGTGCAGAGGAACCTTGATGTGTGGATTCAGAGTAATAATTCCACCCAAATTGAAGGATAGAGTGCTCAATGAGCTTCATGAGGGTCATCTGGGAGGGGTAAAAATGAAGAACTTAGCCAGAGCGTTTGTGTGGTGGCCGGGAATCAATAGAGAAATCGAAGAGACGACCCAGAGCTGTACAGGATGCCAGAAGGTCCAAAACGCCCCACCACAAGCCCCTCTACATCCATGGGAGTGGCCCTCATCTCCATGGCAGAGGGTGCACATTGATTTTGCTGGTCCATTTATGGACTCGATGTTTTTAATTGAGGCGGATGCACATTCAAAGTGGCCAGAGGTAATAAAAATGTCCTCAACCGCCACAGAAAAAACTATCACAGTCTTACGAACCATATTCACCAGAAATGGGCTGCCTGAACAGATTTGCTCCGACAATGGACCACAGTTTGTGTCTGAAGAGTTCCGGAGGTTCTTAAAGAACAATGGTGTTAAGCATTACACATCCGCCCCATATCATCCAGCCACCAATGGATTGGCTGAGAGGTTCGTTCAAACATTCAAGAAGGCTATCAAGGCAATGTGTAATAAAGACATACCCCTACAACACAAGGTGGATAACTTCTTGTTTGCCTACCGGAATGCGACACATGCGGTTACCAACCAAACTCCAGCCATGATGTTCTTCAATCGAAGACTAAGATGCCGCTTGGATTTGGTTAAGCCAAACATCAGAAGAGATGTGGAGAACAGGCAGTTTCAGAATATGAATGAAAGGCCGACCAGGAGTTTTAAGATAGGTCAACCAGTTTTGGCCCGGGACTACCGCACAGAGAAATGGCAGCCAGGAATGACCTGTACACGGCAAGGACCTCTAATGTATACCGTGGACGTTGGAGAGAGCATTGTAAGACGCCATGCTGACCAGATTCTAGAGTCACTGGAAAACGTCAATTCCACACCACGATCCGATACACCTGGTGATGAAACCGAAGTACCAATTGCATCTACCTCAGAATCGGGAATATTGGAAGCAGACGAACCCAACAACGACGTTGATTCCGAATCAACTCTGCCAGAAGAACCTGATACCCCAAAGAGGCGTTATCCAGACAGAATCAGGAAGCCTCCTCAAAGACTGAACTTATAATTGCTTAACTTCAGCTAATGTATATGACAACTGTAATTGTAAATATGTTATTTAATTATTAATCGAATGTTATGTACTGTTTAGCTAAAAGGGGAGGAATTGTAGTGTATGTACTTTGCAGAAGGAACTACATTCTGCAGCCCCTGTATACTGCAGTACCAGTAGTGACCACCCCTGTATATAAGCCTGTGTAGTAACTTTGCATAGTTAGTTCCAGTTTGTCTCCACTCAGTAAAGACCTGTTATAACCAACTCCTGCAGTCTGTGTCTCAATTACACACGGACATAATAGGTATGTAAGCCTGTGGGGAAAAGAGCATGGCTGGAGATGGTGGTCAGGATTAATGCAGCACTGTCTGGAAGCTATGGCTGCAATGTCAGAAAAAAACACTGTGGCCTCATCAGGAAAGAGCCAGCGCAGACTCGATGGGCTGAATGGCCTCCTTCTATGTTATACTATTCAATTCTATGATTCTAGGAGGGGCAAGGTAGGATCCCATAATGTCAACTCGTATTTATACAATTTATCAACGATTACTATCATGAGCGTTTCCTCCATGCATTCATTCACCTTCTCTCCACCTAGCCCTTAATGCCCATGAAGTTGCACTATGCACTTGTCAGCACTTCACTTACCCAGCACCAGAAGACCCAGGGCAAACCTGGAACAGCTCCTTCTACAAACAGCAAGATGCACCCTGATCTGTCAAGGCTGTGGCTGTGCTGCTTCTGATGCCTATGGTGTGCTCTATAATGCATTTGGTGGAGGTACTTGGATGAGGTGTGGGAATGCCACACAGGGGTCATAAACCAAGGCAGAAGCAGGTATCCTTGGTCGCCCAGGTTGAAAACCTATACATACTGGGTATTAACAAATAATGTCACCGGCAACTCGAGTTAACGGCCGCTGAAAATGGACGCAGCAATACTGGAGAAAAATTTGCACTGGGGGCTAAAGATGTTTAGCCCAGCGCCAACTTATTGTGTAACACCCTCCTGGTGGCATTAGTGCAGGCCTGGAAGTTGAAGTTCCCGTCCAGGAGCGGAGTTCCAGCTTCCAACAGCCTCTGGGAGCGAGGCTGTGGAGTTTGCAAAGAATTGTGGGCAAATAAAAGGGCTATGAATTAAAAGGGCCAATGCGTTCAGAACTAATAAAAATTAAAATAAAGTAAAAAAATGAAGTTTTCAGCCTTTAAAAAAAAAAATAACATTAAAAAGTCCCAAATGGGAGTCTTCAACACTTAAAGCTGAATTCCCTTCCGAACCTCAAAAAATGGGAAAAGTGCTTCAGCAATAACACAAATGGCTCAACAAGCCAGGGAAAGAGCACACAGGGTCTCGCTCGCAGCACTCCAAGAGAGGTCCTCTACCCACAGGGACTAAGAGGTCCTCCAGAAAGAAGGATGTGGAACCACATAACTGAGGACGTCATCGCCAGCAGTGTTGCCCACACCACCTGGCTCCAGTGCCCAAAGAAGTTTCATGACCTCAGACCAGTGGTCAAGGTCAGTGAATGCATCTTCAAAAGCCGTCTCTTCTACCAACTGAATCATTAGCCTCACACACTGCTCAATGCACGTCTCACCCCTCCCCCCCGCCACCCCACAATCACTCACCTACCAATAATCTGTACCAATCACGAGGCACATCTCCAATTCTTAGCTTCACCTCACCCCCTTGGAGGAGACAGTGCAGCCCATTCTTGGCAGGGGCATGGCTGAGCCTTTGGCCAGTGGCACGGCAGAAAGGATACAAGATGCTGGTATCCTCCTAAGTTATCCTCCTTCTGGCATGCACCTCTTGCTTTCCCGCCTTCCCCCCACCACAACTCCACCCTTGTGCCTTCTTAATTTCACACACCCAAGAAATGCAGCCTGCCCAGCCAGTGGTTGACCAAGAAGAGGAAGAGAAAGAGGAAGAGGAAGAAAAAGAAAAAAAAACAACACCGGCACTTGATTTCACACTCCCAGCCACCAGCTTCTCAAGGTCTGCCAGCAAGGCCATCTACAGTGTCCCCCACAGTGTCAGCAGCCGTCCACCAGCCATGCTGCAGCCACTGAGGTAGCACTGCGTGACATCAGTAGGATAGGCTAAGGCACACACAAGACAGTCACTAAAAAAGGTGATGAGTTGATTTCTTGATGCCATATTGGATGGATAGATGTAAAAGTTGGATTGGAAAGTTTGCTTTGTGGTGGCTTTTATTTCAGTATTGTGGCCAAGAGGACCGGAGAAGCAGCGGACCTGCGCGGGAGCAGCCCGAGGCGGCTGAGTATAAGAGGGAGCAGTCAGAGGCACCGAGGCCCACAGCCCCGAGACCGGAGAAGCAGCGGACCTGCGCGGGAGTAGCCCAAGGCGGCGGAGGATAAAAGGGATCACCAGAGGCACCGAGGCCCACAGCCCCGAGACCGGAGAAGCAGCGGACCTGCGCGGGAGCAGCCCGAGGCGGCTGAGTATAAGAGGGAGCAGTCAGAGGCACCGAGGCCCACAGCCCCGAGACCGGAGAAGCAGCGGACCTGCGCGGGAGCAGCCCGAGGCGGCGGAGGATAAAAGGGATCACCAGAGGCATACCAATCCAGGTTCCGGGAGAGAGGTAAAAAGTAATCCAAGTGTGACGTCAGCAGGAAGCAGGTAAGTGATTGGTTGGTGAGTATTTCTCTCTTTTCAATACACGCTTGAATTCTGTGGTGTTAAATTTCTAGGGTCTCTGTGGTGTAGTGGGGACAGTTGGTAAATAAAGCGCCCTAGAGTGTACCTGTAACTGGGGTATTGAATAAATTTTTTAATTAATTAAAGGAGTAAGTCATGGCAGGAGAGTTCAGACCCGTGTTCTGCTCCTCTTGCTCCGTGTGGGAAGTCAGGGACGCTGCCAGTGTCCCTGACGACCATGTGTGCGGGAAATGCATCCAGCTGCAGCTACTTGTAGACCGCATTGCGGTGCTAGAGCTGCGGGTGGATGAATTTTGGAGCATGCGCGATGCTGAGAGGGTCGTGGATAGCATGTTTAGCGAGTTGTTCACGCCTCAGGGTAGGGCTGCACAGGGGGTGACCATCAGGCGGAGCAACAGAGGCAGGCAGGAAGTGCAGGGAACCCCTGCGGACATCCCCCTTTCAAACAGGTATACCAAGTTGGATACTGTTGAGGGGGATGACTCACCAGGGGAAGGCAGCAGCAGCCAGCTTCCTGGCACCAGGGACGCTTCTGCTGCTCAGAAAGGGAGGAAAAAGAGTGGGAGAGCAATAGTGATAGGGGATTCGATCGTAAGGGGAACAGATAGGCGTTTCTGTGGCCGCAAACGTGACTCCAGGATGGTTTGTTGCCTCCCTGGGGCCAGGGTCATGGATGTCACTGTGCGGCTACAGGGCATTCTTAAGGGGGAGGGTGAGCAGGCAGAGGTCGTGGTCCACATTGGGACCAACGATATAGGTAGGAAGGGGGATGAGGTCCTGCATCAAGAATTTAGGGAGCTAGGTAACAGATTAAAGAGCAGGACCTCAAAGGTTGTAATCTCTGGATTACTCCCAGTGCCACGTGCTAGTGAGTATAGGAATGGGAGGATAGAGCAGATGAATGCGTGGCTAAAGAGTTGGTGTAGGGGGGAGGGTTTTACTTTCCTGGATCACTGGGCCTGCTTCTGGGAAAGGTAGGACTTGTACAAGTCGGACGGGTTGCACCTGAACCAGAGCGGGACAAATATCCTTGCGGGGAGGTTTGCTAGCACGGTTGGGGGGGGTTTAAACTAACTTGGCAGGGGGATGGGATACAGAGGGGAGCTGAAATAGGGGGTGATGTGCTGCCAATTATAGAGAAAAAAACAAGTCAGCTTGGTAGACAGGGCAAACATATAAGGGCAAGGCTGGATGGCATCTATTTTAATGCAAGGAGTCTTGCAAATAAGGTGGATGAACTGAAGGTGTTGATAAACACATGGGAGTATGATATTGTTGCTATCACGGAGACATGGTTGAGGGAGGGGCAAGACTGGCAGCTCAATATTCCGGGGTACAGAATCTTCAGGCGAGACAGAGGGGGAGGTATAAGAGGAGGGGGTGTCGCAATATTAATTAAGGAGTCAATTACTGCAGTAAGGAGGGATGATATATTAGCAGGTTCCTCTAATGAGGCCATATGGGTGGAGCTTAAAAACAAAAAGGGGGCAAGCACTTTGCTGGGAGTGTACTATAGGCCTCCAAACAGTCAGGGGGAGATAGGGGAACAGATATGTAGGCAAATCTCAGAGAAATGTGCAAGTAATAGGGTAATAATAATGGGGGATTTCAACTTCCCCAATATTAACTGGGATAGTCAGAGTGTGAAAGGCTCAGAGGGTGTAGAATTCTTAAAGTGCATCCAGGAGAGCTTTTTGAGCCAGCATGTAGAAAGTCCTACAAGAGAGGGGGCGGTACTGGACCTAATTCTAGGGAATGTGGCCGGCCAAGTGGAAAAAGTGCTAGTAGGTGAGCACTTTGGTGACAGTGACCATAATATGGTGAGATTTAAGGTGGTCATGGAAAAGGACAGGGATGGGCCGGAAATAAAGGTTCTAAATTGGGGGAAGGCCGATTTTAATAGGATAAGGCAGGATCTGGCCAAAATGGACTGGGATCAGCTACTTGTAGGAAAATCCGCATCGGAGCAATGGGAGGCTTTCAGAAGGGAGATTGAGATCATACAATGGCAACATGTTCCCGTAAAGGTCAAGGGTGGTTCCAAAAACCACAGGGAACCTTGGATGTCAGGGGATATACGAGAATGGATTAGGAAAAAAAGGAGGGCTTTTGGCAGATACAAAAGGCTAAAGACGGAGGAAGCCCTAGAGGAGTACAAAAAGTGCAGGGGGATACTTAAAAAAGAAATTAGGAGATCAAGGAGGGGCCATGAAATAACACTGGCGAGCAAAATAAAGGAAAATCCTAAGATGTTTTATAAGTATATTAAGGGTAAGAGGATAACTAGGGAAAAAATAGGGCCCATTAGGGACAAAAGTGGCAATCTGTGTGTGGAGCCGGAAGATGTAGGAGGGTGATGCGCTATCAATTACTCATAAAAGACTGAGAGTTAGAAGAGTAACTAAAGGCTTTTATTAACAACAGAATGGAGGTCTGCCTCGCGTGGTCGACCGGTCCATGATACTAAGGGCTGGGGAGCAGTCACCTTTATACTAGGACCTGTGGGAGGAGTCAGCCGAGGCATGTCCAGGCATGTACACAGTGGAATACAAACAGGACAAACAGGAATACAAACAGTGGTTTACCACATTCACCCCTTGTTTAAAATTGAGTCCGGCGGGGTGAAGTGTATTAAAAGTTAGTGTATTGGAGTCTCTCCGGAGGTCTTGTCTGCCGCTGTGATCTGCGTGGCGACGGCAGGGGTAGTGAAGTTTCCGGCGTCGAGTCCAGCGTAGGCTGTGGCACAGGCGTGTCGTCCTCGTAGATGTCGAGTGGGTCGCGGGGCCCAGGCCTGCCGTCTGCTGGGGCTGGATATCGGATCGTGGGAGGGGGTGGTAGTGGGTAGTGGGTTACTGCGGCCCCCGAGGGTGCAAGGTCTCTTATGGAGACTGTGTCCTCCCGCCCGTCCGGGTATGCGATGTAAGCATACTGGGGGTTGGCGTGGAGGAGGTCGACCCTCTCGACCAGGGGGTCCGTTTTATGGGTCCTCACGTGTCTTCTCAGTAGGACCGGCCCTGGGGACGTCAGCCATGGCGGTAGCGATGTCCCCGATGTGGACTTCCTTGGGAAGACAAACATTTTCTCATGAGGGGTGGCGTTAGTGGCAGTGCAGAGCAGTGACCGAATAGAGTGGAGCGCATCGGGGAGCACATCCTGCCAGCGGGAGGTTGGAAGGCCCCTAGACTTTAAGGCTAGCAGGACGGCCTTCCAAACTGTCGCATTTTCTCTTTCCACCTGTCCGTTCCCCCGGGGGTTGTAACTGGTGGTCCTGCTTGTGGCAATACCCCTAGTTAGCAGGTACTGACGGAGTTCGTCGCTCATAAACGATGAGCCCCGGTCGCTATGGATATAGCTGGGGAAGCCGAACAGGGTGAAGAGGTTGTTCAGACATTTAATGACCGTGGCACTGGTCATGTCCGGGCAGGGGAAGGCGAACGGGAAACGGGAGTACTCATCAATAATATTGAGGAAGTACACATTGCGGTCGGAGGAGGGGAGAGGCCCTTTAAAATCGACGCTCAGGCGCTCGAAGGGGCGAGTGGCTTTTATCAGGTGGGCCCTGTCTGGTCTATAAAAGTGCGGTTTGCACTCAGCGCAGACTTGGCAGTTCCTGGTCATGGTCCTGACCTCCTCAATAGAGTAAGGCAGGTTGCGGGCCTTGATGAGGTGGAAGAACCTGGTGACCCCCGGGTGGCAGAGGTCATTGTGGAGGGCCTGCAGTCTATCGATCTGCGCGCTGGCGCAGGTGCCACGCGATAGCGCATCCGGGGGTTCATTTAGCTTCCCGGGCCGGTACAAGATCTCGTAGTTGTAGGTGGAAAGTTCGATTCTCCACCTCAAGATCTTGTCATTTTTGATTTTGCCCCTCTGCTTGTTGTTAAACATAAAAGCAACTGAACGCTGGTCAGTGAGCAGGGTAAATCGTTTTCCGGCCAGGTAGTGCCTCCAATGACGCACAGCCTCCACAATCGCCTGGGCCTCCTTCTCAACAGCGGAGTGTCTGGTCTCCGGGCCTTGGAGGGTTCGTGAAAAGAAGGCCACGGGTCTCCCCGCCTGATTGAGGGTAGCGGCCAGGGCAAAGTCAGACGCGTCGCTTTCCACCTGGAAGGGGATGGATTCGTCCACTGCGTGCATGGTGGCTTTGGCAATGTCCTCCTTGATACGGTGGAAGGCTAAGCGGGCCTCTGCCGTCAAGGGAAAAGAGGTGGACTTGATCAGCGGACGGGCCTTGTCCGCATAGTAGGGGACCCACTGGGCGTAATAGGAGAAAAACCCTAGGCACCTCTTCAGGGCCTTGAGGCAGTGGGGCAGTGGAAGTTCCATAAGGGGACGCATCCGGTCGGGGTCGGGGCCGATGACTCCGTGTTCCACAACACAGCCAAGGATGGCGAGGCGGTTTGTGCGGAATATGCACTTCTCCTTGTTATATGTCAGGTTTAGGAGTTGGGCGGTGCGGAGGAATTTTTCGAGGTTTGCGTCATGGTCCTGCAAGTCACGGCCGCAGATGGTCACATTGTCCAGATATGGGAAAGTGGCCTGCAACGCATTTTGATCTACCATCCGGTCCATCTCCCTTTGGAAGACGGAGACCCCGTTGGTGACGCCAAAGGGAACCCTAAGGAAGTGATAGAGGCGGCCGTTTGCCTCAAAGGCAGTGTACTGGCGGTCCTCAGGGCGGATGGGGAGCTGGTGGTACGCTGATTTCAGGTCAATGGTCGAGAAGACGCGGTACTGCGCGATCTGGTTGACCATATCAGCTATACGGGGGAGTGGGTAGGCGTCCAGCAGGGTGTAGCGATTTATTGTCTGGCTGTAGTCGATGACCAGGCGCTGCTTCTCGCCGGTCTTAACGACCACAACCTGGGCTCGCCAGGGGCTGGTGCTGCCCTCAATAATCCCTTCTTTCAGGAGCCGCTCCACTTCGGTTTTAATGAAAACCCTGTCCCCGGCACTGTATCGCCTGCTCTTTGTGGCGATGGGCTTACAGTCGGGGGTGAGGTTAGCAAACAGTGGTGGGGGGGTGACTCTGAGTGTGGAGAGGTTGCACCTGGTGCGCGGCGGGCAGTTTGGAAGCTGCTGGCTGCGGACTGTGAGTGGGGGTAGGGGTCCACCGTATGCCATCGTAACACTTTTAAGGTGGCACTGAAAATCTAACCCCAGCAGGACGGCAGCGCAGAGGTCAGGCAGGACCAGAAGTTTAAAATGATCGTACACGGTCCCGTCTACTACGAGTGTCACCACGCAGTAGCCGCCGATGTCCGCCGACTGGGACTCGGAGGCCATAGAAATCCGCTGTTGCGCAGGCAGGACTGGGAGAGAGCAATGCCGCACCGTGTCGGGGTGGATGAAGCTCTCCGTGCTCCCAGAGTCAAAAAGGCAGATTGTATCGTGACCATTTACCTTAATGTCCATTGTGGAACTGGCCAGTTGGTGCGGTCTCGCTTGGTCCAGTGTAACGGATGCCAGCGTAGGGGTCGGTGTGTCGCTGCGGGTATCAGATGAGGCGGTGTCGGGGGCCTGCTGCGTCCCGGCTGTCGTCCAAGATGGCGGCGTCCATGATCCCCATGTGGCTGGAGGCGTCCAAAATGGCTGCTGTACCGGTGATTCGCACATGGCCGGGGAGGTCCAAGATGGCGGCCCGCATGGCCCACATGCGGCGCTGCTGGGGTTCGGGGTGGCTTTGGCCCTGCAGACGCTAGCGTAGTGTCCCTTCTTCCCGCAGCCCGAGCAGATCGCGTTTTTCGCCGGGCAGCGCGCTCTGGGGTGTTTTGCCTGGCCACAGAAGTAGCATTTCTGGCCTTGGGGCACTGCTGTCTGGCCTTGGGACACTGCTGCGGCAGTTGGGCCGTTGTTGGGGTGTGGCTGGGGTGGCACGGCGCTATGAGGCGGTCCTACCGTGTCCCAGGCTGTCATTCCCCACGGCGTCCACGGTGCAGAGGAGTAGGCATCCATGCCCTGGTAGGCTGCATCCAACGATAGTGCGAGTTCAGAGGCCTTGTTGAGGTCGAGGTTACTCTGCTCCAACAGTCGCTGTCGGGTGTAATTGGATCTGTGGCCCGCTACAAAAGCGTCCCGGATAAGTTCCTCTGTGTACACGGCGGCCTTTACATCCTTACAACCACAGGCCCGGCCAAGCACAGACAGTGCCTGAAGGTATTCCACGGTCGATTCCCCAGGTTGTTGTTTACGACTCCCCAGGAGGTGCCTGGCGTACACTTCGTTCACTGGGCGCGTGTACTGGTCCTTGAGGAGCTTGATAGCGTCCGCGTACGAGGTCGCATCTTGGATGACCGAGTACACTCGGTGGTTCACTTTGGAGGTCAGGACATCCAGTTTGTCCTCGTCCGATTTGATTGCTTCGGAGGCGGTCAGGAATTTTTCGAAACACTTAAGCCAGTGAGTAAACTTGGTGGATGAGTCCGCCTCCCAATGATCTAAGTCCAGGCATGCTGGTGTGAGGATCTTCTCCATTATAAAAATGTTGTTAATAAAATTGATGCGCTATCAATTACTCATAAAAGACTGAGAGTTAGAAGAGTAACTAAAGGCTTTTATTAACAACAGAATGGAGGTCTGCCTCGCGTGGTCGACCGGTCCATGATACTAAGGGCTGGGGAGCAGTCACCTTTATACTAGGACCTGTGGGAGGAGTCAGCTGAGGCATGTCCAGGCATGTACACAGTGGAATACAAACAGGACAAACAGGAATACAAACAGTGGTTTACCACAGAGGGGTTCTAAATGAATTTTTTGCATCTGTTTTCACTATGGAGAAGGACGATGTAGACATAGAAATAGGGCGGGGGGACTGTGATATGCTCGAACATATTAACATCGAGAGGGAGGAGGTATTGGCGGTTTTAGCTGGCCTAAAAATGGATAAATCCCCAGGCCCGGATGAAATGTATCCCAGGCTGCTGTGTGAGGCAAAGGAAGAGATTGCGGGGGCTCTAACACATATATTCAGGACCTCTCTGGCCACAGGGGATGTGCCAGAGGACTGGAGAACCGTTAATGTAGTACCATTATTCAAGAAGGGAAGTAGGGAAAAACCGGGGAACTACAGGCCAGTGAGCCTAACATCAGTGGTCGGAAAATTATTGGAAAAAATTCTGAGGGACAAAATTTGTCTCCACTTGGAGAGGCAAGGATTAATCAGGGATAGTCAACATGGCTTTGTCAAGGGAAGATCATGTCTGACTAATTTGATTGAATTTTTTGAGGGGGTGACTAGGTGTGTGGATGAGGGTAACGCAGTGGATGTGGTATACATGGATTTCAGTAAGGCCTTCGATAAAGTCCCACACAGGAGACTGGTCAAGAAGGTAAGAGCCCATGGAATCCAGGGTGCCTTGGCACATTGGATACAAAACTGGCTTAGTGGCAGAAGGCAGAGGGTAATGGTTGAAGGTTGTTTTTGTGACTGGAAGCCTGTGGCCAGTGGGGTACCACAGGGATCGGTGCTGGGTCCCTTGCTGTTTGTGGTCTACATTAATGACTTGGATATGAATGTAAAAGGTATGATCAGTAAGTTCGCGGATGATACAAAAATTGGTAGGGTGGTAAATAGCGAGGAGGGTAGCCTCAGTCTGCAGGACGATATAGATGGGTTGGTCAGATGGGCGGAACAGTGGCAAATGGAATTTAACCCGGAAAAGTGCGAGGTGATGCACTTTGGGGGGACTAACAAGGCAAGGGAATACACAATGAATGGTAAGACCCTAGGCAAGACGGAGGGTCAGAGGGATCTGGGTGTGCAAGTACACAGATCCCTGAAGGCGGCGGAACAGGTGGATAAGGTGGTAAAAAAGGCATATGGGATACTTGCCTTCATTAGCCGAGGCATTGAATATAAGAGCAAGGAGGTTATGATGGAGCTGTATAAAACACTGGTTAGGCCACAGCTGGAATACTGTGTGCAGTTCTGGTCGCCACACTACAGGAAGGATGTGATCGCGTTGGAGAGGGTGCAGAGGAGGTTCACCAGGATGTTACCAGGGCTGGAGCGCTTCAGCTATGAAGAGAGACTGGGCAGATTGGGTTTGTTTTCCTTGGAGCAGAGGAGGCTGAGGGGGGACATGATTGAGGTGTACAAAATTATGAGGGGCATAGATAGGATGGATGCTGAGGAGCTTTTTCCCTTAGTAGAAGGGTCAATAACTAGGGGGCATAGATTCAAGGTAAAGGGCGGGAGGTTTAGAGGGGATTTGAGAAAGAACTTTTTCACCCAGAGGGTGGTTGGAGTCTGGAACTCACTGCCTGAAAGGGTTGTGGAGGCAGGAACCCTCACAACATTTAAGAAGCATTTGGATGAGCACTTGAAATGCCATAGCATACAAGGCTACGGACCAAATGCTGGAATATGGGATTAGATTAGACAGGGCTTGATGGCCGGCGCGGACACGATGGGCCGAAGGGCCTCTATCCGTGCTGTATAACTCTATGACTCTATGACGCTGTGATGGTCAGTAACAGAGGGAAGGTAAGGTGTGGGACAAATGTTTAAAGGGGAATTGGGGTTGTGATCACTGGTACCGAAGGAGGATGATCCCATCCCGGATATCCTGGCCAGAAAGGGGCTGTCTGGGTTGCATCCTTCCTTCTGCTTCCTCCTCTTCTGCTTCATCCTCTTCTGCGTCTCCCTCTTCCCTCTGCGAGCAGATGCTGTAAATCTGAAATACTCAGTAGGTCAGGCAGCATCTTGACCTGAAACGTGAACTCTGTTTCTTTCTCTATGGATGTTGCCTGACCTGCTAAGTATTTGCAGCATTTTCTGTCTTCTCAGAGGCCTTCCTTTACCATCCAAGGCTTTGCAAACATCCAGCAGCACTCCCTACACACTTAAAAAAACTTTTAACATCTATTACACCAAGCCGCTACTTCAGTAAAATAAAATAAAAAGTCCAAAAGCTTAAATGCAAACTTAACTGAAAGATGTGTGTGTCCCTTTAAGAGGTGATGGCAGTGCCTCTGTGAGTCTGCTTGCACGCTGGGTTTACCTGGCATGCTTAGGACCTAATGCTGAACTCAGCACTAGGGTTGAAGTTCGCCATGGTGAGGTTAAGTCGGCGTTGCATACTGACGTTGCCACTCTGCCATTTTTCTTTGCAGAGTGATATCGGGCCCACGAAAATGGAGGACGCCATGGGACTCACCACCAGCTGGTGGAAGAGCGGCCGCCGCTGCTTGCTCGACATTACGCCGTGCAAACCACCCGAATTTCTAAGCCCAGGACTGTTACCAGAGAATCAGACATATTTACCTGCTGCATCCAGTCTAAATGGCCACACAAAAGCTGTTTTATAACTGTAATTAAAAAAAATGCTGGCTCTTGGTGGTGTAATGGGTTCGAACATTATTCATTTACCTCTGGGCCTAGGTTCAAATTCAGCTGAAACTGATGGGGATAAAATATTTCTCTCCACATAAAATAAGTTTAAGCAGTTCCTAATAAGTGCAGGTTCACAGCACAATACTGATCACTTTGGAACTAAATTGCCAACCTCATTCAGAGAGGTAAGGTGACAGGTAGGTTACTCACCCAGACCACCTGCTGTTAGTGGAACTAGGGTGAGTCCTTGAGTCACTCAGCAAAGGGGCAATAAGGCATGCAAAATGGAGGAAATGTTAGAGAGGGGAGAAAACAAACTTAAGGATTACTTCCCAGTAATTAATCATTCAATGTGGACTTCTCGCATTAATCACATTGCTGTCCATGCAACATCTGGCAAAAGACAGATCCAAAATGAAACAAAAGCATGATCACCAATATCACAACATATAATATAAAACACGATTAAGTGTGTGTGATTCATAGGTTGTAATTACATCTTACAATTAGCTGATGGTCGTAAACCACTCAAACATGTTTATGATGTTAATCTGATATCCTATTTATATGATATTGCTGCCAAGAATGCCGTGCAAGGAGGTAAGGAACATTAGCCTTGAAATTGGATATGGCCGGGCAGTGTCATGGTCCAGCGCTATTTAGCTGTGACGGGTCAAACTAGTCTAGATAGCAGACAAAATTTGTGCTCAGTGCTCATTTACATGATTATAGTGCTGATCTCAGTGCTAAAACTGCTGCTCATTGGCTTACCGCTCAACAGGTGGGCCAATATCGGGTGCAGTCTAATTCCCAGTCATGTTTTGCCAAGGCTTTATCCAATACTTAAAGGGGAGGTGCATTGATGCAACAGTACCTCATTGTCATTCCACTTGGAAGCATAAGCAATTATGAAGAGATGGCTGAGCGGCAGCACAGAGAGAGAGCGCAAGCGCTTCTCAGACGTGGCTCTGGAGTCACTGCTGGTGGATGTGGAGAGGAGGCGGGCTGTCCTCTTCACGCAAGCCAGCAGGAAGCCATTGGCTCATACGTGCAGAAGGCTGTGGCATGAGATATCTGATTATGCAATGTCCAACAGCGCAGTCCTCAGGTCCTCCATCCAATGCCGCAAGAAATTTAACAACCTTACACAGCAGGTCAAGGTGAGTGAATGCTTCAGCAAATGCCATATCCCACCATCTGCACCACAAGCCTCACACACTGCTCAATGCACCACACCCCCATCACTCACCTACCAACAATCTCCACCTATCACCACTCAGACCACACAATCATAGCTTCACTTCACTCTCACAACCTTACCACTACTGCAACACTCACACCCACATCTCACACCTTGCACACACTGACAGCTATTCAACTATGGCAGGCACATCACCCAAACACTCACTGATACACTTCCCTTTCTCTTGCAAGCCAAGATCGCACACAATCAGTGGGAGCAGCGGCAGACATGTGGGGGGGGGGGGGGCAAGCTGTGACTCAGGCCTTGAGCCAACTGGAGGAGAGAGTGCTCAACATCATTGGAGGGGAAGTCACTGAGGCCGTGGCAACAGGCGAGGTTGAAGCCCTTGGGGACAACAGTAGTATGATCATTCCTAATCCTTCTTCTCACATCCCACTTCCCCCTCATCACACAATCTCTTCTCATTTTCAAGCTGCTTATGCTGTATGCATGGATATCTTGCTTCCTCCCCCCACCCCACCATAACCCGACTCCTTTGCCTTTCTGCTTTCGGATAACCAAGAACAAGCAGCAGCACAGCCTGTTCCCAAGGCGATGGAGCAGAGCGAGGTGGGGAGGGAGAAGAAGACGACACTGAGCTGGATTTTCAAAGTCCCGAGGAGGCGGGACAGCCAGTAAATTCGGAGAAAGTGGGGGCGGATGGCAAAGCCGCCCCCATCCCGCCTCCGTGCCCTTTTGCCAGAAGGCGGGAAGATGTGCAGCTTCGGGTCCCGTCTCCTGGAGGCGGGAAAGGCATTTAATCCTTTTAACTGCCTGTTAACAGATAGTTAACAGGCAGAAAAAAGGATTGGTGCCATTTTACCTTCACAGGTGAAGGCTTCCCGACCTCGGAGAACCCCGCTGGGTTGGAGGAGACGTGGAGGAGGTCTGCGGCGGTCGGAGGCACCTGGAAGTAAAGTGTAGAGGTAAGTGATGGGTGCAAGTGTGGAGTGGTAAGTATGCAAGGTGAGTGATAAGTTTTAAAAAGTGTTCACTTACCTTGTTTTCTTTCTACAGCCTTCAGCCGCGGTGGATCAGGAGAGCCGACATCTTCCTTGTCAATTTCACAGGCTGGCTGATGGAACCTCCATACCAACAGCCATGTGAAATTTACAAATTTGAAAGGTTTGATGAGTCCTCAACACAAGGTCTCATCAAACTAAAGAGAATGTCAGTGTTTGACAGCTTCACAGAGATGTCAAACGCTGACATTTCTTCTTTCAAGAAGCCTTGACAGATAGCACGTCTGACATTGACGTGATCTGTCCGTGACTTCCTCCCTAATTGGCCTGCTGAGCCCGCAGGGCGGGCTTAACAATCTCAATCAGAGGAAAATCACACTGGTTGGTCAGGCGAGGATGGAGGCAGGACATTTGACATGACAAGCAGCTGTCTCGCCTCCATTCACAAAATCCAGCCCATTGCATCACTGCATCTGTCACTCACAGACACCAGCTCAGAAACTGGCACTACGTGGAATTTAGAGGGTTGTGTAGATGCAGAATCTACACAGGGTGAGGTACCGGGCACGAGTGGGCAGCAAGGCCAGGGGGAAAGGGTAGCTTAGAGTCATGGGGAGAAATTGGGTTGAGCCGCAAACGGGACGCCAAGCTCGCCTGGGCACCAGATTTTGCGCTGCGATCGGAGCAGCAGCGATTGCCGGAAATTCAGCTTGAGCGCCCCAAGAGGGACACGGGGCGAGACTCGAGGCGCTCCGTGTCCCTCTTAGGGCGCTGAAACTGAATATCGCGGCGCTGAAACTGAATATCGCAGCGCAACGTGCCACAGCGCCACACGCTGCGGCACGGCGCGCTGCGGTACTGCAGGCCTTCCTCCCATTCTTAAGGGGGAGGGGCCTGCACCAGCGCGATGAGCGATTGCAAGTGCCAGCAAAAGAGCCCGGCACCGAGGAGGAGTGCCGGGCTCTCGGAAAACAGCCGGCAATGCCGCGGGGGGAGAACAGGAGGCCGGGAATGGAGGTGCTGGCAGGCGGCCGCCGAAAAAAACGGCCGCCCCGCTCCTCCACGTTAATTTGCGCCACTGCCGCCACAGGTAGGCCCCGTGAACCGGGCGCGATTAGCGAGCGGCACTACAGAGGCGGTCGCTGCCAAATATCGCGATCGGGGAGGTAGCGGGGCGCTGCGCACACCGATGACGTCATCGGTGGTGGCGCAGCGCAACAGGCTAACGCCGCCATTAGCGCCCCAGCTAAATATCGCGGGAGGCGTGGCCAGTGGCGCTAAAGCCACTGAGTGCCCTCTTTAGGCGCTAACTGGTGGCGCAGCCCACCGAATTTCTCCCCCATAGAGTTATACAGCACAGAAAGAGACCCTTCGGCCCATCGTGTCTTCACCAGCCATCAAGCCCTATCTATTCTAATCCTATTTTCCAGCACTTGGTCCGTAGCCTTGTATGCTATGGCATTTCAAGTGCTCATCTAAATGCTTCTTGAATGTTGTGAGGGTTCCTGCCTCTACCACCCTTTCAGGCAGTGAGTTCCAGATTCCAACCACTCTCGGGGTGAAAATGTTTTTCCTCAAATCCCCTCTAAACCTCCTGCTCCTTACCTTGAAACTATGCCCCCTGGTTATTGCCCCCTCTACTAAGGGGAAAAGTTCCTTTCTATCTACCCTATCTATGCCCCTCATAATTTTGTACACCTCAATCATAGAAACATAGAAGATAGGAGCAGGAGTAGGCCATTCGGCCCTTCGAGCCTGCTCCGCCATTCAATGAGATCATGGCTGATCATCCAAATTCAGTACCCTGTCCCTGCCTTCTCCCCATATCCCTTGATCCCTTTAGCCTTAAGAAATATATCCAACTCTTTCTTGAATATATTTAATGAGCTGGCCTCCACCACCCTCTGTGGCAGAGAATTCCACAGGTTCACCACTCTCTGGGTGAAGAAATTCCTCATTTCAGTCCTAAATGGCTTACCCCTTATCCTTAGACTATGACCCCTGGTTCTGGACTCCCCAGCCATCAGAAACATCCTTCCTGCATATAGTCTTTCCAGGCCTGACAGAATTTTATAGGTTTCGATGAGATCCCCTCTCAATCTTCTAAACTCCAGTGAGTATAAGCCCAATCGACACAATCTCTCCTCATACGTCATTCCTGCCATCCCAGGCATCAGCCTGGTGAATCTTTGCTGCACTCCTTCCATGGCAAGTACGTCCTTCCTCAGATAAGGCGACCAAAACGGCACACAATACTCAAGGTGCGGTCTCACCAAAGCCCTGTACAACTGTAGCAAGACATCCTTGTTCCTGTACTCGAACCCTCTTGCTACGAAGGCCAACATACCATTTGTCTTCTTAACCGCCTGCTGCACCTGCATGCTTACCTTCAGCGACTGGTGCACAAGAACACCCAGGTCTCTTTGCATTTCCCCTTCTCCCAATCTATTGCCATTCAAATAATAATCTGCCTTCCTGGTTTTGCCACCAAAGTGGATAACCTCACATTTATCCACATTATAGTGCATTTGCCATGTTTCTGCCCAATCACCCAACCTGTCCAAATCGTACTGGAGTTTCACGACATCCTCCTCACAGCATACCCTCCCACCCAGCTTTGTGTCATCTGCAAATTTGGAGATATTACATCCAATTCCCTCGCCCAGATCATTATTATATATTGTGAACAGCTGGGGTCCTAGGACCGATCTTTGCGGTACCCCACTAGTCACTGCCTGCCACTCGGAAACCGACCCGTTTATTCCAACTCTTTGCTTTCTGTCCGCCAACCAGTTCTCTATCCAAGTCAATACCTTGCCCCCAATCCCATGTGCCTTAATTTTGCACGCTAATCTCTTATGTGGGACCTTATCGAAAGCCTTCTGAAAGTCCAAATACACTACATCCACTGGTTCTCCCTTATCTATTTTACCAGTTACATCCTCAAAAAATTCCAGTAGATTAGTCAAGCATGATTTACCTTTTGTAAGTCCATGTTGACTTTGTCCGATCCTGTCACTGCTTTCCAAGTGCTCTGCTATTACATCTTTTATAATGGACTCTAGCATTTTCCCCACTACCGATGTCAGGCTTACCAGTCTATAATTCCCCACTTTTTCTCTACCACCTTTTTTGAATAGTGGGGTAACATTAGCTACTCTCCAATTCATGGGTATTGTTCCAGAGTCTATCGAGTTCTGGAAGATGACCAGCAATGCATCTACTATTTTTAGGGCCACTTCCTTAAGTACCCTGGGATGTAGATTATCAGGCCCTGGGGATTTATCGGCCTTCAGTCCCATCAATTTTCCTAACACCATTTCCCTACAAATACTGATTTCTTTCAGTTCCACCTTTTCATCAGACCCTATGTTCCCCGGCATCTCTGGGAGGTTATTTGTGTCCTCCTTTGTGAAGACAGAATCAAAATATGTATTTAGTTGGTCTGCCATTTCTTTGTTCCCCATTATAAATTCCCCTGATTCTGACTGCAAGGGACCTACGCTTGACTTCACCAATCTTTTTCTCTTCACATATCTATAAAAGCTTTTACAGTCAGTTTTTATGTTCCCTGCAAGCTTACTCTCATATTCTATTTTCCCTTTCTTAATTAATCCCTTTGTCCTCTTTTGTTGAATCCTAAACTGCTCCCAATCCTCAGGGTTATTGCTTTTTCTGGCCAATTTATATGTCCTCTCCTTAGATCTTATGCTATCCCTAATTTCCCTTGTTAGCCATGGTTGAGTCACCTTTTTTGTTTTATTTTTATGCCAAACTGGGATGAACAAATTCTGTAGCTCATCCATTCGGTCTTTGAATGTTTGCCATTGCCTCTCCACCGTCAACCCTTTGAGTGCCATTCCCCAATCAATCCTACCCAACTCGCTCCTCAGACCATCGTCGTTTCCTTTATTTAAATTGAGGACCCTAGTCTCTGAGTCAATTACTTCATTGTCCATCTTAATGAAGAATTCAATCATATTATGATCGCTCTGACCCAAGGGGCCTCGTACAACAAGATTGCTAATTAATCCTCTCTCGTTACATAATACCCAGTCTAAGATGGCCTGATCTCTGGTTGGTTCCTCGACATATTGGTCCAGGAAACTGTAGTGTATGTAACTGTTCTACCTTTAAGAGAACTATTGTATGTAACCGTCCACCTTTAAGAGAACTATTTTAGGTGTGGCACTACTTTATCCTGGCTGCTGTATACTGTAATACCGACGGTGACCACACTGGTATATAAGTGCTGTGGCAGAATTTATTGGGCAGATTCGCCCTGACCTTCGAATAGTAAAGTCCTGTTTAAGTTACTCTTGTAGTCTGTGTATTACTTCGCTATACAACCCACAGACTTTACAGTGGCGACGAGTTCGATCTTACCCTGCGGCAACAATACTTCTGAAGAAGTAAACGAGCGTCGAGAAGAGGCACCCGCCCTCGTCATTTTGCTGAGAGAAAACTCGAGTCTGCAGACCAAGGAGGAAGATTTCAAACACGAAGTCTTCCATCAGCAACAGGCACGGATTGTCCCTTCTGCCACGGTGGTGAGTGAGCCGATCAACACGAGAAGCAAGTCGGCCACGGTGACTGGAGGTGAAGATGCCTAAGCGTGGTAACATCAACGATTTCGATTCCGAGGTAGAAGATTGGGCCACGTATGTAGAACGCATTGAGATATATTGTGAGGCCAATAAAATAGAGGATGATGATAAAGCTATAACCTTGCTAAACTTGATGGGGGCGAAGACATACGGGCTATTGAAGCATCTTCTAGCACCAGTTAAACCGGCGGATCAAACCTTCGATAATATTGTTGCTGTTCTGAAGGATCACTTGAACCCCACACCGCTGATGTTGGCGGAACGATTCAAATTTTATGCGAGAACGCAACGGAAAGAGGAAAGCAACGCGGAATACTTGGTCGAACTGCGTAGGCTAGCGAAATACTGCCAGTTTGGAGGAAATCTGACAGAGGCATTGCGAGACAAGTTCGTGTGCGGGTTGTCGAAGGAAGGAACGCAAAAGCGACTGCTCGAAGAGAACGACCTTACACTGGATAGGGCTGTCCTTATTGCAGCATCACACGAAGCCGCAGTGAAAGGAACTGTGGAAATGCAGCTGAAGGCAGCGGTCCTCAGTGTGGATCAAATTACTTTGGGTGCAACGAAATGTTATTGTTGTGGGAAGACAACACACGACCAGAACCAATGCTGGTTTAAAAACCAGGACTGTAGGAAATGTGGCAAACTGGGTCACATAGCCAAAGTATGCCGGTCAGGGAAGAAGACCAACAACCAAAAAAAAAAGCCATCACAGGAAAAGTACAACAAAGTACACAAGGTGGTTGAGAAGAGTTCAGATGAACAGAATTCGGATTCAGACCCAAGCGGCCAGGAACTGGGTAGTCTGAGAATTCATAATGTGAGTAAGGAAGCTGACCTACAAACTATCTGGGTCATGCTAAAAATAGCCGGAGTCCAAGTGAGAATGGAATTGGACACTGGATCAGCCCTATCAGTCATAAATCGAAGGGATTACATCCGGCTATTCTCACATATACCCTTGAGAGATACCAAGTTCGTATTGCAGACATACACGGGGCATAAAGTATACCCCATGGGAAAGATAAGAGTCAAGGTGAGAGACAGGGGCAAAGAACACCCCGGAATGGACTTATACGTACTACCTGAGGGAGGACCACCACTTCTAGGACGGGAGTGGATCAAGAAAATAGACATGGAATGGCACTACCTCAAAGCAATAACGAGTGAGGACTCGGGGCAGACAATCAGCTCAGACTCTGAAACGGATGACGATAAGACCAGCCCAAGCATGAAAGACAAGTCTAAAATGAACTTGCTGACTAAGGTTGGTAGAACGAATGTGGGCATAAAGGCTTATGCTCCAGAGGAGAACAAAGCTTCAGAACAGAATTCCTCTGAACAACAACAACATAGCTTGACAGAGAATTCTGAGTCTGTTCAAGTTACAGACATATATATTACTGAGGAACATCGAGCTCGAACGCAAACTTATTTCAGATTACGACAGCAATTAGAACAATTGAATTGCCGTCTCGAGCAAGAGATGAAAGCAATGAAAAAGTTCTATGATACCGAATGGGAGAATCTGGAAAGACAACAGAAGCAGCTGGGGAAGAAAAGGGAGCAGGAGCACACACACCGTCTGCACGAGGAGGCCAAACGAATCAAAGCTGATTCGGCTTCTGAAGGGGCGTGCTCCAATCCGGTGGAACAAGATGTGCCGCAACTGAAGGCGCTGGTTAGCAGGTTGCAGGCAGAAAAAGCTGAGTTGGTCGACATGACTTCCAAGCTCCTACTGAAGTTGGGTGCAGCATCACCGGACGATTCATTTGTGGAAATTCGAATGATGGGGGCTGCGGATGATGGCGAAGTAGAAGCAGCAAAGGAGCCCCAGGACAAGGTTCTAAACAGCCCTGCAGCTAATGGAAAAGGGATGAGGACAGAAGAGTTAACAGTCAGCCAACTCCTCCAGGGCAAGGTTATAAACAGCCCTGTAGTTAATGGAAAAGGGATGATGGCAGAAGAGTTAACAGTCAGCCAACTCATTCATATGCTGAGGGATAAAACTCTAAAATGGGAAAAACTTAAATACGAGCCTCAATCTTCAAAGGGAAGGGAGCTCTCAAAAGTCATTGGAAGAGCTGAGGTGGCAACCCAGACTGAGAAGTCTGCAGCAGAACAGCCCTTGGATGCCAAAAGTACGCTGACGCACGGCAATGTAGAACAACAGAATACTGAAACAGCTACTTCAGTAGAGGGATTGAATAGTCCGATCAATCAATCTCCGAATGAAGTTGAAGTATTGAAATCACAAATGAGGTCATTAGTAAAAGACCTGCAGGAAGCCCAGAAAAAGCGGGATGAATCTGAACGCATGATGAAGTCTCTTCAGGACAGATGTCGGGATTTGGAACAAAAGTCGGCTAACGTCCAGCTGGGTAAGGAGGAAATAGAAGACCCTCTCGCTGGCCTAGCTCAGGACGACACCGAATATTACCATGATCTGTTGAGTGACACTGAATATTACGAGGACCTGGTCTGCCCAGCTTGTGCCGAGAACTCCCAAAGTGCCGAAATCAGGATGAATCACTTAAAGTCTAAGGAACATAGGGAGATGGTGGCGTTACAGCTGGCAGCTGACAATGGAGCCCCGAGAGTCTCCAAGAAGCAAAAAAGGAAAAGACGAAGCAGAAGATGATAACCATCTGAACCATTATTACCTCTACCCGATCACACACGTGGTCCCCCGAACGGAGCCAAATCAGTTGGAAAGTAGGAAAATTTCCCAAGGCAATCCAACTGTTTTTTTTGTTTGTTTTAAAAAAAAGTCAGCAATGCTGGTTCAGAAGTGATGGAAGTAAAGCTGTTAAGTCTAGGGAAGGACTATGGGATGAGTCCCTCTAGCAAGGTGACCCGACTACACCACGGAGGCGTGGTCCGGACCGAGTCAAGAAGATCAGAGACTGAATCTGTGAACTGTTTCCCGCAGAGACTGAATCTGTGAACTGTTTCCGCAGAGACTACCTCTGTGAACTGTTGTAACATGAAGTTGGATATGTTATGATGTTATGTTAATGGGGAATAAGTATGTTGTAAGCTAAAAAGGGAGGATTGTAGTGTATGTAACTGTTCTACCTTTAAGAGAACTATTGTATGTAACTGTCCACCTTTAAGAGAACTATTTTAGGTGTGGCACTACTTTATCCTGGCTGCTGTATACTGTAATACCGACAGTGACCACACCGGTATATAAGTGCTGTGGCAGAATTTATTGGGCAGATTCGCCCTGACCTTCGAATAGTAAAGTCCTGTTTAAGTTACTCTTGTAGTCTGTGTATTACTTCGCTATACAACCCACAGACTTTACAGAAACCATCCCGTAAGCACTCTAGGAATTCCTCCTCCACAGTATTGTTACTAATTTGGTTGGCCCAATCTATATGTAGATTAAAGTCACCCATGATGACTGCTGTGCCCTTATTGCACGCTTCTTTAATTTCCCTGTTAATGCCATCCCCAACCTCCGCCTTACTGTTTGGAGGTCTGTATACCACTCCCACTAACGTTTTTTTCCCCTTAGTATTTCTCAATTCTACCCATACAGATTCCACATCATCAGAGCTAATATCCTTCATTACAATTGTGTTAATCCCTTCTTTAACCAGTAATGCTACCCCACCTCCCTTTCCTTTTTGCCTATCTTTCCTGAATATCGAATACCCCTTGATGTTGAGTTCCCAGTCTTGGCCATCCTTGAGCCACGTTTCCGTAATCCCAACCAAATCATATTCGTTCACCTCTATTTGCGCAGCCAATTCATCCACCTTATTACAAATGCTCCTCGCATTAAGACACAAAGCCTTCAGGCTTGTTTTTTTAACGCTCTTAGACCTATTAGAATGATTATTTACTGTGGCCACATTTGATTTAAACCGTTGATTTCTCTGACTGCCACTTTTGTTTTTCTCCTTCCTATCTTTTGCTTTTATCCTTGTTTCCCTTTCCTCTGTCTCCCTGCTCAGGTTCCCAACCCCCTGCCATTTTAGTTTAAACCCTTCCCCACAGCACTAGCAAACACTCCCCCTAGGACATCGGTTCCAGCCCTGCCCAGGTGCAAACCGTCCGGTTTGAACTGGTCCCACCTCCCCCAGAACCGGTTCCAATGTCCCAGGAACTTGAATCCCTCCACCTGGCACCATTCCTCTAGTCACGTATTCATCTGAAGTATCCTTCTATTTCTACTCTGACTAGCACGTGGCACTGGTAGCAATCCTGAGATTACTACCTTTGAGGTCCTGTTTTTTAATTTATCTCCTAACTCCCTATATTCCGCTTTTAGGACCTCATCCCGCTTTTTACCTATTTCGTCAGTGCCTATATGCACCACGACAACTGGCTGTTCACCCTCCCCTTCCAAGATGTTCTGCAGCCGCTCGGAGACATCATTGACCCTTGCACCAGGGAGGCAACACACCATCCTGGAGTCTCGTTTGCGGCCGCAGAAACGCCTATCTATTCCCCTTACAATAGAATCCCCTATTACTATAGCTCTACCCCTCTTTTTCCTCCCATTCTGTGCAGCAGAGCCACCCCTGGTGCCAGGAAGTTGGCTGCTGCTGCCTTCCTCTGATAAGCCATCCCCCCCAACAGTACTCAAAGTGATGTATCTGTTGGAGAGGGGGATAGCCACAGGGGACCCCTGCACTACCTGCCTGCGCCTAGTACTCTGCCTGTTGGTCACCCGTTCCCTTTCTTCCTGTCCAACCTCTACCTGCGGTGTGTCTGTAGTGTATGTACCTTTAAGGGGAGAACTACTTTTTACAGCTCCTGTATACTGTAGTACTGGCAGTGACCACACCTGTATATAAACCCTGAGTAGGGATCTGTACGTTTAGTTTTTACAGTAACCCTCATCCAGTAAACACTTGTTGATTGTTCCCTGCAGTCTCGTGTCTAGTTATTGAAGGACACACAACATCAAGATACACGGAACTAACATTGGCGACGAGAAGATTCAAACCTACCTGCAACTCTGCATCACATCCCAGGGATTCGCTCCTGGAGAATAGTGAAAGAAGAAGGCCGAGTCTAGAAGCACGGGCGTCGACCATCCAGCGGAGACTTGAGCATCGCAGGGGAGGCTGTTGAGAGCTGGGCTTGGTTCTCCAGTCACGGTGGTCCAGCGAAACGGGCTGGCAACAGTGGCGGCTAGAGCGGACCGACGGCACAGAAAAAGGCCGAGCAGTGTCGACGGGAGAAGAGGGTAGAGCGCACAGGGCGCAGCCGGTGTTCAGGACCGAGCGGCGTTGACGGGAGAAGAGAGAGGGTAGAGCGCACAGGGCGCAGCCGGTGTTCAGGATCGAGCGGCGTCAACGAAAACGCACAAAGCGCAGCCGGTGTTCAAAGGCCAAGCAGCGTCAGCGGGGAAGAAAGGAAAAGGCGCAGAGCGCAGCCGGTGTTCAAGGGCCGAGCAGCGTCAGCGGGGAAGAAAGGAAATCACGGGAGACACCATTTTGAGCCGCAGCAGAGAAGAAGGGAGAGCGCGGGAAAACGCCATTTTTGAGCCACAGCGGAGAAGAAGGGAGAGTGCGGGAAAACGCCATTTTGAGCCACAGCGGAGAAGAAGGGAGAGCACGGGAAAACACCATTTTGAGCCAGTTTAACCACACCCAGGGATGCCGAAGAGTGGCAGTGTCACAGCGTTCGACAATGAAGTCGAAGATTGGACGACATATGTCGAACGCATAGAAGTGTACTGCAAGGCGAATGAAGTGCCAGATGAGAGGAAAGCGCTGGTATTCTTGAATTCAATGGGTGCAAAAACGTATGGCTTACTGCGAAACCTAGTAACCCCAGAAAAGCCAGTGGAAAAGGATTTTGGAAACATAGTGTCAATCCTACAGGACCACTTAAACCCCACACCGCTGCTGATAGCAGAAAGATTTAAGTTTCACAAAAGGAACCAGCATAAAGATGAAAGTAATGCTGAGTATTTAACGGAACTGCGCAAGCTATCGAAATACTGCCAGTTTGGAACGGGACTAGCAGATACTTTAAGGGACAAGTTTGTGTGTGGGCTTCAAAGTGAAGGAACTCAGAAACAGCTTCTATCAGAAAAGGATCTTACACTGGTCAAGGCTTTCAGCATGGCAGTATCACACGAAGCAGCCGCACGGGGCGCTGCAGAGATACAACGGAGACCGCAAGAATATGGCACAAATGAAATGTCATACGGAACAGTGAAGTGCTATCGCTGCGGCAGAACAACACACGACCATAATGATTGCTGGTTCAAGGACAAAGTGTGCAGACAGTGTGGAAAAGTAGGACACATAGCAAGAGTCTGCAGGTCGGGAAAGAAAACCAGCAGCAAGAAATCTCCACAGGAGAAGTACAAGAAGGTACATAAGGTGACGGAGAGTAGTTCAGACGAACAGAAAAGTGATACAGACTCCGGAAGCAAAGAGCTGGGTTGTCTGAAACTACATAAGGTGATCAAAACGGCGGATCACCAAACTATCTGGGTCACGCTCAAGATAGCCGGAGTCCAAGTGAAAATGGAATTGGACACAGGATCAGCCCTAACAGTCATAAACCGAAGGGACTACAAGCGGCTATTCTCACATATACCCTTGAGAGATACAGAGATTGTCTTGAAGACGTACACGGGGCAAAAAGTCTACCCCAAAGGAAAAATAAGGGTGAACGTTATATATAACGGCAAGGAAACACCAAAAATGGACCTATATGTATTGCCAGATGGAGGACCACCACTACTAGGACGTGAATGGATCCGGAAGATACAGCTAGATTGGCATTCCATACAAGCACTGACTGTAGATGCCAAAAAGGATGACGACGTCACACCTGGACGACTGTCAAAAATGCTAACTGACGCACAAGAAGTGTTCCAGGAGGGACTCGGAACACTAAAAGGCATAACAGCGACGATCAAAATAGAGGAAAATGCAAGCCCAAAGTTTTTTAAGGCCAGACTGGTGCCTTATGCGATCCGCCCAGCCGTTGAAGCAGAGCTGGAAGGTTTGGAACGTTCAGGAGTACTGTCCAAAGTGGACTGGAACGAGTGGGCTACACCCATCATTCCTGTAATGAAGAAGTCGTTGAGTAAAACGCCTGGGGAACCAAAGAAGGTTCGCATCTGTGACTTTAAGGTGAGAGTGAACCCAGTCCTTCACACGGTACAATATCCGCTTCCGCGGATTGAAGATATTTTCGCCTCACTATCTGGAGGGAAACGCTTCACTAAGATTGATCTGGCCCAGGCGTACCTGCAAATGGAGGCAGAAGAAGCCTCGAAACAGTATCTCACGATCAACACTCATAAAGGTCTCTACCAATACAACCGGCTGGTGTTCGGGGTAGCATCAGCTCCGGCTATTTGGCAAAGGGCAATGGATCAAGTCCTGCAAGGGATTCCAGGGACCCAGTGTTATTTGGACGACATCCTGGTCACGGGCGAAAATGACAGTGATCACCTTGCCAACCTGGAGCAGGTGCTCACTAGATTGAAGGAATATGGGCTCCGAGCAAATCGCCACAAATGCGAGTTTTTCCAGAAGCAGATCTCGTATTGTGGCCGCGTTATTGATGAAGAGGGGTTACATAAGTCCCCTGAAAAGATTGAGGCAGTAGTCAAGGCTCCAGCACCGGAAAATGTGTCACAACTGAGGTCGTTCCTTGGGCTGGTGAACTACTACCATAAGTTCTTGCCGAATTTGTCTACCGTACTACACCCACTGAACACCCTACTGCAAACGGGGGTACCATGGAAGTGGAAGGACAAATGTAAACGAGCTTTCCAGAAGTGCAAAGAATTGATCACATCAAAAGAGGTGTTGGCTCATTTCAACCCAGCACTACCAATTCGGTTGGCCTGTGATGCATCACCCTATGGCATTGGAGCGGTGCTGTCGCACAAATTCCCGGACGGCTCGGAGAGGCCGGTAGACTTTGCGTCTCGGTCACTAACCTCAGCCGAGCGTAACTACGCCCAGATTGACAGGGAGGCCCTCAGCCTAGTGTGGGGAGTGAAAAAGTTCAACCACTATCTGCACGGGCAGAAGTTCACCTTGCTGACTGACCACCAACCACTTGTCTCCATCTTCAATCCAAAGAAGGGCGTTCCGGTGATGACTGCGCAACGGCTACAAAGATGGTCCCTTTTTCTAGGGGCGAACCAATATCAAATCGAGTATAAGGGCACGAAACAGCATGGAAACGCTGATGGGCTATCACGCCTGCCACTGCCTACTGCGGAGGAAGCACCAGCAGTGGACCCTGTCGAAATATTTTATTCGACTATAATTGAACGCTTGCCAGTAACTAATGCTGATATAGAGAAGGAGACCTGAAATGACCCGACACTGTCTCGGGTATATAACTTGACGGTGAAGGGATGGCCAACACATGGCGACTCACTGTTGCCAGCATTCTCATCCAGAAGAGAACAGCTGTCAGTATGCCAGGTGTTACGTCCATGAATAATTGAGACACGGACAGCAGGAGTGAACAAAATAAGTCTTTACTGGTGGAAGTCCATAGTGAAAACTAAAAACACAGAGGCTCACTAGCGCCTTTTATACAGGAGTGGTCACTGCCGGTACTGCAGCCTGAGACCAGTTATTCTCTTAAAGGTACATACACAACAATTCCTCCCCTTTTAGATAAACAGTACATAACATTCATTTAACAACTAAATCATAACTAATTACAATCACAATTACTGTTGCTAGATACATTGGTTAAGTTTAAGCAATTATAAGTTCAGTCTTTGAGGAGGCTTCCTGATTCTGTCTGCATAACGCCTCTTTGGGGTATCAGGTTCTTCTGGCAATGTTGAGTCGGGATCAAAGTCGTTGTTTGGTTCATCTGCTTCCAATATTACCGGTTCTGCGGTAGCAGCTATTGGAACGTCGATTTCATTACCAGGTGTATCAGATCGTGGTGTGGAGTTGACGTTTTCCAGTGACTGTAGAATCTGGTCAGCATGGTGTCTTACAATGCTCTCCCCAACGTCCACGGTATACATGAGAGGTCCTTGTCGTGTACAAATCGTTCCTGGCTGCCATTTCTCAGTGCGGTAGTCCCGGGCCAAAACTGGTTGACCTATCTTAAAACTCCTGGTCGGCCTTTCATTCATATTCTGAAACTGCCTGTTCTCCACATCTCTTCGGACGTTTGGCTTAACCAAATCCAAGCGGCATCGTAGTCTTCGATTGAAGAACATCATGGCTGGAGTTTGGTTGGTAACCGCATGTGTCGCATTCCGGTAGGCAAACAAGAAGTTGTCCACCTTGTGTTGTATGGGTAGATCTTCATTACACATTGCCTTGATAGCCTTCTTGAATGATTGGACAAACCTCTCAGGAGTCGGGGTCCTGACAGGGTTTCCACCTGACACGCCCCAGCCCGCCCACACTGACAAAATCCAGCCCATTGTTTCCCCTGACTAGAGAGTCCAGTACTAGGGGGCATATTCTCAGGATAAGGGGTCGGCCATTTAAGACTGAGATGAGGAGGAATTTCTTCACCCGGAGGGCTGTGACTCTTTGGAATTCTCTACCCCAAAGGGCTGTGGATGCTGAATTGTTGAGTATATTCAAGGCTGAGACAGATTTTTGGACTCTAGAAGAATCAAAGGATATGAGGATCGGACTGGAAAGTGGAGTTGAGGTCGAAGATCAGCCATGATCTTATTGAATGGCAGGGCTAGCTTAAGGGGTTGTATGGCCTACTCCTGCTCCTATTCCTTATGTTCTTATAATTCAATTCACTGACTCCCACACCCCACCTCAGACACCCAGCTTCAGGGAGGTGAAGCTCCGTCCTCAGGAAGAAGCACCAAAGCTGCCCAACTCCCAGAACAACACACATTATACAACAGCGCACATCACAGGCCAACACGAGCTCTCTCTCCCCCAGTTTGTGTTTCTCTCTCTCTCCCCAGGTTTGTGTTTCTCTCTCTCCCTCCCTCCCCAGTTTGTGTTTCTCTCTCTCTCCCCAGGTTTGTGTTTCTCTCTCTCCCTCCCTCCCCAGTTTCTGTTTCTCGCTCTCTCCCCCAGTTTGTGTTTCTCTCTCTCTCCCCCAGGTTTGTGTTTCTCTCTCTCCCTCCCTCCCCAGTTTCTGTTTCTCTCTCTCTCCCCCAGTTTGTGTTTCTCTCTCTCTCCCCCAGGTTTGTGTTTCTCTCTCTCCCTCCCTCCCCAGTTTCTGTTTCTCCCTCCCTCCCCAGGTTTGTGTTTCTCTCTCTCCCTCCCTCCCCAGGTTTGTGTTTCTCTCTCTCCCTCCCTCCCCAGGTTTGTGTTTCTCTCTCTCCCTCCCTCCCCAGGTTTGTGTTTCTCTCTCTCCCTCCCTCCCCAGGTTTGTGTTTCTCTCTCTCCCTCCCTCCCCAGGTTTGTGTTTCTCTCTCTCTCCCCCAGGTTTGTGTTTCTCTCTCTCCCTCCCTCCCCAGGTTTGTGTTTCTCTCTCTCCCTCCCTCCCCAGGTTTGTGTTTCTCTCTCCCTCCCTCCCCAGTTTGTGTTTCTCTCCCTCCCCAGTTTGTGTTTCTCTCCCTCCCCAGTTTGTGTTTCTCTCCTTTCCCAGGTTGTGTTTCTCTCCCTCCCCAGTTTGTGTTTCTCTCCTTTCCCAGTTTGTGTTTCTCTCCTTCCCCAGTTTGTGTTTCTCTCCTTTCCCAGTTTGTGTTTGTCTCCTTTCCCAGTTTGAGTTTCTCTCCCTCCAGTTTGTGTTTCTCTCCTTTCCCAGTTTGTGTTTCTCTCCCTCCCCAGTTTGTGTTTCTCTCCCTCCCCAGTTTGTGTTTCTCTCCCTCCCCAGTTTGTGTTTCTCTCCCTCCCCAGTTTGTGTTTCTCTCCCTCCCCAGTTCGTGTTTCTCTCCTTTCCCAGTTTGTGTTTCTCTCCTTCCCCAGTTTGTGTTTCTCTCCTTTCCCAGTTTGTGTTTGTCTCCTTTCCCAGTTTGAGTTTCTCTCCCTCCAGTTTGTGTTTCTCTCCTTTCCCAGTTTGTGTTTCTCTCCCTCCCCAGTTTGTGTTTCTCTCCCTCCCCAGTTTGTGTTTCTCTCCTTTCCCAGTTTGTGTTTCTCTCCTTCCCCAGTTTGTGTTTCTCTCCCTCCCCAGTTTGTTTCTCTCCTTTCCCAGTTTGTGTTTGTCTCCTTTCCCAGTTTGAGTTTCTCTCCCTCCACAGTTTGTGTTTCTCTCCTTTCCCTGTTTGTGTTTCTCTCCCTCCCCAGTTTGTGTTTCTCTCCCTCCCCAGTTTGTGTTTCTCTCCCTCCCCAGTTTGTGTTTCTCTCCCTCCCCAGTTCGTGTTTCTCTCCTTTCCCAGTTTGTGTTTCTCTCCCTCCCCAGTTTGTGTTTCTCTCCTTCCCCAGTTTGTGTTTCTCTCCCTCCCCAGTTTGTGTTTCTCTCCCTCCCCAGTTTGTGTTTCTCTCCCTCCCCAGTTTGTGTTTCTCTCCCTCCCCAGTTTGTGTTTCTCTCCGTCCCCAGTTTGTGTTTCTCTCCCTCACCAGTTTGTGTTTCTCTCCCTCCCCAGTTTGTGTTTCTCTCCCTCCCCAGTTTGTGTTTCTCTCCCTCCCCAGTTTGTGTTTCTCTCCTTCCCCAGTTTGTGTTTCTCTCCTTTCCCAGTTTGTGTTTCTCTCCCTCCCCAGTTTGTGTTTCTCTCCTTTCCCAGTTTGTGTTTCTCTCCCTCCCCAGGTTTGTGTTTCTCTCTCCCTCCCTCCCCAGTTTGTGTTTCTCTCTCTCTCCCCCAGGTTTGTGTTTCTCTCTCTCCCTCCCTCCCCAGGTTTGTGTTTCTCTCTCTCCCTCCCTCCCCAGGTTTGTGTTTCTCTCTCCCTCCCTCCCCAGTTTGTGTTTCTCTCCCTCCCCAGTTTGTGTTTCTCTCCCTCCCCAGTTTGTGTTTCTCTCCTTTCCCAGTTTGTGTTTCTCTCCTTCCCCAGTTTGTGTTTCTCTCCTTTCCCAGTTTGTTTCTCTCCTTTCCCAGTTTGTGTTTGTCTCCTTTCCCAGTTTGAGTTTCTCTCCCTCCACAGTTTGTGTTTCTCTCCCTCCCCAGTTTGTTTCTCTCCTTTCCCAGTTTGTGTTTCTCTCCCTCCCCAGTTTGTGTTTCTCTCCCTCCCCAGTTTGTGTTCCTCTCCCTCCCCAGTTTGTGTTTCTCTCCCTCCCCAGTTTGTGTTTCTCTCCCTCCCCAGTTCGTGTTTCTCTCCTTTCCCAGTTTGTGTTTCTCTCCCTCCCCAGTTTGTGTTTCTCTCCTTTCCCAGTTTGTGTTTCTCTCCCTCCCCGTTTGTGTTTCTCTCCCTCCCCAGTTTGTGTTTCTCTCCTTTCCCCAGTTTGTGTTTCTCTCCCTCCCCAGTCTGTGTTTCTCTCCCTCCCCAGTTTGTGTTTCTCTCCCTCCCCAGTTTGTGTTTCTCTCCTTTCCCCAGTTTGTGTTTCTCTCCCTCCCCAGTTTGTGTTTCTCTCCCTCCCCAGTTTGTGTTTCTCTCCCTCCCCAGTTTGTGTTTCTCTCCCTCCCCAGTTTGTGTTTCTCTCCTTCCCCAGTTTTGTGTTTCTCTCCCTCCCCAGTTTGTGTTTCTCTCCCTCCCCAGTTTGTGTTTCTCTCCCTCCCCAGTTTGTGTTTCTCTCTCTCCCTCCCTCCCCAGGTTTGTGTTTCTCTCTCCCTCCCTCCCCAGTTTGTGTTTCTCTCCCTCCCCAGTTTGTGTTTCTCTCCCTCCCCAGTTTGTGTTTCTCTCCTTTCCCAGTTTGTGTTTCTCTCCTTCCCGTTTGTGTTTCTCTCCTTTCCCAGTTTGTTTCTCTCCTTTCCCAGTTTGTGTTTCTCTCCCTCCCCAGTTTGTGTTTCTCTCCCTCCCCAGTTTGTGTTTCTCTCCCTCCCCAGTTTGTGTTTCTCTCCCTCCCCAGTTTGTGTTTCTCTCCCTCCCCAGTTCGTGTTTCTCTCCTTTCCCAGTTTGTGTTTCTCTCCCTCCCCAGTTTGTGTTTCTCTCCCTCCCCAGTTTGTGTTTCTCTCCCTCCCCAGTTTGTGTTTCTCTCCCTCCCCAGTTCGTGTTTCTCTCCTTCCCCAGTTTGTGTTTATCTCCCTACCCAGTTTGTGTTTCTCTCCCTCCCCAGTTTGTGTTTCTCTCCCTCCCCAGTTTGTGTTTCTCTCCTTTCCCAGTTTGTGTTTCTCTCCCTCCCCAGTTTGTGTTCCTCTCCCTCCCCAGTTTGTGTTTCTCTCCTTTCCCCAGTTTGTGTTTCTCTCCCTCCCCAGTTTGTGTTTCTCTCCCTCCCCAGTTTGTGTTTCTCTCCTTTCCCAGTTTGTGTTTCTCTCCCTCCCCAGTTTGTGTTTCTCTCCCTCCCCAGTTTGTGTTTCTCTCCCTCCCCAGTTTGTGTTTCTCTCCCTCCCCAGTTCGTGTTTCTCTCCTTCCCCAGTTTGTGTTTCTCTCCCTCCCCAGTTTGTGTTTCTCTCCCTCCCCAGTTTGTGTTTCTCTCACTCCCCAGTTTGTGTTTCTCTCCTTTCCCAGTTTGTGTTTCTCACCCTCCCCAGTTTGTGTTCCTCTCCCTCCCCAGTTTGTGTTTCTCTCCTTTCCCCAGTTTGTGTTTCTCTCCCTCCCCAGTTTGTGTTTGTCTCCCTCCCCAGTTTGTGTTTCTCTCCCTCCCCAGTTTGTGTTTCTCTCCTTTCCCCAGTTCGTGTTTCTCTCCCTCCCCAGTTTGTGTTTCTCTCCTTTCCCAGTTTGTGTTTCTCTCCCTCCCCAGTTTGTGTTTCTCTCCCTCCCCAGTTTGTGTTTCTCTCCTTTCCCAGTTTGTGTTTCTCTCCCTCCCCAGTTTGTGTTTCTCTCCCTCCCCAGTTTGTGTTTCTCTCCCTCCCCAGTTTGTGTTTCTCTCCCTCCCCAGTTTGTGTTTCTCTCCCTCCCCAGTTCGTGTTTCTCTCCTTTCCCAGTTTGTGTTTCTCTCCCTCCCCAGTTTGTGTTTCTCTCCCTCCCCAGTTTGTGTTTCTCTCCCTCCCCAGTTTGTGTTTCTCTCCCTCCCCAGTTTGTGTTTCTCTCCCTCCCCAGTTTGTGTTTCTCTCCCTCCCCAGTTTGTGTTTCTCTCCCTCCCCAGTTTGTGTTTCTCTCCCTCCCCAGTTTGTGTTTCTCTCCCTCCCCAGTTCATGTTTCTCTCCTTCCCCAGTTTGTGTTTCTCTCCCTCCCCAGTTTGTGTTTCTCTCCCTCCCCAGTTTGTGTTTCTCTCCTTTCCCCAGTTTGTGTTTCTCTCCCTCCCCAGTTTGTGTTTCTCTCCCTCCCCAGTTTGTGTTTCTCTCCCTCCCCAGTTTGTGTTTCTCTCCTTTCCCCAGTTCGTGTTTCTCTCCCTCCCCAGTTTGTGTTTCTCTCCCTCCCCAGTTTGTGTTTCTCTCCCTCCCCAGTTTGTGTTTCTCTCCCTCCCCAGTTTTGTGTTTCTCTCCTTCCCCAGTTTGTGTTTCTCTCCCTCCCCAGTTTGTGTTTCTCTCCTTCCCCAGTTTGTGTTTCTCTCCTTCCCCAGTTTGTGTTTCTCTCCCTCCCCAGTTTGTGTTTCTCTCCCTCCCCAGTTTGTGTTTCTCTCCTTCCCCAGTTTGTGTTTCTCTCCCTCCCCAGTTTGTGTTTCTCTCCCTCCCCAGTTTGTGTTTCTCTCCCTCCCCAGTTTGTGTTTCTCTCCCTCCCCAGTTCGTGTTTCTCTCCTTTCCCAGTTTGTGTTTCTCTCCCTCCCCAGTTTGTGTTTCTCTCCCTCCCCAGTTTGTGTTTCTCTCCCTCCCCAGTTTGTGTTTCTCTCCCTCCCCAGTTCGTGTTTCTCTCCTTCCCCAGTTTGTGTTTATCTCCCTACCCAGTTTGTGTTTCTCTCCCTCCCCAGTTTGTGTTTCTCTCCCTCCCCAGTTTGTGTTTCTCTCCTTTCCCAGTTTGTGTTTCTCTCCCTCCCCAGTTTGTGTTCCTCTCCCTCCCCAGTTTGTGTTTCTCTCCTTTCCCCAGTTTGTGTTTCTCTCCCTCCCCAGTTTGTGTTTCTCTCCCTCCCCAGTTTGTGTTTCTCTCCTTTCCCAGTTTGTGTTTCTCTCCCTCCCCAGTTTGTGTTTCTCTCCCTCCCCAGTTTGTGTTTCTCTCCCTCCCCAGTTTGTGTTTCTCTCCCTCCCCAGTTCGTGTTTCTCTCCTTCCCCAGTTTGTGTTTCTCTCCCTCCCCAGTTTGTGTTTCTCTCCCTCCCCAGTTTGTGTTTCTCTCACTCCCCAGTTTGTGTTTCTCTCCTTTCCCAGTTTGTGTTTCTCACCCTCCCCAGTTTGTGTTCCTCTCCCTCCCCAGTTTGTGTTTCTCTCCTTTCCCCAGTTTGTGTTTCTCTCCCTCCCCAGTTTGTGTTTGTCTCCCTCCCCAGTTTGTGTTTCTCTCCCTCCCCAGTTTGTGTTTCTCTCCTTTCCCCAGTTCGTGTTTCTCTCCCTCCCCAGTTTGTGTTTCTCTCCTTTCCCAGTTTGTGTTTCTCTCCCTCCCCAGTTTGTGTTTCTCTCCCTCCCCAGTTTGTGTTTCTCTCCTTTCCCAGTTTGTGTTTCTCTCCCTCCCCAGTTTGTGTTTCTCTCCCTCCCCAGTTTGTGTTTCTCTCCCTCCCCAGTTTGTGTTTCTCTCCCTCCCCAGTTTGTGTTTCTCTCCCTCCCCAGTTCGTGTTTCTCTCCTTTCCCAGTTTGTGTTTCTCTCCCTCCCCAGTTTGTGTTTCTCTCCCTCCCCAGTTTGTGTTTCTCTCCCTCCCCAGTTTGTGTTTCTCTCCCTCCCCAGTTTGTGTTTCTCTCCCTCCCCAGTTTGTGTTTCTCTCCCTCCCCAGTTTGTGTTTCTCTCCCTCCCCAGTTTGTGTTTCTCTCCCTCCCCAGTTTGTGTTTCTCTCCCTCCCCAGTTCATGTTTCTCTCCTTCCCCAGTTTGTGTTTCTCTCCCTCCCCAGTTTGTGTTTCTCTCCCTCCCCAGTTTGTGTTTCTCTCCTTTCCCCAGTTTGTGTTTCTCTCCCTCCCCAGTTTGTGTTTCTCTCCCTCCCCAGTTTGTGTTTCTCTCCCTCCCCAGTTTGTGTTTCTCTCCTTTCCCCAGTTCGTGTTTCTCTCCCTCCCCAGTTTGTGTTTCTCTCCCTCCCCAGTTTGTGTTTCTCTCCCTCCCCAGTTTGTGTTTCTCTCCCTCCCCAGTTTTGTGTTTCTCTCCTTCCCCAGTTTGTGTTTCTCTCCCTCCCCAGTTTGTGTTTCTCTCCTTCCCCAGTTTGTGTTTCTCTCCTTCCCCAGTTTGTGTTTCTCTCCCTCCCCAGTTTGTGTTTCTCTCCCTCCCCAGTTTGTGTTTCTCTCCTTCCCCAGTTTGTGTTTCTCTCCCTCCCCAGTTTGTGTTTCTCTCCCTCCCCAGTTTGTGTTTCTCTCCCTCCCCAGTTTGTGTTTCTCTCCCTCCCCAGTTTGTGTTTCTCTCTCTCCACAGTTTGTGTTTCTCTCCCTCCCCAGTTTGTGTTTTTCTCCCTCCCCCGTTTGTGTTTCTCTCTCTCCACAGTTTGTGTTTCTCTCCCTCCCCAGTTTGTGTTTTTCTCCCTCCCCAGTTTGTGTTTCTCTCCCTCCCCAGTTTGTGTTTCTCTCCCTTCCCAGTTTGTGTTTCTCTCTCAGGACTCGGAGTTTCCGGGCAATTTCCGTTGGCCCCAATGCTGTCATCCTCACAACCGGCAATGAAGTGGTGTTTCCGAATAGCAGGGGGACCAGCAAGTCACAGAAAACACAGTTTGGTTGCAAGCCACAACAGCCAGGATGCTGCGCAAATGCAAATCGCATATACACGGACCGTTTTCCTGAGCACGCGGGAGACCAGTTTCCCATCCCAGTAGTCCTGCCCAAAGAACCCGACAGTACCCACTTTAAAATTGTACCATTTAGTTTGTATTGCCTCTCCTCATTCTTCATCTCAAAATGCATTACTTCACACTCGTTTGCATTTAATGTCATCTGCCATGTGTCTGCCCATTTCACCAGTCTATGACCTCCTGAAGTCTGCTACTATCTCAACCACAGTTCTCACTTGTGATTGCTATCCTGCTGAAAGTGTCTGTCTCTGTGTGTCAAGTAAGAACAAGATAAGACCTATTTGTGATGCCCCTTTACAATCAAATATTGAACTTACTGTCAAGAATCAGGCATGAATAATGGCACTTGGTCAAGGTACCAGTTGGTGCCCAGTGCCTGTGAAACTGGGCCCGGCAGAGTGTCAATGCCTTCAGCGGGGAATTGATGAAGGAATTTGGCAAAAAGAAAGAAAAAAAGAGTACAGAGAAATGTTCAGGGAAAAGAAAGCAGCCCCTGTTACAAGGATGGTTCAAAAAAAAAATTTAAACAATTAAAAAAGAAAACTGAATGGTAATAAATATACTGTTCCCCTTACCCTGCTGAAATGCTTTGCCTTGCACAGTGCAACAAATAGTATGGCTTTCTTTTTTTTAATTTTCTTCCCTTCAATCATGAAGACATGGATTCATGCTGGGATATTGTTCCACAGATACGGCTACTCTCTTGTACTTCCTCCAAGTGCCAATTCTTCATTCCTAAGCCCACATGCCAGTCTTAGTTCTGTGTCAGAAGGTTGTGGGTTCAAGCCCTACTTCAGTGACTTTCAGTAGGCTGACACTTCAGTGCCCTACTGAGGGGGTGCTGCACTGTTAGAGGTGCCATCTTGCAGAGGAAGTAGTAAACCAAAGTCCTTTCTGCCCTCTCAGGTGGACATGGCACAATTTAAAGAAGAGCAGGGGGGTTTTCACGGTGTGTCTTGGCCAACATCACCAAAAACAGATTCACAGATCATTTATCACATTGCTGCATGCACTTGACTGCTACATTTACCTACATTACAATAGGGACAAAAAGTATTTCCATGTTTGTGAAGCACTTTAGGACTTCCTGAGGTCATAAAAGGTGTTACATAAATTCACTTTTTTTTTCCTTTTAGATAATGTCTGTTTGGATGGCTATTCTACTATGAAGTGCATCACCTCCACACCCAATTCTATTCTCACACAATGGCCACACTGGTACATTTCCCAGCATGAGTGACAGATGAAGAGTGGGTACTCTGGCTGATTTTTTTCACCTCCCTAGTTCAAGGGTCAATTGCAACTCCCTGTTCCTGCTCCAGGTAATTAGGTATAGACCAAAGATTGAACCTGGAATCTTCTTGTGTGAAGGAATAAGCCATATTCAGAAAAATACACCATTCTATGAAATATTCTGGCCTTTGTAACACGACAAACTGGGCTTGAAAATCTAAAAACCTAACAATGGAGAAGCTGTAAACAGCATACAAGCTATTGAGATAAGATAAGTTGTTGACACTGAATCAATAGCCTTATTGAAACAGGAGGTTGGAGGTTCCTGAAAGTCTGAAGCCTTGGACAGAACACAATGATATACCCTGTTAAGGTGTCTTAAACCAACACCTTGGAAAGAAACACATAAAAATTAAGAAACATATGCCTTCGTGGGAATGGCATCAAGTGGGGGAGGCACCAGCTGTCACATTGTTTTTGTGTTGAACTTGGAACACCTAGGAGGCACGAGTCTGTGTTGCAACCAGTTGAGGTAACTAAGAAGACAATGGTGCACCCAGTTGAGGTGTTTTCAATTTACACATCATAAAAAGACACAAATAGAAGACTTTGGTAAGAATGGCATCAAATAAATGCACCCGCTGTTACATTCAAACACCTAAAAGTAGAGACATGGGGCTAGATTTTCAGTATAGACAGTTTTGGGGCGCTAAGCTTAGCGCCCGCCCGAAGTTATCGCCCGCCCCAAAGTAGCGCCCCGTTGCCGGAAATTCAGTGGCTTCGCCCTAAGAGGTTGGTGGAGCGCTAAAAGAGGCGTTCCACTAGTACCTTTAGGCGCTAAGCCGGCGGTGGAGAGCGCAACACCCGAGCTCGGGCGCAGCGCACGGCAGACACTCTGGTGCCAGTGAGCTCTTAAAGGGGAAGGGTGCATGTGTTTTTTTCAAATGCAAAGTCTGGGATGATGATGATGAGAGGAGGAGGAGGAGGAGGAGGAGGAGGAGGAGGAGGAGGAGGAGGAGGAGGAGGAGGAGGAGGAGGAGGAGGAGGAGGAGGAGGAGGAGGAGGAGGAGGAGGAGGAGGAGGAGGAGGAGGAGGAGGAGGAGGAGGAGGAGGAGGAGGAGGAGGAGGAGGAGGAGGAGGAGGAGGAGGAGGAGGAGGAGGAGGAGGAGGAGGAGGAGGAGGAGGAGGAGGAGGAGGAGGAGGAGGAGGAGGAGGAGGAGGAGGAGGAGGAGGAGGAGGAGGAGGAGGAGGAGGAGGAGGAGGATGATGATGATGATGATGATTGGTGCCCGGAAACATAAATAGACCGTTCACAACAACACACTGCTTACTTCCACACAACACATGCAGAGTGCCTTTTGTACGAGTGCCCTTTAATTTGCACTCCCCAGGGTGTGTTGCGTTCCATTTTACAAACGCTCTGGACGCCAGCCGCACAATGGGGCGGTCCGACTGAAGTTTGGAATCGGGGCGGCCAAAGGGCGTTGCACGAGGATGTGACGTCATTTTCTGCGCGCGCATCCGGGCGGCCGCTAAACTTTGCGCCGGCGCTAACGGGCAACTTAATTTGGGGCGGGGCGCAAACTGCGCTGCGCCCAGGCGCTACACGCATAGCGCCCGAAAATCACTTCTCTTAAGGCGCTAACTGCTGGCGCAAGCAACTGAAAATCTAGCCCATGATTCTTAATGCTACAAGCTGATCTAATTGTAAAAATAGCAGTGGTCAGCAGAAAAATGACTAGAGATAATTAGCTTACATCAGCAGAAAACTTCAAAGGAAATACCACTGAAAAAGGGTATAAAATTTGAACTTTCAAATGGGAAGATAGATTTGCTTGAAGGGGCAAAGCGATTCTTAGCTTCAGAGGCAAGCTCTGTAAGTCTACAACTCTTTGAGTCTCGGAGATCAACGGTATTGTATTTGATTTTGGTGGATATCCTGGAATAAGACTAAGAAATGTAAAAATGTAACAAAATATTGGAGAATAAGGATCTCTGATAATAAGAATTGTAAGCTTTTTGTATTTGGAACTGTTAATGTTGCGATTGAAACACCAACTGTAAATTACATGTCGGTTCTTTAATAAATCTATACATTTTTAGAATTGTCTCACATAATACTTCTGTATCAAACTCACAAACTCAATCTCTGTACACTCCTTGGTGAAGAGTTGCAGAATTCTGGGGGAGTTTTCCGGACCCTCATAATATCCCGAACGTTACAGTCTAGCTAAACTTATTAAAAGTGCTATCTGGAGGATGGTAACATCTTCAGGTTGTTCCTTTTCTTTAGGGAGAGATAGTCTGGTCCTTTAGACCCAATTAATCGTCTTTAGGATTCGGCTACCTCTAACTTTAGTTGAAAGTGAACGTCTGGGGAAGAAGCCTGATCCGGGGTAGCCCTAAAGGGGCTAGGACTAGTAGTTATCCTTTCACCTGGTCGATATGGCTCTGTTCCACACTGGACAATGAATGTTCCAACTAAGCTATTGCGGGAGCTGTGACAAATATTTGTTCATTGATACCGCCTTGACTGTACAATTAGCTCTGACAGTACAAGTGCTACCAAAGACTGCTCTGTAAGTTGCTGCTGGAGGTACCTCAAGAAACTCTCTCCAAATGACAACAACAACTTGTATTTATATAGCACCTTTAACGTAGTAAAACATCCTAAAGCGCTTCACAGGAGTATTATAAGACAAAAATTTGACACCAAGCCACATAAGGAGAAATTAGGGCAGGTTGGTCAAAGAGGTAGGTTTTAAGGAGCGTCTTAAAGAAGGAAAGAGAGGTAGAGAGGCGGAGAGGTTTAGGCAGGAAATTTCAGAGCTTAGGACCGAGGCAACAGAAGGCACAGTCGCCAAAGGTTGAGCGATTATAATCAGGGATGTTCAAGAGGCCAGAATTAGAGGAGCGCAAATAACTTGGGGGTGGGGGTTGTGAGGCTGAAGCAGACTACAGAGATAGGGAGGGGCGAGGCCATGGAGGGATTTGAATACAAGGATGAGAATTTTGAAATCGAGGCGTTGCTTAACCGGAAGCCAATGTAGGTCAGTGAGCACAGGGGTGATGGGTGAACGGGACTTGGTGCGAGGTAGGACATGGGCAGCCGAGTTTTGGATGACCTCAAGTTTACATAGGGTAGAATGTGGGAGGCCAGCCAGGAGTGTGTTGGAATAGTGAAGTCTAGAGGTAACAAAGGCATGGATGAGGGTTTCAGCAGCGGATGAGCTGCGGCAAGGGCGGAAACGGGCGATGTTACGGAGGTGGAAATAGGCGGTCTTAGTTATGCTGTGGATATGTAGTCAGAAGCTCATTTCAGGGTCAAATATGACACCAAGGTTGCAAACAGTGTGGTTCAGCCTCAGACAGATGTTGGGGAGAGGGATGGAGTCAGTGGCTAGGGAACGGAGTTTGTGGCGGGGACCGAAAACAATGACTTCGGTCTTCCCAATATTTAATTGGAGAAAATTTCTGCTCATCCAGAACTGTATGTCGGACAAGCAGTTTGACAATTTAGAGACTGTGGAGGGGTCGAGAGAAGCGGTAGTGAGGTAGAGCTTGGTGTTGTCAGCGTACATGTGGAAACTGACATTGTGGTTTCATGGGTGCACTTATATTGGCTCTGTAGCCAAATACCCTCTCTGCTCACTCATACAGACCATAAATGTGCTCTGCTATTGCCAACCTGCACGAACCCTTCTCCAACACAGGGGAAGGTCCTGACCAGACTTTGCACTAATTCTGTATGCATGAGAAGTGTACATGGGAAGTCACTAAAATCATATCTGTGACTTTGGAGCTACTGCACTGGGGCATATCTCAAACAAGCACAGTTAGCCATTGTTACCAAGTTCAGCTATCGTATAAACAGCAAGAGAATTGGCACATTTGTGCAGAACTACTTTCAGTGGAAGCAGATCTGTAATATAAATAGAATGTGAGACAGGGCAGCTTTAAAGTAACCCTGGAGTGAGACTTTGAACAATTGGAAATATGAATGATGATTACAAAAGTCTTCATTTGAAGAGTGTTGATAAAGAAGGTTGTAAAGATTCTTTAAAAAAAACAAAATATGATTGAAAATCTATTTTTGCAAAATTTACTAAAAGGTTTATTGGGAATGCCTGCAGGAAGTATGATAAAATGTAAAAATGTTTTGTCTATTTTGTTCTTCAAACAAAAAGTAAGACTCCAGTGAGTCAGTCAACAACTCCCCTTCCCCTCCCCAGTCTAATCAAACTTTAGTCCCAGAAATGTTTAACACTTCAGGAACATGGGAGTGATTTTATAACCGTTTATATTTTAATAGGCCGGATGTTACTGGAAAATTAATGGTGTGTGTGAACAGTTATTAACGTGCAAATCGGCCAGCAAGTTCAGAGGATGGCGAGATACTCTGTGAGTTGCGAATCTCACGGCTGAAGTGTTAGGATCTGTCGAAGGAAAGTTAAGACTATGTAATTAATTCGTAAATACTTTGCCTATTTGACGACCAACCAGACAACTGATGACACTTTAAAAACTTCAGCGTTTTGGCAAAAAGTAAATAGACAGTTCCCAAAAGACATGTGTGATTGGAAGGAAGCATTGTATGAGAGGCAATCAATTTTCAGGTATATTTATAATCTAACAGTGCTGCCCCAAAGGTTTAGTTGATAAAAACACTGCTCCCTGTGGAACTCATCAATACTCACATGAAAATGGTCTGTGCTGTGTTAGCTGGTCTCAACCAGGACAGTGGTAAGATTGTTACAATTGACCTCAGTGCCCTTAGGAGAGGGGAAAAAAATCAATCACAATCTAAGTTAAAAAAAAGAAAGACTTGCATTTATTTAGCACCTTTTATGACCTCAGGAAGCCCCAAAGCACTTTACAGCCAATGAAATACTTTTGGAGTGTAATCACTGTTGTAATGTAGGAAACGCGGCAGCCAATTTGCGTACAGCAAGCTCCCACAAACAGCAATGTGATAATGACCAGATAATCAATGACGTTAACCATGTGAGGGCAGGATAAGGCTGCACTCTGATGCCCTCTATAGTAAAATAGCCAGACAATACTCAGGCCTTGAAAAATCCCACATTGCACCCACCCACTGCTAAACCCACCGAAGTTCCCAAGATTGGAGGAGGGGTTGTGAGTAGCAGGCTCATCTAGGAAAATCCACTCCTCTATGTTTTTGGGGCTAACAATGCAGTCCCACTGATTGGGCATTTCATGAACCTATAGCGCTATGAATTGACAATTACACAATAAATGCGAGGTCAGCTCTTTCATATAATATTGTAATACTCCTGGTGCACAGCACATTAAGCAAAGGGATGTATTGTCTGTTAGCAACACTTCTTAAAGGGCTGCTAGTCACCTTAAAGCTGCACTGCTATTGAAGGATAGAAATGAATGCAGCAAGACCAACATGATGAAGTCGCCTTTCAGAATTTAGCCATGCTAGAGAGAAGGACGGTCCTTTTTGAGTTGAGAGCCACCCCCCTGTGAAGAGTAACACAGGGGGCAGCTGGATAGAGGTAGCTGAGGGAGTGAATGGTGTTTTACCTGTGACCAGATTTGGAAGCAGGTGAGGAAGAAATTTGTTGCTCTCCGAAAGGCTACCAAGGTAAATGTGCTCGTATTTTGCTTAACTTTACAACATTGCCTTACAAAGCATCTTGACAATATTTTACTATAAGCTTAATGAAGCATCACAGAGAGAGAATACACAACACTCTGGCAACCTTTCACCTACTTTCCAAATGCACAGGCTGCCATGGTTTGGCACTACACTCTGTACTGCTGCCATATGAAGGGATCTGCCTTGTGGCCCATGAAATGTGGCAGGGAACAAACACCGAGCATGCAGGCAACACATGCTCTATGTTCACAGACTTACATAAGTTGGCTGATTGCTAAGGTCCCCTGCTACCAGTTTTTGAGGCAGGTTCTCTTCTTATCCATCTGTTCTGTGGCAATGGCCTTTTGCAGGGGAAGTTTGTGTAAGATGCATCAGGTTGCAATCCCCTTTTATACCTAGGCTGGCCTGTATTGCATGTCTCCTCTGATCCTGACCTCCCTCTGCTCAAACTAGCAGAGAGAAATGAGCAGCAGGGATACCCATACATCCCATTCAAACAGAGCTCAGTTACAATTCCCTTGACAAACACCCATAGGTAGCAGATGGGGTACAGCTTCAAGAAGATGTGATTAGCTGCAGAACTGAAACCCAAGAACGTCATGAAATAAACTATGTGTGATGTATCATACACAAGACTTAATTATACCGGTAAGTAACAAATGAGAAATAAAGGCTTCTGAAAGTTATCTCCCATGGGAAACCATCTTAACAATAGTAGCAGTGAAAATGATTTCTAGATTTGATTCCCTCACGTCACTAAGTTCCCAATCACAGCTGCGCCATTGTGGAAAACCACTGAATGGTGGCCAGAGGAAAGGAAAATGGGCAGTATGAATCATCCCTGTGGTTTTTCCCAGAGCTGAGTTAGCTGAGTCCAGAAACAGGCCAATTGTCTTATCTCTGAGCTGCTGGGAGAATAGGCTTGGACAGATCACTACAACTGTATAATTGTAATAAGGGCAGCACTGACAAAGGCCTGGGCCTAGAAATTCAGTTGCGTTCGCCAGCCGTTAGCGCCATAAGAGGAGTAAATTTCGAGCGCTAGGCACTTTGCGCCCGGGCGCAGAGCGATCTGCGCCTACGCCCAACTTCAGTTGACATTTTGCGCCGGCGCAAAGTGTTTGCGCGCGCTCAGCTGCGCGCGCACCTTATGATGTCATTTCGTCGTGCAACGCCGTTTGTGCGCCCCAAACCGGAACTTCAGTGGCGCCCGCCCAATGTGGGCGTGGCGCTGTTAAGAACTGTGAAGTGGAACGCAGCAGAGGCCCTGCGGGCCTCGGGGAGCGCTAATTAAAGGGCACTTAGACTGAAGTATAAAGGCCAGCCATTTTGCTGCAATGACTTTAGTGCTTTGGATTTCTGGACAGAGACCAAGGAACAGACCTTACTGATTTGGGACAACATAGGAGAGGTATTTTTGGCTTCTGGCCAGAGCTTGGAAATTTGACTCATTGTGATTTGACTGTTTGCAAGTATATTATGGGGGCTGCATGGTGTTCCAACCCTCAGTTCCAGCATTATGTGCGAAGGGCTCGCAGACGCTGTGTGAGAGGGGCAGCCATGCCTAGACGCAGAGGGGCCATCAGGCGTCGGCAACGTAGGCCTTACCCACTCAGGGAATACCGGCAGCAGGTGTCCTATCTCACCATGACTGCCGCGCATTGTGTTAAGAGGCTGCGCTTCAGAAGGGAGGTGGTTGCAGAGATCTGCCAGCTGCTTCACAGAGATCTGCGTCCACAGCTGATGTGCAGGACGTCTCTGTCGGTGGAAGTGAAGGTCACGGTGGCTCTGAACTTTTATGCAAGCGGCTCCTTCCAAGCCGCTGCTGGGGACATAGTGAACATCTCCCAGTTCGCTGTGCATCGCTGCATCCGGCAGGTCACCGATGCCCTTTTCGCAAGGAGACACCAATTCATCTCCTTCCCCATGACCCTAGAGAGGCAGGAGCAGTGTGCAGTCGGATTTGCCAGGATCGCCGACTTCCCCATGGTGCAGGGCGCCATTGACTGCACACATGTGGCTATGCGGGCACCTATCGACAATGCCGAGGATTACCGCAACCGGAAGGGCTACCATTCCCTCAATGTACAGCTGGTGTGTGACCACAGGCAGCGCATCCTAGCTGTCAATGCCCGCTTTCCAGGAAGCAGCCACGATACATTTATCCTGCGCCAGACTACTGTGGCTGACATGTTCCAGGCACAGCCTCCCCCAAGGGGATGGCTTATCGGGGACAAGGGCTACCCTTTGTGTACATGGCTCATGACCCTGCTCCGCGCGCCCAGGACCCCTGCGGAGGAGGCATACAACGAAAGCCATCAAGCCACAAGGAACATGATAGAGCAAACCATTGGCGTCCTCAAGCAACGGTTCCGCTGCCTGGATCGATCCGGCGGATCTCTACAGTATTCGCCGGATAGAGTCTCCCAGTTCGTCGTCGTTTGCTGCATGCTGCACAACCTGGCTATCCGCAGGACTCAGGCACTGCCACCTCACGTTGGACCACCACCTCAGGAGGACGAGCAGGAGGACCATGAGGAGGAGGAGGAGGAGGAGGAGGAGTACCAGCCCAGGAGGGAGCCACAAGGTCCAAGGGCCGTCCGCCGGCGGCTTATTGAACGACACTTCTAGGCCCCCTGTCAGGGAATGGCTTGTGGCAATGAACGCACCTGAATGCAGCCGCTCCGCAAGCCCTCAGCCGGTTAACGCAACAACCACTTGAAACATGACACATGGACAAGCTGAATAAATAAAAAGCTTTATTTAACAAACTCAGGGCCCTTCCCACATGAAACACAAAAACAGACAAGACCCCCAAAAAACAGTCAAAAACATATCTCACTCCCACAACCTGGGGAGGAATAACAAAACTTGTCCATCCAATTGGCCTTCATCCTCGGCCTTACCAAGACAAACCCCCCCCATACAGAACACAAACACCCCCATATAAAAAGACATTTGCCATCATCTTCGGCCTTACCAAAATAAACCCCCCCCATACAGAACACAAACACCCCCATATAAAAAAACATTTGGCAACACACTCTACTTGGTGTGCCGAGAGGGCGAGTCCTTGTGCAGGCTTCTCCGGCCCCTGCCCGACCTGCTGCTCCGCCTCAACCTGGGCCCTGTGGGTGTTGCAAGGCTGGGGGAAGGCTCCTGAGGGGCACAAAGCGTGACGGCAGATGCCCTTGGGGGACGGCCTAGATGAGGTCCGGCCCTGGAGGGGCCGGCTGCTGACTGCTGCAGCTGTGACTGGGCAGCATCAGTCTCTCCAGCAGCTCATCGCAGCTTTGCTGGGGGAGTGGCAGTGGCGGCTGCAGCAATGGGGGCAAGCTGGCTGATGCCAGGCGCTCGCTGGTCGCCAGAGACACTGGCACTCGGCTGGGCTGGCACTGCAGCAAGTGCAGCAATCTGGTGAAGGCCAGGCCGCTGTGCTGCAGCAGCGCGGCGGGTGCCCTGGCGATGCGTCCATGACACAGCGAGTGTAGCAGAAGTGAGTGCCCGTACTGCCCTGGTCTGTGCCCGCATCAGACCAGCCAGTGTCTGCACAGCACCACTCATGAACTCTCGACTCGCGTCCTGTGCTGCCGCGAGTTGTTCGACACCCCTGGCCTGTGAGTCCCCGAAATCGGCCACACTATGAGCCAGGGACTCAATGGCCTGAGGCAACTGTCCCACAACCCCCATGAACTCGGTGTGGCGCCGCTCCGAATCCGCGGACATTTGATCAAGGAGGCGCACCTCCTGGGCGAGGACCGTCTCCGGACTGGAGGCCGGACTCTCCCTCTGGGGAGAAGGCCGCCGAGCTGGCCGACCCTTCCCGCGTGGCTGGACACCACTGGGCCCAGCAACTGCCCTCCCCTGCAACACTTCCCCCCTCTGGGGAGAAGGCAGCCGTGCTGCCCGACCCTTCCCGCGTGGCTGCACGCCACTGGGCCCAGCAACTGCCCTCCCCTGCAACACTTCCCCCCTCTGGGGAGAAGGCAGCCGTGCTGCCCGACCCTTCCCGCGTGGCTGGACGCCACTGGGCACAGGAGCTACACCCCCCTGCAACACTTCCCCCTGGCTCTCCTCCAGGCAAGACGTGTCCCCTCCATTGCCATCCCCTGGCGCAGATGAGGGTTCCCCCGATGTGCCGCCTTCCTCTTGGTCCTCGTCGTCCTCCTCTTCTGAGGGACTGACACTCGCAGCTTCAGGGACCTCCTCCTCACCAGCTGAAAGCAGGAAGGCGCAAGAGTAGCTTTAGAGTGAGGACAGGGCGTCAGCGAGGGAGGCATGAGTGGTGGCATTCTGCGCATTGGTGGGACAGTGGCAAAGGATGTAGATCTGAAGCGCAAGGGGAACGAGAGAGGTCCAAACGGTCATGTCCTTACCATTGGGGCCCAGCACAGGGTCGGCATCTCCAATAGCAACGGGGCCAATCACCCGGGCACGCATGAGTCGAGCCACGTGCTCCTCCAGGTCACTGAGCTCCTGGAACTGGACACGGCCTCCCCCGGTGACAGTCCGGCTCTTCAGATTCTGCGCCAGCTTGGCCTGCAAGAGAAAGGACGGCCTCTAAGTACAGTGTGGTGCCCTGTTGTTGTGTGCACTGCCTCCCATGGTCGAATAGCTTGGCCAGTGTGTCAAGTGCAGAAAGTGCTACTGATGATCATGCCAGTGCCATAGCTGCTGGAGGAGGGCTGGCCATTAGGCCTTTGAGGTCCCTTTGCCCATAATGTGAGGTGCACATGCAAGGATGAGGAGGACACTGGAAAGGGTACTCACCCTGACCAACCGAGTGAGGTCGTTGAACTTCTTGAGGCATTGGTCACCAGTCCTGGGGACATCGCTGTTGGCTGTGACCCTCTGGGCGATTTCCCTCCAGGCTCTCCTGTACAGCCTCTTGGGAGCCTTCTTGCCACTGTCCGGGCACAAGATATCTCTTTTCTTCTCCAAACCCCTAAGCAGCACCCTCAAAGCATGCTCTGAGAAGCGCTGCGCTCGTTCACGGGCCTTCTGCATGGCTTCAGGCGCTATTTGGGTCCAGCAGCAGTGTTCAGGCCTAGCTGGAGGGCTCCATTATCCAGGGCGTGGCAGCAGACCAAGTCGACCCTTCCCCCTTTAAGAGCTGGCCGGCGTCAGGGTGTCTGCTGTCAATCAAAACATGACCGCACCTGCGCTGCGCCCGGCCTCGGCGTTATCAGTCTGCACCGCCGGCTTAGCGCCTAAAGATAGGGGTGCAACGCCAGTTTCAGCGCTCGCCCAAACTCCTTGGCCAAAGCTACTGAATATCGGCGAAGTGGCCTCCACTTTCCGGCAGGCGCTAACTTTAGCGCCCGCCCGACTTTACCGCCCCAAAAGTGGCTATACTGAATTTCTAGGCCCTGGAATTTTATCGGAGCTCCTCCCACTCCGCTGCCATACCGCAGTTTATGAGCATAAACGGGGTTTCTGTCTCAAATGCGGCCAAGTTACAGTGGCAGAGTGAACAACTCTGCAGAAATTTCTGGCCATAATGTCAGCGTGAAACTAATTTTTAATTATTTTTAATTAATTGCCCCGTCCCTTTCCCCCACCCTAGCTCTGCTGCTATAATCTGCCACCAGATTTCTTCTTTTAGCCACAGCAGCAGAGCAACTTCGCCCGGACTGCACCATACCTGCTGTCAGTGCTGTGTTCTGACTGAGTGGTCAATAAAAGCTTCACAAGAAGGTTGATTGGGTCCTTCGAGTTGTTTTCTCCCTTGAAACAGAGCACCATATTATCACAAAAAAATCCAAATTAAAAGCCTGGCATTTATGAGGGTAGATGTAGACTGACAGGATCAAATAGACCACAATCTGCGAGTTCTTGTACTACTGGGTGCAGGGAGCTGTAGTCATGATGGACACCAACCCAGATTGACTGTGAAGATGTGTAGAAGGATGATTATTCTGGAGGTTTACCTGATGACGTTTGGGGATCAGAGTATATTTATGTAGAACTTTACCTCAGGCAATTAAATGGATGATCACTTCCTGTCCCCCTCTCCTTAAAATTTGCCGTCATCACACCTCTCCTCAAAAAACCAACCCTTGACCCCTCCATCCTTGCAAACTACCGCCCCATCTCCAACCTCCCTTTCCACTCCAAAGTCCTTGAACATGTTGTCGCCTCCCAAATCTGTGCTTATCTTTCCCGCAATTCCATGTTTGAATCCCTCGAATCAGGTTTCTGCTCCTACAACAGTACCAAAATGGTTCTTATCAAAGTCACAAATTACATCTTATGTCACTGTGACAAAGGTAAACTATCCATTCTCATCCTTCTCGGCCTGTCTGCAGCCTTTGACGTGGTTGACCACACCATCCTCCTCCAACGCCTCTCCACCGTCTTCCAGCTGGGTGGGACTGCACTCGCCTGGCTCCATTCTTATCTATCTAATCGTAGCCAGAGAATCACCTGCAACAGCTTCTCTTCCCGCTCCCGCATTGTTACCTCTGGTGTCCCCCAAGGATCTATCCTTGGGCCCCTCCTATTTCTCATCTACATGTTGCCCCTTGGCGACATCATCCGAAAACACAGCGTCAGTTTCCACATGTACGCTGACAACACCCAGCTCTACCTCACCACCACCTCTCTCAACCCCTCCACGGTCTCTAAATTGTCAAACTACTTGTCCGACTGGATGAGCAGAAATTTTCTCCAACTAAATATTGGGAAGACCAAAGCCATTTTCTTCAGTCCCCACCACAAATTCCATTCCCTAGCCACCAACTCCATCCCTCTCCCTGGCAACTGTCTGAAGCTGAACCAGACTGTTCACAACCTTGGTGTCATATTTGACCACGAGATCCACTTCCAACCACATATCTGCGGCATCACTAAGACCACCTATTTCCACCTCCAGAACATCGCCTGACTCTGCCCCTGCCTTAGCTCATCTGCTGCTGAAACCTGTAAGCATCGAATGCAGGCCCAAGTTCATTTCAGACCTTTTGAATGATTGTTACCAACAGCCTGTTTGGAGAAGATGGGAGCAGCCCAGGTGTTCTTGATGGACAGGAGATTCCAGCCAGGCCTACAAACTAATTAGGGGAGAATTTCTGGGCAGACAGAATTCTCTGGGAAGACAAAGGGCTCGATCTTGCCAGGCCCGAGAAGACGAGATTGGAGGCGTGTGAGTTGTTATAATCGCAAAAAATAGTGGGCGGGCCCGATCCCGCCTCCATCCCGCCTCCGAGCAATTTTCCCACATGCGAGTTTTCTGACCCCGTTTCCATTTTGCCTCCAAGAGGCGGGATAGGCCCTTAAGGCCCTTAACAACTACTTAATTGCCTCTATAATCCCATTTTGAGAGGCCTTTCCGATTTTAATCCTTTTCCCACGTGCTGCATGCCTCCTCTGGAACATGCCAGTGAACCCTGGTGGCTTCACAAGTGGACGGCTTATTAACAGCTGTAGCTCCACCATTATAAAGGAGTTTTCACCAATCATCATTTGCAGGTGGCAAAACTTTGTTGTCTCATGTCTGGGGGAACTTTTAGCAGGCCTAATCATTGTTCTGGAAGATTGGGGCCTGACACCCATCTCCAGTGTAACCTCCTGGGAAACCCCTCTCCCCACCTTGACTGAGCGCTTCCTCAACTGAGGTATTGACCAGAAGAATGGGAACTATTTATTTCCTTTCCTCCTGGACATCAGATTCGGATGAAGACCAGCCGCAGCAGCAGCAAAACCCTGAACAACAGCAGCACCAACAGCAGCAGCAACAGCAGGAGCTCCAAGCTGCTGCTCACCCACTTGAAGCTGCATAGGCCAAAAGGCGCCAGCGCATGGAAGCACGTCGGCGCAGGAGATACCCCAAAACAGGGTCTACAGACAGAGGACCAACTACCTCAACATGACTGAGCAGCAGTGCCAAAGGAGGCTCAGACTTTCGCGAGAGGTAGTGGGTGACATCTGCGCAATGCTGCAGCAAAACCTGGAGCCCAGAGGAGCAGGTGGACACCCCTTACCAGTGGCCGTCAAAGTCACCACCGCCCTCAACTTTTTAGCTTTAGGCTCATTCCAGGGATCAGCAGCAGAAATCAGCGGCGTCTCCCAGGCAGCTGCACATAATTGCATCATGCAGGTAACTGATGCCCTTTTTGCCATCGCACACAATCACCTCAATTTCTCCAAGGATCAAGCCAGTGTAACTGCGCGTGCGGTTGGGTTTGACAATCTGGCAGGCTTTTCAAGGGTGCAGGGTGTCATTGGCTGCTCACATGTGGCCCTTAAGGCACCCCATCACAATCCAGGTATTTTTGTCAACCGCAAAGGATTCCACTCCCTCAACGTACAGCTGGTGTGTGACCACAAGAAGGAAATTTTGCATGTTTGTGCCAAGTACCCTGGCAGTTGCCATGACTCCTTCATCCTGTGCCAGTCTAGTGTGCCTCCGCTCTTCAGTCCGCCAGACCAACTTTGCAGATGGCTACTTGGAGACAAGGGCTGTCCCCTGAAGACGTGGCTAATGACGCCGTTGAGGAGCCCTTCTGACAAAGCAGAGGAGTGCTACAACTCCAGCCACATGTCCACCAGATCCATAATCGAGCAAACCATCAGCTTGCTGAAGATGTGCTTCAGATGCCTTGATAGAGCAGATGGAGCCCTGCAGTACTCAGCAGCCAGGGTCTCCAGAATGGTTGTGGTTTGCTGTGCACTTCACAACATGGCACAGCATCGTGGCTTGCAGATGCCTGAGGAACAAGTGACTCATCACATAGCCTCCTCAGATGAGGAGGAGGAGGAGGAGAGCGACAACGAACAGCTTGCAGAGGCGCATCAACCAGCGGCAGCAGCACGCGAGCACATTGCTGCCCAGGATGCAAGGCACGCACTCATCTTGGCCAGATTTGCTTAGCCTGCACAATCAAACACTTTTGCCTCGCACCTCCTTATCAGACCCTCGACAATGGCCAGGAACCTACGGATTCCTATCACTCTGACCACCATACTGACAATTGCAAGTAATCCTAAGCCCTCAATGTGGAAGTCCCATTAGCGACATGACACACGCCACAACTGCAACAGTTTGCCAACAGAATTTTAAATGGCAATAAGCATCTGATGGCTTTTCAGCATTAAACATAACATTACACCCAAGTGACTACCCCCGTGACTACTTGTGCATTATCTTCCTCTTACGCGTGCTCCGACGTGGTGCTTCCCCTGTGGCTTCAGCAGATGTGGAGGCCCCTTGCTCACCTTCCTGCTGCTCCTGTCTCGACACCTTTGGCGGGCGTCCTCTGGGGTTGCGAACCTGTGAGGGCTCGGCAACAGTCTGCTGCTCCTGCGGCTGTGCAGGGTTGAGACGCCGATCTCAGTTGGGTGGGGACTCTGGTGGGGCTCTGACCGAGGGCTTTGCAGTAGCATGGTGTGAGCGCGCTTGGAGAGGAGCCCCATCTTCCTTGCTGTCTGCCACTAACATCCCTCTCATGGGTCAGCCCCACTTCAGAGCTAGCAAGTGGCTTGACAGCACCTTGCTGCACTTCAGGGGGGCCATGAGGACCCGTTTCTGTACTGGAAGTCCTACTCCCGAAGACTTGCATGAATGTCTGGTTTGTTTGCTCAATAGCTGACCATCGCTCCTCAGGAGATGTCAGTCTATTGTGGACAATGACCGTGTTTTCATGACACTGGCGATTAAGCTCCTCCTTGGTCGTAGCCATCCTCTCCTCTACGGTAGCCATCCTTTCCGTGGTGATGCGTTCATGTGCCAACGCCTCCACAAAGGCTCTGCTCATGTTAACAATGGACTCCTCCATTCGCTCCACACTCACAGCGACCCTGGAGACAAAACCTGCCAGAGACTCCTGCACCTGTTCCTGGAGTTCCAGCACCGCTGTCCTTCTGAATGGACCCGGAGGCACAGGGTCCACATGCAGTGGAGCCGAGCTGGGAGCATCCTGCGCCCTCCGACGAGGACTCTCCACTGCTGCCCGTCTCCACAATCTGCTGATGCTCACTTGTGAGCTGTGACACACCAGGTGACAAATCTACTCTATGTCCCGAAGGTCCCACCGAGGTGTGAGTGTCTGCGCTGATGCTGGGTGCGCTTAATACTGCTGACGGAGCGCCCTCAGAGGTTGCAGCTTCCTCTGAGGAGTCTGGAAGCTCAGGCTCTTCCTCCTGGACAGTGGGGACGGGGGCTGTCGATGGTCCTGTGGGGGAGTAAAGGAAAGAGTTAGAGATGTGAGGTCAAGGTTACATGCACATTGAATAGTGCAGATGATCATAAGTCAATCTATTAGAGCATCAGATTCATTATCAGTGACTCATGCAATGTCAATGAGAGAGATCCCAAACTATTCTGTCACCAGCTTGCTGTGATGCGCCTGCCTGTCCGTCCCCCACTTGGGAATTGTCCTCGATCCCGGCAATTTCCAGGGCCACCTCCTCCCAGGGGGTGAGCTGGGCTACTGAGGGTGGCCCTCCTCCTGTCCTTGCTCTTTCCCTCTTATTATGGGCTCTCTTTTCCTGCAATGAGGGACTCAAGTGGAGTTTGAGTGAGAATGAAGGAGTGAGTGTAGAGATTCCACAGCATAGATGCTTAGAAGGAGACAAAGGGCCCTCCCTGTGTGTTGTAAGTTGTTTTCATTGCATCACAGTGATAGAGAGTGTGAGGGCTGCATGGTCGAATAGTTAAGTGAATGTGACATGGGTAAGGGTGCAGGGATGTAAGTGTCAAGTGGGATGTGGAGGAAGAGGTTGGCAAAGCAGAGTGCTGGTGAGGAGAGACGATGGGGATCAGATTGAGGGTGAAGGGAAAGTCATACTCACTTTTCCAGTGCGCAGAAGGTCATGAAACCTCTTCCTGCACTGCAGCCAAGTTCTGCGGAACATAGAGATGGCATTGACCTCCCAGGTCACTTGCAGCCACACAGCTTTAGTTTGTTGTGGTGGCTTTTTTCTCCCTGAGGAAGGGAAGAGCACATTGTTATTAGATCTTGCTCCCTCCACCAGAGCTTGGAGGGAGGGCTCATCAAATCGAGGTGCACACTTTTGCTTGCTGGTGGACATGGTCGGTAAATGAAGTCCTTCATACAATGTCCAAAGCGTTTCCAGTCTCCAGAAGAAGCAAGGCTGCTTGCAGGCCTTAAATCCAGCAGCACTGATGACGTCATCGGAGCTGACTTTCAGGATGGAAAGACTAATTGGGCCAGGGGTTCCCACACACTGGAAATCAATTGCCCAATTAGGGGAAAATCGCTCTTTTTCCCCACATCACACTGGAGTCGGGTTCAGGACTCTAAAAACACCTGACACACCCCAGTTGCCCACACTGGCAAAATCGAGCCCATAGGGTCCGAGTAGGTGACTTACAGTGAAGAGCACTTAGATGAGATAGTCCCGAAAGCGGGAACCGGACAAAAGAGGGCCATTGTAAATTAATGGGAAGCCACTTAACCCAGGATCAGGTGAGAAGTGCGGCCAATCATCTGCCATTAACACCAGCACCTAGATGGGATAGCCCAAAAAGGCGGGAAACCAGACAAAGAAGACAAAGAAGGGTGATTAAAAAGACATCACTGCAACTGCACAGAGCAGAGTGAACTTTTAGGATATAGAGAAGGCAGCTTTGGCCATTTTCTCTCTCTCTCGCTTGCTCGAAACCACCACGAGTGACAAGAGCCTCGCCTTGCTGTTCAACTGTAGGAACGAACCTCGAAACTGGGACTTGGATACTGCATCGGCGATACGGAACCAGGAGACACGTTCTACACAGGGGAGCAGCGAGCAAGAAAACGGACAATCAGTGTGAGCATTGTCCAAGCCCACGCATCCTTATGACCACCGGTACTGTGTGAGGGGGTGTTGTGTGTCCCAACCAAGCCAGAGGGGTTTAGTGGGGAGGTTCTGTGTGTATTTTATACTCTGTATTGCAACACAATGTGATTTTAGGCATCTTAATACGAGACAGGGGCCTGTTCGACGGGCCAAGTTGTATTGTTGTACTGTTTGTTTTACGCCACCAGGCAATTTACGTACTGGAGGCAGGTGTGTGTGTTAACCTTATTAAACACCATACGGTTGAGTCTGAAAAGCTTGTCTGTGTCCCAATCCTGTTCACCGTATTCCTGTCGTATAGAACTAAGTAGGAGAGGTGATTCGAACCACCAAAGCAACCCACCTATAGAATTGGCGACTGCAGCAGGTCGATAGGTTGTGTGAACAGGTTCCTGGAAAGTTTAGAGGGCAAGAGATCTGCGATGGGGGGCAGAATTTCCTCCTATGTGTTTGGTAAAGTTAATGTGTCTCAGCAGTGGGCGCTGGAGATGTTGCGTTCTGACAGTCCTCAGGATAGGGCTGCTGAGTGGACAGGTAGCAAGGAGCATAAAAAGTCTAAGGAAAAGGCGATTTGGCTCCTGTGCCTGCAGAAAGAGGTCCAACTGCTCAGGGAGCAGGTTGGAAAGCTGCAGGCCGAGCTCAGGGAATCAGAAGAAAAGTCAGATGCAAGGGGGCTAGTCGGGAGTAGACTAGTGGAGGAGTTGAGCGAGGAAAGACAGGAGAAACGCGCACAGTAGGAAACCTCCCATAACACCAGGGAGTACCTGAAGTGCCAGATCACCGAGGCTAAGCTCAATGAGCAGGCTGTAAGGGAGGAGAATGCCCGCTTAACGGGAAAAGTTGACAGGCTAGAGGGGCAGCTTAGAGACATAAAGGCAGACTACAGGGTAGCCAGGAGCAGGGGGTATGAGGATTTAAACCACGGGCCCTGTGAGGAAAGGATAAAAGGTCTGACCCAAGCCCTGTCCAAAGCCAGAGGGATGGTTTGCTTAGCAACCCCGGGGGAAGCTCGGGTGGACTGGGAAGAGGAAAGACAGGGGTCTGAGGATTAGGTCTGGGATAGGGAAGTCCTACCGGCGCCGAAAGCGCCATCGAGACCAATGTACCCTCGGCGGCAGCAAAAGTATGGTCCGCCCGCACCTAACGGTACTCAGGGCCCGCTGCAGAGCGATTACATGGTCCCATTTACCACCCCACAACTGCAGGTTATGATAGCAAGCATGCCCAAATTAAGAAAAGGGGACCCCTCCGTTCACTTCATGGAAGTGGAGCAAATTGGGGGGATCAATAGGTATAGTGAGGGCGAAACTCACAGGCTGTCACTATTTTCCCTGGATGGAAAATTGTATCAGGCCCTGTCCGCAGCCACCAAGCTGGGGCAGGGAACCACGGCAGGTTTAAAGGAGGAAATCCTGAGAGCCATGGGACATACCCAGGGTAGTCCGTTCTCCTGAGTGGAGAGAATGCTGCAGCTGGCTGGCGAAGCAACACAGGCATTCGCAGACAGGCTATGGCCTGTATACGAAAAGGCCATGGGTGGGATGCTAGACAGGTTACAGCTGCAAGGGGGCCCCAGGAATCACTGGCTCAGGACCCTCGTGGCAAACAGTTTGCCATGAATAAGGGCAAAAGCAGAGGCCTGGTTTGACCCCAAGGACCTCGCGAATACAGAGGCAGGCGTGCTCAGAAAGCTGAGTCTAGCCTTTAAGGTTGATTCCGGGGAGGAGGTCAAACCAAAGGGAAGGGTCCACGAAATGAAAGCCAGTGAGGGTAATAGGAAGAAATGGCGTCAGGAAGGGGTTAGGCAAGTGTAGTGTATGTACCTTTAAGAGAGAACTACTTTTACAGCTCCTATATACTGTAGTACCGGCAGTGACCACACCTGTATATAAGCCTTGAGCATGCCTCTGTACCCCCAGTCTTGAGACTACCCTACTCCAGTAAATACCTGTTGATTGTTAAGTTACAGCATCCGTGTGGTTATTGAAAAACATCATACTCTCAGAATCACGGATCTAACAGTGGCGACGAGTGGCGATTCGAATCTACCTGCAACTCTGCATTTCCCTTCGAGGATTCGCTCCGGGAGGGCGGTGGAAGAAAGTCGAGGCCAGAAACACGGGCGTCGACCATGAGCAACCGCCCAGTCGTCCGGCAGAGAGTGAACATCGCAGGGGAGGCTGTGGAGAGCCGGGCTTGGTTCCCCAGCCACGACGATCAGCAATAGACTGACGACAGGTACAGCGCAGACCCTTCCCGGACAGCGGCGGCTGGAGCCGACCGACGGCGGAGAGAAAGCTGAGCAGCGTCAACGGGGTAAGACAGAGGGTGAAGCGCACAGGGCGCAGCCAGGGGTTGAAAACCGAGCGGCGTCGAGGAAAAACAAAATGGAGAGAGAGAGGGTAAAGCAACAGCCGGGTTCAGGACCGAGCGGCGGAAACGGGAAAGGCGCACAAAAAAAAAAGAAAGAATGCGCAGAGCACAGCCAGGGCTCAAGGGCTGAACAGTGTCCGCGGGGAGAAGAAGGGAGAGCGCGGGAGACGCCATTGAGCCGCGGAGAAGAAGCAAGAGCGCGGGAGACGCCATTTTTAGAAGCCGCAGCGGAGAAGAAGGGCGAGCGCGGGAAGGAAGGAAAGCGCGGGAGATGCCATTTTGTGCCAGCGGAGAAGAAGGGGAAGCGCGGGAGACGCCATTTTTGACAGTTAAATCACACCCAGGGATGCCGAAGAGTGGCAGTATCTCTACGTTCGACAATGAAGTTGAAGATTGGGCGACATATGTGGAACGTATTGAGGTGTACTGCAGGGCGAATGAAGTGCCAGATGCTAGGAAATCCCTGGTTTTGTTAACTTCCATGGGTGCAAAAACTTATGGGTTACTGCGAAACCTAATAACCCCAGAGAAGCCTGTGAACAAGAATTTCGAAAGCATAGTAGAAATCCTACAGGACCACTTAAACCCCACACCGCTGCTGATAGCAGAACGATTTAAGTTCCATAAAAGGAACCGACACAAAGACAAAAGCAATGCTGAGTACCTAACGGAACTGCGCAAGCAATCGAAACACTGCCAGTTTGCAGCGGGACTAGCAGATACGTTAAGGGACAAGTTTGTGTGTGGGCTGCAAAGTGAAGGAACCCAGAAACGGCTTCTATCAGAAAAGGATCTTACGCTGGACAAGGCTTTCAGTATGGCAGTATCACACAAAGCAGCCGCAAGGGGCGCTGCAGAGATACAACGGAGACTGCAAGAATATGGCACCAATGAAATGTCCTATGGAACAGGGAAGTGCTATTGCTGCGGCAGAACAACACATGACCAGAAGGATTGCTGGTTCAAGGACCAAGTGTGCAGACAGTGTGGAAAAGCAGGACACATAGCAAGAGTCTGCAGGTCTGGGAAGAAAACCAACAGTAAGAAATCTCCACAGGAGAAGTACAAAAAGGTACACCAGGTGATGGACAGTAGTTCAGACGAACAGAAAAGTGACACAGACTCCGGAAGCAAGGAGCTGGGTTGTCTGAAACTACATAAGGTAACCAAAATGGAGGATCACCAGACTATCTGGGTTACACTCAAGATAGACGGAGTCCAAGTGAAAATGGAATTGGACACAGGATCAGCCCTAACAGTCATAAACCAAAGGGACTACAAGCGGCTATTTTCACATATACCCTTGAAAGCTACAGAGATTGTCTTGAAGACGTATACGGGGCAAAAAGTCTACCCCAAAGGAAAAATAAGGGTGAAAGTGATGTATAAAGGCCAGGAAATACCTAAAATGGATATATATGTATTGCCAGATGGAGGACCACCACTGCTAGGACGTGAATGGATCCGGAAGATACAATTAGATTGGCATTCCATACAGGCACTGAAGGTTGAGGCCAAAAAGGATGATGACGTCACACCTGGACAACTGTCAAAAATGCTAACTGACGCAAAAGAAGTGTTCCAGGAGGGACTCGGAACACTAAAAAAAGGCATAACAGCAACGATTAAAATAGAGGAAAATGCAAGCCCAAAGTTTCTTAAGGCCAGACCAGTGCCTTATGCGATCAGACCAGCTGTCGAAGCAGAGCTGGAAGGGTTGGAACATTCAGGAGTACTGTCCAAAGTAGACTGGAGCGAGTGGGCTACACCCATCGTTCCTGTAATGAAGAGGTCGTTGAGTAATACGCCTGGGGAACCAAAGAAGGTCCGCATCTGTGGGGATTTTAAGGTGACAGTGAACCCAGTCCTTCACACGGTACAATATCCGCTTCCACGAATTGAGGATATTTTCGCCTCGCTATCTGGAGGTAAACGCTTCACCAAAATTGATCTAGCCCAGGCGTACTTGCAAATGGAGGTAGAAGAAGCCTCGAAACAATACCTTACGATTAACACTCATAAAGGTCTTCATCAATACAACCGGCTGGTGTTCGGGGTAGCATCGGCTCCGGCTATTTGGCAAAGGGCGATGGATCAAGTCCTGCAAGGGATTCCAGGGACCCAGTGTTATTTGGACGACATCCTGGTCACGGGCGAAAATGACAGTGATCACCTCGCCAACTTGGAGAAGGTGCTCACCAGATTAAAGGAATATGGGCTACGAGCTAATCGCCACAAATGCGAGTTTTTCCAGAAGCAGATCTTGTATTGTGGCCACGTCATCGATGAAGAGGGGTTACATAAGTCCCCTGAAAAGATTGAGGCAGTAGTCAAGGCTCCAGCACCGGAAAATGTGTCGCAACTGAGGTTGTTCCTTGGGCTGGTAAACTACTACCATAAGTTCTTACCAAATTTCTCCACGGTATTACACCCACTGAACACCCTACTGCAAACAGGGGTACCATTGAAGTGGAATGACGAACGTAGACGAGCTTTCCAGAAGTGTAAAGAATTGATCACATCAAAAGAGGTGTTGGCCCATTTCAACCCAGCACTACCAATTTGTTTGGCATGTGATGCATCACCCTATGGTATTGGAGCGGTGCTGTCGCACAAATTCCCAGACGGGTTGGAGAGGCCAGTAGCCTTTGCGTCTCGGTCACTAACCTCAGCCAAGCGCAACTATGCCCAGATTGACAGGGAGGCCCTCAGCCTAGTATGGGGAGTAAAAAAATTCAACCACTATCTGCATGGGCAGAAGTTCACCTTGCTGACTGACCACCAACCACTTGTCTCCATCTTTAATCCTAAGAAGGGCGTTCCAGTAATAACGGCACAACGGTTACAAAGATGGTCCCTGTTTCTAGGGGCGAATAAATATGAAATAGAATATAAAGGCATGAAACAGCACGGAAACGCTGATGGACTATCGCGCCTGGCACTGCCTACTGTGGAGGAAGCACCAGCAGTGGACCCTATCGAGATATTTTATTCGTCAATAATTGAACGATTGCCAGTAACGAACGTGGATATAGAGAAGGAGACCCGCAATGATCCGACGCTGTCTCGGGTATATGATTTGACGGTGAGGGGATGGCCAACACATGGCGACTCACTGTTGCCAGCATTCTCATCCAGAAGAGAACAGCTGTCAGTATGCCAGGGGACATTGATGTGTGGATCCAGAGTGGTGATTCCACCCAAGTTAAGGGAGAGAGTGCTAAATGAGCTACATGAAGGTCATCTGGGGGATGTGAAAATGAAAAGCCTTGCTAGGGCTTATGTGTGGTGGCCGGGAATCGATCAACAAATCGAAGACCTAACCAAGAGCTGCTCAGGATGCCAGAAGGTCCAAAATGCACCGCCACATGCCCCTCTACACCCATGGGAGTGGCCCTCCTCTCCATGGCAACGGGTGCATATTGATTTTGCTGGTCCATTCATGGACTCAATGTTCTTAATAGCAGTGGATGGTCATTCGAAGTGGCCTGAGGTGATAAAAATGTCCTCAACCACTGCAGAGAAAACGATTGCAGTCCTACGGACCATATTTGCCAGAAACGGCTTGCCAGAGCAGATTTGCTCTGATAATGGACCACAGTTTGTGTCCGAAGAGTTTCGAAAATTTATGAGAAGGAATGGGGTAAGGCATTACACATCCGCCCCGTATCATCCAGCCACAAATGGATTGGCTGAGAGGTTCGTACAAACCTTTAAGAAGGCGATAAAGGCCATGTGCGATGATGAAATTCCACTACAGCATAAGGTGGACAATTTCTTATTAGCCTACCGAAACGCGACACATGCAGTTACCAACCAGACCCCGGCCATGATGTTCTTTAACCGAAGGTTGCGATCTCGTCTGGACTTGCTTAGACCAAATGTGCGAAGAAATGTTGAGGATAAACAATTCCAGCACATCAATGAGAAGCCGACAAGGAGCTTCAATGTAGGACAACCAGTCTTGGCCCGTGACTACCGAACAGAGAAATGGCAACCCGGAACGATATGCACACGGCAGGGGCCATTAATGTACACAGTGGATGTCGGGGAGAACATTGTGAGACGCCACGTTGATCAGATCTTAGCGTCACAGGAACGAGTCAACCCCATGTCTTGCGTACCTGGGGATGAACCCGACATACCGGTAGCATCTACCTCCGAACCAGTAGCAGTGGAACCCGATGAACTAACCGATGAAAAGGGGCCAGAATCGCCTCCGCACCAAGAACAAGAACCTCAGGAAAGGCGCTATCCCGAAAGGTTCAGGAAGCCGCCCCAAAGACTGAATCTATAAATGGACTATTGTTGTTTAATGTACATGTTAAAGTGTTAATTGTTATTTGAATATTATGGGTACTACTAATCTAAAAGGGGAGGAATTGTAGTGTATGTACCTTTAAGAGAGAACTACTTTTACAGCTCCTGTATACTGTAGTACCGGCAGTGACCACACCTGTATATAAGCCTTGAGCATGCCTCTGTACCCCAGTCTTGAGACTACCTGATGCGCTATCAATTACTCATAAAAGACTGAGAGTTAGGAGAGTAACTAAAGGCTTTTATTAACAAAAGAATGAAGATCTGCCTCGAGTGGTCGACCGGTCCAGAAATACAAAGGGCTGGGGAGCAGTCACCTTTATACTAGGACTTGTGGGAGGAGTCAGCCGAGGCATGTCCAGGCATGTACACAGTGGAATACAAACAGTGGTTTACCACACTACCCTACTGCAGTAAATACCTGTTGATTGTTAAGTTACAGCACCCGTGTGGTTATTGAAAAACAACATACTCTCAGAATCACGGATCTAACAGTAAGGACATGTTTTGGGTGTGGGAAGACGGGACACTGGAGGCAAAAGTGCCCGACCCAGAAAAAGGGGCAAGGCCGAGGGGATCCTCCGGTGCAAAATGCACAGACTGTCGAGGCGAAGGGGGTGACCGGGGAACCGTTTGACATTCTGGTGGCTGCCCTTCGGACGGTTTTTGTGCAGGAGAAAGGGAGAGTAGACGCTGCCGCGAGCAGTGTGATCCCGACCGCTCCCGTATGCCTTTCACTCCGACTAGAACGTGCCCAGCCTGAGTACCTGTGTCCGCTCATGTACGATGAGTGGGGCAGACCTTGTGTGAAGATGGGGGTGGAGACGGTACACGGGAAGTACTTGGTGGACACCGGGGCCTCGAGCACGGTGATCCATTCAAGGGACCCGACCAATTCACCCTGGTCTAGCAGGATCCCATTTAGTCTCGTGGGGTTCACAGAGAACAAGCAGGTGGGGGCAATGTCCAAACCTTTGGCTATATAACTAGGATCTCTCCATACCATGTGGGAGTGCGTCCTGGTAAAGTGGGAACAGCCAGGGTCAGGAGTCCTCTGGGCTGACTTTATGTTAGCCAACCGAGTAATAGTGGATTTGAGGAATCACTGCCTCTGGGGAGCGGTGAGTTCCGATAAGAAGGGAGAAGTTATAGTAATCCCTAAGGACGGGGATCACTATATACATAAGGTCAAGGCCCACTCTAAGACAGAGCCCAGAGGTGAAGGTAACCAAAGGGCTGATGAGTTGGCCAAGCAGGGGGCCAGGGAAGGAGAGTTCTGGGATCCCTGTGAAGTAGGCCCGGTAGCAGCAATCCAGGACAAGGGAGGAACACCGGGGGTAACTTTGGCCCCGGACTTAAAACAAGTCCAAGCCCAGGGTCCCATCCTTAAGGCTATCCTGGGGAAGAAGGAAAAGGGCGAACAGGTAGAGGGTCCGTTCGGAGTAGCAGACATTACCGTTAAAGAGGGGATGCTATTTAAAGGGGATCAGTGGATAGTTCCCAAGTGGTACCAGAGGGAATTCCTCCAGTTGGCCCACAGGGGCCCAGGAGTGAGACACCCAGGGCCGGAAACTACCTGGCAGAGGGTAGAACAGGCAGGGTGGTGGCCGCAAGTCAGGGAGGATGTTGCGACTTTTGCGCAGACTGCCTGGTGTGCGCAGCAAACAATCCCGATCCTCAGCGTAGGAAAGTCCCCATAGGACACACAAGGAGGGTAGAGGGACCATGGCAGTCCCTCCAGGTCGATTACATCGGACCACTACCCACCACACAGGCAGGTAACAAATATTGCCTAGTCCTGGTGGACGTGTTCTCCAAGTGCGTGGAAGCTTTCCCTTGCCGAGCAGCCACAGCTTTGGCGACGGCAAGGATTCTGGTAAAGGAAGTGTTCTCCCGGTGGGGACTGCCACAGGTCGTGGAGTCTGACCAAGGGAGTCATTTCACGGGGCAAGTAATGCCCTTGAAGCTTTTAGGGATTGACGGGAAGTGGCATGTGGCTCAGAACCCACAGTCATCGGGGGTTGTGGAGTGCCTTAACCGGACGATTAAAGAAAGGCTAAGGAAAGAGACAGGGTCGCCAAAAAAGTGGGATGAGGTCCTGCCGTTAGTTTTAATGGGTGTCTGGGCCAGCCTCTCCCGAAGCACAGAGTATTCCCCGCATGAGCTCATGACTGGGAGGATCATGTGCACCCCCACCCACGTTTTGGCACCAGTCCTAACGGAAGCCCAAGTCCGGGAAGTGAACTGGGACAAGTTTGTACAGAATCTGTATGATAAATTAAAACAGATTCACTGGCAGGCAGCCAGTAACATGGGGAGCCAGCACCGGAAAAATCGATTGCTGCTCGAGCCGCAGAACACCCACGAGTGGAAGGTGGGAGACCAGGTAATGGTACAGAACTGTGCCCGGGTAGGGGCATTTGAGCCACTATACATGGGGCCATATAGCATAGTGGACAAAGCAAGCCCCATGGTGTACACGGTTAAACTCCCAAAACGCACAAAGTGGTTCCATATTTGTTAAGTCTGTGTGTTCTAGTTGTAATTACTAACACAGACTACAAGATTAAAGTTCAACAGGTCTTTACTGGTTGGAGGTCAGGACTATATTAAATACAATATTACTACACAGTGCTTATATACCGGTTGTCACCACCGGTATTACATATACAGCAGCCAGAGAAAGTAGTACATCTCTTAAGGTGGAACAGGCTTAAGTTCTCTTAAGGTGGAACAGGTTACATACACCACAATCCTCCCTTTTTAGCTTAACAGTCATATCCCCATTTAACATAACATAATAACATATATAACTTCAGGTATAAACTGTTCAAAGGTTCAGTCTCTCAGGAGGCCTTCTGATTCGGTTTGGATAACGCCTTTCAGTGGTCTCTGATTCCTGTTGCTGAGGTGACTCCTCTAGTTGGTCTCCCATGCATTGGGTGTTATCATCATCAGGTACATTCCCTGCCGAGGTAGATGCTTCAGGTTCATTAACGTCTTCCACAGTTGTCTCTGTCGCAACCATGGGTTCGACCCTTGCTCTCGATTCTACCAGTTGATCCGCATGACGCTTTATCACATTGTTACCAATATCTACTGTGTACATCAGAGGTCCTTGTCTGGCCCGAATTGTTCCGGACTGCCATTTTTCGTTTCCATAGCCCCTTGCCAACACTGGTTGTCCTACGTCGAAACTTCGAGTGGTCTTGTTATTAATATGCCGGAACTGTTTGTTTTCCACTTCCCTCCGCACATTTGGTTTTAACAAGTCCAACCTGGACCGCAACCTCCTGTTATAAAACATCATGGCAGGACTTTGGTTAGTCACTGCATGAGCGGCGTTTCGATATGCCATTAGGAAATTGTCCACCTTGTGCTGTAGCGGAATCTGATCATCATTCATGGCCTTTATTGCCTTTTTGAATGTTTGGACAAATCTCACGGCCAACCCGTTTGTCGCCGGATGATATGGGGCAGAGGTATAATGTTTCACCCCATTCTTCTTTAAGAATTTTTGGAATTCTTCCGACACGAACTGTGGCCCGTTGTCCGAACAGATCTGTTCTGGCAATCTGTTCCTTGCGAATATTGTTCTTAACACCGCAATTGTCTTTTCTGAAGTAGTGGTATTCATCTTGATCACTTCTGGCCATTTGGAATGTGCGTCCACCGCAATTAGGAACATGGAGTCCATGAATGGACCAGCAAAGTCAATATGTACGTGTTGCCATGGGGCTGAAGGCCATTCCCATGGGTGTAGTGGTGCGATCGGAGGTGCATTTTGCACTTTTTGGCACCCAGCGCAGCTTTTCGTCAACTCCTCTATCTGTTGGTCAATACCCGGCCACCATACATAAGCCCTAGCAAGGCTTTTCATCTTAACTCCCCCCAGATGACCTTCATGCAGTTCTTTTAGAACTCTTTCCCTTAACTTGGGAGGAATAATCACTCTTGTCCCGTACATCAAAGTACCATGGCAGACGGACAGCTGGTCTCGCCTTGCCGAGAATGCCGGTAACAGAGGATCACCACGTGTTGGCCATCCTTTCACTGTCACCTCGTAGACTCTGGACAGTGTCGGGTCATTCCTGGTTTCTCTTTCAATACTTGCATTGGTGACTGGTAAACACTCGATGATGGTCGAATGAAATAACTCAACAGGGTCAACTTTCGTCGTTTCTTATTCTTCAGGTAGTGGCAGGCGCGACAGCCCATCAGCATTGCCATGCTGCTTCGTACCTTTGAATTCTATTTGATATTGATGTGCCCCTAGGAAAAGGGACCATCTCTGGAGACGCTGTGCTGTCATCACTGAAACACCCTTCTTAGGGTTAAAAATGGATACCAATGGCTGATGGTCTGTCAGAAGTGTGAATTTTTGGCCCTGCAGGTAATGATTAAACTTCTTCACTCCCCATACAAGGCTGAGAGCCTCCCTATCGATCTGCGCATAGTTGCACTCAGCGGAGGTCAATGATCTGGATGCAAACGCGACTGGCCTTTCCGTGCCATTTGGCAACTTGTGTGAGAGTACTGCCCCAATACCATATGGAGAAGCATCACAAGCCAACCGAATAGGCAGTGTCGGGTTGAAGTGAGCCAACACTTCCTCTGAGGTGATCAATTCTTTGCTTTTGCGAAATGCCTTCTTACAGTTTTCACTCCATTCCCATGGTACCCCCTTCTGTAAAAGAGCATTTAGCGGGTGCAGTACCGTGGATAGATTTGGTAGAAATTTATGGTAATAGTTAATCAATCCTAGAAACGACCTCAACTGAGAGACATTATCCGGAGCGGGAGCCTTTACAACTGCCTCTATCTTGTCAGGAGACTTATGAAGCCCCTCCACATGACCACAGTACGAGATCCGCTTCTGGAAGAACTCACATTTCTGCCGATTAACTCTAAGTCCATACTCTTTCAGTCTGTTGAGCACCAGTTCCAAGTTTGCGAGGTGTTCTTCATCACCATCACCTGTAATCAGAATATCGTCCAGGTAACATTGTGTGCCTGGAATTCCCTGTAATACCTGCTCCATGGCCCTCTGCCAATTGCTGGAGCCGATGCCACTCCAAAAACCAGCCTATTGTACCGGTACAAACCTCAATGCGTGTTGATCGTGAGGTATTGGCGTGACTCTTCTTCAACCTCCATCTGCGAGTACACCTGCGCCAGGTCTATCTTGGTGAAGTGTTTCCCGCCAGACAACGAAGCAAAAATATCCTCAATCCGCGGAAGCGGATACTGCACCGTGTGAAGCACCAGATTAACGGTGATTTTGAAATCTCCACAGATGCGAACCTTCCCTGGTTCTCCTGGCTTGTTGCTCGAAGGACGTTTCATAACGGGAACAATGGGCGTAGCCCACTCACTCCAATCTACCTTAGACAGTACACCTGAACGTTCTAGCGCTTCCAGTTCCGCTTCTACAGTAGGTTGTATTGCATAGGGTACCGGTCTGGCTTTAAAAAAATTTGGGTGTGCATGTTCATCAATCTTGATGTTTGCCGTAATTCCTCTCAGTGTTCCCAGTCCCTGCTGGAACACCTCTTTAGCATCATCCAATATTTTGGACAATCGTTTAGGTTTGACATCTGTTTCCCCGGAATCTACTGTTAGTGCCTTCAAGGAGTGCCAGTCCATATTCATTTTCCTAATCCACTCCCGTCCCAGTAGTGGTGGACCTCCTTCAGGTAGCACGTATAAGTCCATTACTTGGCTTTCTTCGCCCTTGTGGACCACTTTTACCTCTATCTTTCCGATGGGGTACACTCTTTGCCCCGTGTATGTTTTCAATATAATCTCCGTATCCCGTAGGGGAATATGTTGGAATAACCTTCTGTAATCTTTCTTATTCATGACCGTCAATGCCGATCCAGTGTCCAATTCCATCTTTACTTGGACTCCTGCTATCTGAAGGGTGACCCAAATTGTCTGGAGATCTGCATCCTTACCAACGTTGTGTACTCTTAAGCTACCCAGTTCATTACTGCTAGCGTCTGAATCTGACTTCTGTTCGGTCGAACTGTTCTTTGTCACCTTGTGTACCTTTATGTATTTTCCTTGCGGTGACTTTTTGTTGCTGGTCTTCTTTCCTGACCGGCATACTTTAGCTATGTGGCCAAGCCTGCCACACGTTCTGCATTCTTGGTTTTTAAACCAACACTGGTTCTGATCGTGCGTTGTCTTTCCACAACGATAACATTTTACGGTACTCAAACCCAATTTATTTGTACTGAGTTCCGGTGACCGTAGCTGCATTACTGCCGTGCCTCTCGCTGCGGCTTCGTGTGCTGCTGCCATAGTGACCGTTTTCTCAAGCGTCAGCTCATTCTCCTCGAGCAGTCGCTTTTGTGTATCTTCTTTTAATAAACCACACACAAATTTATCTCGTAGTGCCTCTGTCAGTCTCGTTCCAAACTGACAGTACTTTGCTAGCTTACGCAATTCCATTAAATATTCAGCATTGCTTTCATCCTTCAGCTGCCTTCTGCTGTAAAATTTAAATCGTTCCGCTAGCATCAGCGGCATGGGGTTTAGATGATTTTTCAGGACAGTAACAATCTCCTCGAACGTCTTATCCGCCGGTTCATCTGGTGATAAAAGGTGTTTCAATTGCCCGTATGTCTTCGCACCCATTAAGTTTAATAATGTTAGTGCTTTCTCTTCATCTGGGATTTTATTTGCTTTACAATAATTTTGTATGCGTTCTACATACATGGCCCAATCTTCGATGTCGCTATCAAAGGTATTAATGTTCCCATGTTTAGGCATCGTTGCAATTTAATTTATTTTTATTTTTATCCAAGATGGCGGCTTCCCGCTCTTGTCTTCGTCCTCCGCCTACAAAATGGCGGTTTTCCCGCACTTGGCGGTCTTCACCCGTCCCCCGACGCTGTCTCCGCTTCACCGCGGCTCTCGCACCTTCAGTTGCCCCAGACGCTGCGCCTTTTTAGCCCGAATGCAGCCCGGCCCTTATCACCAGCCGCGATCGATGTCCCCGCACTGCGCCTTTCGGCCCGAATGCGGCCCGGCCCTTATCTCCGGTCGCGATCGATCTCACCGCCCTTATTCCTCCGTCTTCCCTCCCCGTCTGTACAGCCAACGCGGCCGACTTTCTGGTCGCGTCGCTGCCCGGCTTACCCACCACCGAGGCAGAAAGAAGATAGCTGACAGCCGCTGATGGAGGCTTCGAGTTCAGGATGTCTTCTGCACTCTGGTTTCTCGATGTCTGCCGCACGACGTGTCTTCCAGCAGGGTGATGAGGGTGGAAGCCTCTCTTCGACGTCCGTTCTGTGGACGAAGCCGCCGTGGATATAAACTGCCGCAGGGTAAGAATCGGACTCGTCGCCACTGTTAAGTCTGTGTGTTCTAGTTGTAATTACTAACACAGACTACAAGATTAAAGTTCAACAGGTCTTTACTGGTTGGAGGTCAGGACTATATTAAATACAATATTACTACACAGTGCTTATATACCAGTGGTCACCACCGGTATTACGTATACAGCAGCCAGAGAAAGTGGTACATCTCTTAAGGTGGAACAGGCTTAAGTTCTCTTAAGGTGAAACAGATTACATACACCACAATATTAACCAGTGCAAGCGGTTTAACCCAGGGGAGAGAACAACAAAAGTCAAACGACACCAAGGCCCAATAATGAGCGTGGTGGACACGGGTCTTCCTCCCATGATTTGGGACGACGATGACCCAGTGGTCGGGACAGTAAGGAGGAGCAGTAGGGTCCCACGGCCGAGGACGCCGTGGACGCCTCCTTACACGCCGACCGTGAGCCGCAAAAGGCCCCGGCAAGAAGAGCCATAGCGGGGGCACCCGGCAACACGGGTAGTGATGTACATAGTTCTTGTATATAACGAAGCCAGATCTGTGGAGGTAAACCCTCTCACAGAAAGGGATTGTTGCTTTTTGTTTTCATAGGAAGCCGAGGATAAAATGGAGACAGTCCTGAGACTGAGCATGATCTTGCTGTTGGCCGGAACGGGGCACAGCAGGAGAGGGGACACCGAGTCGTCCCTCCTCTATGGCTGTACTGGGGGGGACGGACCCACTGTGACTAAGCGGGGGTAGGAGGGGGGACACTGAGTCATCCCTCCTCTATGGCTGTACTGTGGGGGGGGGGGACACCCACTGTGACTAAGGGAGGTAGGAGGGGGGACACTGAGTCATCCCTCCTCTATGGCTGTACTGTGGAGGGGGACACCCACTGTGACTAAGGTGGGTAGGAGGGGGGACACCGAGTCATCCCTCCTCTACCGCTGTACTGCGGGGGGGGGACCCACTGTGACTAAGGGAGGTAGGAGGGGGGACACAGATGGGATGGCAGCCTACTTCCACGAGGGAAGATGGCCAGGGTGGCTGGGGTCCAATTCGACGAAATACTCCAGCCACGCCGGGTTCTCGTACGGGGAGGCTTCCCTCCCAAGTCCCCCACTGTAGATCACAGCCACATGGGTTAGGGTGACCGAGGGCAAGCGCGTGTGCATAAGATGCAAGGGACACATTCCCCTGGGACGGTGGTTGTGGCTTAGGAAGTTGAATCAGGACAAGGGGAACAGGTCAGCGGACTGGGAAAGACTGGGGAATGACACGTACTGACAGATTACGGGGACGAAGGGGGGAGTGGAAGTGTGCTGGAATAAGTGGTGGAAGGAGGAACAGGGGATTTATGTGTGTGTGTGGGGGTCAAATGGATCTGCCCAGCGGGTGTGTCGATTGCTTTCATACGGCAATGGCAGGATTCCGAGGCCGGTATGGGATGGGATCGGAGTTTGGATGCTTAGGTGTCCCGCCACCACACCAGGCCCAGGGAATGGTTTAGTTCTAGTCCCGACCGGGAAGGTTTTATTCCAGGATGGACATTACGCGGTCATCTTAAATTTAACCCAGGTGCAGCTGCCCGAGTGGTGTCCGAAGGAGACTGAGCAGTTTTACGAAGCCCTTATTAAAGAAATGTTCCGCCAATTTTTCAAGCTCAGCTACGGGGATGTGAGTCAGGAGAAACTGTATGGCATGGATGCGTACGATAGAGGCAATCCGGGTAAACATTGGCGTCTTGAGGGACGGGGTGCATGTGCGGTATCATGGGGCCCCACCGTTTGTTATAAAGTGGGAGCACGCCATGACCGGCACTGACCCCAAGGGGTGCCAGAGCAGGGGCGCACACGTGATATTGTGTGCCCAGCACCTGAACGCGTTCGATCAACCAGTTGTGGGTGATGTGCCTCAATAAATCCGAGACTCAATGTTAACTGAACAAAGCAAGGCTTTTATTAACTTAGAAGGTAACACACAGCGGAGAAGTGTCTCCGATCCAGAGGTCGGCTGTACTGGATGTGAGACACGCTGGGTCTGCTTAAGTAGGGGCCAGGTATGGGCGGAGCCCTACACACAATAAAATACAGGTGAGGAAATGGAACTGAGGTAAGGGAAATGAAACTGAAACTAAACCACAGTCACAGGCACAATCACACACAGAGAATACAGATGAGTGATAAATGGCATATTTCATCACATTCACCCCTTCTATAGATTTAGTCTGTTCGGGGGTTTGATAGTCCTCTGTGACCGACGTGGCTGTTGTGGTGCCGCAGGTGTCGGCTGGGTGTCCCCGGTGGCCTCCTGGGTCTCTGCCGGTGGCGCCGCCAGGGTTGTTGAAGGGGTGGTTGGTGGGGGTACCGTTGGTCGATGTTCTTCTGGGGGTGATGAAAGAGTAGTGGGTGGGTAAGAGTTGCTGTGATCGTTGTTGTGGTTGTTGTCATTACCGGCTGGGGCGACGTCTTTTATGGACACGGTGTCCTCCCTTCCGTCGGCGTGCCGGACATACGCGTATTGGGGGTTGGCGTGGAGTAGGTGCACTGACTCCACGAGAGGGTCCGTCTTGTGGCCCCTCACATGCCTTCGTACAAATACCGGACCTGGGGTGGAGAGCCATGACGGCATGGATACACCTGAGGTGGATTTCCGGGGAAAAACAAACATTCGTTCATGAGGCGTGGCATTAGTGGCAGTATACAATAGCGACCGTATCGAATGGAGCACATCTGGGAGGACTTCCTGCCAGCGGGAGATAGGGAGGCCCTTGGTCCTTAGAGCTAGAGTGACTGCTTTCCATACTGTCCCGTTCTCTCGCTCCAGCTGGCCGTTACCCTGGGGGTTGTAGCTGGTGGTACGGCTCGTGGCGATCCCCCTGGACAGCATGTACTGGCGTAGCTCTTCGCTCATGAAGGACGCCCCCCTATCCGTTTGGATGTAGCTCGGCATACCGAACAGGCAGAACGGGCTGTTGAGGCATTTAATGACCATGACGTTGGTCATGTCTGGGCAGGGGAAGGCGAATGGGAAACGGGAGTATTCGTCCACAATGTTCAGGAAGTAAACATTGCGGTCGGCTGACGGGAGGGGGCCCTTGAAATCTAAGCTGAGCCGCTCAAAGGGCCGTGTAGCTTTGATTAAGTGGGCTCTATCTGGGCGGTAGAACCGAGACTTGCACTCAGCGCAAGTGCGGCAGTTCCTGGTCAGAGACCGAACTTCCTCAATCGAGTAGGGTAAGTTGCGGGACTTTATGAAGTGGAACAGCCGTGTGACCCCTGGGTGGCAGAGGTCGTTGTAGAGGGTCTGTAGCCGATCCCCGGTGGCACTGGCACACATCCCTCGTGAGAGGGCGTCGGGGGATTCGTTAAGGGCCCCTGGCCGGTAAGTGATGTCATACTCGAAGGTGGAGAGCTCGATCCGCCACCTGAGAATCTTATCATTTTTAATCTTCCCCTTCTGTTTATTATTAAACATAAACACCACCGACCGCTGGTCGGTAAGTAGGGTGAAGCGTTTGCCGGCTAGGTAGTGGCGCCAGTGGCGCACTGCCTCCACGATGGCTTGGGCCTCCTTTTCCACGGAGGAGTGTCTGATCTCGGGCCCTTGGAGGGTCCTCGAGAAGAAAGCTACGGGCCGCCCCGCCTGGTTGAGGGTGGCCGCCAAGGCAAAGTCAGACGCATCACTTTCCACTTGAAAGGGAGTGTTCTTGTCCACTGCCTGTAGCGTGGCCCGCTCAATATCCCGCTTAATGCTTTTGAAGGCGGCGTGGGCCTCAGCAGAGAGCGGAAAAGAGGATGCTTTCAAGAGGGGGCGGGCTTTGTCGGAGTAGTTGGGGACCCATTGGGAATAATAAGAAAATAACCCCAGGCACCTTTTCAGGGCTTTGGGAGTGTTGGGCAGGGGCAGCTCCCGTAGGGGACGCAATCGGTCGGGGTCTGGTCCGATTTCCCCATTCTCCACCACGCTGCCTAGTATGCAGAGGCGCGTGGTGTTATAAACGCACTTGTCCTCGTTGTAAGTGAGGTTGAGTTTTTGTGCGGTTTTCAGGAACCTCTCGAGGTTCGAGTCGTGATCCTACTGGTTGTGACCGCAGATGGTGACGTTGTCGAGGTAGGGGAAGGTTGCCTGCAAGTGGTGGTCATCGACCATGTGGTCCATCTCCCTCTGGAAGACCGAGACCCCATTCGTCACCCCAAAGGGGACTCTGAGGAATTGGTAGAGGCGTCCGTTCGCCTCGAAGGCAGTGTACGGGCGGTCCTCTGGTCTGATAGGGAGCTGGTGGTATGCTGACTTGAGGGCGATGGTGGAGAACACCCGGTATTGGGCGATTTGGTTCACCATTTCTGATATGCGGGGTAGCGGGTGGGTTTGAATCGGAAAGTGCAGAGCCCATTAATTGCACCATGGAGGTGATGGCCCAGAGCCACGTTCCACCTCAGGTAGCATACGCGGGCGACGGGACGTACTGCATCACGACAAACGTGGACCAGTATCGGGTACACAACGACACTCTGCCCAAACACCTCACAAAATTAATACAAGCCGTTAAGCTGTCACAAAAACATTTTTACACGCTCGAACAGCGAAACCGGGACATAGGGGAGGAAATTAAAGGGATGATTTCCCCGCCCTGGTGGGACATTGGGTTAAATGTCGAGATCCCTCCATGGATCTGGATATGTTCGCACGTTCTTGTAATTATACAGAGTTTGGTGGTATAGTACTTGTTACAGCTCTCCTGTAAAAAGCGAAGCAAAGCACTCCGAAGTCGTTGGCAGGCCCTGATTAAAGGGTAACCAGGAGTTTTGTTCCCTGTAAAAAGTTGTATAAGTATGTGTTTGTGATTTAAGAACAGAACTTGGGGATTTTAAAGGTAATGAACGGCTTGGTTAGAGCTCACGATGCTTCTACACAGTGGAAGAAGACAAGTATGCTTGATATTCCAGTGGGGACATTGAAATATCAAAGGGGGGTCTGTAAGCATCGAACGCAGGCCCCAAGTTCACTTCAGACCTTTTGAATGATTGTTACCTACAGCCTGTTTGGAGAAGATGGGAGGGGAGGGGCCCAGGTGTTCTTGATGGACAGGTGATTCCAGCCAGGCCGACAAACTAATTATGGGAGAATTTCTGGGCAGACTGAATTCTCTGGGAAGACAATGGGCAGGATTTTCATTAGGCCGTGGAGTCGGGATTGGAGGCATGTGGGGGGGTTAAAATCCCGAAATCAGGGGTCCTGACCCCATCCCGCACCCAACCTGCCTCCATGTAAGTTTCAAAGGAGACGGGTACCCGCCCCGCACCAGGACCCGCCTACCCAAGGCGGGAAGGGATTAGTGCCAATTAACTGCCTGTTAACAGGTAGTTAACAGGCAGTTTTTAGCCTAATCCCTATTTTTAATGCTGAAGTGTGAGATTCCCGACGGCTCCAAACCACGCCAAGTTAGAGGAGGCGGACCGTCGGGATGAAGGACTTGGAGGGGTCGAGATGTCGGTGTTCAGGTGAGTGATGTGTGCATGAGTGCAAAGGTAAGTGTGTTTAGTGTGTCTAAAATGTTTAAAGAAGTTTAAATTACCTTTTTTTACCTTTTCAGTCTTCCTTCCTTTTGGTCTCGGGAGTCCCTCATCTCACCGGCACAGAAAGCAGAATGGCTGCGAACTGTCAAAAGTGACAGCCTTCAGCTTTCTGTGCAGGAGAGATTTCTAACTGAGTCTGTGGAGAAGGACTCAGGTTAGAAGTAAGACTGTCAGTGTTTGACAGCTTCAAACAGCTGTGAAATGCTGATATTTCATCTGTCAAAACCTCTTGACAGATGAAATTTCAGTCTGTGACGTCACCTGTTGCCGGGTGGCGCTTAATTGGTCTGCTGAGCCCGCTGGGCGAGCTCAACAAGGTCAATCAAGTTAAAATCGTGTGGATTGGCCACATCTCGATGGAGGCGGGACTACAACCCCGAAAGTTGTAGTCCCGCCTCCTACCCGACACCTGAATGAAAGTCCAGCCCAATGGGTCCGAGTAGGTGACTTATAGTGATGAGCACATAGATGAGATAGCCCCGAATGGCAGGAACTGGACAAAAGAGGGCCATTGTAAATTAATGGGAAGCCACTTAACCCAGGATCAGGTGAGAAGTGCAGCCCATCATCTGCCATTAACACCAGCACCTAGATGGGATAGCCCAAAAAGGCGGGAAACCACACAAAGAAGACAAAGAAAGATGATTAAAAAGACATCATTGCAACTACATAGACCAGAGTGAACTTTTAGGATATAGAGAAGGCAGCTTTGCCATTTTCTCTCTCTCTCTCTCTCGCTTGCTCGAAACTGTTAGATCCGTGTATTTTTGATGTTGTGTGTCCTTCAATAACTGGACACGAGACTGCAGGAACAATCAACAGGTATTTACTGGATGAGGGTTACTCTAAAACTAAACATACAGATCCCTACTCAAGGTTTATATACAGGTGTGGTCGCTGCCGATACTACAGTTTGCAGGAGCTGTAAAAAGTAGTTCTCCCCTTAAAGGTACATACACTACAATTCCTTCCCTTTTAGATTGACAGTACTGTTGTGTATGTGCCTTTAAGAGAAGAACTGATTCTATACTGCAGTACCGGCAGTGACCACCCCTGTATATAAAGCCATAGCAGGCTTCTGTATTTCAGTCTTGAATTACTCTCTGTTCAGTAAATACCTGTTTTATTGTTCTCCTGCAGTCTGAGTATTATTGATCCTCGGACACTACACTGGCGACGGGCAGTTTTGAACTCACCTGCAGTACTGCATCACCTCACGGGGATCTTTTCCCTGAAGAGAAGCTTCTTGGAGGTCGAAGTCAGAATGGCGGGCGTCAACCGCGGGCAACCGCCCAGGGATCCATCAGAGAGTTGCAGGTGAGGCTGTGGAGAGCTGGGCCTGGCTCCCCAGTCGAGGTGTTCCAGCAAGTCGTGCTGGTAGCAGGTAGTGCACTGACCCTTCCGGACTGCGGCGGGCTCGGGCTTGATCGAGCGGCTCTGCAAAGGGGCCGTGCAGCGTTGTCGGGAGGAAGAGAGAGAGAGAGGGTGGAGCGCACAGGGCGCGGTCGGTGCGCAAGAACAGGGCAGCGTGGAGAGGATAGAATGCGGGGAAGGAAAAGTGAGACGCGCCGAAGCCGCGGGTCGCCGCCATCACCCTGTAGAATGCTAGGAGCAGAGTGGCAGCAAGGGGAAGAAGGAAAAGCACGGGAGGCACCATTTTATTCCATTGGGGAAGAAGGAAAAGCGCGGGAGGCGCCATTTTATTACATTGGGGAAGAAGAAAAAGCGTGGGAGGCGCCATTTTAAATCACCCAAGATGCCAAAGAGTGGCAGTATCACTGCTTTCGACAACGAGGTAGAAGACTGGACCACGTATGTGGAAAGAATTGAAGTGTACTGCAATGCCAATGAGGTGGCCAATGGAAAGAAGGCGTCGGTATTATTAAATTTGATGGGTGCGAGAACGTACAGCCTATTGCAGAATTTAGTTACCCCAGCTAAACCAATGGAGAAAAGTTTTGAAGAGATTGTTAATATCTTACAGGAACACCTAAACCCTACACTGCTGCTGATAGCAGAAAGATTCAAGTTCCATAAAAGAAACCAGCACAAAGATGAGAACAATGCTGACTATCTTACGGAACTACGCAAGTTATCGAAGCACTGCCAGTTCGGAGCAGGACTGGCAGACACCTTGCGGGATAAGTTTGCCTGCGGGCTCCAGAGTGAAGGAACCCAGAAACGACTACTTTCGGAAAAGGACCTGACGCTAGAACAGGCTTTCAGCGTGGCAGTATCCTACGAAGCAGCAGCACGGGGAGCTGCGGAAATACAACAGAAACCACAGGAATACAGCGCTAACGAAATGGCGTATGGAGCAGAAAAGTGCTATCGCTGCGGCAGAACAACCCATGATCAGAAGGACTGCTGGGTTAAGGACAAAGTATGCAGACAATGTGGGAAAATGGGACACACAGCAAGAGTCTGCAGGTCGGGAAAGAAAACCAACACTACAAGAACTACTAAGGAAAAATACAAGAAAGTAAAGAAATTGACAGACAGTAGTTCGGAAGATCAGGAGAGTGATAAGGACTCCGGGAGCAGGAGGCTAAGTTGTCTAAAGTTACACAACGTGATCGCAAAGGAGGATCACCGAACCATTTGGGTCACCCTCATGATAGCAGGGTCCCCAGTAAAGATGGAATTGGACACAGGATCAGCCCTAACTGTCATGAATCGATGAGACTTATGAGCGGCTATTCTCACACATACCCTTGAAGGACACGTCCATTGTATTGAAGACATACACGGGGCAAAAAGTCTACCCCAGAGGTAAAATAAGGGTGCTAGTTGAATACAACGGCAAGGAAACACAGAAACTGTATCTATATATACTACCGGATGGAGGACCACCATTATTGGGACGTGAATGGATCCGAAAAATACAATTGGATTGGCATTCCATTCAGGCGCTAACTGTGACTGATAAAAAGGATGATGACGTCACACCTGGATGACTGTCAAAAATTCTAACTGACGCGAAAGAGGTGTTCCAACAAGGACTTGTGACTCTAAAAGGAGTAACGGCAACAATAAAAATCCAAGATAAAGCAAACCCAAAATTTTTTAAGGCCAAACCGGTACCTTACGCGATCCGCCCAGCCGTTGAAGCAGAGCTGGAGAGTCTGGAGCGTTCGGGTGTGCTGTCCAAGGTGGACTAGAGCGAGTGGGCCACACCCATCATTCCTGTATTGAAGAAATCATTGAGCAGCACGCCTGGGGAACCGAAGAAGGTTCGCATCTGTGGGGGCTTCAAGGTAACTGTGAACCCAGTCCTGCACACAGTACAATATCCACTTCCACGGATAGAAGATATTTTCGCCTTACTATCTGGAGGGAAACGCTTTACAAAGATTGATCTGGCCCAAGCGTATCTAGAAATGGAGGTGGAAGAAGCGTCTAGGAAATACCTCACGATAAACACTCACAAAGGCCTTTACCAGTACAATCGACTGGTATTCGGGGTAGCATCAGCCCCGGCTATTTGGCAGAGGGCGATGGAACAAGTCCTGCAAGGGATCCCGGGGACCCAGTGTTATTTGGACGACATCCTGGTTACGGGCGAAAATGACAGCGAACACCTTGCCAACCTGGAGCAGGTGCTCACGAGATTACAGGAATATAGGCTACGAGCCAACTGCCCCAAATGCGAGTTCTTCAGGAGACAAATCTCGTATTGTGGCCACATGATTGATGAGGAAGGGTTGCATAAGTCGCCGGACAAGATTGAGGCTGTAGTCAAGGCTCCAGCACCGGAAAATGTGTCGCAACTGAGGTCGTTCCTCGGGTTGGTGAACTACTACCATAAGTTCTTGTCGAATTTATCTACAATTCTGCACCCACTGAACGCCCTACTGCAAACTGGAGTAACATGGAAATGGAGTGATGAGTGTAAGCGTGCCTTTCAGAAATGTAAATGCCTAATCACTTCAAAAGAAGTATTGGCCCACTACAATCCAACACTACTGATTCGGTTAGCATGTGGTGCGTCTCCCTACGGCATCGGAGCGGTGCTGTCACACAAATTCCCTGACGGTTCAGAGAGGGCAATAGCCTTTGCGTCGCGCTCGTTAACCTCAGCCGAGCGTAACTACGCCCAGATTGACAGGGAGGCCCTCAGCCTGGTGTGGGGGGTGAAGAAGTTCAATCACTATCTGCACGGGCAGAAATTCACCCTACTGACTGATCATCAGCCCCTGGTCTCCATTTTTAACCCAAAGAAGGGCGTTCCAGTGATGACGGCGCAACGGCTGCAAAGATGGTCACTTTTTCTAGGGGCACATCAGTACGACATAGAGTACAAGGGTATGAAACAGCATGGAAACGCTGATGGGCTGTCGCACCTACCGTTGCCTATGGTAGAGGAAGCACCCAAGTTGAGAGATAGAGTGCTCAATGAGCTTCATGAGGGTCATCTGGGAGGGGTAAAAATGAAGAGCCTAGCCAGGGCGTTTGTGTGGTGGCCGGGAATCGATAAAGAAATCGAAGATATGACCAAGAGATGCACAGGATGCCAGAAGGTCCAAAATGCTCCACCACAGGCCCCGCTACATCCATGGGAGTGGCCCTCATCTCCATGGTAACGGGTACACATTGATTTGCTGGTTCATTCATGGACTCAATGTTCCTAATCGCTTTGGACGCCCATTCGAAATGGCCAGAGGTCATCAAAATGTCCTCCACCACCACGGAGAAAACTATTGCAGTCCTACGGACCATCTTCGCCAAGAATGGCTTGCCAGAACAGATTTGCTCCGACAATGGGCCACAGTTTGTGTCAGAGGATTTCTGGAGGTTTCTGAGGAATAATGGGGTGAAGCATTACACATCTGCCCCATATCATCCAGCCACAAATGGATTGGCTGAGAGGTTTGTTCAGACCTTTAAAAAGTCCATAAAGGCAATGCATAATGATGGCATACCACTACAACACAAGGTGGATAATTTCTTGTTTGCTTACCGGAATGCGACACATGCAGTCACCAACCAAGCTCCAGCCATAATGTTCTTCAACCGAAGGCTAAGATGTCGCCTGGATTTGCTCAAACCAAACATAAGACGAGATGTTGAGGATAAGCAATTCCAGCACATAAATGAGAAGCCAACCAGGAGCTTCAAGATAGGGCAACCAGTCTTGGCCCGCGACTGCCGAACAGAAAAATGGCAGCCAGGAACGATATGCACACAGCAGGGACCACTAATGTACACAGTGGACGTTGGAGAGAGCATCGTGAGACGCCATGCTGACCAGATTCTAGAGTCACAGGAACAAGCCAAACCCATACCACGAGCAGGTGCGCCTGGTAATCAACCCGAAGTACAGATTGCGTCTACCTCAGAAGCAGTGGTATTGGAAGCTGACGAACCAACCAATGACAATGAGCCAGAATCAACTCCGCCGCAAGAACAGGATACTCGAGAAAGGTGCTGTCCAGTCAGGATCAGGAAGCCTCCTCAAAGACTGCACTTATAAATGATTATTTCAGTTGATGTATATAGTACAGAGAAAATTGTAATTGTAATTAGTTATTATTTAGTTGTTAAATGAATGTTATGTACTGTTTATCTAAAAGGGGAGGAATTGTTGTGTATGTGCCTTTAAGAGAAGAACTGATTCTATACTGCAGTACCGGCAGTGACCACCCCTGTATATAAAGCCAAAGCAGGCTTCTGTATTTCAGTCTTGAATTACTCTCTGTTCAGTAAATACCTCTTTTATTGTTCTCCTGCAGTCTGAGTATTATTGATCCTCGGACACTACAAGTACCATAACATTCATTTAACAATTAACACTTTTAACATGCACATTAACTGAAAATAGTCCATTTATAAATTCAGTCTTTGGGGCAGCTTCCTGATCCTTTCTGGATAGCGCCTTTCCTGAGTGTCTTGTTCTTGGTGCGGAGGCCCCTTGTCGTCAGTTGGTTCATCAGCTTCCGATGCTACTGTTTCTGGGGTAGATGCTACCTGTATGTCGGGTTCATCACCAGGTGCGCGAGACATGGGGTTGACTCGTTCCTGTGACTCTAGGATCTGGTCGACATGGCGTCTCACAATGTTCTCCCCAACATCCACTGTGTACATTAGTGGCCCCTGCCGTGTGCATATCGTTCCTGGTTGCCATTTCTCTGTTTGGTAGTCGCGGGCCAAGACTGGTTGCCCTACATTGAAGCTCCTTGTCGGCTTCTCATTGATGTGCTGGAATTGCTTATTCTCAACATCTCTTCGTACATTTGGTCTGAGCAAATCCAGACGAGATCTCAACCTTCGGTTAAAGAACATCATGGCCGGGGTCTGGTTGGTGACTGCATGTGTCGCATTTCTGTAGGCTAACAGGAAATTGTCCACCTTATGCTGCACTGGAATGTCGTCATCGCACATGGCCCTTACTGCTTTCTTAAAGGTTTGTACGAACCTCTCAGCCAATCCATTTGTGGCTAGATGATACGGGGCGGATGTGTAATGCCTTACCCCATTCCTTTTCATGAACCTTCGAAACTCTTCGGACACAAACTGTGGTCCGTTATCAGAGCAAATCTGCTCTGGCAAGCCGTTCCTGGCAAATATGGTCCGTAGGACTGCAATAGTTTTCTCCGTGGTGCTGGACGACAATTTGATCACCTCAGGCAATTTCGAGTGCGCATCCACGGCTATTAGAAACATTGAGTCCATGAATGGACCAGCAAAATCAATATGCACCCGTTGCCATGGAGATGAGGGCCACTCCCATGGGTGTAGCGGGGCATGTGCTGGTGCATTTTGGAACTTCTGGCATCCTGAGCAGCTCTTTGTCAGGTCCTCGATTTGCTGATCGATCCCCGGCCACTACACATAAGCCCTAGCAAGGCTTTTCATTTTCACCCCTCCCAGATGGCCTTCGTGAAGCTCATTGAGCACTCGCTCCCTTAACTTGGGTGGAATTACCACTCGGGATCCACACATCAAGGTCCCCTGGCATACTGACAGCTGTTCTCTTCTGGATGAGAATGCTGGCAACAGTGAGTCGCCATGTGTTGGCCATCCCTTCACCGTCAAGTCATATACCCGAGACAGTGTCGGGTCATTTCGGGTCTCCTTCTCTATATCAGCGTTAGTTACTGGCAAGCGTTCAATTATAGTCGAATGAAATATTTCGACAGGGTCCACTGCTGGTGCTTCCTCCGCAGTAGGCAGTGGCAGGCGTGATAGCCCATCAGCGTTTCCATGCTGTTTCGTGCCCTTATACTCGATTTCATATTGGTGCGCCCCTAGAAAAAGGGACCATCTTTGTAGCCGTTGCGCTGTCATCACCGGCAAGCCCTTCTTTGGATTAAAGATGGAGACAAGTGGTTGGTGGTCCGTCAGCAAGGTGAACTTCTGCCCGTGCAGATAGTGGTTGAACTTTTTCACTCCCCACACTAGGCTGAGGGCCTCCCTGTCAATCTGGGCGTAGTTACGCTCGGCTGAGGTTAGTGACCGAGACGCAAAGGCTACCGGCCTCTCCGAGCTGTCCGGGAACTTGTGCGACAGCACCGCTCCAATGCCATAGGGTGATGCATCACACGCCAACTGAATGGGTAGTGCTGGGTTGAAATGAGCCAACACCTCTTTTGATGTGATCAATTCTTTGCACTTCTGGAAAGCTCATTTACATTCGTCATTCCACTTCCATGGTACCCCCGTTTGCAGTAGGGTGTTCAGTGGGTGTAGTACTGTAGACAAATTCGGCAAGAACTTATGGTAGTAGTTCACCAGCCCGAGGAACGACCTCAGTTGTGACACATTTTCCGGTGCTGGAGCCTTGACTACTGCCTCAATCTTTTCAGGGGACTTATGTAACCCCTCTTCATCAATAACGTGGCCACAATACGAGATCTGCTTCTGAAAAAACTCACATTTGTGGCGATTTGCTCGGAGCCCATATTCCTTCAATCTAGTGAGCACCTGCTCCAGGTTGGCAAGGTGAGCACTGTCATTTTCGCCAGTGAACCGTATGTCGTCCAAATAACACTGGGTCCCTGGAATCCCTTGCAGGACTAGCTCCATTGCCCTTTGCCAAATAGCCGGAGCTGATGCTACCCCGAACACCAGCTGGTTGTATTGGTAGAGACCTTTATGAGTGTTGATCATGAGGTACTGTTTCGAGGCTTCTTCTACCTCCATTTGCAGGTACGCCTGGGCCAGATCAATCTTAGTGAAGCATTTCCCTCCAGATAGCGAGGCGAAAATATCTTCAATCCGCGGAAGCGGATATTGTACCATGTGACGGACTGGGTTCACTGTCACCTTAAAGTCCCCACAGATGCGAACTTTCTTTGGTTCCCCAGGCGTATTACTCAACGACCTCTTCATTACAGGAACGATGGGTGTGGCCCACTCGCTCCAGTCCACTTTGGACAGTACTCCTGAACGTTCCAAACCTTCCAGCTCTGCTTCGACGGCTGGGCGGATCGCATAAGGCACCGGTCTGGCCTTAAAAAACTTTGGGCTTGCATTTTCCTCTGATTTGATCGTCGCTGTTGTGCCTTTTAGTGTTCCAAGTCCCTCCTGGAACACTTCTTGTGTGTCAGTTAGCATTTTTGACAGTCGTCCAGGTGTGGCGTCGTCATCCTTTTTGGCATCTGCAGTCAGTGCTTGTATGGAATGCCAATCTAGCTGTATCTTCCGGATCCATTCACGTCCTAGTAGTGGTGGTCCTCCATCTGGCAATACATATAGGTCCATTTTTGGTGTTTCCTTACCGCTATATACAACGTTCACCCTTATTTTTCCTTTGGGGTAGACTTTTTGCCCCGTGTACGTCTTCAAGACAATCTCTGTATCTCTCAAGGGTATATGTGAGAATAGCTGCTTGTAGTCCCTTCGGTTTATGACTGTTAGGGCTGATCCTGTGTCCAATTCCATTTTCACTTGGACTCCAGCTATCTTGAGCGTGACCCAGATAGTTTGATGATCCTCCATTTGGATCACCTTATGTAGTTTCAGACAACCCAGCTCCTTGCTTCCGGAGTCTGTATCACTTTTCTGTTCATCTGAACTACTCTCCGTCACCTTATGTACCTTCTTGTACTTCTCCTGTGGAGATTTCTTGCTGCTGGTTTTCTTTCCCAACCTGCAGACTCTTGCTATGTGTCTTACTTTTCCACACTGTCTGCACACTTTGTCCTTAAACCAGCAATCATTATGGTCGTGTGTTGTTCTGCCGCAGCGATAGCACTTCACTGTTCCGTATGACATTTCATTTGTGCCATATTCTTGCGGTCTCCGTTGTATCTCTGCAGCGCCCCGTGCGGCTGCTTCGTGTGATACTGCCATGCTGAAAGCCTTGTCCAGCGTAAGATCCTTTTCTGATAGAAGCCGTTTCTGAGTTCCTTCACTTCGAAGCCCACACACAAACTTGTCCCTTAAAGTATCTGCTAGTCCCGTTCCAAACTGGCAGTGTTTCGATAGCTTGTGCAGTTCCGTTAAATACTCAGCATTACTTTCATTTTTATGCTGGTTCCTTTTGTGAAACTTAAATCTTTCTGCTATCAGCAGCGGTGTGGGGTTTAAGTGGTTCTGTAGGATTGACACTATGTTTCCAAAATCCTTGTCCACTGGCTTCTCTGGGATTACTAGGTTTCGCAGTAAGCCATACGTTTTTGCACCCATGGAATTCAAGAATACCAGCGCTTTCCTCTCATCTGGCACTTCATTCGCCTTGCAGTACACTTCTATGCGTTCGACATATGTCGTCCAATCTTCGACTTCATTGTCGAACACTGTGATACTGCCACTCTTCAGCATCCCTGGGTGTGGTTAGACTGGCTCAAAATGGCGTTTTCCCGCGCTTCCCTTCTTCTCCGCTGCGGTTCAAAATGGCGTTTTCCCGCGCTCTCCCTTCTTCTCTGCTGTGGCTCAAAATGGCGTTTCCCGTGCTCTCCCTTCTTCTCCGCTGCGGCTGCTCGGCTCTTGAACACCGGCTGCGCTCTGCGCATTTCCCTTTCTTCCCCGTTGACGCCGTTCGGTCCTGAACACCGGCTGTGCCCTGTGCGCTCTACCATCTCTCTTCTCTCGTCGACGCCGCTCGGTCCTGAACACCGGCTGCGCCCTGTGCGCTCCACCCTCTCTCTTCTCCCGTCGACGCTGCTCGGCCTTTTCTGTGCCATCGGTCGGCTCTAGCCACCGCTGTCCAGGAAGGGTCTGCACCGTACCTGTTGCCAGCCCGTTTCGCTGGACCACCGTGACTGGAGAACCAAGCCCAGCTCTCAACAGCCTCCCCTGCGATGCTCAAATCTCTGCTGGATGACTGGGCGGTTGCTCGTGGTCGACGCCCGTGCTTCTGGCCTCAACTTTCTTCCACTGTTCTCCAGGAGCGAATCCCTGGGAGGTAATGCAGAGTTGCAGGTAGGTTCGAATCTGCCTCGTCGCCACTGTTAGATCCGTGTATTTTTGATGTTGTGTGTCCTTCAATAACTAGACACGAGACTGCAGGAACAATCAACAGGTATTTACTGGATGAGGGTTACTCTAAAACTAAACGTACAGATCCCTACTCAGGGTTTATATACAGGTGTGGTCACTGCCGGTACTACAGTATACAGGAGCTGTAAAAAGTAGTTCTCCCCTTAAAGGTACATACACTACAGAAACCACCACGAGCAACAAGAGCCTCGCCTTGCTCTTCGACTGTAGGAATGAACCTCGAAACTGGGACTTGGATACTGCATTGGTGATACGGAACCAGGAGACACGTTCTACACAGGGGAGCAGCGAGCAAGAAAACGGACAATCGGGGTGAGCATTGCCCAAGCCCACGCATCCTTAAGACCACCGGTACTGTGTGAGGGGGTGTTGTGTGTCCCAACCAAGCCAGAGGGGTTTAGTGGGGAGGTTCTGTGTGTACTTTATACACTGTATTGCAACGCAGTGTGATGTTAGGCATCGTAATACAAGACAGGGGCCTGTTCGACGGGCCAAGTTGTATTGTTGTACTGTTTGTTTTACGCCACCAGGCAATTTACGTACTGGAGGCGGGTGTGTGTGTTAACCTTATTAAACACCATACGGTTGAGTCTGAAAAGCTTGTCTGTGTCCCAATCCTGTTCACCGTAATTCCTGTCGTATAGAACTAAGTAGGAGAGGTGATTCGAACCACCAAAGCAAACCACCTACAAACCCTCATCCATGCCTTTGTTACCTCTAGACTTGACTATTTCAATACACTCCTGGCCAGCTGCCCACATTCTACCCTCTTGAGGTCATGAGGTAAACTTGAGGTCATCCAAAACTCGGCTGCCCATGTCCTAACTTGCACCAAGTTCTGTTCACCCATCATGCCTGTGCTCACTGACCTACATTGGCTCCTGGTTAAGCAACGCCTCAATTTCAAAATTCTAAACCTTGTTTTCAAATCTCTCCATGGCCTCGCCCCTCCCTATCTCTGTAATCTCCTCCAGCCCCACAACCCACCGCGATATCTGCGCTCCTCTAATTCTGGCCTCTTGAGCATCCCCGATTTTAATCTCTCCATCATTGGTGGCCGTGCCTTCAGCTGCCAAGGCCCTAAGCTCTGGAATTCCCTCCCTAAACCTCTCTGCCTCTCTTTCCTCCTTGAAACTTATCTCTTTGACCAAGCTTTTGGTCAGCTGCCCTGATATCTCCTTGTATGTCTCGGTGTCAAATTTTGTTTTATAACGCTCTTGTGACGCGCCTTAGAACATTTTACTACGTTAAAGACGCTATATAAATACAAGTTGTTGTTGAGATAGAATCTATAATAAGGTAGATTGTACATAGTCTCATGCCATACCTTCTTATGCTCTAAGCATCACCGAGACATATTTCCATCTAGAATCTTAGCTGTGAATTAAAGCCATCAAATAGTTAAACCAAGAGATATCACTACATTGGGGTCTGACTAGAACTAGCAACTATAGGCCAGACCTAAAGCTACTGAAAGAGGGATGTAAGAAGGAAAGAACTTACATTTATATAACACCTTACCACATCTCTCAAAAACATGCTAAAATACTTTGCATATACAGTGAAGTGCAGTCATTGCTGCGATGTGAGCGTTTTAAACATGGCAAGATGCCATAAACAGCAATCAGATAAGTGCCCAGTTAATCTGTTTTTGGTGCAGTGAAGAATGTTGGTCCTCCTTGAATAGTGTAGCACTTCTGACAATGCAAGCACTCCCTCAATACTGCACTGAAGCGTTAGGTTTTTAATGTGTTGAAGTCTTGAATTGGGAGTTAGAACACACAACCTTTGTGAGTTAGAGGTGGGAGTGTTACAAGATAAGCCAAGCTGACACTCAAATAGCAGTCAGATACATTTCAAATGACAGTCAGATGGAGTTTCAGGCCCAGGGACTCCACATCAGAATGGTATTCTACCACTAAACCAAACAGGCCTCCTACTGCTTACACACATTTTCTTCATGATGCATATTGTTATGTGCCAGATTAAATATGTGGTTGTTAATTTGATCAAACAGTGAATTCTAACAGAAGGACAGACTGGATGTTTTATTAATTAATGAAATAGTTTTAAATCTTCTTTTTGGCCTTGTGGTGTAGATTGTTTTTCAGAAGTCCTTCCCTTCAAATCACAATATTACAGAAGAGTGCACACCAGCTGAACTTGTTCATATATGAGATACATAATTAAATTCAATTAACTTAACTTAAAGGAAAATAATTTTAAAATTGTACTGGTTGTAAATCTGGTTAAATATGACAAAATATATTTCAAAGGGTTTACATTAATTGTGTCTACGTGGAGCCGAGAGGCACCATCTGGAGTATCACAGGGTCTATAACTGTTCCCCTTTGGAAATTCTGTGTTTTCTGTTTAGCGTTTCTATATATGTTGATGAGCGTACCTCGATGTTTACGTTGTCTGTAATAAATTATTATGCACACGTTATCTTACAGGCTATGCTCATCTTGATGAGACAGACTACCATGTTCTTAGCTGACTTTATGGTTATAGTAAAAAGAACACAATTTTAAAAATGTTAATTAAGCAATTTACTATTGGTGCATTAATGTACGACAACATGAACTTTTGGATGCACCACAATGTCCATGACTTCCCCTATTGCGAGTTCCTGATCTTGGCACCATCATTGAGGGATACACCGAGAGCATGTTTGGAAGACTTATATGGGGAGGGCTGGAAAATCAGTGAATTAGACAAATACAGTAGTTGTTTTGCATCCTACAAACAGCAATGAGATAAGTGACACATTCACCTGTTTTTAGTGATGTTGGTTGAGGAACATTGGGAAAACTCCCTATCCTTCTTTGAATAGTAGAATTCCACTTGAACAGGTAGACAGGCCTCATTTTAACATCCCACTCTAAGGATGGCACCTCTGACAATGCAATATTCCCTCAGCACTGCAATGGAGTGTCAAACTATCTTATGCGCTCAAGTCCTAGAGTGGGGATGAACCCACAATTATCAAATTCAGAGGTGAGAATGCTACAAACTGAGCCAAGCTGATAAATATTTTAATTTTACACATTTTAATTTAAAATATATTTAGCATAGCATGCCTACAATTTATGAATAATGATTTACCCCTCCAAATTTAGCTGTAGCAGGACCCCAAAGTCAATTGGTATCGGCGTAACTGGAGGAATAACTGAAGCTTCAACTTTTTTTTAGGAAAGAGACACTTTTATAATTATTGACCTTCACTTGTTCAAAATATACCATTTTGATTTCCGTCTATATAAGTAATTTGAACTGTTCAATAGAAACTGTTGTCTGCCCTAGAGATTCAAGTACATTTTTAAGTTCCCCATCAAATGCATCATCAATTTATTTAAATGAACCTGATTACATAAATTGCAAGATCCAGAACTCTAATAGTGCACATGTGTCATTTCTACTGAACTGTGGTCATAAGGTTTCAGTCTACCACTTATGTTTTGTAAATAACTAAAACACAACTGCAGAGTTCTTAGAATCACTTACTTCTTCATTATTATGTGATTTGCTGAAATGGAGATTGATGCATTGGGTAGGAGAGATTTTGCAAGTATATATCAAAATAAATAGATACTGGTCCAATTCAGCAATACAGTTATAAAGGTAATAGCAAAATATTGCGGATGCTGGAAATCTGAGACAACAACAGAAAATGCTGGAAAAACTCAGCAGGCCAGGCAGCATCCGTGGAGAGAGAAACAGAGTTAACGTTTCAGGTCTGGGACCCTTCTGTATGAAACCCAGTTGTAGCTACTATTCAAATCTGGTTTTCTAAAAAAATCACATTTGGACTTCCTGAATTAGTTGCACTTATCAAAGACTTACATAGTGAAGAATAAAGTTAAAATTATTAGCAAGTGTAATTATTTAAATAAATATACAATGAAGTAACAATGTTAGCGTACATGTTTACAGTTTATATCAAATTTATTAGGACATGACTAAAACAGCCATTAATTTAAGGCTTTGTCGAGCCATTTAGAATATAGATATTAGACTGCAAGATAACATCGCTGAAATTCACACTGGTTTTTAGATTTCAGCATTGACAAATGAGCTTTGGGTTCATGAGCTTCAGGAAATTTGGGTGTAAGTTCCCGGCAGCAAGATCGATGCAGAAACTGCCATAAATTTCTATGTAATTTCTGCATAAGTGTGATCCAGGAAATTCCAGGTCACTGTGCCTTGTCAGGCTGACTTTCATAATCACTGCTATACTCACAATGGTGGACCTATCAGGAGTCCGTGGTCTTGGTTTATAGTTTGTTACAACTGTAGCAGTTGTCACAGTAAGAATAAACCTCATTTACAATTTACTTCCAAGTCATGATAGAGAAAATACTAAGCCAGTGAATCCAATTGTCCTATCTTTAATTGTATTCACCGCACACCATTTTCCATTTGAGAGCGCGAGCAAAGGACTTATTTCTCTACTGGCTTAGTCCTATCAGTGGCCCAAATTAGAATGTGATTTAGGAGCTTGTGATCCACTGTGATATGGCTTTACAAAATGTTTCGAAAAAACTTGAGTGAAAATACTGTTGAAGAAAATACATTGGTCCAGAAATTTCTGGAAAAATAACGGCGCCCACCATTATTAGTGCGTTAAAAAAACTAGCAATTTGTGGCAAAGAAGAGATATGCTGTGAGTTCCGATTCACCACAAATTGTTGGACGATTTGCGCCATTCCACTGTCAGCCTCGCCTAAACTGGAAAAATTACCGTGTCACTGTGTGACTTCCATTGTGTGTCATGAAATTGCTGCATTTGCCTGTTAAGATAAATTAATTTTGCTGCAGCCATTTAGGGCTGGTAATTGATGTTGTAAGGACCCTTTTAATTATGTGGTTAATAGTCCTGACTTGCCACTCCACCTTGGAGGCCCAGAAAGGGAGCAATGAAACTTTGGAGTCTCGTTGCTGCAGGTAGGAAGTTGTTCCTAGAGGTTTTTTAAATTTTACTCTTACTTCTCCTTCACTGTCGTTCCCTCTGATTTTCTTTTCTATCCTTAAATTCCATTGGTTAAGGAGATGGACCATTGGAACCGGCATTCAGGAGGCCCCGTTGACATCGCCGCACTGTTATCAGTTCGCACTTCCAGCAATTTGCGGCGCAAAAATAATACAGCCTAAAAGGAGAGGAAAAAAATCCAATTCACTCCAGAAATTTCTGGGCCAATACTTCAGTAAGATTAAAAGAATAGCAGGAAGTCTGTGATTAGGCTGCAAATCAGACTGGTTCTGCATTGGAAGGTCACAAGTCTTAATATATTCATATGTTTTCTTGTGGACAAATTTTGATAAAGAAGGAATTATAGAGATCAGCTTTAAAAATGGTGCGCAGTACAAGTCAGTTAATGGATAAGTCTGTTGATGAGAATGTTCCAGTAACATTTTGCTCAGACACAGATTCATTCCCAATACATTCTGATGGAAATCTGCTGGTTTGTAGAAATAGTTTAGACTGGAACCATTGCATCGTCAGCATGACTCAGCCAGCACTGTAACTGATACATGACTGGTTTAACAGACATAAATATTTTAAACAAACGAAGCCTGGCTAGAACACATTTTGTACAAAGGTCTGCTATCGCCACAAATTATCCTATGAAGTTAGTGTATTTCTTTCACAGCCTCTTGCTGTCTAAGAAAGACATTGTTGAGGTATTTATGCCTTGGCTCAGTGATAACACTCTCATCACTGAGTCACATTGTTGTGGGTTCAAGCTCCACTCCAGAGACTAGAACACATAATTTAGGCTGGCACTTCTGTGCAGTACTAAGGGAGTGCTGCACTGTCAGAGGTGCTGTCTTTCAGATGAGACATTAAACCGAGGCCCTGTCTGCCCTCTCCGGTAGACGTCAAAGATCCCAGGCACGATTCGAAGAAGAGCAGGGGAGTTCTCCCTATGTTTGGGCCAATATTTATCCCTCAACCAACACCGTAAGCATATGGGAGGTTAAATTGGCTAACCCCCGAAAAAAGAGGTGAGGATTGCAATGAACCTGTGCCCGTTCATTGTGTTGCAGGCAGCACGGCAAATTCATGCGGCCTGCTGTTTTACACGATTGCTGCACACAGTTCATTGGCTGCGTGCATCAGCAGGGGGCCCAATATCACAGGTGGCTAGCGCTACTTAAAGGCAGCCTGAACCTTTTTTCAAGTCAATCTGGGCTATGATACTTTGAAGAATGGGTGAACATGTGAGAGAGCGAGCTCGATAGTTTTCAGACAATGCACTGGAAGTCTTGGTGCGAGAGGTGGAAAGAAGGAACTACATCATATATCTGCAGGGAGGCAGGAGGCCCTCCACACATAGAATCATAGAATGGTTACAGCACAGAAGGAGGCCATTTGGCCCATCGAGCCCGTGCCAACTCTCTGTAAGAGCACTTCAGCTAGTCCAACTCCCCTGCCCTTTCCCTGTAGACCTGCAACTTGTTTTCCTTCAGGTACTTCTCCAATTCCCTTTTGAAAGCCACGATTGAGTCATCTGCCACCACTCTTCCTGGTAGTGCATTCCAGATCCTAACCACTCGCTGTGTAAAAAAGTTTTTCCTCATGTTGCCTTTGGTTCTTTTGCCAATCTCCTTAAATCTGTGTCCTCTGGTTCTCGACCCTTCTGCCAATGGGAACAGTTTCCCCTCTATCTACTCTGTCTAGACCCATCATGATTTTGTACACCTCTATCAAATCTCCTCTCAATCTTCTCTGCTCTAAGGAGAATAACCCCAGCTTCTCCAATCTATCCACGTAACTGAAGTCCCTCATCCCTGGAACCATTCTTGTAAATCTTTTCTGCACCCTCTCTGAGGCCTTCACATCCTTCCTAAAGTGCGGTGTCCAGAATTGGACACAATACTCCAGCTGAGGCTGAACCAGTGTTTATAAAGGTTCATCATAACTTCCTTACTTTTGTACTCTATGCCTCAATTTGTGAAGCCTAGATTCACGTATGCTTTTTTAACTGTTTTCTCAACCTGTTCTTGTTGAGTCTGTGCTTTCAAATGTAGTTATGCTGAATAACTGGACACAGACTGCAGAATACTTAAACAGGTCTTTAGTAACTGAGGGTCAGGGCTGAACTGAAATACACTTTGCTCCACAGGGTTTATATACCGGTGTGGTCACCGCCGGTACTACAATGTACAGTAGCCATCAGAAAGTAGTCCATCACCTTAAGGTATCCTCTTAAGGTGGTACAGGTTACATACACTACAGTTCTGCCACCTTCAACGATTTGTGCGCATATACCCCCAGGTCTCTCTGTTCATGCACCCCCTTTAGAATTGTACTCTTTAGTTTATATTGCCTCTCCTCGTTCTTCCTACCAAAATGTATCACTTCGCACTTTTCTGCGTTAAATTTCATCTGCCATATGTCCGCCCATTCCACCAGCCTGTCTATGTCTTCTTGAAGTCCATCACTATCCTCCTCACTGTCCACTATACTTCCAAGTTTTGTGTCATCTGCAAATTTTGAAACTGTGCCCTGTGCACCCAAGTCCAAGTCATTAATATATATCAAGAAAAGCAGTGGTCGTAGAACCGACCCCTAGGGAACACCAGTGTATACCTTCCTCCAGTCCGAAAAACAATTGTTCACCACTACTCTGTTTCCTGGCACTTAGCCAATTTCGTATCCATCAGCACACTTATGCAACACCCACATTGATGCAGCGTCTGATGGCCGATGTCACAGCTTGTATTGCAGCATAAACAGCTTCCATCAAAGTATCTGAGTGATGTAGTGGAAGCTCCAACTGCTGCCTTGCAAGCTCAGACTGTTGCCATCGTGGCTCTGGATACCACTGTTCAACAGGGCTTCCAGGGCATCACAACAGTGCATGAATCTGTTCACCAACAGATCACTAGGATGGCTGAGGCACCACCCCGGGACAGTAGCAGTGGCTCCATGGAGCACGAACATAGAAACATAGAAGATAGGAGCAGGAGTAGGCCATTCGGCCCCTCGAGCCAGCTCCGCCATTTAATGAGATCATGGCTGATCATCCAAATTCAGTACCCTGTCCCTGCTTTCTCCCCATATCCCTTGGCCCCTTTAGCCTTAAGAAATATATCTAACTCCTTCTTGAATATATTTAATGAATTGGTCTCAACTGCCTTTTGTGGTAGAGAATTCCACAGATTCACCACTCTCTGGGTAAAGAAATTCCTCCTCATCTCTGTCCTAAATGGTTTTAATCTCCTCTTTAACCAGCAATGCTACCCCACTTCCTTTTCCTTTTTGCCTGTCCTTCCTGAATATTGAATACCCCTGGATGTTGAATTCCCAGCCTTGGTCACCCTGGAGCCATGTCTCCATAATCCCAATTATATCATATCCTTTTACATCTATTTGCACAGCTAATTCATCCACCTTATTACGAATGCTCCTCGCATTAAGACACAAAGGGGGAGAAATTGGGTGGAGTCGCAAACGGGGCGCCAAGCTTGCCTGGGCGCCACATTTAGCGCAGCGTTTGGAGCAGTAGCGACCGCCGGAAATTCAGCTTGAGCGCCCCAAGAGGGACACGGGGCGAGGCTCGAGGCGCTCCGCGTCCCTCTTAGGGCGCTGAAACTGAATATCGCAGCGCAACGTGCCACAGCACCACACGCTGCGGCATGGCGCGCTGCGGTACTGCAGGCCTTCCTCCCATTCTTAAGTGGGAGGGGCCTGCACCAGCGCGATCGGAGATTGCGAGTGCCGGCAAAAGAGCCCAGCACCGAGGAGAAGTGCCGGGCTCTCGGAAAACAGCTGGCAATGCCGCGGGGGGGCGATCAGGAGGCTGGGGACGGAGGTGCTGGCAGGCGGCTGCCAAAAAAACAGCTGCCCCGCACTTCCACCTTAATTTGCGCCACTGCCACCACAGGAAGGCCCCGTGAACCAGGCGCCATTTGCGAACGGCGCTACAGAGGCAGTCGCTGCCAAATATCACGATCAGGGTGGTAGCGGGGCACTGCGCACACCGATGATGTCATCGGAGGCGGCGCAGCGCAACAGGTTAACGCCGCCATTAGCGCCCCAGCTAAATATCGCGGGAGGCGCGGCCAGTGGCGCTAAAGCCACTGAGTGCACTCTTTAGGTGCTAACTGGTGGCGCAGCCCACCGAATTTCTAGGCCAAAGCCTTTAGGCTTGTTTTTTTAACACTCTTAGTCCTTTTAGAATTATTATTCTGTGGCCCTGTTTGATTTACACACTTGATTTCTCTGCCTTCCACTTTTGCTTTTCTCCTTCCTGTCTTTTGCTTCTATCCTTGCTTCCCTTTCCTCTGTCTCCCTGCACAGGTTCCCAACCCCCTGCCATTTTAGTTTAAACCCTCCCCAACAGCACTAGCAAACACTCCCCCTAGGACATCAGTCCCAGTCCTGCCCAGGTGCAAACCTGCTGTCCTCTCTCAGGATGACAGCATTCCTGCCCCCACTGCTGCCACTCTGTCAGTACCATCAGCCAGCCACCTAGACTGCTGCTGCCCAGGCCGAGATGGTGCAGTCTGAAGCAGGGCCCTGTCAGCCCAAAGTTTCCCTCCCAGGCCATCTGCAGTCTTCTTAAATGAAGGTCAGCAGCCTTCCACCACCCATGCTGCAGCCACTGGGGAAGCTCCTCGTAGGAGAACTAGGATAAGCAAAGGCACACAGAAGACAGGTACTAAGGGTATGCACAAGGGTGATCAGTTTATTTTTGTATGCATTATGTAATGATTGAATTTATAAAATTGGTTTAGAATGTGCATATTCTGTTGTTTTTTATTTCTGTGTTGTCGTAAAGAGGACGATGTGATGGTCAGTGATAGAGGAAAGGTAAGGAGTGTGGAACTGTTGGTGAATGGGAAGTGTGGTTAAGGTTACTGATATCGCTCATGAATTATTTGATCACATAGAGCCGGGCAGAAAGGGGCTATCTACATTGTAGCCCCCCTTCCTCTTCATTTTCCTCCACTTCCTGTTACACTTCCTCCTCCGCCACTTTATCCACTTTCTCCTCCTCCTCCTCTTCCTCGTACTCCTGCTCCCCAGCCTCTTACCTGATAGATAATGGCAAGGTTGTGCAGTATGCTACTACAAATCTTGATACCCGCTCAGCTGAGCATTACAGGGCTCCTTCAGAGCGGCCCAGGCAGCAGAAGAATTGCTTGAGGATACCAATGGGTTCTGGACCGGAGGCATGTGCCATGTTGTGAGTGAATAACCCTTATTGCCCAGTAGCAAGCCTTTGACTTGCCGTGGTGGGTCAAATACAGGTGGCACAGAGGGTGTGAAGGAATAAGCCATATAACCTATTCAGAAAAATACACTATCTTATGGAAGAATTCTGGCCTTATTTAAACATGACAAACTGGGTTTGGAAGTTTAGAAACCTAACTATGAAATAGCTGCGAAAGCATTCTGGCTATTGAGATAAGGTAGTTGTTGACCCTGAATAAATAACCTATTGAAACAGAAGGTGAAGGGCTCCGACAGCCTGAACTTTTGGGAAAAAAACAATGGTTCACCCTGGATAAGGTGTTCTAATTTACACTTCGTAAAGAAGCACCTAAGATAAGGAACATCTGCCCTCGTAAAGTAAGGAACACCTGCCGTCACACCGTTTTTATATGGTAAACTTAGAACACCTAGAGATGAGACATGAGTCTGGCTGAGGTGACAGTAAGAGTTGCAGAGGTCGGCAGAAAAATGACGAGAGATAATTAGCTTGCATCAGCAGAAAACCTTAAAGGAAATACCACTGGAAAAAGGTATAAATATTGAACTCTCAAATGGGATAACAGACTCGCTTTAATTGGGCAAAGCTATTCTCAGCTTCAGAGGCAGCTCTGTCGTCTCCAACTTTTTGTACCTCGAGGATCAAAGGTATTTGATATTGGTGGATATCCTGTATAAGAACTTTAAGAACTGTAATACTGTAATGAAGTTAAGATTTAAAAATAAGATTCTCTGTTAATAATAAGATAGCATTTTTTCTCTTTTTAGAATTGTTAATGTTGCGATTGACTGATTCACCAACTGTAAATTGCATGTCGGTTCTTTAATAAATCTATATATTTTTAGAATTGTCTCACATAAGACTTCTGTATCAAAAACTTGCAAACTCAATCTCTGTACACTCTTTGGTGAGGAGTTGTAGAATTCTGGGGGAGTTTTCCGGACCCTCATAATATCCCAAACGTTACAATCTAGCTAAACTTATTAAAAGCGCTATCTGGAGGATGGTAACATTCTCAGGTTGTTCCTTTCCTTTAGGGAGAGATAGCCCGGACTGCATAGGCCCAAATCTCAAGTCCACCCCGCCCAGACACAAACTCGTGGCCCGGGACCCCCAGGAGGGTATTCCAGAAGGTTTACACCCCCAACTCGCCCACAACATGAGAGAGATTTCTCCCCTGAAAAATGGGATAGATGAGGGGCTAGACCTCGAAAGGAAAGCCAAGGACAGTGGACTCCCTATGGGGATAACTTTTACACTAGCCAAAACTATCGGAGAGCCATGGGAGGATACCGGGAAAACCGAAATAGGGATCAAAAAGATTCCCAGCAGAACCAACGTCCACCCCAACGGGAGAATCATCAAGATAATAAACAGTCCGACAGACCCCCCCCTAAGGGATCTGGAAAGCATGATACCCCCAAGAGGGAGGAACAAAAAATAGTTAAAATGATCAAAGAGAAGGCAGCAAATGAAACAGGATTCTGAGGATGAACAATCTCAGGATTGAAGGCCTGGCACCCAGCCAGGGCCTCTTGAATTCCCCTATGCCCTGGCAACCTTGCCCACAAACACACAAGTGAAGGCCCTGTTTGATACGGGAGCTGATTACACTGTAATAGACCCTGGAATTATAAAAACTAAGTGGACAGATTTGGGGAGCCCAATTTGTAAAAGACCATTAGGGGGATTCACACAAGATAAAACCTAAATAATTATTTTTTACAAAATACCTATTACTATATATGGAATCACAGTGACCATAGATGTAGGACTGGTACCACAATTGGCCTGTTCCCTCATTATAGGACAACCAGACATGAAGCATTACCTTAAAATCTCAACCAGACCTGTAGAAGCATCCACAGACCAGGATGACAGGTAAAAATATGTTCAGACACAGCTTGATCAAACTTTCCCAGAGGGGGGAGACAAAGACCTCCTTGAGCAACTCATTAATAGAGTTATCTACAAAAAAAACCTACAAAAGATAAACCCTTATCTCCAACGCCATCCAAATCAATGTGGAAAGATAGACATCAAACCCCACCCACTTGATGCTGGCTGGCACAAACCTAAAAAACAGTGGCCTATTCAAGACCACAAAGGAAAAATAGATCTCCTAACAACCCTCAAAGAACTAACAGAAGAAGGTGTCTTAATCAAAATGGCATCTAGAACTAATTCACCATTTTTTGGTGTTGCTAAACCAGATGGGAGGTGGAGATTAGTGGTCAATTATACAGCCTTAAATAGGGTAACGGTCCCACATACTGCTCAACAGCAAAATTTCACAGCCCTTCTCTCTGGTATCACGAGGGAAAAATATAAATCTTGTATTGATCTAGCAAACGGCTTCTGGTCACATCCAATCGAAAAAGCCAATTGGCCAAAAACAGCAATGACTGGACCTTAAGAAGGAGTTGGATATATTTCTTAAGGCTAAAGGGATCAAGGGATATGGGGAGAAAGCAGGGACAGGGTACTGAATTTGGATGATCAGCCATGATCGCATTGAATGGCGGAGCAGGCTCGAGGGGCTGAATGGCCTACTTCTGCTCCTATCTTCTATGTTTCTATGACCCGATGGGTATCAGTACTGCTGGACCAGATTGCCCCGGGGATTTCAAAACAGCCCCATTCTCTTTTCAGCCCACATCATTGATCTTTTAAAAGACCTACCTAACGTCAATTCTTATGTGGATGATATATATCTGTCACATGACAATCTCCAAGAGCACTTGAAAATCATTGATAGTGTTTTATCCAGACTTACAACTGCTGGGTACTTAATCAACATAAAAAAGAGTCAACTAGTTAGGGAAGAGGTAGATTTTCTAGGCCTGCAAATAACTGGAAGTGGTAGAGGATTAACTCAATCCTATAAAGAAAAATTAGCCACCATTCAATATCCTAAAACGCTGAAAAATCTGTAAGCAAGTTTAGGACTCCTGAATTTTGCTCGATCCTTTACGCCAACCTTTGCCGAGCTCTCAGCACCACTGTATGCTAGAGTGGGTGAAACGGTAAAAGGACCATTCATATTTTCACTGGACGATTACTCAAAATTGCAACAATTATGCCGAGAGGTACAAAAAGCCATAGACCTGGAAAAGAGGGACTTACAAGTTCCCCTCAATATTCATCTCAGGCTATCACCGAAAGTGGCAGTTGCAGTTTTCCATAATGAAAAGAGCATTGTGCCTATTCAGTTCCAATCTTATAACTTTTCCAATGTCGAAAGGAGGTACATTAAAAAAGAAAGGGTCATGGCTATGGTAGTCCAATGCCTCATCAAGGCATGAACCCTTCAAGGGAAATACCCCATTACCATCTACACTGAGATTCCTGATTTAAGATCAGCATTCAGGGTGGCCTCTGATGAAAAAAGAGCCATCCAGATCATCTATATATATAAAAGGATACATCTGTCTGTCTGTCTGTCTGTCTGTCTATCTGTCTGTCTGTCTGTCTGTCCTTCGGTGTGTGTCTGTCCGGCTATACACTCTAAAGTTATAGAGCGTACCTACACGTGCGTTACATCAAAAGAAAGCTTATGATTCCAAAATGGTCGTAAGCGTATTTACGTTTTGGCCGGACAAAAATTGCGCCCGCGGTATCCAAAAAACTTTCAAAATTCCGCTCATTAGCCTCTCATTATCCGCTCATTAGCAATAGAGTGACGTCGAGGTCGACCAATCGTACGCCGGGTTCCTGGTGCGTGTGGGCGGGCCCTCCTACAGTCGAGTGACGGGACAATTGACCAATCCTACGCTTCGGTGACCTGACGGTCGACCAATCGGTGCGTGTGTGGGCGGGCCTTATCGTTCTGAACCGAGGTGAGTCGCCGCCATCTTGATTCCAAACTTTTCATTTCTTTTTCCCGCTTTCTGCGTGTTTCTTTTCAAATCTACATTTCCAGCAAAAAAAAAGTTGCTTTTAAAAGACAAATAGTTTTTTAAAAAAGTTAATTAATTTGTAAATCTTTTGTCTAACCTCTATAATTTTCCTACCTTGCACCGTTTTTCCAGGCCTCAAAGCCTGGGCGTCTGTTGACCAGCCACGCCCGAGCTAGGCGCCTCCCGTCGCGATCGACAAAAGGCCAGCGATCGCCGCCATCTTTGTGAAGGCTGGAGGGGGCGGGCCTGAGCCGAGCGTCGCCACCCGCCGCCATCTTAGTAAAGGCGGGCGGGGCGGGAGTCAGCGTCTGCGTCATCTTCCGCCCGGAGCGCGACTTGAGTCCGGCCGGGCCTCATGCGGTAGGTTGCGCGGCGGCGTCTCTCTGGTCTTGAAGCCGGCTCGGGCGGGAGGGCGGGGCTCCGGAGAGCGGGAGGGCGGGGCTCCGGAGAGCGGGAAGCTGGTGCTCGGGAGGGCGGGGCTCGGGCTGAGCCATGTCAGTGCGTGGGGCGACACGGAGCTCCGCGGAGCCATCGGGTCTGCTAGCTCCCCCCCTATCTTTCTCCCCCCACCCCCCCATCCCCTCTTCCTCCCCCCTCCCCTCCCCCCTCTTCCCCCCTCCCCCCTCTCCCCCCCTCCTCTCCCCCCTCCCCTCCACTCCCCCCACACCCCCCACACACCCCTCCCTCCCCACACCCCCCTCCCCTCCCCTCCCCATTCCCCCCTCGCCTCCCCCCCATTCCCCCCCACCCCCTCCCCTCCCCCCTCCCCTCCACCCCTCCCCCCTCCCCCACCTTCCCCCCTCCCCTCCCCCTCCCCCTCCCCCTCCCCTCCCCCTCCCCTCCCTCTCCCCCCTCCCCTCCCTCCCCTCACCCCCTCCCCCCCCAGTTGCTCTCTCTCTTCCCCCCAGTCGCTCTCTCTCTTCCCCCCAGTCGCTCACTCTCTCTCTCTTCCCCCAGTCGCTCGCTCTCTCTCTCTCTTCCCCCCAGTCGCTCGCTCTCTCTCTCTCCCCCCAGTCGCTCGCTCTCTCTCTCTCCCCCCCAGTCGCTCGCTCTCTCTCTCTCCCCCCCAGTCGCTCGCTCTCTCTCTCTCTCCCCCCCAGTCGCTCGCTCTCTCTCTCTCTCCCCCCCAGTCGCTCGCTCTCTCTTCTCCCCCCAGTCGCTCGCTCTCTCTCTCTTCCCCCCAGTCGCTCGCTCTCTCTCTCTCTCCCCCCCAGTCGCTCGCTCTCTCTCTCTCTCCCCCCCAGTCGCTCGCTCTCTCTCTCTCCCCCCCAGTCGCTCGCTCTCTCTCTCTTCCCCCCAGTCGCTCGCTCTCTCTCTCTCTCTTCCCCCCAGTCGCTCTCTCTCTCTCTCTTCCAACAACAACATTCCCTCAAAAATCCCCTCGGCACCGCCGGGCACTTCAGCTAGTATATGATAAAAGAGTATTGTTCTTAAATGATCCTACGCTCATTTTTAAATTTCTCTCCCCGGAAATGGACTTAGAGCATCTCCCCATCATGGAGGATGATGATGCGGAGGAGGGAATCAGACAAACACCTATGAGACCGCTTACAGAATACCATCAAGTCATTTACTGTGATGGATCATCAATGACGATTAAAAAGGGGACATCCCAACTATCCTCAGCTGGGATGGGGATAGTAGTAGGGACTTTGAGATTCCTATTCTTCTTATCCAGAAGAATTACTGTCCATACCCTTTGGCCATAAGACAGCGCAATATGCTGAAGCTGCAGCACTACGGTATGCTTTAGAAAAGGCAGACCCTATTAAACCCACATTAATCTGTATGGATAGTGACTATTGTAAAAGAGGATATAACCAAGATCTAGTTTTCTGGGAACAAACAAACTTTACCAATCATAAGGGTAAACCCATAAAACATAAGTCATTGTGGGAAGACATTCTCCGTTCGAAGATGGAGAAACAGAATTGTCAGGTGATTCATGTAAACGGGCATACCACTGGAACAGTACACTCAAAAGGAAACAGTCTTGCAGACGAACAAGCGAAACATTCGGTCTGCATGACACCCCCTCAAGAGGGGTCTGCCAATATTAATGTTATCACTAGGGCAGAAAGGGCAGCTAATCAGGATCAGCTATTCGACCCAACAAAAGAGAATCCACCAGGATATCCATCAAAGTACTTTTACTCGGAAACCCTTACTGGTATTGTGCTAGTTATGTTGCCCAAGGGAAACCGAGAGGTACCTCCGAGACACAAACGAGAACAGCTTCTAAAAGAAGCTCACGAGGGCATAGGTCAAGCACATTGTGGTGCCAGAACAACATTCTGCAAATTGACTCCCTTATATTGGTGGCCAGGCCTGTAAAACATACATGGCAAATTGTGAGCCATGCAATTTAACCAATAAGTCATCACTAATTAAGCTACCACCATTGGCTCCTGTGAAAGCTGATGAATCAATGGGAAAATTCTATATTGACTTCATTGGACCACTTCCCCCGTCTTTGGGATACAGACATGTTCTCGTTTGTGTAGATGGATGTATTTCCTTCTGCTGGCTGGTCCCCACAAAAACTGTTTCGGAAAACACACTCGCTATCACTATGCTATTACTGACATAATTACTGTAGCTGGTGCACCCAAAATCTTACACTCCAATCAAGGCAGAGCCTTTGTCTCCAAGATCTTCAAAGACTACTACGAACAACGGGGGATTGGGTTAGAGCAAAGCACGCCACGTCATCCGCAATCAGTGGGGCTGGTGGAACATAAAAACGAGGAAGTAAAAAAGCTATTGGTCAAACTGTTGAGAATCAGGGGAAATAAGTGGACCACCGTCATTCTGGAAGTGCAGCTATCACTTAATAATGTGCCCGCATCTGCATCAGGGACAGTGTCCCCTAAAACTCCATATTATCTAATGTGTGGGGTTGAGATGCATACACCGCTTACCCATGGTTCTTTTATTGCCTCTACACTCTCTGATTCCTTGACCCGACAGCGAGAGTTAGGTTTTTAAAAAGTAACAGAGGAGATACATCAAATTGATCAGAGGATAAGGGAGACAAATAGGCAGAAAAAAATTGACAAACAAAGCATGGCAACCTCTAGCAGGAGAATGGGTACAGGAAAAGTTCGAGCAAAAACTGGTTTAAGACCTAAGTGGAAAAAACCTGTTCAAATACTTTCCATTATTAACGAAAGAACTGTTAAAATACATATTAGTCAGCTGAATGGCAAGCATATTCTTAAAACTGTCTCCATAGACAATCTCAAAAGATGTCCTGCGGGACACCGAAATGGAGCAACAATACAAGGTGCAGTCGTACACTGTCTTCCAAGACCCAGCTTGGAGCACGACTCCTCCACACGATGCTTGGCAACGCCTCAGGAATTGGATTTGCAAAAAGCCACTACCAAAACAAGGAAAGATCAACGAGTTACTTCAACGAAGGAAAAAAACACTGCGGATGGAGAAGGAATCAACTGAGCTTCTGGCAAGGCCTTTACGAAAACAAGAAACTGCCCTCACGCTGGATCAATGGAACAGCGTGTCAAGCTTCAGCCAATTCCAAATGACGTCTCCTTGACTCATATGAATAACTCACCTCTACTGAATGTACATCTGCCAATTGGACATTCTAATTACATGTTGTTCCGCTAATTGCATGACAATGTACCTATCATTCTTTTAATTTGCGTTCAATTTCAAATAAGGCAAAACATTGTCCTGGGATGACTTAAAGAAATTTTCATGTAGCACATAATTGATCTCTTGTGAAACTCATGAAATTAATGTACTATTGCAACCTTATTTGTAACATTGACCAAACTCTGCCCTGATGCTTGAGCTCATTTTTTGGTCAAGAGGGGGGTGTGAAGGAATAAGCCATATACCTATTCAGAAAAATACACTATCTTATGAAAGAATTCTGGCCTTATTAAAACATGACAAACTGGGTTTGGAAATTTAGAAACCTAAATATGAAATAGCTATGAAAGCATTCTGGCTATTGAGATAAGGTAGTTGTTGACCCTGAATAAATAACCTTATTGAAACAGAAGGTGAAGGGCTCCGACAGCCTGAACTTTTGGGAAAAAAACAATGATTCACCCTGGATAAGGTGTTCTAATTTACACTTTGTAAAGACGCATATAAGATAAGGAATATCTGCCCTCGTAAAGATGACATAAAGTAAGGAACACCTGCCGTCACACCGTTTTTATATGGTAAACTTAGAACACCTAGAGATGAGACATGAGTCTGGCTGAGGTGGCAGTAAGAGTTGCAGAGGTCGGCAGAAAAATAATGAGAGATAATTAGCTTGCATCAGCAGAAAACCTTAAAGGAAATACCACTGGAAAAAGGTATAAATATTGAACTCTCAAATGGGATAACAGACTCGCTTTAATTGGGCAAAGCGATTTTCAGCTTCAGAGGCAGCTCTGTAGTCTCCAACTTTTTGTACCTTGGGGATCAAAGGTATTTGATATTGGTGGATATCCTGTATAAGAACTTTAAGAACTGTAATACTGTAGTGAAGTTAAGATTTAAAAATAAGATTCTCTGTTAATAATAAGATAGCATTTTTTCTCTTTTTAGAATTGTCTCACATAAGACTTCTATATCAAAAACTCACAAACTCAATCTCTGTACACTCTTTGGTGAGGAGTTGTAGAATTCTGGGGGAGTTTTCCGGACCCTCATAATATCCCGAACTTTACAGTCTAGCTAAACTTATTAAAAGTGCTATCTGGAGGACGGTAACATTCTCAGGTTGTTCCTTTCCTTTAGGGAGAGATAGTCCGGACCTTTAGACCCAATTAAGCGCCTTTAGGATTCGGCTACCTCAAACTTTATTTGAAAGTGAATGTCTGAGAAATACGCCTGATCTGGGGTAGCCCTAAAGGGGCTAGGACTAGTAATTATCCCTTCAAGGACTGCCACAGAATGAAGCAATTGTGACTACTGCCAGGAAAACGGGCATTCACCTGCATGATGCGCTGCCTGTGGTCACACGCCAGCTGCACAATGAGGGAGTGGAGTCTCTTTCAGTTCAGGAAAATGGCAGAGTTCACATGAGGCGCATGCAAGGCAATGTGTGTATAGTCAATAGCACCCTGCACCATGAGGAAGCCTGCAATCCATGCAAACTCTCGTGCTCGCTCCACCTACTTGTCTCTGGCAAGAAGGAATGTGATTAAAACAGTCTGGGGGGAAAATTCAGTTGTTTGCGCCTCCCTTTAGTGCCTTAAGAGGGCGCTAATTGGGGCACAAAGCAACTAGCGCCCGGGCGTGGCGATGTTTGCACCGCACGCAAAATTAATTAGACATTTTGCGGCAGCGCTAAACACTACCGCCACGATCTCCTGCGCCTGCAGATCGTGACGTCAGTCGAGTGCGCAATGCCCCGTTAGCGCCCCGGACTGGATATTATGTGGCGCCCCCTGCCTTACCGCCTGCCGCTAGCACCGACAGGTTGAGGGGAGCGTTTTGCTGTCAGAAAGGGACTGGGAGAGCGCTATTTAAAGGCAACCGCTTCCTGCCTTTTTTTGTTGGTGACATTTTTGCACCACGCATTCTGAGAGAGAGAGAGAGTCTTCTGGAGAGATTCAATACTGTGTGAAGGAGTATTGAGTATTGAGCAGCACTTTGCAGGTTCATTTTGATTTGCCCTTCCTTGCTTCACCAGCGCTCTGAGGTAGCGCCTCGTTCCTCGGCCTTTGTGCCATAAGACAGGTGTGAAGCGCCTGATTTAGCGCTCCAATCACCTCCAGGGGCGATAAAAGCCAAGTTTGCCGTCGGAGGTGATAATTAGCACCAGGCACTAAACTTTGCGTACGGCCAATAATGGCGCCCAAAACAGGGCGATATTGAATTTTTCCCCTCTCTCTGTGTAAAGAGAGCCTCAGTGACTTCTCTTATGCAGCAGTACATTGCAAACTGTGAGATGTTGCTTATATCTCCAGCTGCAGCCTGGAAGGAGCCAGATGCATATAAGAGCCACAGTCACCTTCACATTCACAGGCAATGCTGTCCTTGCCCTGCTTTGAGGTTGCAATTGTGGCTACAGCAGTTGGCAGATTTCAGTCACAACCTCTTTTGTGAAGCAAAGACATTCAGTCCTCACTGAAGTTGAGGCAAGAGAATTGTTCCTAAAGACCCTTGGCAGATATGACCTCCTGCTGAGAGCCCTTCTCCCATCCTCCTTTCTCTCTTCTAGCAGCTTGTCCTGCTCTCTGTGGCCTCTCTTCATTCTCCCAGTCATGTTCAATTCCCAGAGGAAGCCCTACCAGGCCATCTATGTCTGGAAGCAACTTATTTCAGCACAAGCTTTCAAAAAGTACTTAATTGGCGGTAAAGTGCTTTGGGACGTCCTGATGTTGTGAAAGGCACTATATAAATGCAAGTCTTTCTTTAATGTTGGGTACTTTCATTAAAATTATAGCCAATATAATGCCTCAAAATCATCATTACAACTCTCTGGGGTCAAAATGCCATGGCAATTTCATCAGTCTCCTGCTGTAACTCAGGTGGGAAACCGACAGAAGCCCTCGGAAAATGGCAGAGAACCATTTGTGCTGGTTCACCACTGGTTCGGGGAATTTTCATCTTTGCTTTTCACTTGCCTCTTACAAGATAAATGTTTGACAGAGGGCAGAGCTATGGGAGGGGACTCCCTAAGCTAGGAGTTCCGACTCCTTAGGTTAGAAGAGGCCCTGGCATAGTAGTGGCAGCCAGTAAGTTAAGTGAGTGGAGGCAGCCTCAACAAGGGCGAATGTGGGCCCCATCGGTGAGTCCAGGCCAGGTATGTGGCCTGATGCCTGAAAATTTTTAATTGAAAAAAACACTACAGGGCCATTGGTAGTTCATGGGGGCAGGGCCTGGGCACCCACCTGCTCCATAGACTGGGAGATGCTGGAGTTTCTAGTAGGCATGGGCAGGCGGCAATATTCCTGCTAAGCCACGCAGCCCCGCAGCTGTCTGGAGGTCCCACGCAGGCCGCTTACCAGCTTTTCTATGGGAGATTTTGTGAAATTGTGAATGGGCCACACAGCCCATTAAAGGGACTGCGCACCCACAAAACAAATTAGGGGGAACACTGGCAGACAGGTGCCAGAAATGCGTCCAAAATAGTGCTTGCTCCGACCTGACCCATGCAAATGAGGTTCAGATTCCAGCAGGGTCAGTGCTGGAGGGCATTGTCAGGTACGTTTAATCAGCAGTATTGGAACATGAGGAATTTTGGGCCCCCTTTCCCATCCGTTTTTCTCTCCAATTTTTTCCCTCCCTCTCGGATGTGCTGACTCATCCTGGGATATGGTACCTATCTGCTGCCATTCCTCTGGTACTTTGCCCTAGGGCTATTCTTCATGTATGTACTTTAACAATGAATGTTGTTGGTGAATTCACCTGAGGGAGGGGAGGCTGAGATTTGGGAGGGGAGCCCAATCATGTCTTCACCCAATGTCCAGAAACATGCACTTTCCAGCAGAAGGCCCTGCATAGTGATCAGGACCTGGACCTTGGCTGCTTTTTCCCATTCCTTACCCCAGGGGTAGGTGAGGCCAATTACTGCATCCTTACTGCACCATTAGGACTTAACCATGAGCTTTGGCTTAAAAGACTGTACAATACTGGGTTGTGGTTATCTGATTCCGACTATGATTTGTTTTTTGTGGATAGACATGGGGGATGATTTTATCAGTCTGCACTGCTGATGGGGTCAGGAAGTCACTAAAAGTGGTCAACACATAGAATAGACTCCCACGTAGAACAGTGGAGTCAAAAGCTCTGGAATTATGTAAGAACCAATTAGATGTTGCCATGGGGACACTAAGGTCTTTCTGGTTGGATGAATTAAGATAGGCTTTCCTCATCCGTAATTACCTTGTGAAATTAAACATTTTGGTGAGCCCTGCCCATGATTTTCCAGACTCAAAATTATCCCAATAGCATTTGCTGCTTTTTACTTAAGTGATACAACACCAACTGGCAGAGGCAGTTGATGTGGATAGGCCAAGGGAGCAGCTAAATGCTTAGTTAGGGTGTTAAGTAGCTTTTTCAGGAAAAAAGGTTTTGGAGAAAATATTTAACTTTTTGGATTTCAATTTCTCCCTTCCTCTCTTGAAGGCAGTGACTCATGCCATGGTACAAGTCCATGGAAGTTGGTAGCCTTCCAGAATCTGCCCTTTTTTCATGTGAGCCTAGACGGTGACTGTTTTCAGGTTGGATGCATCACAGTTGAGCCTGAAGATGTCATCATCCAAAATTCACACACACAAATTTTACAACATGGGTCAGTGGAACACGAACCATCTGTTAGTCCCCTCCCGAGCCCAAGGACCCTAAAGCCAACTGCCAGCCCAGTTGACATAACCAACTTAGCAAAGACAAGGGACCATGCCTGGGGCTTTCAAGGTCTGTATGGCTCGGTCAGATGGCAGCACATTTGCCAATTATGCCAATTGGGCTGACTTTTTCTCAGGCTTTTAAAAAATAACATGAAACATATTGCTTTAGGCCTATCAGCCATAATAAAACCATGTCCAACCAGTTCCCTGATGGAAGGGGTAGGAATCCCTTCCCCAAATGTGACATGATTAAAATGTACAGCATTATATACTTTTTTAAGCTAACTTCCTAATAATGGATTCATTTGGTGCTTTAAGCTCAGTGACAACGATCATTTAACAATGTGTTAAACCAATATCAGAATATGCAGAGTGGTGACAACATAACTCCTTCACACTCAGACCACACTATTCTATTATATAAGTAGACACTAAAATTACCAACACTCCAAAAATTCTGCCCTCCATTATTTTGAATGACTAAATGCATTTCCCTTTCCTGTTCTTTTACAATGCAGGGCTTGGACTTACTTTCAGCCCCACTGGGATCCCTACACTGAAGTATCTCATTTGGAGAGTTATGTGTTGCAGCAGATGAGGAATTTCATGAAGCAGTAGATTTAGCAGCAGCTTTTAAGTTCTGTCTCATAACTCCCCACCCCATGACAGTTTAACCCTCATATTTAAAAAAAATGGGATTGAAACAATTAACCAAGACTGGAGGCATGCCGTAACATTTAACCTCTAAGGAGCCACTGGGACACCACAGTACTACTTTCATTCTACCACCAAAAAGTAACAGTTCCCTACATGGAGTTATAATGAAGGGCTACTGTATCAATAACTGGGATATTCTGTAATTTCATTAACCTGCTAATTGCCATTAATGGAAAAGGGCCTGCAGGGCTTTGTAAATAGCACATGCACAAACATGCTTCCTAATTAATCTTTAATGTCACACTCTGCCACAACAGAAGATTGCTGTAAAACTGATTTTTAAGAATACTTTTTTTTATTTGTTCATGGGATGTGGGCGTCACTGGCAAGGGCAGCATTTATTGCCCATCCCTAATTGCCCTACAGCAGCTGGTGGTGAGCCGCCTTCTTGAACCACTGCAGTCTGTGTGGTGAAGGTACTCCCACACTGCTGTTAAAGAGGGAGTTCCAGGGTTTTGACCCAGCGACTATGAAGGAACGGCGATATATTTCCAAGTCAGGATGGTGTGTGACTTGGAGGGGAACTTGCACGTGGTGGTGTTTCCATGCGTCTGCTGTCCTTGTCCTTGTACGTGGTAGAGGTCACGGATTTGGGAGATGCTGTCGAAGAAGCCTTGGAGAGTTGCTGCAGTGCATCTTGTAGATGGTACACACTGCAGCCACGGTGCACTGGTGGTGGAGGGAGTGAATGTTTAAGGTGGTAGATGGGGTGCCAATCAAGTTGGCTGCTTTGTCCTGAATGGTATCGTGATGATAATGCCATTGAATGTCAAGGGACGGTGATTAGACTCTCTTGTTGAAGATGGTCATTGCCTGGCACTTAATTGGCAAGTAACATTCATGCCACGCATCAGCCCAAGCCTGAATGTCGTCCAGGTCTTGTTGCACACAGGCATGGGCTGCTTCATTATCTGAGGAGTTGCAAATGGAACTGAACACTCTGCAATCATCAGCGTACATCCCCACTTCTGACCCTATGGAGGGAAGGTCATTGATGAAGCAGCTGAAGATGTTTGGGCCTAGGACACTGCCCTGAGGAACTCCTGCAGCGATGTCCTGGGGCTGAAATGATTGGCCTCCAACAACCACAACCATCTTCCTTTGTGCTTGGTAACTCTTTTGTTCAGAGGGTAACTCTTTTGTTCCTTTGTGCTTGTTATGACTCCAACCAGTGGCAAGTTTTCACCTGATTCCCATTGACTTCAATTTGGCTAGGGCTCCTTGATGCCACACTTGGTCAAATGCTGCCTTGAAGTCAAGGGCAGTCACTCTCACCTCACCTCTGGAATTCAGCTCTTTTGCCCATGTTTGGACCAAGTCTGTAGGTATGGTCTGGAGCTGAGTGGTTCTGGCAGAACCCAAACTGAGCATCAGTGAGCAGGTTATTGGTGAGTAAGTGCTGCTTGATAGCACTGTCGATACCTTCCATTGCTTTGCTGATGATTGAGTGCATACTGATAGGGCGGTAATTGGCTGGATTAGATTTGCCCTGTTTTTTGTGGACAGGACATACCTGGGCAATTTTTCACATTGTCGGGTAGATGTCAATGTTGTAGATGCACTGGAACAGCTTGGCTAGAGGCATGGCTTATCCTGGAGCACAAGACTTCAGCACGACAGCCGGGGTGTTGTCAGGGCCCATAGCCTTTGCTGCGTCCAGTGCATTCAGCCGTTGTGCAATAGCTAAAGAAATAGGAGAATTGCTGAATTCCAGGATGTTTTTGGTGGTAAACCCTTCATAAAATATGGGCCTAAGGCCTAGAAATTCACTATAGCCCCGTTTGGGGCGCGAGCCTCGCCAGGGCGCTAAAAGTAGCGCCCCGGAAGCAGTCGCGGCCGCCCGTCGGAAATTCAGTTTGCGCACCCCAGAGGGAAGCGTGGCGCTACTGGAGGCACCCCGCATCCCTCTTGAGGCGCTGCAGCTGAATATCACTGCGCAACGTAGCACGATCGAGGATCGCGAGTGCCGGCAAAAGAGCCCGGCACCGAGGAGAAGTGCCGGGCTCTTGGAACGCAGTCGGCACTCCGCGGGGGGGCGGGGTTCAGGAGGCCGGGGACGGCAGCGTGGAGAGGTGCTGGCAGGCGGCCAGCAAAAAAAATGGGCGCCCCGCACCTCTCCTTTAATTAGTGCCTCTACCGCCACAGGTAGGCCCCCCTGAACCGGTCGCAAATAGCGTCCGGCGTTAAAGCAGGGGGCGCATCTAAATATCGCGATCGGGGCATTAGCGGGGCGCTGCGCACACCGATGACGTCATCGGTAGCGGCGCAGCGCTAACGGCTAGTGCCGCCATTAGCGTCCCGCTGAATTTAGCAGGAGGCGTGGCCAGTGGCTTCCGACCCACTTAGCGCCCTCTTAAGGCGCTAACGGGTGGTGCAGCCCACTGAATTTCTAGGCCTAAGTATCTTAAATTCAGTTTAATAGAAGTGTGGAGTTAATCCATTAATCTGCTTTTAGTTCAGCCCTTCATTTAGCCTCACATCCATTATAAACCATGTGCTATTTTACAAAGAACAACAAAAAGAAAATGATACATATACTTAATTCAGGAATCATTCCAGTTTTTTGGTCCCCCAAATGTATCTCCTCGCCCCTCTCTAGAAAGCAATGGTGAGGGAAAGATTCCACAAATGCCAATACACAGTCCTTTGCTTTTAACCCATTCATTTGTGAGCCTGGACAGAGAGCATCAACAGGCTAATTGAAAATGGGAGACATTGAAGCCAAGCTCCATGCTGCACTCAATTTCCAGACATGTGCCAGGGAGTCACTGCATTGAAATCAGGAGTGGAAACCTTGGCCATTTTTTCCCCTTTTCTTTCCACAGGTGCCAATACCTATTGTCAAAACTCTACCACCTCTATTGAGACCAGCTAACTCAACACAGACCAGGGATCATACCAAGGAGCTTGCTGGTCTACATGGCTAATGAAGCATTATTTACTCACTAGGCCAGTGGAAATCTACTTCATCCTGTATAATTTGTAAAATTTCCTAGAGGTGTTTGTACAGATACCCGTAGCTGTCGTAAAGACAGCGGGGTTTGATTGACAGCTGGTTGATGGCTGACGTCATATCCAGGGGCGGGATCCAAGGCACTACGAGGCACAGAGTCAGGACTGAATAAATGGCACTCCACTACAACTGCTTGGGAGACTCGTAATTACGTTATTAAGATAACATTACATGGTACCAGGATTTATAGAACTCACGATAAGGGCATACTACAACAATGGAAGGAATAAAACCTCCGGCTAGCCTGCAACTAGAAGGAAATGTGGATGAAAATTGGCATGTCTTCAAGCAACGCTTTCTTCTCTACCTCACAGCGATTGACGCTTCGACTAGCTCTGGAACATGTAAAGTAGCTTTGTTGCTAACAGTGGCTGGCTCGCAGGCAATCGAGCTGTTTAACACATTTACGTTTGCAGCCAACGATGATAAAAATGATCTGGACAAGGTGATAGAACGGTTCGACGAATACTGCACTCCAAAAAAGAATGAAACGTATGAGAGGTTTGTGTTTCAATCCCGCGTGCAAAAGCAAGGAGAATCCTTTGATGTTTTTTTGACGGACTTGAAAATAAAGGCACAAACATGCAACTTTAGGGACCTGAAGGAATCTATGATACGCGATCAAGTCGTTTTTGGAATACTCGACAAGAAGGTGAGGGAGAGAATGCTTAGAGACAATGACCTAAATTTGGATGCAGCAGTGAAAATATGTCATGCTAGTGAACTCTCAGCCATGCACAGGAAAACTTTCGAAGGGAGCAGCACAGCAGCAGGCGGGAGCGCCCTGGGGCTGAAAAACCTGCCAGTGGATGTGGTACACAAAAGGGACACAAGAGGGCCCACGGAGTTCAAGACGATGACGCCTTACGAATGCAGATGGTGCGGTAATAAACACGTAGCCAGACAGTGTCCTGCTTATGGGAAGAACCGTGCAAAACGTAAAGGCAGGAATCACTTTGCCAAGATGTGTTTTTGGGAAGAGAAAACTGAAGGTAAAAAGACAGTGCATGCTATTGAGACGGAAGAGACAGGAGCAGAGACTTTGTTTGTTGGAATGGTGCAAAATGAGTCAACACAGGGCAAAAATGCTAATGAAGTGCACTCTGTAGGACCAACGACTGAAGTTTGGATAGCTCCCTTGCTGGTAAATGGCACCATTGTTCCCTTTAAGCTAGATACAGGTGCTAAGGCAAACCTCATAAGTTGGAGTGATGCACGGAATCTCAAAGTGCGACCTAAAATACTGAACAAGACAGAGTCTTTGAAGGCATACAATGGACAAAGCATTGAAACAAAAGGAATGTGTAGGCTGAATGTTAAGGTAAAATATCACATTCACCCTTTGACTTTTGTTATAGTGCCTGAAGGACATGAGTCCCTGTTGGGGGATAAGGCCTGTGTGGATTTGGGCTTGGTAAAATGAGTCTATACTATCAATGAACTGAACTGTGTGCAGAGTGTCCCCCAAGATAGTACAAATCTGACTCATGAGATTATAGCACACAAATATGCAGATGTATTTCAGGGTTTCGGAGCACTGCCCTTTACATACTCCATCAAACTGAGAGAGGATGCACAACCTGTGATTCACGCACCCAGGAGAGCTCCAGTGGCTCTCCGTGAAAAACTGAGGAAAGAGTTAGACCGCATGGAGGGACTGGCTGTCATAAAGAAGATTGAGGAACCGACTGACGGGTAAATTCCATGGTCTGTGTCAGTTCAAAGAAAACTGATAAATTGCGTGTCTGCATGGATCCCAAGGACCTTAACGCCAATATCAAAAGAGAGCACTACCAAATTCCAAAGAGAGAGGAAATAGTCAATGAAATGACAGACACGAAAGTCTTCTCCAAGATGGATGCCTCGCATGGTTTCTGGCAGTTGAAACTTGATGAAGAAAGTGCTAAGCTGTGCACTTTTAACACCCCGTTTGGTCGATACTCCTACCAGCGTCTGCCCTTTGGTATTAGCTCTGCCCCAGAAATCTTTCACAGAGCAATGGAGCAAATCATCGAGGGCCTGGAGGGAGTGCGGGTGTACGTGGATGATCTGGTAGTATGGGGCTCCACTCAGGGGGAGCACGACACCAGACTGAGAAAACACTTCAGAGAATACAGCAGTATGGACTCAAACTAAATAAAGACAAATGTCAGTTCAGTGTCAATGAAATCACATTCCTCGGAGACAAGATCTCTACAGAGGGGATTCAGCCAGACAAGTCAAAGGTAAAGGCTATACATGACATGGAGAAACCAAAGGACAAGAAAGGGGTTCAGCGGGCCCTTGGCATGGTTAACTACCTAGGAAAATTCATTCCAAATCTAGCAGTGAAAAATGTTCATCTGAGAAAACTGCTGCACCAAGAGACAGAGTTCCAATGGGGACATGAACATGAGAGAGAATGGAAGGGGCTGCTACACATTCTAGCAAGTGAACCCCTACTGAAGTTCTTCTGCCCTAAAAAGAGGACAAAAGTGTCCACAGATGCCTCTAAGAATGGATTAGGGGCTGTCCTTCTACAGGAAGATGAAGGAGAATGGCGACCAGTGGCGTATGCATCCCGCTCCATGACGGCTACAGAGTGCCGGGACGCGCAAATCGAGAAGGAGTGCCTTGGCTTGGCATTTGGGTGTGAAAAATTTCATACCTACATCTATGGTCTTCCCAAGGTTATCCTAGAAATGGACCATAAGCCACTGCTAGGGATCGCAAAGAAGAATCTGTGTGACATGTCACCACGGATACAATGCCTAATGATGAGACTTCAACGTTACGATTTTGAGCTAACATATGTGCCAGGGACACAAATGTTCATTGCAGACACACTATCCAGGGCTGCGCCTTACGCCACACAAAACAGTGAATCAGAAGAGGATGTGGCTCTTCATGTGGATATGGTCTACGCAGCATTGCCCGCCACACAGGAACAACTATCAGTGATAGTCACAGAGACATCAAAGGACCCAGTCCTGAGTAAAGTAATGAGAAATCTTCAAGAGGGCTGGAAGAAAGGGTCATGTAAACAATATTATCACATTCAGTCTGAGCTCTCTGTGGTCAATGGACTACTGCTTAAGTGTGACAGGATAGTAGTGCCCACCTCTATGCGACGAGAAATGCTCAACAGGATACATGAAGGGCACCTGGGTGCAGAAAAGTCAAAAAGGAGAGCACGTGAGGCACTCTACTGGCCAAACACGAACTCTGATATTGACCAGTTGATCAGCGAGTGTGCTACATGTCAGGAGTATCACTACAAGCAAACAAAAGAGCCCCTCATTACCACAGAGCTCCCATCACAACTTTGGGAAAAGGTCGGAACTGATATATTTCACTATGAAGGAAAAGACTATTTGTTAGTTATTGATTATTATTCCAATTATCCGGAGATGGCTCTCTTGTCCAGTACCACATCAAGAGCTGTGATAACTCACCTGAAGTCAATCTTTGCCAGGCAGGGCATCCCTCTAACCCTGGTCTCTGATAATGGCCCTCCCTATGCCAGTCATGAGTTTCAGTCATTTGCTTCAGAGTATGAGTTTAATCATGTAACCTCCAGTCCGCTCTATCCTCAGGCTAATGGAAAAGCGGAGAAGGGGGTACAGATTGTGAAAAGAGTATTAAAGGAAGCAGCACACAGCAACACTGACCCATATCTGGCCCTAATGTCATACAGGGCGGGCCCGCTAGCAAGTGGCAAGTCTCCAGCTGAGCTCTTACTGGGTCGGAAAATCCGTACACGACTTCCCAGTTATGTCACACCTGACCACAGAGATGAGATGTGGGCAGACAAGGCTCGGAAACTACAACAGAAACAAAAAACACTTCATGATCACACAGCCACTACACTAGAGCCTCTACAGGAGCAGGATATAGTTCACATTGAAGGGCCTGAGTCATGGCCTCAAAGAGCCACTGTTCTACAACAGGTCGCCCCCAGGTCATACAGTGTCATGACAGAGAACGACAATGTGTTTCGCAGAAACAGGAGGCACCTACTGAAAACCACAGAGACCTTTCAGCCTCAGGAGGACAGAGAGGAAGATGAGATGAGGGAAATGCCACAAAGTGACGAAGGACACAGTAGTGATAATGTGACAAGGGACCTGTGTGGTACAGACATGAACTTAAGGGATACAACTGGGGTGGTTCAGCAAACACCCGTTCAGCCACGCAGGTCACAGCGCACCAGAAAGCCTGTAGTCAAACTTGACCTGTAGACAGGGATTAATAAGACTGTAAACAGTTAATGGACTCCTGGGTGTGGGTAAGGTTTATACCTACCTGCAATTAATTCAACAGTGTAGTTACACTGACTGTTTCTATATGATGTTAACAAGTGTTCTATGTGTTATGTTATGTTATGTTGTTACTGTGTTATGTCTTCATTGAAGGGGGAAGATGTACGGATAACCGTAGCTGTCGTAAAGACAGCAGGTTTTGATTGACAGCTGGTTGACGGCTGACGTCATATCCGGGGGCGGGATCCGATGCCATCTTGGCCATGCGGGCAGTACAGTACTACGAGGCACAGAGTCAGGACTGAATAAATGGCACTCCACTACAACTGCTTGGGAGACTCGTAATTACGTTATTAAGATAACATTACAGTGTTTATTCAGCAACAGTTGAAAGCACTTTGGTCACATATGATATCTTAAAGATAGGCAGGATTCCATCATTCACATTGTCTATGTATTACAGTTGTGTGATTCCCATTGCAGTACATAATTTGTAATTTTATAATCAGATACATCCCCAAAGCATGTCATCTGTTACATGTTCCTTCATGTAAAGGTAAAATACCTCTTCAGTCAGTTTTTCCAAGGGACCATTTTCTCTGCGTCTACCACACCCTTCATAAATCTGGTTTTGCAGAAGCAGCTTGCGAGGTAGATCAGACTAATCCTTTCATAAAGTAAGGAAAGCCCATTTAATCCACTCTAGGGTACTGTATTAAGTGTCTAACAGTAACTGCCTGAGATCATTGTTATTCTTGCAGTGACTTGCTCCACACTTGATAGAATCAGATGGCATTTCACTGTACTGGAAATGCTGAACACCATGAAAAAAACAGGGGTGAAATTGGATAAAGCTGAAATACAGGCATGAGGAGCGTGAAGCGCGATGTGCTTGTGCCCATTCAAAGTGGTGCAGGCATCACGCAAAATTCATGCTGCCTTCTCTTTATAATGGTTGGAACACTGATCTCAGCGCTAATCGCACTGCTGGTTGGCTTAGCGTTAAACAGGGGGGCCAATATCGGATGCAGTCTACTGGCCAATAAAATTTGGCCTAGGCTCTCTGCATTACTTAAAGGGGAGGTGCTTTGTTGCAGAAGCACCTCATTGTCACTCTGTATGAAGCCATGGCCCAACAGGGAAGCGAGAGGGCAAGGAGCTTTTCTTATACAGCACTGGAGGTCTTGGACCTAGGGGTTCACAGATGATGTGAGGTCCTCTACTCACAGGGGGGCAGGAAGGCATCCAGGCAGCATGCCAGAAGACTGTGGGAGGAAATAGCACAAGCTGTCAGTGCCACGAGTATTGTCCCCAGGACCTGGATCCAGTGCCACAAGAAGTGATGAGAATAGATTGGCAGCTAACATAAAAGGGAATCCTAAAGTATTCTATAGGCATATAGATAGCAAATGGGTAGTAAGGAGGGGTGGGGTCAATTAGGGACCAAAAAGGAGACCTATGCATGGAGACAGAGGGCATGGCTGAGGTATTAAATGAGTACTTTGCATCTGTCTTTACCAAGGAAGAAGATGCTGCCAAAGTCATAGTGAAAGAGGAGGTAGTTGACATACTGAATGGGATAAAAATTTATGAAGAGGAGGTACTAGAAAGACTGGCTGTATTTAAAGTAGATAAGTCACCAGGACCGGATGGGATGCATCCTCAGACGCTGAGGGAAGTGAAGGTGGAAATTGCGGAGGTACTGGCCATAATTTTCCAATCCTCCTTAGATACAGGTGTGGTGCCAGAGGACTGGAGAATTGCAAATGTTACAGCCTTGTTCAAAAAAAGGGTGTAAGGATAAACCCAGCAACTACAGGCCAGTCAGTTTAACCTTGGTAGTTGGGAAGCTTTAAGAAACTATAATCCGGGACAAAATGAATAGTCACTTGGACAAGTGTGGATTAATTAAGGAAAGCCAGCATGCATTTGTTAAAGGCAAATCGTGTTTAACTAACTTCATTGAGTTTTTTGATAAGGTAGCAGAGAGGGTTGATGAGGGCAATGCGGTTGATGTGGTGCACATGGACTTCTAAAAGGCGTTTGATGAAGTGCCACATAATAGGCTTGACAGCAAAGTTGAAGCCCATGAATAAAAGGGATAGTGGCAGCATGGATACAAAATTGGCTAAGTGACAGGAAACAGAGAGTAGTGGTGAACGGTTGTTTTTCGGACTGGAGGATGGTATACAGTGGTGTTCCCCGGGGTCAATACTAGGATCACTGCTTTTCTTGATATATATTAATGACTTGGATGTGGGTGTACAGGGCACAATTTCAAAATTCAGAGATGACATTAAACTTGGAAGTATAGTGAATAGTGAGGAGGATAATAATAGACTTCAAGAGGACATACACAGGCTGGTGGAATGGGCGGACACGTGGCAGATGAAATTTAACGCAGAAAAGTGCAAAGTGATACATTTTAGTAGGAAGAATGAGGAGAGGCAATATAAACTAAAGGGTACAATCCTAAAGGGGGTGCAGGAACAGGGAGACCTGGAATATACGTGCACAAATCGCTGAAGGTGGCAGGACAGGTTGAGAAAATGGTTAAAGAAGCATATGGGCTTTGTCATGAATCTTATCATGACTCATGAAGTTAACACTGGGCAGCCAGCTGGTGGCGCCGTCCAAGGAGTATAAATACTCAGGCGTGGGCCCAGCTTGCGCAGGATGTTTCTGTAACCAGGAACTAGTGATGTAACTAGAAATCTCATAGTTTTGAAACAGTTGATTAAAGCCTTGTTTTATACTCAAACCAAGTGCTCAGTAGTCTTTTTACATCAGGCTTCACAAATTGAGGCATAGAGTACAAAAGTAAGGAAGTTATGATGAACCTTTATAAAACACTAGTCTGACCTCAACTGGAGTATTGTGTCCAATTCTGGGCACCGCACTTTAGGAATGATGTGAAGGCCTTAGAGAGGGTGCAGAAAAGACTTACAAGACTGGTTCCAGAGATGAGGGACTTCAGTTACGTGGATGGACTGGAGAAGCTGGGGTTGTTCTCCTTAGAGCAGAGAAAGTTGAGAGGAGATTTGATAGAGGTGTTCAAAATCATGAGGGGTCTAAACAAGAGTAGATAGAGAGAAAGGTCTCGATTTTAACTGACCCGTGGAGTTGGGATTGGAGGCGTGTGGGGGGTTAAAGTCCCGAATTCGGGGGTCCCGACACCATCCCGCCCCCAACCCGCCTCCATGTAAGTTTCAAAGGAGGCGGGTACCCGCCCCACACTGGGACCCGCCTGCCCGAGGCGGGAAGGGATTAGTGACAATTAACTGCCTGTTAACAGGTAATTAACAGGCAGTTTTTAGCCTAATCCCTATTTTTAATCTTGAACTGTGGGATTCCCAACGGCTCCAAACCACGCCAAGTTAGAGGAGTCGGGCCGTCGGGTTGAAGGACTTGGAGGGGTCGCGATGTCAGTGTTCAGGTGAGTGATGGATGCATGAGTGCAAAGGTAAGAGTGTTTGGTGTGTCTAAAGTGTGTAAAGAAGTTTAAATTACCTGTACTTACCTTTTTAGCCTTCCTTCCTCTCGGTTTCGGGAGACCATCATCTAACCGGCACAGAAAGCAGAATGGCTACAAACTGTCAAAAGTGACAGACTGCAGTTTTCTGTGCCGGAGAGATTTCTAACTGAGTCTGTGTACAAGGACTCAGGTTAGAAGTAAGACTGTCAGTGTTTGACAGCTTCAAACAGCTGTGAAACACTGATATTTCATCTGTCAAAACATCTTGACAGATGAAATTTCAGTCTGTGACATCACCTGTTGCCGGGTGGCCCTTAATTGGCCTGCTGAGCCCGCTGGGCAGGCTCAACAAGGTCAATCAAGGTAAAATCGCGTGGATTGGCCGCATCGCCATGGAGACGGGACTACAACCCCAAAAGTTGCAGTCCCGCCTCCTTCCCGACTTCTGAGTGAAAGTCACCCCCAAACTGTTCCCATTGGCGGAAGAGTCGAGAACCAAAGAACATAGATTTAAGGTGACTGGCAGAACAACCAAAGGTGACATGAGGAAAATCATTTTTACGCAGCAAATAATTAGGATCTGGAATGCGCTGCCTGAAAGGGTGGTGAAGGCAGATCCAATCATGGCTTTCAAAAGGGAATTGGATAAGTAACTGAAGGAAAAAAATTTGCAGGGCTGCAGGGAAAGGGCGGGGGATTGGGACTAGCTGAAGTGCTCCAGAAGAGAGCCGGCATGAGCTCGACGGGCCAAATGGCCTCCTTTTGTGCTGTACCCATTCTATGATTCTGTGATTCTAACTTTAATGACCACACGAGTGGTCAAGGTGAGTGAATGCATCTTCAAATGCCATATCCCACCAACTGCACCACTAGCCTCACACACTGCTCAATGCACCAAACCGCATCACTCACCTACCAACAATCTATAGCAATCACGACTCATAGTTCACAATCATAGCTTCACCTCACCCTCACACACTTACCACTGCTGCAAGGCTCACACCCACACCTCACACCTTGTACACACTGACAGTTATTCTGCCACAGCAGGCACATCTCCCAAACAGATTGCACCACACTCACTGACACACTCCCTTTCTCTCACAGGCAAAGGTGGCTCATAAGAACATTAGAACATAAGAATTAGGAGCAGGAGTAGACTATTTGGCACTTTGAGCCTGCTCTGCCATTCAATAAGATCATGGCTGGTCTTCTACCTCATCTCCACTTTCCTGCACTATCTCCAAATCCCTTGATTCCCTTAATATTCAAAAATCTATCGATCTCTGTCTTGAATATACTCAACGACTGAGCCTCCACAGCCCTCTGGGGTAAAGAATTCCAAAGGTTCATCACTCTCTGAGTGAAGAAATTTCTCCTCATCTCAGTCCTAAATGGCCGACCCCTTATTCTGAGACTGTGAGCCCTAGTTCTAGACTCCCCAGTCAGGGGAAACATCGTCCCTGCATCTACCCCGTCAAGCTCTGTAAGAATTTTGTATGTTTCAATGAGATCACCTCTCATACTTCTGAACTCCAGAGAGTATAGGCCCAATCTACTCAATCTCTCCTCATAGGACAATCCCCCCATCCCAGGAATCAATCTAGTGAACCTTTGTTGCACTGCCTCTAAGGCAAGTATATCCTTCCTTAGATAAGGAGACCAAAACTGTGCGCAGTACTCCAGGTGTGGTCTTACCAAGGCCCTGTACACAATTGTAGCAAGACTTCCTTACTCTTATACTCCAACCCCCTTGCAATAAAGGCCAACATGCCATTTTCCTTCCTAATTGCTTGCTGTACCTGCATGCTAACTCTGTGTTTCTTGTACAAGGCCACCTAAATCTCTCTGAACACCAACATTTAATAGTTTATCACCAGTTAAAAAATATTCTGTTTTTCTATTCTTTCTACCAAAGTAAATAACCTCACATTTCCCCATATTTTACTCCATCTTCCACCTTATTGCCCACTCACTTAACCTGTCTACATCCCTTTGCAGGATCTTTGTGCCTCCTCACAGCTTACTGTCCTACCTAGCTTTGTATCATCAGCAAACTTGGATACATTGCACTTGGTCCCTTCATCTAAGTCATTGATATAGATTGTAAATAGCTGAGGCCCAAGTACTGATCCTTACGGCACCCCACTAGTTAGAGCCTGCCAATCTGAAAATGATCTGTTTATCCCTGACCTGCTGAGTATTTGCAGCATTTTCTGTTGTTATTTCAGATTTCCAGCATCCGCAGTATTTTGCTATTGTATTAGTGTTTATCCCTACTCTCTGGGGGTGATTTTCATTCAGAAGTCAGGAAGGAGGCGGGACTACAACTTTCGGGTTGTAGTCCCGCCTCCATCGAGATGTGGCCAATCCACGCGATTTTCACTTGATTGACCTTGTTGAGCCCACCCAGCGGGCTCAGCAGGCCAATTAAGGGCCACCCAGCAACAGGTTACGTCACAGACTGAAATTTCATCTGTCAAGATGTGTTGACAAATGAAATATCAGTGTTTCACAGCTGTTTGAAGCTGTCAAACACTGACAGTCTTACTTCAAACCTGAGTCCTTCTACGCAGACTCAGTTAGAAATCTCGCCGGCACTGAAAGCTGCAGGCTGTCACTTTTGACAGATCGCAGCCATTCTGCTTTCTGTGTCGGCTGAATGATGGACTCCCGAAACCTAGAGGAAGGAAGGCTGTAAAGGTAAGTATAGGTAATTTAAACTTCTTTACACACTTTAGAAACACCAAACACACTTACCTTTGCACTCATGCACCCATCACTCACCTGAACACCGACATCTCGACCCCTCCAAGTCCTTCAACCCGACGGCCCGACTCCTCTAACTTGGCGTGGTTTGGAGCCGTCGGGAATCCCACACAACAACCTTCAAAATAGGGATTAGGCTAAAAACTGCCTGTTAACTACCTGTTAACAGGCAGTTAATTGGCACTAATCCTTTCCCGCCTCGGGTCGGTGGGTCCCAGTGCGGGGCGGGTACCCGCCTCCTTTGAAACTTACATGGAGGCGGGATGGTGTCGGGGCCCCCGAATTCGGGAATTTAATCCCCCGCACGCCTCCAATTCCGACTCCACGGCACACTGAAAATCGACCCCTCTGTTTTCCATCTGTTAACCAATCCTCTATCCATGCTAATACATTACCCCCAACCCCATGTGCCCTTATCTTGAGTAACAACATTTTATGTGGCACCTTATTGAATGCCTTTAGGAAATCCAAATATACTACATCCACTGGTTCCCCTTTATCTAGTAACATCCTCAAAAAGCTCTAATAAATGTCAAACACGATTTCCCTTTGATAAAACCATGTTGACTCTGACGTATCAGATTATGATTTTCTAAGTGTGCTGTTAGCACTTTCTTAATAATGGATTCCAGCATTTTCCCCAATAACCAATGTCAGGCTAATTGGCCTGTAGTTCCCGGCTTTCTCTCTCCCTCCTTTCTTGAATAGTGGGGTTACATTTGCTACCTTCCAATCCGCTGGGACCATTCCTGAATCTAGGAAAATTTGGAAGATCACAACCAATCTATCCACTATCTCTGCAGCCACCTCTTTTAGAACCCGAGGATGTAGGCTGTCAGGTCCAGGGGTTTCGTCGGCTTTTAGTCCCATTAGTTTCTCAAGTACTTTTTCTCTACTGCTATTAATTACTTTAAGTTCCTCAATCTCATTAGCCCCTTGGTTTCCCATTATTTTTGTTATATTTTTTGTGTCTTCCACTGTGAAGACAGATACAAAATATTTGCTTAAAGTCTCTGCCATTTCCTTGTTCCCCAATATCATTTCTCCTGTCTCAGCCTCTTATTTTTTATTCATTCCTGGGATGTGAGTGTCACTGGCAAGGGCAGCATTTATTGCCCATCCCTAATTGCCCTCGAGAAGGTGGTGGTGAGCCGCCTTCTTGAACCACTGTCGTCCGTGTGGTGAAGGTACTCCCATAGTGCTGTTCAGGAGTTCCAGTATTCCATCACACTACTGACTTGTGCCTTGTAGATGATGGAAAGGCTTTTGGGAGTCACGAGGCAAGACACTCGCCATAGAATACCCAGTCTCTGACCTGCTCTTGTAGCCACAGTATTTATGTGGCTGGTCTAGTTAAGTTTCTGGTCAATGGTGACCCCCAGGATGATGATGTTGGGGGATTTGGCGATGGTAATGCTGTTGAATGTCAAGGGGTGGTGGTTAGACTCTCTCTTGTTGGAGATAGTCATTGCCTGAAACTTGTGTGGCACGAATGTTACTTGCCAATTATCAGCCCAAGCTTGAATATTGTCCAGGTCTTGCTGCTTGTGAACACAGACTGCTTCATTATCTGAGAAGTTGCGAATGGAATTGAACACTGTACAATCATCAACAAACATCCCCACTTCTGACCCTATGATGGAGGGATGGTCATTGATGAAGCAGCTGAAGATGGTTGGGCCTAGGACACTGCCCCGAGGAACTCCTACAGCAATGTCCTGGGGCTGAGATGATTGGCCTCCAACAACCACAATCATCTTCTTTTGTGCTAGATATGACTCCAGCCAGTGGAGAGTTTTTCACCTGATCCCCATTGACTTCAGTTTTACTAGGGCACCTTGATGCCACACTCGGTCAAATGCTGCTTTGATGTCAAGGGCAGTCACTCTCACCTCACCTCTGGAATTCAGCTCTTTTATCCATGCTTGGACCAAGGCTGTAATGAGGTCTGGAGCAGAGTGGTCCTGGCGGAACCCAAACTGAACAATGGTGAGCAGGTTATTGATGAGTAAGTGCCGCTTGATAGCACTGTCGACGACACCTTCCATCACTTTGCTGATGATTGAGAGTAGACTGATGGGGCGGTAATTGGCCGGATTGGATATGTCCTGTTTTTTGTGGACAGGACATACCTGGGCAGTTTTTCACATTGTCGGGTGGATGCCAGTGTTGTAGCTGTACTGGAACAGCTTGGCTAGAGGCGCACAAGTCTTAAGGGACCAATGCTTGCTTTTGGTACTCTCTTCCTTTTTACATACTTGTAGAAACTCTTCCAATCTGTTTTTATATTTCTTGCTAATTTACTCTCATATTCTATTTTCTCATAATCGCCGTGAGCAGCAGCAGACGGGCGACGCAGAAGCCAGACTTCAAAACCTCAAGGAGCTGGAGGACACAGTGCTGGAGATAATTGGAGGGGCCGTCACTGAGGCTGTGGAGAGTGGCGAAATTTAAAGCATTGCTGATGATGACGGTATGCTCATACCTAATTCTTCTTCTCACATCCCACTTCCCCTGCATCGAACAATCTCTTCTCACTTACAAGCTGCTGATGTTGTGAGCATGCACATCTTGCTTTCCCCCTTCTCCCCTCACCACAACCCAACCATTGTACCTTTCTCCTTTCAGATACCAAAAGAAGTCCCACCAGCCCAGCCTGTCCCCGATGTTATGGAGGAGAGTGAAGGAGAAGAGGCACTGTCACTCAATCTGACACTCCCAAGCACCAGCCCAGAAAATGGCACTGCGCAGACTTTAGAGGGTAGTATAGAGGCGGGATCTGCACGTGGCGAGTCATCGGGTCTGAGTGGGCTGCAGCCGGGCCAGGGGGAAAGGGTAGCTCAGGTGCTAGCTTCCCGGATGTTTCGAATATTTTGTTTTGTGGTGGCTCTCATTTCAGCTTTGTGCCCAGGAGGACGCTGTGATGTTGTGTGTCAGAGGGATGGTAAGGTGGGGAAGTGCTGAACAACGGGGATCTGGGTTCATTCATTGGAACCGGAGCCTGATGAGGTGCTCACGACAGCCCGTCCAGAACGGGGATCTGCTGATTGCCTCCTCCTCCTCCTTCTCCTCCTCCTGCTCCTCCTCCTCCTCTTCCTCAGGTGGTCCCGGAACCCACTGTGGCAAATGCTGCGCCCTCACGATGGTCAAGTTTTGGAGGATGCAGCAGAGCGGCAAGAATTGGGACACCCGCTCCGGCATGTACTGGAGGGCTCCTCCTGAGCAGTCAAGGCAGCGGAGCCATTGCTTCAGAACCCCAATGGTCTGCTCAATGAGGTTCCCCGTGGAATCATGGCTCTCATTATATGAGTGTAGGCCACAAATGATGGGGTTGCGGAGGGAAGTCAAAAGCCAGGTAGAACGGATATCCCTTGTCACTGAGCAGCCACCCTCGGGTTCGCCGTGGTGGCAGGAAGATTGCTGGCACACCAGACTGGCGCAGGATAAAGGCATCATGACTGCTGCCAGGATAGCGGGCAATCATGGTCTTGATGTGGCATGGATGCACACCAACTGCACATTCATTGAATGGTAGCCTTTGCAGTTGCAGTACATCTCAGGATTGGTATGCTGTGCCCGCAAAGCCACGTGTGTGCAGCCGATGACGCCCTACACCATGGGGAAGCCCGATATCCTGGCAAAGCCACGTGCGCGCTCCTCCTGCTTCTCTTTGTTCAGAGAAAAGACAATGAAGTCCCTTCTCCTGGAGTACAGAGCCTCTGTTGTCACGGGGCCGTGCATTCACGGGGCCATTTTGCTAGGGTTTCGGTAGTGGACCCAAGCGCAGGAAACCTATCCAAGGACTCGAGACCAGGTAGAACTCGAAAGATGCTTCACTTGAGACTCGAAAACACAGAGACATGGTAACACTCGAAAGGAGATTCCTTGAAACTCAAAAACACAGAGAGACTCGAGAGAGCTGCTACTTGCAGGCAGGCGAACCCAGGACTGAGCAAAGAGGACAGGAAACAGGAAGCTTAAATACAGGCCAGAGTGGTCACGTGACATAATTATTCAAATGCGACGGGAGACAAATACTTTAATAACACACAGGTGAGGCCAGAGGCACAGAGACAAGACAAGGATAAAACCGAACAACTTTATTCATTCTCTGCCTTGCTCTCTGTGCTGCTGGTTCACCCAGAAGGAGAGTGGAAAGTGGTGGTCTCCTTGACCAGGGAGTGGAGGAGAAGGAGAAACTACAGACCACTACTACCACAACAGCAACTACTGAGGTGCCTGGAGAGAGAGGACAGGGGGAAAAGGAGGCCAACACCTACTAGAGGAGAGGCCTTTCCACCACTGCCTCCCCAAATTGGCCTCCATTCCAGGAGAGGGAGAGAGGGGAGAGAAGCAGCAATCAACACCCACCATCAACTGCTTGGAAGGAGGGAAGGTTAACATCTTCTACTGAACATCTGCAGGTGGGTGTCATTTGGTGCATTCTCCAAAAGACTTTGTATTGTAGGTGGGGGGAGGGAAGAAGACCGGCCGGAACACCAAGGGGTGTCTGTGTGTGTGTGTGGCTCTTGTAGAATACTAGGCCACACACACCACTAATAAGCACCCCTTCTATTGCCTGGCCTGGGACAGCTGGAGCTGCCTAGGTGAAGTCTTTAAATCAATTAATACATCGTTAAGACCTGGTGTAGGACTGAGCCTGGGCATCTCCAGCTTTCCCAGGCGAAGACATCTTCTCCCCCTGCCAGAAGACCACCAGCAGAGACTTTGTTTTTCCATCGGAGAGTGCACCCCTGCCGACACCCACCCACCTACCATCCTGAGTGGCGACCCTGCCTTTGCGGCCTCCCTCCTTCCCACCCCCCTCTCTCTCTCTCTTTGTCTCTCTCAAGAGGCACCTCTTTTCCACCTTTTAATTAATTGCCACTTCAGCAGAGGGGAGAAGGCCCCTCTTCCAATTCCAATCAATAAGGGGAGAGGTGGGCCTTTAATTTAACAGCTCCCTCTGCTCAAGGGAGGACTTTAAAAAACCGGAGGCCATCTTCAATATCTCAAGGCCTGTGACTTGGGGTGGGTGTAGCTCTTTTTGAAAAACCACCCCATAATGGCGTCTAATTCTTCGCCGGTGGCGGGGCCGGCTAGGTCAAATGCGACGGTGGCAGCCACAGCCACGGCTGCTCCCGCTGCCTCTGCTGCCCCATCACCTTTCTCTTTAATAACTAAAAAGCTAGGGGTGAAGAGCTACACCCACACCACAATGACAATTGAGGTGTGTGTAAAGGCCATGGCTGGGGTTGTCGGCCCTTCAGCCATCCTCGCCACCTCAAAAATGTACGGGAAGGCTGTGTTCTTCCTGGGGTCGGAGCGGGCGGTGTCCCTGGCCGTCATCAAGGGGCTCACCGTGGGTGGGACCTTCCTGCCGGTGGACCCCCTCGAGGCCACCGCGCAGAGGGTGGTTATTTCCAACCTACCGCCCTTTGTTCCTGGTGAGCTCCTCCTCCCCCACTTACGTCAACTTGGGGAGGTGAGGTCGGGGATTACACCCATCCCGCTCGGCTTCCGGGAGGCCAGCCTTCACCACGTTTTCTCCTTCCGGCACCAGCTTTTTATCCAGCTGGCGCGGGAGGAGGACACCGACGGGGCTTTCGTCATCCTCCATGAGGGGACCGCCTATCGCGTCTACTGGACGTCGGACGGTGTGCGGTGCCACGCCTGCAAGGAGGTGGGGCACATCAGAAAAAACTGCCCCGCCTCCAAGGCCGCCAGATCGTCTGGCGTGGGCGAGGCTGGCGCCGCCGCCGCTCCCCCCCCCCGGATCTGTCCGCGCGTCGGGAGCCACTGATGCGCGGTCGACGTCGGAGGCCGATGCCACCAGGGCCTCCGGCGGGGGGGAGGGAGCCCGTCCGGGCGGAAGGAAGTCGCGGCGTAAGACGAAACACCTCAGGGCGGGTCCCCCGCGTTGGCCGACCCCTAGACTTAGAGCCCCTGACATCCGCGCTCCTCGCAGAGTTGGACGGGGCAGACGAGGGTGGGAGGGGCCTCATGCCCGAGCCTGTGGCCGCAACCGCCGTCGCGGAAACGCCATTACCTGCGGCCGGGCTCGGGCCCAAGGATCCCGACAAACCTGCTCCGCCGGAGGGAGCAGAGGAGGAGGCCCCTGCAGACATGGAGGTCTCCCTCGCTCCCTCCGCGCTAAAAAGAAGGCGCGACCCCCTGGAAGAGAAGGAGGACCGGGAGGAGGAAGGCCCCTCCGAGCAGGGGGAGTCATCGCCCGCCGTGGGTACTGCGCCCCCCCCCCGCCGCTGTCACCATCACCAGCGATCGGCAGGGGTCGCCTGTCTCTCGGGAGGCTGAGGCAGATGTGTCTGTCCAGCACGTGCCTCCCGGGGACGGGACGAGACCTTGCCCGTGGGGGGGGGTCGCGGAACAACCCGCGGCAGAAATAGATATACTTTCTGTGCCGTTACCCCTCGCCGGGTTGGGCGGCCTGGGGCCTGGGTCGGGCGAGCTGGAAGAAACTGAGCTCGCCCAATGCGACCCGGACATTTCCCAGGGGCTGCTCGACCTGGTTAAAATTTTAGTCCAGGCCACCCCATCCACTGGGTCGGAGGCTGGTGGCGAGGAGGAGGAACGTCCCCTGACTGTGCCTCTGGCGCCGGACGTCCTGGAGGAATTTCAATTTGTTTTCTCCCCAATTTCTCCGGGCATTCTGGTGTCTGGGGTGGAGGGGGACTCCGAACCGCCGCCGTCTTCTGGCCCGGCGCCCCCGGAGGAGCCCAGGGAGGAATCCTCTGCCACCGATCCTGGGGGTGGGATCCGGGCGGAGGCGGGGCCGGCCGATGCGGCCGAGCCGTTCGCTGCGCACTGCGCGACGGATGGGTCGGCCGCTGGTGGCGACCCCCTGGAGGAGGACGGGGACTCGGTGATGGGCGCGGAGGACGAGTTGGATTCCATCGCCGACGAGGCGATGGATGACCTCGTGCCCCTCGCCGAGTCTCCCCTCATTCCCGTCAGGGAACTCCGGGATTTTGTGGCCGTGTGCCAGGGTCGTCAAAACAAGACCCGGCTGGCCCTCGCAAGGTGGTCGGAGCTGGCGCTGCTCATTGGGTCGGTCCGCGCCACCGTCAAGACCATGGGCGCGGACGCGGACGTGAGCCCGCTCGAGCTGCGTCGGCTCAGGTCGTTCCTCACTGGGCTGCTGAGGGAGTGGCGGTCGACTAGCGGCTGCGCTCCCTCCTCCCGTTAGGTGTAGTTAGAGGTTGCACTATGCTTCTGATATGAAGATAACCATAGCCAGCCTCAACATCAACGGCAGCAGGGAGGCTCGCCGCAGATTTAATAACCTTTCGGTCCTTCGGGACGGGAAGTATGTGGTGTGCTTCCTGCAAGAAACCCACACTGTTCCGGGAGACGAGGCCACATGGCTCCTGGAGTGGCAAGGAGGGGTCAGCATGAGTCACCTCTCCAGCGTTTCCAGTGGGGTGGCTATCTTGCTGGCCCCGCATTTTCAGCCGGAGATCTTGGGGGTCAAGGAGCACGTGCCGGGCCCCTTGCTCCAGGTCACTGTTCGCCTGGGGGGCGTGCCGCTCCATCTAGTGAACGTGTACGCCCCTCAGGCCGGTGCGCAGCAAGAGCGCTTCTTTGAAGAAGTGTCCGCTCTTCTGTGCTCCATTGACGTGGGCGAGTGCGTCATCCTCGGGGGGGATTTTAACTGCACCCTCGAGGCGATGGACCGTTCGGCCCCGCAGTGATGCCCGGCGGCGATGGAGAAGTTGAGGGACCTAGTCGGGTCCTTCGACTTGGTGGACGTCTGGCGACATCTCCACCCCGACTCCAGCGCCTTCACTAGCATGAGGTCTGGAGGAGGATGGTCCAGAATCGACCGCCTTTATATTTCCCGGGCGTACGTCTCCTGCGTTCCGGCAGCTTCCATGTGGCCGGTGCCGTGCACAGACCACCACCTGGTGTGGGCGGAGCTCGTTCCGCTGCGCGCGTGGGGCGGGTCCGCGTACTGGCATTTTAACAACCTGCTGCTGGAGGACGCGTGGTTCCAGGATTTGTTTCGTCGGTTCTGGGCCGACTGTAGAAGGAAGCGGGGGGGCTTCCCCTCCTTGAGGCTATGGTGGGATGTGGGCAAGGCTCACGTCCGTCTCTTCTGTCAGGAGTACGCGAAGGGGTCGACCAAGAGGCGGGAGGCCCGGGTCGGGCGGTTGGAGAAGGAGGTGCTCGACCTGGAGTCCCGTCTCGGTCAAGTCGTCGAGGACCCGGCCCTGCGGAAGGTGTACGAAGAGAAGAAGGGCGCGCTGAAGGACCTGCAGCTCGTCGGGTCCCGAGGCGCGTACGTGAGGTTGCGGATCCAGTTCCTGCGGGACCTGGACCGCGGCTCCCCCTTCTTCTACTCGCTGGAAAAAAGACGGGGGGTCCGTAAGCAGCTCTTGGGGCTGCTGGCTGACGACGGATCTCTGGTCTCGGATCCGGAGGGAATCAGCGCGGAGGCCCGCGCCTATTACGGGGCTCTGTTCTCTCTGGATCCGTCCAGCGAGGATGCGTGCAGAGTTTTGTGGGAGGACCTGCCGAAGGTCGGCCTGGAGGGTGCCGAAAAATTGGACGCTCCTCTGAGTCTGGAGGAGCTGACCGCCAGCTCCCCAGGGGAAAGTCCCAGGGGCTGGACGGGCTGACCGTGGAGTTCCACAGGGCGTTCTGGGACGTCTGGGGGGGCGACTACGCGCGGGTCCTGGGGGAAAGTTTGGCGTCTGGGGCGATGCCCCTCTCTTGGCGCAGGGCTGTTATTGTCCTGCTGCCTAAGAAGGGCGATCTCCGCCTCCTTAAGAACTGGCGCCCGGTCTCCCTCCTCAGCACGGACTATAAAATTTTTGCCAGGGCCATGTCTGCTCGCCTTGGCGCCGTGCTGGCCCACATGATCCACCCCGACCAGTCCTACACGGTCCCGGGCCGGACCATCCACGATAACATCCATCTGGTCCGGGACCTGGTCCACCATTCCCAGAGGGCTGGTCTGTCGGTCGCCTTCCTTTCCCTGGATCAGGAGAAGGCGTTCGACACAGTAGATCACGAGTATCTCTTCGGGACTCTGCGCGCATTCGGGTTCGGGACGCATTTTGTCGCCCGGATCCGACTTCTGTACGCTGCCGCAGAGTGTCTGATTAAAGTTAACGGGTCCTTGATGGCGCCCCTTCACTTCGGGAGCGGGGTGCGTCAGGGATGCCCCATGTCCGGTCAGTTATACGCCATTTGCGTAGAGCCTTTCCTGCGCCTCTTGCGGAAGAGGTTGACGGGACTGGCTCTGCAAGGGCTGGGCGTGGAGATGGTCCTCTCAGCTTATGCCGATGACGTGCTCCTCACGGTCACGGATCCCGCTGACTTGCGGAGGATGCGGGAATGCCAGCAGATTTACTCGGACGCATCCTCCGCCAAGATCAACTGGGAGAAATGTTCCGGACTCCTGGTGGGTCAGTGGCGGGTGGACTCCCTGCCGGAGGAGTTCAGGCCCTTCGTCTGGAGCACCACGCACCTCCTCTACTTGGGAGTCTACCTCAGCCCTGCCGAGGACGCCTGGCCGGCGAACTGGCAAGAGTTGGAGGCCAAAGTCACCACTCGCTTAGGACGCTGGACAGGACTGCTCTGAGTGTTGTCCTACAGGGGTTGAGCGATGGTCATAAACCAACTGGTGGCTGCCATGTTGTGGTACCGGTTTGTCACTTTGATCCCTCCCCTGCGTTTGTCGCCAAGATACAGAAGAAGCTCGTTGACTTCTTCTGGGACAAAAGGAAGCACTGGGTCTCTGCCGCGGTTCTGAGTCTCCCGCTTAGGGAGGGCGGTCAGGTGCTGGTGTGCCTCTGCACCCAGGCTGCGACTTTCCGTCTTCAGACACTGCAGAGATACCTGTACGTCGAGAATCCTCCGAGATGGTGTGCGCTGGCGACGTATTTTTTCCGCCAGCTGCACGGCCTCAATTACGACATGCAGCTCCTGTTTTTGGAAGTGGGCGACACGCATGCCAGCCTGCGGGAGCTGCCTGTCTTCTACCGGGAACTGTTATGGGTTTGGAACTACGTCGCTTCCAGGCGGAGCTCTCCCCCGTCAGGAATGGCGGCTGTCCTTCGGGAGCCGCTGTTCAGGAATCCGCACCTCCACGTCCACGGGTTCGGGTGGCTGGCGGAACGCAGGGCTGTGCCTGGCAAGGTGACTAGAGTTGGGAACCTGCTCGATGGCGGAGGAGCGGGCTGGATGGCGCCGGAGGAGTTGGCGTGGCGCATGTCTTGGGCCAACGTCCGGCTCGCGATCAAAGCCATCGAGTCGATGAAAGCGAAACTGCGCCCCGGCGCCACAAGGTGTATTGAGGCGGCTCAAGCATGTGGGGCGATCCCGTCCGAGCTTTCCCCCGTTCGGACGGAATTCCTTATCGGCGCCCAGCCCCGAAACTCCCCTCGGGAACCGGCGCCTCACAACTTGAGCCATCTCGAGGAAATACCCTCCGTGCCTTTTCATTCCGGGCGGAGGTGTTTCCTGTACGGGCTGCTCCTGCACACTTTCCACTTTGTCATCTTCGCCTGCCATCCGGACACGCCGTGGCGTGCCGTCTTGCCTTCCGGCGGAGGCGGAGGTCCCCAATGGAGGGCTCTCTATGCGGGAGTCCTCCCTTGTTCTATTGGGGACTTGGCCTGGAGGGTGTTGCATGGAGCAATCCCGTGCAATATATTTTTAAGTAGGTTCACGGACGCCCAGGCCGCCTGTTTGTTCTGCGGCCTGGAGGAGTCCGTTTTTCATATATATACAGAATGTGAGAGGTTGCAGCCCCTCTTCCATTATTTGAAGGGGCTGCTCCTCGATTTTTGGTTGCACTTCAGTCCCACGCTCTTGATCTACGGTCACCCGGTGCAGAGGGGAGCGGGCAGGTTGGAGGACCTCCTCATGGGTCTGCTCCTGGGCCTGGCTAAAAAAGCCATCAATTGGTCCTGACAGCGGGCGGTCGAGGGGGTTGTCCAGCCAGATTGCCTCCCTCTCTTCCGCGGCCATGTTCGTGCCCGGGTGGCCCTGGAGATGGAGCACGCGGTGTGCGCCGGCACGCTCGAGGACTTCCGTGACCGGTGGGCGCCGCGGGGACTGGAGTGCATAATTGATTTGGATAGCCAAATTCTAATTTGATTTGTTAACGTTTATTTAAAGTTCTATTAGTTACAGTTTATTTGTTTATTTTTGATTGGTCCTACCAAAAGAGGAACAACTTTGTTCATTCTCTGCCTTGCTCTCTGTGCTGCTGGTTCAAGCTGAAGGAGAGTGGAAAGTGGTGGTCTCCTTGACCAGGGAGAGGAGGAGAAGGAGAAACTACAGACCACCACTACCACAACAGCAACAGCAACTACTGAGGTGCCTGGAGAGAGAGGACAGAGGAGAGGAGAGGGAAAAAGGAGGCCAACACCTACCAGAGGAGAGGCCTTTCCACCACTGCCTCCCCAAATTGGCCTCCATTCCAGGAGAGGGAGAGAGGGGAGAGAAACAGCATCGACACCAACCATCAACTGCTTGGCAGCAGAAAAGGATAACATCTCCAACTGAACATCTGCAGGTGGGTGTTATTTGGTGCACTCTCCAAAAGACTTCGTATTGTAGGTGGGGGGAGGAAAGAAGACCATCCGGAACACCAAGGGGTGTCTGTGTGTGTGTGTGGCTCTTGTAGCATACTAGGCCACACACACCACTATCAAACACCCCCTTCTATTGCCTGGCCTGGGACAGCTGGAGCTGCCTAGGTGAAGTCTTTAAATCAATTAATACATCGTTAAGACCTGGTGTAGGACTGAGCCAGGGCATTCTCCAGCTTTCCCAGGCAAAGACATCTTCTCCCCCTGCCAGAAGAACACCTTCAGAGACTTTATTTTTCCATCGGAGAGTGCACCCCTGCCAGCACCCACCCACCCACCATCCTGAGTGGTGACCCTGCCCTTGCGGCCTCCCTCCTTCTCACCCCCTCTCTCTCTCTCTTTGTCTCTCTCTTTACCTCTCTCTCAAGAGGCACCTCCTTTTCAGATATATTAATTAATTGCCACTTTAGCAGAGGGGAGAAGGCCCCTCTCCCAATTCCAATCAATAAGGGGAGAGGTGTGCCTTCAATTTAACAGCTCCCTCTGCTCAAGGGAGGACTTTTAAAAAAAACGGAGGCCATTAACACCTTCAGGCCTGTAACTTGGGGTGGGTGTAGCTCTTTTTAAAACACCACCTCATAATGGCATCTACTTCTTCGCCGGTGGTGGGGCCAGCTAGGTTATATGCGGCGGTGGCAGCCACAGCCACGGCTGCCCCCGCTGCTTCTGCCGCCCCATCACCTTTCTCTTTAATAACAAAAAAGCTTGGGGTGAAGAGCTACACCCACCCCACAATGACAATTGAGGCATGTGTAAAGGCCATGGCTGGGGTTGTCGGCCCTTCAGCCATCCTCGCCGCCTCAAAAATGTACGGGAAGGCTGTGTTCTTCCTGAGGTCGGAGCGGGCGGTGTCCCTGGCCGTCACCAAGGGGCTCACCGTGGGTGGGACCTTCCTGCCGGTGGACCCCCTCGAGGCCACCGCGCAGAGGGTGGTTATTTCCAACCTTCCGCCCTTTGTTCCTGGTGAGCTCCTCCTCCCCCACTTACGCCAACTCGGGGAGGTGAGGTCGGGGATTACACCCATCCCGCTCGGCTTCCGGGAGGCCAGCCTTCGCCACGTTTTCTCCTTCCGGCGCCAGCTTTTTATCCAGCTGGCGCGGGAGGAGGACACCGACGGGGCTTCCGTCGTCCTCCACGAGGGGACCGCCTATCGCGTCTTCTGGACGTCGGACGGCGTGCGGTGCCACGCCTGCAAGGAGGTGGGGCACATCAGAAAAAACTGCACCGCCTCCAAGGCCGCCAGATCGTCTGGCGTGGCCGAGGCTGGCGCCGCCGCCGCTCCCCCCCCCGGATCTGTCCACGCATCGGGAGCCACTGATGCGCGGTCGACGTCGGAGGCCGATGCCGCCAGGGCTTCCAGCGGGGGGGAGGGAGCCCCTCCGGGCGGAAGGAGGGCGCAGCGTAAGATGAAACACCTCAGGGCGGGTCCCCCCACGGAGGGCCGGCCCCTAAACTTAGGGCCCCTGACACCCACGCTCCTCGTGGAGTTGGTCGGGGCAGACGAGGGCGGGAGGGGCCTCGTGCCCGAGCCTGTGGCCGCAGCCGCCGTAGCAGAAACTGGCGATGCACGCCTATCTTTAGGCGCTAAGCCGGCGGTGCTGAGGGATAGCGCCGAGGCCGGGCGCAGCGCAGGTGCGGTCATTTCTTGACTGACAGCAGACACCGTGGCGCCGGCCAGCTCTTAAAGGGGGAAGGGTCGACTTGCTCTGCTGCAACGGCCTGCACACTGCAGCCTTCCAGCTAGGCCTGAACACTGCTGGTGATCAGAAGGAGCCATGGCAACGGTACAGAAAGCCCGTGAGCGTGCCCTGCGCTTCTCAGCCCATGACTTGAAGGTGATGGTGAGGGCCTTGGAGAAGAGACAGCACATCTTGTTCCCGGACACTGGCAGGAAGCCTCCCACCAGCGTCTATAGGAAAGCCTGGAGGGAGGTCGCCCGCTGGGTGTCGGCCACCGGCGATGCCCCCAGGGACAATGTCCAATGCCGGAAGAAGTTTAATGACCTGACCAGGATTGTCAGGGTGAGTACCCTTTCCAGTCTCCTCCTCATCCTTGCATGTACACCTGACATGATGGGCAAAGGGACCTGAAAGCCCTAATGGCCAGCCCTCAGCCAGCAGCTATGGGACAGTCATGAACATCAATTGCACATTCTGCACTTTACACCATGGGAGGCAGTGCACACCACATCAGGGCTACACACTGGCCAAGCTATTCCACCATGGGAGGCAGCGCACACCACATCAGGGCTACACACCGTACTTACAGGCCGTCCTTTCTCTTACAGGCAAAACTTGCCAACAACCGAAGGCACCAGGAGCAGACCGGGGGAGGCCGCCCCTAGATCCAGGAGCTCACTCCCCTGGAGGAGCGCGTGAGTCGCCTCATGGGACCCCGGGTGATTGGGCCCGTCGCCTGTGGAGATGCCGACCCTCTTCTGGGCCACAATGGTATGGACATCACCTTTTGGACCTCTCTCGTCGCACTTGCGCATCCGATCTACCTCCTTTGCCATTGTCCGACCAATGCGCTGAATGCCACTAGTCATGCCTCCCTCGCTGATGCCCTCTCCTCACTCTAAAGCTACTCGTGCCTTCCTGCTTTCAGCTGGTGACGAGGAGCTCCCTGAAGCTGCCAGTGACAGCCCCTCCGAGGAGGAGGAGGAGGAGGAACAGGAAGGCGGACCATCAGGGCAGCAGTCAGGTGCGGCTGCAGATGCCGAAGTAGTGGACATGTCTTCCCTGGAGGAGAGCCTGGAGGAAGTGTCGGAGGGGAGTGGAGCTGCTGGGACCAGTGGCGTCCAGCAACCCAGGAGGGCTGCGGTTGGTCCGCGGCCTTCCCCCCAGAGGGGGGAAGGATCGGAGGGGAGTGCAGTTGCTGGGTCCAGTCACCACCGGCAACATGGCAAGGGTCGGGCAGCTCTGCCCCCTGCTCCCCAGCGGGAGAGTCCAGACTCCAGTCCGGCCACGTTCAACTCAGAGGAGGCGCGCCACCTCGATCAAATGGCCCAGGATTCGGATCGCCGGCACACCGAGCTGATGGGGGTAGTGGCACGGATGCCTGAGGCCATCGAGTCCCTGGCTAGTAGTGTGCGCGAGTTCGGGGCCTCACATGCCGCGAGTGGCCGGCTGATCAGTGATGCCGTCCAGACAGTGGCTGCTCTGTTGTGGTCGCAGACCAGGGCAACAGGGGCACTGACTGCTGCCACACGCGCTGCGTCAGCCAGGCATCGCCTGGACACCCGCCGCGCTGCAGCAGCACAGCGGGCTGCCCTTCGGCAGATTGGTGCGCATGCTGCAGTGCGGGCCCGGGCGAGTGCCAGAGTGCCACATCACCAGCCAGGGCCGACCATCCGCCAGATTGCACACATTCCTCCAGCCGTCACCACCACTCCCCCAGTGGCGCCTCAACGGCAAGCGGCTGCGAATGATGTTGGCCAGGCACAGCTGCGCCAATCACCAGCCGGCCCCTCGAGGGGCAAACCCCGTCTAGGCCGCCCCCCAAGGGCATCTGCCGGAAGGACATCTGACCCTCAGGAGCCTTTCCCCAGCCTCGCAGCAGCCACTGGGCGGAGCTTGCGGAGGAGCAGCAGGCCGGGCAGGAGCCCCAAAAGGCTCGACAAGGTCTTGCCCTCGCGGCCCAATAAGTAGACGGTGTGGCCAAGTGTTATTTTATATGGCGATGCCTATGTTTCTTTTGGGGATGGTTGTTTTGTTTCTGGGGATGTTTTTTGGGTTAAGGCCGAGGATGAAGGCCATTTTTGAACAAATGTTCAGTTATTCCTCCCCAGGTTGTGGGAGTGAGTCATTTGATGTACTGTTTTTTGGGGCCGTTGAATGTTTCTGGGTTTCATGTGGGAAGGGGTTTCATTGGTCTAAAATAAAGATTTCTCTTTATTCAGAGAGTGTCCATGTTTGTTGCTGTAAGTGTTTGTTGCCTTCGCCGGCTGAGGGCTTGCGGAGCGGCTGCGTTCATGTTCCTTCATGGCCACAAGGCATTCCCTGACAGGGGGCTTAGAAGTGACGTTCAATAAGCCGCCGACGGACGGCCCTTGGACCTTCTCGCTCCCTCCTGGGATGGTACTCCTCCTCCTCCTGCTCCTCCTCCTCATGCTCCTCCTGCTCCTCCTCCTGAGGTGGTGGTCCAACGTGAGGTGGCAGTGCCTGAGTCCTGTGGAGAGCCAGGTTGTGCAGCATGCAGCAAACAACGACGAATTGGGACACTCGGTCCGGGGAATACTGCAGAGATCCGCCGGAACGATCCAGGCAGCGGAACCGCTGCTTGAGGACGCCAATTGTTTGCTCGATTATGTTCCTGCTCGCTTGATGACTCTCGTTGTATGCCTCTTCAGCAGGGGTCCTGGGCGCGCGGAGCGGGGTCATGAGCCAGGTACACAAAGGATAGCCTTTGTCCCCGAGAAGCCATCCTCTTGGGGGAGGCTGTGCCTCGAACATGTCACGCACAGTTGTCTGCCGCAGGATAAAGGCATCGTGGCTGCTGCCTGGAAAGCGGGCATTGACAGCTAGGATGCGCTGCTTGTGGTCACACACCAGCTGCACATTGAGGGAATGGTAGCCCTTCCGGTTGCGGTAATCCTCGGCATGCTCCACAGGTGCCCGCAAAGCCACATGCGTACAGTCAATGGCGCCCTGCACCAAGGGGAAGGCCACGAATCTTGCAAATCCCAGTGCACGCTGATGCTGCCTCTCCAGGGCCATGGGGAAGGAGATGAATTGGCGTCTCCTTCTGAAAAGGGCATCGGTCACCTGGCGGATGCAGCAATGCACGGCGAACTGGGATATGTTAGCAATGTCCCCAGCAGCGGATTGGAAGGAGCCGGTGGCATAGAAGTTCAAGGCCACCGTCACCTTCGCCTCCACCGACAGAGACATCCTGCTCCTGAGCTTTGGACGCAGATCTCTGCGAAGCAGATGGCAGATCTCTCCAACCACCTCCTTTCGGAATCTCAGCCTTTTTACACATCGCGCGCCACTCATGTTGAGGTAGGAGCGCTGCTGGCGGTATGCCCTGACTCGGTAAGGCCTATGTTGCTGACGCCTGTTGCCCCCTCTGCGTCTAGCCAGGGCTGCCCCTCTCACACTGCGTCTGCGAGCCCTACGGACATGACGCTGAAACTCAGCGTTCGCACCCCATGCAGCCCCCATAATATGCTGCCAAACAGTCAAATATCCAAGAGGCCACTTGCAACGCTCTGGCCTGAAGCCAAAAATACCTGAGCTAGTGTTGGCCCAAACCAGAAAGCTGTCTTCCTTGGTCTCTCTCCAGAAATCCGTTGCACAAGAGTGTTTGCTGCAAAATGCCTGCCCTTTATAGTGCAGGGTAAGTGCCCTTTAATTTACGCTCCCCGGGGCCCGCGTTGGCTCTGTTGCGTTCCACTAAACAAGCGTGCGGGCCGCCGGCCACACAATGGGGCGGTCCCACTGAAGTTCTGGATCGGGGCGCGCAAAGGGCGTTGCACGAGGATATGACGTCATTTTCTGCGCGCGCAGGTGAGCGCGCGCTAAACTTTGCGCCGGCGCTAAATGTCTACTTAATTTGGGGCGAGGCGCAGATCGCGCTGCGCCCGGACGTTACACGCATAGCGCCCGAAATTCACTTCTCTTAAGGCGCTAACGGCTGGCGCAAGCAACTGAATTTCTAGGCCATTGAGTCCATAAATGGACCAGCAAAATCAATGTGTACCCGTTGCCATGGAGATGAGGGCCACTCCCATGGATGTAGCGGGGCCTGTGGTGGAGCGTTTTGGACCTTCTGGCATCCTGTGCATCTCTTGGTCATATCCTCGATTTCTTTATCGATTCCCAGCCACCACACAAACGCCCTGGCTAGGCTCTTCATTTTTACCCCTCCCAGATGACCCTCATGAAGCTCATTGAGCACTCTATCTCTCAACTTGGGTGGAATTACCACTCGGGATCCACACATCAAGGTCCCCCGGCACACTGACAGCTGTTCTCTCCTTGGCGAGAATGCTGGCAACAGTGAGTCACCATGTGCTGGCCATCCCTTCACCATCAAATCATAGACCCGAGAGAGTGTCGGGTCATTTCGGGTTTCCTTCTCTATACTTGAGTTTGTAACAGGTAGACATTCGACTATGGTCGCATGGAATATCTCAACAGGGTCCACTGCAGGTGCTTCCTCTACCGTAGGCAACGGTAGGCGCGACAGCCCATCAGCGTTTCCATGCTGTTTCGTACCCTTGTACTCTATGTTGTACTGATGTGCCCCTAGAAAAAGTGATCATCTTTGCAGCCGTTGCGCCGTCATCACCGGAACGCCCTTCTTTGGGTTAAAAATGGAGACCAGGGGCTGATGATCAGTCAGTAGGGTGAATTTCTGCCCGTGCAGATAGTGATTGAACTTCTTCACCCCCCACACCAGGCTGAGGGCCTCCCTGTCAATCTGGGAATAGTTACGCTCGGCTGAGGTTAACGAGCGCGACGCAAAGGCTATTGGCCTCTCTGAACCGTCAAGGAATTTGTGTGACAGCATCGCTCCGATGCCGTAGGGAGACGCACCACATGCTAACCGAATCGGTAGTGTTGGATTGTAGTGGGCCAATACTTCTTTTGAAGTGATTAGGCATTTACGTTTCTGAAAGGCACGCTTACACTCATCACTCCATTTCCATGTTACTCCAGTTTGCAGTAGGGCATTCAGTGGGTGCAGAATTGTAGATAAATTCGGCAAGAACTTATGGTAGTAATTCACCAACCCGAGGAACGACCTCAGTTGCGACACATTTCCCGGTGCTGGAGCCTTGACTACAGCCTCAATCTTGTCCGACGACTTATGCAACCCTTCCTCATCAATCATGTGGCCACAATACGAGATTTGTCTCCTGAAGAACTCGCATTTGGGGCGGTTGGCTCGTAGCCCATATTCCTGTAATCTCGTGAGCACCTACTCCAGGTTGGCAAGGTGTTCACTGTCATTTTCGCCCGTAACCAGGATGTCGTCCAAATAACACTGGGTCCCCGGGATCCCTTGCAGGACTTGTTCCATCGCCCTCTGCCAAATAGCCGGGCTGATGCTACCCCGAATACCAGTCGGTTGTACTGGTAAAGGCCTTTGTGAGTGTTTATCGTGAGGTATTTCCTAGATGCTTCTTCCACCTCCATTTGTAGATACGCTTGGGCCAGATCAATCTTTGTAAAGCGTTTCCCTCCAGAGAGTGAAGCGAAAATATCTTCTATCCGTGGAAGTGGATATTGTACTGTGTGCAGGACTGGGTTCACAGTTACTTTGAAGTCCCCACAGATGCGAACCTTCTTCGGTTCCCCAGGCGTGCTGCTCAATGATTTCTTCATTACAGGAACGATGGGTGTGGCCCACTCGCTCCAGTCCACCTTGGACAGCACACCCGAACGCTCCAGACTCTCCAGCTCTGCTTCAATGGCTGGGCGGATCGCGTAAGGTACTGGTTTGGCCTTAAAAAAATTTGGGTTTGCGTTATCTTCAATTTTTATCATTGCTGTTACTCCTTTTAGAGTCCCAAGTCCTTGTTGGAACACCTCTTTCGCGTCAGTTAGAATTTTGACAGTCGTCCAGGTGTGACATCATCATCCTTTTTATCAGTCACAGTTTGTGCCTGAATGGAATGCCAATCCAATTGTATTTTTTGGATCCATTCACGTCCCAATAGTGGTGGTCCTCCATCCGGTATTATATATAGATACAGTTTCTGTGTTTCCTTGCCGTTGTATTCAACTGGCACCCTTATTTTTCCTCTGGGGTAGACTTTTTGCCCCGTGTATGTCTTCAATACAATGGACGTGTCCTTCAAGGGTATGTGTGAGAATAGCTGCTCATAGTCTCGTCGATTCATGACAGTTAGGGCTGATCCTGTATCCAATTCCATCTTTACTGGGGACCCTGCTATCATGAGGGTGACCCAAATGGTTCGGTGATCCTCCTTTGCGATCACGTTGTGTAACTTTAGACAACTTAGTCTCCTGCTCCTGGAATCATTATCACTCTCCTGATCTTCCGAACTACTGTCTATCATTTTTTTTACTTTCTTGTACTTTTCCTTAGTAGTTCTTGTAGTGTTGGTTTTCTTTCCCGACCTGCAGACTCTTGCTATATGTCCCATTTTCCCGCATTGCCTGCATACTTTGTCCTTAAACCAGCAGTCCTTCTGATCATGGGTTGTTCTGCCGCAGCGATAGCACTTTTCTGCTCCATACGCCATTTCGTTAGCGCTGTATTCTTGTGGTTTCTGTTGTATTTCCGCAGCTCCCCGTGCTGCTGCTTCATAGGATACTGCCACGCTGAAAGCCTGTTCTAGCGTCAGGTCCTTTTCCGAAAGTAGTCGTTTCTGGGTTTCTTCACTCTGGAGCCCGCAGACAAACTTATCCCGTAAGGTATCTGCCAGTCCTGCTCCGAACTGGCAGTGCTTCGATAACTTGCGTAGTTCCGTAAAATAGTCAGCATTGTTCTCATCTTTGTGCTGGTTTCTTTTATGGAACTTGAATCTTTCTGCTATCAGCAGCAGTGTAGGGTTTAGGTGTTCCTGTAAGATATTAACAATCTCTTCAAAACTTTTCTCCATTGGTTTAGCTGAGGTAATTAAATTCCGCAATAGGCCGTACGTTCTCGCGCCCATCAAATTTAATAATACCGACGCCTTCTTTCCATTGGCCACCTCATTGGCATTGCAGTACACTTCAATTCTTTCCACATACGTGGTCCAGTCTTCTACCTCGTTGTCAAAAGCAGTGATACTGCCACTCTTCGGCATCTTGGGTGATTTAAAATGGCGCCTCCTGCACTTTTTCTTCTTCCCCAATGTAATAAAATGGCGCCTCCTGCGCTTTTCCTTCTTCCCCTTGCTGCCACGCTGCTCCTAGCATTCTACAGGGTAATGGCGGCGACCCGCGGCTTCGGCGCGTCTCACTTTTCCTTCCCCGCGTTCTATCCTCTCCACGCTGCCCTGTTCTTGAGCACCGACCGCGCCCTGTGCGCTCCACCCTCTCTCTCTTCCTCCCGACAACGCTGCACGGCCCCTTTGCAGAGCTGCTCGATCGACCCCGAGCCCGCCGCAGTCCGGAAGGGTCAGCGCACTACCTGCTACCAGCACGACTTGCTGGAACACCTCGACTGGGGAGCCAGGCCCAGCTCTCCACAGCCTCCCCTGCAACTCTCCGATGGATCCCTGGGCGGTTGCCTGCGGTCGACGCCCGCCATTCTGACTTCTCTTCAGGGAAAAGATCCCCGTGAGGTGATGCAGTACTGCAGGTGAGTTCAAACCTGCCCGTCGCCAGTGTAGTGTCCGAGGATCAATAATACTCAGACTGCAGGAGAACAATAAAACAGGTATTTACTGAACAGAGAGTAATTCAAGACTGAAGTACAGAAGCCTGCTATGGCTTTCTATACAGGGGTGGTCACTGCCGGTACTGCAGTATAGAATCAGTTCTTCTCTTAAAGGTACATACACAACATAGACAATGAGTATCAGAAGGCTATTCGACTGTGTCGGATATCACAGCCAAGCCCAATTCTTTGCTTGACTAACATCCACTGATTTCTCTCTTCTCTACACCAGGGGTGTTGAGGGCATTTGGTGCCCTAGATAAAATCAACTAATTCAGAACTAACCCAAAAACAAACCAGGGAGTACCTGGTCTATACAGGGTGATTCCTTTACCCATTAGGCCATTAGGGGAGCTATTTTGTCAAAATTCAAAGAGGCCAAGGCTGCTAAGTTTGGAAATGGAGGGGTTGAAATTCATCAGAGCCCATTTTTAGGCCGAGAATCAGTGCCATGTAGGCAGTGCCCACCGCAACTAGGATGCCCGAGGCTGGCTGAAATTGAGCCTCATGCCTCATTTCAATAATGTGGACGAGCTGCTGGCATCAGTTGCACCTCCGCAGGCAGCTCCCCCTTTTCAGCATATGAATTTCAGGTCGCTTGCCTCACCAGCAGCAGCCCTGTGCTAAGTGCCTGGAAGGATCCTCTTGGCTTCACGTGAAGTTTTAAGAAAAATTAAAACTTACCTTTTCAGTGGCACCGGTTCCTAGGCGACATCCATGCCAGGAAAACCTGAGAGGAGCAGGCCCAGTGCCCGCTACGCTCAGGAAAGCCTAATTTCTCAGAAGGGTCCTAAAACTGGCATTAAGCCCTTCATTAGCATATGTGGGCGACCGCCTGAAAATAGTCCGAGGTTAATATGGCCCTTGGGGCATATCCGGAAAACGGCCGCAACAATGACCAATTTCTACCCCAGAGTCTCTTCTCTTCCCCAACACACACAACCTAGTGCTGCTTGGCTGCCTCCACCATTTGTCAATGCTTTAATTATAAGAGACATCAGTACTCTTACAATTGGAAACTGTGTGATTTGATTGGCAGTAATGGTATGGTTCAATTGGCTTGCACTCCATGGCGATATATAATACTGATCAATGGAACCACAGGAGAAAAAAGAACTATTTCCATTCAAAACTTGATAGGTGATTACTGAGCTCAGCTGTCAGGCACTCCAGATGTGCTCCAGACATGATTGAATAAGTCCATTCTGTAAAGGTTATTATGAAATGGAATTATAATTATGCAAAATGGTTCTTACAGCCATCAGCAAGCTAACTGATGGCTTTTAATTTTCGGAAGAAATACAAACATAAGAGAGATTTGTCAAAGATGAACATATACAAGATAGATTAAGCTACAATGCTTTAACAAAGTCAATAATTTGTGAAGCAAAAATCATTACATAACTCGTATCTGCCAGCCAGAAGTAAGGTTGGGTTGCTTCTTATGGGGCATCTACTTATATATTATTATTCCAGAAATAAATGACAGGGGGACATGCTACGTCAGTATTGACACTACCAAGAACATTACTGACCATCTTGACCTCAATAAAGGGCTTAAGAAGGATTTTTTTTTTAAATCATTGGGCCTGAAAATCATCAGCTCTTCCTGTGCCCTCGCGCTGTAACTTCAACAGGCTGATTTTTTAAATTCATTCTCAGCATGTGTGCGCCACTGGCAAGGCCAGCATTTATTGCCCATCCCCAGTTGCCCCACAGCCTATGTGGGTCTCAGCCTAACGTCGGAGTATCCGAATAGCCCACTCTTTACAAGACCATTGGCATAAGCAGGGGCGGGGTTGAAGCGTGAACTTACTACTGCGTCCGGATGCATGGGTCTCACATAGCTGATGGCAACACTAAAGTAAACTTGCCAGATTCACTGTGGCCAGCCTTCCTGGCCATTGGTCTTTATGTGTCCAGCAGGTTTACCTTGGGCATCTCACCAGCTGTGCGAGACCTGCACATCAGTGTCAGTGGCATCCCAAATGGGGGAAAAATACTTGAAGGAAAGTCACCGGGGGCTGTATCCAAACTCCTACTGGCAGCGGACAGCGGGCTATAGAGTGACGTTAACAAACATTTTTAAACCAACCTCTCACAAAAGGAAGGTACACGGCATGGGGAAACCCTGTAAAAGCTAAAAAGGGGTTAAAAAGCCAGACACTTCATTAAAAAGTAAATGATAGAACACTAGGTTCAAACAAAAATCCAAGCTGGACCAGCTCGATTGGTTAAGAACATAAGAACATAAGAAATAAGAGCAGGAGTAGGTCAAACGGCCCCTCGAGCCTGCTCCGCCATTCAATAAGATCATGGCTGATCATCGACCTCAACTCCACTTTCCCGCCCGATCTCCATATCCCGTGATTCCCCTAGAGTCAACAAATCTATCTATCTCAGCCTTGATTATAATCAAAGACTCAGCATTCACAGTGCTCCAAAGAATTCCAAAGATTCACAACCCTCTGAGTGAAGAAATTCCTCCTCATCTCAGTCTTAAATGGCCTACCCCTTATCCTGAGACTATGCCCCCTAATTCTAGACACTCCAGCCAGGGGAAACAACCTCTCAGCATCTACCCTGTCAAGCCCCTTCAGAATCTTGTATGTTTCAATGAGATCACCTCTCATTCTTCTAAACTCCAGAGAGTATAGGCCCATTCCACACAACCTCTCATCATAGGACAGCCCACTCATCCCAGGAATCAATCTAGTGAACCTTCGTTGCACCGCCTCCAAGGCAAGTATATCCTTCCTTAGATAAGGAGACCAAAACTGTGCACAGTACTCCAGGTGTGGTCTCACCAAGGCCCTGTACAATTGTAGCAAGACTTCCTTACTCTTATACTCCAACCCACTTGCAATAAAGGCCAACATACCATTTGTCTTCCTTATTGCTTGCTGTACCTGCATGCTAGCTTTCTGTGTTTCTTGCATGAGGACACCCAAATTTCTCTGAACACCAACATTCGAAAGTTTCTTACCATTTAAAAAATATTCTGTTTTTCTATTCTCCCTACCAAAGTGAATAACCTCACATTTCCCTACATTATACGTTAGAGTTCAGATTGGTTGTAAAATGGTAGGATTGTCCATCAGAAGAAATTTGAAGCTGAACTGCCAGAAATCTTGGAGCGAGGCCAAGGTTCCACTTGAACTATAGATTTTGGTGGCAGCAGTTTGGCTCTGGCTCTAAAGTTTGACAGGCTGCGGTCAGCTTGAGCTTGAATTGAAGTGAAGCTGAGTCATTCATCGTTATTAAATAACTTAGGCTGTGGTAAGATTCTGAAAAATTCTCTTGTAAACAGCCTGCAGTCATTTTACATTTGTTTTTAACAATCCTCAATTTGAAAGTGTTTCAAAGCAATCGATAATTTTGAGTTCTGAAGACCTTGAGGCTCTCACTGGTCCCATTATTTGGACATCCTGCTGAACTACTTTGTTTCCATCAACCCATTAGTGTCAACCCACTAGCGTCAAATTAGTTTCAGATCTGGTCAACAACGTTTTAAATGTGCTTTGGATTGGAAGTGGCTCAATAACTAGATACCTATTGATGCGTTGGTCAAAGAAATTGTAGCAAAAAATGTTGCAAGGAGTTACCTGCAATGGACTGATTACTGTTGATGATATCCAGTGTTGAATTCTTTGTTTCGAGTAGTTCAATGAAATGTTAAGATCCATATGGGTACACAAGTCCAATTTTAGTAAATTTAAATCAAGAAGGAACAATGAGGTAGATTTTAACTATCGGACGATCGAACAACACAGCCCACTCAATCATGCCAATGGGAGGCCTGCTCTATTTCGAGGGCCAGGCCTCATTTACATAAATGTAGTGAGCAACATACCCATGTAAGAAGTCACACAACACCAGGTTATAGTCCAACAGTTTTATTTGAAATCACAAGCTTTCGGAGCGCTGCTCCTTCATCAGGTGAAGTGGAGAGATGCATAAAGACACAGCTTATATAGTCAGAGAATAATGCCAGATGATTACAGGTAATCTTTCCAACTGCCATTTATCACACCTCGGCAGAGAGATAATCACAGCAATCAAAGGTGTGAATTGTGTCCAAACAGGTCAGTCAGGAAAACATTACATCAAAGAACAATGAGGTGGGGTCACAAGGGGTAAAATGTTGCAGATGCTGGGGTCTGTATGAAAAACAAAAACAGACAAGAAAACATTTTTTTTGCTGGAAATCACAGCAGGTCCGGCCGCATCTGTGTAGAGAGAACAAGCCAATGACGACTCGAATCTGGATGACCCTACGTCAGGTGGGGTTACATGTAGCGTGACATGAACCCAAGATCCCGGTTGAGGCCATCCTCATGAGTGCGGAACTTGGCTATCAGTTTCTGCTCGACGATTTTGCGTTGTCGTGTGTCTCGAAGGCCGCCTTGGAGAATGCTTACCCGAAGATCGGAGGCTGAATGTCCTTGACTGCTGAAGTGTTCCCCAACTGGGAGGGAACACTCCTGCCTGGCGATTGTTGTGCGGTATCCGTTCATCCATTGTCGCAGTGTCTGCATGGTCTCGCCGATGTACCATGCTCCGGGGCATCCTTTCCTGCAAGGTATGAGGTAGACAAAGTTGGCCAAGTCACATGAGTATGTACCATGTACCTGGTGGGTGGTGTCCTCACGTGTGATGATGGTATCTGTGTTGATGATCTGGCATGTCTTGCAGAGGTTGCCGTGGCAGGGTTGTGTGGTGTCGTGGTCGCTGTTCTCCTGAAAGCTGGGTAGTTTGCTGCGAACGATGGTCTGTTTGAGGTTAGGCGGCTGTTTGAAGGCGAATAGTGGAGGCGTGGGGATGGCCTTAGCGAGGTGTTCGTCGTCATCGATGACATGTTGAAGGCTGCGAAGAACATGGCAGTTTCTCCGCTCTGGGGAAGTACTGGACGACGAAGGGTACTCTGTTGGTTGTGTCCTGTGTTTGTCTTCTGAGGAGGTCTATCCGATTTTTTGCTGTGGCCTGTCGGAACTGTCGATCGACGAGTCGAGCGTCATATCCCGTTCCTACGAGGGCGTCTTTCAGCATCTGTAGGTGTCCATCGCGTTCCTCCTCGTCTGAGCAGATCCTGTGTATTCGCAGGGCTTGTCCATAGGGGGTGGCTTCTTTAACGTGGTTAGGGTGGAAGCTGGAAAAGTGGAGCATCCTGAGGTTGTCCGTGGGCTTGCGGTAGAGTGAAGTGCTGAGATGTCCGTCTTTGATGGAGATTCGTGTGTCCAAGAATGAAACTGATTTTGAGGAGTAGTCCATGGTGAGTTTGATGGTGGGATGGAACTTGTTGATGTTATCGTGTAGTCTTTTCAGTGATTCTTCGCCGTGGGTCCATAGGAAGAAAATGTCGTTGATGTATCTGGTGTATAGCGTTGGTTGGAGGTCCTGTGCAGCGAAGAAGTCTTACTCGAACTTGTGCATGAAGAGGTTGGCGTATTGGGGTGCGAATTTGGTCCCCATGGCTGTTCCGTGTGTTTGGGTAAAGAACTGGTTGTCGAAGGTGAAGACATTGTGGTCAAGGATGAAGCGGATGAGTTGTAGGATGGCGTCTGGAGATTGGCTATTGTTGGTGTTGCGTACTGAGGCTGTCGCAGCGATGCCGTCATCGTGGGGGATACTGGTGTAGAGTGCCGAGACGTCCATCGTGGCGAGGAGTGTTCGTGGTTCAACTGGTCCGTGGGTGCTGAGTTTCTGTAAGAAGTCTGTAGTGTCGCGACAGAAGCTGGGGGTTCCCTGTATGATGGGTTTCAGGTACGCAAAATCGTCGAGCAGAGACTGATAGCCAAGTTCCGCACTCATGAGGACGGCCTCAACCGGGATCTTGGGTTCATGTCACGCTACATGTAACCCCACCTGACCTAGGGTCATCCAGACTCGAGTCGTTGTTGGCTTGTTCTCTCTACACAGATGCGGCCGGACCTGCTGTGATTTCCAGCAAAAAAAATGTTTTCTTGTCTGTTTTTTGTTTTTCATACAGACCCCAGCATCTGCAACATTTTACCCCTTGTGACCCCACCTCATTATTCTTTGGTGTAATGTTTTCCTGACTAACCTGTTTGGACACCATTCACACCTTTGATTGCTGTGATTATCTCTCTGCCGAGTTATGATAAATCGCAGTTAGAAAGATTACCTGTAATCATCTGGCATTATTCTCTGAGTATATAAGCTGTGTCTTTATGCATCTCTCCACTTCACCTGACGAAGGAGCAGTGCTCCGAAAGCTTGTGATTTCAAATAAAACTGTTGGACTATAACCTGGTGTTGTGTGACTTCTTACATTTGTCCACCCCAGTCCAACACCGGCATCTCCACAACATACCCAGAACAGGCGTCCCGATGCAACAACTCTGAACCGATGCAATATCAAGCAACGAAGAGGCTGACCCAGCTGGGAGCAAGGTAGGTCGGTAGGGGAGCCGGGGGCAGCAGTGGCCTACATTATTCTTGTGAAGCTTAGAGGAGTACTCCTCCTGGCCCCACAAACATAATTTTAGCGCTTAATCTTTTTGGTCTTCTTCTACTGTACTGCCAGAATTTACTCAAGGCAGCATCCACAACACACGTTCCTCTCAGTAAACATAGAAACATAGAAGCTAGGAGCAAGAGTAGGCCATTCGGCCCTTCGAGCCTGCTCCGCCATTCAATGAGATCATGGCTGATCATCTAAATTCAGTACCCTGTCCCTGCCTTCTCCCCATATCCCTTGATCCCTTTAGCCTCAAGAAATATCTCCAACTCTTTCTTGAATATATTTAATGAACTGGCCTCCATCTGTGGCAGAGAATTCCACAGGTTCACCAAACTCTGGGTGAAGAAATTCCTCCTAATTTCAGTCCTAAATGGCTTACCCCTTATCCTTAGACTATGACCCCTGGTTCTGGACTCCCCAGCCATCAGAAATTTCCTTTCTGCATCTAGTCTGTCCAGACCTGACAGAATTTTATAGGTTTCGATGAGATCCCCTCTCAATCTTCTAAACTCCAGTGAGTATAAGCCCAATCGACACAATCTCTCCTCGTACGTCATTCCTGCCATCCCAGGTATCAGCCTGGTGAATCTTCGCTGCACTCCCTCCATGGCAAGAACGTCCTTCCTCAGGTAAGGTGACCAAAACTGCACACAATACTCAAGGTGCGGTCTCACCAAAGCCCTGTACAACTGCAGCAACACATCCTTGTTCTTGTACTCGAACCCTCTTGCTACGAAGGCCAACATACCATTTGCCTTCTTAACCGCCTGCTGCACCTGCATGCTTACCTTCAGCGACTGGTGCACAATAACACCCAGGTCTCGTTGCACTTCCCCTTCTCCCAATCTATTGCCATTCAAATAATAATCTGCCTTCCTGTTTTTGCCACCAAAGTGGATAACCTCACATTTATCCACATTATAGTGCATTTGCCATGTTTCTGCCCAATCACCCAACCTGTCCAAACCGTACTGGAGTTTCACGACATCCTCCTCACAGCTTACCCTCCCACCCAGCTTTGTGTCGTCTGCAAATTTGGAGATATTACATCCAATTCCCTCGTCCAGATCATTAATATATATTGTGAACAGCTGGGGTCCTAGGACCGATCTTTGCGGTACCCCACTAGTCACTGCCTGCCACTCGGAAAACGACCCGTTTATTCCAACTCTTTGCTTTCTGTCCGCCAACCAGTTCTCTATCCAAGTCATTACTTTGCCCACAATCCCATGTGCCTTAATTTTGCACGCTAATCTCTTATGTGGGACCTTATCGAAAGCCTTCTGAAAGTCCAAATACACCACATCCACTGGTTCTCCCTTATCTATTTTACCAGTTACATCCTCAAAAAATTCCAGTAGATTAGTCAAGCATGATTTACCTTTTGTAAATCCATGTTGACTTTGTCCGATCCTGTCACTGCTTTCCAAGTGCTCTGCTATTACATCTTTTATAATAGACTCTAGCACTTTCCCCACGACCGATGTCAGGCTTACCGGTCTATAATTCCCCGCTTTTTCTCTACCACCTTTTTTGAATAGTGGGGTAACATTAGCTACACTCCAATCCATGGGTACTGTTCCAGAGTCTATCGAGTTCTGGAAGATGACCAGCAATGCATCTACTATCTCTAGGGCCACTTCCTTAAGTACCCTGGGATGTAGACCATCAGGCCCTGGGGATTTATCGGCCTTCAGTCCCATCAATTTTCCTAACAGCATTTCCCTACAAATACTGATTTCTTTCAGTTCCTCCCTCTCATTAGACCCTATGTTCTCTGGCATCTCTGGGAGGTTATTTGTGTCCTCCTTTGTGAAGACAGAACCAAAGTATGTATTTAGTTGATCTGCCATTTGCTTGTTTCCCATTATAAATTTCCCTGATTCTGACTGTAAGGGACCTACGCTTGACTTCACCAATCTTTTTCTCTTCACATATCTATAAAAGCTTTTACAGTCAGTTTTTATGTTCCCTGAAAGCTTACTCTCATATTCTATTTTCCCTTTCTTAATTAATCCCTTTGTCCTCCTTTGTTGAATCCTAAACTGCTCCCAATCCTCAGGATTATTGCTTTTTCTGGCCAATTTATATGTCCTCTCCTTGGATCTTATGCTATCCCTAATTTCCCTTGTTAGCCATGGTTGAGTCACCATTTTTTTTTATGCCAAACTGGGATGAACAAATTCTGTAGCTCATCCATTCGGTCTTTGAATGTTTGCCATTGCCTATCCACCGTCAACCCTTTGAGTGCCATTCCCCAATCAATTCTACCCAACTCGCTCCTCAGACCATCGTAGTTTCCTTTATTTAAATTGAGGACCCTTGTCTCTGAGTCAACTACTTCATTCTCCATCTTAATGAAGAATTCGATCATATTATGATCGCTCCAACCCAAGGGGCCTCGTACAACAAGATTGCTAATTAATCCTTTCTCGTTACATAATACCCAGTCTAAGATGGCCTGATCTCTGGTTGGTTCCTCGACATGTTAGTCCAGGAAACCATCCCATAAACACTCCAGGAATTCCTCCTCCACAGTATTGTTACTAATTTGGTTGGCCCAATCTATATGTAGATTAAAGTCACCCATGATGACTGCTGTGCCCTTATTGCATGCTTCTTTAATTTCCCTTTTAATGCCATCCCCAACCTCCGCCTTACTGTTTGGAGGTCTATATACCACTCCCACTAATGTTTTTTTCCCCTTAGCGTTTCTCAATTCTACCCATACAGATTCCACATCATCAGAGCTAATATCCTTCATTACAATTGTATTAATCCCTTCTTTAACCAGTAATGCTACCCCACCTCCCTTTCCTTTTTGCCTATCTTTCCTGAATATCGAATACCCCTGGATGTTGATTTCCCAGTCTTGGCCATCCTTGAGCCATGTTTCCGTAATCCCAACCAAATCATATTCGTTTACCTCTATTTGCAGCCAATTCATCCACCTTATTACAAATGCTCCTCGCATTAAGACACAAAGCCTTCAGGCTTGTTTTTTTTAACGCTCTTAGACCTATTAGAATTATTATTTGCTGTGGCCACGTTTGATTTAAACCGTTGATTTCTCTGACTGCCACTTTTGTTTTTCTCCTTCCTATCTTTTGCTTTTATCCCTGTTTTCCTTTCCTCTGTCTCCCTGCTCAGGTTCCCAACCCCCTGCCATTTTAGTTTAAACACCCCCAAACAGTGCTAGCAAACCTCCCCGCAAGGATATTTGTCCCGCTCTGGTTCAGGTGCAACCCGTCCGACTTGTACAAGTCCCACCTTCCCCAGAAGCAGGCCCAGTGATCCAGGAAACTAAAGCCCTCCCTCCTGCACCAACTCATTAGCCACGCATTCATCTGCTCTATCCTGCTATTCCTATACTCACTAGCACGTGGCACCGGGAGTAATCCAGAGATTACAACCTTTGAGGTCCTACTCTTTAATCTGCTACCTAGCTCCCTAAATTCTTGCTGCAGGACCTCATCCCTCTTCCTACCTATGTCGTTGGTCCCAATGTGAACCACGACCTCTGCCTGTTCACCCTCCCCCTTCAGGATGCCCTGCAGCCATTCAGTGACATCCTTGACCCTGGCACCAGGGAGGCAACAAACCATCCTGGAGTCACGTCTACGGCCACAGAAACGCCTATCTGTTCCCCTTACGATAGAATCCCCTACCACTATTGCTCTCCCACTCTTTTTCCTCCCTTCCTGAGCAGCAGAAGCACCCCCGGTGCCAGGAAGTTGGCTGCTGCTGCCTTCCCCTGGTGAGTCATCCCCCTCAACAGTATCCAAACTGGTATACCTGTTTGAAAGGGGGATGGCCACAGGGGTCCCCTGCACTACCTGCCTGCTTCTATTGCTCCGCCTGGTGGCCACCCATTTCCCTTCTGCTTGTGCAGCCCTACCCTGCGGCGTGACCAACTCATCAAACTTGTAATCCACGACCCTCTCAGCATCGTGATGCTCCACAACCCATCCATCCGCAGCTCCAGCGCCTCCATACGGCCTGTTAGTAGCTGCAGCTGGATGCATTTCTGGCACACGTGGTCGTCGGAGACACTGGCAGCGTCACTGAATTCCCACATAGAGCAAGAGGAGCATAACACGGGGCTGGGCTCTCCTGGCATGACTTACCCCTTTAATTAATTTAAATTAATTCAATACCACCAGTTAAAGATATACTCTAGGGTGCTTATTTACCAACTGTCCCCACCACACCACAGAGACCCAAGAAAATATAAACCGCAGAATTTAAGCTTGTAATGTAAAGGAGAAAGAAAGAAATACTCACCAACCAATCACTTACCTGCTTCCTGGTGACGTCACACTTGGATTACTTTTTACCTCTCTCCCCTGCTGCTGAATTGGTATGCCTCACTGCTCCCTCGCTGGTCCGATGCTCTGGTCGGGCCTCGCTGAATCAGCCGCCGGTTTTAAACTCCTCAGCTGCTCACTGCTCCCTCACAGGTCCGCTCTGGTCGGGCCTCGCCTCGCTGAATCAGCCGCCAGTTTTAAACTCCTCAGCTGCTCACTGCTCCCTCACAGGTCCGCTCTGGTCGGGCCTCGCCTCGCTGAATCAGCCGTCGGTTTTAAACTCCTCAGCTGCTCACTGCTCCCTCGCAGGTCCGCTCTGGTCGGGCCTCGCCTCGCTGAATCAGCCGTCGGTTTTAAACTCCTCAGCTGCTCACTGCTCCCTCGCAGGTCCGCTCTGGTCGGGCCTCGCCTCGCTGAATCAGCCGCCGGTTTTAAACTCCTCAGCTGCTCACTGCTCCCTTGCAGGTCCGCTCTGGTCGGGCCTCGCCTCGCTGAATCAGCCGCCGGTTTTTAACTCCTCGGCTGCTCACTGCTCCCTCGCAGGTCCGCTCAGGCAGTTAAAATGGCATCAGGGACCTAGGTACATCATAGGACCCCAAATTGCATAGATTAATGAGGCTCCCGCCTGATTCAGATGGATGCCTGGACTGCCCAGTGGAAAGCCTTGAGAAAAATTAGCACAGAGTGGAAATGGGGCAGTAAGTCCACTGTAATGTCCGTGTGCAATTGAGACACGGACTGCAGAAGTTGGTTATAACAGGTGTTAACTGAATGGAGACAAAACTGGAACTGCTATACAAAGTTACTACACAGGCTTATATACAGGGGTGGTCACTACTGGTACTGCAGTATACAGGGGCTGCAGAATATAGTTCCTTCTTCAAGGTACATACACTACAATTCCTCCCCTTTTAGCTAAACAGTACATAACATTCGATTAATAATTAAATAACATATTTACAATTACAGTTGCTATATACATTAGCTGAAGTTAATCAATTATAAATTCAGTCTTTGAGGAGGCTTCCTGATTCTGTCCGGATAACACCTCTTTGGGGTATCAGGTTCTTCTGGCAAAGTTGATTCGGGATCAACGTTGTTGTTTGGTTCGTCTGCTTCCAGTATCACCGATTCTGAGGTAGATGCAATTGGTACTTCGGTTTCATCATCAGGTGTATAGAATCGTGGTGTAGATTTGACGTTTTCCAGTGACTCTAGAATCTGGTCAGCATGGCATCTTACAATGCTCTCTCCAACGTCCATGGTATACATTAGAGGTCCTTGCCGTGTGCAGATCGTTCCTGGCTGCCATTTCTCTGTGCGGTAGTCCCGGGCCAAAACTGGTTGACCTATCTTGAAACTCCTGGTTGGCCTTGCATTCATATTCTGAAACTGCCTGTTCTCCACATCTCTTCTGATGTTTGGCTTAACCAAATCCAAGCGGCATCTTAGTCTTCGATTGAAGAACATCATGGCTGGAGTTTGGTTGGTAACCGCATGTGTCGCATTCCGGCAGGCAAACAAGAAGTTATCCACCTTGTGTTGTAGGGGTATGTCTTCATTACACATTGCCTTGATAGCCTTCTTGAATGTTTGAACGAACCTCTCAGCCAATCCATTGGTGGCTGGATGATATGGGGCGGATGTGTAATGCTTAACACCATTGTTCTTTAAGAACATCCTGAACTCTTCAGACACAAACTGTGGTCCATTGTTGCAGCAAATCTGTTCAGGCAGCCCATTTCTGGCGAATATGGTTCGTAAGACTGTGATAGTTTTTTCTGTGGTGGTTGAGGACATTTTTATTACCTCTGGCCACTTTGAATGTGCATCCACCGCAATTAAAAACATCGAGTCCATAAATGGACCAGCAAAATCAATGTGTACCCTTTGCCATGGAGATGAGGGCCACTCCCATGGATGTAGAGGGGCTTGTGGTGGGGCGTTTTGGACCTTCTGACATCCTGTACAGCTCTTGGTCATCTCTTCGATTTCTCTATCGATTCCCGGCCACCACACAAACGCTCTGGCTAAGTTCTTCATTTTTACCCCTCCCAGATGACCTTCATGAAGCTCATTGAGCACTCTATCCTTCAATTTGGGTGGAATTACTACTCTGGATCCACACATCAAGGTTCCTCGGCACACTGACAGCTGTTCTCTTCTCGGCGAGAATGCTGGCAACAGTGGTTCGCCATGTGCTGGCCATCCCTTCACCGTTAAATCATAGACCCTGGAGAGTGTCGGGTCATTTCGTGTTTCCTTTTCTACGTTTGCATTCGTCACAGGTAGACATTCGACTATGGTCGAGTGGAATATCTCCACAGGATCCACTGCAGGTGCTTCTTCCACCGTTGGCAACGGTAGGCGCGACAATCCATCAGCATTCCCATGCTGTTTAGTTCCTTTGTACTCGATGTCATATTGGTGTGCCCCTTGGAAAAGGGATCACCTCTGTAGCCGTTGTGCTGTCATTATCGGGACGCCCTTCTTAGGGTTGAAAATGGAGACAAGAGGTTGATGATCAGTTAGTAGAGTAAATTTCTGTCCGTGCAGGGAGTGATTGAACTTCTTTACCCCCCACACCAGGCTGAGGGCCTCTCTGTCAATCTGGGCGTAGTTACGCTCAGCTGCAGTTAACGAGCGTGACGCAAAAGCTATCGGCCTCTCTGAACCATCAAGGGATTTATGTGACAGTACCGCTCCAACGCCGTAGGGAGACGCATCACACGCCAGACTTATCGGTAGTGATGGGTTGCAGTGAGCCAATACTTCTCTTGAAGTGATCAGGCCTTTACACTCCTGAAAGGCCCGCTTACATTCATCGCTCCATTTCCATGCTACTCCAGTTTGTAGCAGGGTGTTCAGTGGGTGCAGAATTGTGGACAAATTCGGCAAAATCTTATGGTAGTAATTCACCAATCCGAGGAATGACCTCAGTTGCGACACATTTTCAGGCGCTGGAGCCTTAACCACCGCTTCAATTTTGTCAGGGGACTTATGTAACCCCTCTTCATCAATCACGTGGCCACAATACGATATTTGTTTCTTAAAAAACTCGCACTTGGGGCGATTGGCTCGTAGCCCATGTTCTCTTAGTCTAGTGAGCACCTGCTCTAGGATGGCAAGGTGTTCACTGTCATTTTCACCTGTCACTAGGATGCCGTCCGAGTAACACTGAGTCCCCGGAATCCCTTGCAGAACTTGTTCCATCTCTTTTTGCCATATAGCCGGAGCTGATGCTACTCCGAATACCAGTCGATTATACTGGTAAAGAACTTTGTGAGTGTTTATCGTGAGATATTTCCTAGAGGATTCTTCAACCTCCATCTGCAAATATGCTTGCGCTAGGTCAATTTTTGTAAAACGTTTCCCTCCAGATAGTGAGGCGAAAATATCTTCTATCCTCGGAAGAGGATACTGTACTGTGTGAAGGACTGGATTCACAGTCACCTTGAAGTCCCCACAGATGCAAACCTTCCTTGGCTCCTCAGACTTATTGTTTAATGTTTTCTTCATGACAGGAACGATGGGTGTCGCCCACTCGCTCCAGTCTACCTTGGATAACACGCCTGCATTCTCCAGATTCTCCAGCTCTGCCTCGACGGCTGGGCGAATTGCATACGGTACCGGTCTTGCTTTGAAAAACTTGGGAATTGCATTCTCTTCTATTTTTATCGAGGCGGTTACGCCTTTAAGAGTTCCCAGTCCTTGTTGAAATACCTCTTTAGCGTTAGCTAAGATTTATGACAATCGTCCAGGTGTGACGTCGTCATCCTTTTTACCAGCTACAGTCAGTGCCTGAATGGAGTGCCAGACTAAACTTATCTTTCTGATCCATTCATGTCCCAATAACGGTGGTCCACCATCTTGCAGTATGTACAGATACAATTTCTGTATTTCCTTGCCGTTGTATTCAACAGGCACCCTTTTTTTCCCTCTGGGGTATACTTTCTGCCCCGTATATGTCTTCAAGACAATGGATGTGTCTTTCAAGGGTATGTGTGTGAATAGCCGCTCGTAGTCTCGTCGATTCATGACGGTCAGGGCTGATCCTGTATCCAATTCCATTTTGACTTGGGACCCTGCTATCGTGAGGGTGACCCAAATGGTTCGGTGATCCTCTTTTGCGATTACGTTGTGTAGTTTGAGACAGCTTAGTCTCTTGTTCCCGGATTCACTATCGCTCTTCTGGTCTTCGGAACTACTGTCCGTCATCTTTTGTACTTTCCTGTACTGTTCCTTAGTAGTCTTTTTGTTGTCGTTAGTCTTCTTCCCGGACCTGCAAACTCGTGCAATGTGTCCCATCTTTCCGCATTGCCTGCATGTTTTGTCCTTGGACCAGCAGTCCTTCTGGTCATGGGTTGTTCTGCCGCAGCGATAACATTTTTCAAATCCCCGTGTCATTTCATGGGTGCCGTATTCCTGTGGCTTTTGCTGTATTTCCGCAGCTCCCCTTGCTGCTGCTTCGTACGATACTGCCACGCTGAAAGCCTTATCTAGCGTCAGCTCTTTCTCTGAGAGTAACCTCTTCTGGGTTCCTTCACTCAGGAGTCCACAGACAAATTTGTCCCGTGGGGTATCTGCCAGTCCTGCTCCGAACTGGCAGTGCTTTGATAGCTTGCGTAGTTCCGTAAGGTAATCAGCATTGCTCTCATCTTTATGCTGATTTCTCCTGTGGAATTTAAATCTTTCTGCTATCAGCAGCGGTGTAGGATTTAGGTGTTCCTGTAGGATATCAACAATTTCGTTAAAACTCTTCGCCATCGGTTTGACTGGAGTAATCAGGTTCCGCAATAGGCCGTATGTTCTTGCGCCCATTAAGTTTAGTAGTACCGATGCCTTTTTCTCATCGGCTACTTCATTTGCCTTGCAATATACTTCGACTCTTTCCACATACGTGGTCCAGTCTTCTATTGCATTATCGAAGGCAGTGATATTGCCAGTCTTCGGCATCTTGGAGATCTAAGATCGCGCCTCCCGCGCTTTGCCTTCTTCCCCGATTGAGCAAAATGGCACCTCCCGCGTTTTGCCTTCTTCCCCGCTGGATTAACATGGCGCCTCCCGCGCTTTCTGCCTTTTCCGCTGCTGCCAGCGCTGTTGCTGGTGTTTTTATGCCTTGATGGTGATGCCCTATGGTCTTCGCGCGCTTCCCCCCACGCTGCTGCCAACGCCGCTCGCCGCGGTCCCCGTGGCAAACTGCAGCTCCTCGCGGCTTTCTGCACTTCTAATTTATTTTTCTTTTATTTTAATTATACTGTTCCCGTCGTCAGAGCAGACCCTATGGGACACTTCCCTCCCTCTTCTCGGGTCTGTACGCTGCCCGGCTTCGTTGCACCGGCCGCGCCCTGTGTGCTCCATCCTCTCTCTCTCTCTCCTCTTCCCGACAATGCTGCTCGGCCCCGTTGAAAAGCCACCCGATCGAGCTCTAGCCCGCCGCAGCCCAGGAAGGATCAGTGTACTACCTGCCACCAGCCCGATTAGCTGGAACACCATAGACTAGATAACCAAGCCCAGCTCTCAACAGCCTCTCCTGCAAATCTTCAAATTCGATGAATCAGAGGGCGGTTGCCCACGGTCGACGCCCGTTTCTTCTGTTTGTTTTTTTTTCTTTTTGGATTTCTTCCTTCTGGCTTCGACCTCTAATAACTTCGCTTCAGGGATGGATCCCCGTGAGGTGGTGCAGAACTGTAGGTAAGTTCGGATCTGTTCGTCGCCAATGTAATGTCCATGTGTAATTGAGACACGGACTGCAGAAGTTGGTTATAACAGGTGTTTACTGAATGGAGACAAAACTGCAACTACTATACAAAGTTACGACACAGGTTTATATACAGGGGTGGTCACTACTGGTACTGCAGTATACAGGGGCTGCAGAATATAGTTCCTTCTTCAAGGTACATACACTACATCCACCACCACCATTTTAACTCCACAATGACTCCTTTCCACTGGGCAGAGTTAAAGGGCAGGATTTTAACTCAGGTGCGGGATGGTGTCGTGTTATCCGCATTTCGTGTTATCCACCCGAATCTAAATGGATGTGGGAGATTGATGCAATTTTAACTTAATTGTCCAATTGATTTCCAACGTGTGGGAACCCTTGGCAAATGGGTTTTTCATGACTGAAAGTCACCTCCGATGACGTCATCATTGCTGCTGCATTTAAGGTCTACAGCAAGCCTTGCTTCTTCTGCAGGCTTCCAAGCTTTCTCTATTTGGTGTGAGAGGGACCTGCAGGAAACATGGCAAGAGGGAGGCCCAGATCAGCTCCTCGTTTCGACGAAGTGGCCCTGCAGGCATTGGTGGATGGGGCTAGGGCCAACAGGGAGGTGCTCTTCCTTTCCTCAGGGAGGAAGAGGCCTCCCAAGCAGACTAAGGCAGCGTGGATGCAGGTGGCTGAGGAGGTCAACTCCTTGGGAGTCACACGACGAACCTGGATTCTGTGCCGGAAAAGATTTCATGACCTTCAGCGCACTGGAAAAGTGAGTATGAATTTCCCATCACCCTCAATCTGACCCCCATTGCCTTTCCTCACCAGCACTCAGCTTTAGCAATCTCTTCCTCCATATCCCACTTGACACTGACATCCATGCACCCTTACACATTCCCCTCTCTCTATGCTCACATTCACATAACTATTCGACTATGCAGCCCTCACACTCCCTATCACTCTGATGCTATGAAAACAACTGACAACACACAGGGAGGGCCCTTGGTCTTGCCACCTCATTCCATCTTTGTCTCCTTCTAAGTATCTATGCTATGTAATCTCTACACTCACTCCTGCATTCTCACTCAACCTTCACTTGTCTCCCTCATTGCAGGAAAAGAGAGCTCACAAAAAAAGAGAGCGAGCGAGGACAGGAGGAGGGACAGCCTCAATAGTCCACCTGACCCCCTGGGAGGAGGCGGTACTCGAAATAGTGGGACTGGAGGACGATGCACATGTGGGGGATGGACAGATGGGTGCAACACAGCAAGCTGGTGACAGAAAAGTTTCCCATCTCTCTTTTTGACATTGCATGAGTCGCTGATAATGATTGTGAAGCGCTAACAGATGGACTTATGAGCACCTGCAAAAAGCAATGTGCATGTAGCCTTGGCATCACATCTCTGACTCTTTCCTTTGCTCCCCCACAGGACCATCACAAGCATTCATCATCCCCCCTAGCCAGGAAGGAGAGGCTGAGCAGCCAGACTCCTCAGAGGAAGCTGCAACCTCTGAGGGCACAGAGTCACCAGAAATCTGCGCACCCAGCGCCAGCGCAGACACTCACACCTCGGTGGGACCTTCGGGACATAGAGTAGTGTTGTCACCTGGTGTATCACAGCTCACAAGTGAGCATCAGCAGATTGTGGTAGACAGCGACAGCAGTGGAGAGTCCTAGTCGAAGGGCGCAGGACTCTGCCAGCTCGGCTCAGCAACATGTCGACCCTCTGCCTCTGGGTCCATCCATGAGATCAGCGGTGATGGAACTCCAGGCACAGATGTAGGAGTCTCTGGCAGGTTTTGTCTCTAGGGTCGCTGCGAGTTTGGAGCGAATGGAGGAGTCCGTAGCGAACATGACCAGAGCCTTTGTGGAGTCATTGGCGCATGAACGCATCACCATGGAAAGGATGGCAACCTCCGTGGAAAGGATGGCTATGGTAGAGGAGAGGATGGCTACGGCCATGGAGGAGCTTAGTCGCCAAGGTATGGAAAACATGGTCATTGCTCAGAATAGAATCACATCTCTTGAGGAGCGATGGGCATCTATTGAACAGAGAAACCAGACCTTCATGGAAGTCCCTCTCAGTAGGACTGCCATTGCAGATACGGGTCCCCATGGCCCCCCTGATGTGCAGCAAGGTGCTCTCCAGCCACTTGCAGGCGCTGAGGGTACCTGACCCATGAGAGGGAGGTTGGTGGCAGACCTCAAGGAAGTGGGGGCTCCTCTCCAAGTGCTCACACTTCCATGCCACTGCAGAGCCCTCGGTCAGAGCCCCACCGGAGTCCACACCCAAGTGAGATAGGCGTCTCAACCCCTGCACAGCCACAGGAGCAGCAGACTGTTGACAAGCCCTCACAGGCTCGCCACCCCAGAGGACGCCCACCAAAGGTGTCGAGACAGGAGCAACAGCAAAGTGAGCAAGGGGCCTCCACATCTGCTGAAGCCACAGGGGAGGCACCACGTAGGAGCATGCGTAAGAGGAAAATTCTGCACAAATAGTCACAAGGGTAGTCACTTGGGTGCAATTTTGTGTTTACTGTTAAAATGCCATCACGTCGTAATTGTACATAAAATTTCTGATGGCAAATGTTGCAGTTGTATCGTCTGTCATTTCGCTATTGGGACTTCCACATTGAGGGCTTAGGCATACTTGCAACTGTCAGTATGTGGTCAGAGTGCTAGGAATCCTCTGGTTCTTGGCCATTGTCAATGCTCTGGTAAGAAGCTGCGAGGTAAAAGTACTTGATTGACTAGGCTAAGCAAATCTGGCCTGGATTAGTGCGTTCCTTGCATCCTGGGCAGCAATGTTCTTGCGTAATGCTGCCGCTAGTTGATGGGCCTCTGCAGGATGTTCATTTTCGCACTCCTCCTCCTCCTCCTCATCTGAGGAGGATATGTGAGGAGCCACTTGGTCCTCAGGAATCTGCAAGCCACGACACTGTGCCATGTTGTGAAGTGCACAGCAAACCACGACGATTCTGGAGACCCTGGCTGCTGAGTACTGCAGGGCTCCACCTGATCTATCCAGGCATCTGAAGCACATCTTCAGCAAACCAATAGTTTGCTCGATTATGGCTCGGGTGGACATGTGGCTAGAGCTGTAGCTCTCCTCAGCTTCGTTGGATGGTCTCCTCAACGGCGTCATTGTCCACGTCCTCAGGGGATAGCCCTTGTCTCCAAGTAGCCATCTGTTAAGTTGGTCTGGCAGACTGAATAGCGGAGGCACACTAGACTGTTGCAGAATGAAGGAGTCATGGCAACTGCCAGGGTACTTGGCACAAACATGCAACATTTCCTTCTTGTGGTCACACACCAGCTGAACGTTAAGGGAGTGGAAGACCTTGCGGTTGACAAAAATACCTGGATTGCGATGGGGTGCCTTAAGGGCCACATGTGTGCAGTCAACGACACCCTGCACCCTTGGAAAGCCTGCCAGATGAGCTAATCCAACTGCTCGCGCTGTGACACTTGCTCGATCCTTGGTGAAATGGATGTGATTGTGCGTGAGGGCAAAGAGGGCATCGGTTACCTGCATGATGCAAGTGTGTGCGGCCGCCTGGGAGATGCCGCTGATGTCTACTGTTCATCCCTGGAATGAGCCTGAGGCAAAAAAGTGAGTGCGGTGGTGACTTTGACGGCCACTGGTAATGCTTGTCCACCTGGTCTTCTGGGCAGCAGGTCTTGTTGTAGCATTGTGCAGATGTCACTCACTACCTTTCGCGAAAGTCGGAGCTGCCTTTGGCACTGCTGCTCAGACATGTTGAGATAGCTGACCCTGTGTCTGTAGACCCTGTTTGGGGGGTATCTCCTGCACTGACAGGCTTCCAGGCGCTGGCCCCTTCTGGCCTGTGCAGCCTCAGGTGGGTGAGCAGCAGCCTGGCGCTCCTGCTGCTGCTGCTGTTGCTGGTGCTGCTGTTGTTCCTGGTTCTGCTGGTGCCGTGGCTGTTGCTCAAGCTCCTCTAATGCCCAGATGGGGAGGAAATAGATGGCTCCCATGCTTCTGGTATATGCCTCAGTTGAGGAAGCGCTGAGGGAAGGTGGCGAGAGGGGTTTCCCAGGAGGTCACACTGGAGATGGGTGTCAGGCTCCAACCTTCCACAGGTGTGGTTAAGCCTTCTAAAAGTTGCCCCAGACCTGAGACCAGTAAGTCCTGCCACCTGCAAATGATGGCTGATCAAATCTCCTCTTTAATGTTTGACCTGCAGTTGATAGTCAGCAATCCAATAGTGCTCCCGCCAGGTTTCACCGTCGTGTTTCCCACCAGGCGTGTTTCACGTGGGAAAAGGGTTAAAATCAAAAGGGCCTTTTAAAATAGGATTATAGAGGCCATTTAGCGCTTGTTAAGGGCCTTAAAGACCAGTCCCGCCTGTTGGATGCGGGACGGAGTCGGGACTATCAGACACGCCTGAGTTAAAATTGCTCGGAGTCGGGAACCAGGCGGGGGGGGGTCTGGCACGCCAGTTTTTTGCGATTTTAACCCCGCACACGCCTCCAATCCCACCTCCATGGCTCAATGAAAATCCTGCCCAAAATCTTCCCTAATTTTTCTAAGGAATAAATCCAATATTTGATGTGATACATAAATTGAATTTTTAGTAACAGAACGCTACTTAAAGAAAGAGCTTGCATTTATATAGTGCCTTTCACATTCTTAGAATGTCCCAAAGTGCTTCGCAGCCAATGAATTGCTTTCAAAGTGTAGTTACGATTGTGATGTAGGCAAATATGGGAGATAATTTGCATACAGTAAAGTCCCACAAACAGAAAATGAGATAAATAAACAGTTCATTTGTTTTAGGGTGTTAGTTGTGAAATAAATGTTGGCCAGGAGACTGGGAGAACTCCTTTGCTCTTCTTAAATAGTGCCATGGAATCTTTCACATACAACTGAACAGGCAGATGGATCCTTGGCATGAATCTCATTTGAAAGACAGCACCTCCAACAATGCAGTATTGAAGTTTAAGCCTCGATTATGTGCTAAAGTCCATGGGAAAGGTCCAAGTTGGTCATTGGGGTTCTAGCCACGATCGGGGGAGGGGTGGAGCCCGGGCCAAGGCTTCCTTTTACGTAGGGTTCCCAATCCTCCTGGACTAACTAGGAGTTACCCAAAATCAGGAATTCCTCCCCTGAGCGCTGCGTCCAGCAGATCAGCAATTTAAATTTCCCACCCCAGTGTGCCCGTCCAGCACCTCTCCACCCAAACCCACTCCATGACATCACCATCTGCTGTTAGAGAAGCCTCCAGTTTGGTGACATCATCTGCCCACCGCTGCACATGGAGTGCAGTTGGGAGGGGCTGGAGAGTCAGGAAATGGGGCGTTCTCCAAAATTAGGGGTTCTCTAAAATCGGAGGGATCTGAAATCAATGGTGGCTCGAGTGGCGGGGAGGAGGAAGGGCAGCAAGACTGGGGATTGGAGGCCCAGGGGAGAGGGAGACTGGGGAATGGGGGCCCAGGGGAGAGGGAGACTGGGGAATGGGGGCCCAGGGGAGAGGGAGACTGGGGAATGGGGGCCCAGGGGAGAGGGAGACTGGGGAATGGGGGCCCAGGGGAGAGGGAGACTGGGGAATGGGGGCCCAGGGGAGAGGGAGACTGGGGAATGGGGGCCCAGGGGAGAGGGAGACTGGGGAGAGGGAGACTGGGGAATGGGGGCCCAGGGGAGAGGGAGACTGGGGAGAGGGAGACTGGGGAATGGGGGCCCAGGGGAGAGGGAGACTGGGGAAAGGGGGCCCAGGGGAGAGGGAGACTGGGGAATGGGGGCCCAGGGGAGAGGGAGACTGGGGAAAGGGGGCCCAGGGGAGAGGGAGACTGGGGAATGGGGGCCCAGGGGAGAGGGAGACTGGGGAATGGGGGCCCAGGGGAGAGGGAGACTGGGGAGAGGGAGACTGGGGAATGGGGGCCCAGGGGAGAGGGAGACTGGGGAGAGGGAGACTGGGGAATGGGGGCCCAGGGGAGAGGGAGACTGGGGAGAGGGAGACTGGGGAATGGGGGCCCAGGGGAGAGGGAGACTGGGGAAAGGGGGCCCAGGGGAGAGGGAGACTGGGGAATGGGGGCCCAGGGGAGAGGGAGACTGGGGAATGGGGGCCCAGGGGAGAGGGAGATTGGGGAATGGGGGCCCAGGGGAGAGGGAGACTGGGGAATGGGGGCCCAGGGGAGAGGGAGACTGGGGAAAGGGGGCCCAGGGGAGAGGGAGACTGGGGAATGGGGGCCCAGGGGAGTGGGAGACTGGGGAGAGGGAGACTGGGGAATGGGGGCCCAGGGGAGAGGGAGACTGGGGAGAGGGAGACTGGGGAATGGGGGCCCAGGGGAGAGGGAGACTGGGGAAAGGGGGCCCAGGGGAGAGGGAGACTGGGGAATGGAGGCCCAGGGGAGAGGGAGACTGGGGAATGGGGGCCCAGGGGAGAGGGAGACTGGGGAATGGGGGCCCAGGGGGGAGGGAGACTGGGGAATGGGGGCCCAGGGGGGAGGGAGACTGGGGAATGGGGGCCCAAGGGAGAGGGAGACTGGGGAATGGGTGGGCGTGGGGGCCAGCATTTCACGCAGAGCCAAGAGCAGCAGTAGCAAGCTGGTGAGCGGGTGTGGCACTGAGAGAGGAGGAACCAGTAAAGGGGTGATTGAAACCTGGGGACTTTACTGTAGGTAAATAGTCTTAAGATTATTTCCACTGGCGGGCGAATGGGGAACAAAGGGATGGTTCCAAGGATTCTCACTGGAAGAAACAAGGGGATAGTGAGGAGGAAGGTTCTTGAACTGAGGGCTATTAGACCATGGGATGCTTCACCACATGTCTTGATTGAGGTAGAGACTAAAACTTAATTTCAAAGGGAATGGGATATATACATATGAAATGGAGGAATATAAAAAGATACGGTGGGGCGGGGGGGGGTAAATGGGGTTCTAGGAGAGAGCGCCAGCAGTGGCGGCCAAATGGCCTCCTCCTGTGCTGCAATTTCTATAATTCTATTGAGTCTGAGCACAAGGAGTGGTTTAGAAATGTTGGTGCTGAGTTGAGATTAGAACAATGTGCCGTGTGAGAAGTGCCCCAAACACTGAGGCCGCTGCCTTTTGGTACAACCTCTCGCTTTGGTTCAGATCAGTCTGTGCCAGCTAGTTTTGATGTGGGAAGTCCGAGTACAGATCAGCTCTGACTGAGGTTCCCAGTTCAGAGTTGTCACCTTCATGGAATCAGAGAACAAGCCAGAGTCCAAGGCCTGTTAAAAATGGCACCTTGTGCAGTGCAGCGGGGGGATTCTGGCTATGGTTTCAGGATAAATATCAGCAGGTTACAACATTACTACTAGTTACAGGATATTGGGGCATTACACCTTTTACTACCAGTTACATATAGACTATCAGTGAGTTATTGTATTATTGTTGGATATGAGGAGAATCTGAGTGTTACCACTTTATTATTAATAATCAGTACAATTTTAGTGAGCTACCAATAGTTACTGGTGGAATCAAAGTTCCTCCCACCTCTAGTTTCCCCTCTGTGAATCATTCCCCCACCTTTGGATTCCCCACCCTCAGTTTCTCTTCATTACCTGCTCACAGGCGGCTTCCAGGCTCATGGAACCTGACACACAACTGCCAGCGCAAAACCAAGAGCAAAAATAATCAACTGTAAGGGACCCAACCATTATAAGGTAAATGTGATCAGATGTCACGTGATCCAATGTCATGTGACCAGCCATCACATGGTCAAAATGTCATGTGGTCAGAATGTCACCTGATCAACCCTCCTGGATTGCCTCCAGCCAGAATTGGCAACCTTACTCTTGAGGCCTGGAGGAGCACTCACACAGAAACCTAAAATAACGGCCCAGTAATTCCAGTCCCAACGCGTGAGTACGGACGGGGTACTCACGCGTGGGCCCGTTGGAAGTGCCGGATTTCAGCATGCACAGCGCATGCGCGGGAAACCGGCATTTCCTCCAAGGGATTCAGAGGTCCAACGCGTGCGCGCAGGACTCTGCGCGCACGCGTTGAACTTCCTTCTTTTTTACAGGTTTGCCCGTGCGTAAGGGCCTCAACTTTTTATGAATGTAAAAAGGAGACGTAAGCACTTGATTCTTTAAGGTAAGTGGTCTATTATTTAAAATTATAACATTTTTTCCATAGCTTTATTGTTTTTAAGGACTTTACAGTAAGGTAAGTGTATTTTTAGACCCGATTTAAAAAAAAAAAAATTTTTTTTTTAATTTGAATAATTGTTTAAAATAGTTTTTTAAAGTTATTTATAGTTCATTTAATTAGTGGGGTGTTTTTTAAAATGTTATTTAAAGTTTAAGTAGTGTTTTGGGCGCCCGTAGTTGTCATGAGTTTGACAGTTCTTACTCTCAAACTCATGAATTAAGTTTTCCCTCCCCTGATTGGCTGCCCAGTGCTCACCTGATCCCAGCCGGCACATCGAACTAACTACGCCACTGGATCAGGCAAGCACAGCGCGCTGACATCAGAACCGGGCCACTGACAGGAATTCCAAGCAAGCCCAGGCTTCAGCTGTCGGCGCGCCGGGTAAGTGCACATCGGGGGCTTGCACGCGCGGCAAGCCCCCGAACCTAATTTCTGGGCCAATATTTTGAAACTAACCTGCTGATTCTCTTCTGGCCCACGATCCAGCTCCCAGCAGGTATGGCCTGATGAGGAAGCCATCACTGCTCCGCTGCTCAGGCCTTCAACTAACATTGCCGATTGGTGCCTGATGCCATCATCAGAACCAATCTGCATATTTAAAGAAGGACCACATTGCCTTCCTGTGGGTGTCCGGCTTGCTTGCTCAAAAGAGCAGTCTAAGATTGGGAGAAAGCAGCAGGCTCAGAGTGGGTAAGTGACTGGCCTCAGTTAACTGTCCCCCTGCCCAGTTTCCACCAGATGGGGACAGTTAAAATTGGGGCTTACAGCTGTCATTTTTGGCAACTACAATTAAGTTTTTTCTTTGTTGCAGCAATCAATGGAGCATGTAGCAGCTGCATTGGAATCTGCAACAGACCCTCACCTCAGAAGTGGCCAGGAGTCTCGATTGCCACAAAAGCACAGCACCCTGTGTACAGGCTTCCAGATCCTGGGGAATGTCGGCCGTTCTCTCTCTGGGGTTTCAGAATCTGCTAACTCCTCTTAGACGGGACAGGCTGCTGATCAGTGGGAACAAAGATCCAGGGCCCACTGGAACAGACCTGCCTGAGGCTGTCATTTCCCAGGACAGCAATACGTGCCAGGCAGTACATCCCAATAGGAAGTGCGGTGAATGCCATATTTGTAAAGGGGATTGTGCGCGCACACCTAATGACTGCCGGCAGCATGCAGAGAAGGCAGATCATGATGTAAATCAGCATGTAATGCTTATTTGATGCCAGTGTTGCCATTTTGGAGCGCCATGCTCCAGTCTACACCCTCTCTTAACGTCGCACAGCTGAACATGCGTTCAATGGCATGAAGGACCCCGCATCAGCGCTATTTAAAGGAATCATCGACTCCTTGCAGATTAGTTGCTAGATTATTTCTTCTGGCTGTTGCTGAAATTTTACACGTTTTGGGTGCTTTTCCATACTTGCTTAAAGTTTCACTAGTCTACAGGGAGTGGTCTGGTGGTGCAGAAGTACTTTTATTGGTGATTTAAAGGCTTGTGCACAAATCAGTTGCGTAGGATTCTCAAAAATTCCCACATCACCCAAGTTATTAATAAGGGACCTTGAAGGACAAGTTATTGACAAGGGTACCCTAAAGGGAATGGCTTTTGGACTTCATGGCAAAACCTGCAAGGTTAAAGCAGGACCCTGCAAACAGCATGTCAAGTTCAAAACTCAAAACTTGACATGCCCGGGCCTTTGGGAGACAGCTTTGATTTGTTATTTCAAACCAGACAGCTAAAGGAGACAGAACGCGCATTCTTCCCTTTAAAATAAATCAACCCAGAAAACGACTTAATCTTGCACAAACCTAAAGCCCATCAAGACGATGCATGTATAATCACTTACAGTTTGAACTGGCTACCAAGCCAGGAAGATACCGATTTACATTATGCATAACAAACAACGAGACATTAAAAACCATTTAACAACGGGACAACCACCCAAAAATCAGTTAAGGTGAATGGCTATTATCACTTTAACGAGCCCGCCAAAAATCAGACAAAGAACTAACCCTGATTTGGCGCGCAGATAACAAACTCAAAAACAGTATAATTGTGGGCCCACCGGTAACCAAGAAGCATTCGGAACGCTAGCTATCGACACAACACCAGAGGGGGCCAAGTGAAGCCAACAGGAAGGCTCACGCAACATCACGGCGAGAGGGCACGGTGGGGCAGGCTCGACCGAAGACGACTAGGCCGCAACCGCAGCTTTACCGACCACGAGCATCGCGGTAACAAAGGGCCCGGTAAACCATACCTTCAGATCATTACCACTACACAGGTAATGATCTAGGCCACCGCGATTGAGCCGACACTGAAGACCACCAACCGAACCCCAGCCGCAACAAAACTCGACGACCAGACCACCACCAGAAGAACAAAACCCGAAGTTTTCCACTCTACAAGCTAAAGTACCCAACAAAGACTTTATTCCCTATTTCTAACTAAGAAAAGAAGGTACTTACCCAGACAAATCCACAACCGTGCCCATACCGCATCAGCGGACTCCACCCAACTGAAGAACCTTCGCAGATTCTAAGACTGGGACCATGTGGCAACGGCAGGCCCCAAAGGACACAAAGAGCGAACCCCAAAAATGCAACCGGCTTAACTGACAGGATTCGAACTGTCAAGAAACCCCTATTGGTGAGCATAATCCCTGGACCCTTTTAGCACAATTTAGTCAGATATTGGGGGTGGGACAAGGGTAGGGGGATTGTTAACGTGATTTTCCCTCGTTGTGCCGTGTGTTCCCCATTTTTAATTAAGTGTACTCTTGAATGTCTGTAACTACTCCAGTAATCTAAGTGTGTAATTTTATTATGACTCTAATAAACACGGTTTTCTTGCACCAAACTAGTTGTCTACTCCAATTTTGTACCACAGCCTGTACCTAAGTCCGGAGTCTAGAACCAGAGGGGTGTGGGAGTGATTCGAACCACTCAAAGATGGTCAGAGGCAAAGCTGACTCCACACACCACCTCCTACAGTTGCTTCTAGACATAGGTGGCCTAATAGGGCTTTCTCTTGGCTTTGCGCATGACTGGGAGAATGAGCAGAGGCCACACACAGCAGGACAAGCTGCTAGAAGGGGGAGGAGGAGGAGGGGAGAAGGGCTCTCAGCAATGCCCCTTCCCATAATGGCCAGCACGGTTTCCTCCATGGAGGTTAAAACATGCAGGCGGGCCGCTCCCCCTCCCGTTAATTCCTACTGCCTCTTGTTGTGCGCCACCTTCTCCTGCAAGAAAGAGGTAAGTGTGTCAGTGAGTGTCCTGCAATATATTTGGGTTGTGGCTGTCATGGTTGAATAGCTGCCAGTGTGTGCAAGCTGTAAGTTGTGGGTACGAGGCTTCCAACAGTGCTAAGTGTGTGAGGGTGAGGCAAAGCATATGAATGTTAGGTATGAATCCTGATTCAGAGAGATTGTTGGTTAGGTGAGTGATGGGGGTGTAGTGAATTGAGCCGTGGGTGAGGCTAATGGTGCAACTGGTAGGATACGGCATTTGAAGGTGCACTCCTGACCTTGACGACTCGTGTGTGATCATTAAACTTCTTACTGCAGTGCATCCAGGTCCTTGGGGCTACACTCCTGGCATTGACCTCCACCGCTATCTCTTGCCCTACCTTCTAAGCATATGTCTGGATGGCCTCTGGTCCCTCTGAGGATACAGGACAACTCTCCTTCTTTCCACCTCTTCTACCAAGACCTCCAGTGCATTGTCCGAAAACTTTGGTGCATGCTCTATCCCATGGTCAGCCATTGTTGAACCTTCTACAGCACAATATTCAGAATGATCTCAGCACCACCACCAACCAGAATGCACCTTCCCTTTAAGAGATGCAGGCTATCTTTAAGTAATGCTAGGCTATTTTGATATTGAGCCCCCTGCTGATGCATGCAGCCAATAATCAGCACCGGGAGCACTGGTTGCATGCAGCAATCATGGAAATGAGCAGGCAGCAGAAGCTGGCGTCCTGCCTGCAGTGCAATCAACAGGCAATTCACTACACCTCCACTGCTCAATTCACTACACACCTGTACCCAGCACCCCCCCCCCCCCAATTGTCAGTTTCTTTGATTCCAGTCTTTTGTGCACCCCCTCCCTTTGGCCCTAACATTTGTGCCATGGTTTTAGCCACCTAGGCCCCATGCTCTGTAATTCTATCCTTAAAGTCCTTTACCTGTCTACCTTCCTCTGCTCCTTAAAACCCATTTCTATGACCAAACTTTTAGTCAGTCCTCCTATTGCCTTTGCTCCATATCCCTAATTACATGGGACTAAAAGTCGATAAATCCCAAGGACCGGATGACCTACATCCTAGGGTTTTGAAAGAGGTGGCTATTGGGATAGTGCACGCATTGGTTGTTATCTTCCAAAATTCTATAGGTTCTGGAACAGTTCCTGCAGATTGGAGGATAGCAAATGTAACCCCGCTATTTAAGAAAGGAGGGAGAGAGAAAACGGGGAACTACAGACCTGTTAGCCTCACATCAGTAGTTGGGAAAATGCTGGAATCAATTATAAAGGATGCAGTAACTGGGCACTTAGAAACTAAGGGCTGAAAATTCAGTAGGGTTAGCGCCCCATTTGAGGCGCTAGAGGGCCTAGCGCCGGAGTTATGGCCGGTTTGTAAATTCAGTGGGGCCCTGCCATCGGCGTTAGACCGGTTGCGCTGCGCCGGCACCGATGACGTCATCGGTGTGCGCAGCATCCCGGTTGCCGTGGTGACGGGCCCCAACGCCGAAATTGAGTTGCGGCCGCCTCGCCCGTGGCAGCCGCAACTAACGATGTTTCAGCAGAGTCCTACGCGAGTTAGCGCCGGCGCATTAAGGTCGCGCGGCGGCCGGCCGCTTTCCCGCCGGCTGCCTGCCCGCACCTCCCTCCCCGGACTCCTCCACCCCCCCCCCCCCGTGGAACAGATGCGTCTGGCCTGCGAGCCCGGCACTTCTCCGAGGTGCCGGGCTCATTTTTTTCAAGATTTCAACGGCCAGCGGGCGGGTGCAGGCAGCTCCTCCTTAACTGAAGGAGGAGGCCTGCACTTCCCCAGCCTGCTGCACCGCATCGGGTGCCGCAGCGCCGGAATTGCGCCGCAATGCGGCAGTCAGCGCCCATTTCGAGGCGCTGACACCCGCCTGTAGCGCCGGCAGCCGTTTGGGCATGGCGCTACTGAATTTTTGGCGCGCGCAGGGGGACTTAGCGCCGGCGCTAAATTTCCGGCGCTAAAGCCCTGGCGCGACGCCAACTGAATTTCTAGGCCTAATAGTAAGATTGGGCAGAGTCAACATGGATTTAGGAAAGGGAAATCCTGTTTCACAAACCTATTGGAGTTCTTTGAGGATGTAACTAGTGGAGTAGACAAAGGGGAACTGGTAGATGTGGTGTATTTGGATTTTCAGAAGGCCTTCAATAAGGTCCCACACAAGAGGTTGGTGAACAAAATTAGGGCACATGGAATTGGGGATAATATACCAGCATGGATTGAAAATTGGTTAACAGACAGAAAACAAAGAGTAGGGATAAACAGGTCTTTTTCAGGATGGCAGGCTGTGAATAGTGGGGTACCGCAAGGATCGGTACTTGGGCCCCTGCTATTCACAATCTATATCAATGATTTGGGTATGGGGACTAAATGTAACATTTCCAAATTTGCTGATAACACAAAGCTAGGTGGCAGTGTCAGTTGCGAAGAGGATGTGAAGAGGCTTCAAGGGGATCTCGACAGGCTCAGATAGTGGGCGAGAACATGGCAGATGGAATGTAATGTGAATAAATGTGAAGTTATCCACTTTGGTAGAAAAAACAGAAAGGCAGTGTATTTCCTAAATGGTGAAAGATTGGGGAATGCAGATGCTCAAAGGGACCTGGGTGTCCTTGTACATGAGTCACTGAAAGTGAATGTGCAGGTGCAGCAAGCCATTAGGAAGGCAAATGGTATGCTGGTCTTCATTACAAGAGGATTTGAGTACAGGAGTAAAGAAGTCTTACTCCAATTATATAGGGTCTTGGTGAGACCACACCTGGAGTACTGTGTACAATTTTGGTCTCCTTACCTAAGGAAGGATATACTTGCCATAGAGGGAGTGCAACAAAGGTTCACAAGATTGATTCCTGGGACGGCGGGACTGTCGTATGAGAAGAGATTGAGTAAACTAGGCTGTATTCTCTTGAATTCAGAAGAATGAGAGGGGATCTCATTGAAGCATACAAAATTATTACAGGGCTTGATAGGGTGGATGCTGGGAGAATGTTTCCCTAGCTGGGGAGTCTAGAACCAGAGGCCACAGCCTCAGGATAAAGGGTAGGCCATTCAGGACTGAGATGAGAAGAAATTTCTTCACACAGAGGGTGGTGAATCTTTGGAATTCTCCACTCTAGAGGGCTGTGGAGGCTCACTCATTGGGTATATTCAAAACAGAAGTCGATAGATTTCTGACTAGTAAGGGCATCAAGGGATATGGCGATAGGGCCGGTGAATGGAGTTGAGGCAGAAGATCAACCATGATCTTATTGAATAGCAGAGCAGGCTCGAAGGGCCGAATGGCCTACTCCTGCTCCTATTTCTTATGTTCTTATGTACAGAGTTTCTGGTGGAAATTGGTGGGGAAAGCCTGTGGTTTGGTTTTCACAGAAAATGTACCAAATTGTGGCATGTTCTCCACAAAATAATGGTAAAAATAGTGCAATTCCATGCATTACAAGTAGAACTTACCTATCATTTTCAAACAGTAACCCTGGTCAGGGCTATATTCAGGGCTCTTTTTGAGTTGTTGGCTGCTTTTGAGTTGTCAACTGTTTGAGGGCAGTGCCAGCTTTTGCTAGTTTTGCAGGTTGGCACATATGTGATTATTAACCATTGACTGCTGGGAAGTGTATACATGTGAGCATTGGTGAGGACAGGATGAGATTTGATTGTGATGCCCTCCATGATATAGTAGTCTGTTCCTACCCAAAGCCTGTCGGTATCTGTGGAACAGTACCGCAGCATGAGTCAGCATTTTCAAAACGTTCCCGTCAAATGAGTTTTGGGTTGTCACAATCCAATTCCTTGAGTGGTCATAGATTGCCAGAAAAAAAACGTGAAAGTTGTTGTATCCGTGTGTTAATGGAGACACGGAATGCAGGAGTTGGTTTAACAGGTGTTTACTGAACAAAGTCTGGAGGTGAACTAAAAGATACAAGACGCTATACAGGCTTATATACCCGAGTGGTCACTACCGGTATTACAGTACACAGGGGCTCTTAAAGGTACATACACTACAATTCCTCCCCTTTTAGATAATTAGTACATAACATTTTAAGTAATCATTAATTAACATGTTTACAAGAACAATAATCTACACATTTGCTGCAGTTAATCAATTATAAGTCAGTCTCTCTGGAGGCTTCCTGACTCGGTCCGGATAACGCCTCGGTGGTGTAGTAGTTTTCGGTGGTGTAGTAGGTTCTTTTGGCAAGGTTGATTCGGCTTGAATGCCAGTGTCGGGTTCATCTGGTTCCAGTAACACCGGATCGGAGGTAGATACTATGGGTATCTCTGCTTCATCATTAGGCGTATAGAGTTGTGGTGTAGGTTGTCCCTTTTCGGATGACTCTATGATCTGGTCAGCATGGCGCCTTATTATGCTTTCTCCAATGTCCACGGTATACATCAGTGGTCCTAGTCGTGTGCAAATAGTTCCAGGCTGCCATTTCTCGGTACGGTAATCCCGGGCCAAAACTTGTTGACCTATCTGGAAGGTTCTAGTTGGCCTTTCGTTCATGCCTTGAAATTGCCGGTTCTCTACGTCCCTTCTGATGTTTGGCTTGATCAAATCCAGCCGGCACCTTAGTCTTCTATTGAAAAACATCATGGCGGGAGTTTGGTTTGTAACCACATGTGTTGCATTCCTGTACGCAAACAAGAAGTTATCTACCTTATGTTGTAGATTTATGTCTTCATTACCCATGGCCTTTATGGCCTTCTTGAAGATCTGGACAAACCTTTCAACTAATCCATTGGTGGCGGGATGGTATGGGGCGGACGTGTAGTGCTTAACCCCATTGTTTTTTAAGAATTTCCTGAATTCTTCGGACACAAATTGCGGTCCATTATCAGAACAGATCTGTTCAGGCAGCCCATTCCTGGCAAATATGGTCCTTAACACTGTGATGTTTTTTTCCATGGTGGTGGAGGACATCTTTATTACCTCCGGCCACTTGGAGTGTGCATCAACCGCGATTAAGAACATTGAGTTCATAAATGGACCAGCAAAGTCGATATGAACCCTTTGCCATGGAGATGAGGGCCACTTCCATGGATGTAGAGGGGCTTGTGGTGAGGCGTTTTGGACCTTCTGGCATCCTAGACAGCTCTTGGTCATTTCTTCGATGTCTCCATCGATACCTGGCCACCACACAAACGCTCTAGCTAGGTTCTTCATTTTCACTCCACCCAGGTGCCCCTCGTGAAGCTCCTTTAGCACTTTATCCTGGAGTTTGGGTGGAATCACCACTCTGGATCCACACATCAAGGTTCCTCGGCACACTGACAGCTGTTCTCTTCTTTGCGAGAATGCTGGCAACAGTGGTTCGCCATGTGCTGGCCATCCCTTCACCGTTAAATCGTAGACTCGTGAGAGAGTCGGGTCATTTCTCGTTTCCTTTTCAATGGTAGAATTTGTTACTGGTAGACATTCTACTATGGTTGAGTGGAACATCTCCACTGGGTCCACTGTAGGTGCCTCTTCTACCGTTGGCAACGGTAGGCGCGATAGGCCGTCCGCATTCCCATGCTGTTTTGATCCTTTGTATTCTATGTCATATTGGTGTGCCCCTAGGAAAAGGGACCACCTCTGTAGCCTTTGCGCTGTCATAATGGGAACGCCCTTTTTAGGGTTGAATATGGAGACGAGGGATTGATGGTCAGTCAACAAGGTAAATTTTTGTCCGTGTAGGTAATGGTTGAATTTCTTCACTCCCCACGCCAGGCTGAGTGCTTCCCTGTCGATCTGGGCATAGTTACGCTCAGCTGAGTTCAATGAGCGTGACGCAAAAGCTATCGGCCACTCCGAGCCATCAGGGAATCTATGCGATAATACCGCTCCTACGCCGTAAGGGAATGCATCGCACGCCAGTCTGATTGGCAGTGATGGGTTGTAATGAGCCAACATTCCTTGGACGTGATCAAGCCTTTGCATTTATGGAAGGCACGTTTACAGTCTTCGCTCCATTTCCAAATTACTCCCGTTTGTAGCAGTGCGTTAAGAGGGTGCAGAACAGTTGACAAGTTCGGTAAAAATTTATGATAGTAATTTATCAATCCCAGGAACGACCTTAATTGTGAGACATTTTCAGGCGCTGGGGCTTTTATGACCGCTTCAATTTTTTCAGGTGACTTATGCAACCCTTCTTCGTTAATTATATGGCCACAATATGATATTTGTTTCTGGAAAAATTCGCATTTGGGGCGATTTGCTCGTAGGCCCCGTTCTCTCAGCCTAGTGAGCACCTGCTCCAAATTGGCAAGGTGCTCGTTGTTGGTTTCTCCTGTTACAAGGATGTCGTCTAGGTAGCATTGAGTCCCCGGAATCCCTTGCAGGACTTGCTCCATAGCTCTTTGCCAGATAGCTGGAGCTGATGCTACTCCGAAAACCAGTCGATTGTACTGGTACAGGCCTTTGTGTGTGTTTATCGTGAGATACTTTTTAGAGGCCTCCTCAACCTCCATCTGTAGATATGCCTGTGCCAAGTCAATTTTGGTGAAACGTTTCCCTCCGGATAGTGAGGCAAAAATATCTTCTATCCTCGGAAGAGGATACTGTACCGTGTGAAGGACCGGGTTTACAGTCACCTTGAAGTCCCCACAGATGCGAATTTTTCTCTGTTCTTCAGATTTATCATTATTCAACGTTTTCTTCATGACCGGGATGATGGGTGTTGCCCACTCGCTCCAATCTACCTTGGATAACACGCCTGCCTTTTCCAAATTCTCCAGCTCTGCCTCGACTGCTGGACGAATTGCATATGGCACCAGCCTTGCCTTAAAAAACTTGGGAATTGCCGCATCTTCTACTTTTATTGAGGCGGTGACGCCTTTCAAGGTTCCTAGTTCCTGTTGAAACACTTCTTTGGCTTTGGCCAAGATGTCTTTTAATCATTCAGGTATGACGTCATCATCATTTTTTTTCTTACTGGTCACCGTCAGTGCCTGAATGGAGTGCCAGTCTAAACGTATCTTCCTGATCCATTCACGTCCCAACAGCGGTGGACCACCATCTTGCAGAACGTATAAATACAACTTCTGTATTTCCTTGCCGTTGTATACAACAGGCACCCTTATTTTCCCTCTGGGGTATACTTTCTGCCCCGTATATGTCTTCAGGATAATGGATGTGTCTTTCAAAGGTATATGCGGAAATAGCCGCTCGTAATCCCGTTGACTTATGACGGTCAGAGCTGATCCTGTATCTAGCTCCATTTTAACTGGGGACCCCGCTATCGTGAGGGTAACCCAAATGGTCTGGTAATCTTCTTTGGCAATTACATTATGTAATTTGAGACAGCTTAGTCTCTTGTTTCTGGAGTCGCTATCGCTCTTCTGGTCTTCGGAGCTACAGTACGTCATCATTTGTACCTTTCTATACTTTTCCTTTTTGATTTTTTTTCTGTCAGTGGATTTTTTGTTTCCAGATCGGCATACACGTGCAATGTGTCCCATCTTTCCGCATTGCCTGCATGCTTTGTCCTTGAACCAGCAGTCCCTCTGGTCATGGGTGGATCTGCCACAGCGATAACATCTCTCGAAACCCCGTGTCATTTCATGGGTGCCGAAGTCCTGTGGCTTTTGCTGTATCTCTGCAGCTCCTCTTGCTGCTGCTTCGTATGATACAGCCACACTGAAAGCCTTGTCCAGTGTCAAATCTTTCTCAGAAAGTAGCCTTTTCTGTGTTCCTTCATTTAGGAGACCGCAGATGAATTTGTCTCGTAGAGAATCTGCCAGTCCTGCCCCGGATTGGCAGTGCTTTGACAGCTTTCTTAATTCGGTGAGGTAATCAGCGTTACTTTCATTCTTGTGCTGATTCCTCCTGAAGAATTTGAATCATTCCGCTATCAGCAGCGGTGTTGGGTTTAAGTGCTCCTGTAGGGTATCAACAATCTCCTTAAAATTCTTGTCCATCGGTTTGGCTGGAGTGATTAAGTTTTGTAACAGCCCCATGTCCTTGCGCCCATCAGATTTAGAAGTACCGATGCCTTTTTATCATCCTCTACTTCATTCGCTGTGCAATATACCTCCACTCTTTCCACATATGTGGTCCAATCCTGTATATCACTATCGAAAGCAGTAATATTACCAGTCTTAGGCATCCTGAAAATCAAAAATGGCACCTCCCGCGCTTTCCTTTCTTCCCTGCCGAGAAAAAAATGGCGCCTCCCGCGCTTTCCCGCCGCTGCCGCTGCTGACAATGCTGTTCTCCGCGGTTTTTATTTACACAGATATTTTTAATAGTTGGAGACTCGTTCCCGCCGGACTCTCTGGGACTTTTCCCTCCCTCTGCTTGGTCCGAACGCCGACCTGCTTTGCAGCGCCGGCCGTCTCCTGAGTGCTCCACCCTCCGTCTCTGTTTGCCTCCGCCTTCCGACTCGCTGCTCGGCCCCGCTGCAGAGCCACCCGATTGAGCCCCAGCCCGCCGCCCAGGAAGGATTAGTGCAGTACCTGCCACCAGCCCGGCTAGCTGGTGAACTCACAGTTTTTTTTTCTTCGACCTTCGTCTGAGGAATCGATCTCCTTGAGGTGCTGCCGAATTGCAGGTGAGTCCGTTTCCAATTCGTCGCCACTGTTGTATCCGTGTGTTAATGGAGACATGGAATGCAGGAGTTGGTTTAACAGGTGTTTACTGAACAAAGTCTGGAGGTGAACTAAAAGATACAAGACGCTATACAGGCTTATATACCCGAGTGGTCACTACCGGTATTACAGTACACAGGGGCTCTTAAAGGTACATACACTACAAAAGTCATGTTAACAGGAGCCAAAATGGTGAGTAAAATAGAAAAAGGAAAAACGCACACTGCTGCAATAAGGGGTGCGTGTGTGAGGATGTGGTTCAGTCATAAAGGGTTATTTTCTGAGTTTGCACTCTCTCATCCAGGAACCTGACACACCAGGGGTGCATATCAAAAATTTGGCCGTGCACTGCCTTTGATTTTCTGATCATTTCAAATTAATAGTCAGAAAGCCATGCGCAGCAGGTGCCGCATTCTGATAAGCTTTCCTGAAAGGCAAGGCTCCCTGCTGGGAGCACAAAGTTGGACAATTACTGCCAAACTGTTGGGCAGAGTGAAGGAAATTTTGTAAAAATGGTTCTCCCATCCAGTTTTTCTCCTCGAGGCTGACTCATACTAGAGTATGGCTCCGCTGGCACTGATCACCCTCCACTTCCTTGGCCATGTGACCGTTTTATTTAAATGAGAATGAATAGACTATTCAATGATGGGAAGCATCACAGTCAAGACTGAGTCTGGCATGTGCACTTTCCAGCAGAGATCACTGGGGAGCAACCAGGAGTGGAAATCCTGCCTGATATTCCCTCTCCTTAGCCCATGAGCACTGGAGCCAATTGTAGCACCACTGCTGTCACCTGAGACCTTCCAATCTGTATGGCTAAGCAACACATTGTTTTTGTCAATGAAACCATCAAGGAGCTGCAAAAGGAACTTACCTCTGTATTTAACCTGTATTATGCCTGATCTGGTTTAATGTTGACACTGGGCAGACAAAATAGGAAAATCTTCCACTCCCCCAATATCGACATATCTCACATTGATTTTCACAAAAATTCAGAAAAAATAAATGAACTGAGAAATAATTCAATTATAAACAGGGAAGGACCTTTCATACAACTGTTCTGACTTCAAGCGCAAAGATTGTTCCAGAGATAGTAGTGGGGAAGTGATGCAGGGAAGAAAATATGACAGCAAAAACATTTATTTTTAAATCTACAAATTTATACCTTTTGCAAACATAAAATGGATGCCCTAAATTGTTGGTTCATTATTATAACTGATGTTTCATTTGAAGAAAAACTTACATCACAAATGTTTGCAACTAGATCTGTCAATTGATAAAAATGACTTTTGAAGCATTCAAAATTATCTTTGTAAAAAATTGCAATAAGTGGCATATTTTGCTTAGGTACATGACATTCATTTTGATTTTTGACAGTTTCCAATTCTAGTCCACAGTGTTAAAAATACACATGGGATAACACAGCAGTGATGATCTATTCCTGAAAGACCAGTAACTTGGCACTCATGACTTATACCAGTCTTTGACATAAATCTGCAGGTAGTTATGATTCATAATCATATCATTTAGTCTCCCTAACCCCAGTGTTCACTGATCATGGATTTAGGTGTAACAATGACTGTGCTGTGTGGGAGTGCACAGTTGCTTTTATTTTACATGTCACGATGATACACTGATACAGTTTCTGGGTCAGATGCACATGCTCCAATAGCATCCTGAAGCAATCACACTCCAGTGGATCTGATTGGACTACTGTGTGCCAAAAGCAGCTCGTTTCCAATGATAGATGTATGACAATGATGAATGTCAGCATTGCATCAATGATGACACGACCGATACCAAGTTATCACGGACACAAATAACTATGAGGTAGGGACATTGAATTTACATCAGTCTTCCTTTTATGGAAAATAATTAACTATAACACATTGAGCTTTGTGTTAGAAATACACTGCAACATATTTATTTTTCATTATGACTGACTAAGCTGTCTCTTGTTCAGGGCTTTTTGTTTTCTTTGTTGCTTTCTGGCAGATGAACTGAAGTACAGTAAATATAACTGTTTTACTTGGAAATTAAAGCCATTCCTCCCAGATAAACCTGACTGCTATCAAAAATAAAATGGATGAGCACTGTCAGCTGTTCGTTTTGATGTGGTGTAAGGATGTATTCTGTGCATATCTTTAATCCTTTCAGCCCCCAATTAAATTTTCAAGATTCAAATACGTTTTTATATTTAACAAAAACTGCTCCACCACCCCCGAACAATTTTGTCTGCTCCTCTTCTGAAGGTGCTGATTCACACTAAGATATAGTGGTTGTACAGATAGCAGTGTGAGCTGTTCAGAGCCTGGAGATTTCTTTTACGACATATAAATATCTATAAGTAGATCGAGAGAGCCCTGGCACATTTCAGGAAAGAAAGAAGCCATCCAGGCTATTCTTTCACACACATTCTTACAACCATTTGAAGGACAATGGGTAGTAGCAGTTCACCTGGCTGTCCTTTTAGTTAAGGAATGGTCCATGATTCACGGGTAGTCTAAAAGAGATAGTTGGAAAAATTTGGCTTTGCTGCTGTATATAAAAATCTAGTTAAACTGCAAAGGGAACCTCGGGGGAGGGGAGGAGGAGGAGGAGGAGGAGGGGAGCACTCAAAGGTTTATAACATTCTGTCAAAAAAGTTGACCTATTTGCTCATTCTGGTTCAGTAGATAAATATACCACCTGGTGTGATACTGAGCAATACAGAACAGTTCCTCCAGCACCATGCCAAGTGCCATTCATTTTGTGTAAGCCGAGATAGTGAAGTGTTAGCATATTATTTTACCACAGAGGGCTCATCTTTAGTGTCCTTGCCTGACACCCCTATACTGTCCAGCAGAGGTTACCATTAATGTGGAGGCATCCTGGCTGAGATCAGGTAACTTTACATAGGACAGGGATTGAACCTGGGAGTTTTATGCTCAGCACCCTACTGAATAGTATATTTATTTATTAAAGCTGCAGAATGGAATAAACCTTTCAGTGCCCCTTCACCTCATCCCCTGGGCTCCTCCTGTATGTAGTTTTACTAGATATTTGTAAAGCCAGATTTAACCAGCAGCAGATGAATAAACTCTCCCATGCTCCTGCCATTTACTATCTTTTTTTAATTGTTCCTGCATCACGTACCATTCTCTAAATAAAAGGGCCAGGCAGGTGATCGTCGACCATCCCTCGTCTTTTAAATGGTTACAAAGATGCCCGCAAGATGACTCAAACTCTAATTGTACTTCCCACTTTCCTCAGAAATGGCTTCTGATATACTTGTACAATAAAAGAAAATTCCAGACTGTGAAAAATTTATATTTAACACAGAATACTCTTCGAATTCCGAGTTCCAAGTGTTAACTTGATCATTTAAAAGGCATCGTCATCCTAAAAATTGGGCAAGCGATTTATTTTGCGCTGATTATAAATACGCAACAATATCAATCATGTTGGGCAATGTGTAAATCTTGCTGACTTGTTCCCACGTCACATCATTAACATTAGCTGCTTTTATGTTGTGCGAGACCCATGCTAGTAGGCTTTGCACAGCCAGCTGAAAGTAACCTTGTTGGGATTTGCTGAAATCGGTAGCTGGGAAGGGCCAGTATGGTAAATATAGTAAATATAAATTGCAAAACAGCTATTGTTGATGTATTGGAATTATCAGGCGTGGGCGAAAGAATTGATCTGGTGAGTCTTTGCCACAACATAATAAAAGTGCACAAAATGGACTTTATTTATGACTTTTCCACACATAGTGACCAGAACAATTTTATCCACATGATTAGCAATCTTTTACACCAGGTCATATGCCACACTCTAGCCAAAATATACAAGGAAACTGGAACATAAGAACATAAGAATTATGAGCAGTAGTAGGCTATACGGCCCCTCGAGCCTGCTCTGCCATTCAATAGGATCATGGCTGATCTTCGACCTCAACTCCACTTTCCCGCCCGATCCTCATATCCCTTGATTCCCCTAGAGTCCAAAAATCTATCTATCTCAACCTTGAATATACTCACCAACTCAGCATCCACAGCCCTCTGGGGCAGAGAATTCCAACAATTCACAACCCTCTGAGTGAAGAAATTCCACCTCATCTCAGTCTTAAATGGCCGACCCTTTATCCTGAGACTATGCCCCCTAGTTCTAGACACTCCAGCCAGGGGAAACAACCTCTCAGTATCTACCCTGTCAATCCTCCTCAGAATCTTATGGGGGCAAAATTGCCTCGCGACTTCTTTGGGGCACTTGCTTCGCAGAGGCGCTACTTTTAGCGCCCTGAAAAAGTTAGCGCCCCGCGCCCGTAATTCACTTGGAGCGCCCCAAGAGGAGGGTGGGGCGCTACTGGAAGCATCCCGCCTCCCTCTTGGGGCGCTGCGAGTAAATATCGCGGCACATCACGTCACGGTACTGCAGCCCTTCCTCCCCTTATTAAAGCTGGGCCACCAGGGATCGGAGTGCCGCAAAAGAGCCCGGCACTCAAGAGGAGTGCCAGGCTCATGAAACGCAGCCGGCACCCCGCGAGGGGGGCTTCACAGGAGGCCGGGGACAGCAACGGGGGCAGGTGCTGGCAGGTGGCCAGCAACAAAAATGACCGTCCAGCGCCTCCCCTTTAATTTGCGACACCCCGGCCGCATGTAGCCCCCCCACCCCGATCCTGTCAGGCATAGTATCTGGCGGTAAGTCAGGGGGCACTACCGAATATCACGGCTGGGGCACGAGCGGGGCACTGTGCACAGTGATGATGTCATTGTTGGAGGCGCAACGCTGCGGGGCGCTAACGGTTACCGTCGCCGCTAACCTCCCTCTTAAGGCGCTAACGGGAGGCACAAATCAACCGAATTTTTCCCCATATATGTTTCAATGAGATCACCTCTCATTCTTCTAAACTCCAGAGAGTAAAGGCCCAATCTAAACAATCTCTCCTCATAGGACAACCATCTCATCCCAGGAATCAATCTAGTGAACCTTCGTTGCATTGCCTGTAAGGCAATTTTTTTTAAATTCGTTCCTGGGATGTTGGCGTCGCTGGCAAGGCCAGCATTTATTGCCCATCCTTAATTGCCCTTGAGAAGGTGGTGGTGAGCCGCCATTTCAGAGGGCAGTTAAGAGTCAACCACATCGCTGTGGGTCTAGAGTCACCTATAGGCCAGACCAGGTAAGGACAGCAGATTGCCTTTCCTAAAGGATATTAGTGAACCAGGTGGGTTTTTATGACAATCCAATAGTTTATGTCCTTCCTCAGATAAGGAGACACAGTATTCCAGGTGTGGTCTCACCAAAGCCCTGTACAATTGTAGTAAGACTTCCTTACTCTCATACCCCAACCCCTTTGCAATAAAGGCCATCATGCCATTTGCCTTCCTAATTGCTTGCTGTACCTGCATGCTAACTCTCTGTGTTTCCTGTACAAGGACACCTAAATCTCTCTGAATACCAACATTTAATAGGTTCTCACCATTTAAAAAATATTCTGTTTTTCTCTTCTTCCTACCAAAGTGAATAACTTCACATTTTCCCACATTATACACCTTATTGCCCAATGTCGACATAGGCTAATTTCAATCAGAAGATTTCATAAATTTGTTGCTTTCCACTAATTAAACAAAAGTGAGTTTTATGGGCATTCATGGTTAAATTGCAATCTGTTGAAATTAACATAACCCCTTCCATGTAATTTCAACTCACAGACAGCAGAGCAAATCTATCAGTTGAGGACAAAAGCTTGCAAATGCTCTCTAGAAACCAGTTAATTGCTGCCTACTGTAAGTGGGAAATATCCACAGTATTCTTTTTTCTGTATAGGTGGAGCTCTAAGAATGAAATAATGCTAGAAAATGGATACTTGAATCTGCAGCTCATTCCTTCCATTTTCTTTTCTGAATGCAATGACTCGTGTTGGAGTATGGTTCTGCAGACACCAGCAGCACCTTACCATTCTTCATGTGTGAACCTAGACAGTGAGTCTCAGGATGGTATTCAACCATAAGAGGTATCATAGCTGAGCCCAACCCCATCCTCACTCAACACCCAGCATGGGTCACTGGATAACAAGCCTGCGCAAGAACCCTTGCTGATGTTTTTCTCTTCTTTAGCTTGAAGACATGGAGATGAATCGTTGCATCCCACCACCACACTATTTGAGATCACCAAACTCAGGACAGTGCTGAAAATGAACCTAGGACATTCCTGGTCCCATGTGCTTTAATACGACATAATGGTAGGTATTGCAAGGCCACGCCATCAGCGCAGAGCTTTGCATGCAGCCACCATTTATCAGGTAACCCTGGGTGCATGGTATGTGATTTTCTGTCCTTTGATTTAATTGATTCCCCTGATGCTCAGTGGTTACCCTATTTACCCGTTGGCATCAAGGGAATCATCTTCAGTACCAGTTCCAAGGTATTGACTGCGGGCAACTACAAGTGTACAGAGGTAAAAAGAAATATGAAGTTTGGACCACTCGACTGGCAAATGTTTAGATCAAACCAAGCAATTCCATAGAAAGAGAGATATGGCTCCACCAATGTTTCAGTTGGTTAATACGATAACAAAATACTGCAGATGCTGGAAAACCAAAATAACAACAGAAAATGCTGGAAAAACTCAGCAGGCCAGGCAACATCCGTGGAGAGAAATTAGAGTCAACGTTTCGGGTCAAAACCCTTTATCAAGACTAAAGAGGCACAGGGAATGAAATAGATTAAGAGGCCGGGCTGGGAGAGAACAAAAGAGAAGAGACATTAAGAGGTATTCAAAACGAGACGAGATGGTGATAGGACTAGTGGAGACAAAAGACAGCTCTAGATTAGGTGTGAAATGTGCTGCCAGAATGGGAGACAGCTGCCATGTGGGAGAGAGAAAAAAAAAGGAAAGGGGGGAAACCAAAACAAAGGTGTGGATAAAAAATATAAGTAAAAATGTAATAGGGGCCGAGGTTATGATCTGAAATTGTTGAACTCGATATTGAGTCCGGAAGGCTGTAAAGTGCCTAATCGGAAGATGAGGTGCTGTTCCTCGAGTATACATTGAGCTTCCATGGAACAATGCAAGAGGCCAAGGGCGGTGAGGTCCGAGTTGGAATGGGGCGGTGAATTAAAATGACAGGCGACCGGAAGCTCAGGGTCACCCTTACGGACTGAATGGAGGTGTTCCGCAAAGCGGTCACCCAATCTGCGTTTGTTCTCCCCAATGTAGAGGAGACCGCATCGTGACCAGCGAATACAGTATACTAGATTGCAAGAAGTACAAGTAAATCGCTGTTTCACCTGGAAGGGGTGTTTGGGGCCCTGGAGAGTGGGAAGGGGGGAGGTATAAGGGCAGGTGTTACATCTCCTAAGCTAGCACGGGAAGGTGCCAGGCAAAGGGGAAGGGGTGCTGGGGGTGACAGAGGAGTGGACTAGGGTGTCTCGGAGGGAGCGGTCCCTACGGAATGCTGAAAGGGGAGGGGAGGGGAAGATGCGTTTGGTGGTGGGATCACTTTGGAGGTGACGGAAATGGCGGAGGATGATCCGTTGAATGTGGAGGCTGGTGGGGTGAAAGGTGAGGACAAGGGGAACCTTATTGTGGTTCCGGGAGGGAGGGGCAGGGGTGAGGGCAGAAGTGCGGGAGATAGAACGGACACAGTCGAGGGCCGTGTCAACCACGGTAGAGGGGAATCCTCGGTTGAGGAAAAAGGAAGACATGTCGGAAGCACTGTTGTGGAAGGTGGCATCGTCGGAGCAGATGCGGCGGAGACGGAGAAACTGGGAGAATGGAATAGAGTCCTTACAGGAGGCGAGGTGGGAGGAAGTGTAGTCCAGGTAGCTGTGGGAGTCAGTGGGCTTGTAGTGAATATTGGTCAATAACCTATCCCCAGAGATGGAGACGGAGAAGTCGAGGAAGGGAAGGGAAGAGTCAGAGATGGACCATGTGAAGGTGAGGGAAGGGTGGAAATTGGAGGCAAAGTGAATGAAGTTGTCTAGTTCAGGGTGAGAGCAGGAAGCGGCACCGATACAGTCATCAATGTATCGGAAAAAGAGGTGAGGGAGGGGACCTGAGTAGGACTGGAACAAAGAGTGTTCCACATATCCCACGAAAAGGCAGGCATAGCTAGGACCCATGCGGGTACCCATAGCAACACCTTTGATTTGGGGGAAATGAGTGGAGTTAAAGGAGAAGTTGTTCAATGTGAGAACAAGTTCAGCCAGGCGGAGGAGGGTAGTGGTGGATGGGGACTGGTCGGGCCTCTGTTCAAGGAAGAAGCGGAGTGCCCTCAGGCCATCCTGGTGGGGGATGGAGGTGTAGAGGGATTGTACGTCCATGGTGAAAAGGAAGCGGTTGGGGCTAGGAAACTGGAAACTGTTAAAGTGGCGGAGGGCGTCCGAAAAGTCGCGGATGTAGGTGGAAAGAGACTGGACAAGGGGAGAAAAGATAGAGTCGAGATAGGAAGAGATAAGTTCCGTGGGGCAAGAACAGGCTGAAACGATGGGTCTACCAGGGCAGTCCTGTTTGTGGATCTTGGGAAGGAGGTAGAAGCGGGCTGTGGGGGGTTGGGGAACTATGAGGTTGGTGGCCTGACACTGACCTCATCTCCTCTGGAGATCTTCCCCCCGCCTCCTGTAAGGACTCTATTCCATTCTCCCAGTTTCTCCGTCTCCGCCGCATCTGCTCCGACGATGCCACCTTCCACACCAGTGCTTCCGACATGTCTTCCTTTTTCCTCAACCGAGGATTCCCCTCTACCGTGGTTGACACGGCCCTCGACCGTGTCCGTTCTATCTCCCGCACTTCTGCCCTCACCCCTGCCCCTCCCTCCCGGAACCACGATAGGGTTCCCCTTGTCCTCACCTTTCACCCCACCAGCCTCCACATTCAACGGATCATCCTCCGCCATTTCCACCACCTCCAAAGTGATCCCACCACCAAACGCATCTTCCCCTCCCCTCCCCTTTCAGCATTCCGTAGGGACCGCTCCCTCCGAGACACCCTAGTCCACTCCTCTGTCACCCCCAGCACCCCTTCCCTTTCGCCTGGCACCTTCCCGTGCAAGCGCAGGAGATGTAACACCTGCCCTTATACCTCCCCCCTTCCCACTCTCCAGGGCCCCAAACACCCCTTCCAGGTGAAACAGCGATTTACTTGTACTTCTTGCAATCTAGTATACTGTATTCGCTGCTCACGATGCGGTCTCCTCTACATTGGGGAGAACAAACGCAGATTGGGTGACCGCTTTGCGGAACACCTCCGTTCAGTCCGTAAGGGTGACCCCGAGCTTCCAGTCACCTGTCATTTTAATTCGCCGCCTCATTCCCACTCGGACCTCACCATCCTTGGCCTCTTGCATCGTTCCACAGAAGCTCAACGTAAACTCGAGGAACAGCACCTCATCTTCCGATTAGGCACTTTGCAGCCTTCCGGAGTCAATATCGAGTACAACAATTTCAGATCATAACCTCGGCCCCTATTACATTTTTACTTATTTTTTTTCCAACCGTTTGTTTTGGGTTTTCTCTCCCCCCTTTCCTTTTTTTTTCTCTCTCCCACATGGCAGCTGTCTCTCATCCTGCCAGTACACTTCACACCTAATCTGAGCCGTCTTTTGTCTCCACTGTCCTATTACCATCTCGTCTGGTTTTGAATACCTCTTAATGTCTCTTTACTTCTTTTGTTCTATCGCAGCCCTGCCTTCGATCTATTTCATTTCCTTTCCAGTTTTGAAAAAGGGTTCACCCGAAACGTTGACTCTAATTTCTCTCCACGGATGTGGCCTGGCCTGCTGAGTTTCTCCAGCATTTTCTGTTGTTATTTCAGTTGGTTAAGACTGGCTTTGTATTTAGAGGCACAACAGTAAGGTTGGACTTGCACAAAATCTTAATTAGACTTAATTTTGGGTATCCCATTATAGGGAGGATATAAAAGCAATGGAAAAGGTGTAGCATAGATTCACGAGGTTGTTGTCAGGGATGAAGGGTTGCAATTATGAAGAGAGGCTAGAGAAGTTGGAGCTTTTTCACTGGAGCTAAGAAGGTTAAGCAGTGATCTGCTGGAGATCTTTGAGATTATGAAGGGTTAAGATAAGGTAAATAGTAACAGATTATTTCCACTGTTTGAGGAGATGGTAAAAGGAGAGCATAAGTTTGAGAGTCACATAAAGAATTAAAAGGAAGTTAGAAAACATTTCTTTTCACAAAGGATGTGAGATTGTAAATTAATTGTCACAAACTGTTTTGGAAGCAGAGTCATGGGGTAATTTAACTTTTAGCCATCGTGTGAAACAGATAATCAAATCAGCCACTCGTTCTACACCTCTCCTAATTTCCCTTTCCATTGAAGTCAATAAATTCTTTTAAAAGAGAATTAGAAGGTTACTTGAAAAAGAGGAATATTAAAGGATAGGGGGAGTGAACAGGCGAGTGAGATTAGACTAGATGGTTCATGTAGAAAAAAACACTGACAGTCTTATTGGCCCAATTGGCCTATTTTTGTGCTGTAGCATACTATGATTCTATAAGACAGTGTGCAATGAATCCATCTAGACCTGAAGGTCTAGGTTCGACTCCTAGGGCTGGATTTTCTCAGCCCCGAGGAGGCGGGTATGGAGGCGGGACTGCCGGGAAAGTTGCAGAATTTGGGGGCAGATGGCAAACCCGCCCCCAACCCACCTCCATGCCCTCTTGCCAGGAGGCGGGAAGCCACACGGCCCCGGGTCCCGTCTCCTTGGTGTATTGATTTGTATGTGGGTTCAATGACGACACATTCATGAAAGAGAATGACTTTTTATCTAAAGTATGTTCAACTCAGTTAACAGCATTACAGGAGACACCATCTTAGAGATTCATCTAAAACAAAACTAAAACTAAACTGCTTGTCTCTCACATGCCCTCTGCTGGTCAGGCATAAATAATCAATCAGGCAAATATGCTGGTAAGGCATAAATAATCAAACAGGCAAATACCATCACTATTTGCTGATATCATTACATCTCCCTTTCTTAAAACAAAAGTATTTTACTTTTATCTAACAACATGTTTTCTTTGTATTACTCTGCATTTTAACTGTAACACTTAATGAACTTACATTATCATTATCATTATCAAGGTTTTTTAACCTTGTTTTGTGTGTTCACATGAAATATGTAAATACCTAGAACTTGAAGAGAGAATAAGATAACATTACTTCCTTCTATAACAAGAGTCCTTAAACTTGCTCAATGAGTCTCTCAGGAGGCTTCACGCGTCTTGAGGATTTTCTGATTGATTGTCCTTGAATCTGAGTTGTTGCCTCAGATGATGGTTTCTCAGCTGTGTGATCAGGTTGTTCAACAGTATCAGTCTCTTGACCTGCTGTGTGATCAGGTTGTTCAACAGTATCAGTCTTTTGACTTGCTGTGGCTGGTCCCATGAGAAGATCCCGACGATTTCTTCGCAGAACAGCACCCTCATCTGTCTGAATGGTGTATGATCTTGGTTGAACTTCACTCAGGACAGTTCCCTTCTGAGTCCATATGTTTGTTTTGTCTTTGAACCTTACTTGGTCACCAGTGTGGAGTTCAGGTAGGTTTTGTGTTCCTCTGTCATAGTAGTACTTTTGCTTTTCTTTCTGTTGTTCTTTGAACTTCCTCACTTTCTCCCCCTCTTTTGTTTTCAGGAGGTTCTCCGGGACAGGTAGGTTTGACCTTAGCAGATGTCCCATAAGGAGTTGGGCTGGTGACATACCACACTTGAGCGGCGTTGTGCGGTATACAAGCATGCTCTGGTAGAAGTCAGTTCCAGTGTCTTTTGCCTTGTACATCAGTCTTTTCACTGTCTGGACCGATTTTTCCACTAGTCCATTGGACTGTGGAAAGTGAGGACTTGACGTTGTGTGGACAAAGTCCCACTCTTTGGCAAAGTGTCAGAAACTTGCATTGTAAAACTGGGGTCCGTTGTCTGTGAAGACCTCGCTTGCCACGCCATGTCTGGAGAATATGGCTTTCATACATGTTATCACAGCATCTGCAGTGGTGGTGTACAGTCTACAAACCTTTGGATACAGGGAGTAATAGTCTGTGACTACAAGATAGTCCTTCCCTTGACATACGAATAGGTCAGCGCCTACCTTCTGGTAAGGTCTGTCTGGCGCTGGGTGTGGCTTTAGTGGTTCTACCGGATTGCTTGCTCGATATTTCAGGCATATTGTGCAGTTTGACACCTCATTTGTCACATCTTGGTTGATTCGTGGCCAGTACATCACCTCTCGTGCTCTTTTCTTACACTTTTCGATTCCCAGATGTCCTCCATGGATCCTTTTTAGCATCTCTTTTCTCAGACTCTTTGGGATAACTATTTTACTTCCTTTGTAGATGATGTGTTCGACCACTGATAGTTCCGCCCTGCAGTTCCAATACTCTGCCATGTCAGGTGAGCAGTCTTGCTTCATGTTGGGCCATCCATCCAAGATGCTTTTCCTCAGTCGTCTCATTGTTTCATCTTTGTTTGTCTCAGTCTTTATGAGCTCCATTTTTGCATCTGCTATGGGCAGTGCACTTGTGATCATGTCCACGTAGGCGTTCACTTTTTCATCCATTTTGGTGTTTGCGGGCTCACTTGGGTCAACAGCTCTGGACAACGTGTCTGCTGTATACATCAGCTTACCCGGTGTGTACGCAACATTCAGTGTATAGCGTTGCAGCCTGATCATCATTCTTTGTATTCTAAGCGGACAGCTATTTAGTGGCTTTTGGAACAATGCAATCAAGGGCTTATGGTCAGTCTCTACACTGATTGCTTGTCCTGCCACAAACTGGTGAAATCTTTCACAGGCGTATGTGATGCTGAGCAGCTCCTTTTCTATTTGAGCATATCGCGTCTCCGCGTCTGTCATTGAGCGCGATGCATATGCAATAGGTTGCCAGTAGTCATATTTTTGCAGAAGAACGGCACCGAGCCCACTCTGTGATGCATCTGATGATATCTTGATGGGTCTTGCTGGGTCATAAAACCTCAGAACTGGTTCCTCTGTGAGCAGTTTCTTTAGATCGCTCCATGACTTCTCATGCTCATGATTCCATTCCCATTCTATGTTCTTTTCAGTTAGTCTTCTCAGTGGCGCCATCTTTTCTGAGAGGTTGGATATGAATTTACCCATGTAGTTGATCATTCCATTAAACCTCTGCACGTCCTTTTTGCATTGTGGCTTTGGCATATTCTCAATGGCGGACACCTTTCTGGGATCTGGTCTGATGCCCTCACTGCTAAGGATATCTCCCACGAATGTCAGTTCTGTCACCCCGAGCTGGCATTTCTCTCTATTCAGCTTCAGGTTTGTTTTCCTTGTTGCTTCCAGCACTTTTTTCAGTCTCTCGTCATGCTCAGTTCTCATGGTTCCCCATACGATGATGTCATCCATTGATGTATCAACTCCCTCCAGGTGCTCATAGATCATATGGTTAGTTTTGTGATACACTTCAGGGGCTGAGGCAATGCCAAATGGTAACCTTAGGAATCTGTATCTGCCAAATGGACTGTTGAACGTGCACAGTCTTGAACTTGCCTCATCCAGTTTCATCTGCCAAAATCCTGATGATGCATCTAACTTGCTGAAATACTTTGCATTTGCAAACTGTGACATGATTTCCTCACGTGTAGGAAGCTTGAAGTGCTCTCTCTTTATTGCTCTGCTTAGATCTCTTGGATCCAGGCAAATTCTGAGCTTTCCATTCTTTTTGTCCACAACGACGAGGGAACTCACCCACTCAGTTGGCTCATCTATCTTCTGAATCATGTTCAGGCTTGCCATCCTGTCCAACTCTGCCTTCAGTTGCTTTTGAAGAGCAAACGGAACTTTTCTGCATGGATGTATGACCGTTGGCATACTTTTATCTACTCTGATCATGTGTTCTCCTGGAAGGCAGCCTAGACCCTGAAATAGGTCATTGTACTCTTTCATGAGTTCATCATACACTGTCTCTCCTTCGCTTTCCACAACAAGGACTCTCTTTACCAGGTTCAGTCTCTCACAGGCTTTTAAACCTAGTATGGCTTGCACATCCTTTGGCACCACGATTAATGCTAGCGTGTGCTCTCTGTCCTTGTGTGTCACTTTGACAATGCATCTTCCTTTCACTGGTATATCAGTACCTGAGTATCCTGTCACTTTCACTTTGATTCCATGTATCTTTGGTCTGGGTCTAATTTTCTTAAAATCAGTCTCTGATATCACATTAACTTGTGCTCCAGTATCCAATTTAAATGGAATGTGTATGTCATTCACTTTTAGTGTCAACATCCAGTCTCTTTTTTCTTTTTTGTTTTCTGACACAACATCCACATTGAACTCCTCTATCTCGCTTTCATCTACTGCATGGACCTTGCTTTGTTGCGCTTGGTTCTTGCAGCAACGGGCATAATGGTTGTTTTTGTTGCAACTATTGCATGTTTTACCATATGCTGGACACTTTCTTGGTGGATGCTGTGTACCACATCGACTACATGACTTTCGATTGTCCCTTTCATTTTTGTTCGCTGGCCACGCCTCTTTTTTCACATTGGCGCTCTTTTTGTTAAACGGTTTGTGTCCATTCTTACTCACTGCATCCACGTTGCAGCTACTGTCACTGAACAGCTCCTTTGCCTGCGACTTCACAGTCTCTGTAGCTCTACACAGTGCTATGGCTTTTCCCAGGTCTAGATTTTGCTCTCTTAGCAGTCTTTCCCTTAGACCATTATCTGGAATACCACACACCAGTCTGTCTTTTATCAGCGAGTCTGTCAGTCCCCCAAATTCACACGATTTGCTTCTGTTTCTCAGTTCAGTCACATACTGATCAATAGTCTCTCCCGTTTTCTGTACACATGTGAAAAATCTGTGCCTCTCAAACGTCACGTTACGTTTAGGTATGCAGTAGGCCTCAAACTGTTCCATTATTTTATCCAACTTCATTTTGTCTCCATCAGCAGCGAATGTGAAGTTATTATACACCTCCAGCGCTTCATCACCCACGACATGTAAGAACACTGACGCTTTCATTTTATCACTTTTCTCGTCAGCTCCGATTGCCGCTAAATACAACTCCAAACGTTGTTTGAATCTCCTCCAATTTTCAGCCACATTACCTGTCAACTGAAGCTTCGCCGGTGGGTGTAAACCTTCCATTTTTCACTTCGTTAGCCATTCTCCAATGGTAAGTAACGATGTTCTCTTTTGGCTTGCTAATATGTGGAGAGCTGATTTCGCTGGATAGATTGCTTGCCACTATCTCGTTGAGTTGCTAACTTCAGATTTTTCCTCTTCATCTCTTTCAATCACTTCTGACACCATGTATTGATTTGTATGTGGGTTCAATGACGACACATTCATGAAAGAGAATGACTTTTTATCTAAAGTATGTTCAACTCAGTTAACAGCATTACAGGAGACACCATCTTAGAGATTCATCTAAAACAAAACTAAAACTAAACTGCTTGTCTCTCACATGCCCTCTGCTGGTCAGGCATAAATAATCAATCAGGCAAATATGCTGGTAAGGCATAAATAATCAAACAGGCAAATACCATCACTATTTGCTGATATCATTACACTTGGAGGCGGGAAGGGATTAAAGCCTTTTAACTGCCTGTCAATAGGTAGTTAACAGGCAGAAAATAGGATTATCCCCATTTTTGGCGCTGAAGTGCAGGCTTCCCGACCTGGGGGAACCGCGCCAGGGTGTAGGAGGCGAAGAGGAGGTCTGCGGGGGTCGGAGGGGTCTGAAAGTGCAATGTAGAGGTGAGTGATGGGTGCAAGTGTGGCGTGGTAAGTATGTGAGGTGAGTGTATAGTGTTAGAAAATGTTACCTTACCTTTGATTCTATCTACAGCATTCAGCCACTGTGGAGTCGTAGTCCCCGACATCTCCATTGTAGAGATCACAGACTGGCTGTTGGATCCTCCAACCCAACAGCCAGCTGATTAATGCAAAGTTGAAAGGTTTGATGAGTCCTGAACACAAGGACTCATCAAACTACACAGCATGCCAGTGTTTGAGAGTTTCACAGAGCTGTCAAATGATGACATTTCTTCTTTCAAAAGTTCTTGACAGATGACACGTCATATGTTGACGTGCTCTGTCACTGACTTCCCCCTAATTAGGCTTAACAAGGTCAATCAGGGTAAAATCCCGCTGGTTGGCCAGAAGCTGATTGAGGCGGGATTGAAAGCCGGCAAGCAGCAGTCCCACCTCCAAAAGCTTCCCATTGAGAAAATCCAGCTCCTAGTCTCTTCTGAACTAGCTGATATCAATTTGGATAGAAAAGGGGACATTACAATTGTCCCCAGCTGTCCATAGGCTAGGGAGTGGAAAATCAGTCAGGATTCGCAATCCTAATCTACTTGTCAATAATCATTGCTGGAAAGTGTGCATTTGTTGTGGACCTCATGTGAGGAGAGGACAAAGTTTGTCTTTGATGCCTGCGCGGTCAAGTACATAGAATCATAGGAACAGGAGTAGGCCATTCAGCCCCTCGAGCCTGTACCACCATTCAATTAGATCATGGCTGACCTGTACCTCAACTCCATTTACACACCTTGGGCAGGATTTTTATTGAGCCGTGGAGGCGGGATTGGAGGCATGTGGGGGGTTAAAATCGCAAAAAGTGGCGTGCGGGACTACCCCTGCCTGGTTCCCAACTCCGAGCAATTTTAACTCAGGTGTGTCTGATGGTCCCGACTCCGTCCCGCATCCAACAGGTGGGACTGGTCGTTAAGGCCCTTAACAAGCACTAAATGGCCTCCATAATTCTAATTTAAAAGGCCCTTGCAATTTTAACCCTTTTCCCACATGAAACACGCTTGGTGGGAAACACGACAGTGAAACCTGGCGGGATCACTATTAGATTGCTGACTATCAACTGCAGGTCAACCATTAAAGAGGAGATTTGATCAGCCATCATTTGCAGATGGCAGGACTTAGTGGTCTCAGGTCTGGGGCAACTTTTAGAAGGCTTAACAACACCTGTGGAAGGTTGGAGCCTGACACCCATCTCCAGTGTTGTCTTGTTTTACACACTTTAAGAACATAAGAACATAAGAAATAGGAGCAGGAGTAGGCCAATCGGCCCCGCGAGCCTGCTCCGCCATTCAATAAGATCATGGCTGATCTGATCCTAACTGCCAATCTACTATCACTGAACCATCTCCTGAATCTAACAGAATTAGACACATGAAATAGGAGCAGGATCAGGCTACATGGCCCCTGGGCCCGCTCCGCTACCCACAGGGCCATGACCGATCTGAACCTAGATTCATGTCCAAATTCCTGCCCGTTCCCCATAACCCTTAATTCCCTTTACTTCTAGGAAACTGTCTATTTCTGTTTTAAATTTATGTAATGATGTAGCTTCTACAGCTTTTTGGGGCAGCATATTCCATGGACCTACCACCCTCTGAGTGAAGTAGTTCCTCCTCATCTCAGTTTTGAAAGAGCAGCCCCTTATTCTAAGACTATGCCCCCTAGTTCTAGTTTCACCCATCATCGGGAACATCCTCCCCGCATCCACCCGATCCAACCCCTTCACAATCTTATATGTTTCAATAAGATTGCCTCTCATTCTTCTGAACTCCAATGAGTAGAGTCCCAATCTACTCAACCTCTCCTCATATGTCCATCCCCTCATCCCCGGGATTAACCGAGTGAACCTTCTTTGTACTGACTCGAGAGCAAGTATGTCTTTTCTTAAGTATGGACACCAAAACTGTATGCAGTATTCCAGGTGCGGTCTCACCAATACCTTGTACAACTGAAGCAATACCTCCCTATTTTTATATTCTATCCCCCTAGCAATGAAAGCCAACATTCCATTGGCCTTCTTAATCACTTGCTGCACCTGCATACTAACCTTTTGAGTTTCGTGCACCAGGACCCCCAGATCCCTTTGTACTTCAGTACTTTCCAGTTTCTTGCCATTAAGATAATAACTTGCTCTACGATTTTTCCTGCCAAAGTGCATAACCTCACACTTTCCAGTATTGTATTCCATCTGCCAAATCTCTGCCCACTTACTTAGCCTGTCTATATCCCCTTGCAGGTTTTTTATGTCCTCCTCATTCACTACTTTCCCTCCCATCTTAGTATCATCTGCAAACTTTGATATGTTACACTCGGTCCCCTCCTCCAAATCGTTAATATAGATTGTAAAGAGTTGGGGACCCAGCACTGACCCCTGTGGAACACCACTAGTTACTGATTGCCAGTCCGAGAATGAACCATTTATCCCAACTCTCTGCTTTCTGTTAGATAGCCAATCCTCTATCCATGCCAGAATATTACCCCCAATCCCGTGATTTTTTATCTTAAGCAATAATCTTTTGTGTGGCACCTTGTCAAATGCCTTTTGGAAGTCTAAATACACCATGTCCACTGGTTCCCCTTTATCCACCCTATATGTTACTTCCTCAAAGAACTCCAGCAAATTTGTCAAACATGACTTCCCCTTCATAAAACCATGCTGACTTTGTCCTATTAAATTATGATTATCCAAATGTCCTGTTACTGTCTCCTTAATAATGGACTCCAATATTTTACCTACCACAGATGTTAGGCTTTGTATAAAAATAATAAATTGCAGGACAATGGAGTATTACAGTTTAACTCTTTTATTAAGCATTAGGTCTGTGATCTTACTCATAGCAGCACCAGTGAGGAAAAGCATGGCATTAGGACCCCTAGCCTGGGTCTTCCAAAACAATAGTAGTCCTTACAGATGCCTGCAGGCCAATGACAACTCTGCATGTGATCACATGTGAATATAATAGGTATCCCTTACAGATGCCTGTGGGCCAATGATAATTCAATATGCAAATGTCACATCCCCTTTCTTTTAAAAGAAAAATGTTATGCATTACTTTTAAACCTTTCTTCTACATAATGTTCTCGGTAGCATAAACATATAAGTAAACTCACTATTTAACTAGCACTGAAAACATCTCAACGTTTCAATAACGACGTACAGTTTTATTTTAGAGCAGCGATCCGCCTACACCCTTTGACAGTTCACAAGTCAAGGATAACTCTAGGCTTGACCTCTCGTCCCGACCTTGTGTGGTATGAAACTGAGCATGCTCCTGAATCGGTCAACAATTCAGGTTCAGGTTTAGGTTCAAGTAAGTATGATGTGTTTTGTGTATTGCTCTGTTCATCACACTCTGTTGAACTGATCCTCTCGTCAGAATGACGGTGTTGTTCCTTGGTGTTGAGGAGGTGCCTGCAATTGCGGCGGTACACCTGTTATTCTGGGGTGCGGACATGATACGATCGCTCAGTGTCAGCTGGCTGGATGACGACTGCTGGCTTCCAGTAGTCATGCTCCTGGATTCTGACGGATTCTCCATTGTGCAGCGGCGGCAGTAGTCCAGCTGACCTGTCATAATATCTGTTTTGGTGTTGCTGTCTCTGTACATGTTTTGCATGCACTTGCTTGCAGCTGACGACCTCTGGTTGCAGCTGCTGGTTGGTGCTTGGAAGGATTGAGTGAAGTCTGTGGCTCATCAACAGCTGTGCTGGTGACTTGAAGTTGTCAACCGGAGTGTTGCGGTACTCAAGGAGACTGATGTAAGGGTCTCTTTTGTCCACTTTGGCTTTGTCCATGAGTGTTTTTGCAACCTGGACAGTTTTTTCAGCAAGGCCATTACTTTGAGGATAATGTGGGCTTGATGTGACATGTGTGAAATCCCATGCCTTGGCAAACAACTCGAACTCTTTTGATTTGTATTGGGGGCCATTGTCTGAGACTAAAGTCTCTACCATGCCATGCCTGGCAAAGGCTGCCTTTAGCTTGTGGATTACAGCTGCAGATGTGGTGCTGTGAAGCTTGTCCAGTTCAAAAAATCTGCTGTAGTAATCAACAGTTGCTATGTAGTCCTCGTTTTTCCATGTGAACAGATCCGTTGCCGCGACCTGCCAGGGCCTGTCTGGGATACGGTGATGTATCATGGGCTCTTTGACATTTGATGGGCGACATTCTAGACAAATGGAACATGTTCCGACAATGTGTTTGCACATTCCGGGCCAAAACATGATGTCACGTGCTCTGTGAGGGTGCCGGTTAGTTCCCTCAGTAACCCCTAGATGGCACCTTCACTTGTTTGTTTCCTTTTGCTAAATTGTTACTTGTTTACTTAACTGCCTTTTATCAGGTTCATTGGTTTCACCTGGTTTTGCTTGTATTTAAGTTCTGTGGTTTCTTCCCTCTGTGCTCAGTCTTGACAAGCCGTTGGCCTAGTGGTTGCTTGTCTTGAGCTCCTATGTTTGTAACTGTTTACCTGTGTGATTCTAGTAAAGTACTTTTATTTAAGACTGCATACCTGCTTCTCGCCTCGTCTGTCTGCACTTGGGTCCAGAACCAGCCTCGCCCTGACAGCAAGACTGAGCCAGTATGGACCCAGCAGTGATGGAGGAACTTCGTTCCATTCTCTCCCATCAAGGTGCTTTCCTCGGCCGCCTTGAGCAACTTCTCCAAAGCATTTCGGACAAGACAGATACGTGGACTAAGACCATTCAGCACCCAGCCGCTGTGGCTTCTGCTCCGGATGTTCCTCTTCAGTCAGTTCCTTTGGATACCACCCCACCGGTCGCCGATCTCCAGACTCACTGAGAGCCTCGCCTATCCACGCCAGAGCGCTATGATGGTCATCCGGGCAAGTGTCGCGGCTTCTTGACCCAGTGCTCCCTAGTTTTTGAACTCCAACCCTCCATGTTCCTATCACCCTGCTCTAAGGTAGCGTTCATCATATCACTACTCTCGGGAAAAGCTCTCGCCTGGGCTACCGCTATCTGGGAGCAGCAATCTTTCATCTGCTCAGGCATTCTCCTTTTCGCCGAAGAGATGAGCAAAATCTTTGACCATCCTATGAGTGGACGGGAGGCAGCTAAGAGACTTTTGAATCTCCGCCAGGGCAACTGCAGCATAGCCGACTTCGTCATTGAGTTCCGCACACTCGCTGCGGAGAGCCGCTGGAACACCGAGGCCCTTCTCTCCACGTTTCTTCATGGCCTCTCCGAATCTATCAAAGGTGAACTGGCGTCCAGAGAGGTTCCGGAAGACCTTGACATGCTCATCTCCCTTGCCATCAGAGTGGATAACCGCCTCCGGGAGCATAGTAGAGAGAGGAGATTCACTACTTCCACAGAGGTGAGATCTTCCGGTGTTTCGAATCGGACCAAGAGTTTCCAAGTACCCCCGAGTCCACCTGTTAGCACCGAAGAGGAACCTATGCAACTCGGCAGAACTCGGCTCTCTCAGTTTGAGAGACAGAGGAGATTGAGAGAGGGGTGTTGTCTTTACTGTGGCCTGTCTGGCCATCTCAGAGCCACATGCCCTGAGCTTCAGGAAAAAGCCAGGAGGATTGGGAAAATACAGACAGATCAAATCCCTTCTCCTACCCCTTCTGTCTTCCAAACCCTGCTTCCCGCTCGTCTCACTTGGGAGGGACAACAGTACAACCTCCAGGCGTTTGTTGACTCCGGGGCCGCTAGCTGTTTTATTGATGCCACCCTTGTGCGCAGCCTGAAAATTCCTTTCTCCCGCCTTGACAAGCCTTTACAAGTCACCGCCCTCGACGGCAGGCCCCTTGGTTCTGGGCGTATTCATCATATCACCGGAGTATTACATGTCCAAGTAGGGGAGAGACATCAAGAGTTGCTGCAGATTCACCTTATCGATTCACCTGAGCTCCCTCTCATTCTTGGACATCCGTGGCTCTCTCTTCACAACCCTCACATTGACTGGACTACCAGGACTGTGCTGGAGTGGGGTCCTTCATGTCTAACCAACTGTCTTAAGGTCTTCCCTAGTCCGTCCCATCCTTCCTCTTCCGAGCCAGCTGATCAGCTGGACCTTGCTCATGTGCCCCCTGAATATTCAGACCTCTATGCTGTGTTTAGTAAGAAGCGGTCCACTACATTCCCCTCACACCGGTCCTACGACTGCGCCATTGATCTCCTGCCTGGCACTAGCCCCCCTCGGGGTCGGCTCTACTCTCTCTCTGGCCCTGAGAATGTTTCCATGGAGGAATACATCAAGGAAGCCCTCGCTACACGTTTCATTCGCCCTTCCACCTCCCCAGCGGGTGCTGGCTTCTTTTTTGTAAAGAAGAAGGATGGTGGTCTCAGGCCATGCATAGACTATCGGGGGCTTAACAAAATTACCATTAAGAACCGCTATCCTCTCCTTTTGATGTCTTCAGCATTTGAGCAGCTGAAGGGAGCTACCATCTTCTCCAAACTTGACCTCCGCAACGCGTACAACCTGGTCCGCATTAGGGAGGGGGATGAATGGAAGACTGCCTTTATCAGCCCTAGCGGTCACTGGGAATACCTCGTCATGCCCTTTGGTCTCACTAATGCTCCTGCTGTCTTCCAAGCTCTGGTCAATGACGTGCTCCGGGACCTGCTGAACCAGTTCGTGTTTGTTTATTTGGATGACATTCTCATCTTCTCCAAGTCCCCCCAGCAGCATATCCAACACATCAGACAGGTTCTGCAGAGGCTTTTGGAGAACCGTCTCTTTGTCAAACCCGAGAAATGTGAATTCCACGTCTCTAAGGTCACCTTCCTGGGCTACGTCATCTCCTGTGGAAGCGTCCAGATGGATCCTAGCAAGGTTCAAGCCGTCTTGAACTGGCCGCGTCCCACGTCGGTTAAGCAGGTTCAGTGGTTCCTGGGATTCGCCAACTTTTACAGACGCTTCATCCGCAACTTTGGCTCCAATGCCGCCTCCCTCTCCGCATTGACCAAAGGCTTGTCTCTACGGTTCAGTTGGTCTTCTGAAGCAGAACGGGCCTTCCAGGAGCTCAAACAACGTTTCACCTCTGCTCCCATCCTGGTACACCCGGACCCCACCCTGCCCTTTATCGTAGAGGTGGACGCCTCGGATATTGGAGTCGGGGCTGTCCTGTCCCAGCGCTCCCCTAAGGACCAAAAGCTATATCCCTGTGCCTTCTTTTCCCGTCATCTGAAGCAAGCAGAGAGTAACTACGATGTCGGCAACAGGGAGCTCTTGGCAGTTAAGTTGGCCTTGGAGGAGTGGAGACACTGGTTGGAGGGAGCAGAGCATCCTTTTGTCGTCTGGACTGACCATAAAAATCTGACATATATCCAGGACGCCAAGCGCCTCAACCCTCGGCAGGCCAGGTGGGCTCTCTTCTTTAACCGGTTCAACTTTCTCCTGTCGTACCGCCCAGGGTCTAAGAACCTCAAACCAGATGCCCTTTCTCGCCAGTTTGACCCCTCGGAAAAGGACCGGACCCCGGAACCTATCATCCCCAGTTCCTGCATCGTTGCTCCTGTCGCATGAGAGATTGAGACGGTGATGCAAGAGGCCCAACGTCAGGAGGCTGACCCTGGAGGAGGCCCTCCTAATAGCCTTTATGTCCCCAGTCAGGTGCGCGCCCAGGTCCTTCAATGGGGGCACTTTTCTCGATTGACTGGTCATCCTGGGATCCGTCGGACTCTCGAGTTCCTGAAGAGGAGGTTCTGGTGGCCCTCTATTGAAGCCGACACCCGGGCCTTTGTCTCCGCTTGTCCCGTCTGTGCCCAGAACAAGACATCCCAACAACCCCCGCTTGGTCTCCTGCATCCCTTGCCCATCCCCAGCCGTCCCTGGCCTCATAGCGCCCTGGATTTCATCACCAGGCTACCTCCATCTGAGGGATTCACTACCATCCTAGTTGTGGTCGATCGCTTTTCCAAGGCTGCTCACTTCGTCCCTCTTGTCAAGCTTCCCTCTGCCAGAGAGACTGCCCAGCTGGTTGTCCAGCATGTCTTCCGCCTCCATGGCTTGCCCCTGGATGTCGTCTCTGACCGTGGTCCCCAGTTCTCATCCAGGTTCTGGAAGGCTTTTTGTTCCCTCCTGGGCGCTTCCGTCAGTCTCTCCTCTGGGTTCCACCCACAGTCGAACGGCCAGACTGAGAGAACCAACCAAGATCTGGAAAGGGTGCTAAGAAGCTTTGTGTCCTCCAACCCTTCCACCTGGAGCAAGTATCTGGTCTGGGCAGAGTACCCGCACAATACCCTTCAGAGCTCCTCCACTGGCCTCTCACCGTTCAAATGTCAATATGGCTTCCAACCGCCACTCTTCCCTGAACAGGAGAGGGAGGTAGGAGTCCTGGCTGCCCAGGGGTTCGTCCAACGCTGCCGCCGTACCTGGAGAAGGGTCCGATCCGCCTTGCAGCTCGCTTCTTCTCGGCAGAAAGTGCAGGCTGAACGACACCGCCGCCCAGCTCCTCGGTTCCGGACCGGACAGAAGGTCTGGCTGTCTACCCGGAATCTTCCGCTCCATGTGGAGTCCCGCAAGTTGGCTCCCCGGTTCATCGGACCATTTAGGATCTTGGAAAAAGTAAACCCTGTGGCCTACCGGCTCCTCCTTCCTCGGTCGATGAAGATACATCCCACGTTCCACGTCTCTCACCTCAAGCCGGTACTTACCAGTCCCTTGGCCCCTGCTTCCAGACCTCCCCCCCCCCGCCCCGCATGATCGACGGTCAGCAAGCCTACACTGTCCGTCGCCTCCTTGATAGTCGCCGGGTTAGGAGGAGCATTCAATACCTGGTCGACTGGGAGGGTTATGGTCCTGAAGAATGTTCCTGGGTTCCGGCCCGGGACATTTTGGATCCTGAACTCATCAGGGATTTTTGCCGTCACCACCCTGATCGTCCAGGAGGAACGTCAGGAGCCGTTCCTAGGGGAGGGGGTCCTGTGAGGGTGCCAGTTAGTTCCCTCAGTAACCCCTAGATGGCACCTTCACTTGTTTGTTTCCTTTTGCTAAATTGTTACTTGTTTACTTAACTGCCTTTTATCAGGTTCATAGGTTTCACCTGGTTTTGCTTGTATTTAAGTTCTGTGGTTTCTTCCCTCTGTGCTCAGTCTTGACAAGCCATTGGCCTAGTGGTTGCTTATCTTGAGCCCCTATGTTTGTAACTGTTTACCTGTGTGATTCTAGTAAAGTACTTTTATTTAAGACTGCATACCTGCTTCTCGCCTCGTCTGTCTGCACTTGGGTCCAGAACCAGCCTCGCCCTGACAGTGCTCTTTGTTTGCATTTTTCCATGCCCATATGTCCAGCATGAATGTTTGTCAACATCTCTTCGCTGAGACTGGTAGGAATGATGATTTTCTCCCCTTTGAAGACAATTCTGTTGATTTGTGACAGTTCATCTCTGTGGTTCCAGAATTCAGATATGCTCTGAGGGCATTTCCTCCTTTCCTCAGGCCATCCTTCATGTATGACTTTGCTCAGCAGTGTGAGTTGTGCATCTTTCTCTGTTCCTGCTCGGATCTCCTTCAGTTTTGAGTCACTCACAGGTAAGCTGTTGTACACCATGTGCACCTGCACATCCATGCCTTCACTGAGGCTGCTGTCCTGGTAGCTAAGAGACTTTCTGGAGAGCGTGTCTGCGACAGGAATGTCTTTGCCTGGACGGTGAATGATTGTGAAGTCGTATTTCTGTAGCTGAAGGATCATTCTCTGTAGCCTTGGTGGGGCTGCGGCTAGTGGTTTCCTCATGATTGACTCGAGGGGCTTGTGGTCGGATTCCACAATGACTTGTCGGCCATAGACGTACTGGTGGAAACGCTTACATCCAAACAGAATTGCATATAGCTCTTTTTCGATTTGAGCATAGTTGATTTCACTGTCTGTGAGAGATCTGGAAGCGTAGCCGATAGGCTTTCCTCCTTGCAGTAATACTGCACCTAGTCTGTACTTTGATGCGTCCACTTGTAGTCTGAGCTCTTTGTTGGGGTCGAAGTAGGCAAGAACTGGTCCTGGTTCTTTGGTGATTAGGTCTTTCATTTTCTGAAATGCTGTCATGTTGTTTGTCCCACAGGAACTCATTGGATTGTTTGAGCAGCTGACGCATGGGTGCGTTGATTTCGTAGAGGCTCGGGGCAAACTTGGCTAAGTAGTTAACCATGCCTAGTACTGTCTCTAGCTCTGCGCGGTTCTTCGGCGGCTCCATCTTCTTGATGGCGGCGATTTTCTCTGGATCCGGCTTAATGCCATTAGTTGAGAGGCGATGCCCGAAATAACTGATCTCGGTAGATCCGATTATGCTTTTCTCGGGGTTGAGCTGGATACTTTTCTCCCGTGATCTTTGTAGCATCGCACGGAGGTTCCTGTCATGTTCCTCTCTATTCCTGCCATAGATGAGGATGTCGTCTACGATTGCGACTACTCCGTCTGTAGTGTATGTGCCTTTAAGAGCCCCATGTGCACTGTAATGCCGGTAATGGCCACTCGGGCTATATAAGCCTGTATATTGTGTTGTATCCGTTAGTTCCCCTCCAGACTTTGTTTAGTAAACACCTATCAAACCAACTCCTGTCTTCAGTGCCTCTATCAACACACAGACACAACAGTGGCGACGAAGTGGAAACGGACTTACCTGCAATTCGGCAGCACCTCAAGGACATCGATTCCTCTGGCGTCCAGAAGAATCAAGAAAGTGAAAGAAGCTGTGGTTTCACCAGCTGGCCAAGCTGGTGGCAGGTACTGCGCTAATCCTTCCTGGGCGTCAGGCTGGGGCTCCAGCGGCTGGCTCTACAGCTGGGCCAAGCAGCAAAAGCGGAGGCAAGTAGTAACAGACAGGGAGGGAGCACTCGGGAGAAGGCCGGCGCTGCAAGCAGGTCAGCGTTCAGACCTAGAGAGAAAAAGTCCGGCGGGAACGAGTCTCCAACTGTAAATAAATTAAAAAATTTTAAAAAAGAACGGAAACATCGGGAAACAGCGTTGTCATCGGCAGCAGCTGCGGGAAAGCGCGGGAAGCGCCATATCTTTTCTGCAGAAAAGAAAGAAAAGCGCGGGAATCGCCATATCTTTTCTAAGATGCCTAAATCTGGCAATATTCATTCTTTTGATAACGAGATAGAGGATTGGACCACATATGTGGAAAGAGTGGAGGTATATTGCACTGCAAATGGAATAGAAGATGAAAAAAAAGCTTCAGTACTGCTAAATCTAATGGGCGCAAAGACATACGGGCTGTTACGAAATTTAATCACTCCAGCCAAACCAAAGGACAAGAATTTCAAAGAAATTGTTGAAACCCTACAGGAGCACTTAAACCCAACACCGCTGCTGATAGCAGAACGATTCAAATTCTTCAAGAGAAACCAACACAAGAATGAAAGTAACGCTGATTACCTCACCGAATTAAGGAAGCTATCAAAACACTGCCAATTCGGGGCAGGACTAGCAGATTATCTTCGAGACAAATTCGTCTACGGTCTCTTAAGTGAAGGAACACAGAAAAGGCTGCTTTCTGAAAAGGATTTAACACTGGACAAGGCTTTCAGTATGGCTGTATCATACGAAGCAGCCGCAAGAGGAGCTGCAGAGATACAACAAAAGACACAGGACTTCGGCACCCATGAAATGACACAGGGTTTCGAGAGATGTTATCGCTGCGGCAGATCCACCCATGACCAGAGGGACTGCTGGTTCAAGGACAAAGCATGCAGGCAATGCGGAAAGATTGGACACATTGCACGGGTATGCCGATCTGGACAAAAAAAATCCACGGACAGGAAAAAAAAAATCAATAAAGAAAAGTACAGAAAGGTACAAATGATGACGGACAGTAGCTCCGAAGACCAGAAGAGCGATAGCGACTCCGAAAACAAGAGACTAAGCTGTCTCAAATTACATAATGTACTTGCCAAAGATGATTACCAGACCATTTGGGTTACCCTCACGATAGCAGGGTCCCCTGTTAAAATGGAGCTAGATACAGGATCAGCTCTGACCGTCATAAATCGACGGGATTACGAGCGGCTATTTCCGCAAATACCTTTAAAAGATACATCCATTATCTTGAAAACATATACGGGGCAGAAAGTATACCCCAAAGGAAAAATAAGGGTGCCTGTTGTATACAACGGCAAGGAAATACAAAAGTTGTATTTATACATTCTACAAGATGGTGGCCCACCGCTGTTGGGACGTGAATGGATCAGGAAAATACGTTTAGACTGGCACTCCATTCAGGCACTGACGGTGACCAGTAAGAAAAAAAACGATGATGACGTCATACCTGAACGATTAAAAGTCATCTTGGCCAACGCCAAAGAAGTGTTTCAAGAGAAACTAGGAACCTTGAAAGACATCACCCCCTCAATAAAAGTGGAAGATGCAGCAATTCCCAAGTTTTTTAAAGCAAGACCGGTGCCATACGCAATTCGTCCAGCAGTCGAGGCAGAGCTGGAGAATTTGGAAAATGCAGGCCTATTATCCAAAATAGATTGGAGCGAGTGGGCAACACCCATCATTCCAGTCATGAAGAAAGCATTGAATAATGATAAATCTGAAGAACAGAGAAAAATTCGCATCTGTGGAGACTTCAAGGTGACGGTAAACCCGGTCCTTCACACGGTACAGTATCCTCTTCCGAGGATAGAAGATATTTTCGCCTCACTATCCGGAGGGAAACGTTTCACCAAAATTGACTTGGCACAGGCATATCTACAGATGGAGGTTGAAGAGGCCTCTAAAAAATATCTCACGATAAATACACACAAAGGTCTGTACCAGTACAATCGACTGGTTTTCGGAGTAGCATCCGCTCCAGCTATCTGGCAAAGAGCTATGGAGCAAGTCCTCCAAGGGATTCCGGGGACTCAATGCTACCTAGACGATATCCTTGTAACAGGAGAAAACGACAACGAGCACCTTGCCAATTTGGAGCAGGTGCTCACTAGGCTGAGAGAACGGGGCCTACGAGCAAATCGCCCCAAATGCGAATTTTTCCAAAATCAAATATCATATTGTGGCCACATAATTAATAAGGAAGGGTTGCATAAGTCACCTGAAAAAATTGAAGCGGTCATAAAAGCCCCAGCACCTGAAAATGTTTCACAATTAAGGTAGTTCCTGGGATTAATAAATTACTATCATAAATTTTTACCAAACTTATCAACTCTTCTACACCCTCTTAATGAACTGCTACAAACAGTAGTAATTTGGAAATAGAGCGAAGACTGTAAACGTGCCTTCCATAAATGCAAAACTCCCGCCATGATGTTCTTCAATAGAAGCCTAAGATGCCGGCTGGATTTGATCAAGCCCAACATCAGAAGGGACGTGGAGAACCGGCAATTTCAAGGCATGAATGAAAGGCCAACTAGAACCTTCCAGATAGGTCAACAAGTTTTGGCCCGTGACTACCGTACCGAGAAATGGCAGCCTGGAACTATCTGCACACGACTAGGACCGCTGATGTATACCGTGGACATCGGAGAAAGCATAATAAGGCGCCATGCTGACCAAATCATAGAGTCATCCGAAAAGGGACAACCTACACCACAACTCTATACGCCTAACGATGAAGTAGAGATACCCATATCTACCTCCGATCCGGTGATACTGGAACCCGATGAACCCGACACTGGCATTCAAGCCGAATCAGCCTTGCCAAAAGAACCTACTACACCACCAGAAACTACTACACCACTGAGGCGTTATCCAGACCGAGTCAGGAAGCCTCCAGAGAGACTGACTTATAATTAATTAACTGCAGCAATGTGTATATTATTTTTCTTATAACATGTAATTAATAATTACTTAAAATATTATGTACTGGTTAGCTAAAAGGGGAGGAATTGTAGTGTATGTGCCTTTAAGAGCCCCATGTGTACTGTAATGCCGGTAATGGCCACTCGGGCTATATAAGCCTGTATATTGTGTTGTATCCGTTAGTTCCGCTCCAGACTTTGTTTAGTAAACACCTATCAAACCAATTCCTGTCTTCAGTGTCTCTATCAACACACAGACACAACACCGTCGAGGCCTTCATAGGTTTTGTCGATCTTCCACTGGAATTCATCCTGAGCTGAGATAAGACCAAACGGTAAACGCAGAAATCGGTAGCGTCCAAATGGTGTGTTGAACGTTTGTTAGCTTAGATGACTCTTCCGTGAGCTTGCTAGTCCAGTATCCTGATCGTGCGTCCATTACACTAAAGTAACGTGCTCTCACTATCTTGGGTGTGATGTCATCTAGTGTTGGTAGAGGGTAGTGAGGGTGCTTGATAGCCTTGTTCAAATCTCTGGGGTTGAGACAGACTCTGAGCTTGCCTGTACATGGTTTCTCAACCACTACTAATGCGTTGACCCACTCTGTCGGTTCTGTTTCCTGGACGATGATTTCTGTATTCTCCATGCTCTGCAGCTCCTCCTTCAGGTGACTATGTAGAGCAAGGGGTGTCCTTCTCGGTGGGCAAACCACAGGGGTTGCTGCTGGGTCAAGGTGAATAGTGCATTCACCTGGGAATAGTCCGATTCCTTTGAAAACGTCAGCAAACTCCTCCATGACTGTCTGCTTCTCAACTGGTGCTGTCAATGATAGCACTAGCTTGACGAGGTCCATGTCTGAACATGCCTTTAGACCTAGCACTGGAGGTGCTTGAGTGTCAACAATGTAAAAGTCCAACATCATGTCGCTTTCTTTGTACTTGCATTTCATCACGCATGTGCCTTTTACAATGAGCTGCTCACCCCCATAGCTGGTCAGTCTGCATGAGGTGGGCTGTAGCTCACACTCATCCTTCAAGCGGTGATGCTCACTCAGAGGAATTATATTAACCTGAGCTCCAGTGTCTAGTTTAAACTTAAGCTCTTTGCCCTGTTTTCCTATCTCAATATCTGCAAAGGCTTGCTCAGTCTCTGAAATCTGTTTTTTCTGTGACACAGAATCAATAAACAGTTCCTCTGCATTTGGCTCTCTATCTGGCATTTGGCTGTCACTCACTGTGTGTACTGCAATCCAAAAACAGTCCTGCAAACTTTAGCAAAGTGGTTCCGTTTACCACATTTAGCACGTTGCCTTCCTTTGGCAGGGCAGTGCTCCTTTTCTCCATGCATCTTGTTTCCACAATATCCACAGTTTTTGAAGTGTTTTATGTCTGTGTCACTCATTTTTAGAACTCTCTCTGTTCTTTCTGTTCTGAAACATGCTCTCTGGGCGGTGTTCTTTGGTGTGTGTCTATTAACTGCGTGCACTGCCTGTTTACGCGAGCTGCTCGTGGCACCAGTTATGGTTTTCAACTGTGCTTGGGCTATCTCGTGTGATTTAGCTATGTCCATAGCTTTGTCCAGCATTAGCCCGGACCCAACATTCAAAAGTTTCTCTCTCACTTTAGCTGAATGTATTCCAAACACGATGCGGTCTCTGACCATCTCATCTTTATCTGCATATTCAGTCCTTTACCAGCAGTTTTAACTCAGTCACGAACTGTTCAAACGACTCACTAGCTCCTTGTACTTTCTCCTGAAACTTGTACCTAGCAAATATCGTATTTGTCTTGGGCATCACATATGATCCAAAACGGTCAAAATAACTTTTCAGTACCTTTGCTTCATTCGCGGTGAGAGACCATGTGTTAAAAATGTCTCTCCCTTTTTCTCCGATCCACAGGAGTAGGTAGCTGCATCTTTCTTCCTCCCCTTTGCTTTTCAGCGGACCCGAGAACATCAACTCCACGTGTTGCTTGAACTTGCGCCATTCTCCACGTAAGTTCAAAGATTCCCAATTCATTCGAGGCAAGGGAGCTCCAACAATGTCCATTTCAAATCCCTGTTCTGACACCATGTCTTGTTTTACACACTTTGTATAAAAATAATAAATTGCAGGACAACGGAGTATTAGAGTTTAACTCTTTTATTAAGCATTAGGTCTGTAATCTTACTCATAGCAGCACCAGTGAGGAAAAGCATGGCATTAGGACCCCTAGCCTGGGTCTTCCAAAACAATAGTAGTCCTTACAGATGCCTGCAGGCCAATGACAACTCCGCATGTGATCACATGTGAATATAATAGGTATTCCTTACAGATGCCTGTGGGCCAATGATAATTCAATATGCAAATGTTACAAGTGTGACCTCCTGGGAAACCCCTCTCGCCACCTTCCCTCAGCGCCTCCTCAATTGAGGCATATACCAGAAGCATGGGAGCCATTTATTTCCTTCCCATCTGGGCATTAGAGGAGCTCGAGCACCAGCCATGGTACCAGCAGAACCAGGAACAACAGCAGCACCAGCAACAGCAGCACCAGCAGGAGCGCCAGGCTGCTGCTCACCCACCTGAGGCTGCACAGGCCAGAAGGGGCCAGCGCCTGGAAGCCCGTCGGCGCAGGAGATACCCCCCAAACAGGGTCTACAGACACAGGGTCAGCCATCTCAACATGTCTGAGCAGCAGTGCCAAAGGCGGCTCCGACTTTCGCAAAAGGTAGTGAGTGACAGCTGCGCAATGCTAGAGCAAGACCTGCTGCCCAGAGGGCCAGGTGGCCAAGCATTACCAGTGGCCATCAAAGTCACCACCGCACTCAATTTTTTTGCCTCAGGCTCATTCCAGGGATGAGCAGCAGACATCAGCAGCATCTCCCAGGCAGCCGCACACAGTTGCCTCATGCAGGAAACCGATGCCCTCTTTGCCCTCGCACACAATCACATCCATTTCACCAAGGATCGAGCAAGTGTCATGGCGTGAGCGGTTGGATTAGCTCATCTAGCAGGCTTTCCAAGGGTGCAGGGTGTCGTTGACTGCACACATGTGGCCCTTAAGGCACCCCATCGCAATTCAGGTATTTTTGTCAATCGCAAGGGCTTCCACTCCCTTAACGCTTAACGTTCAGCTGGTGTGTGACCACAAGAAGGAAATTTTGCATTGTGTCCCAAGTACCCTGGCAGTTGCCGTGACTCCTTCATACTGTGCCAGTCTAGTGTGCCTCCGCTATTCAGTCCACCAGACCAACTTAACGGATGGCTACTTGGAGACAAGGGCTATACCCTGAGGACGTGGCTAATGACGCTGCTGAGGAGACCATCCAACGAAACTGAGGAGAGCTACAACTCCAGCCACATGTCCACCAGAGCCATAATCGAGCAAACCATCAGTTTGCTGAAGATGTGCTTCAGATGCCTGGATAGATCAGGTGGAGCCCTGCAGTACTCAGCAGCCAGGGTCTCCAGAATCATCATGGTTTGCTGTGCACTTCACAACATGGCACAGCGTCGTGGCTTGCAGATTCCTGAGGACCAAGTGGCTCCTCACATATCCTCCTCAGATGAGCAGGGGGAGGAGGAGCAGGGCGAAAACAAGCATCCTGCAGAGGCCCATCAACCAGCCGCAGCATTACGCGAGAACATTGCTGCCCGGGATGCAAGGAACGCACTCATCCTGGCCAGATTTGCTTAGCCTAGTCAATCAAACACTTTTGCCTCGCAGCTTCTTACCAGAGCATTGACAATGGCCAAGAACCAGAGGATTCCTAGCACTCTGACCACCATACCGACAGTTGCAAGTATGCCTAAGCCCTCAATGTGGAAGTCCCAATAGCGAAATGACAGACGATACAACTGCAACATTTGACATCAGAAATGTTATGTACAGTAATGAAGTGATGGCATTTTTATAGTAAACACAAAATTGCACCCAAGTGACTACCCTTGTGACTATTCGTGCACAATTTTCCTCTTACGCGTGCTCCTACGTGGTGCCTCCCCTGTGGCTTCAGCAGATGTGGAGGCCCCTTGCTCACTTTGCTGCTGCTCCTGTCTCGACACCTTTGGCGGGCATCCTCTGGGGTGGCGAGCCTGTGAGGGCTCGTCCACAGTCTGCTGCTCCTGCGGCTGTGCAGGGGGTTGAGACGCCTATCTCACTTGGGTGTGGACTCCGGTGGGGCTCTGACCGAGGGCTCTGCAGTGGCATGGAAGTGTGAGCGCTTGGAGAGGAGCCCCCAATTCCTTGAGGTCTGCCACCAACCTCCCTCTCATGGGTCAGGTCCCCCTCAGCGCCTGCAAGCGGCTGGAGAGCACCTTGCTGCACATCAGGGGGGGGCCATGGGGACCCGTATCTGCAATGGCAGTCCTACTCAGAAGGACTTCCATGAAGGTCAGGTTTGTCTGTTCAATAGATGCCCATCGCTCCTCAAGAGATGTCATTCTATTCTGAACAATGACCATGTTTTCCATACCCTGGCGACTAAGCTCCTCCATGGCCGTAGCCATCCTCTCCTCTACCGTAGCCATCCTCTCCTCTACGGTAGCCATCCTTTCCACGAAGGTTGCCATCCTTTCCGTGCTGATGCGTTCATGCGCCAATGATGCCACAAAGGCTCCGCTCATGTTCGCAATGGACTCCTCTATTCAGTCCACACTCGCAGCGGCCCTAGAGACAAAACCTGCCAGAGACTCCTGCATCTGTGCATGGAGTTCCATCACCGCTGATCTTATGGATGGGCCCAGAGGCAGAGGGTCGACATGCTGCTGAGCTGAGCTGGCAGAGTCCTGCGCCCTCCGACGAGGACTCTCCACTGCTGTCCCTGTCTCCACAATCTGCTGATGCTCACTTGTGAGCTGTGATACACCAGGTGACAACACTACTCTGTGTCCCGAAGGTCCCACCGAGGTGTGAGTGTCTGTGCTGGTGTTGGGTGTGCAGATTTCTGGTGACGCTGCGCCCTCAGAGGTTGCAGCTTCCTCTGAGGAGTCTGGCTGCTCAGCCTCTTCTTCCTGGCTAGGGGGGATGGATGCTTGTGTTGGTCCTGTGGGGGAGTAAAGGAAAGAGTCAGAGATGTGATACCAAGGCTACATGCACATTGCTTTTTGCAGGTGCTCATAAGTCCATCTGTTAGCGCTTCACAATCATTATCAGCGACTCATGCAATGTCAAAGAGAGAGATGGGAAACTCTTCTGTCACCAGCTTGCTGTGTTACACCCGTCTGTCCGTCCCCCACATGTGCATCATCCTCCAGTCCCACTATTTCGAGTACCGCCTCCTCCCAGGGGGTCAGGTGGACTATTGAGGCTGTCCCTCCTCCTGTCCTCGCTCGCTCTCTTTTGTTGTGAGCTCTCTTTTCCTGCAATAAGGGAGACAAGTGGAGGTTGAGTGAGAATAAAGGAGTGAGTGTTGAGATTTCATAGCATAGATACTTAGAAGGAGACAAAGATGGAGTGAGATGCTAAGACCAAGGGCCCTCCCTGTGTGTTGTCAGTTGTTTTCATAGCATCAGAGTGATAGGGAGTGTGAGGGCTGCATAGTCGAATAGTTATGTGAATGTGAGCATAGAGAGAGAGGGAATGGGTAAGGGTACATGGATGTCAGTGTCAAGTGTGATGCGGAGGAAGAGATTTCTAAAGCTGAGTGCTGGTGAGGAAAGGCAATGGGGATCAGATTGATACTCATACTCACTTTTCCAGTGCGTTGAAGGTCATGAAATCTTTTCCAGCACAGAATCCAGGTTCGTCGTGTCACTCCCAAGGAGTTGACCTCCTCAGCCACCTGCATCCACACTGCCTTAGTTTGCTTGGGAGGCCTCTTCCTCCCTGAGGAAGAGAAGCCACCTCCCTCTTGGCCCTAGCCCCATCCACCAATGCCTGCAGGGCCACCTCATCGAAACGAGATGCTGATCTGGGCCTCCCACTTGTCATCTTTCCTGCAGGTCCCTCTTACACCAAATGGAGGAAGCTTGGAAGCCTGCAGAAGAAGCAGGGCTTGCTGCTGACCTTAAATGCAGCAGCAATGATGACGTCATTGGAGGCGACTTTCAGTCATGAAAAACCCATTTGCCAAGGGTTCCCACACGTTGGAAATCAATTGGACAATTAAGTTAAAATTGCATCAATCTCCCACAGCCATTTAGATTCGGGTGTTTAACACGAAATGCGGATAACACGACACCATCCCGCACCTGAGTTAAAATCCTGTCCCTTTTCTCTGTACCCTTACCTGACAAAAATCTGTCGATCTCAGTTTTGAAACATCCCCAGCTTTTCTGAGGAGCGAGTTCCAGATTTCCGCTTCCCTTTCTGTGGAAAAAGTGCTGCCTAATTTCACTCCTAAATGGCCTAGCTCCAATTTTGAGATTACTCCCTCATGTTCTGGATTCCTCCACCAGAGGAAATAGTTTCTCTGTAATCTGCTGACAGTTGTGCAGGCGACCCCATGAAGAATGGTATCTCCGATGAGCTACCAGAGTGTACCGAGTGCCTGCAGAATCATACACTGTAAAGGTTTGGTTCATTCAGGAAAGGGGGGGAGGGGGGGGGAAACAAAAGTATACTTCACTGTAGGAAATGTTTTTAAGAAATATATTGCAAACCATATTTTTAAGCCTTCTCTATGCATATGTAAACCATTGAGGTTGATAATCCAACAATTTGGGCCAGAAAAATGGGCCCATCTGATTTTGGCCAATTCAGATGAATTCAGTTCAAATCTTTGCCATTTCAGATAGGCCCAACCTTTTGCTCTGTCAGACTGAACGCAACTGCACCTGTATAAGTCCCCCTTTCCATAGCCCGCACCTCTGAACTGGTATTGTCTGTTGTGAATCCCACAGACATCGAGACAGTATTTTCCGAGAAATCACTGAGGCTCAGGGTCAAGTAACTGGTTTAGTCTTCAGGCTCTGATCATTCAGGTTGAAGGACTGAATTTTGTGTACTCTCAATTTTTATAATGAAATGAGCTGAAATCCTAAGTCATTTTGACTTTCATTGTATTTATTGCATTCCAGCTTTTAGTTTTGTAAAATCAGCAACATCTTGATGTAAGCTGAAAATATTTGAAACAAATGTTCTAACTTGGCTTTTTTCTGCATTAACCTAATTAAAATTAAAATTATAAATTATGTATGAGATTGTACATGAACCAAGACATAGGAGGTTGTGCTTAGTAAAATATTGTATGATTTCTCGTAGCATGTTTCAAACTGAGTCAGGAGAGAGAAGAACCAGAAGAGATGGGCATCATTGACATTGCAGTAATGTCACACACAAGTGATACAAGGATGTTTCAAGGAACAATTATGTATTTTGACATGATTTACACCATTGTGTCCTGTGTTATCCATTCTCATCTCCAGTCATCATGCCCTCATCTTTTGTTTCTCACAGAAAATCAAATTTCACCTCTTTCTGACTCCCACTCCTTTTGAATTTCCCTCTAACTTCCGATCCAAGGGAGATGCATGTGCTTATGTTCATTCTGATGTCCCAACTGATCACCTTCGCTTATTTGAAATACTTCACTTGGATTTTCTCTAGCTAAAAATATATCTCACTAATATCATTAAATTCACACTTATAATCATAACTTTCAAACTTTTTGACAAGCAAATTCAAATCTATCAACTATAACTTTCCCTCTGCCTCGCCTCCCGATGGCCAAGTCTGCCCCTGCACCGGTGCCGGTGGAGCAGTCTTTGCTGGGGCCCTCATGGGCTCCAAAACCCAGAGGACGTTGGACATGAGCATCTCAGCTGTCAGAGCAGGGATCTGAGCAGCCTGACTCTACCTCTGCTAAAGCCACACAGGTTGCACTGCGTAGAGTATAAGAAAAAGGAACAGTAAGGCTTTGTGGTTTCACTAAGGAATGCAAATGGGTGTCTGAGAAAATGTTGGTTTGATAAGTTTTTGTTCTTTATTTAGCTCACATAAATTTTATTCTTTTTTATCAGCCATGATCTCATTAAATGGCAGAGCAGGCTCGAGGGGCCGAATGGCCTACTCCTGCTCCTATCTTCTATGTTTCTATGTTATCACTTTCCCATCTTGTCCATTCTTGGGTCTTCTTCTTATCGTGTCCACGGACAGTCTATACATAGCCCAACCAGAACTGGACACATTTTTGCGCCTTGTTGTTGGATTCGGCAAGATCTGCAACAGTGCAGGGTTCATCTAACGATGGGCATTGCAGGAGATGTTGCATAGTCTGTGCCTCAGTTCCACATTCACAAGTTGTCGGGCTGGTTGAATATCCCCATTTGCTTAGTGACACCTTTGAGCAACCTACACCGGTCCTAAGTCTGTTAAGGCACTTCCAGATTGCCCAGTTGCAATTAGCTCCTGGGGGAAGGCTTTCATCAGGTAAAATTTCCATCGCTGGGGGTTGTTCAAGACTGGCGAGCCGGTCTTTCCACAAGGCGATGCGGGCTTCAGATGAGGTTGATTGTAATGGAACAACACTGTTCATGAAGCTCTTCCTTGACTTTAGACGGCTGGGTGTAGGTGTATGACAATGCAGAGGGTGCCTCTCATCTGATGTTTGACGGAGCCTGGGTGTTGGGTGGTAAATGGCCGTTTAACTTGTTTGATGATGGATGCAAAAACATGAATTGATGGGAACCAATGGAGGCATGTTCAAGGGGTGGTTGACTGGTTGCAGGACTGCTTTATGACAGTGGCATGGGAGATTGAAGGGGGAACAGTGGCCTTTGCATTTTTTGTTGACATGGGTCCACTGCTGCAACCTAAGTGAACCGTGCATTAACAAGGGCATCCCTGGCAGCAATGTGAGCAGCTGGGCGTGCATCGCCCTCATCACCCTCCTCCTCCTCCTCTTCTTCTTCCTCCCCCTCCAAATCGTCCGAGGAGTATCTGAGCTCTGTGCCTTGTTCCTGCTGCAGGTCCAAGCCTTGCCGTTGCACAATGTTGTGCAGAGCACAGCAAACCACAACCATTCTGGAGACCCTGGCTGGCGTGTACTGAAGGACGCCTCCAGATCTGCTGAGACACCTGACGCGCAACTTCGGCATACCGATGGCCTGTTCAGTCGGACATCTGGTGGTGATATGGCATTCATTGTAGCACTGTTGCACTTCAGTGTTGGGGTTTCTGACGGATGTCTTGAACCAAGTTTGCAGTGGCTATCCCTTGTCGCCTAGCAGCCACCCCTTAAGTCTGCTTGCAGGTCTGAAGTGATCAGGGAGCTTGGACTACCACAAGATGAAAACATCATGGCAGCTATCCAGGACGCACACCTGCATAAACATCTTTTTGTGGTTGCACACCAGCTGCAAATTCTTGGAGTGGAAGCTCTTGCGGTTTAGGAATACTCTTGGTTCATCTGGGGGTGCTCAGATTAACACGTGTGCAGTTGATGGTGGCCTACACCTGTGGGAAGCCAGCCAGAGCCACAAAGCTGAGCTCATTCTGACTGGCACCATCGCAGGCAAAGTTGACATAATTGCCGGCAAACAACCTATCTGTGTCTTATACAAATAACTGGGAGATCCTGGATATGTCTGCAGCAGAGCCCTGGAAGAGTCCAGAGGCAAAAAAGTTGAAGGCGCTGGTGACTTTGACAGCCACTGGTAACATGCGGCCACCAAGTCCAGCAGGCAGCAGATCTTCTAGGAGGCTGCAGATGTCTGCTATCACCTGATGGGACATCCTGAGCCTCTTGAGACACTGCTGTTCAGACATGTCACGGAAACTGAGCCTCTGCCTGTACACCCTGTTTCGTGGGTAGTGCCTCCTGCGAGCTGCCCCTCTTCGCTGCTCCCCTCTCCGCTGGTCCCCTCTGTGGTTTGCAGCTACAGGTCTGTGACCAGCAGGCTGCTGGTGCTGATGCTGGTCATCTTGGTCCTCATCTGAGATCCAATCTAAGGCAGCATAAGCGACACTCATCCTGATGTGATAGATCAAACCTCAACTCTCAGCAAAAGTACTGTGAACAAACCCTTTCCCACTAGCAGATAAGAAAGCAGCTGTGAATACGGAGTTTTTATTGCCATATTTCCGTGAGATGGATTGACCCCCTCAATTGCTGCTGTGTACTTGCCTTGCTTTCACTGGCAAGTTTCAGGAAGCCCGGGAAACCCATGGACCTGACATTAAAGTCAAAAGTATGTGTAAATATCGCTCTGATTGAACGATTAACATATAGTAATTGACAACCCACCTCTCCTGAGGGAGTTGCGCGCACGCAACCTTATGGGCTCGCTTGAAATGCGTAAGTTGGCGGGTTGGAGCTGGCTTCCTGATGTGCTGTCAATTTCACCGGTTTTAACCGCCCCCCCCCCCCCCCGCACCCAAACCCACGTGCTCCTGCAGATTAAAACTCAGCCCAAAGTTTCATCTTCATCAGAACTGTTGGATCCTCAGCTGTGTTCCCTGTAAGGTGTGTGGCCGCACACTGCTCCAGGGAACCCACGCAGCCAGCTTGCCGGCATTTCAATGTAAAAACCACGCATGCGAGGTATTTTGGATGGCCCATGCAGCCCCTTAAAGGGGCCGCGCAGGGCCAAAAAAAATTATAGGGAACATAGGTCTCAGTTCTCTCAACTTCAAGACGACCTCTGGTCCTGATGAAATCCCTCCTATTGTACTCAAGATCTGTAGCTTCTGAACTTACCCTGTCCTGTTCAATCTCTTCTTCAGTCCATCTTTCCTTCTGCTTGAAAATTTGCTCATGTTCACCCATCTCAAAGAAGTGTAACTGATTTAAACCTCAAGGTCCTACCCTATTAACTTTACATTGGTATTCTCTAAATTTATGGAAGCTGCTGCTAACTCTTAAGGTGTCCATTATGTTGAAAGACCTCCCCTAAACATTGATTTCTTCTTTCTTGCCTAACCTGTCTTTACCCTCTCAATAGCTCAATTCTCTATAGAGCTTAAATTTATTCAAAACTGAATACCTGGGGAGCTCTTGCTTCACCTCTCTCAACTCCTGGTCAGGAAACACTTTTCCACTTTAGTGGTGTCCTACATAATGGGCTTTGGCCGTTCACCTTGGTTTCTTAATAGTAAAAAATTTGACAAGCAAAAAAAAGTTTCTGACACTTTTTCATGGAGACGATTCTCCCTTAAATTTGTCAAAATGTATTCTGCAATCGCGATGCCATGAAATTAATGTTCATTAATCAGGTCCCTATACCTTACCCTAACAACGCACCAGCCAAAACTGTTTCAGAACACTTTTTTTTCTACAGATTTCCAGAATCCAATACTCAAACAGTAAGTCAAATGAGGGCAATCCTGTGTCCTCATGGTGCTGTAATGGCCCAGCACCATAAGCCACACAGCACCTCACTCCCTCAGAATTCTGCAGGTTTTAAGGTCCGGGCTGCAAGTCACTCAAGCTCACCTACTAAAATAACAAATATCCATGCATATAATGGTGGTTGGCAATGGTAATGTAAAACTTGGCAGTGACATTACAAGACATGAATGCAAACAACAAAACATGGGAAATGTTTACCAAAAAAATGGACTGAAATTTCCTCCAGAGCAAGAGACCAAAACACTTTGTTTTAAAACTATTTTTTCTGGAGAGGGAAATAATGTGAATATGTTTTCACTTTTTTTGCATCATTTACCTTCTTTCTTTATCTGCCTGGCCTGACAGCTGTTTCCAGACCACTGCCAATGGTCTGTATAACTGGCCACCAGGAAGGACCAAAAACTGCTTCAGTTTAATACTCACGTCTGAGGTTCTGTCCCTTGGTGTTAGTTGCTACAGCTTTAGCTTGGTGCCTCCTCCAATGTAGCTTCTTCATGTAACATGGCTTAGATCAAGTACTGAGTGGAGCGAAACTTGAACCTGTGTCCACCTCTGCTCCATGCCGTTGATTGTTCGTGCAATAACTCTTAACCGCACCTAGAGTCACAAAACAATGTTCTTCAAAACAAAAACTAAACATCAGACCACATAAACTGATGGATTTTTCTTAACATTACAGATAAAAGTATCAGCTGTGCAGAGCTGCCCAAATGTTTAGTGCGTAAATAGATCATCCAGTGTGATACTGAACCATAGATAGCAGGAAAGTCTCAGGTTTGATCCTTTAACTGTGCAGTTAGTTGAGTTAGTGAGGGGGCAACATAATTCACTTCAGCATATCTGAGGTAGGAAAGGGAAAATTCACAAGCTATTTATGGATGAGGAATGCCGTCTTAGTTTATTCAATCAGAAGACCGTCCAGTCCCGTTACAGCATCTAATATTTTCTTAAATTATTTCAAGATTTTCATCTTTAACTTCTCAGTCCAGGAGTTCATTCCATGTATTGATCACTCTCTTGTGTGAAGAACTTCCTGACCTTAGTCCTGAATTTTCCTTTTCTTAGCTTGAATTTTTGCAAACTTGTCCTACTCTCACAATTTAGTTTGAAGTAATATTCTGGATTTAGTTTTTCATTTATTATCTCTATGAAATCACCTCTCAGTCTTTTCAAGGCCAAAAAGTCCATATTTCTCAAGACTTTCCTCATAATTCAGACCTCTGACAGTGCAGCTGAGCCTTGTAGCTCTTCTCTGAACTGCTTCCCTGGTTTAAATGCCTCCTTTGTGTCTCAGAGATCAAAACTGGACACAGTACTCGAGGTGTGGTCTGATTAGCATATTAGTGTCTGATGGCTATATAGTTCAGCATCAACCAAAATTCTTGTTTCTGATCATTATCCTTGTTGGAAATATCTGCACCTGTGGATATTGGGTGAAGACGGAATTTGGCTCACCTATGATGCCTCCCATGGTGAAATAGTCTGCCAACATTCAGTGCCTAGACTTGGAAATGAAAAATGCTCATTTTTGAGGCCACCAATGGAACTGTACCCCAGACCCAGCAGCAGTCACTGCCTTTAAGAAAAAGTGGAAATTGAAAAAATACCAGCTGAAAACACATTGAAAAGCTCTTCGATGTAATAAGACATATTTACAGTAATCACTGAGCTTCCAAGAAAGTAGAAGTTAGAAGTAAAGAGGAGACTCCAAGCAACTGTCAGACTGAATAACGACATCTTGCATGTTCCTGTATTTTAAAGGGTTAAAAACTGCCGAATTCTATTTAATAAATGCTGTGATCATTCCGTATGCCAGAATCTGCAGCGCTGGGTGTAAGTGCCAGCAAATTGTAAAAGTCCTTACATAACACATAATAATGAAGTATAAAAGCCAAGTGGCTCACTTCAAAGAAATACCATTAACACATGCATCACTCGTTACATGATTTCCTAAGCACTCCTTCTTCCCAACCACTGCCAATATCGTTCTCATTCAATTTCTCAAGTCTCCATCTTATTCTTTTCACTCGGCAAATGGTTTGGAATTAAAACAAACATGAAAGACAAGTTTTCTTTGCTGCATTCAAAATGTAATTCAGATGCCTGTATGAAATAAGCCTCAAAACCTATGGAATGGTAAATATTTTTGTGAAGCCAAGGCCAATCTGATACGTGGGAAAAGAAACATGAGACTATGGAGATAACAGCTCAAAGTCATCATTGAACTAACATTTGGCACCATTTCTAACCAACGTTTTTACACTGTAAGTTCAATAGACTATGAATTACAAGCGGTACCATTCTGGACAACAAAACAAAATGAATATGCAAAGGATAGAAATTAAATTTTGCGTGATGGTTCAGTTGGAAAGGCACTGTGTAGCTGAGCTGTATACAGTAAAAGGTTCTCAGTTTGATTTCCAGTCTGTGCTGAAATAGCTGAACTCAGCCAGAGTAGTGTAGTGGTAACGTAACTGCGCTAGTAATCCAGAGGCCTGGACTAATGATCCAAAGACGTGAGTTCAAATCCCGGCACGCAGCTGGGGAATTTAAATTCAGTTAATTAAATAAATCTGAAATAAAAAGCTAGTATCAGTAATGGTAACCATGAAACTATCGGATTGTTGTTAAAAACCCATCTGGTTCACTAATGTCCTTTAGGGAAAGAAATCTCCCATCCTTACCTGGTCGGGCCAATATGTGACTCCAGACCCACTCTTAACTGCCCTCTGATAATGGCCTAGCAAGTCACTCAGTTGTAACTAACCACTACAAAACACAATAAGAATGAAACCGGATGCACCACCCGGCATCGACATCAGCACTGGCTACGGATACGGCAATGGCACACCCAACCCAGTCGACCCTGCAAAGTCCTCCTCACCAACATCTGGGGACTTGTGCCAAATTTGGAGAGCTGTCCCACAGATTAGTCAAGTAACAGCCTAACATAGTCATACTCACAGAATCATACCTTTCACCAATGTCCCAAACTCCTCCATCACCATCCGTGGGTATGTCCTGTCCCACCGGCAGGACAGACCCACCAGGTGGCGGCACAGTGGTATACATTCGGGAAGGAGTGGCCCTGGGAATCCTCAACATTGATTCCGGACCCCATGAAGCCTCATGGCTTCAGGTCAAGCATAAGCAAGGAAACCTCCTCCTGATTACCACCTACCGCCCTCCCTCAGCTGATGAATCAGTACTCCTCCATGTTGAACACGAGTTGGAAGAAGCACTGAGAGTAGCAAGGATACAGAATGTACTCTGGGTGGGGGACTTCAATGGCTCAGTAGCACCACTACTGGCCGAGTCCTGAAGGACATAGCTGCCAGTCTGGGCCTGCGACAGGTGGTGAGAGAACCAACACGAAGGAAAAACCTACTTGACCTCGTCCTCATCAATCTACCTGTCGCAGATGCATCTGTCCACGACAGTATTGGTAGCAGTGACCACCGCACAGTCATTGTGGAGACGAAGTCCCGTCTTCACACTGAGGACACCCTCCATCATGTTATTTGGCACTACCACCGTGCTAAATGGGATAGATTCAGAACAGATCTAGCAGCTCAAAACTGGGCATCCATGAGGCACTGTGGGCCATCAGCAGCAGCAGAATTGTATTCCACCACAATCTGTAACCTCATGGCCCAGCATATCCCTCACTCTACCATTACCACTAAGCCAGGGGACCAAACCTGGTTCAATAAGGAGTGTAGAAGAGCATGCCAGGAGCAGCACCAGGCATATCTAAAAATGAGGTGCCAACCTGGGGAGGCTGCAACACAGGACTAAATGCATGCTAAAAAGCAGAAGCAGCATGCTATAGACAGGGCTAAGTGATCCCACAATCAACGGGTCAGATCAAAGCTCTGCAGTCCTGCCACATCCAGTCGTGAATGGTGGTGGACCATTAAACAACTAACGGGAGGAGGAGGTTCCATGAATATCCCCATCCTCAATGATGATGGAGCCCAGCACGTGAGTGCAAAAGACAAGGCTGAAGCGTTTGCAACCACCTTCAGCCAGAAGTGCCGAGTGGATGATCCATATCGGCCTCCTCCTGAGGTCTCCACCATCACAGAAGCCAGTTTTCAGCCAATTCGATTCACTCCACGTGAGCGCACTGGATACAGCAAAGGCTATAGGCCTCGACAACATCCCGGCTATCATGCTGAAGACTTGTGCTCCAGAGCTAGCCGCGCCTCTAGCCAAGCTGTTCCAGTACAGCTACAACATTGGCATCTATCCGACAATGTGGAAAACTGCCCAGGTATTGTCCGGTCCACAAAAAGCAGGACAAACCCAACCCGGCCAATTACCGCCCCATCAGTCTACTCTCAATCAACAGCAAAGTGATGGAAGGTGTCAGCGACAGTGTTATCAAGCAGCACTTACTCACCAATAACCTGCTCACTGATGCCCAGTTTGGGTTCTGCCAAGACCACTCAGCTCCCAACCTCATTACAGCCTTGGTCCAAACATGGACAAAGAAGCTGAATTCCAGAGGTGAAGTGAGAGTGACTGCCCTTGACATCAAGGCAGCATTTGACCAAGTGTGGCATCAATAAGCTCTAGTAAAACTGAAGTCAATGGGAATTGGGGGGAAAACGCTCCACTGGCTGGAGTCAAACCTAGCACAAAGGAAGATGGTTGTGGTGGTTGAAGGTCAATCATCACAGCTCCAGGACATCGCAGCAGGAGTTCCTCAGGGCAGTTTCCTCGGCCCATCCATCTTCAGCTGCTTCATCAATGACCATCCCTACAACGTAAGGTCAGAAATGGGGATGGTCACTGATGACTGCACTGCGTTCAGCGCCATTCGCAACTCCTCAGATAATGAAGCAGTCCATGCTTGCATGCAACAAGACCTGGACGACATTCAGGCTTGGGCTGATAAGTGGCAGGTAACAGTCGTGCCACAGAAGTGCCAGGCAATGACTATCTCCAACAAGCGAGAGTCTAACCACCTCCCCTTAACATTCAACAGCATTACCATTGCAGAATCCCCCACCACCAACATCCTGGGGTTCACCATTGACTAGAAGCTTAACTGGACCAGCCACATAAATACTGTGGCAACAAGAGCAGGTCAGAGACTAGGTATTCTGCGGCGAGTGTCTCACCTCCTGACTCCCCAAAGCCTTTCCACCATCTACAAGGCACAAGTAGGGAGTGTGATGGAATACTCTCCACTTGCCTTTATGAGTGCGGCTCCAACAACACTCAAGAAGCTCGATATCATCCAGGACAAAGCAGCCCGTCCACCACCTTAAACATTCACTACATCCACCACTGGCGTACTGTGGCTGCAGTGTGTACCATCTACAAGATGCACTGCAGTAAGTCGCCAAGGCTTCTTTGGCAGCACCTCCCAAACCCGGAACCTCTTCCACTTAGAAGGACAAGGGCAGCAGGCACATGGGAACACCACCACCTCCAAGTTCCCCTCCAAGTCACACACCATCCTGACTTAGAAGTATATCGTCAATCCTTCATCGTCGCTGGGTCAAAATCCTAGAACTCCCTCCCGAACAGCACTGTGGGAGTACATTCACCACATGGGCTGCAACGGTTCAAGAAGGCGGCTCACCACCACCTTCTCAAGGGCAATTAGGGATGGGCAATAAATGCTGGCCTTGCCAGCGACGCCCACATCCCATAAACAATTTTTTTTTAAAGTAGGGGCACTACAATTGTCCTCAACATCCCTGAGTTGGGGGTGGGAAAATCAGCCAGAATTCCCACCCCTGATCACTATCCAGTGATCCTAAATGCAAAATATTTGTGTGTGGCCTTTGGGTGTGAATAGGATTAGTCTTAGCTGTGTCCTCCATGGTTGAATACCCTGCCAACATGCACTGTTTGGGCTCAGACACCTGGATGAGGTAGCAGTGGGCATCTTATACCTGTGGAGATGTATCCCAGGGGAGAAAATTAAATAATAAAGAAAAGCATGTATTGAACAGTAGATCCGTGAAGGTGATGGAGCAGCCAATGATGTCACAAGTGTATAGAAGACATGACCTCAACATAAACCAAAATCCCTTGAAAACAGCTATTGAAGTTTACACATACTGGCCTAGAAATTCAGTTGCGTTCGCCAGCCGTTAGCGCCATAAGAGGGGTAGAATTTCTAGGCCCTATAGTTCTACATGGTGTATTAGGGAGCCAGATACAGTGGCCTAGAAATTCAGTCGCGCCACTTTTGGGGCGGTAAAGTCGGGCGGGCGCTAAAGTTTGCGCCCGCCGGAAAGTGGAGGCCACTTCGCCGATATTCAGTAGCTTTGGCCAAGGAGTTTGCTCGAGCGCTAAAACTGGCGTTGCACCCCTATCTTTAGGCGCAAAGCCGGCGGTGCAGACTGATACCGCCGAGGCCGGGCGCAGCGCAGGTGCGGTCATGTTTTGATTGACAGCAGACACCCTGGCGCCGGCCAGCTCTTAAAGGGGGAAGGGTCGACTTGGTCTGCTGCCACGCCCTGGATACTGCAGCCCTCCAGCTAGGCCTAAACACTGCTGCTGGAGAGAAATAGCGCCAGCAACGATGCAGAGGGCCCGTGAGCGAGCGCAGCGCTTCTCTGCCCATGATTTGAAGGTGCTGCTTCGGGGTTTGGAGAAGAGAAGAGATATCTTGTGCCCGGACAGTGGCAAGAAGGCTCCCAAGAGGCTGTACAGGAGAGCCTGGAGAGAAATCGCCCAGAGGGTCACAGCCAACAGCGATGTCCCCAGGACTGGTGACCAATGCCGGAAAAAGTTTAACGACCTCACTCGGTTGGTCAGGGTGAGTACCCTTTCCATTGTCCTCCTCATCCTTGCATGTGCACCTCACATTATGGGCAAAGGGACCTCAAAGGCCTAATGGCCAGCCCTCCTCCAGCAGCTATGGCACTGGCATGAACATCAATAGCACTTTCTGCACTTTACACACTGGCCAAGCTATTCGACCATGGGAGGCAGTGCACACAACAACAGGGCACCACACTGGCCAAGCTATTCCACCATGGGAGGCAGTGCACACATCAACAGGGCACCACACTGTACTTAGAGGCCGTCCTTTCTCTTGCAGGCCAAGCTGGCCCAGAATCTGAAGAGCCGGACTGTCACCGGGGGAGGCCGTGCCCAGTTCCAGGAGCTCAGTGACCTGGAGGAGCGCGTGGGTCGACTCATGGGTGCCCGGGTGATTGGCCCCGTTGCAATTGGAGATGCCAACCCTGTGCTGGGCCCCAATGGTAAGGACATGAGCGTTTGGACCTCTCTCGTTCCCCTTGCGCTTCAGATCTACATCCTTTGCCACTGTCCGACCAATGCGCATAATGCCACCACTCATGCCTCCCTCGCTGACGCCCTGTCCTCACTCTAAAGCTACTCTTGTGCCTTCCTGCTTTCAGCTGGTGAGGAGGAGGTCCCTGAGGCTGCGAGTGTCAGTCCCTCGGAAGAGGAGGACGACGAGGAGCAAGAGGAAGGCGGCACATCGGGGGAACCCTCATCCGCGCCAGGGGATGGCAATGGAGGGGACACGTCTTGCCTGGAGGAGAGCCAGGGGGAAGTGTTGCAGGGGGGTGTAGCTCCTGTGCCCAGTGGCGTCCAGCCACGCGGGAAGGGTCGGGCAGCACGGCGGCCTTCTCCCCAGAGGGGGGAAGTGTTGCAGGGGAGTGCAGTTGCTGGGCCCAGTGGCGTCCAGCCACGCGGGAAGGGTCGGGCAGCTCGGCGGCCTTCTCCCCAGAGGGAGAGTCCGGCCTCCAGTCCGGAGACGGTCCTCGCCCAGGAGGTGCGCCTCCTTGATCAAATGTCCGCGGACTCGGATCGTCGGCACACCGAGTTCATGGGGGTTGTGGGACGGTTGCCTGAGGCCATTGAGTCCCTGGCTCATAGTGTGGCCGATTTCGGGGCCTCACAGGCCAGAGGTTTAGAAGAACTCGCGGCAGCACAGGCCAGGGGTCACGAACAATTCGGGGCAGCACAGGCCAGGGGTCACGAAGAATTCAGGGCATCACAGGACGCGAGTCGGGCCGATTTCAGGGCAGCACAGGCAGCGAGTGCAGAGTTGATGAGTGGTGCCGTGCAGTCACTGGCTGGTCTGATGCGGGCACAGACCAGGGCAGTACGGGCACTCACTGCTGCCACACTCGCTGTGTCACGCACGCATCGCCAGGGCACCCGCCGCGCTGCTGCAGCACAGCGGTCTGGCCTTCACCAGATTGCTGCGCTTGCTGCAGTGCCAGCCCGGCCGACTGCCAGTGTCTCTGGCGACCAGCGAGCGCCTGGCATCAGCCAGCTTGCCCCCATTGCTGCAGCCGCCACTGCCACTCCCCCAGCAAAGCTGCGATGAGCTGCTGGAGAGACTGATGCTGCCCAGCCACAGCTGCAGCAGTCAGCAGCCGGCCCCTCCAGGGCCGGAGCTCGTCTAGGCCGACCCCCAAGGGCATCTGCCGTCACGCATTGTGCCCCTCAGGAGCCTTCCCCCAGCCTTGCAACACCCACAGGGCCCAGGTTGAGGCGGAGCAGCAGGTCGGCCAGGGGCCGGAAAAGCCTGGACAAGGACTCGCCCTCTCGGCACACAAAGTAGCGTGTGTTGCCAAATGTTTTTTTATATGGGGGTGTTTGTGTTCTCTATGGGGGCGGGTTTATTTTGGTAAGGCCGAAGATGAAGGCAAATGTTTTTTTATATGGGGGTGTTTGTGTTCTATATGGGGGGGGTTTATTTTGGTAAGGCCGAAGATGAAGGCAAATGTTTTTTTATATGGGGGTGTTTGTGTTCTATATGGGGGGGGGTTTATTTTGGTAAGGCCGAAGATGAAGGCAAATGTTTTTTTGTATGGGGGTGTTTGTGTTCTATATGGGGGGGGTTTATTTTGGTAAGGCCGAAGATGAAGGCAAATGTTTTTTTATATGGGGGTGTTTGTGTTCTGTATGGGGGGGTTTGTCTTGGTAAGGCCGAGGATGAAGGCCATTTGGATGGACAAGTTTTGTTATTCCTCCCCAGGTTGTGGGAGTGAGATATGTTTTTGACTGTTTTTTGGGGGTCTTGTCTGTTTTTGGGTTTCATGTGGGAAGGGCCCTGAGTTTGTTAAATAAAGCTTTTTATTTATTCAGCTTGTCCATGTGTGATGTTTCAAGTGGTTGTTGCGTTAACCAGCTGAGGGCTTGCGGAGCGGCTGCATTCAGGTGCGTTCATTGCCACAAGCCATTCCCTGACAGGGGGCCTAGAAGTGTCGTTCAATAAGCCGCCGACGGACGGCCCTTGGACCTTGTGGCTCCCTCCTAGGCTGGTACTCCTCCTCCTCCTCCTCCTCCTCCTCATGGTCCTCCTGCTCGTCCTCCTGAGGTGGTGGTCCAACGTGAGGTGGCAGTGCCTGAGTCCTGCGGATAGCCAGGTTGTGCAGCATGCAGCAAACGACGACGAACTGGGAGACACTATCCGGCGAATACTGCAGAGATCCGCCGGAACGATCCAGGCAGCGGAACCGTTGCTTGAGGACGCCAATCGTTTGCTCTATGATGTTCCTTGTGGCTTGATGGCTTTCGTTGTATGCCTCCTCAGCAGGGGTCCTGGGCGTGCGGAGCGGGGTCATGAGCCATGTACACAAAGGATAGCCTTTGTCCCCGATAAGCCATCCTCTTGGGGGAGGCTGTGCCTGGAACATGTCAGCCACAGTAGTCTGGCGCAGGATAAATGCATCGTGGCTGCTTCCTGGAAAGCGGGCATTGACAGCTAGGATGCGCTGCCTGTGGTCACACACCAGCTGCACATTGAGGGAATGGTAGCCCTTCCGGTTGCGGTAATCCTCGGCATTGTCGATAGGTGCTCGCATAGCCACATGCATGCAGTTAATGGCGCCCTGCACCATGGGGAAGTCGGCGATCCTGGCAAATCCGACTGCACGCTGCTCCTGCCTCTCTAGGGTCATGGGGAAGGAGATGAATTGGTGTCTCCTTGCGAAAAGGGCATCGGTGACCTGCCGGATGCAGCGATGCACGGCGAACTGGGAGATGTTCGCTATGTCCCCAGCAGCGGCTTGGAAGGAGCCGCTTGCATAAAAGTTCAGAGCCACCGTGACCTTCACTTCCACCGACAGAGACGTCCTGCACATCAGCTGTGGACGCAGATCTCTGTGAAGCAGCTGGCAGATCTCTGCAACCACCTCCCTTCTGAAGCGCAGCCTCTTAACACAATGCGCGGCAGTCATGGTGAGATAGGACACCTGCTGGCGGTATTCCCTGAGTGGGTAAGGCCTACGTTGCCGACGCCTGATGGCCCCTCTGCGTCTAGGCATGGCTGCCCCTCTCACACAGCGTCTGCGAGCCCTTTGCACATAATGCTGGAACTGAGGGTTGGAACCCCATGCAGCCCCCATAATATACTTGCAAACAGTGAAATCACAATGAGACAAATTTGCAAGCTCTGGCCAGAAGCCAAAAATACCTCTCCTATGTTGGCCCAATTCAGTAAGGTCTCTTCCTTGGTCTCTGTCCAGAAATCCGTAGCACTAAAGTCATTGCAGCAAAATGGCTGCCCTTTATAGTTCAGTCTAAGTGCCCTTTAATTAGCGCTCCCCGAGGCCCGCAGGGCCTCTGCTGCGTTCCACTTCACAGTTCTTAACAGCGCCACGCCCACATTGGGCACAAAATTTGTCTGTGCCAGCTCTTTGCTTGATGGTGTGAGAATCATTTCAAGTATCTTTAAATCGGTATTTTCAAAAACAAATGCAGCAGATTTAAATTCAACTCTGCATTAGACCTGAAACGTTAACTCTGTTTCTCTCTCCACGGATGCTGCCTGGCCTGCTGAGTATTTCCAGCATTTTCTGTTGTTATTTCTGCATTATTGATTATTGATTGTGTTTATGACTGAGTTCTAAACTATTAGGGGGAAAAATTCGTAGCGCCCTGAAAAAGTTAGCGCCCCTGCACCGTAAATTGAGTGGTAGAGCCCCAGCAGGAGGCGGGGCGCTACTGGAAACACGCCCCCTCCTTCCTGGGGCGCTACCATTGAATATCGTGGTGCTACGAACAACAGCGCCATGCGCGTTGGCACATAGCACCACGGTATTGCAGGCCTCCCTCCCCTGATTAAAGGGGCGGGGCCAAGCGCTGCTCGCACCGGAGCCCTGCTGGACCACCCAGCATAAAAAAGCGGAAGTGGACAGGCGCTGGCAGGCGACCAAACAAAAATAGCCGCCTGACACCTGACCCTGTCGGACATAACGTCCGGCGGTACGTCAGGGACGCAACCGAAGTTTGCGGCTGGGGCGCGAGCATGGCGCTGTGCATGGCAATGATGTCATCGCCGGAGGCGCAGCGCCACAGGGCGCTAGCAGCTACTGCCGCCGCTAACCTTCTGCTGAATTTCGCGGGAGGCGTTAGCGGAGCGCACCCAGGCGTTAGGAGCTTTGCGCCCTTTAGTGCCCCCTGGGTGCGCTAAGGGGAGGTGCAAAGCAACTCAATTTTTTCCCCCTTAAATTTTAAATAATAATCTGCGAGTTATTAGGAAGAACTGATCCAGTTACTTTTTTTTTTGTTGTTTCATGGGATGTGGGCATCACTGGCAAGGCCAGCATTTATTGCCCATCCCTAGTTGCCCTTGAGAAGGTGGTGGTGAGCCGTGTTCTTGAACCGCTGCAGTCAATGTGGTGAAGGCACTCCCACAGTGCTGTTAGGGAGGGAGTTCCAAGATTTTGACCCAGCGACGATGAAGGATCGGCAATATACTTCAAGACAGGATGGTGTGTGACTTGGAGGGGAACTTGGAGGTGGTGGTGTTCCCATGTGCCTGCTGCCCTTGTCCTTCTAGGTGGAAGAGGTCGCGGGTTTGGGAGGTGCTGCCGAAGAAGCCTTGGCAAGTTGCTGCAGTACATCTTGTAGATGGGACACACTACAGCCACGGTGGAGGAAGTGAATGTTTAAGGTGGTGGATGGGTTGCCAATCAAGCGTGCTGCTTTGTCTTGGACGGTGTTGAGCTTCTTGAGTGTTGTTGGAGCTGCATTCATCCAGGCAAGTGGAGAGTGTTCTATCACACTCCTGACTTGTGCCTTATAGATGGTGGAAAAGCTTTGGGGAGTCAGGAGGTGAGACACTCACCACAGAATACCCAACCTCTGACCTGATCTTGTTGACACAGTATTTATGTGGCTGGTACAGTTAAGTTTCTGGTCAATGGTGACCCCCAGGATATTGATGGTGGGGGATTCAGCAATGGTAATGCCGTTGAATGTCAAGGGGCGGTGTTAGATGCTCGCTTGTTGGAGATAGTCATTGCCTGGCACTTGTGTGGCGCGAATGTTACCTGCCACTTATCAGCCCAAGCCTGAATGTCGTCCAGGTCTTGCTGCATGTGAGCATGGACTGCTTTATTATCTGCGGAGTTGCGAATGGCACTGAACACTGTGCAGCCAGTGGAACGTTTTCCCCGATTTCCATTGACTTCAGTTTTACTCGGGCTCCTTGATGCCACACTTGGTCAAATGCTGCCTTGATGTCAAGGGCAGTCACTCTCACTTCACTTGAAGGTGACTGAAGTTTACTCGTAGAGAGGGCATATTTTAGTAAAATACTAAGATGTAGTCAGAATTTACATACAATTAATTGAACATAGAGACCATGAAAATTCCAGATTTTGGACAATTGTACCATCCACTGAGTTAATTGATCTCACCTGGAGAGGCAGTGGTGCCCCAGAGCTAGAGAGGGGGAATATTGTTCAAGCCTCTAGTTCCTGATCCTTAAACAGTGACCGTTGCTCAATACATGAGTGAATGTCAGGTGAGGACAGTATCAAGCTTGGCTTTGAAACGCTACACAAGGGACTAGCTTACTGTCTGCCAGTATCACTATTGAAGAATGTTCAGTTGATTGTGGTACTGGAAAGACATGAATGTCATTCATAGCATCATTCATAAATTTTCATGGGGGTTCTCCCAATTGTTTACTGTAACTTCGGCAGAAGATCCATGAAAGCTCCAGAGAAACGCCATAAATACTATGCAATTGCTCCAAGGTTTCCACAGGTCTCCTGCCAAAGTTATGATGGAAAATTAGAAGAAAGCCTGTGGAAATTCAATCTCAATGAGTTTAATCTCATAGATTGAACAATAGATCATGGTGGAATAGACTGTACCTTATCTGTCACTATCAGTAACCATGATAAAGTAAGAGTTAACATAACCACAGATTCAAAAAAGATAACAAAAAAAGGTTTTAATTTATAGGTTTGAAGGACTATTTTGCTTGGCCCCTTGGGTTTTTATGGTAAGCTGAGACCATTGGTGTGTGACATTCACAGAATGTGTCTGAACTGCTACTATTGAATTTTGGATCTCAGACTTTTAAAGTTCAGTATTAAAACATGTTATTAAGTGCTGCAGCCTATCAACACTAACTGTCCCAGTTCACGTATGAAGGGTGGTTACTTTGGCAGATTGCCCAAGTGCTGGCAGTGCTTATGGAAACTCTGCCCCACAATGAGTCACTGTATTCAGGAAAGAAAGGGTAAGGAGAAAGATAATGGGGAAACATTGAGGAAAAAACACAGAGAGATAAAAAGAAATCTAATGTCCTTCAAAATTATGAAGCAAAGACTTTGTCTTAACATTTCCACATGTGTTCAGTCAGATAGTACTTACACAGATCAGAAATTCTAATAGGTGGTAAATTTTCTTGGATCACCAGGCACTATCAGCCACCTCCCATAGACACTACACTGGTAAGTCCTACAAGGATGTTCCAATATCTAAAAGTATTTTTTTACTCTTTTTATCTGTTCTTCTATCCAGTCTTTTGTCTTACTAATCACTACATACCTCAATTTAAAAGGCGTTGGTTCACTGACCATGGGGTCATCAGCCGACAGAAGAGGGTGTGAAGAAAGGTATATCAGAACTTCACCTTCGCTGCTTCTGATCAGTCTTTCTGTGCAGAATTGGACCAATGGACAAAAGCAATTGGTATGACTGCAGGAAGGGGTGCTTCCATGGAGAAGGTGGGCGCCAGCAACCAGTGGCAGATGATCCCAACCAGGAAACAAAAGATGTGCCTGCACAACAAACTGGTCACTCAGCAAGAGTAGTAAGGTAGGCTCTCATGGATGACACATTTAGTTAAGTGCCCAAAGAGTCAATGTACAGCACTCATCTGCATGTGTGCCCATTTCCTTTGCCAAATAAAGCAATGCATCCATTAGCCACAGCTGTACATCAAGACCCACGAGTACAACAGCATTTCACTCTAACTACATTAATTTATCTCACACCCAAGGAACTGTCATGACACAATACAGTGTCAGTCATACTAAATTATATTAACTCATACAGAGTGTGATGCAAGTGTGTTCAATGTATTAGGAGCCGTACTTCATCTTAGTGAAAGTGTGGAGTTGCGTTTCAAGCGGGTTGGGGAAAGGCAGTTGAGGCGATGCACTCATTGGCCTAGGTTTAAGACCTGTGGTATTTTGGCTCCCTCTCTACACCCATATCATCCTATTACTTCAGGATCATCCTGGGTAGCAAGGTAAATTCCAAACCTTTTTTCTCCACTATAAACCACTTTGTTCATACTTCCTCCCCTGTCCTTATTTTTGATCCCAGATGTGAGGAGCTCATAGATTTCTTTGTCTCCAAAATCAAGGCTATCAGTTCAGCTACTCAGTCTCCTCCAGCCCTTTGCTGTCCCTGACCCCAAACCATAGCTTCTCTCTTATCTTCACACCACCCTTCTCCACACTCATTTCCTCTATGAGACCCGACTCAGGTTCCCATGACTCATTCCTGGATCACTTCCTGATCACTCAACTTCCCCTCCTTAGTCCAATGCTTGCCAACATAGTGAACTGCTCTCTCTCTTCAGGTACTGTTCCCCTTATTTCAATGTTGCCATTATCTCTCCGCTACATAAAAAGCGTAGCTTTTACCATCTGTCCTCTCCAACTACAACTCCATCTCCAACCTGCCTTTCCTATCGAAGCTGTTGTCACCACACCTTGTTTAAATCCTTTCAGACTGGCTTTTGTCTTGCCCATAGTACTAGACTGCCCAGGAGTACGCCATTCATCCCCCATGAGCTTGTTCCAACATTTGATCATAATCACATTGCTGTTTGTGGGAGCTTGCTGTGTGCAAATTGGCTGCTGCGTTTCCTAGATTACAACAGTGACTACACTTCAAAAGTACTTAATTGGCTGTAAAGCACTTTGGGACGCCCTGGGGTTGTGAATGGCACTATATAAATGCAAGTCTTTCAAGTTTTTTTTAACATTCAATTAGATCATGGCTTTTCTGTACCTCAATTCCATTTACCTACCTTTGATACATAGCCCTTGATACCCTTACCCAACAATAATCTATCGATCTTAGCCTTGAAAATGTTGATTGACCCAGCATCCACAGCCTTTTGGGGATAGTTCCAAATTCCCCCTACCCTTTGTGTGAAAAAGTGCTTTCTGATTTCACTCCTAAATGGCCGAGCTCTAATTTTGGAGATTATGCCCTTTTGTTCTAAGTTTCCCCATCAGAGGAAAAAGGTTCTCTATATCTACCCTATCAGATCCCCTTATCATTTTAAACACCTTAATTAGATCACCCCTCAACCATCTCAACTCAAGAGAATACAAGCCAAGTTTATGCAGCCTATCCTCATAATTTAACCTTCAAGCTCACGTATCTAGTGAACCTGCGTGGTACCCCCTCCAACACCAATATATCTTTCCTAAGGTTCAGTGCCCAAAACTGAACTCAGTACTCCAGCTGGGTCTGGCCAAGGCTCTGTACAACTGAAGCATCTGAAGAACTGTATACCAAGCCCCCTGACATAAAGGTCAACATTCCATTAGCCTTATTGATTACTTTTTGTACCTGTGCACCAACGTTAGTGACTTGTGCATATGGACACTTAAATTCCTTTGTTCATCACAGCTCCTAGTCCGTCACCATTAAGAAAATAGGAAGGATTGGGGCCGCAGCATCAGGGGTGGGGGGAGGATTGGGGCCGGAGCATTGGTGGGGGGGGCGGGGGGAAGGATCAGGGCCGCAGCATCAGGGGTGGGGAAGGATCGGGGCCGCAGCATCAGAGGGGGGAGGATGGGAGGATCGATGCTGTAGTGTCGGGAATGGAAAGATCGGGGCTGGAGGAGCATCGGGGTTGGGGGAGGAGATTGGCAGCCTCGGGGGGGGGGTGGTGCGGCGGCAGTGGTGGAATCAGAGGCTTCGGGGGGGGGGTGGAATCGGGGGCCTAGTGGGGGGATTGGAGGTCTCAGGGGAGGGGGGGATCGGCAGCCTCGTGGGGCTGTCTGATCACATGGGGTGGATTCGGCAGGGATGCTGGATCCAGGGGGTAAGTGTAAAGGCACTTTAGCTGGTGAGTTATTTGAGGCCTGAGAAACCCGACCAGCTAGAGTTAAATTTGTAATGGTGGTTCTGAGGCATGCCAGCCTCATTATAATATTTAAACGGACAACCCGCCTCCTGGGAGTGGGTTGGCTGCACGTCCCCATCCCGCTTCCATTAAAACTGGAAGTGGGCAGATTGGAGGCGGGTTGTGGTCAGGATTCAGTTTTTTAACACTTTAACCTCCCACCTGACCTCAACCCACCTGTTTTTTGGGGTTAAAATTCCTCCCCACTGTGCCTCCTAACTTAGTGTTGCCTGCACATTTGAATATACAACTCTATTCCTTCATCCGTCAACAATGGTGGAAAACTGAGACCCCAGTACAGATCCATAGGCAACACTGCTTGACACATCCTGCCAATTAAAGAACATTCCCTCTATCCCAACTCTCTGTCTCATACTTCCTCAACCAATTACCGACCCATGTCACAAGGTTGCCTCCAATTTTGCACGCTCTCATTTTTAATAACCTCTTGTGCAGGTGGATCCACGAAGCCTAACTAGAAGGGCATTAGAAAAGTTGAGCGTGGAGGTGATAAAGGTGTGGATTGGGGTTTCAGCAGCAGGTTCGAAAGGGAAGAGGCAGAGGCAAGATGATGTTACAGAGGTAGAAGAAGGTGGAAAGAAGTGGGGAAGGAAGGCCAGTGCGGGGTCAAGGAAAGCACTGTAGCTGCCTCAGAGGGTCTAAGGTTCATCAACAGATGTGATATCTGTAGATGGCTGCAGAAGCAGTGGTGCCCGAAGGCAATATAAACACAAAACATCTTGCAGTCAGATAAAGAGTTAACCATGATGATTTCTGGCTGCCTGTCAGCTGAGTGACTCAGCCTGCTTGAACAGGTCAGTGAAATGATTTTGGCCTGTCCCTACATTTCATCCACTGTTGGTAAAGGTATGCAGGCCAGAAACAAAGACACAAATCACAACTTAAAAACCACTGTGCAGGTGCAGTTGTTTTCTCTGACCTTCTGACTACTCTGGAATCGGCTGCGCAATATAAATGCAGCAGTACAGGTCATGGTCACCTCCCTCCTTTCATATCCTTAGATTTGTTTGTGTAATTTGGTTTGTAAAATGTTACATTCCCTTTATTAATCCTGTTGGAGTTTCCTTAAAGGAAAGACATGCACCTTATTTGATGTTAATACTTTTGACTGCAATTCTATCACCGACAATCTGGCAATTCAAAATGTATATTTGTTTTACATTCAATCCAAGCTACATCTGTTTAAATTATAGGTGGACTGAGAAAACTGTGGCTGTGTATTCTGGCCACCTGCAGCCCGACTCTCCCCACCGCAGCCCCCACTCACCACAACCTCCCCCCCCCCCGCCATCCCCTAGGTAACAAGTGACAGACGTGACATGCCCATTACTGTGTCTGTCACTCCAGCTGATTTAATGGAAGTTGGGTAGTATCAGCTTGGTTGGGCGGGGTGTAGAGTTTTATTAAATAATTTTTTAAAAAACATTCCTTATGCAGAAATAAATATACATTTTGCTCTCAATACTTTAAGTAAATGATTAATAAATTGTAATCAGTAAGTAATGTACCTTTAATATCACTGCCTGGCAAATTGGGTTTGATAATAAGTTCATAGACACGGTTGTCAAATTCATTTTTTTTTGCCCAGAGGCTGATACTCTGCTTCTGGGAAGTGTCCTACTTAACTTACCCACTGGTCTGGTGAGCTGCTCCTGCTAATGCTATTTGGTACGACAGGTACTTTGTGCTAATGTATTATGTAAATGCCATTCAAACCTATAAATAGGTTAGCACCATCCAGAGTGTATTTTAATTCAAAGCTCAGCATAGTCTTGTATTGGTGTGGGGTTGGTGAAACTTTTGCTTAAGAACTGATGAAATATAATACAGACACCACAAATTACTCCACGTGATTCAACACCAGCAGCTGAACCATGCTGTGGTGAAGTGAGCCTAATAACTGCCACACTATTGTACTTCTGTCCCTTTCTCCCCCATTAACCATTTGAGGGCTACTGGAACATTTCTGCACTCAAATAAATTATTAAAGAACATGGCAGTTGATTAACTCATTACTTGGAGCAAAACCGATTTGAATTTTGCAGGTAAGGATATTTTTTCCATTTCTTTTTGTTGACTATGGAGGTTAACTCTTAACAACAAAACTGCAACCCACCCCAAAGTAATTAAAATGGATTGTGGTGTGGCACTGAGTTACACAGACCAGAGGTTTCTATCTTTTGACTCTTGCTCTGTACAGTAGCCAATTAGAGCCAATGTAGTGTTAAAGACTTTAATAGGCTTGAGCTCAGGAGTTGAGCTGTTACTGATCAAGGGTTTCATTGTTGGCTGCCATTAACTGACCCCTGTTGGAAATGCACATCAACAACAACTTAAACTTACATCAGAAGAGAACAGGATTGGGCTTGGCAATGATGCCTCCCACAATCAAATTGTCCGTTGACACTCACTATCCAGGCTCATACATGAAGACTGACAAGTTGGAAAAGGTCCTGGAGGGCTGCCACTACCTGTGGAACCATACCCATCGGAATTCACTTCATGAGAACAGAAATATCAGAAGAAAAATAAGAGAAAATTTGAGGAGAAAAAATATCCCAGTAAACATAACATAGAAGATAGGAGCAGGAGTAGGCCATTCGGCCCCTCGAGCCTGCTCCGCCATTCAATGAGATCATGGCTGATCATCTAAATTCAGTACCCTGCCCCTGCCTTCTCCTCATATCCCTTGATCCCTTTAGCCTTAAGAAATATATCCAACTCCTTCTTGAATATATTTAATGAATTGGCCTCAACTGCCTTCTGTGGCAGAGAATTCCACAGGTTCACCACTCTCTGGGTGAAGAAATTCCTCCTCATCTCAGTCCTAAATGGCTTACCCCTTATCCTTAGACTATGCCCCCTAGTTCTGGACTCCCCGGCCATCGGGAACATCCTTCCTGCATCTAGTCTGTCCAGGCCTGACAGAATTTTATAGGTTTCGATGAGATCCCCTCTCATTCTTCTAAACTCCAGCGAGTACAAGCCCAATCGACCCAATCTCTCCTCATACGTCATTCCTGCCATCCCAGGTATCAGCCTGGTGAATCTTCGCTGCACTTCTTCCATGGCAAGAACATCCTTCCTCAGATAAGGCGACTAAAACTGCACACAATACTCAAGGTGTGGTCTCACCAAGGCCCTGTACAACTGCAGCAAGACATCCTTGTTCCTGTACTCGAACCCTCTTGCTACGAAGGCCAACATACCATTTGCCTTCTTAACCGCCTGCTGCACCTGCATGCTTACCTTCAGCGACTGGTGCACAAGAACACCCAGGTCTCTTTGCACTTCCCCTTCTCCCAATCTATTGCCATTCAAATAATAATCTGCCTTCCTGTTTTTGCCACCAAAGTGGATAACATTGTCAGGGCTAGCAATCTCACAGCTCTGTGCACTATTATAAGAATAGTGTGAATTAAAGGGGTATTGACATCTGAACTTCCTGACTTGAAATTGTTAAATTACTACTGAGGGCCAATTAACATTGTAGGTATCAGTCTGAGATAAGTAGCTGCAGTTTGGGTTCCAGCCAGGCAGAACCCTGTTTACATTGCTTGTCTTATGTCTGGCTGGAACTTTAACTGTTCTGTTTAGGAGAAAGCTTGGGACATTCCTGGAAACACACATGTGAAGACAGTAGAACTGTTCCCTGAAAGTTAAAAGTTTAAATGTTTAGAAAGTGGGGAGGGGAATCTCTGCTCTCTAAACATTTATGTTCAGATCAAGCAGGTTTACAATCAGTCTAGGAGGTTTAGTGGACCCTATGAGCAGATTGCAAACCAGGTTTGACATGGCATTGAAAGAAAAGAAAGAAAGACTTGCATTTATATAGCGCCTTTCATGACCACCGGACGTCTCAAAGCGCTTTACAGCCAATGAAGTACATTTGGACTGTAGTTACTGTTGTAATGTGGGAATATACACTCAAAGGCCAATTCTGCACTAGAACCAGCATTCCTGGAGCTCCTGCTCTGGTTGATTGGAAGGCTGATCCCACTGGATTTTGCAGGGTCAACTCATTTAAATAGGGTCTCGACATAATTTTTCCATGTGCAGGGAGTATTATTGTGGTGGGGGGGGGGGTGGAGGTGGAATCAGAAGTACAGCAGCTCTGAAAGGGCTGCTGCACTCTTAAAGGGATGCAGCATTTTTTTTTGGAGGCTGAGCTAATAGACAATATGGCTGCACGAGCTCCCAGAACTGTTCCCTTCAGTAAAGAGAGCCTGGAAACTTTATTAGAGGTTATAATCCTTAGGAAAATCACAATTTTGGGGTCAGACGGAAATCCTTCAAAAAGAGCAAACATGGCAGGTGGTGGCCAATCATATGAATGCTGTCTCCTCGACATGCCACAAATAGGAGCAAATGAAAAACATGTTCTCCAGACTCAGGAAGAGTGCCTAGGTAGAGAAGATGAATGAATGCCCACTAAAATAAAGGAGATAGCTAAACTGGAATGCAACAAGCACTCTTCCAACAATATTCTGCCACATCTGCAATGCAGCCTGCAAACCACTGACCTCCGCTCTCACTTTAAATGCCCATATCTTTCAAGCTGCACCTCCAACTTGGCGAGTTTCAAAAAGGATCAACCTCTTTTCACTCATACAACTCTGGCATGTTTTTGCACCAACTTACTATATTGGTCCTGGAACTACTTACATTCTCTCTGCTGTTCCTTTCACACCAGATATAATATAGATTGTCCATTGGGGTGCTCTTCCTGTTGCCTCCTAATGCTCAAAGGGTCTCTCTTTCTTTGTTCAAATGAGAAGGCAGCACATAATAATAAGCAGTGAACCCCCACTATTGATGCAACAGCAAACCTGTAACACCTCACTTGCCATAAGGAGCAAACCCTCCAAATAATTAGGGTAGAGGCCATTGAGGTAGAGGGCAAGGGAGAGCTTGGTGGCTTTGTGCCAACCGAGCCAGGATTCCCATCAAATTCCTCTTGGTGTTAGTACAAAACAGTCAGTGACACATTAGTGGTATTGTTACTGTGTGTACAGCTATTTAGCTACCTTCCCTTTGCTGACAGTTGTTCCCTTCCTACTTATGTGAGATGGAAAAGCTAGACGAGGGAGGAAAAGGAAGCAGCCCATCACATCACATCAGCATCCGCCAAGCACTCCAAACCCTGCAAACATCAGCCTAGGCTTTGGGGAATTAGATAGGGGAGGTCAGGAGGGAGCATCATGTGAAGCATTGAGCACCACTGCAAGTGAAGATGCCAGCAGACAAATAGCAACCAGAGGATGAGAGAGTTAGGGTCAACAGGCAGTTGCCGTGAGACCCACTAACTCATATCTTACAGGGGCTGCTTGCCAAGCTGCACTTATTAATCAGCAGAAGTTCTTCATGCAGACTTTGAAAATCTTCAGAACTTCCTGCATGGAAAGTCAGAGAACAAATAGCCGTGTTGCTCTAACATCTGCATAGGCTTGTGAGAGGATTCCAGGAACCTGTAGAATACCATGGAGTGAGCAACAACTCCAGGGACTTCTACAGTGAACCTCCCAAGTTTTCAGGGCCCAAGCGCTGATGCAGTTTTGCTCACCGACACTGTGTCTACCACTATAGAGAATTTACAGAAGACTGTTGCCTCTGGTCCACAGAGTTTAGGGGACTGGCTGAAGAGCACTTGATGGCAGGCTTCATATTATTTACAACAAAAACTTGTATTTATATAGCACCTTTACAGAGGTATAATCAGAAAAGAAAGGACACCAATCAAAGAAGGAGATATTAGGGCTGTTCAATATATTGGTCAAAGTGGAAGGTTTTAAGGAAAGTATTAAAGGAGAAGAGTGAAATGGAGAGATCTAGGGGTTTAGGGAGGGACAATTCAGAGCACGGGGCCTAGATGGCTGAAGGCACAGCTGCTGATGGTGGGGCAAAGGAAGCGGAGTATGCACAACAGGTCACAGTCTGAGGAATGAAGAGTGGGGGTGGGTGGGGAGGGGGAGGTTGTAGGGCTGGAAGAGGTTACAGGGATAGGGAGGGGCAAGGCCATGAAGGGTTTTAAACATGCGGATGTGAATTTTAAACTGGAGGCATTGGGGGACTGAGAGCCAATATAGGTCAGTGAAGACAGTGGTGATGGATGAGCAGGAGCTGGGGCGGGACAGGTTACAGGCAGTAGAGTTTTGGATGACTGGAGTTGGGGTGGGACAGGCCACAGGCAGTAGAGTTTTGGATGAGTGGAGCTGGGGCGGGACAGGACAGAGGCAGTAGAGTTTTGGATGACTGGAGTTGGGGAGGGATAGGACACAGGCACTAGAGTTTTGGATGACTGGAGTTGGGGTGGGATAGGACACAGGCAGTAGAGTTTTGGATGACTGGAGTTGAGGCGGGACAGGACCCAGGCAGTAGAGTTTTGGAAGACTGGAGTTGGGGTGGGACAGGACACAGGCAGTAGAGTTTTGGATGACTGGAGTTGGGGTGGGACAGGCCACAGGCAGTAGAGTTTTGGATGAGTGGAGCTGGGGCGGGACAGGACACAGGCACTAGAGTTTTGGATGACTGGAGTTGGGGAGGGATAGGACACAGGCACTAGAGTTTTGGATGACTGGAGTTGGGGTGGGATAGGACACAGGCAGTAGAGTTTTGGATGACTGGAGTTGAGGCGGGACAGGACCCAGGCAGTAGAGTTTTGGAAGACTGGAGTTGGGGTGGGACAGGACCCAGGCAGTAGAGTGTTGGATAAGCTGGAGTTGGGGTGGGACAGGACCCAGGCAGTAGAGTGTTGGATAAGCTGGAGTTGGGGTGGGACAGGACACAGGCAGTAGAGTTTTGGATGACTGGAGTTGGGGCGGGACAGGACCCAGGCAGTAGAGTTTTGGATCAGCCGGAGTTGGGGTGGGACAGGACACAGGCAGTAGAGTTTTGGATGACAGGAGTTGGGGTGGGACAGGACCCAGGCAGTAGAGTTTTGGATGACCGGAGTTGGGGTGGGACAGGACCCAGGCAGTAGAGTTTTGGATAAGCTGGAGTTTGGGCGGGACAGGACACAGGCAGCAGAGTTTTCGATGACTGGAGTTGGGGTGGGACAGGACACAGGCAGCAGAGTTTTGGATGACTGGAGTTGGGGTGGGACAGGACACAGGCAGTAGAGTTTTGGATGACTGGAGTTGGGGCGGGACAGGACCCAGACAGTAGAGTTTTGGATAAGCTGGAGTTCGGGCAGGACAGGACCCAGGCAGTAGAGTTTTGGATGACTGGAGTTGGGGTCGGATAGGACACAGGCAGTAGAGGTTTGGATGAGCTGGAGTTGGGGTGGGACAGGACACAGGCAGTAGAGTTTTGGATGACTGGAGTCGGGGTGGGACAGGACCCAGGCAGTAGAGTTTTGGATGACTGGAGTTGGGGTGGGACAGGACACAGGCAGTAGAGGTTTGAATAAGCTGGAGTTGCGGTGGGACACGACCCAGGCAGTAGAGTTTTGGATGAGCTGGAGTTGGGGTGGGACAGGACCCAGGCAGTATAATTTTGGATGAGCTGGAGTTGGGGCGGGACAGGACCCAGGCAGTAGAGTTTTGGATGAGCTGGAGTTGGGGTGGGACAGGACACAGGCAGTAGAGTTTTGGATGACTGGAGTTGGGGTGGGTCAGGACACAGGCAGTAGAGATTTGGATAAGCTGCAGTTGGGGCGGGACAGGACACAGGCAGCAGAGCTTTGGATGACTGGAGTTGGGGTGGGACAGGACCCAGGCAGTAGTATTTTGGATGAGCTGGAGTTGGGGTGGGACAGGACACAGGCAGTAGAGTTTTGGATGACTGGAGTTGGGGTGGGTCAGGACACAGGCAGTAGAGATTTGGATAAGCTGCAGTTGGGGCGGGACAGGACACAGGCAGTAGGGTTTTGGACGACTGGAGTTGGGGTGGGACAGGACACAGGCAGTAGTATTTTGGATAAGCTGGAGTTGGGGTGGGACAGGATCCAGGCAGTAGAGTTTTGGATGACTGGAGTTGGGGTGGGACAGGACACAGGCAGTAGAGTTTTGGATGACTGGAGTTGGGGCGGGACAGGACCCAGGCAGTAGAGTTTTGGATAAGCTGGAGTTCGGGCAGGACAGGACCCAGGCAGTAGAGTTTTGGATGACTGGAGTTGGGGTGGGATAGGACACAGGCAGTAGAGTTTTGGATGAGCTGGAGTTGGGGTGGGACAGGACACAGGCAGTAGAGTTTTGGATGACTGGAGTCGGGGTGGGACAGGACCCAGGCAGTAGGGTTTTGGACGACTGGAGTTGGGGTGGGACAGGACACAGGCAGTAGTATTTTGGATAAGCTGGAGTTGGGGTGGGACAGGACACAGGAAGCAGAGTTTTGGATGACTGGAGTTGGGGCGGGACAGGACCCAGGCAGTAGAGTTTTGGATGACTGGAGCTGGGGCGGGACAAGACACAGTCAGTAGAGTTTTGGATGAGCTGGAGTTGGGGCGCGACAGGACACAGGCTGTAGACTTTTGGATAAACTGGAGTTGGGGTGGGACAGGACACAGGCAGTAGAGTTATGGATGACTGGAGTTGGGGCGGGACAGGACCCAGGCAGTAGAGTTTTGGATGACTGGAGTTGGGGTGGGACAGGACCCAGGCAGTAGAGTGTTGGATAAGCTGGAGTTGGGGTGGGACAGGACACAGGCAGTAGAGTTTTGGATAAGCTGGAGTTGGGGTGGGACAGGACCCAGGCAGTAGAGTTCTGGATAAGCTGGAGTTGGGGTGGGATAGGACACAGGCAGTAGAGTTTTGGATCACTGGAGTTGGGGCGGGACAGGACCCAGGCAGTAGAGTTTTGGATGACTGGATTTGGAGCGGGACAGGACCCAGGCAGTAGAGTGTTGGATAAGCTGGAGTTGGGGCGGGACAGGACCCAGGCAGTAGAGTTTTGGACGACTGGAGTTGGGGTGGGACAGGACACAGGCAGTAGTATTTTGGATAAGCTGGAGTTGGGGTGGGACAGGACACAGGCAGTAGAGTTTTGGATGACTGGAGTTCGGGTGGGACAGGACACAGGCAGTAGAGTTTTGGATGACTGGATTTGGAGCGGGACAGGACCCAGGCAGTAGAGTGTTGGATAAGCTGGAGTTGGGGTGGGACAGGACACAGGCAGTAGAGTTCTGGATAAGCTGGAGTTGGGGTGGGATAGGACACAGGCAGTAGAGTTTTGGATCACTGGAGTTGGGGTGGGATAGGACACAGGCAGTAGAGTTTTGGATGACTGGAGTTGGGGTGGGACAGGACACAGGCAGTCGAGTTTTGGATGACTGGAGTTGGGGCGGGACAGGACCCAGGCAGTAGAGTTTTGGATAAGCTGGAGTTGGGGCGGGACAGGGCCCAGGCAGTAGAGTTTTGGACGACTGGAGTTGGGGTGGGACAGGACACAGGCAGTAGTATTTTGGATAAGCTGGAGTTGGGGTGGGACAGGACACAGGCAGTAGAGTTTTGGATGACTGGAGTTCGGGTGGGACAGGACCCAGGCAGTAGAGATTTGGATGACTGGAGCTGGGGCGGGACAAGACACAGGCAGTAAAGTTTTGGATGAGCTGGAGTTGGGGCGCGACAGGACACAGGCTGTAGACTTTTGGATAAACTGGAGTTGTGGTGGGACAGGACAGAGGCAGTAGAGTTATGGATGACTGGAGTTGGGGCGGGACAGGACCCAGGCAGTAGAGTTTTGGATGACTGGAGTTGGGGTGGGACAGGACACAAGCAGTAGAGTTTTGGATGACTGGAGTTGGGGTGGGACAGGTCACAGGCAGTAGAGTTTTGGATGACTGGAGTTGGGGTGGGACAGGACACAAGCAGTAGAGTTTTGGATGACTGGAGTTGGGGTGGGACAGGACCCAGGCAGTAGAGTTTTGGATGACTGGAGTTGGGGCGGGACAGGATCCAGGCAGTAGAGTTTTGGATAAGCTGGAGTTCGGGCAGGACAGGACCCAGGCAGTAGAGTTTTGGATAAGCTGGAGTTGGGGTGGGACAGGAGACAGGCAGTAGAGTTTTGGATGACTCGAGTTGGGGTGGGATAGGACACATGCAGTAGAGTTTAGGATGAGCTGGAGTTGGGGCGGGACAGGACCCAGGCAGTAGAGTTTTGGATGACTGGAGTTGGGGTGGGATTGGACACAGGCAGCAGAGTTTTGGATGAGCTGGAGTTGGGGTGGGACAGGACCCAGGCAGTAGAGTTTTGGATGACTGGAGTTGGGGTGGGACAGGACACAGGCAGTAGAGTTTTGGATGAGCTGGAGTTGGGGTGGGACAGGACACAGGCAGTAGAGTTTTGGATGACTGGAGTTGGGGTGGGACAGGACACAGGCAGTAGAGTTTTCGATGACTGGAGTTGGGGTGGGACAGGACACAGGCAGTAGAGTTTTGGATGAGCTGGAGTTGGGGCGGGACAGGACCCAGGCAGTAGAGTTTTGGATGGCTGGAGTTGGGGTGGGACAGGACACAGGCAGTAGTATTTTGGATAAGCTGGAGTTGGGGTGGGACAGGACACAGGCAGTAGAGTTTTGGATGACTGGAGTTGGGGCGGGACAGGATCCAGGCAGTAGAGTTTTGGATGACTGGAGTTGGGGTGGGATAGGACACAGGCAGTAGAGTTTTGGATGAGCTGGAGTTGGGGTGGGACAGGACACAGGCAGTAGAGTTTTGGATGACTGGAGTCGGGGTGGGACAGGACCCAGGCAGTAGGGTTTTGGACGACTGGAGTTGGGGTGGGACAGGACACAGGCAGTAGTATTTTGGATAAGCTGGAGTTGGGGTGGGACAGGACACAGGAAGCAGAGTTTTGGATGACTGGAGTTGGGGCGGGACAGGACCCAGGCAGTAGAGTTTTGGATGACTGGAGCTGGGGCGGGACAAGACACAGTCAGTAGAGTTTTGGATGAGCTGGAGTTGGGGCGCGACAGGACACAGGCTGTAGACTTTTGGATAAACTGGAGTTGGGGTGGGACAGGACACAGGCAGTAGAGTTATGGATGACTGGAGTTGGGGCGGGACAGGACCCAGGCAGTAGAGTTTTGGATGACTGGAGTTGGGGTGGGACAGGACCCAGGCAGTAGAGTGTTGGATAAGCTGGAGTTGGGGTGGGACAGGACACAGGCAGTAGAGTTTTGGATAAGCTGGAGTTGGGGTGGGACAGGACCCAGGCAGTAGAGTTCTGGATAAGCTGGAGTTGGGGTGGGATAGGACACAGGCAGTAGAGTTTTGGATCACTGGAGTTGGGGCGGGACAGGACCCAGGCAGTAGAGTTTTGGATGACTGGATTTGGAGCGGGACAGGACCCAGGCAGTAGAGTGTTGGATAAGCTGGAGTTGGGGCGGGACAGGACCCAGGCAGTAGAGTTTTGGACGACTGGAGTTGGGGTGGGACAGGACACAGGCAGTAGTATTTTGGATAAGCTGGAGTTGGGGTGGGACAGGACACAGGCAGTAGAGTTTTGGATGACTGGAGTTCGGGTGGGACAGGACACAGGCAGTAGAGTTTTGGATGACTGGATTTGGAGCGGGACAGGACCCAGGCAGTAGAGTGTTGGATAAGCTGGAGTTGGGGTGGGACAGGACACAGGCAGTAGAGTTCTGGATAAGCTGGAGTTGGGGTGGGATAGGACACAGGCAGTAGAGTTTTGGATCACTGGAGTTGGGGTGGGATAGGACACAGGCAGTAGAGTTTTGGATGACTGGAGTTGGGGTGGGACAGGACACAGGCAGTCGAGTTTTGGATGACTGGAGTTGGGGCGGGACAGGACCCAGGCAGTAGAGTTTTGGATAAGCTGGAGTTGGGGCGGGACAGGGCCCAGGCAGTAGAGTTTTGGACGACTGGAGTTGGGGTGGGACAGGACACAGGCAGTAGTATTTTGGATAAGCTGGAGTTGGGGTGGGACAGGACACAGGCAGTAGAGTTTTGGATGACTGGAGTTCGGGTGGGACAGGACCCAGGCAGTAGAGATTTGGATGACTGGAGCTGGGGCGGGACAAGACACAGGCAGTAAAGTTTTGGATGAGCTGGAGTTGGGGCGCGACAGGACACAGGCTGTAGACTTTTGGATAAACTGGAGTTGTGGTGGGACAGGACAGAGGCAGTAGAGTTATGGATGACTGGAGTTGGGGCGGGACAGGACCCAGGCAGTAGAGTTTTGGATGACTGGAGTTGGGGTGGGACAGGACACAAGCAGTAGAGTTTTGGATGACTGGAGTTGGGGTGGGACAGGTCACAGGCAGTAGAGTTTTGGATGACTGGAGTTGGGGTGGGACAGGACACAAGCAGTAGAGTTTTGGATGACTGGAGTTGGGGTGGGACAGGACCCAGGCAGTAGAGTTTTGGATGACTGGAGTTGGGGCGGGACAGGATCCAGGCAGTAGAGTTTTGGATAAGCTGGAGTTCGGGCAGGACAGGACCCAGGCAGTAGAGTTTTGGATAAGCTGGAGTTGGGGTGGGACAGGAGACAGGCAGTAGAGTTTTGGATGACTCGAGTTGGGGTGGGATAGGACACATGCAGTAGAGTTTAGGATGAGCTGGAGTTGGGGCGGGACAGGACCCAGGCAGTAGAGTTTTGGATGACTGGAGTTGGGGTGGGATTGGACACAGGCAGCAGAGTTTTGGATGAGCTGGAGTTGGGGTGGGACAGGACCCAGGCAGTAGAGTTTTGGATGACTGGAGTTGGGGTGGGACAGGACACAGGCAGTAGAGTTTTGGATGAGCTGGAGTTGGGGTGGGACAGGACACAGGCAGTAGAGTTTAGGATGACTGGAGTTGGGGTGGGACAGGACACAGGCAGTAGAGTTTTCGATGACTGGAGTTGGGGTGGGACAGGACACAGGCAGTAGAGTTTTGGATGAGCTGGAGTTGGGGCGGGACAGGACCCAGGCAGTAGAGTTTTGGATGGCTGGAGTTGGGGTGGGACAGGACACAGGCAGTAGTATTTTGGATAAGCTGGAGTTGGGGTGGGACAGGACACAGGCAGTAGAGTTTTGGATGACTGGAGTTGGGGCGGGACAGGATCCAGGCAGTAGAGTTTTGGATGACTGGAGTTGGGGTGGGACAGGACCCAGGCAGTAGAGTTTTAGATGAGCTGGAGTTGGGGTGGGACAGGACACAGGCAGTAGAGTTTTGGATGACTGGAGTTGGGGTGGGATACGACACAGGCAGTAGAGTTTTGGATGACTGGAGTTGGGGTGGGACAGGACACAGGCAGTAGAGTTTTGGATGAGCTGGAGTTGGGGTGGGACAGGACCCAGGCAGTAGAGTTTTGGATAAGCTGGAGTTGGGGTGGGACAGGACACAGGCAGTAGAGTTTTGGATGACTGGAGTTGGGGTGGGACAGGACACAGGCAGTCGAGTTTTGGATGACTGGAGTTGGGGCGGGACAGGACCCAGGCAGTAGAGTTTTGGATAAGCTGGAGTTGGGGCGGGACAGGACCCAGGCAGTACAGTTTTGGATAAGCTGGAGTTGGGGTGGGACAGGACCCAGGCAGTAGAGTTTTGGATGACTGGAGTTGGGGTGGGATAGGACACAGGCAGTAGAGTTTTGGATGAGCTGGAGTTGGGGTGGGACAGGACACAGGCAGTAGAGTTTTGGAAGACTGGAGTTAGGGTGGGACAGGACCCAGGCAGTAGAGTTTTCGATGACTGGAGTTGGGGTGGGACAGGACACAGGCAGTAGAGGTTTGGATAAGCTGGAGTTGGGTTGGGATAGGACACAGGCAGTAGAGTTTTGGATGACTGGAATTCGGGTGGGTCAGGACACAGGCAGTAGAGTTTTGGATAAGCTGGAGTTGGGGCGGGACAGCAAACAGGCAGTAGAGCTTTGGATGACTGGAGTTGGGGTGGGACAGGACCCAGGCACTAGAGTTTTGGATGAGCTGGAGTTGGGGCGGGACAGGACACAGGCAGTAGAATTTTGGATCAGCTGGAGTTGGGTTGGGATAGGACACAGGCAGTAGAGTTTTGGATGACTGGAGTTGGGTGGGTCAGGACACAGGCAGTAGAGTTTTGGATAAGCTGGAGTTGGGGCGCGACAGGACACAGGCAGCAGAGCTTTGGATGACTGGAGTTGGGGTGGGACAGGACCCAGGCAGCAGAGTTTTGGATGACTGGAGTTGGGGTGGGGCAGGACACAGGCAGCAGTATTTTGGATAAGCTGGAGTTGGGGTGGGACAGGACACAGGCAGTAGAGTTTTGGATGACTGGAGTTGGGGCGGGACAGGAGAGAGGCAGTAGAGTTTTGGATGACTCGAGTTGGGGTGGGATAGGACACATGCAGTAGAGTTTAGGATGAGCTGGAGTTGGGGCGGGACAGGACCCAGGCAGTAGAGTTTTGGATGACTGGAGTTGGGATGGGACAGGACCCAGGCAGTAGAGTTTTGGATGACTGGAGTTGGGGTGGGATTGGACACAGGCAGCAGAGTTTTGGATGAGCTGGAGTTGGGGTGGGACAGGACCCAGGCAGTAGAGTTTTGGATGACTGGAGTTGGGGTGGGACAGGACACAGGCAGTAGAGTTTTGGATGAGCTGGAGTTGGGGTGGGACAGGACACAGGCAGTAGAGTTTTGGATGACTGGAGTTGGGGTGGGACAGGACACAGGCAGTAGAGTTTTCGATGACTGGAGTTGGGGTGGGACAGGACACAGGCAGTAGAGTTTTGGATGAGCTGGAGTTGGGGCGGGACAGGACCCAGGCAGTAGAGTTTTGGATAAGCTGGAGTTGGGGTGGGACAGGACACAGGCAGTAGAGTTTTGGATAAGCTGGAGTTGGGTTGGGATAGGACACAGGCAGTAGAGTTTTGGATAAGCTGGAGTTGGGGCAGGACACGACACAGGCATTAGAGCTTTGGATGACTGGAGTTGGGGTGGGACAGGACCCAGGCAGTAGAGTTTTGGATGGCTGGGGTTGGGGTGGGACAGGACACAGGCAGTAGTATTTTGGATAAGCTGGAGTTGGGGTGGGACAGGACACAGGCAGTAGAGTTTTGGATGACTGGAGTTGGGGTGGGACAGGATCCAGGCAGTAGAGTTTTGGATGACTGGAGTTGGGGTGGGACAGGACCCAGGCAGTCGAGTTTTAGATGAGCTGGAGTTGGGGTGGGACAGGACACAGGCAGTAGAGTTTTGGATGACTGGAGTTGTGGTGGGATACGACACAGGCAGTAGAGTTTTGGATGACTGGAGTTGGGGTGGGACAGGACACAGGCAGTCGAGTTTTGGATGACTGGAGTTGGGGCGGGATAGGACACAGGCAGCAGAGTTTTGGATGAGCTGGAGTTGGGGTGGGACAGGACCCAGGCAGTAGAGTTTTGGATAAACTGGAGTTGGGGTGGGACAGGACACAGGCAGTAGAGTTATGGATGACTGGAGTTGGGGCGGGACAGGACCCAGGCAGTAGAGTTTTGGATGACTGGAGTTGGGGTGGGACAGGACCCAGGCAGTAGAGTGTTGGATAAGCTGGAGTTGGGATGGGACAGGACACAGGCAGTAGAGTTTTGGATAAGCTGGAGTTGGGGTGGGACAGGACCCAGGCAGTAGAGTTCTGGATAAGCTGGAGTTGGGGTGGGATAGGACACAGGCAGTAGGGTTTTGGATCACTGGAGTTGGGGTGGGATAGGACACAGGCAGTAGAGTTTTGGATGACTGGAGTTGGGGTGGGATAGGACACAGGCAGTAGAGTTTTGGATGAGCTGGAGTTGGGGCTGGACAGGGCCCAGGCAGTAGAGTTTTGGATGACTGGAGTTGGGGTGGGACAGGACACAGGCAGTAGAGTTTTGGATGACTGGAGTTGGGGCGGGACAGGACCCAGGCAGTAGAGTTTTGGATAAGCTGGAGTTGGGGCGGGACAGGACCCAGGCAGTAGAGATTTGGACGACTGGAGTTGGGGTTGGATACGACACAGGCAGTAGAGTTTTGGATGACTGGAGTTGGGGTGGGATACGACACAGGCAGTAGAGTTTTGGATGACTGGAGTTGGGGTGGGACAGGACACAGGCAGTAGAGTTTTGGATGACTGGAGTTGGGGCGGGATAGGACACAGGCAGCAGAGTTTTGGATGAGCTGGAGTTGGGGTGGGACAGGACCCAGGCAGTAGAGTTTTGGATAAGCTGGAGTTGGGGTGGGACAGGACACATGCAGTAGAGTTTTGGATGACTGGAGTTGGGGTGGGACAGGACACAGGCAGTCAAGTTTTGGATGACTGGAGTTGGGGCGGGACAGGACCCAGGCAGTAGAGTTTTGGATAAGCTGGAGTTGGGGCGGGACAGGACCCAGGCAGTACAGTTTTGGATAAGCTGGAGTTGGGGTGGGACAGGACCCAGGCAGTAGAGTTTTGGATGACTGGAGTTGGGGTGGGATAGGACGCAGGCAGTAGAGTTTTGGATGAGCTGGAGTTGGGGTGGGACAGGACACAGGCAGTGGAGTTTTGGAAGACTGGAGTTGGGGTGGGACAGGACCCAGGCAGTAGAGTTTTCGATGACTGGAGTTGGGGTGGGACAGGACACAGGCAGTAGAGGTTTGGATAAGCTGGAGTTGGGTTGGGATAGGACACAGGCAGTAGAGTTTTGGATGACTGGAATTCGGGTGGCTCAGGACACAGGCAGTAGAGTTTTGGATAAGCTGGAGTTGGGGCGGGACAGCACACAGGCAGTAGAGCTTTGGATGACTGGAGTTGGGGTGGGACAGGACCCAGGCACTAGAGTTTTGGATGAGCTGGAGTTGGGGCGGGACAGGACACAGGCAGTAGAATTTTGGATCAGCTGGAGTTGGGTTGGGATAGGACACAGGCAGTAGAGTTTTGGATGACTGGAGTTGGGTGGGTCAGGACACAGGCAGTAGAGTTTTGGATAAGCTGGAGTTGGGGCGCGACAGGACACAGGCAGCAGAGCTTTGGATGACTGGAGTTGGGGTGGGACAGGACCCAGGCAGTAGAGTTTTGGATGACTGGAGTTGGGGTGGGACAGGACACAGGCTGTAGTATTTTGGATAAGCTGGAGTTGGGGTGGGACAGGACACAGGCAGTAGAGTTTTGGATGACTGGAGTTGGGGCGGGACAGGAGACAGGCAGTAGAGTTTTGGATGACTCGAGTTGGGGTGGGATAGGACACATGCAGTAGAGTTTAGGATGAGCTGGAGTTGGGGCGGGACAGGACCCAGGCAGTAGAGTTTTGGATGACTGGAGTTGGGATGGGACAGGACCCAGGCAGTAGAGTTTTGGATGACTGGAGTTGGGGTGGGATTGGACACAGGCAGCAGAGTTTTGGATGAGCTGGAGTTGGGGTGGGACAGGACCCAGGCAGTAGAGTTTTGGATGACTGGAGTTGGGGTGGGACAGGACACAGGCATTAGAGTTTTGGATGAGCTGGAGTTGGGGTGGGACAGGACACAGGCAGTAGAGTTTTGGATGACTGGAGTTGGGGTGGGACAGGACACAGGCAGTCGAGTTTTCGATGACTGGAGTTGGGGTGGGACAGGACACAGGCAGTAGAGTTTTGGATGAGCTGGAGTTGGGGCGGGACAGGACCCAGGCAGTAGAGTTTTGGATAAGCTGGAGTTGGGGTGGGACAGGACACAGGCAGGAGAGTTTTGGATAAGCTGGAGTTGGGTTGGGATAGGACACAGGCAGTAGAGTTTTGGATAAGCTGGAGTTGGGGCAGGACACGACACAGGCATTAGAGCTTTGGATGACTGGAGTTGGGGTGGGACAGGACCCTGGCAGTAGAGTTTTGGATGGCTGGAGTTGGGGTGGGACAGGACACAGGCAGTAGTATTTTGGATAAGCTGGAGTTGGGGTGGGACAGGACACAGGCAGTAGAGTTTTGGATGACTGGAGTTGGTGTGGGACAGGATCCAGGCAGTAGAGTTTTGGATGACTGGAGTTGGGGTGGGACAGGACCCAGGCAGTAGAGTTTGAGATGAGCTGGAGTTGGGGTGGGACAGGACACAGGCAGTAGAGTTTTGGATGACTGGAGTTGGGGTGGGATACGACACAGGCAGTAGAGTTTTGGATGACTGGAGTTGGGGTGGGACAGGACACAGGCAGTAGAGTTTTGGATGACTGGAGTTGGGGCGGGATAGGACACAGGCAGCAGAGTTTTGGATGAGCTGGAGTTGGGGTGGGACAGGACCCAGGCAGTAGAGTTTTGGATAAACTGGAGTTGTGGTGGGACAGGACACAGGCAGTAGAGTTATGGATGACTGGAGTTGGGGCGGGACAGGACCCAGGCAGTAGAGTTTTGGATGACTGGAATGGGGTGGGACAGGACCCAGGCAGTAGAGTGTTGGATAAGCTGGAGTTGGGATGGGACAGGACACAGGCAGTAGAGTTTTGGATAAGCTGGAGTTGGGGTGGGACAGGACCCAGGCAGTAGAGTTCTGGATAAGCTGGAGTTGGGGTGGAATAGGACACAGGCAGTAGAGTTTTGGATCACTGGAGTTGGGGTGGGATAGGACACAGGCAGTAGAGTTTTGGATGACTGGAGTTGGGGTGGGATAGGACACAGGCAGTAGAGTTTTGGATGAGCTGGAGTTGGGGCTGGACAGGGCCCAGGCAGTAGAGTTTTGGATGACTGGAGTTGGGGTGGGACAGGACACAGGCAGTAGAGTTTTGGATGACTGGAGTTGGGGCGGGACAGGACCCAGGCAGTAGAGTTTTGGATAAGCTGGAGTTGGGGCGGGACAGGACCCAGGCAGTAGAGATTTGGACGACTGGAGTTGGGGTGGGACAGGACACAGGCAGTAGTATTTTGGATAAGCTGGAGTTGGGGTGGGACAGGACACAGGCAGTAGAGTTTTGGATGACTGGAGTTCGGGTGGGACAGGACACAGGCAGTAGAGTTTTGGATGACTGGACTTGGAGCGGGACAGGACCCAGGCAGTAGAGTGTTGGATAAGCTGGAGTTGGGGTGGGATAGGACACAGGCAGTAGAGTTTTGGATCACTGGAGTTGGGGTGGGATAGGACACAGGCAGTAGAGTTTTGGATGACTGGAGTTGGGGTGGGATAGGACACAGGCAGTAGAGTTTTGGATGAGCTGGAGTTGGGGCTGGACAGGGCCCAGGCAGTAGAGTTTTGGATGACTGGAGTTGGGGTGGGACAGGACACAGGCAGTAGAGTTTTGGATGACTGGAGTTGGGGCGGGACAGGACCCAGGCAGTAGAGTTTTGGATAAGCTGGAGTTGGGGCGGGACAGGACCCAGGCAGTAGAGTTTTGGACGACTGGAGTTGGGGTGGGACAGGACACAGGCAGTAGTATTTTGGATAAGCTGGAGTTGGGGTGGGACAGGACACAGGCAGTAGAGTTTTGGATGACTGGAGTTCGGGTGGGACAGGACCCAGGCAGTAGAGTTTTGGATGACTGGATCTGGGGCGGGACAAGACACAGGCAGTAAAGTTTTGGATGAGCTGGAGTTGGGGCGCGACAGGACACAGGCTGTAGACTTTTGGATAAACTGGAGTTGTGGTGGGACAGGACAGAGGCAGTAGAGTTATGGATGACTGGAGTTGGGGCGCGACAGGACCCAGGCAGTAGAGTTTTGGATGACTGGAGTTGGGGTGGGACAGGACACAAGCAGTAGAGTTTTGGATGACTGGAGTTGGGGTGGGACAGGGCACAGGTAGTAGAGTTTTGGATGACTAGAGTTGGGGTGGGACAGGACACAAGCAGTAGAGATTTGGATGACTGGAGTTGGGGTGGGACAGGACCCAGGCAGTAGAGTTTTGGATGACTGGAGTTGGGGCGGGACAGAATCCAGGCAGTAGAGTTTTGGATAAGCTGGAGTTCGGGCGGGACAGGACCCAGGCAGTAGAGTTTTGGATAAGCTGGAGTTGGGGTGGGACAGGAGACAGGCAGTAGAGTTTTGGATGACTCGAGTTGGGGTGGGATAGGACACATGCAGTAGAGTTTAGGATGAGCTGGAGTTGGGGCGGGACAGGACCCAGGCAGTAGAGTTTTGGATGACTGGAGTTGGGATGGGACAGGACCCAGGCAGTAGATTTTTGGATGACTGGAGTTGGGGTGGGATTGGACACAGGCAGCAGTGTTTTGGATGAGCTGGAGTTGGGGTGGGACAGGACCCAGGCAGTAGAGTTTTGGATGACTGGAGTTGGGGTGGGACAGGACACAGGCAGTAGAGTTTTGGATGAGCTGGAGTTCGGGTGGGACAGGACACAGGCAGCAGAGTTTTGGATGACTGGAGTTGGGGTGGGACAGGACACAGGCAGTAGAGTTTTCGATGACTGGAGTTGAGGTGGGACAGGACACAGGCAGTAGAGTTTTGGATGAGCTGGAGTTGGGGCGGGACAGGACCCAGGCAGTACAGTTTTGGATAAGCTGGAGTTGGGGTGGGACAGGACCCAGGCAGTAGAGTTTTGGATGACTGGAGTTGGGGTGGGATAGGACACAGGCAGTAGAGTTTTGGATGAGCTGGAGTTGGGGTGGGACAGGACACAGGCAGTAGAGTTTTGGAAGACTGGAGTTGGGGTGGGACAGGACCCCGGCAGTAGAGTTTTCGATGACTGGAGTTGGGGTGGGACAGGACACAGGCAGCAGAGGTTTGGATAAGCTGGAGTTGGGTTGGGATAGGACAGAGGCAGTAGAGTTTTGGATGACTGGAATTCAGGTGGGTCAGGACACAGGCAGTAGAGTTTTGGATAAGCTGGAGTTGGGGCGGGACAGGACACAGGCAGTAGAGCTTTGGATGACTGGAGTTGGGGTGGGACAGGACCCAGGCACTAGAGTTTTGGATGAGCTGGAGTTGGGGCGGGACAGGACACAGGCAGTAGAGTTTTGGACGACTGGAGTTGGGGTGGGACAGGACACAGGCAGTACTATTTTGGATAAGCTGGAGTTGGAGTGGGACAGGACACAGGCAGTAGAGTTTTGGATGACTGGAGTTCGGGTGGGACAGGACCCAGGCAGTAGAGTTTTGGATGACTGGAGCTGGGGCGGGACAAGACACAGGCAGTAAAGTTTTGGATGAGCTGGAGTTGGGGCGCGACAGGACACAGGCTGTAGACTTTTGGATAAACTGGAGTTGTGGTGGGACAGGACAGAGGCAGTAGAGTTATGGATGACTGGAGTTGGGGCGCGACAGGACCCAGGCAGTAGAGTTTTGGATGACTGGAGTTGGGGTGGGACAGGACACAAGCAGTAGAGTTTTGGATGACTGGAGTTGGGGTGGGACAGGGCACAGGCAGTAGAGTTTTGGATGACTAGAGTTGGGGTGGGACAGGACACAAGCAGTAGAGATTTGGATGACTGGAGTTGGGGTGGGACAGGACCCAGGCAGTAGAGTTTTGGATGACTGGAGTTGGGGCGGGACAGGATCCAGGCAGTAGAGTTTTGGATAAGCTGGAGTTCGGGCGGGACAGGACCCAGGCAGTAGAGTTTTGGATAAGCTGGAGTTGGGGTGGGACAGGAGACAGGCAGTGGAGTTTTGGATGACTCGAGTTGGGGTGGGATAGGACACATGCAGTAGAGTTTAGGATGAGCTGGAGTTGGGGTGGGACAGGACCCAGGCAGTAGAGTTTTGGATGACTGGAGTTGGGATGGGACAGGACCCAGGCAGTAGATTTTTGGATGACTGGAGTTGGGGTGGGATTGGACACAGGCAGCAGTGTTTTGGATGAGCTGGAGTTGGGGTGGGACAGGACCCAGGCAGTAGAGTTTTGGATGACTGGAGTTGGGGTGGGACAGGACACAGGCAGTAGAGTTTTGGATGAGCTGGAGTTCGGGTGGGACAGGACACAGGCAGCAGAGTTTTGGATGACTGGAGTTGGGGTGGGACAGGACACAGGCAGTAGAGTTTTCGATGACTGGAGTTGAGGTGGGACAGGACACAGGCAGTAGAGTTTTGGATGAGCTGGAGTTGGGGCGGGACAGGACCCAGGCAGTACAGTTTTGGATAAGCTGGAGTTGGGGTGGGACAGGACCCAGGCAGTAGAGTTTTGGATGACTGGAGTTGGGGTGGGATAGGACACAGGCAGTAGAGTTTTGGATGAGCTGGAGTTGGGGTGGGACAGGACACAGGCAGTAGAGTTTTGGAAGACTGGAGTTGGGGTGGGACAGGACCCCGGCAGTAGAGTTTTCGATGACTGGAGTTGGGGTGGGACAGGACACAGGCAGTAGAGGTTTGGATAAGCTGGAGTTGGGTTGGGATAGGACACAGGCAGTAGAGTTTTGGATGACTGGAATTCAGGTGGGTCAGGACACAGGCAGTAGAGTTTTGGATAAGCTGGAGTTGGGGCGGGACAGGACACAGGCAGTAGAGCTTTGGATGACTGGAGTTGGGGTGGGACAGGACCCAGGCACTAGAGTTTTGGATGAGCTGGAGTTGGGGCGGGACAGGACACAGGCAGTAGAGTTTTGGATCAGCTGGAGTTGGGTTGGGATAGGACACAGGCAGTAGAGTTTTGGATGACTGGAGTTGGGTGGGTCAGGACACAGGCAGTAGAGTTTTGGATAAGCTGGAGTTGGGGCGCGACAGGACACAGGCAGCAGAGCTTTGGATGACTGGAGTTGGGGTGGGACAGGACCCAGGCAGTAGAGTTTTGGATGACTGGAGTTGGGGTGGGACAGGACACAGGCAGTAGTATTTTGGATAAGCTGGAGTTGGGGTGGGACAGGAGACAGGCAGTAGAGTTTTGAATGACTCGAGTTGGGGTGGGATAGGACACATGCAGTAGAGTTTAGGATGAGCTGGAGTTGGGGCGGGACAGGACCCAGGCAGTAGAGTTTTGAATGACTGGAGTTGGGATGGGACAGGACCCAGGCAGTAGAGTTTTGGATGACTGGAGTTGGGGTGGGATTGGACACAGGCAGCAGAGTTTTGGATGAGCTGGAGTTGGGGTGGGACAGGACCCAGGCAGTAGAGTTTTGGATGACTGGAGTTGGGGTGGGACAGGACACAGGCAGTAGAGTTTTGGATGAGCTGGAGTTGGGGTGGGACAGGACACAGGCAGTAGAGTTTTGGATGACTGGAGTTGGGGTGGGACAGGACACAGGCAGTAGAGTTTTCGATGACTGGAGTTGGGGTGGGACAGGACACAGGCAGTAGAGTTTTGGATGAGCTGGAGTTGGGGCGGGACAGGACCCAGGCAGTAGAGTTTTGGATAAGCTGGAGTTGGGGTGGGACAGGACACAGGCAGTAGAATTTTGGATAAGCTGGAGTTGGGTTGGGATAGGACACAGGCAGTCGAGTTTTGGATAAGCTGGAGTTGGGGCAGGACACGACACAGGCATTAGAGCTTTGGATGACTGGAGTTGGGGTGGGACAGGACCCAGGCAGTAGAGTTTTGGATGGCTGGAGTTGGGGTGGGACAGGACACAGGCAGTAGAGTTTTGGATGACTGGAGTTGGGGTGGGACAGGATCCAGGCAGTAGAGTTTTGGATGACTGGAGTTGGGGTGGGACAGGATCCAGGCAGTAGAGTTTTAGATGAGCTGGAGTTGGGGTGGGACAGGACACAGGCAGTAGAGTTTTGGATGACTGGAGTTGGGGTGGGATACGACACAGGCAGTAAAGTTTTGGATGACTGGAGTTGGGGTGGGACAGGACACAGGCAGTACAGTTTTGGATGACTGGAGTTGGGGCGGGATAGGACACAGGCAGCAGAGTTTTGGATGAGCTGGAGTTGGGGTGGGACAGGACCCAGGCAGTAGAGCTTTGGATAAACTGGAGTTGGGGTGGGACAGGACACAGGCAGTAGAGTTATGGATGACTGGAGTTGGGGCGGGACAGGACCCAGGCAGCAGAGTTTTGGATGACTGGAGTTGGGGTGGGACAGGACACAGGCAGTAGAGTGTTGGATAAGCTGGAGTTGGGATGGGACAGGACACAGGCAGTAGAGTTTTGGATAAGCTGGAGTTGGGGTGGGACAGGACCCAGGCAGTAGAGTTCTGGATAAGCTGGAGTTGGGGTGGGATAGGACACAGGCAGTAGAGTTTTGGATCACTGGAGTTGGGGTGGGACAGGAGACAGGCAGTAGAGTTTTGGATGACTCGAGTTGGGGTGGGATAGGACACATGCAGTAGAGTTTAGGATGAGCTGGAGTTGGGGCGGGACAGGACCCAGGCAGTAGAGTTTTGGATGACTGGAGTTGGGATGGGACAGGACCCAGGCAGTAGATTTTTGGATGACTGGAGTTGGGGTGGGATTGGACACAGGCAGCAGTGTTTTGGATGAGCTGGAGTTGGGGTGGGACAGGACCCAGGCAGTAGAGTTTTGGATGACTGGAGTTGGGGTGGGACAGGACACAGGCAGTAGAGTTTTGGATGAGCTGGAGTTGGGGTGGGACAGGACACAGGCAGTAGAGTTTTGGATGACTGGAGTTGGGGTGGGACAGGACACAGGCAGTAGATTTTTCGATGACTGGAGTTGAGGTGGGACAGGACACAGGCACTAGAGTTTTGGATGAGCTGGAGTTGGGGCGGGACAGGACCCAGGCAGTACAGTTTTGGATAAGCTGGAGTTGGGGTGGGACAGGACCCAGGCAGTAGAGTTTTGGATGACTGGAGTTGGGGTGGGATAGGACACAGGCAGTAGAGTTTTGGATGAGCTGGAGTTGGGGTGGGACAGGACACAGGCAGTAGAGTTTTGGAAGACTGGAGTTGGGGTGGGACAGGACCCTGGCAGTAGAGTTTTCGATGACTGGAGTTGGGGTGGGACAGGACACAGGCAGTAGAGGTTTGGATAAGCTGGAGTTGGGTTGGGATAGGACACAGGCAGTAGAGTTTTGGATGACTGGAATTCAGGTGGGTCAGGACACAGGCAGTAGAGTTTTGGATAAGCTGGAGTTGGGGCGGGACAGGACACAGGCAGTAGAGCTTTGGATGACTGGACTTGGGGTGGGACAGGACCCAGGCACTAGAGTTTTGGATGAGCTGGAGTTGGGGCGGGACAGGGCACAGGCAGTAGAGTTTTGGATCAGCTGGAGTTGGGTTGGGATAGGACACAGGCAGTAGAGTTTTGGATGACTGGAGTTGGGTGGGTCAGGACACAGGCAGTAGAGTTTTGGATAAGCTGGAGTTGGGGCGCGACAGGACACAGGCAGCAGACCTTTGGATGACTGGAGTTGGGGTGGGACAGGACCCAGGCAGTAGAGTTTTGGATGACTGGAGTTGGGGTGGGACAGGACACAGGCAGTAGTATTTTGGATAAGCTGGAGTTGGGGTGGGACAGGACACAGGCAGTAGAGTTTTGGATGACTGGAGTTGGGGCGGGACAGGAGACAGGCAGTAGAGTTTTGAATGACTGGAGTTGGGGTGGGATTGGACACAGGCAGCAGAGTTTTGGATGAGCTGGAGTTGGGGTGGGACAGGACCCAGGCAGTAGAGTTTTGGATGACTGGAGTTGGGGTGGGACAGGACACAGGCAGTAGAGTTTTGGATGAGCTGGAGTTGTGGTGGGACAGGACACAGGCAGTAGAGTTTTGGATAAGCTGGAGTTGGGGTGGGACAGGACACAGGCAGTAGAGTTTTGGATAAGCTGGAGTTGGGTTGGGATAGGACACAGGCAGTAGAGTTTTGGATAAGCTGGAGTTGGGGCAGGACACGACACAGGCATTAGAGCTTTGGATGACTGGAGTTGGGGTGGGACAGGACCCAGGCAGTAGAGTTTTGGATGGCTGGAGTTGGGGTGGGACAGGACACAGGCAGTAGTATTTTGGATAAGCTGGAGTTGGGGTGGGACAGGACACAGGCAGTAGAGTTTTGGATGACTGGAGTTGGGGTGGGACAGGATCCTGGCAGTAGAGTTTTGGATGACTGGAGTTGGGGTGGGACAGGACCCAGGCAGTAGAGTTTTGGATGAGCTGGAGTTGGGGTGGGACAGGACACAGGCAGTAGAGTTTTGGATGACTGGAGTTGGGGTGGGATATGACACAGGCAGTAGAGTTTTGGATGACTGGAGTTGGGGTGGGACAGGACACAGGCAGTAGAGTTTTGGATGACTGGAGTTGGGGCGGGATAGGACACAGGCAGCACAGTTTTGGATGAGCTGGAGTTGGGGTGGGACAGGACCCAGGCAGCAGAGTTTTGGATAAGCTGGAGTTGGGGTGGGACAGGACACAGGCAGTAGAGTTTTGGATCAACTGGAGTTGGGGTGGGACAGGACACAGGCAGTAGAGTTATGGATGACTGGAGTTGGGGCGGGACAGGACCCAGGCAGTAGAGTTTTGGATGACTGGATTTGGGGTGGGACAGGACCCAGGCAGTAGAGTGTCGGATAAGCTGGAGTTGGGATGGGACAGGACACAGGCAGTAGAGTTTTGGATAAGCTGGAGTTGGGGTGGGACAGGACCCAGGCAGTAGAGTTCTGGATAAGCTGGAGTTGGGGTGGGATAGGACACAGGCAGTAGAGTTTTGGATGACTGGAGTTGGGGTGGGATAGGACACAGGCAGTAGAGTTTTGGATGAGCTGGAGTTGGGGCTGGACAGGGCCCAGGCAGTAGAGTTTTGGATGACTGGAGTTGGGGTGGGACAGGACACAGGCAGTAGAGTTTTGGATGACTGGAGTTGGGGCGGGACAGGACCCAGGCAGCAGAGTTTTGGATAAGCTGGAGTTGGGGCGGGACAGGACCCAGGCAGTAGAGATTTGGACGACTGGAGTTGGGGTGGGACAGGACACAGGCAGTAGTATTTTGGATAAGCTGGAGTTGGGGTGGGACAGGACACAGGCAGTAGAGTTTTGGATGACTGGAGTTCGGGTAGGACAGGACACAGGCAGTAGAGTTTTGGATGACTGGATTTGGAGCGGGACAGGACCCAGGCAGTAGAGTGTTGGATAAGCTGGAGTTGGGGTGGGACAGGACACAGGCAGTAGAGTTCTGGATAAGCTGGAGTTGGGGTGGGATAGGACACAGGCAGTAGAGTTTTGGATCACTGGAGTTGGGGTGGGATAGGACACAGGCAGTAGAGTTTTGGATGACTGGAGTTCTGGTGGGATAGGACACAGGCAGTAGAGTTTTGGATGAGCTGGAGTTGGGGCTGGACAGGGCCCAGGCAGTAGAGTTTTGGATGACTGGAGTTGGGGTGGGACAGGACACAGGCAGTAGAGTTTTGGATGACTGGAGTTGGGGCGGGACAGGACCCAGGCAGTAGAGTTTTGGATAAGCTGGAGTTGGGGCGGGACAGGACCCAGGCAGTAGAGTTTTGGACGACTGGAGTTGGGGTGGGACAGGACACAGGCAGTAGAGTTTTGGATGACTGGAGTTGGGGTGGGACAGGACACAGGCAGTAGAGTTTTCGATGACTGGAGTTGAGGTGGGACAGGACACAGGCAGTAGAGTTTTGGATGAGCTGGAGTTGGGGCGGGACAGGACCCAGGCAGTACAGTTTTGGATAAGCTGGAGTTGGGGTGGGACAGGACCCAGGCAGTAGAGTTTTGGATGACTGGAGTTGGGGTGGGATAGGACACAGGCAGTAGAGTTTTGGATGAGCTGGAGTTGGGGTGGGACAGGACACAGGCAGTAGAGTTTTGGAAGACTGGAGTTGGGGTGGGACAGGACCCCGGCAGTAGAGTTTTCGATGACTGGAGTTGGGGTGGGACAGGACACAGGCAGTAGAGGTTTGGATAAGCTGGAGTTGGGTTGGGATAGGACACAGGCAGTAGAGTTTTGGATAAGCTGGAGTTGGGGCGGGACAGGACCCAGGCAGTAGAGATTTGGACGACTGGAGTTGGGGTGGGACAGGACACAGGCAGTAGTATTTTGGATAAGCTGGAGTTGGGGTGGGACAGGACACAGGCAGTAGAGTTTTGGATGACTGGAGTTCGGGTGGGACAGGACACAGGCAGTAGAGTTTTGGATGACTGGACTTGGAGCGGGACAGGACCCAGGCAGTAGAGTGTTGGATAAGCTGGAGTTGGGGTGGGATAGGACACAGGCAGTAGAGTTTTGGATCACTGGAGTTGGGGTGGGATAGGACACAGGCAGTAGAGTTTTGGATGACTGGAGTTGGGGTGGGATAGGACACAGGCAGTAGAGTTTTGGATGAGCTGGAGTTGGGGCTGGACAGGGCCCAGGCAGTAGAGTTTTGGATGACTGGAGTTGGGGTGGGACAGGACACAGGCAGTAGAGTTTTGGATGACTGGAGTTGGGGCGGGACAGGACCCAGGCAGTAGAGTTTTGGATAAGCTGGAGTTGGGGCGGGACAGGACCCAGGCAGTAGAGTTTTGGACGACTGGAGTTGGGGTGGGACAGGACACAGGCAGTAGTATTTTGGATAAGCTGGAGTTGGGGTGGGACAGGACACAGGCAGTAGAGTTTTGGATGACTGGAGTTGGGGCGCGACAGGACCCAGGCAGTAGAGTTTTGGATGACTGGAGTTGGGGTGGGACAGGACACAAGCAGTAGAGTTTTGGATGACTGGAGTTGGGGTGGGACAGGGCACAGGTAGTAGAGTTTTGGATGACTAGAGTTGGGGTGGGACAGGACACAAGCAGTAGAGATTTGGATGACTGGAGTTGGGGTGGGACAGGACCCAGGCAGTAGAGTTTTGGATGACTGGAGTTGGGGCGGGACAGGATCCAGGCAGTAGAGTTTTGGATAAGCTGGAGTTCGGGCGGGACAGGACCCAGGCAGTAGAGTTTTGGATAAGCTGGAGTTGGGGTGGGACAGGAGACAGGCAGTAGAGTTTTGGATGACTCGAGTTGGGGTGGGATAGGACACATGCAGTAGAGTTTAGGATGAGCTGGAGTTGGGGCGGGACAGGACCCAGGCAGTAGAGTTTTGGATGACTGGAGTTGGGATGGGACAGGACCCAGGCAGTAGATTTTTGGATGACTGGAGTTGGGGTGGGATTGGACACAGGCAGCAGTGTTTTGGATGAGCTGGAGTTGGGGTGGGACAGGACCCAGGCAGTAGAGTTTTGGATGACTGGAGTTGGGGTGGGACAGGACACAGGCAGTAGAGTTTTGGATGAGCTGGAGTTCGGGTGGGACAGGACACAGGCAGCAGAGTTTTGGATGACTGGAGTTGGGGTGGGACAGGACACAGGCAGTAGAGTTTTCGATGAGCTGGAGTTGGGGTGGGACAGGACACAGGCAGTAGAGTTTTGGAAGACTGGAGTTGGGGTGGGACAGGACCCCGGCAGTAGAGTTTTCGATGACTGGAGTTGGGGTGGGACAGGACACAGGCAGCAGAGGTTTGGATAAGCTGGAGTTGGGTTGGGATAGGACACAGGCAGTAGAGTTTTGGATGACTGGAATTCAGGTGGGTCAGGACACAGGCAGTAGAGTTTTGGATAAGCTGGAGTTGGGGCGGGACAGGACACAGGCAGTAGAGCTTTGGATGACTGGAGTTGGGGTGGGACAGGACCCAGGCACTAGAGTTTTGGATGAGCTGGAGTTGGGGCGGGACAGGACACAGGCAGTAGAGTTTTGGACGACTGGAGTTGGGGTGGGACAGGACACAGGCAGTAGTATTTTGGAGAAGCTGGAGTTGGAGTGGGACAGGACACAGGCAGTAGAGTTTTGGATGACTGGAGTTCGGGTGGGACAGGACCCAGGCAGTAGAGTTTTGGATGACTGGAGCTGGGGCGGGACAAGACACAGGCAGTAAAGTTTTGGATGAGCTGGAGTTGGGGCGCGACAGGACACAGGCTGTAGACTTTTGGATAAACTGGAGTTGTGGTGGGACAGGACAGAGGCAGTAGAGTTATGGATGACTGGAGTTGGGGCGCGACAGGACCCAGGCAGTAGAGTTTTGGATGACTGGAGTTGGGGTGGGACAGGACACAAGCAGTAGAGTTTTGGATGACTGGAGTTGGGGTGGGACAGGGCACAGGCAGTAGAGTTTTGGATGACTAGAGTTGGGGTGGGACAGGACACAAGCAGTAGAGATTTGGATGACTGGAGTTGGGGTGGGACAGGACCCAGGCAGTAGAGTTTTGGATGACTGGAGTTGGGGCGGGACAGGATCCAGGCAGTAGAGTTTTGGATAAGCTGGAGTTCGGGCGGGACAGGACCCAGGCAGTAGAGTTTTGGATAAGCTGGAGTTGGGGTGGGACAGGAGACAGGCAGTAGAGTTTTGGATGACTCGAGTTGGGGTGGGATAGGACACATGCAGTAGAGTTTAGGATGAGCTGGAGTTGGGGTGGGACAGGACCCAGGCAGTAGAGTTTTGGATGACTGGAGTTGGGATGGGACAGGACCCAGGCAGTAGATTTTTGGATGACTGGAGTTGGGGTGGGATTGGACACAGGCAGCAGTGTTTTGGATGAGCTGGAGTTGGGGTGGGACAGGACCCAGGCACTAGAGTTTTGGATGACTGGAGTTGGGGTGGGACAGGACACAGGCAGTAGAGTTTTGGATGAGCTGGAGTTCGGGTGGGACAGGACACAGGCAGCAGAGTTTTGGATGACTGGAGTTGGGGTGGGACAGGACACAGGCAGTAGAGTTTTCGATGACTGGAGTTGAGGTGGGACAGGACACAGGCAGTAGAGTTTTGGATGAGCTGGAGTTGGGGCGGGACAGGACCCAGGCAGTACAGTTTTGGATAAGCTGGAGTTGGGGTGGGACAGGACCCAGGCAGTAGAGTTTTGGATGACTGGAGTTGGGGTGGGATAGGACACAGGCAGTAGAGTTTTGGATGAGCTGGAGTTGGGGTGGGACAGGACACAGGCAGTAGAGTTTTGGAAGACTGGAGTTGGGGTGGGACAGGACCCCGGCAGTAGAGTTTTCGATGACTGGAGTTGGGGTGGGACAGGACACAGGCAGTAGAGGTTTGGATAAGCTGGAGTTGGGTTGGGATAGGACACAGGCAGTAGAGTTTTGGATGACTGGAATTCAGGTGGGTCAGGACACAGGCAGTAGAGTTTTGGATAAGCTGGAGTTGGGGCGGGACAGGACACAGGCAGTAGAGCTTTGGATGACTGGAGTTGGGGTGGGACAGGACCCAGGCACTAGAGTTTTGGATGAGCTGGAGTTGGGGCGGGACAGGACACAGGCAGTAGAGTTTTGGATCAGCTGGAGTTGGGTTGGGATAGGACACAGGCAGTAGAGTTTTGGATGACTGGAGTTGGGTGGGTCAGGACACAGGCAGTAGAGTTTTGGATAAGCTGGAGTTGGGGCGCGACAGGACACAGGCAGCAGAGCTTTGGATGACTGGAGTTGGGGTGGGACAGGACCCAGGCAGTAGAGTTTTGGATGACTGGAGTTGGGGTGGGACAGGACACAGGCAGTAGTATTTTGGATAAGCTGGAGTTGGGGTGGGACAGGAGACAGGCAGTAGAGTTTTGAATGACTCGAGTTGGGGTGGGATAGGACACATGCAGTAGAGTTTAGGATGAGCTGGAGTTGGGGCGGGACAGGACCCAGGCAGTAGAGTTTTGAATGACTGGAGTTGGGATGGGACAGGACCCAGGCAGTAGAGTTTTGGATGACTGGAGTTGGGGTGGGATTGGACACAGGCAGCAGAGTTTTGGATGAGCTGGAGTTGGGGTGGGACAGGACCCAGGCAGTAGAGTTTTGGATGACTGGAGTTGGGGTGGGACAGGACACAGGCAGTAGAGTTTTGGATGAGCTGGAGTTGGGGTGGGACAGGACACAGGCAGTAGAGTTTTGGATGACTGGAGTTGGGGTGGGACAGGACACAGGCAGTAGAGTTTTCGATGACTGGAGTTGGGGTGGGACAGGACACAGGCAGTAGAGTTTTGGATAAGCTGGAGTTGGGTTGGGATAGGACACAGGCAGTCGAGTTTTGGATAAGCTGGAGTTGGGGCAGGACACGACACAGGCATTAGAGCTTTGGATGACTGGAGTTGGGGTGGGACAGGACCCAGGCAGTAGAGTTTTGGATGGCTGGAGTTGGGGTGGGACAGGACACAGGCAGTAGAGTTTTGGATGACTGGAGTTGGGGTGGGACAGGATCCAGGCAGTAGAGTTTTGGATGACTGGAGTTGGGGTGGGACAGGACCCAGGCAGTAGAGTTTTAGATGAGCTGGAGTTGGGGTGGGACAGGACACAGGCAGTAGAGTTTTGGATGACTGGAGTTGGGGTGGGATACGACACAGGCAGTAGAGTTTTGGATGACTGGAGTTGGGGTGGGACAGGACACAGGCAGTACAGTTTTGGATGACTGGAGTTGGGGCGGGATAGGACACAGGCAGCAGAGTTTTGGATGAGCTGGAGTTGGGGTGGGACAGGACCCAGGCAGTAGAGCTTTGGATAAACTGGAGTTGGGGTGGGACAGGACACAGGCAGTAGAGTTATGGATGACTGGAGTTGGGGCGGGACAGGACCCAGGCAGCAGAGTTTTGGATGACTGGAGTTGGGGTGGGACAGGACCCAGGCAGTAGAGTGTTGGATAAGCTGGAGTTGGGATGGGACAGGACACAGGCAGTAGAGTTTTGGATAAGCTGGAGTTGGGGTGGGACAGGACCCAGGCAGTAGAGTTCTGGATAAGCTGGAGTTGGGGTGGGATAGGACACAGGCAGTAGAGTTTTGGATCACTGGAGTTGGGGTGGGACAGGAGACAGGCAGTAGAGTTTTGGATGACTCGAGTTGGGGTGGGATAGGACACATGCAGTAGAGTTTAGGATGAGCTGGAGTTGGGGCGTGACAGGACCCAGGCAGTAGAGTTTTGGATGACTGGAGTTGGGATGGGACAGGACCCAGGCAGTAGATTTTTGGATGACTGGAGTTGGGGTGGGATTGGACACAGGCAGCAGTGTTTTGGATGAGCTGGAGTTGGGGTGGGACAGGACCCAGGCAGTAGAGTTTTGGATGACTGGAGTTGGGGTGGGACAGGACACAGGCAGTAGAGTTTTGGATGAGCTGGAGTTGGGGTGGGACAGGACACAGGCAGTAGAGTTTTGGATGACTGGAGTTGGGGTGGGACAGGACACAGGCAGTAGAGTTTTCGATGACTGGAGTTGAGGTGGGACAGGACAAAGGCACTAGAGTTTTGGATGAGCTGGAGTTGGGGCGGGACAGGACCCAGGCAGTACAGTTTTGGATAAGCTGGAGTTGGGGTGGGACAGGACCCAGGCAGTAGAGTTTTGGATGACTGGAGTTGGGGTGGGATAGGACACAGGCAGTAGAGTTTTGGATGAGCTGGAGTTGGGGTGGGACAGGACACAGGCAGTAGAGTTTTGGAAGACTGGAGTTGGGGTGGGACAGGACCCTGGCAGTAGAGTTTTCGATGACTGGAGTTGGGCTGGGACAGGACACAGGCAGTAGAGGTTTGGATAAGCTGGAGTTGGGTTGGGATAGGACACAGGCAGTAGAGTTTTGGATGACTGGAATTCAGGTGGGTCAGGACACAGGCAGTAGAGTTTTGGATAAGCTGGAGTTGGGGCGGGACAGGACACAGGCAGTAGAGCTTTGGATGACTGGACTTGGGGTGGGACAGGACCCAGGCACTAGAGTTTTGGATGAGCTGGAGTTGGGGCGGGACAGGGCACAGGCAGTAGAGTTTTGGATCAGCTGGAGTTGGGTTGGGATAGGACACAGGCAGTAGAGTTTTGGATGACTGGAGTTGGGTGGGTCAGGACACAGGCAGTAGAGTTTTGGATAAGCTGGAGTTGGGGCGCGACAGGACACAGGCAGCAGACCTTTGGATGACTGGAGTTGGGGTGGGACAGGACCCAGGCAGTAGAGTTTTGGATGACTGGAGTTGGGGTGGGACAGGACACAGGCAGTAGTATTTTGGATAAGCTGGAGTTGGGGTGGGACAGGACACAGGCAGTAGAGTTTTGGATGACTGGAGTTGGGGCGGGACAGGAGACAGGCAGTAGAGTTTTGAATGACTCGAGTTGGGGTGGGATAGGACACATGCAGTAGAGTTTAGGATGAGCTGGAGTTGGGGCGGGACAGGACCCAGGCAGTAGAGTTTTGGATGACTGGAGTTGGGATGGGACAGGACCCAGGCAGTAGAGTTTTGGATGACTGGAGTTGGGGTGGGATTGGACACAGGCAGCAGAGTTTTGGATGAGCTGGAGTTGGGGTGGGACAGGACCCAGGCAGTAGAGTTTTGGATGACTGGAGTTGGGGTGGGACAGGACACAGGCAGTAGAGTTTTGGATGAGCTGGAGTTGTGGTGGGACAGGACACAGGCAGTAGAGTTTTGGATAAGCTGGAGTTGGGGTGGGACAGGACACAGGCAGTAGAGTTTTGGATAAGCTGGAGTTGGGTTGGGATAGGACACAGGCAGTAGAGTTTTGGATAAGCTGGAGTTGGGGCAGGACACGACACAGGCATTAGAGCTTTGGATGACTGGAGTTGGGGTGGGACAGGACCCAGGCAGTAGAGTTTTGGATGGCTGGAGTTGGGGTGGGACAGGACACAGGCAGTAGTATTTTGGATAAGCTGGAGTTGGGGTGGGACAGGACACAGGCAGTAGAGTTTTGGATGACTGGAGTTGGGGTGGGACAGGATCCAGGCAGTAGAGTTTTGGATGACTGGAGTTGGGGTGGGACAGGACCCAGGCAGTAGAGTTTTGGATGAGCTGGAGTTGGGGTGGGACAGGACACAGGCAGTAGAGTTTTGGATGACTGGAGTTGGGGTGGGATACGACACAGGCAGTAGAGTTTTGGATGACTGGAGTTGGGGTGGGACAGGACACAGGCAGTAGAGTTTTGGATGACTGGAGTTGGGGCGGGATAGGACACAGGCAGCACAGTTTTGGATGAGCTGGAGTTGGGGTGGGACAGGACCCAGGCAGCAGAGTTTTGGATAAGCTGGAGTTGGGGTGGGACAGGACACAGGCAGTAGAGTTTTGGATCAACTGGAGTTGGGGTGGGACAGGACACAGGCAGTAGAGTTATGGATGACTGGAGTTGGGGCGGGACAGGACCCAGGCAGTAGAGTTTTGGATGACTGGATTTGGGGTGGGACAGGGCCCAGGCAGTAGAGTGTTGGATAAGCTGGAGTTGGGATGGGACAGGACACAGGCAGTAGAGTTTTGGATAAGCTGGAGTTGGGGTGGGACAGGACCCAGGCAGTAGAGTTCTGGATAAGCTGGAGTTGGGGTGGGATAGGACACAGGCAGTAGAGTTTTGGATGACTGGAGTTGGGGTGGGATAGGACACAGGCAGTAGAGTTTTGGATGAGCTGGAGTTGGGGCTGGACAGGGCCCAGGCAGTAGAGTTTTGGATGACTGGAGTTGGGGTGGGACAGGACACAGGCAGTAGAGTTTTGGATGACTGGAGTTGGGGCGGGACAGGACCCAGGCAGCAGAGTTTTGGATAAGCTGGAGTTGGGGCGGGACAGGACCCAGGCAGTAGAGATTTGGACGACTGGAGTTGGGGTGGGACAGGACACAGGCAGTAGTATTTTGGATAAGCTGGAGTTGGGGTGGGACAGGACACAGGCAGTAGAGTTTTGGATGACTGGAGTTCGGGTAGGACAGGACACAGGCAGTAGAGTTTTGGATGACTGGATTTGGAGCGGGACAGGACCCAGGCAGTAGAGTGTTGGATAAGCTGGAGTTGGGGTGGGACAGGACACAGGCAGTAGAGTTCTGGATAAGCTGGAGTTGGGGTGGGATAGGACACAGGCAGTAGAGTTTTGGATCACTGGAGTTGGGGTGGGATAGGACACAGGCAGTAGAGTTTTGGATGACTGGAGTTGGGGTGGGATAGGACACAGGCAGTAGAGTTTTGGATGAGCTGGAGTTGGGGCTGGACAGGGCCCAGGCAGTAGAGTTTTGGATGACTGGAGTTGGGGTGGGACAGGACACAGGCAGTAGAGTTTTGGATGACTGGAGTTGGGGCGGGACAGGACCCAGGCAGTAGAGTTTTGGATAAGCTGGAGTTGGGGCGGGACAGGACCCAGGCAGTAGAGTTTTGGACGACTGGAGTTGGGGTGGGACAGGACACAGGCAGTAGAGTTTTGGATGACTGGAGTTGGGGTGGGACAGGACACAGGCAGTAGAGTTTTCGATGACTGGAGTTGAGGTGGGACAGGACACAGGCAGTAGAGTTTTGGATGAGCTGGAGTTGGGGCGGGACAGGACCCAGGCAGTACAGTTTTGGATAAGCTGGAGTTGGGGTGGGACAGGACCCAGGCAGTAGAGTTTTGGATGACTGGAGTTGGGGTGGGATAGGACACAGGCAGTAGAGTTTTGGATGAGCTGGAGTAGGGGTGGGACAGGACACAGGCAGTAGAGTTTTGGAAGACTGGAGTTGGGGTGGGACAGGACCCCGGCAGTAGAGTTTTCGATGACTGGAGTTGGGGTGGGACAGGACACAGGCAGTAGAGGTTTGGATAAGCTGGAGTTGGGTTGGGATAGGACACAGGCAGTAGAGTTTTGGATGACTGGAATTCAGGTGGGTCAGAACACAGGCAGTAGAGTTTTGGATAAGCTGGAGTTGGGGCGGGACAGGACACAGGCAGTAGAGCTTTGGATGACTGGAGTTGGGGTGGGACAGGACCCAGGCACTAGAGTTTTGGATGAGCTGGAGTTGGGGCGGGACAGGACACAGGCAGTAGAGTTTTGGATCAGCTGGAGTTGGGTTGGGATAGGACACAGGCAGTAGAGTTTTGGATGACTGGAGTTGGGTGGGTCAGGACACAGGCAGTAGAGTTTTGGATAAGCTGGAGTTGGGGCGCGACAGGACACAGGCAGCAGAGCTTTGGATGACTGGAGTTGGGGTGGGACAGGACCCAGGCAGTAGAGTTTTGGATGACTGGAGTTGGGGTGGGACAGGACACAGGCAGTAGTATTTTGGATAAGCTGGAGTTGGGGTGGGACAGGACACAGGCAGTAGAGTTTTGGATGACTGGAGTTGGGGCGGGACAGGAGACAGGCAGTAGAGTTTTGAATGACTCGAGTTGGGGTGGGATAGGACACATGCAGTAGAGTTTAGGATGAGCTGGAGTTGGGGCGGGACAGGACCCAGGCAGTAGAGTTTTGGATGACTGGAGTTGGGATGGGACAGGACCCAGGCAGTAGAGTTTTGGATGACTGGAGTTGGGGTGGGATTGGACACAGGCAGCAGAGTTTTGGATGAGCTGGAGTTGGGGTGGGACAGGACCCAGGCAGTAGAGTTTTGGATGACTGGAGTTGGGGTGGGACAGGACACAGGCAGTAGAGTTTTGGATGAGCTGGAGTTGTGGTGGGACAGGACACAGGCAGTAGAGTTTTGGATGACTGGAGTTGGGGTGGGACAGGACACAGGCAGTAGAGTTTTCGATGACTGGAGTTGGGGTGGGACAGGACACAGGCAGTAGAGTTTTGGATGAGCTGGAGTTGGGGCGGGACAGGACCCAGGCAGTCGAGTTTTGGATAAGCTGGAGTTGGGGTGGGACAGGACACAGGCAGTAGAGTTTTGGATAAGCTGGAGTTGGGTTGGGATAGGACACAGGCAGTAGAGTTTTGGATAAGCTGGAGTTGGGGCAGGACACGACACAGGCATTAGAGCTTTGGATGACTGGAGTTGGGGTGGGACAGGACCCAGGCAGTAGAGTTTTGGATGGCTGGAGTTGGGGTGGGACAGGACACAGGCAGTAGTATTTTGGATAAGCTGGAGTTGGGGTGGGACAGGACACAGGCAGTAGAGTTTTGGATGACTGGAGTTGGGGTGGGACAGGATCCAGGCAGTAGAGTTTTGGATGACTGGAGTTGGGGTGGGACAGGACCCAGGCAGTAGAGTTTTAGATGAGCTGGAGTTGGGGTGGGACAGGACACAGGCAGTAGAGTTTTGGATGACTGGAGTTGGGGTGGAATACGACACAGGCAGTAGAGTTTTGGATGACTGGAGTTAGGGTGGGACAGGACACAGGCAGTAGAGTTTTGGATGACTGGAGTTGGGGCGGGATAGGACACAAGCAGCAGAGTTTTGGATGAGCTGGAGTTGGGGTGGGACAGGACCCAGGCAGCAGAGTTTTGGATAAGCTGGAGTTGGGGTGGGAAAGGACACAGGCAGTAGAGTTTTGGATAAACTGGAGTTGGGGTGGGACAGGACACAGGCAGTAGAGTTATGGATGACTGGAGTTGGGGCGGGACAGGACCCAGGCAGTAGAGTTTTGGATGACTGGAGTTGGGGTGGGACAGGACCCAGGCAGTAGAATGTTGGATAAGCTGGAGTTGGGATGGGACAGGACACAGGCAGTAGAGCTTTGGATAAGCTGGAGTTGGGGTGTGACAGGACCCAGGCAGTAGAGTTCTGGATAAGCTGGAGTTGGGGTGGAATAGGACACAGGCAGTAGAGTTTTGGATCACTGGAGTTGGGGTGGGATAGGACACAGGCAGTAGAGTTTTGGATGACTGGAGTTGGGGTGGGATAGGACACAGGCAGTAGAGTTTTGGATGAGCTGGAGTTGGGGCTGGACAGGGCCCAGGCAGTAGAGTTTTGGATGACTGGAGTTGGGGTGGGACAGGACACAGGCAGTAGAGTTTTGGATGACTGGAGTTGGGGCGGGACAGGACCCAGGCAGTAGAGTTTTGGATGAGCTGGAGTTGGGGCGGGACAGGACCCAGGCAGTAGAGATTGGGACGACTGGAGTTGGGGTGGGACAGGACACAGGCAGTAGTATTTTGGATAAGCTGGAGTTGGGGTGGGACAGGACACAGGCAGTAGAGTTTTGGATGACTGGAGTTCGGGTGGGACAGGACACAGGCAGTAGAGTTTTGGATGACTGGATTTGGAGCGGGACAGGACCCAGGCAGTAGAGTGTTGGATAAGCTGGAGTTGGGGTGGGACAGGACACAGGCAGTAGAGTTCTGGATAAGCTGGAGTTGGGGTGGGATAGGACACAGGCAGTAGAGTTTTGGATCACTGGAGTTGGGGTGGGATAGGACACAGGCAGTAGAGTTTTGGATGACTGGAGTTGGGGTGGGATAGGACACAGGCAGTAGAGTTTTGGATGAGCTGGAGTTGGGGCTGGACAGGGCCCAGGCAGTAGAGTTTTGGATGACTGGAGTTGGGGTGGGACAGGACACAGGCAGTAGAGTTTTGGATGACTGGAGTTGGGGCGGGACAGGACCCAGGCAGTAGAGTTTTGGATAAGCTGGAGTTGGGGCGGGACAGGACCCAGGCAGTAGAGTTTTAGATGAGCTGGAGTTGGGGTGGGACAGGACACAGGCAGTAGAGTTTTGGATGACTGGAGTTGGGGTGGGATACGACACAGGCAGTAGAGTTTTGGATGACTGGAGTTGGGGTGGGACAGGACACAGGCAGTAGAGTTTTGGATGACTGGAGTTGGGGCGGGATAGGACAAAGGCAGCAGAGTTTTGGATGAGCTGGAGGTGGGGTGGGACAGGACCCAGGCAGTAGAGTTTTGGATAAGCTGGAGTTGGGGTGGGACAGGACACAGGCAGTAGAGTTTTGGATGACTGGAGTTGGGGTGGGACAGGACACAGGCAGTAGTATTTTGGATAAGCTGGAGTTGGGGTGGGACAGGACACAGGCAGTAGAGTTTTGGATGACTGGATTTGGGGCGGGACAGGATCCAGGCAGTAGAGTTTTGGATGACTGGAGTGCGGGTGGGACAGGACCCAGGCAGTAGAGTTTTGGATGAGCTGGAGTTGGGGCGGGAGAGGACACAGGCAGTAGAGCTTTGGATGACTGTAGTTCGGCCGGGATAGGACCCAGGCAGTAGAGTTTTCGAAAAGCTGGAGTTGGTGTGGGACAGGACACAGGCAGTAGAGATTTGGATGACTGGAGTTGGGGTGGGATAGGGCACAGGCAGTAGAGTTTTGGATGACTGGAGTTGGGGTGGGATAGCACACAGGCAGTAGAGCTTTGGATGACTGGAGTTGGGGTGGGACAGGATGCAGGCAGTAGAGTTTTGGGTGACTGGAGTCGGGGCAGGACAGGACCCAGGCAGTAGAGTTTTGGATAAGCTGGAGTTGGGGTGGGACAGGACACAGGCAGTGGAGTTTTGGATGACTGGAGTTGGGGTGGGACAGGACACAGGCATTAGAGTTTTGGATGACTGGAGTTGGGGCGGGACAGGACCCAGGCAGTAGAGTTTTGGATAAGCTGGAGTTGGGGCGGGACAGGACCCAGGCAGTAGAGTTTTGGATAGGCTGGAGTTGGGGTGGGACATGAGACAGGCAGTAGAGTTTTCGATGACTGGAGTTCGGGTGGGACAGGACACAGGCAGTAGAGCGTTGGATGACTGGAGTTGGGGCGGGACAGGACCCAGGCAGTAGAGTTTTGGATGACTGGAGTTGGGGTGGGACAGGACACAGGCAGTAGAGTTTTGGATAAGCTGGAGTTGGGGTGGGACAGGACACAGGCAGTAGAATTTTGGATGACTGGAGTTGGGGTGGGACAGGACACAGGCAGTCGAGTTTTGGATGACTGGAGTTGGGGCGGGATAGGACACATGCAGTAGAGTTTAGGATGAGCTGGAGTTGGGGCGGGACAGGACCCAGGCAGTAGAGTTTTGGATCAGCTGGAGTTGGGTTGGGATAGGACACAGGCAGTAGAGTTTTGGATGACTGGAGTTGCGTGGGTCAGGACACAGGCAGTAGAGTTTTGGATAAGCTGGAGTTGGGGCGCGACAGGACACAGGCAGCAGAGCTTTGGATGACTGGAGTTGGGGTGGGACAGGACCCAGGCAGTAGAGTTTTGGATGACTGGAGTTGGGGTGGGACAGGACACAGGCAATAGTATTTTGGATGAGCTGGATTTGGGGTGGGACAGGACACAGGCAGTAGAGTTTTGGATGACTGGAGTTGGGGCGGGACAGGAGACAGGCAGTAGAGTTTTGGATGACTCGAGTTGGGGTGGGATAGGACACATGCAGTAGAGTTTAGGATGAGCTGGAGTTGGGGCGGGACAGGACCCAGGCAGTAGAGTTTTGGATGACTGGAGTTGGGATGGGACAGGACCCAGGCAGTAGAGTTTTGGATGACTGGAGTTGGGGTGGGATTGGACACAGGCAGCAGAGTTTTGGATGAGTTGGAGTTGGGGTGGGACAGGACCCAGGCAGTAGAGTTTTGGATGACTGGAGTTGGGGTGGGACAGGACACAGGCAGTAGAGTTTTGGATGAGCTGGAGTTGTGGTGGGACAGGACACAGGCAGTAGAGTTTTGGATGACTGGAGTTGGGGTGGGACAGGAAACAGGCAGTAGAGTTTTCGATGACTGGAGTTGGGGTGGGACAGGACACAGGCAGTAGAGTTTTGGATGAGCTGGAGTTGGGGCGGGACAGGACCCAGGCAGTAGAGTTTTGGATAAGCTGGAGTTGGGGTGGGACAGGACACAGGCAGTAGAGTTTTGGAAAAGCTGGAGTTGGGTTGGGATAGGACACAGGCAGTAGAGTTTTGGATAAGCTGGAGTTGGGGCAGGACACGACACAGGCATTAGAGCTTTGGATGACTGGAGTTGGGGTGGGACAGGACCCAGGCAGTAGAGTTTTGGATGGCTGGAGTTGGGGTGGGACAGGACACAGGCAGTAGTATTTTGGATAAGCTGGAGTTGGGGTGGGACAGGACACAGGCAGTAGAGTTTTGGATGACTGGAGTTGGGGTGGGACAGGATCCAGGCAGTAGAGTTTTGGATGCCTGGAGTTGGGGTGGGACAGGACCCAGGCAGTAGAGTTTTAGATGAGCTGGAGTTGGGGTGGGACAGGACACAGGCAGTAGAGTTTTGGATGACTGGAGTTGGGGTGGGATACGACACAGGCAGTAGAGTTTTGGATGACTGGAGTTGGGTTGGGACAGGACACAGGCAGTAGAGTTTTGGATGACTGGAGTTGGGGCGGGATAGGACACAGGCAGCAGAGTTTTGGATGAGCTGGAGTTGGGGTGGGACAGGACCCAGGCAGCAGAGTTTTGGATAAGCTGGAGTTGGGGTGGGACAGGACACAGGCAGTAGAGTTTTGGATGACTGGAGTTGGGGTGGGATAGGACACAGGCAGTAGAGTTTTGGATGAGCTGGAGTTGGGGCTGGACAGGGCCCAGGCAGTAGAGTTTTGGATGACTGGAGTTGGGGTGGGACAGGACACAGGCAGTAGAGTTTTGGATGACTGGAGTTGGGGCGGGACAGGACCCAGGCAGTAGAGTTTTGGATAAGCTGGAGTTGGGGCGGGACAGGACCCAGGCAGTAGAGTTTTGGACGACTGGAGTTGGGGTGGGACAGGACACAGGCAGTAGTATTTTGGATAAGCTGGAGTTGGGGTGGGACAGGACACAGGCAGTAGAGTTTTGGATGACTGGAGTTCGGGTGGGACAGGACCCAGGCAGTAGAGTTTTGGATGACTGGAGCTGGGGCGGGACAAGACACAGGCAGTAAAGTTTTGGATGAGCTGGAGTTGGGGCGCGACAGGACACAGGCTGTAGACTTTTGGATAAACTGGAGTTGTGGTGGGACAGGACAGAGGCAGTAGAGTTTTGGATGACTGGAGTTGGGGCGGGATAGGAGTCAGGCAGTAGAGTTTTGGATGAGCTGGAGTTGGGGTGGGACAGGACCCAGGCAGTAGAGTTTTGGATAAGCTGGAGTTGGGTTGGGATAGGACACAGGCAGTAGAGTTTTGGATGACTGGCGTAGGGGTGGGACAGGACCCAGGCAGTAGGGCTTTGGATGACTGGAGTTGGGGTGGGACAGGACACAGGCAGTAGAGTTTTGGATGACTGGAGTTGGGGCAGGACAGGACCCAGGCAGTAGTGTTTTGGATGAGCTGGAGTTGGGGTGGGACAGGACACAGGCAGTAGAGTTTTGGATGAGCTGGAGTTGGGGCGGGATAGGAGTCAGGCAGTAGAGTTTTGGATGAGCTGGAGTTGGGGTGGGACAGGACCCAGGCAGTAGAGTTTTGGATAAGCTGGAGTTGGGTTGGGATAGGACACAGGCAGTAGAGTTTTGGATGACTGGCGTAGGGGTGGGACAGGACCCAGGCAGTAGTGTTTTGGATAAGCTGGCGTTGGGGCGGGACAGGACACAGGCAGTAGGGTTTTGGATGACTGGAGTTGGGGTGGGACAGGACCCAGGCAGTAGAATTTTGGATGACTGGAGTTGGGGTGGGACAGGACACAGGCAGTCGTGTTTTGGATAAGCTGGAGTTGGGGTGGGACAGGACACAGGCAGTAGAGTTTTGGATGACTGGAGTTGGGGCGGGACAGGACCCAGGCAGTAGAGTTTTGGATGACTGGAGTTGGGGTGGGACAGGACCCAAGCAGTACAGTTTTGGATGAGCTGGAGTTGGTGCGGGATAGGACACAGGCAGTAGAGTTTTGGATGACTGGAGTTGGGGTGGGACAGGACACAGGCAGCAGAGTTTTGGATGACTGGAGTTCGGGTGGGACAGGACCCAGGCAGTAGAGTTTTGGATGAGCTGGAGTGGGGGCGGGACAGGACACAGGCAGTAGAGATTTGGATAAGCTGGAGTTGGGGTGGGACAGGACACAGGCAGTAGAGTATTGGATGACTGGAGTTGGGGTGGGACAGGACACAGACAGTAGAGTTTTGGATGTGCTGGAGTTGGGGTGGGACAGGACACAGGCAGTAGAGTTTTGGATGACTGGAGTTGGGGTGGGACAGGACACAGGCAGTAGAGTTTTGGATAAGCTAGAGTTGGGTTGGGACAGGACCCAGGCAGTAGGGTTTTGGATGAGCTGGAGTTGGGGCGGGACAGGACCTCGGCAGTAGAGTTTTGGATGAGCTGGCGTTGGGGTGGGACAGGACACAGGCAGTAGAGATTTGGATAAGCTGGAGTTGGGCTGGGATAGGACACAGGCAGTAGAGTTTTGGATGACTGGCGTTGGGGTGGGACAGGACCCATGCAGTAGTGTTTTGGATGACTGGAGTTGGGGTGGGACAGGACACAGGCAGTAGTGTTTTGGATAAGCTGGAGTTGGGGTGGGACAGGACACAGGCAGTAGAGTTTTGGATGACTGGAGTTGGGGTGGGACAGGACCCAGGCAGTACAGTTTTGGATGAGCTGGAGTTGGGGCGGGATAGGACACAGGCAGCAGAGTTTTGGATGACTGGAGTTGGGGTGGGACAGGACCCAGGCAGTAGAGTTTTGGATGACCTGGAGAGGGGGCGGTACAGGAAACAGGCAGTAGAGTTTTGGATGACTGGAGTTGGGCCGGGATAGGACCCAGGCAGCAGAGTTTTGGATATGCTGGAGTTGGGGTGGGACAGGACACAGGCAGTAGAGTTTTGGATGACTGGAGTTGGGGTGGGACAGGACACAGGCAGTAGAGTTTTGGATGACTGGAGTTGGGGTGAGACTTGACCCAGGCAGTAGAGTTTTGGATGTGCTGGAGTTGGGGCGGGATAGGACACAGGCAGTAGAGTTTTGGTTAAGCTGGAGTTGGGGTGGGACAGGACACAGGCAGTAGAATTTTGGATGACTGGAGTTGGGGTGGGACAGGACAAACGCAGTAGAGTTTTGGTGACTGGAGTTGGGGCGGGACAGGACCCAGGCAGTAGAGTTTTGGATGGCTGGAGTCGGGGTGGGATAGGACACAGGCAGTAGAGTTTTGGATGACTGGAGTTGGGGTGGGACAGGACACAGACAGTAGAGTTTTGGATGTGCTGGAATTGGGGTGGGACAGGACACAGGCAGTAGAGTTTTGGATGACTGGAGTTGGGGTGGGACAGGACACAGGCAGTAGAGTTTTGGATAAGCTGGAGTTGGGTTGGGACAGGACCCAGGCAGTAGAGTTTTGGATGAGCTGGAGTTGGGGCGGGACAGGACCCAGGCAGTAGAGTTTTGGATGAGCTGGAGTTGGGGTGGGACAGGACCCAGGCAGTGGAGTTTTGGATGGCTGGAGTTGGGGTGGGATAGGACACAGGCAGCAGAGTTTTGGATGACTGGAGTTGGGGTGGGACAGGACACAGACAGTAGAGTTTTGGATGTGCTGGAATTGGGGTGGGACAGGACACAGGCAGTAGAGTTTTGGATGACTGGAGCTGGGGTGGGACAGGACCCAGGCAGTAGAGTTTTGGATGAGCTGGAGTTGGGGCGGGACAGGATCCAGGCAGTAGAGTTTTGGATGAGCTGGAGTTGGGGTGGGACAGGACACAGGCAGTAGAGTTTTGGATAAGCTGGAGTTGGGTTGGGATAGGACACAGGCAGTAGAGTTTTGGATGACTGGCGTTGGGGTGGGACAGGACCCAGGCAGTAGTGTTTTGGATAAGCTGGAGTTGGGGCGGGACAGGACTCAGACAGTAGAGTTTTGGATGACTGGAGTTGGGGTGGGACAGGACCCAGGCAGTAGAATTTTGGATGACTGGAGTTGGGGTGGGACAGGACACAGGCAGTAGTGTTTTGGATAAGCTGGAGTTGGGGTGGGACAGGACACAGGCAGTAGAGTTTTGGATTACTGGAGTTGGGGTGGGACAGGACACAGGCAGTACAGTTTTGGATGAGCTGGAGTTGGGGCGGGATAGGACACAGGCAGTAGAGTTTTGGATGACTGGAGTTGGGGTGGGACAGGACACAGGCAGCAGAGTTTTGGATGACTGGAGTTCGGGTGGGACAGGACCCAGGCAGTAGAGTTTTGGATGAGCTGGAGTTGGGGCGGGATAGGAGTCAGGCAGTAGAGTTTTGGATGAGCTGGAGTTGGGGTGGGACAGGACCCAGGCAGTAGAGTTTTGGATAAGCTGGAGTTGGGTTGGGATAGGACACAGGCAGTAGAGTTTTGGATGACTGGCGTAGGGGTGGGACAGGACCCAGGCAGTACTGTTTTGGATAAGCTGGAGTTGGGGCGAGACAGGACACAGGCAGTAGAGTTTTGGATGACTGGAGTTGGGGTGGGACAGGACCCAGGCAGTAGAATTTTGGATGACTGGAGTTGGGGTGGGACAAGACACAGGCAGTAGTGTTTTGGATAAGCTGGAGTTGGGGTGGGACAGGACACAGGCAGTAGAGTTTTGGATGACTGGAGTTGGGGCGGGACAGGACCCAGGCAGTAGAGTTTTGGATGACTGGAGTTGGGGTGGGACAGGACCCAGGCAGTACAGTTTTGGATGAGCTGGAGTTGGGGCGGGATAGGACACAGGCAGTAGAGTTTTGGATGACTGGAGTTGGGGTGGGACAGGACACAGGCAGCAGAGTTTTGGATGACTGGAGTTCGGGTGGGACAGGACCCAGGCAGTAGAGTTTTGGATGAGCTGGAGTGGGGGCGGGACAGGACACAGGCAGTAGAGTTTTGGATAAGCTGGAGTTGGGGTGGGACAGGACACAGGCAGTAGAGTATTGGATGACTGGAGTTGGGGTGGCACAGGACCCAGGCAGTAGAGTTTTGGATGACTTGAGTTGGGGTGGGATAGGACACAGGCAGTAGAGTTTTGGATGACTGGAGTTGGGGTGGGACAGGACACAGACAGTAGATTTTTGGATGTGCTGGAGTTGGGGTGGGACAGGACACAGGCAGTAGAGTTTTGGATGACTGGAGTTGGGGTGGGACAGGACACAGGCAGTAGAGTTTTGGATAAGCTGGAGTTGGGTTGGGACAGGACCCAGGCAGTAGGGTTTTGGATGAGCTGGAGTTGGGGCGGGACAGGATCCAGGCAGTAGAGTTTTGGATGAGCTGGCGTTGGGGTGGGACAGGACACAGGCAGTAGAGATTTGGATAAGCTGGAGTTGGGTTGGGATAGGACACAGGCAGTAGAGTTTTGGATGACTGGCGTTGGGGTGGGACAGGACCCATGCAGTAGTGTTTTGGATGACTGGATTTCGGGTGGGACAGGAGACAGGCAGTAGAGTTTTGGATGACTGGAGTTGGGGTGGGACAGGACCCAGGCAGTACAGTTTTGGATGAGCTGGAGTTGGGGCGGGATAGGACACAGGCAGCAGAGTTTTGGATGACTGGAGTTGGGGTGGGACAGGAACAAGGCAGTAGAGTTTTGGATGAGCTGGAGAGGGGGCGGTACAGGAAACAGGCAGTAGAGTTTTGGATGACTGGAGTTGGGCCGGGATAGGACCCAGGCAGCAGAGTTTTGGATAAGCTGGAGTTGGGGTGGGACAGGACACAGGCAGTAGAGTTTTGGATGACTGGAGTTGGGGTGGGACAGGACACAGGCAGCAGAGTTTTGGATGACTGGAGTTGGGGTGGAACAGGACACAGGCAGTAGATTTTTGGATGACTGGAGTTGGGGTGAGACTTGACCCAGGCAGTAGAGTTTTCGATGAGCTGGAGTTGGGGCGGGACAGGACACAGGCAGTAGAGTTTTGGTTAAGCTGGAGTTGGGGTGGGACAGGACACAGGCAGTAGAGTTTTGGATGACTGGAGTTGGGGTGGGACAGGACAAAGGCAGTAGAGTTTTGGTGACTGGAGTTGGGGCGGGACAGGACCCAGGCAGTAGAGTTTTGGATGGCTGGAGTTGGGGTGGGATAGGACACAGGCAGTAGAGTTTTGGATGACTGGAGTTGGGGTGGGACAGGACACAGACAGTAGAGTTTTGGATGTGCTGGAATTGGGGTGGGACAGGACACAGGCAGTAGAGTTTTGGATGACTGGAGTTGGGGTGGGACAGGACACAGGCAGTAGAGTTTTGGATAAGCTGGAGTTGGGTTGGGACAGGACCCAGGCAGTAGAGTTTTGGATGAGCTGGAGTTGGGGCGGGACAGGACCCAGGCAGCAGAGTTTTGGATGAGCTGGAGTTGGGGTGGGACAGGACACAGGCAGTAGAGATTTGGATAAGTTGGAGTTCGGTTGGGATACGACACAGGCAGTAGAGTTTTGGATGACTGGCGTTGGGGTGGGACAGGACCCAGGCAGTAGTGTTTTGGATAAGCTGGAGTTGGGGCGGGACAGGACACAGGCAGTAGAGTTTTGGATGACTGGAGTTGGGGTGGGACAGGACACAGGCAGTAGAGTTTTGGATGACTGGAGTTGGGGTGGGACAGGACCCAGGCAGTACAGTTTTGAATGAGCTGGAGTTGGGGCGGGACAGGACCCAGGCAGTAGAGTTTTGGATGAGCTGGCGTTGGGGTGGGACAGGACACAGGCAGTAGAGATTTGGATAAGCTGGAGTTGGGTTGGGATAGGACACAGGCAGTAGAGTTTTGGATGACTGGCGTTGGGGTGGGACAGGACCCATGCAGTAGTGTTTTGGATGACTGGAGTTGGGGTGGGACAGGACACAGGCAGTAGTGTTTTGGATAAGCTGGAGTTGGGGTGGGACAGGACACAGGCAGTCGAGTTTTGGATGACTGGAGTTGGGGTGGGACAGGACCCAGGCAGTACAGTTTTGGATGAGCTGGAGTTGGGGCGGGATAGGACACAGGCAGCAGAGTTTTGGATGACTGGAGTTGGGGTGGGACAGGACCCAGGCAGTAGAGTTTTGGATGAGCTGGAGAGGGGGCGGTACAGGAAACAGGCAGTAGAGTTTTGGATGACTGGAGTTGGGCCGGGATAGGACCCAGCCAGCAGAGTTTTGGATAAGCTGGAGTTGGGGTGGGACAGGACACAGGCAGTAGAGTTTTGGATGACTGGAGTTGGGGTGCGACAGGACACAGGCAGTAGAGTTTTGGATGACTGGTGTTGGGGTGGAACAGGACACAGGCAGTAGAGTTTTGGATGACTGGAGTTGGGGTGAGACATGACCCAGGCAGTAGAGTTTTGGATGAGCTGGAGTTGGGGCGGGACAGGACACAGGCAGTAGAGTTTTGGTTAAGCTGGAGTTGGGGTGGGACAGGACACAGGCAGGAGAGTTTTGGATGACTGGAGTTTGGGTGGGACAGGACACAGGCAGCAGAGTTTTGGATGACTGGAGTGGGGGCGGGACAGGACCCAGGCAGCAGAGTTTTGGATGAGCTGGAGTTGGGGTGGGACAGGACACAGGCAGTAGAGTTTTGGATAAGCTGGAGTTGGGGTGGGACAGGACACAGGCAGTAGAGTTTTGGATGACTGGAGTTGGGATGGGATAGGACACAGGCAGTAGTGTTTTGGATGACTGGAGTTGGGGTGGGACAGGACACAGGCAGTAGACTTTTGGATGAGCTGGAGTTGCGGTGGGACAGGACACAGGCAACAGAGTTTTGGATGAATGGATTTGGGGTGGGACAGGACCCAAGCAGTAGAGATTTGGATGAGCTGGAGTTGGGGTGGGACAGGAGACAGGCAGTAGAGTTTTGGATGACTGGAGTTGGGGTGGGACAGGACACAGGCAGTAGAGTTTTGGACGACTGGTGTTGGGGGGGAACAGGACACAGGCAGTAGATTTTTGGATGACTGGAGTTGGGGTGAGACATGACCCAGGCAGTAGAGTTTTGGATGAGCTGGAGTTGGGGCGGGACAGGACACAGGCAGTAGAGTTTTGGTTAAGCTGGAGTTGGGGTGGGACAGGACACAGGCAGTAGAGTTTTGGATGACTGGAGTTGGGGTGGGACAGGACAAAGGCAGTAGAGTTTTGGTGACTGGAGTTGGGGCGGGACAGGACCCAGGCAGTAGAGTTTTGGATGGCTGGAGTTGGGGTGGGATAGGACACAGGCAGCAGAGTTTTGGATGACTGGAGTTGGGGTGGGACAGGACACAGACAGTAGAGTTATGGATGTGCTGGAATTGGGGTGGGACAGGACACAGGCAGTAGAGTTTTGGATGACTGGAGTTGGGGTGGGACAGGACACAGGCAGTAGAGTTTTGGATAAGCTGGAGTTGGGTTGGGACAGGACCCAGGCAGTAGAGTTTTGGATGAGCTGGAGTTGGGGCGGGACAGGACCCAGGCAGTAGAGTTTTGGATGAGCTGGAGTTGGGGTGGGACAGGACACAGGCAGTAGAGTTTTGGATAAGTTGGAGTTCGGTTGGGATAGCACACAGGCAGTAGAGTTTTGGATGACTGGCGTTGGGGTGGGACAGGACCCATGCAGTAGTGTTTTGGATAAGCTGGAGTTGGGGCGGGACAGGACACAGGCAGTAGAGTTTTGGATGACTGGAGTTGGGGTGGGACAGGACACAGGCAGTAGAGTTTTGGATGACTGGAGTTGGGGTGGGACAGGACCCAGGCAGTACAGTTTTGGATGAGCTGGAGTTGGGGCGGGATAGGACACAGGCAGCAGAGTTTTGGATGACTGGAGTTGGGGTGGGACAGGACCCAGGCAGTAGAGTTTTGGATGAGCTGGAGAGGGGGCGGTACAGGAAACAGGCAGTAGAGTTTTGGATGACTGGAGTTGGGCCGGGATCGGACCCAGGCAGCAGAGTTTTGGATAAGCTGGAGTTGGGGTGGGACAGGACACAGGCAGTAGAGTTTTGGATGACTGGAGTTGGGGTGGGACAGGACACAGGCAGTAGAGTTTTGGATGACTGGTGTTGGGGTGGAACAGGACACAGGCAGTAGATTTTTGGATGACTGGAGTTGGGGTGAGACATGACCCAGGCAGTAGAGTTTTGGATGAGCTGGAGTTGGGGCGGGACAGGACACAGGCAGTAGAGTTTTGGTTAAGCTGGAGTTGGGGTGGGACAGGACACAGGCAGTAGAGTTTTGGATGACTGGAGTTTGGGTGGGACAGGACACAGGCAGCAGAGTTTTGGATGACTGGAGTGGGGGCGGGACAGGACCCAGGCAGCAGCGTTTTGGATGAGCTGGAGTTGGGGTGGGACAGGGCACAGGCAGTAGAGTTTTGGATAAGCTGGAGTTGGGGTGGGACAGGACACAGGCAGTAGAGCTTTGGATGACTGGAGTTGGGATGGGATAGGACACAGGCAGTAGAGTTTTGGATGACTGGAGTTGGGGTGGGACAGGACACAGGCAGTAGACTTTTGGATGAGCTGGAGTTGCGGTGGGACAGGACACAGGCAACAGAGTTTTGGATGAATGGATTTGGCGTGGGACAGGACCCACGCAGTAGAGATTTGGATGAGCTAGAGTTGGGGCGGGACAGGACACAGGCAGTAAAGTTTTGGATTAGCTGGAGTTGGGGCGGGACAGGACCCAGGGAGTAGAGTTTTGGATGAGCTGGAGTTGGGGCGGGACAGGACCCAGGCAGTAGAGTTTTGGATGACTGGAGTTGGGGTGGGACAGGACCCAGGCAGTAGAGTTTTGGATGATTGGAGTTGGGCCGGGACAGGACACAGGCATTAGGGTTTTGGATAAGCTGGAGTTGGGGTGGGACAGGACACAGGCAGTAGAGATTTGGATGACTGGAGTTGGGGTGGGACAGGACCCAGGCAGTAGAGTTTTGGATGACTGGAGTTGGGGTGCGACAGGACACAGGCAGTAGAGTTTTGGATGACTGGAGTTGAGCCGGGATAGGACACAGGCAGTAGAGTTTTGGATGACTGGAGTTGGGGTGGGATAGGACACAGGCAGTAGAGTTTTGGATGACTAGAGTTGGGGTCGGACAGGACCCAGGCATTAGAGTTTTGGATGACTGGAGTTGGGGTGGGACAGGACACAGGCAGTAGTGTTTTGGATAAGCTGGAGTTGGGGTGGGACAGGACACAGGCAGTAGAGTTTTGGATGACTGGAGTTGGGGCAGGACAGGACCCAGGCTGTAGGGTTTTGGATGACTGCAGTTGGGGTGGGACAGGACACAGGCAGTAGAGTTTTGGATGAGCTGGAGTTGGGGCGGGATAGGAGTCAGGCAGTAGAGTTTTGGATGAGCTGGAGTTGGGTTGGGACAGGACCCAGGCAGTAGAGTTTTGGATGAGCTGGAGAGGGGGCGGTACAGGAAACAGGCAGTAGAGTTTTGGATGACTGGAGTTGGGCCGGGATAGGACCCAGCCAGCAGAGTTTTGGATAAGCTGGAGTTGGGGTGGGACAGGACACAGGCAGTAGAGTTTTGGATGACTGCAGTTGGGGTGCGACAGGACACAGGCAGTAGAGTTTTGGATGACTGGTGTTGGGGTGGAACAGGACACAGGCAGTAGATTTTTGGATGACTGGAGTTGGGGTGAGACATGACCCAGGCAGTAGAGTTTTGGATGAGCTGGAGTTGGGGCGGGACAGGACACAGGCAGTAGAGTTTTGGTTAAGCTGGAGTTGGGGTGGGACAGGACACAGGCAGTAGAGTTTTGGATGACTGGAGTTTGGGTGGGACAGGACACAGGCAGCAGAGTTTTGGATGACTGGAGTGGGGGCGGGACAGGACCCAGGCAGCAGAGTTTTGGATGAGCTGGAGTTGGGGTGGGACAGGACACAGGCGGTAGAGTTTTGGATAAGCTGGAGTTGGGGTGGGACAGGACACAGGCAGTAGAGTTTTGGATGACTGGAGTTGGGATGGGATAGGACACAGGCAGTAGAGTTTTGGATGAGCTGGAGTTGGGGTGAAACAGGAGACAGGCAGTAGAGTTTTGCATGACTGGAGTTGGGGTGGGACAGGACACAGGCAGTAGAGTTTTGGATGACTGGTGTTGGGGGGGAACAGGACACAGGCAGTAGATTTTTGGATGACTGGAGTTGGGGTGAGACATGACCCAAGCAGTAGAGTTTTGGATGAGCTGGAGTTGGGGCGGGACAGGACACAGGCAGTAGAGTTTTGGTTAAGCTGGAGTTGGGGTGGGACAGGACACAGGCAGTAGAGTTTTGGATGACTGGAGTTGGGGTGGGACAGGACAAAGGCAGTAGAGTTTTGGTGACTGGAGTTGGGGCGGGACAGGACCCAGGCAGTAGAGTTTTGGATGGCTGGAGTTGGGGTGGGATAGGACACAGGCAGTAGAGTTTTGGATGACTGGAGTTGGGGTGGGACAGGACACAGACAGTAGAGTTTTGGATGTGCTGGAATTGGGGTGGGACAGGACACAGGCAGTAGAGTTTTGGATGACTGGAGTTGGGGTGGGACAGGACACAGGCAGTAGAGTTTTGGATAAGCTGGAGTTGGGTTTGGACAGGACCCAGGCAGAAGAGTTTTGGATGAGCTGGAGTTGGGGCGGGACAGGACCCAGGCAGTAGAGTTTTGGATGAGCTGGAGTTGGGGTGGGACAGGACACAGGCAGTAGAGTTTTGGATAAGTTGGAGTTCGGTTGGGATAGGACACAGGCAGTAGAGTTTTGGATGACTGGCGTTGGGGTGGGACAGGACCAAGGCAGTAGTGTTTTGGATAAGCTGGAGTTGGGGCGGGACAGCACACAGACAGTAGAGTTTTGGATGACTGGAGTTGGGGTGGGACAGGACACAGGCAGTAGAGTTTTGGATGACTGGAGTTGGGGTGGGACAGGACCCAGGCAGTACAGTTTTGAATGAGCTGGAGTTGGGGCGGGACAGGACCCAGGCAGTAGAGTTTTGGATGAGCTGGCGTTGGGGTGGGACAGGACACAGGCAGTAGAGATTTGGATAAGCTGGAGTTGGGTTGGGATAGGACACAGGCAGTAGAGTTTTGGATGACTGGAGTTGGGGTGGGACAGGACCCAGGCAGTACAGTTTTGGATGAGCTGGAGTTGGGGCGGGATAGGACACAGGCAGCAGAGTTTTGGATGACTGGAGTTGGGGTGGGACAGGACCCAGGCAGTAGAGTTTTGGATGAGCTGGAGAGGGGGCGGTACAGGAAACAGGCAGTAGAGTTTTGGATGACTGGAGTTGGGCCGGGATCGGACCCAGGCAGCAGAGTTTTGGATAAGCTGGAGTTGGGGTGGGACAGGACACAGGCAGTAGAGTTTTGGATGACTGGAGTTGGGGTGGGACAGGACACAGGCAGTAGAGTTTTGGATGACTGGTGTTGGGGTGGAACAGGACACAGGCAGTAGATTTTTGGATGACTGGAGTTGGGGTGAGACATGACCCAGGCAGTAGAGTTTTGGATGAGCTGGAGTTGGGGCGGGACAGGACACAGGCAGTAGAGTTATGGATGTGCTGGAATTGGGGTGGGACAGGACACAGGCAGTAGAGTTTTGGATGACTGGAGTTGGGGTGGGACAGGACACAGGCAGTAGAGTTTTGGATAAGCTGGAGTTGGGTTGGGACAGGACCCAGGCAGTAGAGTTTTGGATGAGCTGGAGTTGGGGCGGGACAGGACCCAGGCAGTAGAGTTTTGGATGAGCTGGAGTTGGGGTGGGACAGGACAAAGGCAGTCGAGTTTTGGATAAGTTGGAGTTCGGTTGGGATAGCACACAGGCAGTAGAGTTTTGGATGACTGGCGTTGGGGTGGGACAGGACCCATGCAGTAGTGTTTTGGATAAGCTGGAGTTGGGGCGGGACAGGACACAGGCAGTAGAGTTTTGGATGACTGGAGTTGGGGTGGGACAGGACACAGGCAGTAGAGTTTTGGATGACTGGAGTTGGGGTGGGACAGGACCCAGGCAGTGCAGTTTTGAATGAGCTGGAGTTGGGGCGGGACAGGACCCAGGCAGTAGAGTTTTGGATGAGCTGGCGTTGGGGTGGGACAGGACACAGGCAGTAGAGATTTGGATAAGCTGGAGTTGGGTTGGGATAGGACACAGGCAGTAGAGTTTTGGATGACTGGAGTTGGGGTGGGACAGGACCCAGGCAGTACAGTTTTGGATGAGCTGGAGTTGGGGCGGGATAGGACACAGGCAGCAGAGTTTTGGATGACTGGAGTTGGGGTGGGACAGGACCCAGGCAGTAGAGTTTTGGATGAGCTGGAGAGGGGGCGGTACAGGAAACAGGCAGTAGAGTTTTGGATGACTGGAGTTGGGCCGGGATCGGACCCAGGCAGCAGAGTTTTGGATAAGCTGGAGTTGGGGTGGGACAGGACACAGGCAGTAGAGTTTTGGATGACTGGAGTTGGGGTGGGACAGGACACAGGCAGTAGAGTTTTGGATGACTGGTGTTGGGGTGGAACAGGACACAGGCAGTAGATTTTTGGATGACTGGAGTTGGGGTGAGACATGACCCAGGCAGTAGAGTTTTGGATGAGCTGGAGTTGGGGCGGGACAGGACACAGGCAGTAGAGTTTTGGTTAAGCTGGAGTTGGGGTGGGACAGGACACAGGCAGTAGAGTTTTGGATGACTGGAGTTTGGGTGGGACAGGACACAGGCAGCAGAGTTTTGGATGACTGGAGTGGGGGCGGGACAGGACCCAGGCAGCAGAGTTTTGGATGAGCTGGAGTTGGGGTGGGACAGGGCACAGGCAGTAGAGTTTTGGATAAGCTGGAGTTGGGGTGGGACAGGACACAGGCAGTAGAGTTTTGGATGACTGGAGTTGGGATGGGATAGGACACAGGCAGTAGAGTTTTGGATGACTGGAGTTGGGGTGGGACAGGACACAGGCAGTAGACTTTTGGATGAGCTGGAGTTGCGGTGGGACAGGACACAGGCAACAGAGTTTTGGATGAATGGATTTGGCGTGGGACAGGACCCACGCAGTAGAGATTTGGATGAGCTAGAGTTGGGGCGGGACAGGACACAGGCAGTAAAGTTTTGGATTAGCTGGAGTTGGGGCGGGACAGGACCCAGGGAGTAGAGTTTTGGATGAGCTGGAGTTGGGGCGGGACAGGACCCAGGCAGTAGAGTTTTGGATGACTGGAGTTGGGGTGGGACAGGACCCAGGCAGTAGAGTTTTGGATGATTGGAGTTGGGCCGGGACAGGACACAGGCATTAGGGTTTTGGATAAGCTGGAGTTGGGGTGGGACAGGACACAGGCAGTAGAGATTTGGATGACTGGAGTTGGGGTGGGACAGGACCCAGGCAGTAGAGTTTTGGATGACTGGAGTTGGGGTGCGACAGGACACAGGCAGTAGAGTTTTGGATGACTGGAGTTGAGCCGGGATAGGACACAGGCAGTAGAGTTTTGGATGACTGGAGTTGGGGTGGGATAGGACACAGGCAGTAGAGTTTTGGATGACTAGAGTTGGGGTCGGACAGGACCCAGGCATTAGAGTTTTGGATGACTGGAGTTGGGGTGGGACAGGACACAGGCAGTAGTGTTTTGGATAAGCTGGAGTTGGGGTGGGACAGGACACAGGCAGTAGAGTTTTGGATGACTGGAGTTGGGGCAGGACAGGACCCAGGCTGTAGGGTTTTGGATGACTGCAGTTGGGGTGGGACAGGACACAGGCAGTAGAGTTTTGGATGAGCTGGAGTTGGGGCGGGATAGGAGTCAGGCAGTAGAGTTTTGGATGAGCTGGAGTTGGGTTGGGACAGGACCCAGGCAGTAGAGTTTTGGATGAGCTGGAGAGGGGGCGGTACAGGAAACAGGCAGTAGAGTTTTGGATGACTGGAGTTGGGCCGGGATAGGACCCAGCCAGCAGAGTTTTGGATAAGCTGGAGTTGGGGTGGGACAGGACACAGGCAGTAGAGTTTTGGATGACTGCAGTTGGGGTGCGACAGGACACAGGCAGTAGAGTTTTGGATGACTGGTGTTGGGGTGGAACAGGACACAGGCAGTAGATTTTTGGATGACTGGAGTTGGGGTGAGACATGACCCAGGCAGTAGAGTTTTGGATGAGCTGGAGTTGGGGCGGGACAGGACACAGGCAGTAGAGTTTTGGTTAAGCTGGAGTTGGGGTGGGACAGGACACAGGCAGTAGAGTTTTGGATGACTGGAGTTTGGGTGGGACAGGACACAGGCAGCAGAGTTTTGGATGACTGGAGTGGGGGCGGGACAGGACCCAGGCAGCAGAGTTTTGGATGAGCTGGAGTTGGGGTGGGACAGGACACAGGCGGTAGAGTTTTGGATAAGCTGGAGTTGGGGTGGGACAGGACACAGGCAGTAGAGTTTTGGATGACTGGAGTTGGGATGGGATAGGACACAGGCAGTAGAGTTTTGGATGAGCTGGAGTTGGGGTGGGACAGGAGACAGGCAGTAGAGTTTTGCATGACTGGAGTTGGGGTGGGACAGGACACAGGCAGTAGAGTTTTGGATGACTGGTGTTGGGGGGGAACAGGACACAGGCAGTAGATTTTTGGATGACTGGAGTTGGGGTGAGACATGACCCAAGCAGTAGAGTTTTGGATGAGCTGGAGTTGGGGCGGGACAGGACACAGGCAGTAGAGTTTTGGTTAAGCTGGAGTTGGGGTGGGACAGGACACAGGCAGTAGAGTTTTGGATGACTGGAGTTGGGGTGGGACAGGACAAAGGCAGTAGAGTTTTGGTGACTGGAGTTGGGGCGGGACAGGACCCAGGCAGTAGAGTTTTGGATGGCTGGAGTTGGGGTGGGATAGGACACAGGCAGTAGAGTTTTGGATGACTGGAGTTGGGGTGGGACAGGACACAGACAGTAGAGTTTTGGATGTGCTGGAATTGGGGTGGGACAGGACACAGGCAGTAGAGTTTTGGATGACTGGAGTTGGGGTGGGACAGGACACAGGCAGTAGAGTTTTGGATAAGCTGGAGTTGGGTTTGGACAGGACCCAGGCAGAAGAGTTTTGGATGAGCTGGAGTTGGGGCGGGACAGGACCCAGGCAGTAGAGTTTTGGATGAGCTGGAGTTGGGGTGGGACAGGACACAGGCAGTAGAGTTTTGGATAAGTTGGAGTTCGGTTGGGATAGGACACAGGCAGTAGAGTTTTGGATGACTGGCGTTGGGGTGGGACAGGACCAAGGCAGTAGTGTTTTGGATAAGCTGGAGTTGGGGCGGGACAGCACACAGACAGTAGAGTTTTGGATGACTGGAGTTGGGGTGGGACAGGACACAGGCAGTAGAGTTTTGGATGACTGGAGTTGGGGTGGGACAGGACCCAGGCAGTACAGTTTTGAATGAGCTGGAGTTGGGGCGGGACAGGACCCAGGCAGTAGAGTTTTGGATGAGCTGGCGTTGGGGTGGGACAGGACACAGGCAGTAGAGATTTGGATAAGCTGGAGTTGGGTTGGGATAGGACACAGGCAGTAGAGTTTTGGATGACTGGAGTTGGGGTGGGACAGGACCCAGGCAGTACAGTTTTGGATGAGCTGGAGTTGGGGCGGGATAGGACACAGGCAGCAGAGTTTTGGATGACTGGAGTTGGGGTGGGACAGGACCCAGGCAGTAGAGTTTTGGATGAGCTGGAGAGGGGGCGGTACAGGAAACAGGCAGTAGAGTTTTGGATGACTGGAGTTGGGCCGGGATCGGACCCAGGCAGCAGAGTTTTGGATAAGCTGGAGTTGGGGTGGGACAGGACACAGGCAGTAGAGTTTTGGATGACTGGAGTTGGGGTGGGACAGGACACAGGCAGTAGAGTTTTGGATGACTGGTGTTGGGGTGGAACAGGACACAGGCAGTAGATTTTTGGATGACTGGAGTTGGGGTGAGACATGACCCAGGCAGTAGAGTTTTGGATGAGCTGGAGTTGGGGCGGGACAGGACACAGGCAGTAGAGTTATGGATGTGCTGGAATTGGGGTGGGACAGGACACAGGCAGTAGAGTTTTGGATGACTGGAGTTGGGGTGGGACAGGACACAGGCAGTAGAGTTTTGGATAAGCTGGAGTTGGGTTGGGACAGGACCCAGGCAGTAGAGTTTTGGATGAGCTGGAGTTGGGGCGGGACAGGACCCAGGCAGTAGAGTTTTGGATGAGCTGGAGTTGGGGTGGGACAGGACAAAGGCAGTAGAGTTTTGGATAAGTTGGAGTTCGGTTGGGATAGCACACAGGCAGTAGAGTTTTGGATGACTGGCGTTGGGGTGGGACAGGACCCATGCAGTAGTGTTTTGGATAAGCTGGAGTTGGGGCGGCACAGGACACAGGCAGTAGAGTTTTGGATGACTGGAGTTGGGGTGGGACAGGACACAGGCAGTAGAGTTTTGGATGACTGGAGTTGGGGTGGGACAGGACCCAGGCAGTGCAGTTTTGAATGAGCTGGAGTTGGGGCGGGACAGGACCCAGGCAGTAGAGTTTTGGATGAGCTGGCGTTGGGGTGGGACAGGACACAGGCAGTAGAGATTTGGATAAGCTGGAGTTGGGTTGGGATAGGACACAGGCAGTAGAGTTTTGGATGACTGGAGTTGGGGTGGGACAGGACCCAGGCAGTACAGTTTTGGATGAGCTGGAGTTGTGGCGGGATAGGACACAGGCAGCAGAGTTTTGGATGACTGGAGTTGGGGTGGGACAGGACCCAGGCAGTAGAGTTTTGGATGAGCTGGAGAGGGGGCGGTACAGGAAACAGGCAGTAGAGTTTTGGATGACTGGAGTTGGGCCGGGATCGGACCCAGGCAGCAGAGTTTTGGATAAGCTGGAGTTGGGGTGGGACAGGACACAGGCAGTAGAGTTTTGGATGACTGGAGTTGGGGTGGGACAGGACACAGGCAGTAGAGTTTTGGATGACTGGTGTTGGGGTGGAACAGGACACAGGCAGTAGATTTTTGGATGACTGGAGTTGGGGTGAGACATGACCCAGGCAGTAGAGTTTTGGATGAGCTGGAGTTGGGGCGGGACAGGACACAGGCAGTAGAGTTTTGGTTAAGCTGGAGTTGGGGTGGGACAGGACACAGGCAGTAGAGTTTTGGATGACTGGAGTTTGGGTGGGACAGGACACAGGCAGCAGAGTTTTGGATGACTGGCGTTGGGGTGGGACAGGACCAAGGCAGTAGTGTTTTGGATAAGCTGGAGTTGGGGCGGGACAGCACACAGACAGTAGAGTTTTGGATGACTGGAGTTGGGGTGGGACAGGACACAGGCAGTAGAGTTTTGGATGACTGGAGTTGGGGTGGGACAGGACCCAGGCAGTACAGTTTTGAATGAGCTGGAGTTGGGGCGGGACAGGACCCAGGCAGTAGAGTTTTGGATGAGCTGGCGTTGGGGTGGGACAGGACACAGGCAGTAGAGATTTGGATAAGCTGGAGTTGGGTTGGGATAGGACACAGGCAGTAGAGTTTTGGATGACTGGAGTTGGGGTGGGACAGGACCCAGGCAGTACAGTTTTGGATGAGCTGGAGTTGGGGCGGGATAGGACACAGGCAGCAGAGTTTTGGATGACTGGAGTTGGGGTGGGACAGGACCCAGGCAGTAGAGTTTTGGATGAGCTGGAGAGGGGGCGGTACAGGAAACAGGCAGTAGAGTTTTGGATGACTGGAGTTGGGCCGGGATCGGACCCAGGCAGCAGAGTTTTGGATAAGCTGGAGTTGGGGTGGGACAGGACACAGGCAGTAGAGTTTTGGATGACTGGAGTTGGGGTGGGACAGGACACAGGCAGTAGAGTTTTGGATGACTGGTGTTGGGGTGGAACAGGACACAGGCAGTAGATTTTTGGATGACTGGAGTTGGGGTGAGACATGACCCAGGCAGTAGAGTTTTGGATGAGCTGGAGTTGGGGCGGGACAGGACACAGGCAGTAGAGTTATGGATGTGCTGGAATTGGGGTGGGACAGGACACAGGCAGTAGAGTTTTGGATGACTGGAGTTGGGGTGGGACAGGACACAGGCAGTAGAGTTTTGGATAAGCTGGAGTTGGGTTGGGACAGGACCCAGGCAGTAGAGTTTTGGATGAGCTGGAGTTGGGGCGGGACAGGACCCAGGCAGTAGAGTTTTGGATGAGCTGGAGTTGGGGTGGGACAGGACAAAGGCAGTAGAGTTTTGGATAAGTTGGAGTTCGGTTGGGATAGCACACAGGCAGTAGAGTTTTGGATGACTGGCGTTGGGGTGGGACAGGACCCATGCAGTAGTGTTTTGGATAAGCTGGAGTTGGGGCGGGACAGGACACAGGCAGTAGAGTTTTGGATGACTGGAGTTGGGGTGGGACAGGACACAGGCAGTAGAGTTTTGGATGACTGGAGTTGGGGTGGGACAGGACCCAGGCAGTGCAGTTTTGAATGAGCTGGAGTTGGGGCGGGACAGGACCCAGGCAGTAGAGTTTTGGATGAGCTGGCGTTGGGGTGGGACAGGACACAGGCAGTAGAGATTTGGATAAGCTGGAGTTGGGTTGGGATAGGACACAGGCAGTAGAGTTTTGGATGACTGGAGTTGGGGTGGGACAGGACCCAGGCAGTACAGTTTTGGATGAGCTGGAGTTGTGGCGGGATAGGACACAGGCAGCAGAGTTTTGGATGACTGGAGTTGGGGTGGGACAGGACCCAGGCAGCAGAGTTTTGGATAAGCTGGAGTTGGGGTGGGACAGGACACAGGCAGTAGAGTTTTGGATGACTGGAGTTGGGGTGGGACAGGACACAGGCAGTAGAGTTTTGGATGACTGGTGTTGGGGTGGAACAGGACACAGGCAGTAGATTTTTGGATGACTGGAGTTGGGGTGAGACATGACCCAGGCAGTAGAGTTTTGGATGAGCTGGAGTTGGGGCGGGACAGGACACAGGCAGTAGAGTTTTGGTTAAGCTGGAGTTGGGGTGGGACAGGACACAGGCAGTAGAGTTTTGGATGACTGGAGTTTGGGTGGGACAGGACACAGGCAGCAGAGTTTTGGATGACTGGAGTGGGGGCGGGACAGGACCCAGGCAGCAGAGTTTTGGATGAGCTGGAGTTGGGGTGGGACAGGGCACAGGCAGTAGAGTTTTGGATAAGCTGGAGTTGGGGTGGGACAGGACACAGGCAGTAGAGTTTTGGATGACTGGAGTTGGGATGGGATAGGACACAGGCAGTAGAGTTTTGGATGACTGGAGTTGGGGTGGGACAGGACACAGGCAGTAGACTTTTGGATGAGCTGGAGTTGCGGTGGGACAGGACACAGGCAACAGAGTTTTGGATGAATGGATTTGGCGTGGGACAGGACCCACGCAGTAGAGATTTGGATGAGCTAGAGTTGGGGCGGGACAGGACACAGGCAGTAAAGTTTTGGATTAGCTGGAGTTGGGGCGGGACAGGACCCAGGGAGTAGAGTTTTGGATGAGCTGGAGTTGGGGCGGGACAGGACCCAGGCAGTAGAGTTTTGGATGACTGGAGTTGGGGTGGGACAGGACCCAGGCAGTAGAGTTTTGGATGATTGGAGTTGGGCCGGGACAGGACACAGGCATTAGGGTTTTGGATAAGCTGGAGTTGGGGTGGGACAGGACACAGGCAGTAGAGATTTGGATGACTGGAGTTGGGGTGGGACAGGACCCAGGCAGTAGAGTTTTGGATGACTGGAGTTGGGGTGCGACAGGACACAGGCAGTAGAGTTTTGGATGACTGGAGTTGAGCCGGGATAGGACACAGGCAGTAGAGTTTTGGATGACTGGAGTTGGGGTGGGATAGGACACAGGCAGTAGAGTTTTGGATGACTAGAGTTGGGGTCGGACAGGACCCAGGCATTAGAGTTTTGGATGACTGGAGTTGGGGTGGGACAGGACACAGGCAGTAGTGTTTTGGATAAGCTGGAGTTGGGGTGGGACAGGACACAGGCAGTAGAGTTTTGGATGACTGGAGTTGGGGCAGGACAGGACCCAGGCTGTAGGGTTTTGGATGACTGCAGTTGGGGTGGGACAGGACACAGGCAGTAGAGTTTTGGATGAGCTGGAGTTGGGGCGGGATAGGAGTCAGGCAGTAGAGTTTTGGATGAGCTGGAGTTGGGTTGGGACAGGACCCAGGCAGTAGAGTTTTGGATGAGCTGGAGAGGGGGCGGTACAGGAAACAGGCAGTAGAGTTTTGGATGACTGGAGTTGGGCCGGGATAGGACCCAGCCAGCAGAGTTTTGGATAAGCTGGAGTTGGGGTGGGACAGGACACAGGCAGTAGAGTTTTGGATGACTGCAGTTGGGGTGCGACAGGACACAGGCAGTAGAGTTTTGGATGACTGGTGTTGGGGTGGAACAGGACACAGGCAGTAGATTTTTGGATGACTGGAGTTGGGGTGAGACATGACCCAGGCAGTAGAGTTTTGGATGAGCTGGAGTTGGGGCGGGACAGGACACAGGCAGTAGAGTTTTGGTTAAGCTGGAGTTGGGGTGGGACAGGACACAGGCAGTAGAGTTTTGGATGACTGGAGTTTGGGTGGGACAGGACACAGGCAGCAGAGTTTTGGATGACTGGAGTGGGGGCGGGACAGGACCCAGGCAGCAGAGTTTTGGATGAGCTGGAGTTGGGGTGGGACAGGACACAGGCGGTAGAGTTTTGGATAAGCTGGAGTTGGGGTGGGACAGGACACAGGCAGTAGAGTTTTGGATGACTGGAGTTGGGATGGGATAGGACACAGGCAGTAGAGTTTTGGATGAGCTGGAGTTGGGGTGGGACAGGAGACAGGCAGTAGAGTTTTGCATGACTGGAGTTGGGGTGGGACAGGACACAGGCAGTAGAGTTTTGGATGACTGGTGTTGGGGGGGAACAGGACACAGGCAGTAGATTTTTGGATGACTGGAGTTGGGGTGAGACATGACCCAAGCAGTAGAGTTTTGGATGAGCTGGAGTTGGGGCGGGACAGGACACAGGCAGTAGAGTTTTGGTTAAGCTGGAGTTGGGGTGGGACAGGACACAGGCAGTAGAGTTTTGGATGACTGGAGTTGGGGTGGGACAGGACAAAGGCAGTAGAGTTTTGGTGACTGGAGTTGGGGCGGGACAGGACCCAGGCAGTAGAGTTTTGGATGGCTGGAGTTGGGGTGGGATAGGACACAGGCAGTAGAGTTTTGGATGACTGGAGTTGGGGTGGGACAGGACACAGACAGTAGAGTTTTGGATGTGCTGGAATTGGGGTGGGACAGGACACAGGCAGTAGAGTTTTGGATGACTGGAGTTGGGGTGGGACAGGACACAGGCAGTAGAGTTTTGGATAAGCTGGAGTTGGGTTTGGACAGGACCCAGGCAGAAGAGTTTTGGATGAGCTGGAGTTGGGGCGGGACAGGACCCAGGCAGTAGAGTTTTGGATGAGCTGGAGTTGGGGTGGGACAGGACACAGGCAGTAGAGTTTTGGATAAGTTGGAGTTCGGTTGGGATAGGACACAGGCAGTAGAGTTTTGGATGACTGGCGTTGGGGTGGGACAGGACCAAGGCAGTAGTGTTTTGGATAAGCTGGAGTTGGGGCGGGACAGCACACAGACAGTAGAGTTTTGGATGACTGGAGTTGGGGTGGGACAGGACACAGGCAGTAGAGTTTTGGATGACTGGAGTTGGGGTGGGACAGGACCCAGGCAGTACAGTTTTGAATGAGCTGGAGTTGGGGCGGGACAGGACCCAGGCAGTAGAGTTTTGGATGAGCTGGCGTTGGGGTGGGACAGGACACAGGCAGTAGAGATTTGGATAAGCTGGAGTTGGGTTGGGATAGGACACAGGCAGTAGAGTTTTGGATGACTGGAGTTGGGGTGGGACAGGACCCAGGCAGTACAGTTTTGGATGAGCTGGAGTTGGGGCGGGATAGGACACAGGCAGCAGAGTTTTGGATGACTGGAGTTGGGGTGGGACAGGACCCAGGCAGTAGAGTTTTGGATGAGCTGGAGAGGGGGCGGTACAGGAAACAGGCAGTAGAGTTTTGGATGACTGGAGTTGGGCCGGGATCGGACCCAGGCAGCAGAGTTTTGGATAAGCTGGAGTTGGGGTGGGACAGGACACAGGCAGTAGAGTTTTGGATGACTGGAGTTGGGGTGGGACAGGACACAGGCAGTAGAGTTTTGGATGACTGGTGTTGGGGTGGAACAGGACACAGGCAGTAGATTTTTGGATGACTGGAGTTGGGGTGAGACATGACCCAGGCAGTAGAGTTTTGGATGAGCTGGAGTTGGGGCGGGACAGGACACAGGCAGTAGAGTTTTGGTTAAGCTGGAGTTGGGGTGGGACAGGACACAGGCAGTAGAGTTTTGGATGACTGGAGTTTGGGTGGGACAGGACACAGGCAGCAGAGTTTTGGATGACTGGAGTGGGGGCGGGACAGGACCCAGGCAGCAGAGTTTTGGATGAGCTGGAGTTGGGGTGGGACAGGACACAGGCAGTAGAGTTTTGGATAAGCTGGAGTTGGGGTGGGACAGGACACAGGCAGTAGAGTTTTGGATGACTGGAGTTGGGATGGGATAGGACACAGGCAGTAGAGTTTTGGATGACTGGAGTTGGGGTGGGACAGGACACAGGCAGTAGACTTTTGGATGAGCTGGAGTTGCGGTGGGACAGGACACAGGCAACAGAGTTTTGGATGAATGGATTTGGCGTGGGACAGGACCCAGGCAGTAGAGATTTGGATGAGCTAGAGTTGGGGCGGGACAGGACACAGGCAGTAAAGTTTTGGATTAGCTGGAGTTGGGGCGGGACAGGACCCAGGCAGTCGAGGTTTGGATGAGCTGGAGTTGGGGCGGGACAGGACCCAGGCAGTAGAGTTTTGGATGACTGGAGTTGGGGTGGGACAGGACCCAGGCAGTAGAGTTTTGGATGATTGGAGTTGGGCCGGGACAGGACACAGGCATTAGGGTTTTGGATAAGCTGGAGTTGGGGTGGGACAGGACACAGGCAGTAGAGATTTGGATGACTGGTGTTGGGGTGGGACAGGACCCAGGCAGTAGAGTTTTGGATGACTGGAGTTGGGGTGCGACAGGACGCAGGCAGTAGAGTTTTGGATGACTGGAGTTGAGCCGGGATAGGACACAGGCAGTAGAGTTTTGGATGACTGGAGTTGGGGTGGGATAGGACACAGGCAGTAGAGTTTTGGATGACTGGAGTTGGGGTCGGACAGGACCCAGGCATTAGAGTTTTGGATGACTGGAGTTGGGGTGGGACAGGACACAGGCAGTAGTGTTTTGGATAAGCTGGAGTTGGGGTGGGACAGGACACAGGCAGTAGAGTTTTGGATGACTGGAGTTGGGGCAGGACAGGACCCAGGCTGTAGGGTTTTGGATCACTGGAGTTGGGGTGGGACAGGACACAGGCAGTAGAGTTTTGGATGAGCTGGAGTTGGGGCGGGATAGGAGTCAGGCAGTAGAGTTTTGGATGAGCAGGAGTTGGGGTGGGACAGGACCCAGGCAGTAGAGTTTTGGATAAGCTGGAGTTGGGTTGGGATAGGACACAGGCAGCAGAGCTTTGGATGACGGGCGTAGGGGTGGGACAGGACCCAGGCAGTAGTGTTTTGGATAAGCTGGAGTTGGGGCGGGACAGGACACAGGCAGTAGAGTTTTGGATGACTGGAGTTGGGGTGGGACAGGACCCAGGCAGTAGAATTTTGGATGACTGGAGTTGGGGTGGGACAGGACACAGGCAGTAGTGTTTTGGATAAGCTGGAGTTGGGGTGGGACAGGACACAGGCAGTCGAGTTTTGGATGACTGGAGTTGGGGCGGGACAGGACCCAGGCAGTAGAGTTTTGGATGACTGGAGTTGGGGTGGGACAGGACCCAGGCAGTACAGTTTTGGATGAGCTGGAGTTGGGGCGGGATAGGACACAGGCAGTAGAGTTTTGGATGACTGGAGTTGGGGTGGGACAGGACACAGGCAGCAGAGTTTTGGATGACTGGAGTTCGGGTGGGACAGGACCCAGGCAGTAGAGTTTTGGATGAGCTGGAGTGGGGGCGGGACAGGACACAGGCAGTAGAGTTTTGGATAAGCTGGAGTTGGGGTGGGACAGGACACAGGCAGTAGAGTATTGGATGAATGGAGTTGGGGTGGCACAGGACCCAGGCAGTAGAGTTTTGGATGACTTGAGTTGGGGTGGGATAGGACACAGGCAGTCGAGTTTTGGATGACTGGAGTTGGGGTGGGACAGGACACAGACAGTAGAGTTTTGGATGTGCTGGAGTTGGGGTGGGACAGGACACAGGGGGTAGAGTTTTGGATGAGCTGGAGTTGGGGTGGGACAGGACACAGGCAGTAGAGTTTTGGATAAGTTGGAGTTCGGTTGGGATAGGACACAGGCAGTAGAGTTTTGGATGACTGGCGTTGGGGTGGGACAGGACCCAGGCCGTAGTGTTTTGGATAAGCTGGAGTTGGGGCGGGACAGGACACAGGCAGTAGAGTTTTGGATGACTGGAGTTGGGGTGGGACAGGACACAGGCAGTAGAGTTTTGGATGACTGGAGTTGGGGTGGGACAGGACCCAGGCAGTACAGTTTTGAATGAGCTGGAGTTGGGGCGGGACAGGACCCAGGCAGTAGAGTTTTGGATGAGCTGGCGTTGGGGTGGGACAGGACACAGGCAGTAGAGATTTGGATAAGCTGGAGTTGGGTTGGGATAGGACACAGGCAGTAGAGTTTTGGATGACTGGAGTTGGGGTGGGACAGGACCCAGGCAGTACAGTTTTGGATGAGCTGGAGTTGGGGCGGGATAGGACACAGGCAGCAGAGTTTTGGATGACTGGTGTTGGGGTGGAACAGGACACAGGCAGTAGATTTTTGGATGACTGGAGTTGGGGTGAGACATGACCCAGGCAGTAGAGTTTTGGATGAGCTGGAGTTGGGGCGGGACAGGACACAGGCAGTAGAGTTTTGGTTAAGCTGGAGTTGGGGTGGGACAGGACACAGGCAGTAGAGTTTTGGATGACTGGAGTTTGGGTGGGACAGGACACAGGCAGCAGAGTTTTGGATGACTGGAGTGGGGGCGGGACAGGACCCAGGCAGCAGAGTTTTGGATGAGCTGGAGTTGGGGTGGGACAGGACACAGGCAGTAGAGTTTTGGATAAGCTGGAGTTGGGGTGGGACAGGACACAGGCAGTAGAGTTTTGGATGACTGGAGTTGGGATGGGATAGGACACAGGCAGTAGAGTTTTGGATGACTGGAGTTGGGGTGGGACAGGACACAGGCAGTAGACTTTTGGATGAGCTGGAGTTGCGGTGGGACAGGACACAGGCAACAGAGTTTTGGATGAATGGATTTGGCGTGGGACAGGACCCAGGCAGTAGAGATTTGGATGAGCTAGAGTTGGGGCGGGACAGGACACAGGCAGTAAAGTTTTGGATTAGCTGGAGTTGGGGCGGGACATGACCCAGGCAGTCGAGGTTTGGATGAGCTGGAGTTGGGGCGGGACAGGACCCAGGCAGTAGAGTTTTGGATGACTGGAGTTGGGGTGGGACAGGACCCAGGCAGTAGAGTTTTGGATGATTGGAGTTGGGCCGGGACAGGACACAGGCATTAGGGTTTTGGATAAGCTGGAGTTGGGGTGGGACAGGACACAGGCAGTAGAGATTTGGATGACTGGAGTTGGGGTGGGACAGGACCCAGGCAGTAGAGTTTTGGATGACTGGAGTTGAGCCGGGATAGGACACAGGCAGTAGAGTTTTGGATGACTGGAGTTGGGGTGGGATAGGACACAGGCAGTAGAGTTTTGGATGACTGGAGTTGGGGTCGGACAGGACCCAGGCATTAGAGTTTTGGATGATTGTAGTTGGGGTGGGACAGGACACAGGCAGTAGTGTTTTGGATAAGCTGGAGTTGGGGTGGGACAGGACACAGGCAGTAGAGTTTTGGATGACTGGAGTTGGGGCAGGACAGGACCCAGGCTGTAGGGTTTTGGATGACTGGAGTTGGGGTGGGACAGGACACAGGCAGTAGAGTTTTGGATGAGCTGGAGTTGGGGCGGGATAGGAGTCAGGCAGTAGAGTTTTGGATGAGCTGGAGTTGGGGTGGGACAGGACCCAGGCAGTAGAGTTTTGGATAAGCTGGAGTTGGGTTGGGATAGGACACAGGCAGCAGAGCTTTGGATGACGGGCGTAGGGGTGGGACAGGACCCAGGCAGTAGTGTTTTGGATAAGCTGGAGTTGGGGCGGGACAGGACACAGGCAGTAGAGTTTTGGATGACTGGAGTTGGGGTGGGACAGGACCCAGGCAGTAGAATTTTGGATGACTGGAGTTGGGGTGGGACAGGACACAGGCAGTAGTGTTTTGGATAAGCTGGAGTTGGGGTGGGACAGGACACAGGCAGTAGAGTTTTGGATGACTGGAGTTGGGGCGGGACAGGACCCAGGCAGTAGAGTTTTGGATGAGCTGGAGTGGGGGCGGGACAGGACACAGGCAGTAGAGTTTTGGATGACTGGAGTTGGGGTGGGACAGGACTCAGGCAGTACAGTTTTGGATGAGCTGGAGTTGGGGCGGAATAGGACACAGGCAGCAGAGTTTTGGATAACTGGAGTTGGGGTGGGACAGGACACAGGCAGCAGAGTTTTGGATGACTGGAGTTCGGGTGGGACAGGACCCAGGCAGTAGAGTTTTGGATGAGCTGGAGTTGGGGCGGGATAGGACACAGGCAGCAGAGTTTTGGATGACTGGAGTTGGGGTGGGACAGGACCCAGGCAGTAGAGTTTTGGATGAGCTGGAGAGGGGGCGGTACAGGAAACAGGCAGTAGAGTTTTGGATGACTGGAGTTGGGCCGGGATAGGACCCAGGCAGCAGTGTTTTGGATATGCTGGAGTTGGGGTGGGACAGGACACAGGCAGTAGAGTTTTGGATGACTGGAGTTGGGGTGGGACAGGACACAGGCAGTAGAGTTTTGGATGACTGGAGTTGGGGTGGAACAGGACACAGGCAGTAGATTTTTGGATGACTGGAGTTGGGGTGAGACTTGACCCAGGCAGTAGAGTTTTGGATGAGCTGGAGTTGGGGCGGGATAGGACACAGGCAGTAGAGTTTTGGTTAAGCTGGAGTTGGGGTGGGACAGGACACAGGCAGTAGAGTTTTTGATGACTGGAGTTGGGGTGGGACAGGACAAAGGCAGTAGAGTTTTGGTGACTGGAGTTGGGGCGGGACAGGACCCAGGCAGTAGAGTTTTGGATGGCTGGAGTTGGGGTGGGATAGGACACAGGCAGTAGAGTTTTGGATGACTGGAGTTGGGGTGGGACAGGACACAGACAGTAGAGTTTTGGATGTGCTGGAATTGCGGTGGGACAGGACACAGGCAGTAGAGTTTTGGATGACTGGAGTTGGGGTGGGACAGGACACAGGCAGTAGAGTTTTGGATAAGCTGGAGTTGGGTTGGGACAGCACCCAGGCAGTAGAGTTTTGGATGAGCTGGAGTTGGGGCGGGACAGGACCCAGGCAGTAGAGTTTTGGATGAGCTGGAGTTGGGGTGGGACAGGACACAGGCAGTAGAGTTTTGGATAAGCTGGAGTTGGGTTGGGATAGGACACAGGCAGTAGAGTTTTGGATGACTGGCGTTGGGGTGGGACAGGACCCAGGCAGTAGTGTTTTGGATAAGATGGAGTTGGGGCGGGACAGGACACAGGCAGTAGAGTTTTGGATGAGCTGGAGAGGGGGCGGTACAGGAAACAGGCAGTAGAGTTTTGGATGACTGGAGTTGGGCCGGGATAGGACCCAGGCAGCAGAGTTTTGGAAAAGCTGGAGTTGGGGTGGGACAGGACACAGGCAGTAGAGTTTTGGATGACTGGAGTTGGGGTGGGACAGGACACAGGCAGTAGAGTTTTGGATGACTGGTGTTGGGGTGGAACAGGACACAGGCAGTAGATTTTTGGATGACTGGAGTTGGGGTGAGACATGACCCAGGCAGTAGAGTTTTGGATGAGCTGGAGTTGGGGCGGGACAGGACAGAGGCAGTAGAGTTTTGGTTAAGCTGGAGTTGGGGTGGGACAGGACACAGGCAGTAGAGTTTTGGATGACTGGAGTTTGGGTGGGACAGGACACAGGCAGCAGAGTTTTGGATGACTGGAGTGGGGGCGGGACAGGACCCAGGCAGCAGAGTTTTGGATGAGCTGGAGTTGGGGTGGGACAGGACACAGGCAGTAGAGTTTTGGATAAGCTGGAGTTGGGGTGGGACAGGACACAGGCAGTAGAGTTTTGGATGACTGGAGTTGGGATGGGATAGGACACAGGCAGTAGAGTTTTGGATGACTGGAGTTGGGGTGGGACAGGACACAGGCAGTAGACTTTTGGATGAGCTGGAGTTGCGGTGGGACAGGACACAGGCAACAGAGTTTTGGATGAATGGATTTGGGGTGGGACAGGACCCAAGCAGTAGAGATTTGGATGAGCTGGAGTTGGGGTGGGACAGGAGACAGGCAGTAGAGTTTTGGATGACTGGAGTTGGGGTGGGACAGGACACAGGCAGTAGAGTTTTGGATGACTGGTGTTGGGGGGGAACAGGACACAGGCAGTAGATTTTTGGATGACTGGAGTTGGGGTGAGACATGACCCAGGCAGTAGAGTTTTGGATGAGCTGGAGTTGGGGCGGGACAGGACACAGGCAGTAGAGTTTTGGTTAAGCTGGAGTTGGGGTGGCACAGGACACAGGCAGTAGAGTTTTGGATGACTGGAGTTGGGGTGGGACAGGACAAAGGCAGTAGAGTTTTGGTGACTGGAGTTGGGGCGGGACAGGACCCAGGCAGTAGAGTTTTGGATGGCTGGAGTTGGGGTGGGATAGGACACAGGCAGTAGAGTTTTGGATGACTGGAGTTGGGTTGGGACAGGACCCAGGCAGTAGAGTTTTGGATGAGCTGGAGTTGGGGCGGGACAGGACCCAGGCAGTAGAGTTTTGGATGAGCTGGAGTTGGGGTGGGACAGGACACAGGCAGTAGAGTTTTGGATAAGTTGGAGTTCGGTTGGGATAGGACACAGGCAGTAGAGTTTTGGATGACTGGCGTTGGGGTGGGACAGGACCCAGGCAGTAGTGTTTTGGATAAGCTGGAGTTGGGGCGGGACAGGACACAGGCAGTAGAGTTTTGGATGACTGGAGTTGGGGTGGGACAGGACACAGGCAGTAGAGTTTTGGATGACTGGAGTTGGGGTGGGACAGGACCCAGGCAGTACAGTTTTGAATGAGCTGGAGTTGGGGCGGGACAGGACTCAGGCAGTAGAGTTTTGGATGAGCTGGCGTTGGGGTGGGACAGGACACAGGCAGTAGAGATTTGGATAAGCTGGAGTTGGGTTGGGATAGGACACAGGCAGTAGAGTTTTGGATGACTGGAGTTGGGGTGGGACAGGACCCAGGCAGTACAGTTTTGGATGAGCTGGAGTTGGGGCGGGATAGGACACAGGCAGCAGAGTTTTGGATGACTGGAGTTGGGGTGGGACAGGACCCAGGCAGTAGAGTTTTGGATGAGCTGGAGAGGGGGCGGTACAGGAAACAGGCAGTAGAGTTTTGGATGACTGGAGTTGGGCCGGGATAGGACCCAGGCAGCAGAGTTTTGGATAAGCTGGAGTTGGGGTGGGACAGGACACAGGCAGTAGAGTTTTGGATGACTGGAGTTGGGGTGGGACAGGACACAGGCAGTAGAGTTTTGGATGACTGGTGTTGAGGTGGAACAGGACACAGGCAGTAGATTTTTGGATGACTGGAGTTGGGGTGAGACATGACCCAGGCAGTAGAGTTTTGGTTAAGCTGGAGTTGGGGTGGGACAGGACACAGGCAGTAGAGTTTTGGATGACTGGAGTTTGGGTGGGACAGGACACAGGCAGCAGAGTTTTGGATGACTGGAGTGGGGGCGGGACAGGACCCAGGCAGCAGAGTTTTGGATGAGCTGGAGTTGGGGTGGGACAGGACACAGGCAGTAGAGTTTTGGATAAGCTGGAGTTGGGGTGGGACAGGACACAGGCAGTAGAGTTTTGGATGACTGGAGTTGGGATGGGATAGGACACAGGCAGTAGAGTTTTGGATGACTGGAGTTGGGGTGGGACAGGACACAGGCAGCAGACTTTTGGATGAGCTGGAGTTGCGGTGGGACAGGACACAGGCAACAGAGTTTTGGATGAATGGATTTGGCGTGGGACAGGACCCAGGCAGTAGAGATTTGGATGAGCTAGAGTTGGGGCGGGACAGGACACAGGCAGTAAAGTTTTGGATTAGCTGGAGTTGGGGCGGGACAGGACCCAGGCAGTCGAGGTTTGGATGAGCTGGAGTTGGGGCGGGGCAGGACCCAGGCAGTAGAGTTTTGGATGACTGGAGTTGGGGTGGGACAGGACCCAGGCAGTAGAGTTTTGGATGATTGGAGTTGGGCCGGGACAGGACACAGGCATTAGGGTTTTGGATAAGCTGGAGTTGGGGTGGGACAGGACACAGGCAGTAGAGATTTGGATGACTGGAGTTGGGGTGGGACAGGACCCAGGCAGTAGAGTTTTGGATGACTGGAGTTGGGGTGCGACAGGACACAGGCAGTAGAGTTTTGGATGACTGGAGTTGAGCCGGGATAGGACACAGGCAGTAGAGTTTTGGATGACTGGAGTTGGGGTGGGATAGGACACAGGCAGTAGAGTTTTGGATGACTGGAGTTGGGGCAGGACAGGACCCAGGCTGTAGGGTTTTGGATGACTGGAGTTGGGGTGGGACAGGACACAGGCAGTAGAGTTTTGGATGAGCTGGAGTTGGGGCGGGATAGGAGTCAGGCAGTAGAATTTTGGATGAGCTGGAGTTGGGGTGGGACAGGACCCAGGCAGTAGTGTTTTGGATAAGCTGGAGTTGGGGCGGGACAGGACACAGGCAGTAGAGTTTTGGATGACTGGAGTTGGGGTGGGACAGGACCAAGGCAGTAGAATTTTGGATGACTGGAGTTGGGGTGGGACAGGACACAGGCAGTAGTGTTTTGGATAAGCTGGAGTTGGGGTGGGAAAGGACACAGGCAGTAGAGTTTTGGATGACTGGAGTTGGGGCGGGACAGGACCCAGGCAGTCGAGTTTTGGATGACTGGAGTTGGGGTGGGACAGGACCCAGGCAGTACAGTTTTGGATGAGCTGGAGTTGGGGCGGGATAGGACACAGGCAGTAGAGTTTTGGATGACTGGAGTTGGGGTGGGACAGGACACAGGCAGCAGAGTTTTGGATGACTGGAGTTCGGGTGGGACAGGACCCAGGCAGTAGAGATTTGGATGAGCTGGAGTGGGGGCGGGACAGGACACAGGCAGTAGAGTTTTGGATAAGCTGGAGTTGGGGTGGGACAGGACACAGGCAGTAGAGTATTGGATGACTGGAGTTGGGGTGGCACAGGACCCAGGCAGTAGATTTTTGGATGACTTGAGTTGGGGTGGGATAGGACACAGGCAGTAGAGTTTTGGATGACTGGAGTTGGGGTGGGACAGGACACAGACAGTAGAGTTTTGGATGTGCTGGAGTTGGGGTGGGACAGGACACAGGGGGTAGAGTTTTGGATGACTGGAGTTGGGGTGGGACAGGACACAGGCAGTAGAGTTTTGGATAAGCTGGAGTTGGGTTGGGACAGGACCCAGGCAGTAGGGTTTAGGATGAGCTGGAGTTGGGGCGGGACAGGACCCAGGCAGTAGAGTTTTGGATGAGCTGGCGTTGGGGTGGGACAGGACACAGGCAGTAGACATTTGGATAAGCTGGAGTTGGGTTGGGATAGGACACAGGCAGTAGAGTTTTGGATGACTGGCGTTGGGGTGGGACAGGACCCATGCAGTACAGTTTTGGATGACTGGAGTTGAGCCGGGATAGGACACAGGCAGTAGAGTTTTGGATGACTGGAGTTGGGGTGGGATAGGACACAGGCAGTAGAGTTTTGGATGACTGGAGTTGGGGTCGGACAGGACCCAGGCATTAGAGTTTTGTATGACTGGAGTTGGGGTGGGACAGGACACAGGCAGTAGTGTTTTGGATAAGCTGGAGTTGGGGTGGGACAGGACACAGGCAGTAGAGTTTTGGATGACTGGAGTTGGGGCAGGACAGGACCCAGGCTGTAGGGTTTTGGATGACTGGAGTTGGGGTGGGACAGGACACAGGCAGTAGAGTTTTGGATGAGCTGGAGTTGGGGCGGGATAGGAGTCAGGCAGTAGAATTTTGGATGAGCTGGAGTTGGGGTGGGACAGGACCCAGGCAGTAGTGTTTTGGATAAGCTGGAGTTGGGGCGGGACAGGACACAGGCAGTAGAGTTTTGGATGACTGGAGTTGGGGTGGGACAGGACCCAGGCAGTAGAATTTTGGATGACTGGAGTTGGGGTGGGACAGGACACAGGCAGTAGTGTTTTGGATAAGCTGGAGTTGGGGTGGGACAGGACACAGGCAGTAGAGTTTTGGATGACTGGAGTTGGGGCGGGACAGGACCCAGGCAGTAGAGTTTTGGATGACTGGAGTTGGGGTGGGACAGGACCCAGGCAGTACAGTTTTGGATGAGCTGGAGTTGGGGCGGGATAGGACACAGGCAGTAGAGTTTTGGATGAGCTGGAGTTGGGGTGGGACAGGACACATGCAGTAGAGTTTTGGAGAAGCTGGAGTTGGGGTGGGACAGGACACAGGCAGTAGAGTTTTGGATGACTGGAGTTCGGGTGGGACAGGAAACAGGCAGTAGAGTTTTGCATGAGCTGGAGTTGGGGTGGGACAGGACACAGGCACTGGAGTTTTGCATGAGCTGGAGTTGGGGCGGGACAGGACCCAGGCAGTAAAGTTTTGGATGAGCTGGAGTTGGGGTGGGACAGGACCCAGGCAGTAGAGGTTTGGATGAGCTGGAGTTGTGGCGGGACAGGACCCAGGCAGTAGAGTTTTGGATGACTGGAGTTGGGGTGGGACAGGACCCAGGCAGTAGAGTTTTCGATGAGTGGAGTTGGGGTGGGACAGGACCCAGGCAGTCGAGTTTTGGATGACTGGAGTTGGGGTGGGACAGGACACAGGCAGTAGAGATTTGGATGACTGGAGTTGGGGTGGGATAGGACACAGGCAGTAGAGTTTTGGATGACTGGAGTTGGGGTGGTCCAGGACCCAGGCAGTAGAGATTTGGATGACTGGAGTTGGGGTGGGACAGGACACAGGCAGTAATGTTTTGGATAAGCTGGAGTTGGGGTGGGACAGGACACAGGCAGTAGAGTTTTGGATAAGCTGGAGTTGGGGCGGGACAGGACACAGGCAGTAGAGTTTTGGATGACTGGAGTTGGGGTGGGACAGGACCTAGGCAGTAGAGTTTTGGATGACTGGAGTTGGGGTGGGACAGGACACAGGCAGTAATGTTTTGGATAAGCTGGAGTTGGGGTGGGACAGGACACAGGCAATAGAGTTTTCGATGACTGGAGTTGGGGCGGGACAGGACCCAGGCAGTAGAGTTTTGGATGACCTGAGTTGGGGTGGGACAGGACCAGGCAGTAGAGTTTTGGATGACTGGAGTTGGGTTGGGACAGGACCCAGGCAGTAGAATTTTGGATGTCGGGAGTTGGGGTGGGACAGGACACAGGCAGTAGAGGTTTGGATGACTGGAGTTGGGGTGGGACAGGACCCAGTCAGTAGAGTTTTGGATGAGCTGGAGTTGGGGCGGGACAGGACACAGGCAGTAGAGTTTTCGATGACTGGAGTTGGGCCGGGATAGGACCCAGGCATCAGAGTTTTGGATAAGCTGGAGTTGGGTTGGGACAGGACACAGGCAGTAGAGTTTTGCATGACTGTAGTTGGGGTGGGACAGGACACAGGCAGTAGAGCTTTGGATGACTGGAGTTGGGGTGGGATAGGACACAGGCAGTAGAGTTTTGGATAAGCTGGAGTTGGGGTGGGACAGGACACAGGCAGTAGAGTTTTGGATGACTGGAGTTGGGGTGGGACAGGACACAGGCAGTAGAGTTTTGGATGACTGGAGTTGGGGCGGGACAGGACACAGGCAGTAGAGTTTTGGATGACTGGAGTTAGGGTGGGACAGGAACCAGGCAGTAGAATTTTGGATGACTGGAGTTGCGGTGGGACAGGACACAGGCAGTAGTGTTTTGGATAAGCTGGAGTTAGGGTGGGACAGGACACAGGCAGTAGAGTTTTGGATGACTGGAGTTGGGGTGGGACAGGACACAGGCAGCAGAGTTTTGGATGACTGGAGTTGGGGCGGGACAGGACCCAGGCAGTAGAGTTTTGGATGACTGGAGTTAGGGTGGGACAGGACACAGGCAGTAGAGTTTTGGATGACTGGAGTTGGGGTGGGACAGGACACAGGCAGCAGAGTTTTGGATGACTGGAGTTGGGGTGGGACAGGACCCAGGCAGTAGAGTTTTGGATGAGCTGGAGTGGGGGCGGTACAGGACACAGGCAGTAGAGATTTGGATGACTGGAGTTGGGCCGGGATAGGACCCAGGCAGTAGAGTTTTCGATAAGCTGGAGTTGGGGTGGGACAGGACACAGGCAGTAGAGTTTTGGATGACTGGAGTTGGGGTGGGACAGGACACAGGCAGTAGAGTTTTGGATGACTGGAGTTGGGGTGGAACAGGACACAGGCAGTAGATTTTTGGATGACTGGAGTTGGGGTGAGACATGACCCAGGCAGTAGAGTTTTGGATGAGCTGGAGTTGGGGCGGGACAGGACACAGGCAGTAGAGTTTTGGTTAAGCTGGAGTTGGGGTGGGACAGGACACAGGCAGCAGAGTTTTGGATGACTGGAGTTGGGGTGGGAGAGGACAAAGGCAGTAGAGTTTTGGTGACTGGAGTTGGGGCGGGACAGGACCCAGGCAGTGGAGTTTTGGATGGCTGGAGTTGGGGTGGGATAGGACACAGGCAGTAGAGTTTTGGATGACTGGAGTTGGGGTGGGACAGGACACAGACAGTAGAGTTTTGGATGTGCTGGAATTGGGGTGGGACAGGACACAGGCAGTAGAGTTTTGGATGACTGGAGCTGGGGTGGGACAGGACCCAGGCAGTAGAGTTTTGGATGAGCTGGAGTTGGGGCGGGACAGGACCCAGGCAGTAGAGTTTTGGATGAGCTGGAGTTGGGGTGGGACAGGACAAAGGCAGTAGAGTTTTGGATAAGCTGGAGTTGGGTTGGGATAGGACACAGGCAGTAGAGTTTTGGATGACTGGCGTTGGGGTGGGACAGGACCCAGGCAGTAGTGTTTTGGATAAGCTGGAGTTGGGGCGGGTTAGGACACAGGCAGTAGAGTTTTGGATGAGCTGGAGTGGGGGTGGGACAGGACACAGGCAGTAGAGTTTTGGATGACTGGAGTTGGGGTGGGACAGGACACAGGCAGTAGAGTTTTGGATGACTGGAGTTCGGGTGGAACAGGACACAGGCAGTAGATTTTTGGATGACTGGAGTTGGGGTGAGACTTGACCCAGGCAGTAGAGTTTTGGATGAGCTGGAGTTGGGGCGGGATAGGACACAGGCAGTAGAGTTTTGGTTAAGCTGGAGTTGGGGTGGGACAGGACACAGGCAGTAGAGTTTTGGATGACTGGAGTTGGGGTGGGACAGGACAAAGGCAGTAGAGTTTTGGTGACTGGAGTTGGGGCGGGACAGGACCCAGGCAGTAGAGTTTTGGATGGCTGGAGTTGGGGTGGGATAGGACACCGGCAGTAGAGTTTTGGATGACTGGAGTTGGGGTGGGACAGGACACAGACAGTAGAGTTTTGGATGTGCTGGAATTGGGGTGGGACAGGACACAGGCAGTAGAGTTTTGGATGACTGGAGTTGGGGTGGGACAGGACACAGGCAGTAGAGTTTTGGATAAGCTGGAGTTGGGTTGGGACAGGACCCAGGCAGTAGAGTTTTGGATGAGCTGGAGTTGGGGCGGGACAGGACGCAGGCAGTAGAGTTTTGGATGAGCTGGAGTTGGGGTGGGACAGGACACAGGCAGTAGAGTTTTGGATAAGCTGGAGTTGGGTTGGGATAGGACACAGGCAGTAGAGTTTTGGATGACTGGCGTTGGGGTGGGACAGGACCCAGGCAGTAGTGTTTTGGATAAGATGGCGTTGGGGCGGGACAGGACACAGGCAGTAGAGTTTTGGATGACTGGAGTTGGGGTGGGACAGGACACAGGCAGTAGAGTTTTGGATGACTGGAGTTGGGGTGGGACAGGACCCAGGCAGTACAGTTTTGAATGAGCTGGAGTTGGGGCGGGACAGGACCCAGGCAGTAGAGTTTTGGATGAGCTGGCGTTGGGGTGGGACAGGACACAGGCAGTAGAGATTTCGATAAGCTGGAGTTGGGTTGGGATAGGACACAGGCAGTAGAGTTTTGGATGACTGGCTTTGGGGTGGGACAGGACCCATGCAGTAGTGTTTTGGATGACTGGAGTTGGGGTGGGACAGGACACAGGCAGTAGTGTTTTGGATAAGCTGGAGTTGGGGTGGGACAGGACACAGGCAGTAGAGTTTTGGATGACTGGAGTTGGGGTGGGACAGGACCCAGGCAGTACAGTTTTGGATGAGCTGGAGTTGGGGCGGGATAGGACACAGGCAACAGAGTTTTGGATGAATGGATTTGGGGTGGGACAGGACCCAGGCAGTAGAGATTTGGATGAGCTGGAGTTGGGGCGGGACAGGACACAGGCAGTAGAGTTTTGGATGACTGGAGTTGGGGTGGGACAGGACCCAGGCAGCAGAGTTTTGGATGATTGGAGTTGGGCCGGGACAGGACACAGGCATTAGGGTTTTGGATAAGCTGGAGTTGGGGTGGGACAGGACACAGGCAGTAGAGATTTGGATGACTGGAGTTGGGGTGGGACAGGACCCAGGCAGTTGAGTTTTGGATGACTGGAGTTGGGGTGCGACAGGACACAGGCAGTAGAGTTTTGGATGACTGGAGTTGAGCCGGGATAGGACACAGGCAGTAGAGTTTTGGATGACTGGAGTTGGGGTCGGACAGGACCCAGGCATTAGAGTTTTGGATGACTGGAGTTGGGGTGGGACAGGACCCAGGCTGTAGGGTTTTGGATGACTGGAGTTGGGGTGGGACAGGACACAGGCAGTAGAGTTTTGGATGAGCTGGAGTTGGGGCGGGATAGGAGTCAGGCAGTAGAGTTTTGGATGACTGGCGTAGGGGTGGGACAGGACCCAGGCAGTAGTGTTTTGGATAAGCTGGAGTTGGGGCGGGACAGGACACAGGCAGTAGAGTTTTGGATGACTGGAGTTGGGGTGGGACAGGACCCAGGCAGTAGAATTTTGGATGACTGGAGTTGGGCTGGGACAGGACACAGGCAGTAGTGTTTTGGATAAGCTGGAGTTGGGGTGGGACAGGACACAGGCAGTAGAATTTTGCATGACTGGAGTTGGGGCGGGACAGGACCCAGGCAGTAGAGTTTTGGATGACTGGAGTTGGGGTGGGACAGGACCCAGGCAGTACAGTTTTGGATGAGCTGGAGTTGGGGCGGGATAGGACACAGGCAGTAGAGTTTTGGATGACTGGAGTTGGGGTGGGACAGGACACAGGCAGCAGAGTTTTGGATGACTGGAGTTCGGGTGGGACAGGACCCAGGCAGTAGATTTTTGGATGACTTGAGTTGGGGTGGGATAGGACACAGGCAGTAGAGTTTTGGATGACTGGAGTTGGGGTGGGACAGGACACAGACAGTAGAGTTTTGGATGTGCTGGAGTTGGGGTGGGACAGGACACAGGGGGTAGAGTTTTGGATGACTGGAGTTGGGGTGGGACAGGACACAGGCAGTAGAGTTTTGGATAAGCTGGAGTTGGGTTGGGACAGGACCCAGGCAGTAGGGTTTAGGATGAGCTGGAGTTGGGGCGGGACAGGACCCAGGCAGTAGAGTTTTGGATGAGCTGGCGTTGGGGTGGGACAGGACACAGGCAGTAGACATTTGGATAAGCTGGAGTTGGGTTGGGATAGGACACAGGCAGTAGAGTTTTGGATGACTGGCGTTGGGGTGGGACAGGACCCATGCAGTAGAGTTTTGGATGACTGGAGTTGAGCCGGGATAGGACACAGGCAGTAGAGTTTTGGATGACTGGAGTTGGGGTGGGATAGGACACAGGCAGTAGAGTTTTGGATGACTGGAGTTGGGGTCGGACAGGACCCAGGCATTAGAGTTTTGTATGACTGGAGTTGGGGTGGGACAGGACACAGGCAGTAGTGTTTTGGATAAGCTGGAGTTGGGGTGGGACAGGACACAGGCAGTAGAGTTTTGGATGACTGGAGTTGGGGCAGGACAGGACCCAGGCTGTAGGGTTTTGGATGACTGGAGTTGGGGTGGGACAGGACACAGGCAGTAGAGTTTTGGATGAGCTGGAGTTGGGGCGGGATAGGAGTCAGGCAGTAGAATTTTGGATGAGCTGGAGTTGGGGTGGGACAGGACCCAGGCAGTAGTGTTTTGGATAAGCTGGAGTTGGGGCGGGACAGGACACAGGCAGTAGAGTTTTGGATGACTGGAGTTGGGGTGGGACAGGACCCAGGCAGTAGAATTTTGGATGACTGGAGTTGGGGTGGGACAGGATACAGGCAGTAGTGTTTTGGATAAGCTGGAGTTGGGGTGGGACAGGACACAGGCAGTAGAGTTTTGGATGACTGGAGTTGGGGCGGGACAGGACCCAGGCAGTAGAGTTTTGGATGACTGGAGTTGGGGTGGGACAGGACCCAGGCAGTACAGTTTTGGATGAGCTGGAGTTGGGGCGGGATAGGACACAGGCAGTAGAGTTTTGGATGAGCTGGAGTTGGGGTGGGACAGGACACATGCAGTAGAGTTTTGGAGAAGCTGGAGTTGGGGTGGGACAGGACACAGGCAGTAGAGTTTTGGATGACTGGAGTTCGGGTGGGACAGGAAACAGGCAGTAGAGTTTTGCATGAGCTGGAGTTGGGGTGGGACAGGACACAGGCACTGGAGTTTTGCATGAGCTGGAGTTGGGGCGGGACAGGACCCAGGCAGTAAAGTTTTGGATGAGCTGGAGTTGGGGTGGGACAGGACCCAGGCAGTAGAGGTTTGGATGAGCTGGAGTTGTGGCGGGACAGGACCCAGGCAGTAGAGTTTTGGATGACTGGAGTTGGGGTGGGACAGGACCCAGGCAGTAGAGTTTTCGATGAGTGGAGTTGGGGTGGGACAGGACCCAGGCAGTAGAGTTTTGGATGACTGGAGTTGGGGTGGGACAGGACACAGGCAGTAGAGATTTGGATGACTGGAGTTGGGGTGGGATAGGACACAGGCAGTAGAGTTTTGGATGACTGGAGTTGGGGTGGTCCAGGACCCAGGCAGTAGAGATTTGGATGACTGGAGTTGGGGTGGGACAGGACACAGGCAGTAATGTTTTGGATAAGCTGGAGTTGGGGTGGGACAGGACACAGGCAGTAGAGTTTTGGATAAGCTGGAGTTGGGGCGGGACAGGACACAGGCAGTAGAGTTTTGGATGACTGGAGTTGGGGTGGGACAGGACCTAGGCAGTAGAGTTTTGGATGACTGGAGTTGGGGTGGGACAGGACACAGGCAGTAATGTTTTGGATAAGCTGGAGTTGGGGTGGGACAGGACACAGGCAATAGAGTTTTCGATGACTGGAGTTGGGGCGGGACAGGACCCAGGCAGTAGAGTTTTGGATGACCTGAGTTGGGGTGGGACAGGACCAGGCAGTAGAGTTTTGGATGACTGGAGTTGGGTTGGGACAGGACCCAGGCAGTAGAATTTTGGATGTCGGGAGTTGGGGTGGGACAGGACACAGGCAGTAGAGGTTTGGATGACTGGAGTTGGGGTGGGACAGGACCCAGTCAGTAGAGTTTTGGATGAGCTGGAGTTGGGGCGGGACAGGACACAGGCAGTAGAGTTTTCGATGACTGGAGTTGGGCCGGGATAGGACCCAGGCATCAGAGTTTTGGATAAGCTGGAGTTGGGTTGGGACAGGACACAGGCAGTAGAGTTTTGCATGACTGTAGTTGGGGTGGGACAGGACACAGGCAGTAGAGCTTTGGATGACTGGAGTTGGGGTGGGATAGGACACAGGCAGTAGAGTTTTGGATAAGCTGGAGTTGGGGTGGGACAGGACACAGGCAGTAGAGTTTTGGATGACTGGAGTTGGGGTGGGACAGGACACAGGCAGTAGAGTTTTGGATGACTGGAGTTGGGGCGGGACAGGACACAGGCAGTAGAGTTTTGGATGACTGGAGTTAGGGTGGGACAGGAACCAGGCAGTAGAATTTTGGATGACTGGAGTTGCGGTGGGACAGGACACAGGCAGTAGTGTTTTGGATAAGCTGGAGTTAGGGTGGGACAGGACACAGGCAGTAGAGTTTTGGATGACTGGAGTTGGGGTGGGACAGGACACAGGCAGCAGAGTTTTGGATGACTGGAGTTGGGGCGGGACAGGACCCAGGCAGTAGAGTTTTGGATGACTGGAGTTAGGGTGGGACAGGACACAGGCAGTAGAGTTTTGGATGACTGGAGTTGGGGTGGGACAGGACACAGGCAGCAGAGTTTTGGATGACTGGAGTTGGGGTGGGACAGGACCCAGGCAGTAGAGTTTTGGATGAGCTGGAGTGGGGGCGGTACAGGACACAGGCAGTAGAGATTTGGATGACTGGAGTTGGGCCGGGATAGGACCCAGGCAGTAGAGTTTTCGATAAGCTGGAGTTGGGGTGGGACAGGACACAGGCAGTAGAGTTTTGGATGACTGGAGTTGGGGTGGGACAGGACACAGGCAGTAGAGTTTTGGATGACTGGAGTTGGGGTGGAACAGGACACAGGCAGTAGATTTTTGGATGACTGGAGTTGGGGTGAGACATGACCCAGGCAGTAGAGTTTTGGATGAGCTGGAGTTGGGGCGGGACAGGACACAGGCAGTAGAGTTTTGGTTAAGCTGGAGTTGGGGTGGGACAGGACACAGGCAGCAGAGTTTTGGATGACTGGAGTTGGGGTGGGAGAGGACAAAGGCAGTAGAGTTTTGGTGACTGGAGTTGGGGCGGGACAGGACCCAGGCAGTGGAGTTTTGGATGGCTGGAGTTGGGGTGGGATAGGACACAGGCAGTAGAGTTTTGGATGACTGGAGTTGGGGTGGGACAGGACACAGACAGTAGAGTTTTGGATGTGCTGGAATTGGGGTGGGACAGGACACAGGCAGTAGAGTTTTGGATGACTGGAGCTGGGGTGGGACAGGACCCAGGCAGTAGAGTTTTGGATGAGCTGGAGTTGGGGCGGGACAGGACCCAGGCAGTAGAGTTTTGGATGAGCTGGAGTTGGGGTGGGACAGGACAAAGGCAGTAGAGTTTTGGATAAGCTGGAGTTGGGTTGGGATAGGACACAGGCAGTAGAGTTTTGGATGACTGGCGTTGGGGTGGGACAGGACCCAGGCAGTAGTGTTTTGGATAAGCTGGAGTTGGGGCGGGTTAGGACACAGGCAGTAGAGTTTTGGATGAGCTGGAGTGGGGGTGGGACAGGACACAGGCAGTAGAGTTTTGGATGACTGGAGTTGGGGTGGGACAGGACACAGGCAGTAGAGTTTTGGATGACTGGAGTTCGGGTGGAACAGGACACAGGCAGTAGATTTTTGGATGACTGGAGTTGGGGTGAGACTTGACCCAGGCAGTAGAGTTTTGGATGAGCTGGAGTTGGGGCGGGATAGGACACAGGCAGTAGAGTTTTGGTTAAGCTGGAGTTGGGGTGGGACAGGACACAGGCAGTAGAGTTTTGGATGACTGGAGTTGGGGTGGGACAGGACAAAGGCAGTAGAGTTTTGGTGACTGGAGTTGGGGCGGGACAGGACCCAGGCAGTAGAGTTTTGGATGGCTGGAGTTGGGGTGGGATAGGACACCGGCAGTAGAGTTTTGGATGACTGGAGTTGGGGTGGGACAGGACACAGACAGTAGAGTTTTGGATGTGCTGGAATTGGGGTGGGACAGGACACAGGCAGTAGAGTTTTGGATGACTGGAGTTGGGGTGGGACAGGACACAGGCAGTAGAGTTTTGGATAAGCTGGAGTTGGGTTGGGACAGGACCCAGGCAGTAGAGTTTTGGATGAGCTGGAGTTGGGGCGGGACAGGACGCAGGCAGTAGAGTTTTGGATGAGCTGGAGTTGGGGTGGGACAGGACACAGGCAGTAGAGTTTTGGATAAGCTGGAGTTGGGTTGGGATAGGACACAGGCAGTAGAGTTTTGGATGACTGGCGTTGGGGTGGGACAGGACCCAGGCAGTAGTGTTTTGGATAAGCTGGCGTTGGGGCGGGACAGGACACAGGCAGTAGAGTTTTGGATGACTGGAGTTGGGGTGGGACAGGACACAGGCAGTAGAGTTTTGGATGACTGGAGTTGGGGTGGGACAGGACCCAGGCAGTACAGTTTTGAATGAGCTGGAGTTGGGGCGGGACAGGACCCAGGCAGTAGAGTTTTGGATGAGCTGGCGTTGGGGTGGGACAGGACACAGGCAGTAGAGATTTCGATAAGCTGGAGTTGGGTTGGGATAGGACACAGGCAGTAGAGTTTTGGATGACTGGCTTTGGGGTGGGACAGGACCCATGCAGTAGTGTTTTGGATGACTGGAGTTGGGGTGGGACAGGACACAGGCAGTAGTGTTTTGGATAAGCTGGAGTTGGGGTGGGACAGGACACAGGCAGTAGAGTTTTGGATGACTGGAGTTGGGGTGGGACAGGACCCAGGCAGTACAGTTTTGGATGAGCTGGAGTTGGGGCGGGATAGGACACAGGCAACAGAGTTTTGGATGAATGGATTTGGGGTGGGACAGGACCCAGGCAGTAGAGATTTGGATGAGCTGGAGTTGGGGCGGGACAGGACACAGGCAGTAGAGTTTTGGATGACTGGAGTTGGGGTGGGACAGGACCCAGGCAGCAGAGTTTTGGATGATTGGAGTTGGGCCGGGACAGGACACAGGCATTAGGGTTTTGGATAAGCTGGAGTTGGGGTGGGACAGGACACAGGCAGTAGAGATTTGGATGACTGGAGTTGGGGTGGGACAGGACCCAGGCAGTTGAGTTTTGGATGACTGGAGTTGGGGTGCGACAGGACACAGGCAGTAGAGTTTTGGATGACTGGAGTTGAGCCGGGATAGGACACAGGCAGTAGAGTTTTGGATGACTGGAGTTGGGGTCGGACAGTACCCAGGCATTAGAGTTTTGGATGACTGGAGTTGGGGTGGGACAGGACCCAGGCTGTAGGGTTTTGGATGACTGGAGTTGGGGTGGGACAGGACACAGGCAGTAGAGTTTTGGATGAGCTGGAGTTGGGGCGGGATAGGAGTCAGGCAGTAGAGTTTTGGATGACTGGCGTAGGGGTGGGACAGGACCCAGGCAGTAGTGTTTTGGATAAGCTGGAGTTGGGGCGGGACAGGACACAGGCAGTAGAGTTTTGGATGACTGGAGTTGGGGTGGGACAGGACCCAGGCAGTAGAATTTTGGATGACTGGAGTTGGGCTGGGACAGGACACAGGCAGTAGTGTTTTGGATAAGCTGGAGTTGGGGTGGGACAGGACACAGGCAGTAGAATTTTGCATGACTGGAGTTGGGGCGGGACAGGACCCAGGCAGTAGAGTTTTGGATGACTGGAGTTGGGGTGGGACAGGACCCAGGCAGTACAGTTTTGGATGAGCTGGAGTTGGGGCGGGATAGGACACAGGCAGTAGAGTTTTGGATGACTGGAGTTGGGGTGGGACAGGACACAGGCAGCAGAGTTTTGGATGACTGGAGTTCGGGTGGGACAGGACCCAGGCAGTAGAGTTTTGGATGAGCTGGAGTGGGGGCGGGACAGGACACAGGCAGTAGAGTTTTGGATAAGCTGGAGTTGGGGTGGGACAGGACACAGGCAGTAGAGTATTGGATGACTGGAGTTGGGGTGGCACAGGACCCAGGCAGTAGAGTTTTGGATGACTTGAGTTGGGGTGGGATAGGACACAGGCAGTAGAGTTTTGGATGACTGGAGTTGGGGTGGGACAGGACACAGACAGTAGAGTTTTGGATGTGCTGGAGTTGGGGTGGGACAGGACACAGCGGGTAGAGTTTTGGATGACTGGATTTGGGGTGGGACAGGACACAGGCAGTAGAGTTTTGGATAAGCTGGAGTTGGGTTGGGACAGGACCCAGGCAGTAGGGTTTTGGATGAGCTGGAGTTGGGGCGGGACAGGACCCAGGCAGTAGAGTTTTGGATGAGCTGGCGTTGGGGTGGGACAGGACACAGGCAGTAGACATTTGGATAAGCTGGAGTTGGGTTGGGATAGGACACAGGCAGTAGAGTTTTGGATGACTGGCGTTGGGGTGGGACAGGACCCATGCAGTAGTGTTTTGGATGACTGGAGTTGGGGTGGGACAGGACACAGGCAGTAGTGTTTTGGATAAGCTGGAGTTGGGGTGGGACAGGACACAGGCAGTAGAGTTTTGGATGACTGGAGTTGGGGTGGGACAGGACCCAGGCAGTCCAGTTTTGGATGAGCTGGAGTTGGGGCGGGATAGGACACAGGCAGCAGAGTTTTGGATGACTGGAGTTGGGGTGGGACAGGACCCAGGCAGCAGAGTTTTGGATGAGCTGGAGAGGGGGCGGTACAGGAAACAGGCAGTAGAGTTTTGGATGACTGGAGTTGGGCCGGGATAGGACCAAGGCAGCAGTGTTTTGGATATGCTGGAGTTGGGGTGGGACAGGACACAGGCAGTAGAGTTTTGGATGACTGGAGTTGGGGTGGGACAGGACACAGGCAGTAGAGTTTTGAATGACTGGAGTTGGGGTGGAACAGGACACAGGCAGTAGATTTTTGGATGACTGGAGTTCGGGTGAGACTTGACCCAGGCAGTAGAGTTTTGGATGAGCTGGAGTTGGGGCGGGATAGGACACAGGCAGTAGAGTTTTGGTTAAGCTGGAGTTGGGGTGGGACAGGACACAGGCAGTAGAGTTTTGGATGACTGGAGTTGGGGTGGGACAGGACAAAGGCAGTAGAGTTTTGGTGACTGGAGTTGGGGCGGGACAGGACCCAGGCAGTAGAGTTTTGGATGGCTGGAGTTGGGGTGGGATAGGACACAGGCAGTAGAGTTTTGGATGACTGGAGTTGGGGTGGGACAGGACACAGACAGTAGAGTTTTGGATGTGCTGGAATTGGGGTGGGACAGGACACAGGCAGTAGAGTTTTGGATGACTGGAGTTGGGGTGGGACAGGACACAGGCAGTAGAGTTTTGGATAAGCTGGAGTTGGGTTGGGACAGGACCCAGGCAGTAGAGTTTTGGATGAGCTGGAGTTGGGGCGGGACAGGACCCAGGCAGTAGAATTTTGGATGAGCTGGAGTTGGGGTGGGACAGGACCCAGGCAGTAGTGTTTTGGATAAGCTGGAGTTGGGGCGGGACAGGACACAGGCAGTAGAGTTTTGGATGACTGGAGTTGGGGTGGGACAGGACCCAGGCAGTAGAATTTTGGATGACTGGAGTTGGGCTGGGACAGGACACAGGCAGTAGTGTTTTGGATAAGCTGGAGTTGGGGTGGGACAGGACACAGGCAGTAGAGTTTTGGATGACTGGAGTTGGGGCGGGACAGGACCCAGGCAGTAGAGTTTTGGATGACTGGAGTTGGGGTGGGACAGGACCCAGGCAGTACAGTTTTGGATGAGCTGGAGTTGGGGCGGGATAGGACACAGGCAGTAGAGTTTTGGATGAGCTGGAGTTGGGGTGGGACAGGACACATGCAGTAGAGTTTTGGAGAAGCTGGAGTTGGGGTGGGACAGGACACAGGCAGTAGAGTTTTGGATGACTGGAGTTCGGGTGGGACAGGAAACAGGCAGTAGAGTTTTGCATGAGCTGGAGTTGGGGTGGGACAGGACACAGGCACTGGAGTTTTGCATGAGCTGGAGTTGGGGCGGGACAGGACCCAGGCAGTAAAGTTTTGGATGAGCTGGAGTTGGGGTGGGACAGGACCCAGGCAGTAGAGGTTTGGATGAGCTGGAGTTGTGGCGGGACAGGACCCAGGCAGTAGAGTTTTGGATGACTGGAGTTGGGGTGGGACAGGACCCAGGCAGTAGAGTTTTCGATGAGTGGAGTTGGGGTGGGACAGGACCCAGGCAGTAGAGTTTTGGATGACTGGAGTTGGGGTGGGACAGGACACAGGCAGTAGAGATTTGGATGACTGGAGTTGGGGTGGGATAGGACACAGGCAGTAGAGTTTTGGATGACTGGAGTTGGGGTGGTCCAGGACCCAGGCAGTAGAGATTTGGATGACTGGAGTTGGGGTGGGACAGGACACAGGCAGTAATGTTTTGGATAAGCTGGAGTTGGGGTGGGACAGGACACAGGCAGTAGAGTTTTGGATAAGCTGGAGTTGGGGCGGGACAGGACACAGGCAGTAGAGTTTTGGATGACTGGAGTTGGGGTGGGACAGGACCTAGGCAGTAGAGTTTTGGATGACTGGAGTTGGGGTGGGACAGGACACAGGCAGTAATGTTTTGGATAAGCTGGAGTTGGGGTGGGACAGGACACAGGCAATAGAGTTTTCGATGACTGGAGTTGGGGCGGGACAGGACCCAGGCAGTAGAGTTTTGGATGACCTGAGTTGGGGTGGGACAGGACCAGGCAGTAGAGTTTTGGATGACTGGAGTTGGGTTGGGACAGGACCCAGGCAGTAGAATTTTGGATGTCGGGAGTTGGGGTGGGACAGGACACAGGCAGTAGAGGTTTGGATGACTGGAGTTGGGGTGGGACAGGACCCAGTCAGTAGAGTTTTGGATGAGCTGGAGTTGGGGCGGGACAGGACACAGGCAGTAGAGTTTTCGATGACTGGAGTTGGGCCGGGATAGGACCCAGGCATCAGAGTTTTGGATAAGCTGGAGTTGGGTTGGGACAGGACACAGGCAGTAGAGTTTTGCATGACTGTAGTTGGGGTGGGACAGGACACAGGCAGTAGAGCTTTGGATGACTGGAGTTGGGGTGGGATAGGACACAGGCAGTAGAGTTTTGGATAAGCTGGAGTTGGGGTGGGACAGGACACAGGCAGTAGAGTTTTGGATGACTGGAGTTGGGGCGGGACAGGACACAGGCAGTAGAGTTTTGGATGACTGGAGTTAGGGTGGGACAGGAACCAGGCAGTAGAATTTTGGATGACTGGAGTTGCGGTGGGACAGGACACAGGCAGTAGTGTTTTGGATAAGCTGGAGTTAGGGTGGGACAGGACACAGGCAGTAGAGTTTTGGATGACTGGAGTTGGGGTGGGACAGGACACAGGCAGCAGAGTTTTGGATGACTGGAGTTGGGGCGGGACAGGACCCAGGCAGTAGAGTTTTGGATGACTGGAGTTAGGGTGGGACAGGACACAGGCAGTAGAGTTTTGGATGACTGGAGTTGGGGTGGGACAGGACACAGGCAGCAGAGTTTTGGATGACTGGAGTTGGGGTGGGACAGGACCCAGGCAGTAGAGTTTTGGATGAGCTGGAGTGGGGGCGGTACAGGACACAGGCAGTAGAGATTTGGATGACTGGAGTTGGGCCGGGATAGGACCCAGGCAGTAGAGTTTTCGATAAGCTGGAGTTGGGGTGGGACAGGACACAGGCAGTAGAGTTTTGGATGACTGGAGTTGGGGTGGGACAGGACACAGGCAGTAGAGTTTTGGATGACTGGAGTTGGGGTGGAACAGGACACAGGCAGTAGATTTTTGGATGACTGGAGTTGGGGTGAGACATGACCCAGGCAGTAGAGTTTTGGATGAGCTGGAGTTGGGGCGGGACAGGACACAGGCAGTAGAGTTTTGGTTAAGCTGGAGTTGGGGTGGGACAGGACACAGGCAGCAGAGTTTTGGATGACTGGAGTTGGGGTGGGAGAGGACAAAGGCAGTAGAGTTTTGGTGACTGGAGTTGGGGCGGGACAGGACCCAGGCAGTGGAGTTTTGGATGGCTGGAGTTGGGGTGGGATAGGACACAGGCAGTAGAGTTTTGGATGACTGGAGTTGGGGTGGGACAGGACACAGACAGTAGAGTTTTGGATGTGCTGGAATTGGGGTGGGACAGGACACAGGCAGTAGAGTTTTGGATGACTGGAGCTGGGGTGGGACAGGACCCAGGCAGTAGAGTTTTGGATGAGCTGGAGTTGGGGCGGGACAGGACCCAGGCAGTAGAGTTTTGGATGAGCTGGAGTTGGGGTGGGACAGGACAAAGGCAGTAGAGTTTTGGATAAGCTGGAGTTGGGTTGGGATAGGACACAGGCAGTAGAGTTTTGGATGACTGGCGTTGGGGTGGGACAGGACCCAGGCAGTAGTGTTTTGGATAAGCTGGAGTTGGGGCGGGATAGGACACAGGCAGTAGAGTTTTGGATGAGCTGGAGTGGGGGTGGGACAGGACACAGGCAGTAGAGTTTTGGATGACTGGAGTTGGGGTGGGACAGGACACAGGCAGTAGAGTTTTGGATGACTGGAGTTCGGGTGGAACAGGACACAGGCAGTAGATTTTTGGATGACTGGAGTTGGGGTGAGACTTGACCCAGGCAGTAGAGTTTTGGATGAGCTGGAGTTGGGGCGGGATAGGACACAGGCAGTAGAGTTTTGGTTAAGCTGGAGTTGGGGTGGGACAGGACACAGGCAGTAGAGTTTTGGATGACTGGAGTTGGGGTGGGACAGGACAAAGGCAGTAGAGTTTTGGTGACTGGAGTTGGGGCGGGACAGGACCCAGGCAGTAGAGTTTTGGATGGCTGGAGTTGGGGTGGGATAGGACACCGGCAGTAGAGTTTTGGATGACTGGAGTTGGGGTGGGACAGGACACAGACAGTAGAGTTTTGGATGTGCTGGAATTGGGGTGGGACAGGACACAGGCAGTAGAGTTTTGGATGACTGGAGTTGGGGTGGGACAGGACACAGGCAGTAGAGTTTTGGATAAGCTGGAGTTGGGTTGGGACAGGACCCAGGCAGTAGAGTTTTGGATGAGCTGGAGTTGGGGCGGGACAGGACGCAGGCAGTAGAGTTTTGGATGAGCTGGAGTTGGGGTGGGACAGGACACAGGCAGTAGAGTTTTGGATAAGCTGGAGTTGGGTTGGGATAGGACACAGGCAGTAGAGTTTTGGATGACTGGCGTTGGGGTGGGACAGGACCCAGGCAGTAGTGTTTTGGATAAGCTGGCGTTGGGGCGGGACAGGACACAGGCAGTAGAGTTTTGGATGACTGGAGTTGGGGTGGGACAGGACACAGGCAGTAGAGTTTTGGATGACTGGAGTTGGGGTGGGACAGGACCCAGGCAGTACAGTTTTGAATGAGCTGGAGTTGGGGCGGGACAGGACCCAGGCAGTAGAGTTTTGGATGAGCTGGCGTTGGGGTGGGACAGGACACAGGCAGTAGAGATTTCGATAAGCTGGAGTTGGGTTGGGATAGGACACAGGCAGTAGAGTTTTGGATGACTGGCTTTGGGGTGGGACAGGACCCATGCAGTAGTGTTTTGGATGACTGGAGTTGGGGTGGGACAGGACACAGGCAGTAGTGTTTTGGATAAGCTGGAGTTGGGGTGGGACAGGACACAGGCAGTAGAGTTTTGGATGACTGGAGTTGGGGTGGGACAGGACCCAGGCAGTACAGTTTTGGATGAGCTGGATTTGGGGCGGGATAGGACACAGGCAACAGAGTTTTGGATGAATGGAGTTGGGGTGGGACAGGACCCAGGCAGCAGAGTTTTGGATGATTGGAGTTGGGCCGGGACAGGACACAGGCATTAGGGTTTTGGATAAGCTGGAGTTGGGGTGGGACAGGACACAGGCAGTAGAGATTTGGATGACTGGAGTTGGGGTGGGACAGGACCCAGGCAGTTGAGTTTTGGATGACTGGAGTTGGGGTGCGACAGGACACAGGCAGTAGAGTTTTGGATGACTGGAGTTGAGCCGGGATAGGACACAGGCAGTAGAGTTTTGGATGACTGGAGTTGGGGTCGGACAGGACCCAGGCATTAGAGTTTTGGATGACTGGAGTTGGGGTGGGACAGGACCCAGGCTGTAGGGTTTTGGATGACTGGAGTTGGGGTGGGACAGGACACAGGCAGTAGAGTTTTGGATGAGCTGGAGTTGGGGCGGGATAGGAGTCAGGCAGTAGAGTTTTGGATGAGCTGGAGTTGGGGTGGGACAGGACCCAGGCAGTAGAGTTTTGGATAAGCTGGAGTTGGGTTGGGATAGGACACAGGCAGTAGAGTTTTGGATGACTGGCGTAGGGGTGGGACAGGACCCAGGCAGTAGTGTTTTGGATAAGCTGGAGTTGGGGCGGGACAGGACACAGGCAGTAGAGTTTTGGATGACTGGAGTTGGGGTGGGACAGGACCCAGGCAGTAGAATTTTGGATGACTGGAGTTGGGCTGGGACAGGACACAGGCAGTAGTGTTTTGGATAAGCTGGAGTTGGGGTGGGACAGGACACAGGCAGTAGAATTTTGCATGACTGGAGTTGGGGCGGGACAGGACCCAGGCAGTAGAGTTTTGGATGACTGGAGTTGGGGTGGGACAGGACCCAGGCAGTACAGTTTTGGATGAGCTGGAGTTGGGGCGGGATAGGACACAGGCAGTAGAGTTTTGGATGACTGGAGTTGGGGTGGGACAGGACACAGGCAGCAGAGTTTTGGATGACTGGAGTTCGGGTGGGACAGGACCCAGGCAGTAGAGTTTTGGATGAGCTGGAGTGGGGGCGGGACAGGACACAGGCAGTAGAGTTTTGGATAAGCTGGAGTTGGGGTGGGACAGGACACAGGCAGTAGAGTATTGGATGACTGGAGTTGGGGTGGCACAGGACCCAGGCAGTAGAGTTTTGGATGACTTGAGTTGGGGTGGGATAGGACACAGGCAGTAGAGTTTTGGATGACTGGAGTTGGGGTGGGACAGGACACAGACAGTAGAGTTTTGGATGTGCTGGAGTTGGGGTGGGACAGGACACAGCGGGTAGAGTTTTGGATGACTGGATTTGGGGTGGGACAGGACACAGGCAGTAGAGTTTTGGATAAGCTGGAGTTGGGTTGGGACAGGACCCAGGCAGTAGGGTTTTGGATGAGCTGGAGTTGGGGCGGGACAGGACCCAGGCAGTAGAGTTTTGGATGAGCTGGCGTTGGGGTGGGACAGGACACAGGCAGTAGACATTTGGATAAGCTGGAGTTGGGTTGGGATAGGACACAGGCAGTAGAGTTTTGGATGACTGGCGTTGGGGTGGGACAGGACCCATGCAGTAGTGTTTTGGATGACTGGAGTTGGGGTGGGACAGGACACAGGCAGTAGTGTTTTGGATAAGCTGGAGTTGGGGTGGGACAGGACACAGGCAGTAGAGTTTTGGATGACTGGAGTTGGGGTGGGACAGGACCCAGGCAGTCCAGTTTTGGATGAGCTGGAGTTGGGGCGGGATAGGACACAGGCAGCAGAGTTTTGGATGACTGGAGTTGGGGTGGGACAGGACCCAGGCAGCAGAGTTTTGGATGAGCTGGAGAGGGGGCGGTACAGGAAACAGGCAGTAGAGTTTTGGATGACTGGAGTTGGGCCGGGATAGGACCAAGGCAGCAGTGTTTTGGATATGCTGGAGTTGGGGTGGGACAGGACACAGGCAGTAGAGTTTTGGATGACTGGAGTTGGGGTGGGACAGGACACAGGCAGTAGAGTTTTGAATGACTGGAGTTGGGGTGGAACAGGACACAGGCAGTAGATTTTTGGATGACTGGAGTTCGGGTGAGACTTGACCCAGGCAGTAGAGTTTTGGATGAGCTGGAGTTGGGGCGGGATAGGACACAGGCAGTAGAGTTTTGGTTAAGCTGGAGTTGGGGTGGGACAGGACACAGGCAGTAGAGTTTTGGATGACTGGAGTTGGGGTGGGACAGGACAAAGGCAGTAGAGTTTTGGTGACTGGAGTTGGGGCGGGACAGGACCCAGGCAGTAGAGTTTTGGATGGCTGGAGTTGGGGTGGGATAGGACACAGGCAGTAGAGTTTTGGATGACTGGAGTTGGGGTGGGACAGGACACAGACAGTAGAGTTTTGGATGTGCTGGAATTGGGGTGGGACAGGACACAGGCAGTAGAGTTTTGGATGACTGGAGTTGGGGTGGGACAGGACACAGGCAGTAGAGTTTTGGATAAGCTGGAGTTGGGTTGGGACAGGACCCAGGCAGTAGAGTTTTGGATGAGCTGGAGTTGGGGCGGGACAGGACCCAGGCAGTAGAGTTTTGGATGAGCTGGAGTTGGGGTGGGACAGGACACAGGCAGTAGAGTTTTGGATAAGCTGGAGTTGGGTTGGGATAGGACACAGGCAGTAGAGTTTTGGATGACTGGCGTTGGGGTGGGACAGGACCCAGGCAGTAGTGTTTTGGATAAGCTGGAGTTGGGGCGGGACAGGACACAGGCAGTAGAGTTTTGGATGACTGGAGTTGGGGTGGGACAGGACACAGGCAGTAGAGTTTTGGATGACTGGAGTTGGGGTGGGACAGGACCCAGGCAGTACAGTTTTGAATGAGCTGGAGTTGGGGCGGGACAGGACCCAGGCAGTAGAGTTTTGGATGAGCTGGCGTTGGGGTGGGACAGGACACAGGCAGTAGAGATTTGGATAAGCTGGAGTTGGGTTGGGATAGGACACAGGCAGTAGAGTTTTGGATGACTAGCTTTGGGGTGGGACAGGACCCATGCAGTAGTGTTTTGGATGACTGGAGTTGGGGTGGGACAGGACACAGGCAGTAGTGTTTTGGATAATCTGGAGTTGGTGTGGGACAGGACACAGGCAGTAGAGTTTTGGATGACTGGAGTTGGGGTGGGACAGGACCCAGGCAGTACAGTTTTGGATGAGCTGGAGTTGGGGCGGGATAGGACATAGGCAGCAGAGTTTTGGATGACTGGAGTTGGGGTGGAACAGGACACAGGCAGTAGAGTTTTGGATGACTGGAGTTGGGGAGGAACAGGACACAGGCAGTAGATTTTTGGATGACTGGAGTTGGGGTGAGACATGACCCAGGCAGTAGAGTTTTGGATGAGCTGGAGTTGGGGCGGGACAGGGCACAGGCAGTAGAGTTTTGGTTAAGCTGGAGTTGGGGTGGGACAGGACACAGGCAGCAGAGTTTTGGATGACTGGAGTTGGGGTGGGACAGGACAAAGGCAGTAGAGTTTTGGTGACTGGAGTTGGGGCGGGATAGGACCCAGGCAGTGGAGTTTTGGATGGCTGGAGTTGGGGTGGGATAGGACACAGGCAGTAGAGTTTTGGATGACTGGAGTTGGGGTGGGACAGGACACAGACAGTAGAGTTTTGGATGTGCTGGAATTGGGGTGGGACAGGACACAGGCAGTAGAGTTTTGGATGACTGGAGCTGGGGTGGGACAGGACCCAGGCAGTAGAGTTTTGGATGAGCTGGAGTTGGGGCGGGACAGGACCCAGGCAGTAGAGTTTTGGATGAGCTGGAGTTGGGGTGGGACAGGACACAGGCAGTATAGTTTTGGATAAGCTGGAGTTGGGTTGGGATAGGACACAGGCAGTAGAGATTTGGATGACTGGCGTTGGGGTGGGACAGGACCCAGGCAGTAGTGTTTTGGATAAGCTGGAGTTGGGGCGGGACAGGACACAGACAGTAGAGTTTTGGATGACTGGAGTTGGGGTGGGACAGGACCCAGGCAGTAGAATTTTGGATGACTGGAGTTGGGGTGGGACAGGACACAGGCAGTAGTGTTTTGGATAAGCTGGAGTTGGGGTGGGACAGGACACAGGCAGTAGAGTTTTGGATTACTGGAGTTGGGGTGGGACAGGACACAGGCAGTACAGTTTTGGATGAGCTGGAGTTGGGGCGGGATAGGACACAGGCAGTAGAGTTTTGGATGACTGGAGTTGGGGTGGGACAGGACCCAGGCAGTAGAGTTTTGGATGAGCTGGAGTGGGGGTGGTACAGAACACAGGCAGTAGAGTTTTGGATGACTGGAGTTGGTGTGGGACAGGACAAAGGCAGTAGAGTTTTGGATGACTGGAGTTGGGGTGGGATAGGACACAAGCAGTAGAGTTTTGGATGACTGGAGTTGGGGTGGGATAGGACCCAGGCAGTAGAGTTTTGGATGACTGGAGTTGAGGTGGGACAGGGCACAAGCAGTAGAGTTTTGGATGACTGGAGTTGGGGTAGGACAGGACACAGGCAGTAGAGTGTTGGATGACTGGAGTTGGGGTGGGAAAGGGCCCAGGCAGTAGAGTTTTGGATGACTGGAGTTGTGGTGGGACAGGACCCAGGCAGTAGAGTTTTGGATGAGCTGGAGTTGGGGCGGGACAGGACACAGGCAGAAGAGTTTTGGATAAGCTGGAGTTGAGGTGGGACAGGACACAGGCAGTAGAGTTTTGGATGACTGGAGCTTGGGTGGGACAGGACCCAGGCAGTAGAGTTCTGGATGAGCTGGAGTTGGGGCGGGACAGGACCCAGGCAGTAGAGTTTTGGATGAGCTGGAGTTGGGGTGGGACAGGACACAGGCAGTAGAGTTTTGGATAAGCTGGAGTTGGGTTGGGATAGGACACAGGCAGTAGAGATTTGGATGACTGGCGTTGGGGTGGGACAGGACACAGGCAGTAGTGTTTTGGATAAGCTGGAGTTGGGGTTGGACAGGACACAGGCAGTAGAGTTTTGGATGACTGGAGTTGGGGTGGGACAGGACACAGGCAGTACAGTTTTGGATGAGCTGGAGTTGGGGCGGGATAGGACACAGGCAGTAGAGTTTTGGATGACTGGAGTTGGGGTGGGACAGGACCCAGGCAGTAGAGTTTTGGATGAGCTGGAGTGGGGGTGGTACAGGACACAGGCAGTAGAGTTTTGGATGACTGGAGTTGGGGTGGGACAGGACAAAGGCAGTAGAGTTTTGGATGACTGGAGTTGGGGTGGGATAGGACACAAGCAGTAGAGTTTTGGATGACTGGAGTTGGGGTGGGACAGGACCCAGGCAGTAGAGTTTTGGATGACTGGAGTTGAGGTGGGACAGGGCACAAGCAGTAGAGTTTTGGATGACTGGAGTTGGGGTGGGACAGGACACAGGCAGTAGAGTGTTGGATGACTGGAGTTGGGGTGGGACAGGGCCCAGGCAGTAGAGTTTTGGATGACTGGAGTTGTGGTGGGACAGGACCCAGGCAGTAGAGTTTTGGATGAGCTGGAGTTGGGGCGGGACAGGACACAGGCAGAAGAGTTTTGGATAAGCTGGAGTTGGGGTGGGACAGGACACAGGCAGTAGAGTTTTGGATGACTGGAGTTGGGGTGGGACAGGACAAAGGCAGTAGAGTTTTGGTGACTGGAGTTGGGGCGGGATAGGACCCAGGCAGTGGAGTTTTGGATGGCTGGAGTTGGGGTGGGATAGGACACAGGCAGTAGAGTTTTGGATGACTGGAGTTGGGGTGGGACAGGACACAGACAGTAGAGTTTTGGATGTGCTGGAATTGGGGTGGGACAGGACACAGGCAGTAGAGTTTTGGATGACTGGAGCTGGGGTGGGACAGGACCCAGGCAGTAGAGTTTTGGATGAGCTGGAGTTGGGGCGGGACAGGACCCAGGCAGTAGAGTTTTGGATGAGCTGGAGTTGGGGTGGGACAGGACACAGGCAGTATAGTTTTGGATGAGCTGGAGTGGGGGTGGTACAGAACACAGGCAGTAGAGTTTTGGATGACTGGAGTTGGTGTGGGACAGGACAAAGGCAGTAGAGTTTTGGATGACTGGAGTTGGGGTGGGATAGGACACAAGCAGTAGAGTTTTGGATGACTGGAGTTGGGGTGGGATAGGACCCAGGCAGTAGAGTTTTGGATGACTGGAGTTGGGGTAGGACAGGACACAGGCAGTAGAGTGTTGGATGACTGGAGTTGGGGTGGGAAAGGGCCCAGGCAGTAGAGTTTTGGATGACTGGAGTTGTGGTGGGACAGGACCCAGGCAGTAGAGTTTTGGATGAGCTGGAGTTGGGGTAGGACAGGACACAGGCAGTAGAGTGTTGGATGACTGGAGTTGGGGTGGGAAAGGGCCCAGGCAGTAGAGTTTTGGATGACTGGAGTTGAGGGTGGGATAGGACACAAGCAGTAGAGTTTTGGATGACTGGAGTTGGGGTGGGATAGGACACAGGCAGTAGAGATTTGGATGACTGGCGTTGGGGTGGGACAGGACCCAGGCAGTAGTGTTTTGGATAAGCTGGAGTTGGGGCGGGACAGGACACAGACAGTAGAGTTTTGGATGACTGGAGTTGGGGTGGGACAGGACCCAGGCAGTAGAATTTTGGATGACTGGAGTTGGGGTGGGACAGGACACAGGCAGTAGTGTTTTGGATAAGCTGGAGTTGGGGTGGGACAGGACACAGGCAGTAGAGTTTTGGATTACTGGAGTTGGGGTGGGACAGGACACAGGCAGTACAGTTTTGGATGAGCTGGAGTTGGGGCGGGATAGGACACAGGCAGTAGAGTTTTGGATGACTGGAGTTGGGGTGGGACAGGACCCAGGCAGTAGAGTTTTGGATGAGCTGGAGTGGGGGTGGTACAGAACACAGGCAGTAGAGTTTTGGATGACTGGAGTTGGTGTGGGACAGGACAAAGGCAGTAGAGTTTTGGATGACTGGAGTTGGGGTGGGATAGGACACAAGCAGTAGAGTTTTGGATGACTGGAGTTGGGGTGGGATAGGACCCAGGCAGTAGAGTTTTGGATGACTGGAGTTGAGGTGGGACAGGGCACAAGCAGTAGAGTTTTGGATGACTGGAGTTGGGGTGGGACAGGACACAGGCAGTAGAGTGTTGGATGACTGGAGTTGGGGTGGGAAAGGGCCCAGGCAGTAGAGTTTTGGATGACTGGAGTTGTGGTGGGACAGGACCCAGGCAGTAGAGTTTTGGATGAGCTGGAGTTGGGGCGGGACAGGACACAGGCAGAAGAGTTTTGGATAAGCTGGAGTTGAGGTGGGACAGGACACAGGCAGTAGAGTTTTGGATGACTGGAGCTGGGGTGGGACAGGACCCAGGCAGTAGAGTTTTGGATGAGCTGGAGTTGGGGCGGGACAGGACCCAGGCAGTAGAGTTTTGGATGAGCTGGAGTTGGGGTGGGACAGGACACAGGCAGTAGAGTTTTGGATAAGCTGGAGTTGGGTTGGGATAGGACACAGGCAGTAGAGATTTGGATGACTGGCGTTGGGGTGGGACAGGACCCAGGCAGTAGTGTTTTGGATAAGCTGGAGTTGGGGCGGGACAGGACACAGCAGTAGAGTTTTGGATGACTGGAGTTGGGGTGGGACAGGACCCAGGCAGTAGAATTTTGGATGACTGGAGTTGGGGTGGGACAGGACACAGGCAGTAGTGTTTTGGATAAGCTGGAGTTGGGGTGGGACAGGACACAGGCAGTAGAGTTTTGGATTACTGGAGTTGGGGTGGGACAGGACACAGGCAGTACAGTTTTGGATGAGCTGGAGTTGGGGCGGGATAGGACACAGGCAGTAGAGTTTTGGATGACTGGAGTTGGGGTGGGACAGGACCCAGGCAGTAGAGTTTTGGATGAGCTGGAGTGGGGGTGGTACAGGACACAGGCAGTAGAGTTTTGGATGACTGGAGTTGGGGTGGGACAGGACAAAGGCAGTAGAGTTTTGGATGACTGGAGTTGGGGTGGGATAGGACACAAGCAGTAGAGTTTTGGATGACTGGAGTTGGGGTGGGACAGGACCCAGGCAGTAGAGTTTTGGATGACTGGAGTTGAGGTGGGACAGGGCACAAGCAGTAGAGTTTTGGATGACTGGAGTTGGGGTGGGACAGGACACAGGCAGTAGAGTGTTGGATGACTGGAGTTGGGGTGGGACAGGGCCCAGGCAGTAGAGTTTTGGATGACTGGAGTTGTGGTGGGACAGGACCCAGGCAGTAGAGTTTTGGATGAGCTGGAGTTGGGGCGGGACAGGACACAGGCAGAAGAGTTTTGGATAAGCTGGAGTTGGGGTGGGACAGGACACAGGCAGTAGAGTTTTGGATGACTGGAGTTGGGGTGGGACAGGACACAGGCAGTAGAGTTTTGGATAAGCTGGAGTTGTGGTGGGATAGGACACAGGCAGTAGAATTTTGGATGACTGGAGTTGGGGTGGGACTGGACCCAGGCAGTAGAGTTTTGGATGAGCTGGAGTTGGGGCGGGACAGGACCCAGGCAGTAGAGTTTTGGATCAGCTGGAGTTGGGGTGGGACAGGACACAGGCAGTAAAGTTTTGGATAAGCTGGAGTTGGGTTGGGATAGGACACAGGCAGTAGAGTTTTGGATGACTGGAGTTGGGGTCGGACAGGACCCAGGCATTAGAGTTTTGGATGACTGGAGTTGGGGTGGGACAGGACCCAGGCTGTAGGGTTTTGGATGACTGGAGTTGGGGTGGGACAGGACACAGGCAGTAGAGTTTTGGATGAGCTGGAGTTGGGGCGGGATAGGAGTCAGGCAGTAGAGTTTTGGATGAGCTGGAGTTGGGGTGGGACAGGACCCAGGCAGTAGAGTTTTGGATAAGCTGGAGTTGGGTTGGGATAGGACACAGGCAGTAGAGTTTTGGATGACTGGCGTAGGGGTGGGACAGGACCCAGGCAGTAGTGTTTTGGATAAGCTGGAGTTGGGGCGGGACAGGACACAGGCAGTAGAGTTTTGGATGACTGGAGTTGGGGTGGGACAGGACGCAGGCAGTAGAATTTTGGATGACTGGAGTTGGGCTGGGACAGGACACAGGCAGTCGTGTTTTGGATAAGCTGGAGTTGGGGTGGGACAGGACACAGGCAGTAGAATTTTGCATGACTGGAGTTGGGGCGGGACAGGACCCAGGCAGTAGAGTTTTGGATGACTGGAGTTGGGGTGGGACAGGACCCAGGCAGTACAGTTTTGGATGAGCTGGAGTTGGGGCGGGATAGGACACAGGCAGTAGAGTTTTGGATGACTGGAGTTGGGGTGGGACAGGACACAGGCAGCAGAGTTTTGGATGACTGGAGTTCGGGTGGGACAGGACCCAGGCAGTAGAGTTTTGGATGAGCTGGAGTGGGGGCGGGACAGGACACAGGCAGTAGAGTTTTGGATAAGCTGGAGTTGGGGTGGGACAGGACACAGGCAGTAGAGTATTGGATGACTGGAGTTGGGGTGGCACAGGACCCAGGCAGTAGAGTTTTGGATGACTTGAGTTGGGGTGGGATAGGACACAGGCAGTAGAGTTTTGGATGACTGGAGTTGGGGTGGGACAGGACACAGACAGTAGAGTTTTGGATGTGCTGGAGTTGGGGTGGGACAGGACACAGCGGGTAGAGTTTTGGATGACTGGATTTGGGGTGGGACAGGACACAGGCAGTAGAGTTTTGGATAAGCTGGAGTTGGGTTGGGACAGGACCCAGGCAGTAGGGTTTTGGATGAGCTGGAGTTGGGGCGGGACAGGACCCAGGCAGTAGAGTTTTGGATGAGCTGGCGTTGGGGTGGGACAGGACACAGGCAGTAGACATTTGGATAAGCTGGAGTTGGGTTGGGATAGGACACAGGCAGTAGAGTTTTGGATGACTGGCGTTGGGGTGGGACAGGACCCATGCAGTAGTGTTTTGGATGACTGGAGTTGGGGTGGGACAGGACACAGGCAGTAGTGTTTTGGATAAGCTGGAGTTGGGGTGGGACAGGACACAGGCAGTAGAGTTTTGGATGACTGGAGTTGGGGTGGGACAGGACCCAGGCAGTCCAGTTTTGGATGAGCTGGAGTTGGGGCGGGATAGGACACAGGCAGCAGAGTTTTGGATGACTGGAGTTGGGGTGGGACAGGACCCAGGCAGCAGAGTTTTGGATGAGCTGGAGAGGGGGCGGTACAGGAAACAGGCAGTAGAGTTTTGGATGACTGGAGTTGGGCCGGGATAGGACCAAGGCAGCAGTGTTTTGGATATGCTGGAGTTGGGGTGGGACAGGACACAGGCAGTAGAGTTTTGGATGACTGGAGTTGGGGTGGGACAGGACACAGGCAGTAGAGTTTTGAATGACTGGAGTTGGGGTGGAACAGGACCCAGGCAGTAGAGTTTTGGATGACTGGAGTTGGGGTGGGACAGGACCCAGGCAGTAGAGATTTGGATGAGCTGGAGTTGGGGCGGGACAGGACACAGGCAGTAGAGTTTTGGATGACTGGAGTTGGGGTGGGACAGGACCCAGGCAGCAGAGTTTTGGATGATTGGAGTTGGGCCGGGACAGGACACAGGCATTAGGGTTTTGGATAAGCTGGAGTTGGGGTGGGACAGGACACAGGCAGTAGAGATTTGGATGACTGGAGTTGGGGTGGGACAGGACCCAGGCAGTTGAGTTTTGGATGACTGGAGTTGGGGTGCGACAGGACACAGGCAGTAGAGTTTTGGATGACTGGAGTTGAGCCGGGATAGGACACAGGCAGTAGAGTTTTGGATGACTGGAGTTGGGGTCGGACAGGACCCAGGCATTAGAGTTTTGGATGACTGGAGTTGGGGTGGGACAGGACCCAGGCTGTAGGGTTTTGGATGACTGGAGTTGGGGTGGGACAGGACACAGGCAGTAGAGTTTTGGATGAGCTGGAGTTGGGGCGGGATAGGAGTCAGGCAGTAGAGTTTTGGATGAGCTGGAGTTGGGGTGGGACAGGACCCAGGCAGTAGAGTTTTGGATAAGCTGGAGTTGGGTTGGGATAGGACACAGGCAGTAGAGTTTTGGATGACTGGCGTAGGGGTGGGACAGGACCCAGGCAGTAGTGTTTTGGATAAGCTGGAGTTGGGGCGGGACAGGACACAGGCAGTAGAGTTTTGGATGACTGGAGTTGGGGTGGGACAGGACCCAGGCAGTAGAATTTTGGATGACTGGAGTTGGGCTGGGACAGGACACAGGCAGTAGTGTTTTGGATAAGCTGGAGTTGGGGTGGGACAGGACACAGGCAGTAGAATTTTGCATGACTGGAGTTGGGGCGGGACAGGACCCAGGCAGTAGAGTTTTGGATGACTGGAGTTGGGGTGGGACAGGACCCAGGCAGTACAGTTTTGGATGAGCTGGAGTTGGGGCGGGATAGGACACAGGCAGTAGAGTTTTGGATGACTGGAGTTGGGGTGGGACAGGACACAGGCAGCAGAGTTTTGGATGACTGGAGTTCGGGTGGGACAGGACCCAGGCAGTAGAGTTTTGGATGAGCTGGAGTGGGGGCGGGACAGGACACAGGCAGTAGAGTTTTGGATAAGCTGGAGTTGGGGTGGGACAGGACACAGGCAGTAGAGTATTGGATGACTGGAGTTGGGGTGGCACAGGACCCAGGCAGTAGAGTTTTGGATGACTTGAGTTGGGGTGGGATAGGACACAGGCAGTAGAGTTTTGGATGACTGGAGTTGGGGTGGGACAGGACACAGACAGTAGAGTTTTGGATGTGCTGGAGTTGGGGTGGGACAGGACACAGCGGGTAGAGTTTTGGATGACTGGATTTGGGGTGGGACAGGACACAGGCAGTAGAGTTTTGGATAAGCTGGAGTTGGGTTGGGACAGGACCCAGGCAGTAGGGTTTTGGATGAGCTGGAGTTGGGGCGGGACAGGACCCAGGCAGTAGAGTTTTGGATGAGCTGGCGTTGGGGTGGGACAGGACACAGGCAGTAGACATTTGGATAAGCTGGAGTTGGGTTGGGATAGGACACAGGCAGTAGAGTTTTGGATGACTGGCGTTGGGGTGGGACAGGACCCATGCAGTAGTGTTTTGGATGACTGGAGTTGGGGTGGGACAGGACACAGGCAGTAGTGTTTTGGATAAGCTGGAGTTGGGGTGGGACAGGACACAGGCAGTAGAGTTTTGGATGACTGGAGTTGGGGTGGGACAGGACCCAGGCAGTCCAGTTTTGGATGAGCTGGAGTTGGGGCGGGATAGGACACAGGCAGCAGAGTTTTGGATGACTGGAGTTGGGGTGGGACAGGACCCAGGCAGCAGAGTTTTGGATGAGCTGGAGAGGGGGCGGTACAGGAAACAGGCAGTAGAGTTTTGGATGACTGGAGTTGGGCCGGGATAGGACCAAGGCAGCAGTGTTTTGGATATGCTGGAGTTGGGGTGGGACAGGACACAGGCAGTAGAGTTTTGGATGACTGGAGTTGGGGTGGGACAGGACACAGGCAGTAGAGTTTTGAATGACTGGAGTTGGGGTGGAACAGGACACAGGCAGTAGATTTTTGGATGACTGGAGTTCGGGTGAGACTTGACCCAGGCAGTAGAGTTTTGGATGAGCTGGAGTTGGGGCGGGATAGGACACAGGCAGTAGAGTTTTGGTTAAGCTGGAGTTGGGGTGGGACAGGACACAGGCAGTAGAGTTTTGGATGACTGGAGTTGGGGTGGGACAGGACAAAGGCAGTAGAGTTTTGGTGACTGGAGTTGGGGCGGGACAGGACCCAGGCAGTAGAGTTTTGGATGGCTGGAGTTGGGGTGGGATAGGACACAGGCAGTAGAGTTTTGGATGACTGGAGTTGGGGTGGGACAGGACACAGACAGTAGAGTTTTGGATGTGCTGGAATTGGGGTGGGACAGGACACAGGCAGTAGAGTTTTGGATGACTGGAGTTGGGGTGGGACAGGACACAGGCAGTAGAGTTTTGGATAAGCTGGAGTTGGGTTGGGACAGGACCCAGGCAGTAGAGTTTTGGATGAGCTGGAGTTGGGGCGGGACAGGACCCAGGCAGTAGAGTTTTGGATGAGCTGGAGTTGGGGTGGGACAGGACACAGGCAGTAGAGTTTTGGATAAGCTGGAGTTGGGTTGGGATAGGACACAGGCAGTAGAGTTTTGGATGACTGGCGTTGGGGTGGGACAGGACCCAGGCAGTAGTGTTTTGGATAAGCTGGAGTTGGGGCGGGACAGGACACAGGCAGTAGAGTTTTGGATGACTGGAGTTGGGGTGGGACAGGACACAGGCAGTAGAGTTTTGGATGACTGGAGTTGGGGTGGGACAGGACCCAGGCAGTACAGTTTTGAATGAGCTGGAGTTGGGGCGGGACAGGACCCAGGCAGTAGAGTTTTGGATGAGCTGGCGTTGGGGTGGGACAGGACACAGGCAGTAGAGATTTGGATAAGCTGGAGTTGGGTTGGGATAGGACACAGGCAGTAGAGTTTTGGATGACTAGCTTTGGGGTGGGACAGGACCCATGCAGTAGTGTTTTGGATGACTGGAGTTGGGGTGGGACAGGACACAGGCAGTAGTGTTTTGGATAATCTGGAGTTGGTGTGGGACAGGACACAGGCAGTAGAGTTTTGGATGACTGGAGTTGGGGTGGGACAGGACCCAGGCAGTACAGTTTTGGATGAGCTGGAGTTGGGGCGGGATAGGACATAGGCAGCAGAGTTTTGGATGACTGGAGTTGGGGTGGAACAGGACACAGGCAGTAGAGTTTTGGATGACTGGAGTTGGGGAGGAACAGGACACAGGCAGTAGATTTTTGGATGACTGGAGTTGGGGTGAGACATGACCCAGGCAGTAGAGTTTTGGATGAGCTGGAGTTGGGGCGGGACAGGGCACAGGCAGTAGAGTTTTGGTTAAGCTGGAGTTGGGGTGGGACAGGACACAGGCAGCAGAGTTTTGGATGACTGGAGTTGGGGTGGGACAGGACAAAGGCAGTAGAGTTTTGGTGACTGGAGTTGGGGCGGGATAGGACCCAGGCAGTGGAGTTTTGGATGGCTGGAGTTGGGGTGGGATAGGACACAGGCAGTAGAGTTTTGGATGACTGGAGTTGGGGTGGGACAGGACACAGACAGTAGAGTTTTGGATGTGCTGGAATTGGGGTGGGACAGGACACAGGCAGTAGAGTTTTGGATGACTGGAGCTGGGGTGGGACAGGACCCAGGCAGTAGAGTTTTGGATGAGCTGGAGTTGGGGCGGGACAGGACCCAGGCAGTAGAGTTTTGGATGAGCTGGAGTTGGGGTGGGACAGGACACAGGCAGTATAGTTTTGGATAAGCTGGAGTTGGGTTGGGATAGGACACAGGCAGTAGAGATTTGGATGACTGGCGTTGGGGTGGGACAGGACCCAGGCAGTAGTGTTTTGGATAAGCTGGAGTTGGGGCGGGACAGGACACAGACAGTAGAGTTTTGGATGACTGGAGTTGGGGTGGGACAGGACCCAGGCAGTAGAATTTTGGATGACTGGAGTTGGGGTGGGACAGGACACAGGCAGTAGTGTTTTGGATAAGCTGGAGTTGGGGTGGGACAGGACACAGGCAGTAGAGTTTTGGATTACTGGAGTTGGGGTGGGACAGGACACAGGCAGTACAGTTTTGGATGAGCTGGAGTTGGGGCGGGATAGGACACAGGCAGTAGAGTTTTGGATGACTGGAGTTGGGGTGGGACAGGACCCAGGCAGTAGAGTTTTGGATGAGCTGGAGTGGGGGTGGTACAGAACACAGGCAGTAGAGTTTTGGATGACTGGAGTTGGTGTGGGACAGGACAAAGGCAGTAGAGTTTTGGATGACTGGAGTTGGGGTGGGATAGGACACAAGCAGTAGAGTTTTGGATGACTGGAGTTGGGGTGGGATAGGACCCAGGCAGTAGAGTTTTGGATGACTGGAGTTGAGGTGGGACAGGGCACAAGCAGTAGAGTTTTGGATGACTGGAGTTGGGGTAGGACAGGACACAGGCAGTAGAGTGTTGGATGACTGGAGTTGGGGTGGGAAAGGGCCCAGGCAGTAGAGTTTTGGATGACTGGAGTTGTGGTGGGACAGGACCCAGGCAGTAGAGTTTTGGATGAGCTGGAGTTGGGGCGGGACAGGACACAGGCAGAAGAGTTTTGGATAAGCTGGAGTTGAGGTGGGACAGGACACAGGCAGTAGAGTTTTGGATGACTGGAGCTTGGGTGGGACAGGACCCAGGCAGTAGAGTTCTGGATGAGCTGGAGTTGGGGCGGGACAGGACCCAGGCAGTAGAGTTTTGGATGAGCTGGAGTTGGGGTGGGACAGGACACAGGCAGTAGAGTTTTGGATAAGCTGGAGTTGGGTTGGGATAGGACACAGGCAGTAGAGATTTGGATGACTGGCGTTGGGGTGGGACAGGACACAGGCAGTAGTGTTTTGGATAAGCTGGAGTTGGGGTTGGACAGGACACAGGCAGTAGAGTTTTGGATGACTGGAGTTGGGGTGGGACAGGACACAGGCAGTACAGTTTTGGATGAGCTGGAGTTGGGGCGGGATAGGACACAGGCAGTAGAGTTTTGGATGACTGGAGTTGGGGTGGGACAGGACCCAGGCAGTAGAGTTTTGGATGAGCTGGAGTGGGGGTGGTACAGGACACAGGCAGTAGAGTTTTGGATGACTGGAGTTGGGGTGGGACAGGACAAAGGCAGTAGAGTTTTGGATGACTGGAGTTGGGGTGGGATAGGACACAAGCAGTAGAGTTTTGGATGACTGGAGTTGGGGTGGGACAGGACCCAGGCAGTAGAGTTTTGGATGACTGGAGTTGAGGTGGGACAGGGCACAAGCAGTAGAGTTTTGGATGACTGGAGTTGGGGTGGGACAGGACACAGGCAGTAGAGTGTTGGATGACTGGAGTTGGGGTGGGACAGGGCCCAGGCAGTAGAGTTTTGGATGACTGGAGTTGTGGTGGGACAGGACCCAGGCAGTAGAGTTTTGGATGAGCTGGAGTTGGGGCGGGACAGGACACAGGCAGAAGAGTTTTGGATAAGCTGGAGTTGGGGTGGGACAGGACACAGGCAGTAGAGTTTTGGATGACTGGAGTTGGGGTGGGACAGGACAAAGGCAGTAGAGTTTTGGTGACTGGAGTTGGGGCGGGATAGGACCCAGGCAGTGGAGTTTTGGATGGCTGGAGTTGGGGTGGGATAGGACACAGGCAGTAGAGTTTTGGATGACTGGAGTTGGGGTGGGACAGGACACAGACAGTAGAGTTTTGGATGTGCTGGAATTGGGGTGGGACAGGACACAGGCAGTAGAGTTTTGGATGACTGGAGCTGGGGTGGGACAGGACCCAGGCAGTAGAGTTTTGGATGAGCTGGAGTTGGGGCGGGACAGGACCCAGGCAGTAGAGTTTTGGATGAGCTGGAGTTGGGGTGGGACAGGACACAGGCAGTATAGTTTTGGATAAGCTGGAGTTGGGTTGGGATAGGACACAGGCAGTAGAGATTTGGATGACTGGCGTTGGGGTGGGACAGGACCCAGGCAGTAGTGTTTTGGATAAGCTGGAGTTGGGGCGGGACAGGACACAGACAGTAGAGTTTTGGATGACTGGAGTTGGGGTGGGACAGGACCCAGGCAGTAGAATTTTGGATGACTGGAGTTGGGGTGGGACAGGACACAGGCAGTAGTGTTTTGGATAAGCTGGAGTTGGGGTGGGACAGGACACAGGCAGTAGAGTTTTGGATTACTGGAGTTGGGGTGGGACAGGACACAGGCAGTACAGTTTTGGATGAGCTGGAGTTGGGGCGGGATAGGACACAGGCAGTAGAGTTTTGGATGACTGGAGTTGGGGTGGGACAGGACCCAGGCAGTAGAGTTTTGGATGAGCTGGAGTGGGGGTGGTACAGAACACAGGCAGTAGAGTTTTGGATGACTGGAGTTGGTGTGGGACAGGACAAAGGCAGTAGAGTTTTGGATGACTGGAGTTGGGGTGGGATAGGACACAAGCAGTAGAGTTTTGGATGACTGGAGTTGGGGTGGGATAGGACCCAGGCAGTAGAGTTTTGGATGACTGGAGTTGAGGTGGGACAGGGCACAAGCAGTAGAGTTTTGGATGACTGGAGTTGGGGTGGGACAGGACACAGGCAGTAGAGTGTTGGATGACTGGAGTTGGGGTGGGAAAGGGCCCAGGCAGTAGAGTTTTGGATGACTGGAGTTGTGGTGGGACAGGACCCAGGCAGTAGAGTTTTGGATGAGCTGGAGTTGGGGCGGGACAGGACACAGGCAGAAGAGTTTTGGATAAGCTGGAGTTGAGGTGGGACAGGACACAGGCAGTAGAGTTTTGGATGACTGGAGCTGGGGTGGGACAGGACCCAGGCAGTAGAGTTTTGGATGAGCTGGAGTTGGGGCGGGACAGGACCCAGGCAGTAGAGTTTTGGATGAGCTGGAGTTGGGGTGGGACAGGACACAGGCAGTAGAGTTTTGGATAAGCTGGAGTTGGGTTGGGATAGGACACAGGCAGTAGAGATTTGGATGACTGGCGTTGGGGTGGGACAGGACCCAGGCAGTAGTGTTTTGGATAAGCTGGAGTTGGGGCGGGACAGGACACAGCAGTAGAGTTTTGGATGACTGGAGTTGGGGTGGGACAGGACCCAGGCAGTAGAATTTTGGATGACTGGAGTTGGGGTGGGACAGGACACAGGCAGTAGTGTTTTGGATAAGCTGGAGTTGGGGTGGGACAGGACACAGGCAGTAGAGTTTTGGATTACTGGAGTTGGGGTGGGACAGGACACAGGCAGTACAGTTTTGGATGAGCTGGAGTTGGGGCGGGATAGGACACAGGCAGTAGAGTTTTGGATGACTGGAGTTGGGGTGGGACAGGACCCAGGCAGTAGAGTTTTGGATGAGCTGGAGTGGGGGTGGTACAGGACACAGGCAGTAGAGTTTTGGATGACTGGAGTTGGGGTGGGACAGGACAAAGGCAGTAGAGTTTTGGATGACTGGAGTTGGGGTGGGATAGGACACAAGCAGTAGAGTTTTGGATGACTGGAGTTGGGGTGGGACAGGACCCAGGCAGTAGAGTTTTGGATGACTGGAGTTGAGGTGGGACAGGGCACAAGCAGTAGAGTTTTGGATGACTGGAGTTGGGGTGGGACAGGACACAGGCAGTAGAGTGTTGGATGACTGGAGTTGGGGTGGGACAGGGCCCAGGCAGTAGAGTTTTGGATGACTGGAGTTGTGGTGGGACAGGACCCAGGCAGTAGAGTTTTGGATGAGCTGGAGTTGGGGCGGGACAGGACACAGGCAGAAGAGTTTTGGATAAGCTGGAGTTGGGGTGGGACAGGACACAGGCAGTAGAGTTTTGGATGACTGGAGTTGGGGTGGGACAGGACACAGGCAGTAGAGTTTTGGATAAGCTGGAGTTGTGGTGGGATAGGACACAGGCAGTAGAATTTTGGATGACTGGAGTTGGGGTGGGACTGGACCCAGGCAGTAGAGTTTTGGATGAGCTGGAGTTGGGGCGGGACAGGACCCAGGCAGTAGAGTTTTGGATCAGCTGGAGTTGGGGTGGGACAGGACACAGGCAGTAAAGTTTTGGATAAGCTGGAGTTGGGTTGGGATAGGACACAGGCAGTAGAGTTTTGGATGACTGGAGTTGGGGTCGGACAGGACCCAGGCATTAGAGTTTTGGATGACTGGAGTTGGGGTGGGACAGGACCCAGGCTGTAGGGTTTTGGATGACTGGAGTTGGGGTGGGACAGGACACAGGCAGTAGAGTTTTGGATGAGCTGGAGTTGGGGCGGGATAGGAGTCAGGCAGTAGAGTTTTGGATGAGCTGGAGTTGGGGTGGGACAGGACCCAGGCAGTAGAGTTTTGGATAAGCTGGAGTTGGGTTGGGATAGGACACAGGCAGTAGAGTTTTGGATGACTGGCGTAGGGGTGGGACAGGACCCAGGCAGTAGTGTTTTGGATAAGCTGGAGTTGGGGCGGGACAGGACACAGGCAGTAGAGTTTTGGATGACTGGAGTTGGGGTGGGACAGGACGCAGGCAGTAGAATTTTGGATGACTGGAGTTGGGCTGGGACAGGACACAGGCAGTAGTGTTTTGGATAAGCTGGAGTTGGGGTGGGACAGGACACAGGCAGTAGAATTTTGCATGACTGGAGTTGGGGCGGGACAGGACCCAGGCAGTAGAGTTTTGGATGACTGGAGTTGGGGTGGGACAGGACCCAGGCAGTACAGTTTTGGATGAGCTGGAGTTGGGGCGGGATAGGACACAGGCAGTAGAGTTTTGGATGACTGGAGTTGGGGTGGGACAGGACACAGGCAGCAGAGTTTTGGATGACTGGAGTTCGGGTGGGACAGGACCCAGGCAGTAGAGTTTTGGATGAGCTGGAGTGGGGGCGGGACAGGACACAGGCAGTAGAGTTTTGGATAAGCTGGAGTTGGGGTGGGACAGGACACAGGCAGTAGAGTATTGGATGACTGGAGTTGGGGTGGCACAGGACCCAGGCAGTAGAGTTTTGGATGACTTGAGTTGGGGTGGGATAGGACACAGGCAGTAGAGTTTTGGATGACTGGAGTTGGGGTGGGACAGGACACAGACAGTAGAGTTTTGGATGTGCTGGAGTTGGGGTGGGACAGGACACAGCGGGTAGAGTTTTGGATGACTGGATTTGGGGTGGGACAGGACACAGGCAGTAGAGTTTTGGATAAGCTGGAGTTGGGTTGGGACAGGACCCAGGCAGTAGGGTTTTGGATGAGCTGGAGTTGGGGCGGGACAGGACCCAGGCAGTAGAGTTTTGGATGAGCTGGCGTTGGGGTGGGACAGGACACAGGCAGTAGACATTTGGATAAGCTGGAGTTGGGTTGGGATAGGACACAGGCAGTAGAGTTTTGGATGACTGGCGTTGGGGTGGGACAGGACCCATGCAGTAGTGTTTTGGATGACTGGAGTTGGGGTGGGACAGGACACAGGCAGTAGTGTTTTGGATAAGCTGGAGTTGGGGTGGGACAGGACACAGGCAGTAGAGTTTTGGATGACTGGAGTTGGGGTGGGACAGGACCCAGGCAGTCCAGTTTTGGATGAGCTGGAGTTGGGGCGGGATAGGACACAGGCAGCAGAGTTTTGGATGACTGGAGTTGGGGTGGGACAGGACCCAGGCAGCAGAGTTTTGGATGAGCTGGAGAGGGGGCGGTACAGGAAACAGGCAGTAGAGTTTTGGATGACTGGAGTTGGGCCGGGATAGGACCAAGGCAGCAGTGTTTTGGATATGCTGGAGTTGGGGTGGGACAGGACACAGGCAGTAGAGTTTTGGATGACTGGAGTTGGGGTGGGACAGGACACAGGCAGTAGAGTTTTGAATGACTGGAGTTGGGGTGGAACAGGACACAGGCAGTAGATTTTTGGATGACTGGAGTTCGGGTGAGACTTGACCCAGGCAGTAGAGTTTTGGATGAGCTGGAGTTGGGGCGGGATAGGACACAGGCAGTAGAGTTTTGGTTAAGCTGGAGTTGGGGTGGGACAGGACACAGGCAGTAGAGTTTTGGATGACTGGAGTTGGGGTGGGACAGGACAAAGGCAGTAGAGTTTTGGTGACTGGAGTTGGGGCGGGACAGGACCCAGGCAGTAGAGTTTTGGATGGCTGGAGTTGGGGTGGGATAGGACACAGGCAGTAGAGTTTTGGATGACTGGAGTTGGGGTGGGACAGGACACAGACAGTAGAGTTTTGGATGTGCTGGAATTGGGGTGGGACAGGACACAGGCAGTAGAGTTTTGGATGACTGGAGTTGGGGTGGGACAGGACACAGGCAGTAGAGTTTTGGATAAGCTGGAGTTGGGTTGGGACAGGACCCAGGCAGTAGAGTTTTGGATGAGCTGGAGTTGGGGCGGGACAGGACCCAGGCAGTAGAGTTTTGGATGAGCTGGAGTTGGGGTGGGACAGGACACAGGCAGTAGAGTTTTGGATAAGCTGGAGTTGGGTTGGGATAGGACACAGGCAGTAGAGTTTTGGATGACTGGCGTTGGGGTGGGACAGGACCCAGGCAGTAGTGTTTTGGATAAGCTGGAGTTGGGGCGGGACAGGACACAGGCAGTAGAGTTTTGGATGACTGGAGTTGGGGTGGGACAGGACACAGGCAGTAGAGTTTTGGATGACTGGAGTTGGGGTGGGACAGGACCCAGGCAGTACAGTTTTGAATGAGCTGGAGTTGGGGCGGGACAGGACCCAGGCAGTAGAGTTTTGGATGAGCTGGCGTTGGGGTGGGACAGGACACAGGCAGTAGAGATTTGGATAAGCTGGAGTTGGGTTGGGATAGGACACAGGCAGTAGAGTTTTGGATGACTAGCTTTGGGGTGGGACAGGACCCATGCAGTAGTGTTTTGGATGACTGGAGTTGGGGTGGGACAGGACACAGGCAGTAGTGTTTTGGATAATCTGGAGTTGGTGTGGGACAGGACACAGGCAGTAGAGTTTTGGATGACTGGAGTTGGGGTGGGACAGGACCCAGGCAGTACAGTTTTGGATGAGCTGGAGTTGGGGCGGGATAGGACATAGGCAGCAGAGTTTTGGATGACTGGAGTTGGGGTGGAACAGGACACAGGCAGTAGAGTTTTGGATGACTGGAGTTGGGGAGGAACAGGACACAGGCAGTAGATTTTTGGATGACTGGAGTTGGGGTGAGACATGACCCAGGCAGTAGAGTTTTGGATGAGCTGGAGTTGGGGCGGGACAGGGCACAGGCAGTAGAGTTTTGGTTAAGCTGGAGTTGGGGTGGGACAGGACACAGGCAGCAGAGTTTTGGATGACTGGAGTTGGGGTGGGACAGGACAAAGGCAGTAGAGTTTTGGTGACTGGAGTTGGGGCGGGATAGGACCCAGGCAGTGGAGTTTTGGATGGCTGGAGTTGGGGTGGGATAGGACACAGGCAGTAGAGTTTTGGATGACTGGAGTTGGGGTGGGACAGGACACAGACAGTAGAGTTTTGGATGTGCTGGAATTGGGGTGGGACAGGACACAGGCAGTAGAGTTTTGGATGACTGGAGCTGGGGTGGGACAGGACCCAGGCAGTAGAGTTTTGGATGAGCTGGAGTTGGGGCGGGACAGGACCCAGGCAGTAGAGTTTTGGATGAGCTGGAGTTGGGGTGGGACAGGACACAGGCAGTATAGTTTTGGATAAGCTGGAGTTGGGTTGGGATAGGACACAGGCAGTAGAGATTTGGATGACTGGCGTTGGGGTGGGACAGGACCCAGGCAGTAGTGTTTTGGATAAGCTGGAGTTGGGGCGGGACAGGACACAGACAGTAGAGTTTTGGATGACTGGAGTTGGGGTGGGACAGGACCCAGGCAGTAGAATTTTGGATGACTGGAGTTGGGGTGGGACAGGACACAGGCAGTAGTGTTTTGGATAAGCTGGAGTTGGGGTGGGACAGGACACAGGCAGTAGAGTTTTGGATTACTGGAGTTGGGGTGGGACAGGACACAGGCAGTACAGTTTTGGATGAGCTGGAGTTGGGGCGGGATAGGACACAGGCAGTAGAGTTTTGGATGACTGGAGTTGGGGTGGGACAGGACCCAGGCAGTAGAGTTTTGGATGAGCTGGAGTGGGGGTGGTACAGAACACAGGCAGTAGAGTTTTGGATGACTGGAGTTGGTGTGGGACAGGACAAAGGCAGTAGAGTTTTGGATGACTGGAGTTGGGGTGGGATAGGACACAAGCAGTAGAGTTTTGGATGACTGGAGTTGGGGTGGGATAGGACCCAGGCAGTAGAGTTTTGGATGACTGGAGTTGAGGTGGGACAGGGCACAAGCAGTAGAGTTTTGGATGACTGGAGTTGGGGTAGGACAGGACACAGGCAGTAGAGTGTTGGATGACTGGAGTTGGGGTGGGAAAGGGCCCAGGCAGTAGAGTTTTGGATGACTGGAGTTGTGGTGGGACAGGACCCAGGCAGTAGAGTTTTGGATGAGCTGGAGTTGGGGCGGGACAGGACACAGGCAGAAGAGTTTTGGATAAGCTGGAGTTGAGGTGGGACAGGACACAGGCAGTAGAGTTTTGGATGACTGGAGCTTGGGTGGGACAGGACCCAGGCAGTAGAGTTCTGGATGAGCTGGAGTTGGGGCGGGACAGGACCCAGGCAGTAGAGTTTTGGATGAGCTGGAGTTGGGGTGGGACAGGACACAGGCAGTAGAGTTTTGGATAAGCTGGAGTTGGGTTGGGATAGGACACAGGCAGTAGAGATTTGGATGACTGGCGTTGGGGTGGGACAGGACACAGGCAGTAGTGTTTTGGATAAGCTGGAGTTGGGGTTGGACAGGACACAGGCAGTAGAGTTTTGGATGACTGGAGTTGGGGTGGGACAGGACACAGGCAGTACAGTTTTGGATGAGCTGGAGTTGGGGCGGGATAGGACACAGGCAGTAGAGTTTTGGATGACTGGAGTTGGGGTGGGACAGGACCCAGGCAGTAGAGTTTTGGATGAGCTGGAGTGGGGGTGGTACAGGACACAGGCAGTAGAGTTTTGGATGACTGGAGTTGGGGTGGGACAGGACAAAGGCAGTAGAGTTTTGGATGACTGGAGTTGGGGTGGGATAGGACACAAGCAGTAGAGTTTTGGATGACTGGAGTTGGGGTGGGACAGGACCCAGGCAGTAGAGTTTTGGATGACTGGAGTTGAGGTGGGACAGGGCACAAGCAGTAGAGTTTTGGATGACTGGAGTTGGGGTGGGACAGGACACAGGCAGTAGAGTGTTGGATGACTGGAGTTGGGGTGGGACAGGGCCCAGGCAGTAGAGTTTTGGATGACTGGAGTTGTGGTGGGACAGGACCCAGGCAGTAGAGTTTTGGATGAGCTGGAGTTGGGGCGGGACAGGACACAGGCAGAAGAGTTTTGGATAAGCTGGAGTTGGGGTGGGACAGGACACAGGCAGTAGAGTTTTGGATGACTGGAGTTGGGGTGGGACAGGACAAAGGCAGTAGAGTTTTGGTGACTGGAGTTGGGGCGGGATAGGACCCAGGCAGTGGAGTTTTGGATGGCTGGAGTTGGGGTGGGATAGGACACAGGCAGTAGAGTTTTGGATGACTGGAGTTGGGGTGGGACAGGACACAGACAGTAGAGTTTTGGATGTGCTGGAATTGGGGTGGGACAGGACACAGGCAGTAGAGTTTTGGATGACTGGAGCTGGGGTGGGACAGGACCCAGGCAGTAGAGTTTTGGATGAGCTGGAGTTGGGGCGGGACAGGACCCAGGCAGTAGAGTTTTGGATGAGCTGGAGTTGGGGTGGGACAGGACACAGGCAGTATAGTTTTGGATAAGCTGGAGTTGGGTTGGGATAGGACACAGGCAGTAGAGATTTGGATGACTGGCGTTGGGGTGGGACAGGACCCAGGCAGTAGTGTTTTGGATAAGCTGGAGTTGGGGCGGGACAGGACACAGACAGTAGAGTTTTGGATGACTGGAGTTGGGGTGGGACAGGACCCAGGCAGTAGAATTTTGGATGACTGGAGTTGGGGTGGGACAGGACACAGGCAGTAGTGTTTTGGATAAGCTGGAGTTGGGGTGGGACAGGACACAGGCAGTAGAGTTTTGGATTACTGGAGTTGGGGTGGGACAGGACACAGGCAGTACAGTTTTGGATGAGCTGGAGTTGGGGCGGGATAGGACACAGGCAGTAGAGTTTTGGATGACTGGAGTTGGGGTGGGACAGGACCCAGGCAGTAGAGTTTTGGATGAGCTGGAGTGGGGGTGGTACAGAACACAGGCAGTAGAGTTTTGGATGACTGGAGTTGGTGTGGGACAGGACAAAGGCAGTAGAGTTTTGGATGACTGGAGTTGGGGTGGGATAGGACACAAGCAGTAGAGTTTTGGATGACTGGAGTTGGGGTGGGATAGGACCCAGGCAGTAGAGTTTTGGATGACTGGAGTTGAGGTGGGACAGGGCACAAGCAGTAGAGTTTTGGATGACTGGAGTTGGGGTGGGACAGGACACAGGCAGTAGAGTGTTGGATGACTGGAGTTGGGGTGGGAAAGGGCCCAGGCAGTAGAGTTTTGGATGACTGGAGTTGTGGTGGGACAGGACCCAGGCAGTAGAGTTTTGGATGAGCTGGAGTTGGGGCGGGACAGGACACAGGCAGAAGAGTTTTGGATAAGCTGGAGTTGAGGTGGGACAGGACACAGGCAGTAGAGTTTTGGATGACTGGAGCTGGGGTGGGACAGGACCCAGGCAGTAGAGTTTTGGATGAGCTGGAGTTGGGGCGGGACAGGACCCAGGCAGTAGAGTTTTGGATGAGCTGGAGTTGGGGTGGGACAGGACACAGGCAGTAGAGTTTTGGATAAGCTGGAGTTGGGTTGGGATAGGACACAGGCAGTAGAGATTTGGATGACTGGCGTTGGGGTGGGACAGGACCCAGGCAGTAGTGTTTTGGATAAGCTGGAGTTGGGGCGGGACAGGACACAGCAGTAGAGTTTTGGATGACTGGAGTTGGGGTGGGACAGGACCCAGGCAGTAGAATTTTGGATGACTGGAGTTGGGGTGGGACAGGACACAGGCAGTAGTGTTTTGGATAAGCTGGAGTTGGGGTGGGACAGGACACAGGCAGTAGAGTTTTGGATTACTGGAGTTGGGGTGGGACAGGACACAGGCAGTACAGTTTTGGATGAGCTGGAGTTGGGGCGGGATAGGACACAGGCAGTAGAGTTTTGGATGACTGGAGTTGGGGTGGGACAGGACCCAGGCAGTAGAGTTTTGGATGAGCTGGAGTGGGGGTGGTACAGGACACAGGCAGTAGAGTTTTGGATGACTGGAGTTGGGGTGGGACAGGACAAAGGCAGTAGAGTTTTGGATGACTGGAGTTGGGGTGGGATAGGACACAAGCAGTAGAGTTTTGGATGACTGGAGTTGGGGTGGGACAGGACCCAGGCAGTAGAGTTTTGGATGACAGGAGTTGAGGTGGGACAGGGCACAAGCAGTAGAGTTTTGGATGACTGGAGTTGGGGTGGGACAGGACACAGGCAGTAGAGTGTTGGATGACTGGAGTTGGGGTGGGACAGGGCCCAGGCAGTAGAGTTTTGGATGACTGGAGTTGTGGTGGGACAGGACCCAGGCAGTAGAGTTTTGGATGAGCTGGAGTTGGGGCGGGACAGGACACAGGCAGAAGAGTTTTGGATAAGCTGGAGTTGGGGTGGGACAGGACACAGGCAGTAGAGTTTTGGATGACTGGAGTTGGGGTGGGACAGGACACAGGCAGTAGAGTTTTGGATAAGCTGGAGTTGTGGTGGGATAGGACACAGGCAGTAGAATTTTGGATGACTGGAGTTGGGGTGGGACTGGACCCAGGCAGTAGAGTTTTGGATGAGCTGGAGTTGGGGCGGGACAGGACCCAGGCAGTAGAGTTTTGGATCAGCTGGAGTTGGGGTGGGACAGGACACAGGCAGTAAAGTTTTGGATAAGCTGGAGTTGGGTTGGGATAGGACACAGGCAGTAGAGTTTTGGATGACTGGAGTTGGGGTCGGACAGGACCCAGGCATTAGAGTTTTGGATGACTGGAGTTGGGGTGGGACAGGACCCAGGCTGTAGGGTTTTGGATGACTGGAGTTGGGGTGGGACAGGACACAGGCAGTAGAGTTTTGGATGAGCTGGAGTTGGGGCGGGATAGGAGTCAGGCAGTAGAGTTTTGGATGAGCTGGAGTTGGGGTGGGACAGGACCCAGGCAGTAGAGTTTTGGATAAGCTGGAGTTGGGTTGGGATAGGACACAGGCAGTAGAGTTTTGGATGACTGGCGAAGGGGTGGGACAGGACCCAGGCAGTAGTGTTTTGGATAAGCTGGAGTTGGGGCGGGACAGGACACAGGCAGTAGAGTTTTGGATGACTGGAGTTGGGGTGGGACAGGACCCAGGCAGTAGAATTTTGGATGACTGGAGTTGGGCTGGGACAGGACACAGGCAGTAGTGTTTTGGATAAGCTGGAGTTGGGGTGGGACAGGACACAGGCAGTAGAATTTTGCATGACTGGAGTTGGGGCGGGACAGGACCCAGGCAGTAGAGTTTTGGATGACTGGAGTTGGGGTGGGACAGGACCCAGGCAGTACAGTTTTGGATGAGCTGGAGTTGGGGCGGGATAGGACACAGGCAGTAGAGTTTTGGATGACTGGAGTTGGGGTGGGACAGGACACAGGCAGCAGAGTTTTGGATGACTGGAGTTCGGGTGGGACAGGACCCAGGCAGTAGAGTTTTGGATGAGCTGGAGTGGGGGCGGGACAGGACACAGGCAGTAGAGTTTTGGATAAGCTGGAGTTGGGGTGGGACAGGACACAGGCAGTAGAGTATTGGATGACTGGAGTTGGGGTGGCACAGGACCCAGGCAGTAGAGTTTTGGATGACTTGAGTTGGGGTGGGATAGGACACAGGCAGTAGAGTTTTGGATGACTGGAGTTGGGGTGGGACAGGACACAGACAGTAGAGTTTTGGATGTGCTGGAGTTGGGGTGGGACAGGACACAGCGGGTAGAGTTTTGGATGACTGGATTTGGGGTGGGACAGGACACAGGCAGTAGAGTTTTGGATAAGCTGGAGTTGGGTTGGGACAGGACCCAGGCAGTAGGGTTTTGGATGAGCTGGAGTTGGGGCGGGACAGGACCCAGGCAGTAGAGTTTTGGATGAGCTGGCGTTGGGGTGGGACAGGACACAGGCAGTAGACATTTGGATAAGCTGGAGTTGGGTTGGGATAGGACACAGGCAGTAGAGTTTTGGATGACTGGCGTTGGGGTGGGACAGGACCCATGCAGTAGTGTTTTGGATGACTGGAGTTGGGGTGGGACAGGACACAGGCAGTAGTGTTTTGGATAAGCTGGAGTTGGGGTGGGACAGGACACAGGCAGTAGAGTTTTGGATGACTGGAGTTGGGGTGGGACAGGACCCAGGCAGTCCAGTTTTGGATGAGCTGGAGTTGGGGCGGGATAGGACACAGGCAGCAGAGTTTTGGATGACTGGAGTTGGGGTGGGACAGGACCCAGGCAGCAGAGTTTTGGATGAGCTGGAGAGGGGGCGGTACAGGAAACAGGCAGTAGAGTTTTGGATGACTGGAGTTGGGCCGGGATAGGACCAAGGCAGCAGTGTTTTGGATATGCTGGAGTTGGGGTGGGACAGGACACAGGCAGTAGAGTTTTGGATGACTGGAGTTGGGGTGGGACAGGACACAGGCAGTAGAGTTTTGAATGACTGGAGTTGGGGTGGAACAGGACACAGGCAGTAGATTTTTGGATGACTGGAGTTCGGGTGAGACTTGACCCAGGCAGTAGAGTTTTGGATGAGCTGGAGTTGGGGCGGGATAGGACACAGGCAGTAGAGTTTTGGTTAAGCTGGAGTTGGGGTGGGACAGGACACAGGCAGTCGAGTTTTGGATGACTGGAGTTGGGGTGGGACAGGACAAAGGCAGTAGAGTTTTGGTGACTGGAGTTGGGGCGGGACAGGACCCAGGCAGTAGAGTTTTGGATGGCTGGAGTTGGGGTGGGATAGGACACAGGCAGTAGAGTTTTGGATGACTGGAGTTGGGGTGGGACAGGACACAGACAGTAGAGTTTTGGATGTGCTGGAATTGGGGTGGGACAGGACACAGGCAGTAGAGTTTTGGATGACTGGAGTTGGGGTGGGACAGGACACAGGCAGTAGAGTTTTGGATAAGCTGGAGTTGGGTTGGGACAGGACCCAGGCAGTAGAGTTTTGGATGAGCTGGAGTTGGGGCGGGACAGGACCCAGGCAGTAGAGTTTTGGATGAGCTGGAGTTGGGGTGGGACAGGACACAGGCAGTAGAGTTTTGGATAAGCTGGAGTTGGGTTGGGATAGGACACAGGCAGTAGAGTTTTGGATGACTGGCGTTGGGGTGGGACAGGACCCAGGCAGTAGTGTTTTGGATAAGCTGGAGTTGGGGCGGGACAGGACACAGGCAGTAGAGTTTTGGATGACTGGAGTTGGGGTGGGACAGGACACAGGCAGTAGAGTTTTGGATGACTGGAGTTGGGGTGGGACACGACCCAGGCAGTACAGTTTTGAATGAGCTGGAGTTGGGGCGGGACAGGACCCAGGCAGTAGAGTTTTGGATGAGCTGGCGTTGGGGTGGGACAGGACACAGGCAGTAGAGATTTGGATAAGCTGGAGTTGGGTTGGGATAGGACACAGGCAGTAGAGTTTTGGATGACTAGCTTTGGGGTGGGACAGGACCCATGCAGTAGTGTTTTGGATGACTGGAGTTGGGGTGGGACAGGACACAGGCAGTAGTGTTTTGGATAATCTGGAGTTGGGGTGGGACAGGACACAGGCAGTAGAGTTTTGGATGACTGGAGTTGGGGTGGGACAGGACCCAGGCAGTACAGTTTTGGATGAGCTGGAGTTGGGGCGGGATAGGACATAGGCAGCAGAGTTTTGGATGACTGGAGTTGGGGTGGAACAGGACACAGGCAGTAGAGTTTTGGATGACTGGAGTTGGGGAGGAACAGGACACAGGCAGTAGATTTTTGGATGACTGGATTTGGGGTGAGACATGACCCAGGCAGTAGAGTTTTGGATGAGCTGGAGTTGGGGCGGGACAGGGCACAGGCAGTAGAGTTTTGGTTAAGCTGGAGTTGGGGTGGGACAGGACACAGGCAGCAGAGTTTTGGATGACTGGAGTTGGGGTGGGACAGGACAAAGGCAGTAGAGTTTTGGTGACTGGAGTTGGGGCGGGATAGGACCCAGGCAGTGGAGTTTTGGATGGCTGGAGTTGGGGTGGGATAGGACACAGGCAGTAGAGTTTTGGATGACTGGAGTTGGGGTGGGACAGGACACAGACAGTAGAGTTTTGGATGTGCTGGAATTGGGGTGGGACAGGACACAGGCAGTAGAGTTTTGGATGACTGGAGCTGGGGTGGGACAGGACCCAGGCAGTAGAGTTTTGGATGAGCTGGAGTTGGGGCGGGACAGGACCCAGGCAGTAGAGTTTTGGATGAGCTGGAGTTGGGGTGGGACAGGACACAGGCAGTATAGTTTTGGATAAGCTGGAGTTGGGTTGGGATAGGACACAGGCAGTAGAGATTTGGATGACTGGCGTTGGGGTGGGACAGGACCCAGGCAGTAGTGTTTTGGATAAGCTGGAGTTGGGGCGGGACAGGACACAGACAGTAGAGTTTTGGATGACTGGAGTTGGGGTGGGACAGGACCCAGGCAGTAGAATTTTGGATGACTGGAGTTGGGGTGGGACAGGACACAGGCAGTAGTGTTTTGGATAAGCTGGAGTTGGGGTGGGACAGGACACAGGCAGTAGAGTTTTGGATTACTGGAGTTGGGGTGGGACAGGACACAGGCAGTACAGTTTTGGATGAGCTGGAGTTGGGGCGGGATAGGACACAGGCAGTAGAGTTTTGGATGACTGGAGTTGGGGTGGGACAGGACCCAGGCAGTAGAGTTTTGGATGAGCTGGAATGGGGGTGGTACAGAACACAGGCAGTAGAGTTTTGGATGACTGGAGTTGGTGTGGGACAGGACAAAGGCAGTAGAGTTTTGGATGACTGGAGTTGGGGTGGGATAGGACACAAGCAGTAGAGTTTTGGATGACTGGAGTTGGGGTGGGATAGGACCCAGGCAGTAGAGTTTTGGATGACTGGAGTTGAGGTGGGACAGGGCACAAGCAGTAGAGTTTTGGATGACAGGAGTTGGGGTGGGACAGGACACAGGCAGTAGAGTGTTGGATGACTGGAGTTGGGGTGGGAAAGGGCCCAGGCAGTAGAGTTTTGGATGACTGGAGTTGTGGTGGGACAGGACCCAGGCAGTAGAGTTTTGGATGAGCTGGAGTTGGGGCGGGACAGGACACAGGCAGAAGAGTTTTGGATAAGCTGGAGTTGAGGTGGGACAGGACACAGGCAGTAGAGTTTTGGATGACTGGAGCTGGGGTGGGACAGGACCCAGGCAGTAGAGTTTTGGATGAGCTGGAGTTGGGGCGGGACAGGACCCAGGCAGTAGAGTTTTGGATGAGCTGGAGTTGGGGTGGGACAGGACACAGGCAGTAGAGTTTTGGATAAGCTGGAGTTGGGTTGGGATAGGACACAGGCAGTAGAGATTTGGATGACTGGCGTTGGGGTGGGACAGGACCCAGGCAGTAGTGTTTTGGATAAGCTGGAGTTGGGGCGGGACAGGACACAGCAGTAGAGTTTTGGATGACTGGAGTTGGGGTGGGACAGGACCCAGGCAGTAGAATTTTGGATGACTGGAGTTGGGGTGGGACAGGACACAGGCAGTAGTGTTTTGGATAAGCTGGAGTTGGGGTGGGACAGGACACAGGCAGTAGAGTTTTGGATTACTGGAGTTGGGGTGGGACAGGACACAGGCAGTACAGTTTTGGATGAGCTGGAGTTGGGGCGGGATAGGACACAGGCAGTAGAGTTTTGGATGACTGGAGTTGGGGTGGGACAGGACCCAGGCAGTAGAGTTTTGGATGAGCTGGAGTGGGGGTGGTACAGGACACAGGCAGTAGAGCTTTGGATGACTGGAGTTGGGGTGGGACAGGACAAAGGCAGTAGAGTTTTGGATGACTGGAGTTGGGGTGGGATAGGACACAAGCAGTAGAGTTTTGGATGACTGGAGTTGGGGTGGGACAGGACCCAGGCAGTAGAGTTTTGGATGACTGGAGTTGAGGTGGGACAGGGCACAAGCAGTAGAGTTTTGGATGACTGGAGTTGGGGTGGGACAGGACACAGGCAGTAGAGTGTTGGATGACTGGAGTTGGGGTGGGACAGGGCCCAGGCAGTAGAGTTTTGGATGACTGGAGTTGTGGTGGGACAGGACCCAGGCAGTAGAGTTTTGGATGAGCTGGAGTTGGGGCGGGACAGGACACAGGCAGAAGAGTTTTGGATAAGCTGGAGTTGGGGTGGGACAGGACACAGGCAGTAGAGTTTTGGATGACTGGAGTTGGGGTGGGACAGGACACAGGCAGTAGAGTTTTGGATAAGCTGGAGTTGTGGTGGGATAGGACACAGGCAGTAGAATTTTGGATGACTGGAGTTGGGGTGGGACTGGACCCAGGCAGTAGAGTTTTGGATGAGCTGGAGTTGGGGCGGGACAGGACCCAGGCAGTAGAGTTTTGGATCAGCTGGAGTTGGGGTGGGACAGGACACAGGCAGTAAAGTTTTGGATAAGCTGGAGTTGGGTTGGGATAGGACACAGGCAGTAGAGTTTTGGACGACTGGAGTTGGGGTGGGACAGGACCCAGGCAGTAGAGTTTTGGATAAGCTGGAGTTGTGTTGGGATAGGACACAGGCAGTAGAGTTTTGGATGACTGGCGTAGGGGTGGGACAGGACCCAGGCAGTAGTGTTTTGGATAAGCTGGAGTTGGGGCGGGACAGGACACAGGCAGTAGAGTTTTGGATGACTGGAGTTGGGGTGGGACAGGACCCAGGCAGTAGAATTTTGGATGACTGGAGTTGGGGTGGGACAGGACACAGGCAGTGGTGTTTTGGATAAGCTGGAGTTGGGGTGGGACAGGACACAGGCAGTAGAGTTTTGGATGACTGGAGTTGGGGCGGGACAGGACCCAGGCAGTAGAGTTTTGGATGACTGGAGTTGGGGTGGGACAGGACCCAGGCAGTACAGTTTTGGATGAGCTGGAGTTGGGGCGGGATAGGACACAGGCAGTAGAGTTTTGGATGACTGGAGTTGGGGTGGGACAGGACACAGGCAGCAGAGTTTTGGATGACTGGAGTTCGGGTGGGACAGGACCCAGGCAGTAGAGTTTTGGATGAGCTGGAGTGGGGGCGGGACAGGACACAGGCAGTAGAGTTGTGGACAAGCTGGAGTTGGGGTGGGACAGGACACAAGCAGTAGAGTATTGGATGACTGGAGTTGGGGTGGCACAGGACCCAGGCAGTAGAGTTTTGGATGACTTGAGTTGGGGTGGGATAGGACACAGGCAGTAGAGTTTTGGATGACTGGAGTTGGGGTGGGACAGGACACAGACAGCAGAGTTTTGGATGTGCTGGAGTTGGGGTGGGACAGGACACAGGCAGTAGAGCTTTGGATGACTGGAGTTGGGGTGGGACAGGACACAGGCAGTAGAGTTTTGGATAAGCTGGAGTTGGGTTGGGACAGGACCCAGGCAGTAGGGTTTTGGATGAGCTGGCGTTGGGGTGGGACAGGACACAGGCAGTGGAGATTTGGATAAGCTGGAGTTGGGTTGGGATAGGACACAGGCAGTAGAGTTTTGGATGACTGGCGTTGGGGTGGGACAGGATCCATGCAGTAGTGTTTTGGATGACTGGAGTTGGGGTGGGACAGGACACAGGCAGTAGTGTTTTGGATAAGCTGGAGTTGGGGTGGGACAGGACACAGGCAGTAGAGCTTTGGATGACTGGAGTTGGGGTGGGACAGGACCCAGGCAGTACAGTTTTGGATGAGCTGGAGTTGGGGCGGGATAGGACACAGGCAGCAGAGTTTTGGATGACTGGAGTTGGGGTGGGACAGGACCCAGGCAGTAGAGTTTTGGATGAGCTGGAGAGGGGGCGGTACAGGAAAGAGGCAGTAGAGTTTTGGATGACTGGCGTTGGGCCGGGATAGGACCCAGGCAGCAGAGTTTTGGATAAGCTGGAGTTGGGGTGGGACAGGACACAGGCAGTAGAGTTTTGGATGACTGGAGTTTGGGTGGGACAGGACACAGGCAGTAGAGTTTTGGATGACTGGAGTTGGGGTGGAACAGGACACAGGCAGTAGATTTTTGGATGACTGGAGTTGGGGTGAGACTTGACCCAGGCAGTAGAGTTTTGGATGAGCTGGAGTTGGGGCGGGACAGGACACAGGCAGTAGAGTTTCGGTTCAGCTGGAGTTGGGGTGGGACAGGACACAGGCAGTAGAGTTTTGGATGACTGGAGTTGGGGTGGGACAGGACAAAGGCAGTAGAGTTTTGGTGACTGGAGTTGGGGCGGGACAGGACCCAGGCAGTAGAGTTTTGGATGGCTGGAGTTGGGGTGGGATAGGACACAGGCAGTAGAGTTTTGGATGACTGGAGTTGGGGTGGGACAGGACACAGACAGTAGAGTTTTGGATGTGCTGGAATTGGGGTGGGACAGGACACAGGCAGTAGAGTTTTGGATGACTGGAGTTGGGGTGGGACAGGACACAGGCAGTAGAGTTTTGGATAAGCTGGAGTTGGGTTGGGACAGGACCCAGGCAGTAGAGTTTTGGATGAGCTGGAGTTCGGCCGGGACAGGACCCAGGCAGTAGAGTTTTGGATGAGCTGGAGTTGGGGTGGGACAGGACACAGGCAGTAGAGTTTTGGATAAGCTGGAGTTGGGTTGGGATAGGACACAGGCAGTAGAGTTTTGGATGACTGGCGTTGGGGTGGGACAGGACCCAGGCAGTAGTGTTTTGGATAAGCTGGAGTTGGGGCGGGACAGGACACAGGCAGTAGAGTTTTGGATGACTGGAGTTGGGGTGGGACAGGACACAGGCAGTAGAGTTTTGGATGACTGGAGTTGGGGTGGGACAGGACCCAGGCAGTACAGTTTTGAATGAGCTGGAGTTGGGGCGGGACAGGACCCAGGCAGTAGAGTTTTGGATGAGCTGGCGTTGGGGTGGGACAGGACACAGGCAGTAGAGATTTGGATAAGCTGGAGTTGGGTTGGGATAGGACACAGGCAGTAGAGTTTTGGATGACTGGCGTTGGGGTGGGACAGGACACAGGCAGTCGTGTTTTGGATAAGCTGGAGTTGGGGTGGGACAGGACACAGGCAGTAGAGTTTTGGATGACTGGAGTTGGGGTGGGACAGGACCCAGGCAGTGCAGTTTTGGATGAGCTGGAGTTGGGGCGGGACAGGACCCAGGCAGTAGAGTTTTGGATGAGCTGGCGTTGGGGTGCGACAGGACACAGGCAGTAGATATTTGGATAAGCTGGAGTTGGGTTGGGATAGTACACAGGCAGTAGAGTTTTGGATGACTGGCGTTGGGGTGGGACAGGACACAGGCAGTCGTGTTTTGGATAAGCTGGAGTTGGGGTGGGACAGGACCCAGGCAGTAGAGTTTTGGATGAGCTGGTGAGGGGGCGGTACAGGAAACAGGCAGTAGAGTTTTGGATGACTGGAGTTGGGCCGGGATAGGACCCAGGCAGCAGAGTTTTGGATAAGCTGGAGTTGGGGTGGGACAGGACACAGGCAGTAGAGTTTTGGATGACTGGAGTTGGGGTGGGACAGGACACAGGCAGTAGAGTTTTGGATGACTGGAGTTGGGGTGGAACAGGACACAGGCAGTAGATTTTTGGATGACTGGAGTTGGGGTGAGACATGACCCAGGCAGCAGAGTTTTGGATGAGCTGGAGTTGGGGCGGGACAGGACACAGGCAGTAGAGTTTTGGTGACTGGAGTTGGGGCGGGACAGGACCCAGGCAGTGGAGTTTTGGATGGCTGGAGTTGGGGTGGGATAGGACACAGGCAGTAGAGTTTTGGATGACTGGAGTTGGGGTGGGACAGGACACAGACAGTAGAGTTTTGGATGTGCTGGAGTTGGGGTGGGACAGGACACAGGGGGTAGAGTTTTGGATGAGCTGGAGTTGGGGTGGGACAGGACACAGGCAGTAGAGTTTTGGATAAGTTGGAGTTCGGTTGGGATAGGACACAGGCAGTAGAGTTTTGGATGACTGGCGTTGGGGTGGGACAGGACCCAGGCCGTATTGTTTTGGATAAGCTGGAGTTGGGGCGGGACAGGACACAGGCAGTAGAGTTTTGGATGACTGGAGTTGGGGTGGGACAGGACACAGGCAGTAGAGTTTTGGATGACTGGAGTTGGGGTGGGACAGGACCCAGGCAGTACAGTTTTGAATGAGCTGGAGTTGGGGCGGGACAGGACCCAGGCAGTAGAGTTTTGGATGAGCTGGCGTTGGGGTGGGACAGGACACAGGCAGTAGAGATTTGGATAAGCTGGAGTTGGGTTGGGATAGGACACAGGCAGTAGAGTTTTGGATGACTGGAGTTGGGGTGGGACAGGACCCAGGCAGTACAGTTTTGGATGAGCTGGAGTTGGGGCGGGATAGGACACAGGCAGCAGAGTTTTGGATGACTGGTGTTGGGGTGGAACAGGACACAGGCAGTAGATTTTTGGATGACTGGAGTTGGGGTGAGACATGACCCAGGCAGTAGAGTTTTGGATGAGCTGGAGTTGGGGCGGGACAGGACACAGGCAGTAGAGTTTTGGTTAAGCTGGAGTTGGGGTGGGACAGGACACAGGCAGTAGAGTTTTGGATGACTGGAGTTTGGGTGGGACAGGACACAGGCAGCAGAGTTTTGGATGACTGGAGTGGGGGCGGGACAGGACCCAGGCAGCAGAGTTTTGGATGAGCTGGAGTTGGGGTGGGGCAGGACACAGGCAGTAGAGTTTTGGATAAGCTGGAGTTGGGGTGGGACAGGACACAGGCAGTAGAGTTTTGGATGACTGGAGTTGGGATGGGATAGGACACAGGCAGTAGAGTTTTGGATGACTGGAGTTGGGGTGGGACAGGACACAGGCAGTAGACTTTTGGATGAGCTGGAGTTGCGGTGGGACAGGACACAGGCAACAGAGTTTTGGATGAATGGATTTGGGGTGGGACAGGACTCAAGCAGTAGAGATTTGGATGAGCTGGAGTTGGGGTGGGACAGGAGACAGGCAGTAGAGTTTTGGATGACTGGAGTTGGGGTGGGACAGGACACAGGCAGTAGAGTTTTGGATGACTGGTGTTGGGGGGGAACAGGACACAGGCAGTAGATTTTTGGATGACTGGAGTTGGGGTGAGACATGACCCAGGCAGTAGAGTTTTGGATGAGCTGGAGTTGGGGCGGGACAGGACACAGGCAGTAGAGTTTTGGTTAAGCTGGAGTTGGGGTGGGACAGGACACAGGCAGTAGAGTTTTGGATGACTGGAGTTGGGGTGGGACAGGACAAAGGCAGTAGAGTTTTGGTGACTGGAGTTGGGGCGGGACAGGACCCAGGCAGTAGAGTTTTGGATGGCTGGAGTTGGGGTGGGATAGGACACAGGCAGTAGAGTTTTGGATGACTGGAGTTGGGTTGGGACAGGACCCAGGCAGTAGAGTTTTGGATGAGATGGAGTTGGGGTGGGACAGGACACAGGCAGTAGAGTTTTGGTTAAGTTGGAGTTCGGTTGGGATAGGACACAGGCAGTAGAGTTTTGGATGACTGGCGTTGGGGTGGGACAGGACCCAGGCAGTAGTGTTTTGGATAAGCTTGAGTTGGGGCGGGACAGGACACAGGCAGTAGAGTTTTGGATGACTGGAGTTGGGGTGGGACAGGACACAGGCAGTAGAGTTTTGGATGACTGGAGTTGGGGTGGGACAGGACCCAGGCAGTACAGTTTTGAATGAGCTGGAGTTGGGGCGGGACAGGACTCAGGCAGTAGAGTTTTGGATGAGCTGGCGTTGGGGTGGGACAGGACACAGGCAGTAGAGATTTGGATAAGCTGGAGTTGGGTTGGGATAGGACACAGGCAGTAGAGTTTTGGATGACTGGAGTTGGGGTGGGACAGGACCCAGGCAGTACAGTTTTGGATGAGCTGGAGTTGGGGCGGGATAGGACACAGGCAGCAGAGTTTTGGATGACTGGAGTTGGGGTGGGACAGGACCCAGGCAGTAGAGTTTTGGATGAGCTGGAGAGGGGGCGGTACAGGAAACAGGCAGTAGAGTTTTGGATGACTGGAGTTGGGCCGGGATAGGACCCAGGCAGCAGAGTTTTGGATAAGCTGGAGTTGGGGTGGGACAGGACACAGGCAGTAGAGTTTTGGATGACTGGAGTTGGGGTGGGACAGGACACAGGCAGTAGAGTTTTGGATGACTGGTGTTGAGGTGGAACAGGACACAGGCAGTAGATTTTTGGATGACTGGAGTTGGGGTGAGACATGACCCAGGCAGTAGAGTTTTGGATGAGCTGGAGTTGGGGCGGGACAGGACACAGGCAGTAGAGTTTTGGTTAAGCTGGAGTTGGGGTGGGACAGGACACAGACAGTAGAGTTTTGGATGACTGGAGTTTGGGTGGGACAGGACACAGGCAGCAGAGTTTTGGATGACTGGAGTGGGGGCGGGACAGGACCCAGGCAGCAGAGTTTTGGATGAGCTGGAGTTGGGGTGGGACAGGACACAGGCAGTAGAGTTTTGGATAAGCTGGAGTTGGGGTGGGACAGGACACAGGCAGTAGAGTTTTGGATGACTGGAGTTGGGATGGGATAGGACAGAGGCAGTAGAGTTTTGGATGACTGGAGTTGGGGTGGGACAGGACACAGGCAGCAGACTTTTGGATGAGCTGGAGTTGCGGTGGGACAGGACACAGGCAACAGAGTTTTGGATGAATGGATTTGGCGTGGGACAGGACCCAGGCAGTAGAGATTTGGATGAGCTAGAGTTGGGGCGGGACAGGACACAGGCAGTAAAGTTTTGGATTAGCTGGAGTTGGGGCGGGACAGGACCCAGGCAGTCGAGGTTTGGATGAGCTGGAGTTGGGGCGGGGCAGGACCCAGGCAGTAGAGTTTTGGATGACTGGAGTTGGGGTGGGACAGGACCCAGGCAGTAGAGTTTTGGATGATTGGAGTTGGGCCGGGACAGGACACAGGCATTAGGGTTTTGGATAAGCTGGAGTTGGGGTGGGACAGGACACAGGCAGTAGAGATTTGGATGACTGGAGTTGGGGTGGGACAGGACCCAGGCAGTAGAGTTTTGGATGACTGGAGTTGGGGTGCGACAGGACACAGGCAGTAGAGTTTTGGATGACTGGAGTTGAGCCGGGATAGGACACAGGCAGTAGAGTTTTGGATGACTGGAGTTGGGGTGGGATAGGACACAGGCAGTAGAGTTTTGGATGACTGGAGTTGGGGCAGAACAGGACCCAGGCTGTAGGGTTTTGGATGACTGGAGTTGGGGTGGGACAGGACACAGGCAGTAGAGTTTTGGATGAGCTGGAGTTGGGGCGGGATAGGAGTCAGGCAGTAGAATTTTGGATGAGCTGGAGTTGGGGTGGGACAGGACCCAGGCAGTAGAGTTTTGGATGACTGGAGTTGGGGTGGGACAGGACCCAGGCAGTAGAATTTTGGATGACTGGAGTTGGGGTGGGACAGGACACAGGCAGTAGTGTTTTGGATAAGCTGGAGTTGGGGTGGGACAGGACACAGGCAGTAGAGTTTTGGATGACTGGAGTTGGGGCAGGACAGGACCCAGGCAGTAGAGTTTTCGATGACTGGAGTTGGGGTGGGACAGGACCCAGGCAGTACAGTTTTGGATGAGCTGGAGTTGGGGCGGGATAGGACACAGGCAGTAGAGTTTTGGATGACTGGAGTTGGGGTGGGACAGGACACAGGCAGCAGAGTTTTGGATGACTGGAGTTCGGGTGGGACAGGACCCAGGCAGTAGAGTTTTGGATGAGCTGGAGTGGGGGCGGGACAGGACACAGGCAGTAGAGTTTTGGATAAGCTGGAGTTGGGGTGGGACAGGACACAGGCAGTAGAGTATTGGATGACTGGAGTTGGGGTGGCACAGGACCCAGGCAGTAGAGTTTTGGATGACTTGAGTTGGGGTGGGATAGGACACAGGCAGTAGAGTTCTGGATGACTGGAGTTGGGGTGGGACAGGACACAGACAGTAGAGTTTTGGATGTGCTGAAGTTGGGGTGGGACAGGACACAGGGGGTAGAGTTTTGGATGACTGGAGTTGGGGTGGGACAGGACACAGGCAGTAGAGTTTTGGATAAGCTGGAGTTGGGTTGGGACAGGACCCAGGCAGTAGGGTTTTGGATGAGCTGGAGTTGGGGCGGGACAGGACCCAGGCAGTAGAGTTTTGGATGAGCTGGCGTTGGGGTGGGACAGGACACAGGCAGTAGACATTTGGATAAACTGGAGTTGGGTTGGGATAGGACACAGGCAGTAGAGTTTTGGATGACTGGCGTTGGGGTGGGACAGGACCCATGCAGTAGAGTTTTGGATGACTGGAGTTGAGCCGGGATAGGACACAGGCAGTAGAGTTTTGGATGACTGGAGTTGGGGTGGGATAGGACACAGGCAGTAGAGTTTTGGATGACTGGAGTTGGGGTCGGACAGGACCCAGGCATTAGAGTTTTGTATGACTGGAGTTGGGGTGGGACAGGACACAGGCAGTAGTGTTTTGGATAAGCTGGAGTTGGGGTGGGACAGGACACAGGCAGTAGAGTTTTGGATGACTGGAGTTGGGGCAGGACAGGACCCAGGCTGTAGGGTTTTGGATGACTGGAGTTGGGGTGGGACAGGACACAGGCAGTAGAGTTTTGGATGAGCTGGAGTTGGGGCGGGATAGGAGTCAGGCAGTAGAATTTTGGATGAGCTGGAGTTGGGGTGGGACAGGACCCAGGCAGTAGTGTTTTGGATAAGCTGGAGTTGGGGCGGGACAGGACACAGGCAGTAGAGTTTTGGATGACTGGAGTTGGGGTGGGACAGGACCCAGGCAGTAGAATTTTGGATGACTGGAGTTGGGGTGGGACAGGACACAGGCAGTAGTGTTTTGGATAAGCTGGAGTTGGGGCGGGACAGGACACAGGCAGTAGAGTTTTGGATGACTGGAGTTGGGGTGGGACAGGACCCAGGCAGTAGAGTTTTGGATGAGCTGGAGTGGGGGTGGTACAGGACACAGGCAGTAGAGCTTTGGATGACTGGAGTTGGGGTGGGACAGGACAAAGGCAGTAGAGTTTTGGATGACTGGAGTTGGGGTGGGATAGGACACAAGCAGTAGAGTTTTGGATGACTGGAGTTGGGGTGGGACAGGACCCAGGCAGTAGAGTTTTGGATGACTGGAGTTGAGGTGGGACAGGGCACAAGCAGTAGAGTTTTGGATGACTGGAGTTGGGGTGGGACAGGACACAGGCAGTAGAGTGTTGGATGACTGGAGTTGGGGTGGGACAGGGCCCAGGCAGTAGAGTTTTGGATGACTGGAGTTGTGGTGGGACAGGACCCAGGCAGTAGAGTTTTGGATGAGCTGGAGTTGGGGCGGGACAGGACACAGGCAGAAGAGTTTTGGATAAGCTGGAGTTGGGGTGGGACAGGACACAGGCAGTAGAGTTTTGGATGACTGGAGTTGGGGTGGGACAGGACACAGGCAGTAGAGTTTTGGATAAGCTGGAGTTGTGGTGGGATAGGACACAGGCAGTAGAATTTTGGATGACTGGAGTTGGGGTGGGACTGGACCCAGGCAGTAGAGTTTTGGATGAGCTGGAGTTGGGGCGGGACAGGACCCAGGCAGTAGAGTTTTGGATCAGCTGGAGTTGGGGTGGGACAGGACACAGGCAGTAAAGTTTTGGATAAGCTGGAGTTGGGTTGGGATAGGACACAGGCAGTAGAGTTTTGGACGACTGGAGTTGGGGTGGGACAGGACCCAGGCAGTAGAGTTTTGGATAAGCTGGAGTTGTGTTGGGATAGGACACAGGCAGTAGAGTTTTGGATGACTGGCGTAGGGGTGGGACAGGACCCAGGCAGTAGTGTTTTGGATAAGCTGGAGTTGGGGCGGGACAGGACACAGGCAGTAGAGTTTTGGATGACTGGAGTTGGGGTGGGACAGGACCCAGGCAGTAGAATTTTGGATGACTGGAGTTGGGGTGGGACAGGACACAGGCAGTGGTGTTTTGGATAAGCTGGAGTTGGGGTGGGACAGGACACAGGCAGTAGAGTTTTGGATGACTGGAGTTGGGGCGGGACAGGACCCAGGCAGTAGAGTTTTGGATGACTGGAGTTGGGGTGGGACAGGACCCAGGCAGTACAGTTTTGGATGAGCTGGAGTTGGGGCGGGATAGGACACAGGCAGTAGAGTTTTGGATGACTGGAGTTGGGGTGGGACAGGACACAGGCAGCAGAGTTTTGGATGACTGGAGTTCGGGTGGGACAGGACCCAGGCAGTAGAGTTTTGGATGAGCTGGAGTGGGGGCGGGACAGGACACAGGCAGTAGAGTTGTGGACAAGCTGGAGTTGGGGTGGGACAGGACACAAGCAGTAGAGTATTGGATGACTGGAGTTGGGGTGGCACAGGACCCAGGCAGTAGAGTTTTGGATGACTTGAGTTGGGGTGGGATAGGACACAGGCAGTAGAGTTTTGGATGACTGGAGTTGGGGTGGGACAGGACACAGACAGCAGAGTTTTGGATGTGCTGGAGTTGGGGTGGGACAGGACACAGGCAGTAGAGCTTTGGATGACTGGAGTTGGGGTGGGACAGGACACAGGCAGTAGAGTTTTGGATAAGCTGGAGTTGGGTTGGGACAGGACCCAGGCAGTAGGGTTTTGGATGAGCTGGCGTTGGGGTGGGACAGGACACAGGCAGTGGAGATTTGGATAAGCTGGAGTTGGGTTGGGATAGGACACAGGCAGTAGAGTTTTGGATGACTGGCGTTGGGGTGGGACAGGATCCATGCAGTAGTGTTTTGGATGACTGGAGTTGGGGTGGGACAGGACACAGGCAGTAGTGTTTTGGATAAGCTGGAGTTGGGGTGGGACAGGACACAGGCAGTAGAGCTTTGGATGACTGGAGTTGGGGTGGGACAGGACCCAGGCAGTACAGTTTTGGATGAGCTGGAGTTGGGGCGGGATAGGACACAGGCAGCAGAGTTTTGGATGACTGGAGTTGGGGTGGGACAGGACCCAGGCAGTAGAGTTTTGGATGAGCTGGAGAGGGGGCGGTACAGGAAAGAGGCAGTAGAGTTTTGGATGACTGGCGTTGGGCCGGGATAGGACCCAGGCAGCAGAGTTTTGGATAAGCTGGAGTTGGGGTGGGACAGGACACAGGCAGTAGAGTTTTGGATGACTGGAGTTTGGGTGGGACAGGACACAGGCAGTAGAGTTTTGGATGACTGGAGTTGGGGTGGAACAGGACACAGGCAGTAGATTTTTGGATGACTGGAGTTGGGGTGAGACTTGACCCAGGCAGTAGAGTTTTGGATGAGCTGGAGTTGGGGCGGGACAGGACACAGGCAGTAGAGTTTCGGTTCAGCTGGAGTTGGGGTGGGACAGGACACAGGCAGTAGAGTTTTGGATGACTGGAGTTGGGGTGGGACAGGACAAAGGCAGTAGAGTTTTGGTGACTGGAGTTGGGGCGGGACAGGACCCAGGCAGTAGAGTTTTGGATGGCTGGAGTTGGGGTGGGATAGGACACAGGCAGTAGAGTTTTGGATGACTGGAGTTGGGGTGGGACAGGACACAGACAGTAGAGTTTTGGATGTGCTGGAATTGGGGTGGGACAGGACACAGGCAGTAGAGTTTTGGATGACTGGAGTTGGGGTGGGACAGGACACAGGCAGTAGAGTTTTGGATAAGCTGGAGTTGGGTTGGGACAGGACCCAGGCAGTAGAGTTTTGGATGAGCTGGAGTTCGGCCGGGACAGGACCCAGGCAGTAGAGTTTTGGATGAGCTGGAGTTGGGGTGGGACAGGACACAGGCAGTAGAGTTTTGGATAAGCTGGAGTTGGGTTGGGATAGGACACAGGCAGTAGAGTTTTGGATGACTGGCGTTGGGGTGGGACAGGACCCAGGCAGTAGTGTTTTGGATAAGCTGGAGTTGGGGCGGGACAGGACACAGGCAGTAGAGTTTTGGATGACTGGAGTTGGGGTGGGACAGGACACAGGCAGTAGAGTTTTGGATGACTGGAGTTGGGGTGGGACAGGACCCAGGCAGTACAGTTTTGAATGAGCTGGAGTTGGGGCGGGACAGGACCCAGGCAGTAGAGTTTTGGATGAGCTGGCGTTGGGGTGGGACAGGACACAGGCAGTAGAGATTTGGATAAGCTGGAGTTGGGTTGGGATAGGACACAGGCAGTAGAGTTTTGGATGACTGGCGTTGGGGTGGGACAGGACACAGGCAGTCGTGTTTTGGATAAGCTGGAGTTGGGGTGGGACAGGACACAGGCAGTAGAGTTTTGGATGACTGGAGTTGGGGTGGGACAGGACCCAGGCAGTGCAGTTTTGGATGAGCTGGAGTTGGGGCGGGACAGGACCCAGGCAGTAGAGTTTTGGATGAGCTGGCGTTGGGGTGCGACAGGACACAGGCAGTAGATATTTGGATAAGCTGGAGTTGGGTTGGGATAGTACACAGGCAGTAGAGTTTTGGATGACTGGCGTTGGGGTGGGACAGGACACAGGCAGTCGTGTTTTGGATAAGCTGGAGTTGGGGTGGGACAGGACCCAGGCAGTAGAGTTTTGGATGAGCTGGTGAGGGGGCGGTACAGGAAACAGGCAGTAGAGTTTTGGATGACTGGAGTTGGGCCGGGATAGGACCCAGGCAGCAGAGTTTTGGATAAGCTGGAGTTGGGGTGGGACAGGACACAGGCAGTAGAGTTTTGGATGACTGGAGTTGGGGTGGGACAGGACACAGGCAGTAGAGTTTTGGATGACTGGAGTTGGGGTGGAACAGGACACAGGCAGTAGATTTTTGGATGACTGGAGTTGGGGTGAGACATGACCCAGGCAGCAGAGTTTTGGATGAGCTGGAGTTGGGGCGGGACAGGACACAGGCAGTAGAGTTTTGGTGACTGGAGTTGGGGCGGGACAGGACCCAGGCAGTGGAGTTTTGGATGGCTGGAGTTGGGGTGGGATAGGACACAGGCAGTAGAGTTTTGGATGACTGGAGTTGGGGTGGGACAGGACACAGACAGTAGAGTTTTGGATGTGCTGGAGTTGGGGTGGGACAGGACACAGGGGGTAGAGTTTTGGATGAGCTGGAGTTGGGGTGGGACAGGACACAGGCAGTAGAGTTTTGGATAAGTTGGAGTTCGGTTGGGATAGGACACAGGCAGTAGAGTTTTGGATGACTGGCGTTGGGGTGGGACAGGACCCAGGCCGTATTGTTTTGGATAAGCTGGAGTTGGGGCGGGACAGGACACAGGCAGTAGAGTTTTGGATGACTGGAGTTGGGGTGGGACAGGACACAGGCAGTAGAGTTTTGGATGACTGGAGTTGGGGTGGGACAGGACCCAGGCAGTACAGTTTTGAATGAGCTGGAGTTGGGGCGGGACAGGACCCAGGCAGTAGAGTTTTGGATGAGCTGGCGTTGGGGTGGGACAGGACACAGGCAGTAGAGATTTGGATAAGCTGGAGTTGGGTTGGGATAGGACACAGGCAGTAGAGTTTTGGATGACTGGAGTTGGGGTGGGACAGGACCCAGGCAGTACAGTTTTGGATGAGCTGGAGTTGGGGCGGGATAGGACACAGGCAGCAGAGTTTTGGATGACTGGTGTTGGGGTGGAACAGGACACAGGCAGTAGATTTTTGGATGACTGGAGTTGGGGTGAGACATGACCCAGGCAGTAGAGTTTTGGATGAGCTGGAGTTGGGGCGGGACAGGACACAGGCAGTAGAGTTTTGGTTAAGCTGGAGTTGGGGTGGGACAGGACACAGGCAGTAGAGTTTTGGATGACTGGAGTTTGGGTGGGACAGGACACAGGCAGCAGAGTTTTGGATGACTGGAGTGGGGGCGGGACAGGACCCAGGCAGCAGAGTTTTGGATGAGCTGGAGTTGGGGTGGGGCAGGACACAGGCAGTAGAGTTTTGGATAAGCTGGAGTTGGGGTGGGACAGGACACAGGCAGTAGAGTTTTGGATGACTGGAGTTGGGATGGGATAGGACACAGGCAGTAGAGTTTTGGATGACTGGAGTTGGGGTGGGACAGGACACAGGCAGTAGACTTTTGGATGAGCTGGAGTTGCGGTGGGACAGGACACAGGCAACAGAGTTTTGGATGAATGGATTTGGGGTGGGACAGGACTCAAGCAGTAGAGATTTGGATGAGCTGGAGTTGGGGTGGGACAGGAGACAGGCAGTAGAGTTTTGGATGACTGGAGTTGGGGTGGGACAGGACACAGGCAGTAGAGTTTTGGATGACTGGTGTTGGGGGGGAACAGGACACAGGCAGTAGATTTTTGGATGACTGGAGTTGGGGTGAGACATGACCCAGGCAGTAGAGTTTTGGATGAGCTGGAGTTGGGGCGGGACAGGACACAGGCAGTAGAGTTTTGGTTAAGCTGGAGTTGGGGTGGGACAGGACACAGGCAGTAGAGTTTTGGATGACTGGAGTTGGGGTGGGACAGGACAAAGGCAGTAGAGTTTTGGTGACTGGAGTTGGGGCGGGACAGGACCCAGGCAGTAGAGTTTTGGATGGCTGGAGTTGGGGTGGGATAGGACACAGGCAGTAGAGTTTTGGATGACTGGAGTTGGGTTGGGACAGGACCCAGGCAGTAGAGTTTTGGATGAGATGGAGTTGGGGTGGGACAGGACACAGGCAGTAGAGTTTTGGTTAAGTTGGAGTTCGGTTGGGATAGGACACAGGCAGTAGAGTTTTGGATGACTGGCGTTGGGGTGGGACAGGACCCAGGCAGTAGTGTTTTGGATAAGCTTGAGTTGGGGCGGGACAGGACACAGGCAGTAGAGTTTTGGATGACTGGAGTTGGGGTGGGACAGGACACAGGCAGTAGAGTTTTGGATGACTGGAGTTGGGGTGGGACAGGACCCAGGCAGTACAGTTTTGAATGAGCTGGAGTTGGGGCGGGACAGGACTCAGGCAGTAGAGTTTTGGATGAGCTGGCGTTGGGGTGGGACAGGACACGGGCAGTAGAGATTTGGATAAGCTGGAGTTGGGTTGGGATAGGACACAGGCAGTAGAGTTTTGGATGACTGGAGTTGGGGTGGGACAGGACCCAGGCAGTACAGTTTTGGATGAGCTGGAGTTGGGGCGGGATAGGACACAGGCAGCAGAGTTTTGGATGACTGGAGTTGGGGTGGGACAGGACCCAGGCAGTAGAGTTTTGGATGAGCTGGAGAGGGGGCGGTACAGGAAACAGGCAGTAGAGTTTTGGATGACTGGAGTTGGGCCGGGATAGGACCCAGGCAGCAGAGTTTTGGATAAGCTGGAGTTGGGGTGGGACAGGACACAGGCAGTAGAGTTTTGGATGACTGGAGTTGGGGTGGGACAGGACACAGGCAGTAGAGTTTTGGATGACTGGTGTTGAGGTGGAACAGGACACAGGCAGTAGATTTTTGGATGACTGGAGTTGGGGTGAGACATGACCCAGGCAGTAGAGTTTTGGATGAGCTGGAGTTGGGGCGGGACAGGACACAGGCAGTAGAGTTTTGGTTAAGCTGGAGTTGGGGTGGGACAGGACACAGACAGTAGAGTTTTGGATGACTGGAGTTTGGGTGGGACAGGACACAGGCAGCAGAGTTTTGGATGACTGGAGTGGGGGCGGGACAGGACCCAGGCAGCAGAGTTTTGGATGAGCTGGAGTTGGGGTGGGACAGGACACAGGCAGTAGAGTTTTGGATAAGCTGGAGTTGGGGTGGGACAGGACACAGGCAGTAGAGTTTTGGATGACTGGAGTTGGGATGGGATAGGACAGAGGCAGTAGAGTTTTGGATGACTGGAGTTGGGGTGGGACAGGACACAGGCAGCAGACTTTTGGATGAGCTGGAGTTGCGGTGGGACAGGACACAGGCAACAGAGTTTTGGATGAATGGATTTGGCGTGGGACAGGACCCAGGCAGTAGAGATTTGGATGAGCTAGAGTTGGGGCGGGACAGGACACAGGCAGTAAAGTTTTGGATTAGCTGGAGTTGGGGCGGGACAGGACCCAGGCAGTCGAGGTTTGGATGAGCTGGAGTTGGGGCGGGGCAGGACCCAGGCAGTAGAGTTTTGGATGACTGGAGTTGGGGTGGGACAGGACCCAGGCAGTAGAGTTTTGGATGATTGGAGTTGGGCCGGGACAGGACACAGGCATTAGGGTTTTGGATAAGCTGGAGTTGGGGTGGGACAGGACACAGGCAGTAGAGATTTGGATGACTGGAGTTGGGGTGGGACAGGACCCAGGCAGTAGAGTTTTGGATGACTGGAGTTGGGGTGCGACAGGACACAGGCAGTAGAGTTTTGGATGACTGGAGTTGAGCCGGGATAGGACACAGGCAGTAGAGTTTTGGATGACTGGAGTTGGGGTGGGATAGGACACAGGCAGTAGAGTTTTGGATGACTGGAGTTGGGGCAGAACAGGACCCAGGCTGTAGGGTTTTGGATGACTGGAGTTGGGGTGGGACAGGACACAGGCAGTAGAGTTTTGGATGAGCTGGAGTTGGGGCGGGATAGGAGTCAGGCAGTAGAATTTTGGATGAGCTGGAGTTGGGGTGGGACAGGACCCAGGCAGTAGTGTTTTGGATAAGCTGGAGTTGGGGCGGGACAGGACACAGGCAGTAGAGTTTTGGATGACTGGAGTTGGGGTGGGACAGGACCCAGGCAGTAGAATTTTGGATGACTGGAGTTGGGGTGGGACAGGACACAGGCAGTAGTGTTTTGGATAAGCTGGAGTTGGGGTGGGACAGGACACAGGCAGTAGAGTTTTGGATGACTGGAGTTGGGGCAGGACAGGACCCAGGCAGTAGAGTTTTCGATGACTGGAGTTGGGGTGGGACAGGACCCAGGCAGTACAGTTTTGGATGAGCTGGAGTTGGGGCGGGATAGGACACAGGCAGTAGAGTTTTGGATGACTGGAGTTGGGGTGGGACAGGACACAGGCAGCAGAGTTTTGGATGACTGGAGTTCGGGTGGGACAGGACCCAGGCAGTAGAGTTTTGGATGAGCTGGAGTGGGGGCGGGACAGGACACAGGCAGTAGAGTTTTGGATAAGCTGGAGTTGGGGTGGGACAGGACACAGGCAGTAGAGTATTGGATGACTGGAGTTGGGGTGGCACAGGACCCAGGCAGTAGAGTTTTGGATGACTTGAGTTGGGGTGGGATAGGACACAGGCAGTAGAGTTCTGGATGACTGGAGTTGGGGTGGGACAGGACACAGACAGTAGAGTTTTGGATGTGCTGAAGTTGGGGTGGGACAGGACACAGGGGGTAGAGTTTTGGATGACTGGAGTTGGGGTGGGACAGGACACAGGCAGTAGAGTTTTGGATAAGCTGGAGTTGGGTTGGGACAGGACCCAGGCAGTAGGGTTTTGGATGAGCTGGAGTTGGGGCGGGACAGGACCCAGGCAGTAGAGTTTTGGATGAGCTGGCGTTGGGGTGGGACAGGACACAGGCAGTAGACATTTGGATAAACTGGAGTTGGGTTGGGATAGGACACAGGCAGTAGAGTTTTGGATGACTGGCGTTGGGGTGGGACAGGACCCATGCAGTAGAGTTTTGGATGACTGGAGTTGAGCCGGGATAGGACACAGGCAGTAGAGTTTTGGATGACTGGAGTTGGGGTGGGATAGGACACAGGCAGTAGAGTTTTGGATGACTGGAGTTGGGGTCGGACAGGACCCAGGCATTAGAGTTTTGTATGACTGGAGTTGGGGTGGGACAGGACACAGGCAGTAGTGTTTTGGATAAGCTGGAGTTGGGGTGGGACAGGACACAGGCAGTAGAGTTTTGGATGACTGGAGTTGGGGCAGGACAGGACCCAGGCTGTAGGGTTTTGGATGACTGGAGTTGGGGTGGGACAGGACACAGGCAGTAGAGTTTTGGATGAGCTGGAGTTGGGGCGGGATAGGAGTCAGGCAGTAGAATTTTGGATGAGCTGGAGTTGGGGTGGGACAGGACCCAGGCAGTAGTGTTTTGGATAAGCTGGAGTTGGGGCGGGACAGGACACAGGCAGTAGAGTTTTGGATGACTGGAGTTGGGGTGGGACAGGACCCAGGCAGTAGAATTTTGGATGACTGGAGTTGGGGTGGGACAGGACACAGGCAGTAGTGTTTTGGATAAGCTGGAGTTGGGGCGGGACAGGACACAGGCAGTAGAGTTTTGGATGACTGGAGTTGGGGTGGGACAGGACACAGGCAGTAGAGTTTTGGATGACTGGAGTTGGGGTGGGACAGGACCCAGGCAGTACAGTTTTGAATGAGCTGGAGTTGGGGCGGGACAGGACTCAGGCAGTAGAGTTTTGGATGAGCTGGCGTTGGGGTGGGACAGGACACAGGCAGTAGAGATTTGGATAAGCTGGAGTTGGGTTGGGATAGGACACAGGCAGTAGAGTTTTGGATGACTGGAGTTGGGGTGGGACAGGACCCAGGCAGTACAGTTTTGGATGAGCTGGAGTTGGGGCGGGATAGGACACAGGCAGCAGAGTTTTGGATGACTGGAGTTGGGGTGGGACAGGACCCAGGCAGTAGAGTTTTGGATGAGCTGGAGAGGGGGCGGTACAGGAAACAGGCAGTAGAGTTTTGGATGACTGGAGTTGGGCCGGGATAGGACCCAGGCAGCAGAGTTTTGGATAAGCTGGAGTTGGGGTGGGACAGGACACAGGCAGTAGAGTTTTGGATGACTGGAGTTGGGGTGGGACAGGACACAGGCAGTAGAGTTTTGGATGACTGGTGTTGAGGTGGAACAGGACACAGGCAGTAGATTTTTGGATGACTGGAGTTGGGGTGAGACATGACCCAGGCAGTAGAGTTTTGGATGAGCTGGAGTTGGGGCGGGACAGGACACAGGCAGTAGAGTTTTGGTTAAGCTGGAGTTGGGGTGGGACAGGACACAGGCAGTAGAGTTTTGGATGACTGGAGTTTGGGTGGGACAGGACACAGGCAGCAGAGTTTTGGATGACTGGAGTGGGGGCGGGACAGGACCCAGGCAGCAGAGTTTTGGATGAGCTGGAGTTGGGGTGGGACAGGACACAGGCAGTAGAGTTTTGGATAAGCTGGAGTTGGGGTGGGACAGGACACAGGCAGTAGAGTTTTGGATGACTGGAGTTGGGATGGGATAGGACAGAGGCAGTAGAGTTTTGGATGACTGGAGTTGGGGTGGGACAGGACACAGGCAGCAGACTTTTGGATGAGCTGGAGTTGCGGTGGGACAGGACACAGGCAACAGAGTTTTGGATGAATGGATTTGGCGTGGGACAGGACCCAGGCAGTAGAGATTTGGATGAGCTAGAGTTGGGGCGGGACAGGACACAGGCAGTAAAGTTTTGGATTAGCTGGAGTTGGGGCGGGACAGGACCCAGGCAGTCGAGGTTTGGATGAGCTGGAGTTGGGGCGGGGCAGGACCCAGGCAGTAGAGTTTTGGATGACTGGAGTTGGGGTGGGACAGGACCCAGGCAGTAGAGTTTTGGATGATTGGAGTTGGGCCGGGACAGGACACAGGCATTAGGGTTTTGGATAAGCTGGAGTTGGGGTGGGACAGGACACAGGCAGTAGAGATTTGGATGACTGGAGTTGGGGTGGGACAGGACCCAGGCAGTAGAGTTTTGGATGACTGGAGTTGGGGTGCGACAGGACACAGGCAGTAGAGTTTTGGATGACTGGAGTTGAGCCGGGATAGGACACAGGCAGTAGAGTTTTGGATGACTGGAGTTGGGGTGGGATAGGACACAGGCAGTAGAGTTTTGGATGACTGGAGTTGGGGCAGAACAGGACCCAGGCTGTAGGGTTTTGGATGACTGGAGTTGGGGTGGGACAGGACACAGGCAGTAGAGTTTTGGATGAGCTGGAGTTGGGGCGGGATAGGAGTCAGGCAGTAGAATTTTGGATGAGCTGGAGTTGGGGTGGGACAGGACCCAGGCAGTAGTGTTTTGGATAAGCTGGAGTTGGGGCGGGACAGGACACAGGCAGTAGAGTTTTGGATGACTGGAGTTGGGGTGGGACAGGACCCAGGCAGTAGAATTTTGGATGACTGGAGTTGGGGTGGGACAGGACACAGGCAGTAGTGTTTTGGATAAGCTGGAGTTGGGGTGGGACAGGACACAGGCAGTAGAGTTTTGGATGACTGGAGTTGGGGCGGGACAGGACCCAGGCAGTAGAGTTTTGGATGACTGGAGTTGGGGTGGGACAGGACCCAGGCAGTACAGTTTTGGATGAGCTGGAGTTGGGGCGGGATAGGACACAGGCAGTAGAGTTTTGGATGACTGGAGTTGGGGTGGGACAGGACACAGGCAGCAGAGTTTTGGATGACTGGAGTTCGGGTGGGACAGGACCCAGGCAGTAGAGTTTTGGATGAGCTGGAGTGGGGGCGGGACAGGACACAGGCAGTAGAGTTTTGGATAAGCTGGAGTTGGGGTGGGACAGGACACAGGCAGTAGAGTATTGGATGACTGGAGTTGGGGTGGCACAGGACCCAGGCAGTAGAGTTTTGGATGACTTGAGTTGGGGTGGGATAGGACACAGGCAGTAGAGTTTTGGATGACTGGAGTTGGGGTGGGACAGGACACAGACAGTAGAGTTTTGGATGTGCTGGAGTTGGGGTGGGACAGGACACAGGGGGTAGAGTTTTGGATGACTGGAGTTGGGGTGGGACAGGACACAGGCAGTAGAGTTTTGGATAAGCTGGAGTTGGGTTGGGACAGGACCCAGGCAGTAGGGTTTTGGATGAGCTGGAGTTGGGGTGGGACAGGACCCAGGCAGTAGAGTTTTGGATGAGCTGGCGTTGGGGTGGGACAGGACACAGGCAGTAGACATTTGGATAAGCTGGAGTTGGGTTGGGATAGGACACAGGCAGTAGAGTTTTGGATGACTGGCGTTGGGGTGGGACAGGACCCATGCAGTAGAGTTTTGGATGACTGGAGTTGAGCCGGGATAGGACACAGGCAGTAGAGTTTTGGATGACTGGAGTTGGGGTGGGATAGGACACAGGCAGTAGAGTTTTGGATGACTGGAGTTGGGGTCGGACAGGACCCAGGCATTAGAGTTTTGTATGACTGGAGTTGGGGTGGGACAGGACACAGGCAGTAGTGTTTTGGATAAGCTGGAGCTGGGGTGGGACAGGACACAGGCAGTAGAGTTTTGGATGACTGGAGTTGGGGCAGGACAGGACCCAGGCTGTAGGGTTTTGGATGACTGGAGTTGGGGTGGGACAGGACACAGGCAGTAGAGTTTTGGATGAGCTGGAGTTGGGGCGGGATAGGAGTCAGGCAGTAGAATTTTGGATGAGCTGGAGTTGGGGTGGGACAGGACCCAGGCAGTAGTGTTTTGGATAAGCTGGAGTTGGGGCGGGACAGGACACAGGCAGTAGAGTTTTGGATGACTGGAGTTGGGGTGGGACAGGACCCAGGCAGTAGAATTTTGGATGACTGGAGTTGGGGTGGGACAGGACACAGGCAGTAGTGTTTTGGATAAGCTGGAGTTGGGGTGGGACAGGACACAGGCAGTAGAGTTTTGGATGACTGGAGTTGGGGCGGGACAGGACCCAGGCAGTAGAGTTTTGGATGACTGGAGTTGGGGTGGGACAGGACCCAGGCAGTACAGTTTTGGATGAGCTGGAGTTGGGGCGGGATAGGACACAGGCAGTAGAGTTTTGGATGAGCTGGAGTTGGGGTGGGACAGGACACATGCAGTAGAGTTTTGGAGAAGCTGGAGTTGGGGTGGGACAGGACACAGGCAGTAGAGTTTTGGATGACTGGAGTTCGGGTGGGACAGGAAACAGGCAGTAGTGTTTTGCATGAGCTGGAGTTGGGGTGGGACAGGACACAGGCACTGGAGTTTTGCATGAGCTGGAGTTGGGGCGGGACAGGACCCAGGCAGTAAAGTTTTGGATGAGCAGGAGTTGGGGTGGGACAGGACCCAGGCAGTAGAGGTTTGGATGAGCTGGAGTTGTGGCGGGACAGGACCCAGGCAGTAGAGTTTTGGATGACTGGAGTTGGGGTGGGACAGGACACAGGCAGTAGAGTTTTGGATGACTGGAGTTGGGGCGGGACAGGACCCAGGCAGTAGAGTTTTCGATGAGTGGAGTTGGGGTGGGACAGGACCCAGGCAGTAGAGTTTTGGATGACTGGAGTTGGGGTGGGACAGGACACAGGCAGTAGAGATTTGGATGACTGGAGTTGGGGTGGGATAGGACACAGGCAGTAGAGTTTTGGATGACTGGAGTTGGGGTGGTCCAGGACCCAGGCAGTAGAGATTTGGATGACTGGAGTTGGGGTGGGACAGGACACAGGCAGTAATGTTTTGGATAAGCTGGAGTTGGGGTGGGACAGGACACAGGCAGTAGAGTTTTGGATAAGCTGGAGTTGGGGCGGGACAGGACACAGGCAGTAGAGTTTTGGATGACTGGAGTTGGGGTGGGACAGGACCTAGGCAGTAGAGTTTTGGATGACTGGAGTTGGGGTGGGACAGGACACAGGCAGTAATGTTTTGGATAAGCTGGAGTTGGGGTGGGACAGGACACAGGCAATAGAGTTTTGGATGACTGATGACTGGAGTTGGGGCGGGACAGGACCCAGGCAGTAGAGTTTTGGATGACCTGAGTTGGGGTGGGACAGGACCAGGCAGTAGAGTTTTGGATGACTGGAGTTGGGTTGGGACAGGACCCAGGCAGTAGAATTTTGGATGTCGGGAGTTGGGGTGGGACAGGACACAGGCAGTAGAGGTTTGGATGACTGGAGTTGGGGTGGGACAGGACCCAGTCAGTAGAGTTTTGGATGAGCTGGAGTTGGGGCGGGACAGGACACAGGCAGTAGAGTTTTCGATGACTGGAGTTGGGCCGGGATAGGACCCAGGCATCAGAGTTTTGGATAAGCTGGAGTTGGGTTGGGACAGGACACAGGCAGTAGAGTTTTGCATGACTGTAGTTGGGGTGGGACAGGACACAGGCAGTAGAGCTTTGGATGACTGGAGTTGGGGTGGGATAGGACACAGGCAGTAGAGTTTTGGATAAGCTGGAGTTGGGGTGGGACAGGACACAGGCAGTAGAGTTTTGGATGACTGGAGTTGGGGTGGGACAGGACACAGGCAGTAGAGTTTTGGATGACTGGAGTTGGGGCGGGACAGGACACAGGCAGTAGAGTTTTGGATGACTGGAGTTAGGGTGGGACAGGAACCAGGCAGTAGAATTTTGGATGACTGGAGTTGCGGTGGGACAGGACACAGGCAGTAGTGTTTTGGATAAGCTGGAGTTAGGGTGGGACAGGACACAGGCAGTAGAGTTTTGGATGACTGGAGTTGGGGTGGGACAGGACACAGGCAGCAGAGTTTTGGATGACTGGAGTTGGGGCGGGACAGGACCCAGGCAGTAGAGTTTTGGATGACTGGAGTTGGGGTGGGACAGGTCCCAGGGAGTACAGTTTTGGATGAGCTGGAGCTGGGGCGGGGTACGACACAGGCAGTAGAGTTTTGGATGACTGGAGTTGGGGTGGGACAGGACACAGGCAGCAGAGTTTTGGATGACTGGAGTTGGGGTGGGACAGGACCCAGGCAGTAGAGTTTTGGATGAGCTGGAGTGGGGGCGGTACAGGACACAGGCAGTAGAGATTTGGATGACTGGAGTTGGGCCGGGATAGGACCCAGGCAGCAGAGTTTTCGATAAGCTGGAGTTGGGGTGGGACAGGACACAGGCAGTAGAGTTTTGGATGACTGGAGTTGGGGTGGGACAGGACACAGGCAGTAGAGTTTTGGATGACTGGAGTTGGGGTGGAACAGGACACAGGCAGTAGATTTTTGGATGACTGGAGTTGGGGTGAGACATGACCCAGGCAGTAGAGTTTTGGATGAGCTGGAGTTGGGGCGGGACAGGACACAGGCAGTAGAGTTTTGGTTAAGCTGGAGTTGGGGTGGGACAGGACACAGGCAGCAGAGTTTTGGATGACTGGAGTTGGGGTGGGAGAGGACAAAGGCAGTAGAGTTTTGGTGACTGGAGTTGGGGCGGGACAGGACCCAGGCAGTGGAGTTTTGGATGGCTGGAGTTGGGGTGGGATAGGACACAGGCAGTAGAGTTTTGGATGACTGGAGTTGGGGTGGGACAGGACACAGACAGTAGAGTTTTGGATGTGCTGGAATTGGGGTGGGACAGGACACAGGCAGTAGAGTTTTGGATGACTGGAGCTGGGGTGGGACAGGACCCAGGCAGTAGAGTTTTGGATGAGCTGGAGTTGGGGCGGGACAGGACCCAGGCAGTAGAGTTTTGGATGAGCTGGAGTTGGGGTGGGACAGGACAAAGGCAGTAGAGTTTTGGATAAGCTGGAGTTGGGTTGGGATAGGACACAGGCAGTAGAGTTTTGGATGACTGGCGTTGGGGTGGGACAGGACCCAGGCAGTAGTGTTTTGGATAAGCTGGAGTTGGGGCGGGATAGGACACAGGCAGTAGAGTTTTGGATGAGCTGGAGTGGGGGTGGGACAGGACACAGGCAGTAGAGTTTTGGATGACTGGAGTTGGGGTGGGACAGGACACAGGCAGTAGAGTTTTGGATGACTGGAGTTCGGGTGGAACAGGACACAGGCAGTAGATTTTTGGATGACTGGAGTTGGGGTGAGACTTGACCCAGGCAGTAGAGTTTTGGATGAGCTGGAGTTGGGGCGGGATAGGACACAGGCAGTAGAGTTTTGGTTAAGCTGGAGTTGGGGTGGGACAGGACACAGGCAGTAGAGTTTTGGATGACTGGAGTTGGGGTGGGACAGGACAAAGGCAGTAGAGTTTTGGTGACTGGAGTTGGGGCGGGACAGGACCCAGGCAGTAGAGTTTTGGATGGCTGGAGTTGGGGTGGGATAGGACACCGGCAGTAGAGTTTTGGATGACTGGAGTTGGGGTGGGACAGGACACAGACAGTAGAGTTTTGGATGTGCTTGAATTGGGGTGGGACAGGACACAGGCAGTAGAGTTTTGGATGACTGGAGTTGGGGTGGGACAGGACACAGGCAGTAGAGTTTTGGATAAGCTGCAGTTGGGTTGGGACAGGACCCAGGCAGTAGAGTTTTGGATGAGCTGGAGTTGGGGCGGGACAGGACCCAGGCAGTAGAGTTTTGGATGAGCTGGAGTTGGGGTGGGACAGGACACAGGCAGTAGAGTTTTGGATAAGCTGGAGTTGGGTTGGGATAGGACACAGGCAGTAGAGTTTTGGATGACTGGCGTTGGTGTGGGACAGGACCCAGGCAGTAGTGTTTTGGATAAGCTGGCGTTGGGGCGGGACAGGACACAGGCAGTAGAGTTTTGGATGACTGGAGTTGGGGTGGGACAGGACACAGGCAGTAGAGTTTTGGATGACTGGAGTTGGGGTGGGACAGGACCCAGGCAGTACAGTTTTGAATGAGCTGGAGTTGGGGCGGGACAGGACCCAGGCAGTAGAGTTTTGGATGAGCTGGCGTTGGGGTGGGACAGGACACAGGCAGTAGAGATTTGGATAAGCTGGAGTTGGGTTGGGATAGGACACAGGCAGTAGAGTTTTGGATGACTGGCTTTGGGGTGGGACAGGACCCATGCAGTAGTGTTTTGGATGACTGGAGTTGGGGTGGGACAGGACACAGGCAGTAGTGTTTTGGATAAGCTGGAGTTGGGGTGGGACAGGACACAGGCAGTAGAGTTTTGGATGACTGGAGTTGGGGTGGGACAGGACCCAGGCAGTACAGTTTTGGATGAGCTGGAGTTGGGGCGGGATAGGACACAGGCAACAGAGTTTTGGATGAATGGATTTGGGGTGGGACAGGACCCAGGCAGTAGAGATTTGGATGAGCTGGAGTTGGGGCGGGACAGGACACAGGCAGTAGAGTTTTGGATGACTGGAGTTGGGGTGGGACAGGACCCAGGCAGCAGAGTTTTGGATGATTGGAGTTGGGCCGGGACAGGACACAGGCATTAGGGTTTTGGATAAGCTGGAGTTGGGGTGGGACAGGACACAGGCAGTAGAGATTTGGATGACTGGAGTTGGGGTGGGACAGGACCCAGGCAGTTGAGTTTTGGATGACTGGAGTTGGGGTGCGACAGGACACAGGCAGTAGAGTTTTGGATGACTGGAGTTGAGCCGGGATAGGACACAGGCAGTAGAGTTTTGGATGACTGGAGTTGGGGTCGGACAGGACCCAGGCATTAGAGTTTTGGATGACTGGAGTTGGGGTGGGACAGGACACAGGCAGTAGTGTTTTGGATAAGCTGGAGTTGGGGTGGGACAGGACACAGGCAGTAGAGTTTTGGATGACTGGAGTTGGGGCAGGACAGGACCCAGGCTGTAGGGTTTTGGATGACTGGAGTTGGGGTGGGACAGGACACAGGCAGTAGAGTTTTGGATGAGCTGGAGTTGGGGCGGGATAGGAGTCAGGCAGTAGAGTTTTGGATGAGCTGGAGTTGGGGTGGGACAGGACCCAGGCAGTAGAGTTTTGGATAAGCTGGAGTTGGGTTGGGATAGGACACAGGCAGTAGAGTTTTGGATGACTGGCGTAGGGGTGGGACAGGACCCAGGCAGTAGTGTTTTGGATAAGCTGGAGTTGGGGCGGGACAGGACACAGGCAGTAGAGTTTTGGATGACTGGAGTTGGGGTGGGACAGGACCCAGGCAGTAGAATTTTGGATGACTGGAGTTGGGGTGGGACAGGACACAGGCAGTAGAGTTTTGGATAAGCTGGAGTTGGGTTGGGATAGGACACAGGCAGTAGAGTTTTGGATGACTGGCGTTGGGGTGGGACAGGACCCAGGCAGTAGTGTTTTGGATAAGCTGGAGTTGGGGCGGGACAGGACACAGGCAGTAGAGTTTTGGATGACTGGAGTTGGGGTGGGACAGGACACAGGCAGTAGAGTTTTGGATGACTGGAGTTGGGGTGGGACAGGACCCAGGCAGTACAGTTTTGAATGAGCTGGAGTTGGGGCGGGACAGGACCCAGGCAGTAGAGTTTTGGATGAGCTGGCGTTGGGGTGGGACAGGACACAGGCAGTAGAGATTTGGATAAGCTGGAGTTGGGTTGGGATAGGACACAGGCAGTAGAGTTTTGGATGACTAGCTTTGGGGTGGGACAGGACCCATGCAGTAGTGTTTTGGATGACTGGAGTTGGGGTGGGACAGGACACAGGCAGTAGTGTTTTGGATAAGCTGGAGTTGGGGTGGGACAGGACACAGGCAGTAGAGTTTTGGATGACTGGAGTTGGGGTGGGACAGGACCCAGGCAGTACAGTTTTGGATGAGCTGGAGTTGGGGCGGGATAGGACACAGGCAGCAGAGTTTTGGATGACTGGAGTTGGGGTGGAACAGGACACAGGCAGTAGAGTTTTGGATGACTGGAGTTGGGGTGGAACAGGACACAGGCAGTAGATTTTTGGATGACTGGAGTTGGGGTGAGACATGACCCAGGCAGTAGAGTTTTGGATGAGCTGGAGTTGGGGCGGGACAGGGCACAGGCAGTAGAGTTTTGGTTAAGCTGGAGTTGGGGTGGGACAGGACACAGGCAGCAGAGTTTTGGATGACTGGAGTTGGGGTGGGACAGGACAAAGGCAGTAGAGTTTTGGTGACTGGAGTTGGGGCGGGATAGGACCCAGGCAGTGGAGTTTTGGATGGCTGGAGTTGGGGTGGGATAGGACACAGGCAGTAGAGTTTTGGATGACTGGAGTTGGGGTGGGACAGGACACAGACAGTAGAGTTTTGGATGTGCTGGAATTGGGGTGGGACAGGACACAGGCAGTAGAGTTTTGGATGACTGGAGCTGGGGTGGGACAGGACCCAGGCAGTAGAGTTTTGGATGAGCTGGAGTTGGGGCGGGACAGGACCCAGGCAGTAGAGTTTTGGATGAGCTGGAGTTGGGGTGGGACAGGACACAGGCAGTATAGTTTTGGATAAGCTGGAGTTGGGTTGGGATAGGACACAGGCAGTAGAGATTTGGATGACTGGCGTTGGGGTGGGACAGGACCCAGGCAGTAGTGTTTTGGATAAGCTGGAGTTGGGGCGGGACAGGACACAGACAGTAGAGTTTTGGATGACTGGAGTTGGGGTGGGACAGGACCCAGGCAGTAGAATTTTGGATGACTGGAGTTGGGGTGGGACAGGACACAGGCAGTAGTGTTTTGGATAAGCTGGAGTTGGGGTGGGACAGGACACAGGCAGTAGAGTTTTGGATTACTGGAGTTGGGGTGGGACAGGACACAGGCAGTACAGTTTTGGATGAGCTGGAGTTGGGGCGGGATAGGACACAGGCAGTAGAGTTTTGGATGACTGGAGTTGGGGTGGGACAGGACCCAGGCAGTAGAGTTTTGGATGAGCTGGAGTGGGGGTGGTACAGGACACAGGCAGTAGAGTTTTGGATGACTGGAGTTGGTGTGGGACAGGACAAAGGCAGTAGAGTTTTGGATGACTGGAGTTGGGGTGGGATAGGACACAAGCAGTAGAGTTTTGGATGACTGGAGTTGGGGTGGGATAGGACCCAGGCAGTAGAGTTTTGGATGACTGGAGTTGAGGTGGGACAGGGCACAAGCAGTAGAGTTTTGGATGACTGGAGTTGGGGTGGGACAGGACACAGGCAGTAGAGTGTTGGATGACTGGAGTTGGGGTGGGACAGGGCCCAGGCAGTAGAGTTTTGGATGACTGGAGTTGTGGTGGGACAGGACCCAGGCAGTAGAGTTTTGGATGAGCTGGAGTTGGGGCGGGACAGGACACAGGCAGAAGAGTTTTGGATAAGCTGGAGTTGGGGTGGGACAGGACACAGGCAGTAGAGTTTTGGATGACTGGAGCTGGGGTGGGACAGGACCCAGGCAGTAGAGTTTTGGATGAGCTGGAGTTGGGGCGGGACAGGACCCAGGCAGTAGAGTTTTGGATGAGCTGGAGTTGGGGTGGGACAGGACACAGGCAGTAGAGTTTTGGATAAGCTGGAGTTGGGTTGGGATAGGACACAGGCAGTAGAGATTTGGATGACTGGCGTTGGGGTGGGACAGGACCCAGGCAGTAGTGTTTTGGATAAGCTGGAGTTGGGGCGGGACAGGACACAGCAGTAGAGTTTTGGATGACTGGAGTTGGGGTGGGACAGGACCCAGGCAGTAGAATTTTGGATGACTGGAGTTGGGGTGGGACAGGACACAGGCAGTAGTGTTTTGGATAAGCTGGAGTTGGGGTGGGACAGGACACAGGCAGTAGAGTTTTGGATTACTGGAGTTGGGGTGGGACAGGACACAGGCAGTACAGTTTTGGATGAGCTGGAGTTGGGGCGGGATAGGACACAGGCAGTAGAGTTTTGGATGACTGGAGTTGGGGTGGGACAGGACCCAGGCAGTAGAGTTTTGGATGAGCTGGAGTGGGGGTGGTACAGGACACAGGCAGTAGAGTTTTGGATGACTGGAGTTGGGGTGGGACAGGACAAAGGCAGTAGAGTTTTGGATGACTGGAGTTGGGGTGGGATAGGACACAAGCAGTAGAGTTTTGGATGACTGGAGTTGGGGTGGGACAGGACCCAGGCAGTAGAGTTTTGGATGACTGGAGTTGAGGTGGGACAGGGCACAAGCAGTAGAGTTTTGGATGACTGGAGTTGGGGTGGGACAGGACACAGGCAGTAGAGTTTTGGATGACTGGAGTTGGGGTCGGACAGGACCCAGGCATTAGAGTTTTGGATGACTGGAGTTGGGGTGGGACAGGACACAGGCAGTAGTGTTTTGGATAAGCTGGAGTTGGGGTGGGACAGGACACAGGCAGTAGAGTTTTGGATGACTGGAGTTGGGGCAGGACAGGACCCAGGCTGTAGGGTTTTGGATGACTGGAGTTGGGGTGGGACAGGACACAGGCAGTAGAGTTTTGGATGAGCTGGAGTTGGGGCGGGATAGGAGTCAGGCAGTAGAGTTTTGGATGAGCTGGAGTTGGGGTGGGACAGGACCCAGGCAGTAGAGTTTTGGATGACTGGCGTAGGGGTGGGACAGGACCCAGGCAGTAGTGTTTTGGATAAGCTGGAGTTGGGGCGGGACAGGACACAGGCAGTAGAGTTTTGGATGACTGGAGTTGGGGTGGGACAGGACCCAGGCAGTAGAATTTTGGATGACTGGAGTTGGGGTGGGACAGGACACAGGCAGTAGAGTTTTGGATAAGCTGGAGTTGGGTTGGGATAGGACACAGGCAGTAGAGTTTTGGATGACTGGCGTTGGGGTGGGACAGGACCCAGGCAGTAGTGTTTTGGATAAGCTGGAGTTGGGGCGGGACAGGACACAGGCAGTAGAGTTTTGGATGACTGGAGTTGGGGTGGGACAGGACACAGGCAGTAGAGTTTTGGATGACTGGAGTTGGGGTGGGACAGGACCCAGGCAGTACAGTTTTGAATGAGCTGGAGTTGGGGCGGGACAGGACCCAGGCAGTAGAGTTTTGGATGAGCTGGCGTTGGGGTGGGACAGGACACAGGCAGTAGAGATTTGGATAAGCTGGAGTTGGGTTGGGATAGGACACAGGCAGTAGAGTTTTGGATGACTAGCTTTGGGGTGGGACAGGACCCATGCAGTAGTGTTTTGGATGACTGGAGTTGGGGTGGGACAGGACACAGGCAGTAGTGTTTTGGATAAGCTGGAGTTGGGGTGGGACAGGACACAGGCAGTAGAGTTTTGGATGACTGGAGTTGGGGTGGGACAGGACCCAGGCAGTACAGTTTTGGATGAGCTGGAGTTGGGGCGGGATAGGACACAGGCAGCAGAGTTTTGGATGACTGGAGTTGGGGTGGAACAGGACACAGGCAGTAGAGTTTTGGATGACTGGAGTTGGGGTGGAACAGGACACAGGCAGTAGATTTTTGGATGACTGGAGTTGGGGTGAGACATGACCCAGGCAGTAGAGTTTTGGATGAGCTGGAGTTGGGGCGGGACAGGGCACAGGCAGTAGAGTTTTGGTTAAGCTGGAGTTGGGGTGGGACAGGACACAGGCAGCAGAGTTTTGGATGACTGGAGTTGGGGTGGGACAGGACAAAGGCAGTAGAGTTTTGGTGACTGGAGTTGGGGCGGGATAGGACCCAGGCAGTGGAGTTTTGGATGGCTGGAGTTGGGGTGGGATAGGACACAGGCAGTAGAGTTTTGGATGACTGGAGTTGGGGTGGGACAGGACACAGACAGTAGAGTTTTGGATGTGCTGGAATTGGGGTGGGACAGGACACAGGCAGTAGAGTTTTGGATGACTGGAGCTGGGGTGGGACAGGACCCAGGCAGTAGAGTTTTGGATGAGCTGGAGTTGGGGCGGGACAGGACCCAGGCAGTAGAGTTTTGGATGAGCTGGAGTTGGGGTGGGACAGGACACAGGCAGTATAGTTTTGGATAAGCTGGAGTTGGGTTGGGATAGGACACAGGCAGTAGAGATTTGGATGACTGGCGTTGGGGTGGGACAGGACCCAGGCAGTAGTGTTTTGGATAAGCTGGAGTTGGGGCGGGACAGGACACAGACAGTAGAGTTTTGGATGACTGGAGTTGGGGTGGGACAGGACCCAGGCAGTAGAATTTTGGATGACTGGAGTTGGGGTGGGACAGGACACAGGCAGTAGTGTTTTGGATAAGCTGGAGTTGGGGTGGGACAGGACACAGGCAGTAGAGTTTTGGATTACTGGAGTTGGGGTGGGACAGGACACAGGCAGTACAGTTTTGGATGAGCTGGAGTTGGGGCGGGATAGGACACAGGCAGTAGAGTTTTGGATGACTGGAGTTGGGGTGGGACAGGACCCAGGCAGTAGAGTTTTGGATGAGCTGGAGTGGGGGTGGTACAGGACACAGGCAGTAGAGTTTTGGATGACTGGAGTTGGTGTGGGACAGGACAAAGGCAGTAGAGTTTTGGATGACTGGAGTTGGGGTGGGATAGGACACAAGCAGTAGAGTTTTGGATGACTGGAGTTGGGGTGGGATAGGACCCAGGCAGTAGAGTTTTGGATGACTGGAGTTGAGGTGGGACAGGGCACAAGCAGTAGAGTTTTGGATGACTGGAGTTGGGGTGGGACAGGACACAGGCAGTAGAGTGTTGGATGACTGGAGTTGGGGTGGGACAGGGCCCAGGCAGTAGAGTTTTGGATGACTGGAGTTGTGGTGGGACAGGACCCAGGCAGTAGAGTTTTGGATGAGCTGGAGTTGGGGCGGGACAGGACACAGGCAGAAGAGTTTTGGATAAGCTGGAGTTGGGGTGGGACAGGACACAGGCAGTCGAGTTTTGGATGACTGGAGCTGGGGTGGGACAGGACCCAGGCAGTAGAGTTTTGGATGAGCTGGAGTTGGGGCGGGACAGGACCCAGGCAGTAGAGTTTTGGATGAGCTGGAGTTGGGGTGGGACAGGACACAGGCAGTAGAGTTTTGGATAAGCTGGAGTTGGGTTGGGATAGGACACAGGCAGTAGAGATTTGGATGACTGGCGTTGGGGTGGGACAGGACCCAGGCAGTAGTGTTTTGGATAAGCTGGAGTTGGGGCGGGACAGGACACAGCAGTAGAGTTTTGGATGACTGGAGTTGGGGTGGGACAGGACCCAGGCAGTAGAATTTTGGATGACTGGAGTTGGGGTGGGACAGGACACAGGCAGTAGTGTTTTGGATAAGCTGGAGTTGGGGTGGGACAGGACACAGGCAGTAGAGTTTTGGATTACTGGAGTTGGGGTGGGACAGGACACAGGCAGTACAGTTTTGGATGAGCTGGAGTTGGGGCGGGATAGGACACAGGCAGTAGAGTTTTGGATGACTGGAGTTGGGGTGGGACAGGACCCAGGCAGTAGAGTTTTGGATGAGCTGGAGTGGGGGTGGTACAGGACACAGGCAGTAGAGTTTTGGATGACTGGAGTTGGGGTGGGACAGGACAAAGGCAGTAGAGTTTTGGATGACTGGAGTTGGGGTGGGATAGGACACAAGCAGTAGAGTTTTGGATGACTGGAGTTGGGGTGGGACAGGACCCAGGCAGTAGAGTTTTGGATGACTGGAGTTGAGGTGGGACAGGGCACAAGCAGTAGAGTTTTGGATGACTGGAGTTGGGGTGGGACAGGACACAGGCAGTAGAGTGTTGGATGACTGGAGTTGGGGTGGGACAGGGCCCAGGCAGTAGAGTTTTGGATGACTGGAGTTGTGGTGGGACAGCACCCAGGCAGTAGAGTTTTGGATGAGCTGGAGTTGGGGCGGGACAGGACACAGGCAGAAGAGTTTTGGATAAGCTGGAGTTGGGGTGGGACAGGACACAGGCAGTAGAGTTTTGGATGACTGGAGTTGGGGTGGGACAGGACACAGGCAGTAGAGTTTTGGATAAGCTGGAGTTGGGGTGGGATAGGACACAGGCAGTAGAATTTTGGATGACTGGAGTTGGGGTGGGACTGGACCCAGGCAGTAGAGTTTTGGATGAGCTGGAGTTGGGGCGGGACAGGACCCAGGCAGTAGAGTTTTGGATCAGCTGGAGTTGGGGTGGGACAGGACACAGGCAGTAAAGTTTTGGATAAGCTGGAGTTGGGTTGGGATAGGACACAGGCAGTAGAGTTTTGGATGACTGGAGTTGGGGTGGGACAGGACCCAGGCAGTAGAGTTTTGGATAAGCTGGAGTTGTGTTGGGATAGGACACAGGCAGTAGAGTTTTGGATGACTGGCGTAGGGGTGGGACAGGACCCAGGCAGTAGTGTTTTGGATAAGCTGGAGTTGGGGCGGGACAGGACACAGGCAGTAGAGTTTTGGATGACTGGAGTTGGGGTGGGACAGGACCCAGGCAGTAGAATTTTGGATGACTGGAGTTGGGGTGGGACAGGACACAGGCAGTGGTGTTTTGGATAAGCTGGAGTTGGGGTGGGACAGGACACAGGCAGTAGAGTTTTGGATGACTGGAGTTGGGGCGGGACAGGACCCAGGCAGTAGAGTTTTGGATGACTGGAGTTGGGGTGGGACAGGACCCAGGCAGTACAGTTTTGGATGAGCTGGAGTTGGGGCGGGATAGGACACAGGCAGTAGAGTTTTGGATGACTGGAGTTGGGGTGGGACAGGACACAGGCAGCAGAGTTTTGGATGACTGGAGTTCGGGTGGGACAGGACCCAGGCAGTAGAGTTTTGGATGAGCTGGAGTGGGGGCGGGACAGGACACAGGCAGTAGAGTTGTGGACAAGCTGGAGTTGGGGTGGGACAGGACACAAGCAGTAGAGTATTGGATGACTGGAGTTGGGGTGGCACAGGACCCAGGCAGTAGAGTTTTGGATGACTTGAGTTGGGGTGGGATAGGACACAGGCAGTAGAGTTTTGGATGACTGGAGTTGGGGTGGGACAGGACACAGACAGCAGAGTTTTGGATGTGCTGGAGTTGGGGTGGGACAGGACACAGGCAGTAGAGCTTTGGATGACTGGAGTTGGGGTGGGACAGGACACAGGCAGTAGAGTTTTGGATAAGCTGGAGTTGGGTTGGGACAGGACCCAGGCAGTAGGGTTTTGGATGAGCTGGCGTTGGGGTGGGACAGGACACAGGCAGTGGAGATTTGGATAAGCTGGAGTTGGGTTGGGATAGGACACAGGCAGTAGAGTTTTGGATGACTGGCGTTGGGGTGGGACAGGACCCATGCAGTAGTGTTTTGGATGACTGGAGTTGGGGTGGGACAGGGCACAGGCAGTAGTGTTTTGGATAAGCTGGAGTTGGGGTGGGACAGGACACAGGCAGTAGAGCTTTGGATGACTGGAGTTGGGGTGGGACAGGACCCAGGCAGTACAGTTTTGGATGAGCTGGAGTTGGGGCGGGATAGGACACAGGCAGCAGAGTTTTGGATGACTGGAGTTGGGGTGGGACAGGACCCAGGCAGTAGAGTTTTGGATGAGCTGGAGAGGGGGCGGTACAGGAAAGAGGCAGTAGAGTTTTGGATGACTGGCGTTGGGCCGGGATAGGACCCAGGCAGCAGAGTTTTGGATGACTGGAGTTGAGGTGGGACAGGGCACAAGCAGTAGAGTTTTGGATGACTGGAGTTGGGGTGGGACAGGACACAGGCAGTAGAGTGTTGGATGACTGGAGTTGGGGTGGGACAGGGCCCAGGCAGTAGAGTTTTGGATGACTGGAGTTGTGGTGGGACAGCACCCAGGCAGTAGAGTTTTGGATGAGCTGGAGTTGGGGCGGGACAGGACACAGGCAGAAGAGTTTTGGATAAGCTGGAGTTGGGGTGGGACAGGACACAGGCAGTAGAGTTTTGGATGACTGGAGTTGGGGTGGGACAGGACACAGGCAGTCGAGTTTTGGATAAGCTGGAGTTGGGGTGGGATAGGACACAGGCAGTAGAATTTTGGATGACTGGAGTTGGGGTGGGACTGGACCCAGGCAGTAGAGTTTTGGATGAGCTGGAGTTGGGGCGGGACAGGACCCAGGCAGTAGAGTTTTGGATCAGCTGGAGTTGGGGTGGGACAGGACACAGGCAGTAAAGTTTTGGATAAGCTGGAGTTGGGTTGGGATAGGACACAGGCAGTAGAGTTTTGGATGACTGGAGTTGGGGTGGGACAGGACCCAGGCAGTAGAGTTTTGGATAAGCTGGAGTTGTGTTGGGATAGGACACAGGCAGTAGAGTTTTGGATGACTGGCGTAGGGGTGGGACAGGACCCAGGCAGTAGTGTTTTGGATAAGCTGGAGTTGGGGCGGGACAGGACACAGGCAGTAGAGTTTTGGATGACTGGAGTTGGGGTGGGACAGGACCCAGGCAGTAGAATTTTGGATGACTGGAGTTGGGGTGGGACAGGACACAGGCAGTGGTGTTTTGGATAAGCTGGAGTTGGGGTGGGACAGGACACAGGCAGTAGAGTTTTGGATGACTGGAGTTGGGGCGGGACAGGACCCAGGCAGTAGAGTTTTGGATGACTGGAGTTGGGGTGGGACAGGACCCAGGCAGTACAGTTTTGGATGAGCTGGAGTTGGGGCGGGATAGGACACAGGCAGTAGAGTTTTGGATGACTGGAGTTGGGGTGGGACAGGACACAGGCAGCAGAGTTTTGGATGACTGGAGTTCGGGTGGGACAGGACCCAGGCAGTAAGAGTTTTGGATGAGCTGGAGTGGGGGCGGGACAGGACACAGGCAGTAGAGTTGTGGACAAGCTGGAGTTGGGGTGGGACAGGACACAAGCAGTAGAGTATTGGATGACTGGAGTTGGGGTGGCACAGGACCCAGGCAGTAGAGTTTTGGATGACTTGAGTTGGGGTGGGATAGGACACAGGCAGTAGAGTTTTGGATGACTGGAGTTGGGGTGGGACAGGACACAGACAGCAGAGTTTTGGATGTGCTGGAGTTGGGGTGGGACAGGACACAGGCAGTAGAGCTTTGGATGACTGGAGTTGGGGTGGGACAGGACACAGGCAGTAGAGATTTGGATAAGCTGGAGTTGGGTTGGGACAGGACCCAGGCAGTAGGGTTTTGGATGAGCTGGCGTTGGGGTGGGACAGGACACAGGCAGTGGAGATTTGGATAAGCTGGAGTTGGGTTGGGATAGGACACAGGCAGTAGAGTTTTGGATGACTGGCGTTGGGGTGGGACAGGACCCATGCAGTAGTGTTTTGGATGACTGGAGTTGGGGTGGGACAGGGCACAGGCAGTAGTGTTTTGGATAAGCTGGAGTTGGGGTGGGACAGGACACAGGCAGTAGAGCTTTGGATGACTGGAGTTGGGGTGGGACAGGACCCAGGCAGTACAGTTTTGGATGAGCTGGAGTTGGGGCGGGATAGGACACAGGCAGCAGAGTTTTGGATGACTGGAGTTGGGGTGGGACAGGACCCAGGCAGTAGAGTTTTGGATGAGCTGGAGAGGGGGCGGTACAGGAAAGAGGCAGTAGAGTTTTGGATGACTGGCGTTGGGCCGGGATAGGACCCAGGCAGCAGAGTTTTGGATAAGCTGGAGTTGGGGTGGGACAGGACACAGGCAGTAGAGTTTTGGATGACTGGAGTTTGGGTGGGACAGGACACAGGCAGTAGAGTTTTGGATGACTGGAGTTGGGGTGGAACAGGACACAGGCAGTAGATTTTTGGATGACTGGAGTTGGGGTGAGACTTGACCCAGGCAGTAGAGTTTTGGATGAGCTGGAGTTGGGGCGGGACAGGACACAGGCAGTAGAGTTTTGGTTCAGCTGGAGTTGGGGTGGGACAGGACACAGGCAGTAGAGTTTTGGATGACTGGAGTTGGGGTGGGACAGGACAAAGGCAGTAGAGTTTTGGTGACTGGAGTTGGGGCGGGACAGGACCCAGGCAGTAGAGTTTTGGATGGCTGGAGTTGGGGTGGGATAGGACACTGGCAGTAGAGTTTTGGATGACTGGAGTTGGGGTGGGACAGGACACAGACAGTAGAGTTTTGGATGTGCTGGAATTGGGGTGGGACAGGACACAGGCAGTAGAGTTTTGGATGACTGGAGTTGGGGTGGGACAGGACACAGGCAGTAGAGTTTTGGATAAGCTGGAGTTGGGTTGGGACAGGACCCAGGCAGTAGAGTTTTGGATGAGCTGGAGTTCGGCCGGGACAGGACCCAGGCATTAGAGTTTTGGATGAGCTGGAGTTGGGGTGGGACAGGACACAGGCAGTAGAGTTTTGGATAAGCTGGAGTTGGGTTGGGATAGGACGCAGGCAGTAGAGTTTTGGATGACTGGCGTTGGGGTGGGATAGGACCCAGGCAGTAGTGTTTTGGATAAGCTGGAGTTGGGGCGGGACAGGACACAGGCAGTAGAGTTTTGGATGACTGGAGTTGGGGTGGGACAGGACACAGGCAGTAGAGTTTTGGATGACTGGAGTTGGGGTGGGACAGGACCCAGGCAGTACAGTTTTGAATGAGCTGGAGTTGGGGCGGGACAGGACCCAGGCAGTAGAGTTTTGGATGAGCTGCCATTGGGGTGGGACAGGACACAGGCAGTAGAGATTTGGATAAGCTGGAGTTGGGTTGGGATAGGACACAGGCAGTAGAGTTTTGGATGACTGGCGTTGGGGTGGGACAGGACACAGGCAGTCGTGTTTTGGATAAGCTGGAGTTGGGGTGGGACAGGACACAGGCAGTAGAGTTTTGGATGACTGGAGTTGGGGTGGGACAGGACCCAGGCAGTGCAGTTTTGGATGAGCTGGAGTTGGGGCGGGACAGGACCCAGGCAGTAGAGTTTTGGATGAGCTGGCGTTGGGGTGCGACAGGACACAGGCAGTAGAGATTTGGATAAGCTGGAGTTGGGTTGGGATAGGACACAGGCAGTAGAGTTTTGGATGACTGGCGTTGGGGTGGGACAGGACACAGGCAGTCGTGTTTTGGATAAGCTGGAGTTGGGGTGGGACAGGACCCAGGCAGTAGAGTTTTGGATGAGCTGGAGAGGGGGCGGTACAGGAAACAGGCAGTAGAGTTTTGGATGACTGGAGTTGGGCCGGGATAGGACCCAGGCAGCAGAGTTTTGGATAAGCTGGAGTTGGGGTGGGACAGGACACAGGCAGTAGAGTTTTCGATGACTGGAGTTGGGGTGGGACAGGACACAGGCAGTAGAGTTTTGGATGACTGGAGTTGGGGTGGAACAGGACCCAGGCAGTAGATTTTTGGATGACTGGAGTTGGGGTGGGACAGGACACAGGCAGTAGAGTTTTGGATGACTGGAGTTGGGGTGGGACAGGACACAGGCAGTAGATTTTTGGATGACTGGAGTTGGGGTGAGACATGACCCAGGCAGCAGAGTTTTGGATGAGCTGGAGTTGGGGCGGGACAGGACACAGGCAGTAGAGTTTTGGTGACTGGAGTTGGGGCGGGACAGGACCCAGGCAGTGGAGTTTTGGATGGCTGGAGTTGGGGTGGGATAGGACACAGGCAGTAGAGTTTTGGATGACTGGAGTTGGGGTGGGACAGGACACAGACAGTAGAGTTTTGGATGTGCTGGAATTGGGGTGGGACAGGACACAGGCAGTAGAGTTTTGGATGACTGGAGCTGGGGTGGGACAGGACCCAGGCAGTAGAGTTTTGGATGAGCTGGAGTTGGGGCGGGACAGGACCCAGGCAGTAGAGTTTTGGATGAGCTGGAGTTGGGGTGGGACAGGACACAGGCAGTAGAGTTTTGGATAAGCTGGAGTTGGGTTGGGATAGGACACAGGCAGTAGAGTTTTGGATGACTAGCGTTGGGGTGGGACAGGACCCAGGCAGTAGTGTTTTGGATAAGCTGGAGTTGGGGCGGGACAGGACACAGACAGTAGAGTTTTGGATGATTGGAGTTGGGGTGGGACAGGACCCAGGCAGTAGAATTTTGGATGACTGGAGTTGGGGTGGGACAGGACACAGGCAGTAGTGTTTTGGATAAGCTGGAGTTGGGGTGGGACAGGACACAGGCAGTAGAGTTTTGGATTACTGGAGTTGGGGTGGGACAGGACACAGGCAGTACAGTTTTGGATGAGCTGGAGTTGGGGCGGGATAGGACACAGGCAGTAGAGTTTTGGATGACTGGAGTTGGGGTGGGACAGGACACAGGCAGCAGAGTTTTGGATGACTGGAGTTCGGGTGGGACAGGACCCAAGCAGTAGAGTTTTGGATGAGCTGGAGTGGGGGCGGTACAGGACACAGGCAGTAGAGTTTTGGATGACTGGAGTTGGGCCGGGATAGGACCCAGGCAGTAGAGTTTTGGATAAGCTGGAGTTGGGGTGGGACAGGACACAGGCAGTAGAGTTTTGGATGACTGGAGTTGGGGTGGGACAAGACACAGGCAGTAGAGTTTTGGACGACTGGAGTTGGGGTGGGATAGGACACAAGCAGTAGAGTTTTGGATGACTGGAGTTGGGGTGGGACAGGACCCAGGCAGTAGAGTTTTGGATGACTGGAGTTGGGGTGGGACAGGGCACAAGCAGTAGAGTTTTGGATGACTGGAGTTGGGGTGGGACAGGACACAGGCAGTAGAGTGTTGGATGACTGGAGTTGGGGTGGGACAGGACCCAGGCAGTAGAGTTTTGGATGACTGGAGTTGTGGTGGGACAGGACCCAGGCAGTAGAGTTTTGGATGAGCTGGAGTTGGGGCGGGACAGGACACAGGCAGAAGAGTTTTGGATAAGCTGGAGTTGGGGTGGGACAGGACACAGGCAGTAGAGTTTTGGATGACTGGAGTTGGGGTGGGACAGGACACAGGCAGTAGAGTTTTGGATAAGCTGGAGTTGGGGTGGGATAGGACACAGGCAGTAGAATTTTGGATGACTGGAGTTGGGGTGGAACAGGACACAGGCAGTAGATTTTTGGATGACTGGAGTTGGGGTGAGACATGACCCAGGCAGTAGAGTTTTGGATGAGCTGGAGTTGGGGCGGGACAGGGCACAGGCAGTAGAGTTTTGGTTAAGCTGGAGTTGGGGTGGGACAGGACACAGGCAGCAGAGTTTTGGATGACTGGAGTTGGGGTGGGACAGGACAAAGGCAGTAGAGTTTTGGTGACTGGAGTTGGGGCGGGATAGGACCCAGGCAGTGGAGTTTTGGATGGCTGGAGTTGGGGTGGGATAGGACACAGGCAGTAGAGTTTTGGATGACTGGAGTTGGGGTGGGACAGGACACAGACAGTAGAGTTTTGGATGTGCTGGAATTGGGGTGGGACAGGACACAGGCAGTAGAGTTTTGGATGACTGGAGCTGGGGTGGGACAGGACCCAGGCAGTAGAGTTTTGGATGAGCTGGAGTTGGGGCGGGACAGGACCCAGGCAGTAGAGTTTTGGATGAGCTGGAGTTGGGGTGGGACAGGACACAGGCAGTATAGTTTTGGATAAGCTGGAGTTGGGTTGGGATAGGACACAGGCAGTAGAGATTTGGATGACTGGCGTTGGGGTGGGACAGGACCCAGGCAGTAGTGTTTTGGATAAGCTGGAGTTGGGGCGGGACAGGACACAGACAGTAGAGTTTTGGATGACTGGAGTTGGGGTGGGACAGGACCCAGGCAGTAGAATTTTGGATGACTGGAGTTGGGGTGGGACAGGACACAGGCAGTAGTGTTTTGGATAAGCTGGAGTTGGGGTGGGACAGGACACAGGCAGTAGAGTTTTGGATTACTGGAGTTGGGGTGGGACAGGACACAGGCAGTACAGTTTTGGATGAGCTGGAGTTGGGGCGGGATAGGACACAGGCAGTAGAGTTTTGGATGACTGGAGTTGGGGTGGGACAGGACCCAGGCAGTAGAGTTTTGGATGAGCTGGAGTGGGGGTGGTACAGGACACAGGCAGTAGAGTTTTGGATGACTGGAGTTGGTGTGGGACAGGACAAAGGCAGTAGAGTTTTGGATGACTGGAGTTGGGGTGGGATAGGACACAAGCAGTAGAGTTTTGGATGACTGGAGTTGGGGTGGGATAGGACCCAGGCAGTAGAGTTTTGGATGACTGGAGTTGAGGTGGGACAGGGCACAAGCAGTAGAGTTTTGGATGACTGGAGTTGGGGTGGGACAGGACACAGGCAGTAGAGTGTTGGATGACTGGAGTTGGGGTGGGACAGGGCCCAGGCAGTAGAGTTTTGGATGACTGGAGTTGTGGTGGGACAGGACACAGGCAGTAGAGTTTTGGATAAGCTGGAGTTGGGGTGGGATAGGACACAGGCAGTAGAATTTTGGATGACTGGAGTTGGGGTGGAACAGGACACAGGCAGTAGATTTTTGGATGACTGGAGTTGGGGTGAGACATGACCCAGGCAGTAGAGTTTTGGATGAGCTGGAGTTGGGGCGGGACAGGGCACAGGCAGTAGAGTTTTGGTTAAGCTGGAGTTGGGGTGGGACAGGACACAGGCAGCAGAGTTTTGGATGACTGGAGTTGGGGTGGGACAGGACAAAGGCAGTAGAGTTTTGGTGACTGGAGTTGGGGCGGGATAGGACCCAGGCAGTGGAGTTTTGGATGGCTGGAGTTGGGGTGGGATAGGACACAGGCAGTAGAGTTTTGGATGACTGGAGTTGGGGTGGGACAGGACACAGACAGTAGAGTTTTGGATGTGCTGGAATTGGGGTGGGACAGGACACAGGCAGTAGAGTTTTGGATGACTGGAGCTGGGGTGGGACAGGACCCAGGCAGTAGAGTTTTGGATGAGCTGGAGTTGGGGCGGGACAGGACCCAGGCAGTAGAGTTTTGGATGAGCTGGAGTTGGGGTGGGACAGGACACAGGCAGTATAGTTTTGGATAAGCTGGAGTTGGGTTGGGATAGGACACAGGCAGTAGAGATTTGGATGACTGGCGTTGGGGTGGGACAGGACCCAGGCAGTAGTGTTTTGGATAAGCTGGAGTTGGGGCGGGACAGGACACAGACAGTAGAGTTTTGGATGACTGGAGTTGGGGTGGGACAGGACCCAGGCAGTAGAATTTTGGATGACTGGAGTTGGGGTGGGACAGGACACAGGCAGTAGTGTTTTGGATAAGCTGGAGTTGGGGTGGGACAGGACACAGGCAGTAGAGTTTTGGATTACTGGAGTTGGGGTGGGACAGGACACAGGCAGTACAGTTTTGGATGAGCTGGAGTTGGGGCGGGATAGGACACAGGCAGTAGAGTTTTGGATGACTGGAGTTGGGGTGGGACAGGACCCAGGCAGTAGAGTTTTGGATGAGCTGGAGTGGGGGTGGTACAGGACACAGGCAGTAGAGTTTTGGATGACTGGAGTTGGTGTGGGACAGGACAAAGGCAGTAGAGTTTTGGATGACTGGAGTTGGGGTGGGATAGGACACAAGCAGTAGAGTTTTGGATGACTGGAGTTGGGGTGGGATAGGACCCAGGCAGTAGAGTTTTGGATGACTGGAGTTGAGGTGGGACAGGGCACAAGCAGTAGAGTTTTGGATGACTGGAGTTGGGGTGGGACAGGACACAGGCAGTAGAGTGTTGGATGACTGGAGTTGGGGTGGGACAGGGCCCAGGCAGTAGAGTTTTGGATGACTGGAGTTGTGGTGGGACAGGACCCAGGCAGTAGAGTTTTGGATGAGCTGGAGTTGGGGCGGGACAGGACACAGGCAGAAGAGTTTTGGATAAGCTGGAGTTGGGGTGGGACAGGACACAGGCAGTAGAGTTTTGGATGACTGGAGCTGGGGTGGGACAGGACCCAGGCAGTAGAGTTTTGGATGAGCTGGAGTTGGGGCGGGACAGGACCCAGGCAGTAGAGTTTTGGATGAGCTGGAGTTGGGGTGGGACAGGACACAGGCAGTAGAGTTTTGGATAAGCTGGAGTTGGGTTGGGATAGGACACAGGCAGTAGAGATTTGGATGACTGGCGTTGGGGTGGGACAGGACCCAGGCAGTAGTGTTTTGGATAAGCTGGAGTTGGGGCGGGACAGGACACAGCAGTAGAGTTTTGGATGACTGGAGTTGGGGTGGGACAGGACCCAGGCAGTAGAATTTTGGATGACTGGAGTTGGGGTGGGACAGGACACAGGCAGTAGTGTTTTGGATAAGCTGGAGTTGGGGTGGGACAGGACACAGGCAGTAGAGTTTTGGATTACTGGAGTTGGGGTGGGACAGGACACAGGCAGTACAGTTTTGGATGAGCTGGAGTTGGGGCGGGATAGGACACAGGCAGTAGAGTTTTGGATGACTGGAGTTGGGGTGGGACAGGACCCAGGCAGTAGAGTTTTGGATGAGCTGGAGTGGGGGTGGTACAGGACACAGGCAGTAGAGTTTTGGATGACTGGAGTTGGGGTGGGACAGGACAAAGGCAGTAGAATTTTGGATGACTGGAGTTGGGGTGGGATAGGACACAAGCAGTAGAGTTTTGGATGACTGGAGTTGGGGTGGGACAGGACCCAGGCAGTAGAGTTTTGGATGACTGGAGTTGAGGTGGGACAGGGCACAAGCTGTAGAGTTTTGGATGACTGGAGTTGGGGTGGGACAGGACACAGGCAGTAGAGTGTTGGATGACTGGAGTTGGGGTGGGACAGGGCCCAGGCAGTAGAGTTTTGGATGACTGGAGTTGTGGTGGGACAGGACCCAGGCAGTAGAGTTTTGGATGAGCTGGAGTTGGGGCGGGACAGGACACAGGCAGAAGAGTTTTGGATAAGCTGGAGTTGGGGTGGGACAGGACACAGGCAGTAGAGTTTTGGATGACTGGAGTTGGGGTGGGACAGGACACAGGCAGTAGAGTTTTGGATAAGCTGGAGTTGGGGTGGGATAGGACACAGGCAGTAGAATTTTGGATGACTGGAGTTGGGGTGGGACTGGACCCAGGCAGTAGAGTTTTGGATGAGCTGGAGTTGGGGCGGGACAGGACCCAGGCAGTAGAGTTTTGGATCAGCTGGAGTTGGGGTGGGACAGGACACAGGCAGTAAAGTTTTGGATAAGCTGGAGTTGGGTTGGGATAGGACACAGGCAGTAGAGTTTTGGATGACTGGAGTTGGGGTGGGACAGGACCCAGGCAGTAGAGTTTTGGATAAGCTGGAGTTGTGTTGGGATAGGACACAGGCAGTAGAGTTTTGGATGACTGGCGTAGGGGTGGGACAGGACCCAGGCAGTAGTGTTTTGGATAAGCTGGAGTTGGGGCGGGACAGGACACAGGCAGTAGAGTTTTGGATGACTGGAGTTGGGGTGGGACAGGACCCAGGCAGTAGAATTTTGGATGACTGGAGTTGGGGTGGGACAGGACACAGGCAGTGGTGTTTTGGATAAGCTGGAGTTGGGGTGGGACAGGACACAGGCAGTAGAGTTTTGGATGACTGGAGTTGGGGCGGGACAGGACCCAGGCAGTAGAGTTTTGGATGACTGGAGTTGGGGTGGGACAGGACCCAGGCAGTACAGTTTTGGATGAGCTGGAGTTGGGGCGGGATAGGACACAGGCAGTAGAGTTTTGGATGACTGGAGTTGGGGTGGGACAGGACACAGGCAGCAGAGTTTTGGATGACTGGAGTTCGGGTGGGACAGGACCCAGGCAGTAGAGTTTTGGATGAGCTGGAGTGGGGGCGGGACAGGACACAGGCAGTAGAGTTGTGGACAAGCTGGAGTTGGGGTGGGACAGGACACAAGCAGTAGAGTATTGGATGACTGGAGTTGGGGTGGCACAGGACCCAGGCAGTAGAGTTTTGGATGACTTGAGTTGGGGTGGGATAGGACACAGGCAGTAGAGTTTTGGATGACTGGAGTTGGGGTGGGACAGGACACAGACAGCAGAGTTTTGGATGTGCTGGAGTTGGGGTGGGACAGGACACAGGCAGTAGAGCTTTGGATGACTGGAGTTGGGGTGGGACAGGACACAGGCAGTAGAGTTTTGGATAAGCTGGAGTTGGGTTGGGACAGGACCCAGGCAGTAGGGTTTTGGATGAGCTGGCGTTGGGGTGGGACAGGACACAGGCAGTGGAGATTTGGATAAGCTGGAGTTGGGTTGGGATAGGACACAGGCAGTAGAGTTTTGGATGACTGGCGTTGGGGTGGGACAGGACCCATGCAGTAGTGTTTTGGATGACTGGAGTTGGGGTGGGACAGGACACAGGCAGTAGTGTTTTGGATAAGCTGGAGTTGGGGTGGGACAGGACACAGGCAGTAGAGCTTTGGATGACTGGAGTTGGGGTGGGACAGGACCCAGGCAGTACAGTTTTGGATGAGCTGGAGTTGGGGCGGGATAGGACACAGGCAGCAGAGTTTTGGATGACTGGAGTTGGGGTGGGACAGGACCCAGGCAGTAGAGTTTTGGATGAGCTGGAGAGGGGGCGGTACAGGAAAGAGGCAGTAGAGTTTTGGATGACTGGCGTTGGGCCGGGATAGGACCCAGGCAGCAGAGTTTTGGATAAGCTGGAGTTGGGGTGGGACAGGACACAGGCAGTAGAGTTTTGGATGACTGGAGTTTGGGTGGGACAGGACACAGGCAGTAGAGTTTTGGATGACTGGAGTTGGGGTGGAACAGGACACAGGCAGTAGATTTTTGGATGACTGGAGTTGGGGTGAGACTTGACCCAGGCAGTAGAGTTTTGGATGAGCTGGAGTTGGGGCGGGACAGGACACAGGCAGTAGAGTTTTGGTTCAGCTGGAGTTGGGGTGGGACAGGACACAGGCAGTAGAGTTTTGGATGACTGGAGTTGGGGTGGGACAGGACAAAGGCAGTAGAGTTTTGGTGACTGGAGTTGGGGCGGGACAGGACCCAGGCAGTAGAGTTTTGGATGGCTGGAGTTGGGGTGGGATAGGACACAGGCAGTAGAGTTTTGGATGACTGGAGTTGGGGTGGGACAGGACACAGACAGTAGAGTTTTGGATGTGCTGGAATTGGGGTGGGACAGGACACAGGCAGTAGAGTTTTGGATGACTGGAGTTGGGGTGGGACAGGACACAGGCAGTAGAGTTTTGGATAAGCTGGAGTTGGGTTGGGACAGGACCCAGGCAGTAGAGTTTTGGATGAGCTGGAGTTCGGCCGGGACAGGACCCAGGCAGTAGAGTTTTGGATGAGCTGGAGTTGGGGTGGGACAGGACACAGGCAGTAGAGTTTTGGATAAGCTGGAGTTGGGTTGGGATAGGACGCAGGCAGTAGAGTTTTGGATGACTGGCGTTGGGGTGGGACAGGACCCAGGCAGTAGTGTTTTGGATAAGCTGGAGTTGGGGCGGGACAGGACACAGGCAGTAGAGTTTTGGATGACTGGAGTTGGGGTGGGACAGGACACAGGCAGTAGAGTTTTGGATGACTGGAGTTGGGGTGGGACAGGACCCAGGCAGTACAGTTTTGAATGAGCTGGAGTTGGGGCGGGACAGGACCCAGGCAGTAGAGTTTTGGATGAGCTGGCGTTGGGGTGGGACAGGACACAGGCAGTAGAGATTTGGATAAGCTGGAGTTGGGTTGGGATAGGACACAGGCAGTAGAGTTTTGGATGACTGGCGTTGGGGTGGGACAGGACACAGGCAGTCGTGTTTTGGATAAGCTGGAGTTGGGGTGGGACAGGACACAGGCAGTAGAGTTTTGGATGACTGGAGTTGGGGTGGGACAGGACCCAGGCAGTGCAGTTTTGGATGAGCTGGAGTTGGGGCGGGACAGGACCCAGGCAGTAGAGTTTTGGATGAGCTGGCGTTGGGGTGCGACAGGACACAGGCAGTAGAGATTTGGATAAGCTGGAGTTGGGTTGGGATAGGACACAGGCAGTAGAGTTTTGGATGACTGGCGTTGGGGTGGGACAGGACACAGGCAGTCGTGTTTTGGATAAGCTGGAGTTGGGGTGGGACAGGACCCAGGCAGTAGAGTTTTGGATGAGCTGGAGAGGGGGCGGTACAGGAAACAGGCAGTAGAGTTTTGGATGACTGGAGTTGGGCCGGGATAGGACCCAGGCAGCAGAGTTTTGGATAAGCTGGAGTTGGGGTGGGACAGGACACAGGCAGTAGAGTTTTGGATGACTGGAGTTGGGGTGGGACAGGACACAGGCAGTAGAGTTTTGGATGACTGGAGTTGGGGTGGAACAGGACACAGGCAGTAGATTTTTGGATGACTGGAGTTGGGGTGAGACATGACCCAGGCAGCAGAGTTTTGGATGAGCTGGAGTTGGGGCGGGACAGGACACAGGCAGTAGAGTTTTGGTGACTGGAGTTGGGGCGGGACAGGACCCAGGCAGTGGAGTTTTGGATGGCTGGAGTTGGGGTGGGATAGGACACAGGCAGTAGAGTTTTGGATGACTGGAGTTGGGGTGGGACAGGACACAGACAGTAGAGTTTTGGATGTGCTGGAATTGGGGTGGGACAGGACACAGGCAGTAGAGTTTTGGATGACTGGAGCTGGGGTGGGACAGGACCCAGGCAGTAGAGTTTTGGATGAGCTGGAGTTGGGGCGGGACAGGACCCAAGCAGTAGAGTTTTGGATGAGCTGGAGTTGGGGTGGGACAGGACACAGGCAGTAGAGTTTTGGATAAGCTGGAGTTGGGTTGGGATAGGACACAGGCAGTAGAGTTTTGGATGACTAGCGTTGGGGTGGGACAGGACCCAGGCAGTAGTGTTTTGGATAAGCTGGAGTTGGGGCGGGACAGGACACAGACAGTAGAGTTTTGGATGATTGGAGTTGGGGTGGGACAGGACCCAGGCAGTAGAATTTTGGATGACTGGAGTTGGGGTGGGACAGGACACAGGCAGTAGTGTTTTGGATAAGCTGGAGTTGGGGTGGGACAGGACACAGGCAGTAGAGTTTTGGATGACTGGAGTTGGGGTGGGACAGGACCCAGGCAGTACAGTTTTGGATGAGCTGGAGTTGGGGCGGGATAGGACACAGGCAGTAGAGTTTTGGATGACTGGAGTTGGGGTGGGACAGGACACAGGCAGCAGAGTTTTGGATGACTGGAGTTCGGGTGGGACAGGACCCAGGCAGTAGAGTTTTGGATGAGCTGGAGTGGGGGCGGGACAGGACACAGGCAGTAGAGTTGTGGACAAGCTGGAGTTGGGGTGGGACAGGACACAAGCAGTAGAGTATTGGATGACTGGAGTTGGGGTGGCACAGGACCCAGGCAGTAGAGTTTTGGATGACTTGAGTTGGGGTGGGATAGGACACAGGCAGTAGAGTTTTGGATGACTGGAGTTGGGGTGGGACAGGACACAGACAGCAGAGTTTTGGATGTGCTGGAGTTGGGGTGGGACAGGACACAGGCAGTAGAGCTTTGGATGACTGGAGTTGGGGTGGGACAGGACACAGGCAGTAGAGTTTTGGATAAGCTGGAGTTGGGTTGGGACAGGACCCAGGCAGTAGGGTTTTGGATGAGCTGGCGTTGGGGTGGGACAGGACACAGGCAGTGGAGATTTGGATAAGCTGGAGTTGGGTTGGGATAGGACACAGGCAGTAGAGTTTTGGATGACTGGCGTTGGGGTGGGACAGGACCCATGCAGTAGTGTTTTGGATGACTGGAGTTGGGGTGGGACAGGACACAGGCAGTAGTGTTTTGGATAAGCTGGAGTTGGGGTGGGACAGGACACAGGCAGTAGAGCTTTGGATGACTGGAGTTGGGGTGGGACAGGACCCAGGCAGTACAGTTTTGGATGAGCTGGAGTTGGGGCGGGATAGGACACAGGCAGCAGAGTTTTGGATGACTGGAGTTGGGGTGGGACAGGACCCAGGCAGTAGAGTTTTGGATGAGCTGGAGAGGGGGCGGTACAGGAAAGAGGCAGTAGAGTTTTGGATGACTGGCGTTGGGCCGGGATAGGACCCAGGCAGCAGAGTTTTGGATAAGCTGGAGTTGGGGTGGGACAGGACACAGGCAGTAGAGTTTTGGATGACTGGAGTTTGGGTGGGACAGGACACAGGCAGTAGAGTTTTGGATGACTGGAGTTGGGGTGGAACAGGACACAGGCAGTAGATTTTTGGATGACTGGAGTTGGGGTGAGACTTGACCCAGGCAGTAGAGTTTTGGATGAGCTGGAGTTGGGGCGGGACAGGACACAGGCAGTAGAGTTTTGGTTCAGCTGGAGTTGGGGTGGGACAGGACACAGGCAGTAGAGTTTTGGATGACTGGAGTTGGGGTGGGACAGGACAAAGGCAGTAGAGTTTTGGTGACTGGAGTTGGGGCGGGACAGGACCCAGGCAGTAGAGTTTTGGATGGCTGGAGTTGGGGTGGGATAGGACACTGGCAGTAGAGTTTTGGATGACTGGAGTTGGGGTGGGACAGGACACAGACAGTAGAGTTTTGGATGTGCTGGAATTGGGGTGGGACAGGACACAGGCAGTAGAGTTTTGGATGACTGGAGTTGGGGTGGGACAGGACACAGGCAGTAGAGTTTTGGATAAGCTGGAGTTGGGTTGGGACAGGACCCAGGCAGTAGAGTTTTGGATGAGCTGGAGTTCGGCCGGGACAGGACCCAGGCAGTAGAGTTTTGGATGAGCTGGAGTTGGGGTGGGACAGGACACAGACAGTAGAGTTTTGGATAAGCTGGAGTTGGGTTGGGATAGGACGCAGGCAGTAGAGTTTTGGATGACTGGCGTTGGGGTGGGACAGGACCCAGGCAGTAGTGTTTTGGATAAGCTGGAGTTGGGGCGGGACAGGACACAGGCAGTAGAGTTTTGGATGACTGGAGTTGGGGTGGGACAGGACAGAGGCAGTAGAGTTTTGGATGACTGGAGTTGGGGTGGGACAGGACCCAGGCAGTACAGTTTTGAATGAGCTGGAGTTGGGGCGGGACAGGACCCAGGCAGTAGAGTTTTGGATGAGCTGGCGTTGGGGTGGGACAGGACACAGGCAGTAGAGATTTGGATAAGCTGGAGTTGGGTTGGGATAGGACACAGGCAGTAGAGTTTTGGATGACTGGCGTTGGGGTGGGACAGGACACAGGCAGTCGTGTTTTGGATAAGCTGGAGTTGGGGTGGGACAGGACACAGGCAGTAGAGTTTTGGATGACTGGAGTTGGGGTGGGACAGGACCCAGGCAGTGCAGTTTTGGATGAGCTGGAGTTGGGGCGGGACAGGACCCAGGCAGTAGAGTTTTGGATGAGCTGGCGTTGGGGTGCGACAGGACACAGGCAGTAGAGATTTGGATAAGCTGGAGTTGGGTTGGGACAGGACACAGGCAGTCGTGTTTTGGATAAGCTGGAGTTGGGGTGGGACAGGACCCAGGCAGTAGAGTTTTGGATGAGCTGGAGAGGGGGCGGTACAGGAAACAGGCAGTAGAGTTTTGGATGACTGGAGTTGGGCCGGGATAGGACCCAGGCAGCAGAGTTTTGGATAAGCTGGAGTTGGGGTGGGACAGGACACAGGCAGTAGAGTTTTGGATGACTGGAGTTGGGGTGGGACAGGACACAGGCAGTAGAGTTTTGGATGACTGGAGTTGGGGTGGAACAGGACCCAGGCAGTAGATTTTTGGATGACTGGAGTTGGGGTGGGACAGGACACAGGCAGTAGAGTTTTGGATGACTGGAGTTGGGGTGGGACAGGACACAGGCAGTAGATTTTTGGATGACTGGAGTTGGGGTGAGACATGACCCAGGCAGCAGAGTTTTGGATGAGCTGGAGTTGGGGCGGGACAGGACACAGGCAGTAGAGTTTTGGTGACTGGAGTTGGGGCGGGACAGGACCCAGGCAGTGGAGTTTTGGATGGCTGGAGTTGGGGTGGGATAGGACACAGGCAGTAGAGTTTTGGATGACTGGAGTTGGGGTGGGACAGGACACAGACAGTAGAGTTTTGGATGTGCTGGAATTGGGGTGGGACAGGACACAGGCAGTAGAGTTTTGGATGACTGGAGCTGGGGTGGGACAGGACCCAGGCAGTAGAGTTTTGGATGAGCTGGAGTTGGGGCGGGACAGGACCCAGGCAGTAGAGTTTTGGATGAGCTGGAGTTGGGGTGGGACAGGACACAGGCAGTAGAGTTTTGGATAAGCTGGAGTTGGGTTGGGATAGGACACAGGCAGTAGAGTTTTGGATGACTAGCGTTGGGGTGGGACAGGACCCAGGCAGTAGTGTTTTGGATAAGCTGGAGTTGGGGCGGGACAGGACACAGACAGTAGAGTTTTGGATGATTGGAGTTGGGGTGGGACAGGACCCAGGCAGTAGAATTTTGGATGACTGGAGTTGGGGTGGGACAGGACACAGGCAGTAGTGTTTTGGATAAGCTGGAGTTGGGGTGGGACAGGACACAGGCAGTAGAGTTTTGGATTACTGGAGTTGGGGTGGGACAGGACACAGGCAGTACAGTTTTGGATGAGCTGGAGTTGGGGCGGGATAGGACACAGGCAGTAGAGTTTTGGATGACTGGAGTTGGGGTGGGACAGGACACAGGCAGCAGAGTTTTGGATGACTGGAGTTCGGGTGGGACAGGACCCAAGCAGTAGTGTTTTGGATGAGCTGGAGTGGGGGCGGTACAGGACACAGGCAGTAGAGTTTTGGATGACTGGAGTTGGGCCGGGATAGGACCCAGGCAGTAGAGTTTTGGATAAGCTGGAGTTGGGGTGGGACAGGACACAGGCAGTAGAGTTTTGGATGACTGGAGTTGGGGTGGGACAAGACACAGGCAGTAGAGTTTTGGACGACTGGAGTTGGGGTGGGATAGGACACAAGCAGTAGAGTTTTGGATGACTGGAGTTGGGGTGGGACAGGACCCAGGCAGTAGAGTTTTGGATGACTGGAGTTGGGGTGGGACAGGGCACAAGCAGTAGAGTTTTGGATGACTGGAGTTGGGGTGGGACAGGACACAGGCAGTAGAGTGTTGGATGACTGGAGTTGGGGTGGGACAGGACCCAGGCAGTAGAGTTTTGGATGACTGGAGTTGTGGTGGGACAGGACCCAGGCAGTAGAGTTTTGGATGAGCTGGAGTTGGGGCGGGACAGGACACAGGCAGAAGAGTTTTGGATAAGCTGGAGTTGGGGTGGGACAGGACACAGGCAGTAGAGTTTTGGATGACTGGAGTTGGGGTGGGACAGGACACAGGCAGTAGAGTTTTGGATAAGCTGGAGTTGGGGTGGGATAGGACACAGGCAGTAGAATTTTGGATGACTGGAGTTGGGGTGGAACAGGACACAGGCAGTAGATTTTTGGATGACTGGAGTTGGGGTGAGACATGACCCAGGCAGTAGAGTTTTGGATGAGCTGGAGTTGGGGCGGGACAGGGCACAGGCAGTAGAGTTTTGGACGACTGGAGTTGGGGTGGGATAGGACACAAGCAGTAGAGTTTTGGATGACTGGAGTTGGGGTGGGACAGGACCCAGGCAGTAGAGTTTTGGATGACTGGAGTTGGGGTGGGACAGGGCACAAGCAGTAGAGTTTTGGATGACTGGAGTTGGGGTGGGACAGGACACAGGCAGTAGAGTGTTGGATGACTGGAGTTGGGGTGGGACAGGACCCAGGCAGTAGAGTTTTGGATGACTGGAGTTGTGGTGGGACAGGACCCAGGCAGTAGAGTTTTGGATGAGCTGGAGTTGGGGCGGGACAGGACACAGGCAGAAGAGTTTTGGATAAGCTGGAGTTGGGGTGGGACAGGACACAGGCAGTAGAGTTTTGGATGACTGGAGTTGGGGTGGGACAGGACACAGGCAGTAGAGTTTTGGATAAGCTGGAGTTGGGGTGGGATAGGACACAGGCAGTAGAATTTTGGATGACTGGAGTTGGGGTGGAACAGGACACAGGCAGTAGATTTTTGGATGACTGGAGTTGGGGTGAGACATGACCCAGGCAGTAGAGTTTTGGATGAGCTGGAGTTGGGGCGGGACAGGGCACAGGCAGTAGAGTTTTGGTTAAGCTGGAGTTGGGGTGGGACAGGACACAGGCAGCAGAGTTTTGGATGACTGGAGTTGGGGTGGGACAGGACAAAGGCAGTAGAGTTTTGGTGACTGGAGTTGGGGCGGGATAGGACCCAGGCAGTGGAGTTTTGGATGGCTGGAGTTGGGGTGGGATAGGACACAGGCAGTAGAGTTTTGGATGACTGGAGTTGGGGTGGGACAGGACACAGACAGTAGAGTTTTGGATGTGCTGGAATTGGGGTGGGACAGGACACAGGCAGTAGAGTTTTGGATGACTGGAGCTGGGGTGGGACAGGACCCAGGCAGTAGAGTTTTGGATGAGCTGGAGTTGGGGCGGGACAGGACCCAGGCAGTAGAGTTTTGGATGAGCTGGAGTTGGGGTGGGACAGGACCCAGGCAGTAGTGTTTTGGATAAGCTGGAGTTGGGGCGGGACAGGACACAGACAGTAGAGTTTTGGATGACTGGAGTTGGGGTGGGACAGGACCCAGGCAGTAGAATTTTGGATGACTGGAGTTGGGGTGGGACAGGACACAGGCAGTAGTGTTTTGGATAAGCTGGAGTTGGGGTGGGACAGGACACAGGCAGTAGAGTTTTGGATTACTGGAGTTGGGGTGGGACAGGACACAGGCAGTACAGTTTTGGATGAGCTGGAGTTGGGGCGGGATAGGACACAGGCAGTAGAGTTTTGGATGACTGGAGTTGGGGTGGGACAGGACCCAGGCAGTAGAGTTTTGGATGAGCTGGAGTGGGGGTGGTACAGGACACAGGCAGTAGAGTTTTGGATGACTGGAGTTGGTGTGGGACAGGACAAAGGCAGTAGAGTTTTGGATGACTGGAGTTGGGGTGGGATAGGACACAAGCAGTAGAGTTTTGGATGACTGGAGTTGGGGTGGGATAGGACCCAGGCAGTAGAGTTTTGGATGACTGGAGTTGAGGTGGGACAGGGCACAAGCAGTAGAGTTTTGGATGACTGGAGTTGGGGTGGGACAGGACACAGGCAGTAGAGTGTTGGATGACTGGAGTTGGGGTGGGACAGGGCCCAGGCAGTAGAGTTTTGGATGACTGGAGTTGTGGTGGGACAGGACCCAGGCAGTAGAGTTTTGGATGAGCTGGAGTTGGGGCGGGACAGGACACAGGCAGAAGAGTTTTGGATAAGCTGGAGTTGGGGTGGGACAGGACACAGGCAGTAGAGTTTTGGATGACTGGAGCTGGGGTGGGACAGGACCCAGGCAGTAGAGTTTTGGATGAGCTGGAGTTGGGGCGGGACAGGACCCAGGCAGTAGAGTTTTGGATGAGCTGGAGTTGGGGTGGGACAGGACACAGGCAGTAGAGTTTTGGATAAGCTGGAGTTGGGTTGGGATAGGACACAGGCAGTAGAGATTTGGATGACTGGCGTTGGGGTGGGACAGGACACAGGCAGTAGTGTTTTGGATAAGCTGGAGTTGGGGCGGGACAGGACACAGCAGTAGAGTTTTGGATGACTGGAGTTGGGGTGGGACAGGACCCAGGCAGTAGAATTTTGGATGACTGGAGTTGGGGTGGGACAGGACACAGGCAGTAGTGTTTTGGATAAGCTGGAGTTGGGGTGGGACAGGACACAGGCAGTAGAGTTTTGGATTACTGGAGTTGGGGTGGGACAGGACACAGGCAGTACAGTTTTGGATGAGCTGGAGTTGGGGCGGGATAGGACACAGGCAGTAGAGTTTTGGATGACTGGAGTTGGGGTGGGACAGGACCCAGGCAGTAGAGTTTTGAATGAGCTGGAGTGGGGGTGGTACAGGACACAGGCAGTAGAGTTTTGGATGACTGGAGTTGGGGTGGGACAGGACAAAGGCAGTAGAGTTTTGGATGACTGGAGTTGGGGTGGGATAGGACACAAGCAGTAGAGTTTTGGATGACTGGAGTTGGGGTGGGACAGGACCCAGGCAGTAGAGTTTTGGATGACTGGAGTTGAGGTGGGACAGGGCACAAGCAGTAGAGTTTTGGATGACTGGAGTTGGGGTGGGACAGGACACAGGCAGTAGAGTGTTGGATGACTGGAGTTGGGGTGGGACAGGGCCCAGGCAGTAGAGTTTTGGATGACTGGAGTTGTGGTGGGACAGGACCCAGGCAGTAGAGTTTTGGATGAGCTGGAGTTGGGGCGGGACAGGACACAGGCAGAAGAGTTTTGGATAAGCTGGAGTTGGGGCGGGACAGGACCCAGGCAGTAGAGTTTTGGATGAGCTGGCGTTGGGGTGGGACAGGACACAGGCAGCAGAGATTTGGATAAGCTGGAGTTGGGTTGGGATAGGACACAGGCAGTAGAGTTTTGGATGACTGGCGTTGGGGTGGGACAGGACACAGGCAGTCGTGTTTTGGATAAGCTGGAGTTGGGGTGGGACAGGACACAGGCAGTAGAGTTTTGGATGACTGGAGTTGGGGTGGGACAGGACCCAGGCAGTGCAGTTTTGGATGAGCTGGAGTTGGGGCGGGACAGGACCCAGGCAGTAGAGTTTTGGATGAGCTGGCGTTGGGGTGCGACAGGACACAGGCAGTAGAGATTTGGATAAGCTGGAGTTGGGTTGGGATAGGACACAGGCAGTAGAGTTTTGGATGACTGGCGTTGGGGTGGGACAGGACACAGGCAGTCGTGTTTTGGATAAGCTGGAGTTGGGGTGGGACAGGACCCAGGCAGTAGAGTTTTGGATGAGCTGGAGAGGGGGCGGTACAGGAAACAGGCAGTAGAGTTTTGGATGACTGGAGTTGGGCCGGGATAGGACCCAGGCAGCAGAGTTTTGGATAAGCTGGAGTTGGGGTGGGACAGGACACAGGCAGTAGAGTTTTGGATGACTGGAGTTGGGGTGGGACAGGACACAGGCAGTAGAGTTTTGGATGACTGGAGTTGGGGTGGAACAGGACCCAGGCAGTAGATTTTTGGATGACTGGAGTTGGGGTGGGACAGGACACAGGCAGTAGAGTTTTGGATGACTGGAGTTGGGGTGGGACAGGACACAGGCAGTAGATTTTTGGATGACTGGAGTTGGGGTGAGACATGACCCAGGCAGCAGAGTTTTGGATGAGCTGGAGTTGGGGCGGGACAGGACACAGGCAGTAGAGTTTTGGTGACTGGAGTTGGGGCGGGACAGGACCCAGGCAGTGGAGTTTTGGATGGCTGGAGTTGGGGTGGGATAGGACACAGGCAGTAGAGTTTTGGATGAGCTGGAGTTGGGGTGGGACAGGACACAGGCAGTAGAGTCTTGGATAAGCTGGAGTTGGGTTGGGATAGGACACAGGCAGTAGAGTTTTGGATGACTAGCGTTGGGGTGGGACAGGACCCAGGCAGTAGTGTTTTGGATAAGCTGGAGTTGGGGCGGGACAGGACACAGACAGTAGAGTTTTGGATGATTGGAGTTGGGGTGGGACAGGACCCAGGCAGTAGAATTTTGGATGACTGGAGTTGGGGTGGGACAGGACACAGGCAGTAGTGTTTTGGATAAGCTGGAGTTGGGGTGGGACAGGACACAGGCAGTAGAGTTTTGGATGACTGGAGTTGGGGTGGGACAGGACCCAGGCAGTACAGTTTTGGATGAGCTGGAGTTGGGGCGGGATAGGACACAGGCAGTAGAGTTTTGGATGACTGGAGTTGGGGTGGGACAGGACACAGGCAGCAGAGTTTTGGATGACTGGAGTTCAGGTGGGACAGGACCCAGGCAGTAGAGTTTTGGATGAGCTGGAGTGGGGGCGGGACAGGACACAGGCAGTAGAGTTGTGGACAAGCTGGAGTTGGGGTGGGACAGGACACAAGCAGTAGAGTATTGGATGACTGGAGTTGGGGTGGCACAGGACCCAGGCAGTAGAGTTTTGGATGACTTGAGTTGGGGTGGGATAGGACACAGGCAGTAGAGTTTTGGATGACTGGAGTTGGGGTGGGACAGGACACAGACAGCAGAGTTTTGGATGTGCTGGAGTTGGGGTGGGACAGGACACAGGCAGTAGAGCTTTGGATGACTGGAGTTGGGGTGGGACAGGACACAGGCAGTAGAGTTTTGGATAAGCTGGAGTTGGGTTGGGACAGGACCCAGGCAGTAGGGTTTTGGATGAGCTGGCGTTGGGGTGGGACAGGACACAGGCAGTGGAGATTTGGATAAGCTGGAGTTGGGTTGGGATAGGACACAGGCAGTAGAGTTTTGGATGACTGGCGTTGGGGTGGGACAGGACCCATGCAGTAGTGTTTTGGATGACTGGAGTTGGGGTGGGACAGGACACAGGCAGTAGTGTTTTGGATAAGCTGGAGTTGGGGTGGGACAGGACACAGGCAGTAGAGCTTTGGATGACTGGAGTTGGGGTGGGACAGGACCCAGGCAGTACAGTTTTGGATGAGCTGGAGTTGGGGCGGGATAGGACACAGGCAGCAGAGTTTTGGATGACTGGAGTTGGGGTGGGACAGGACCCAGGCAGTAGAGTTTTGGATGAGCTGGAGAGGGGGCGGTACAGGAAAGAGGCAGTAGAGTTTTGGATGACTGGCGTTGGGCCGGGATAGGACCCAGGCAGCAGAGTTTTGGATAAGCTGGAGTTGGGGTGGGACAGGACACAGGCAGTAGAGTTTTGGATGACTGGAGTTTGGGTGGGACAGGACACAGGCAGTAGAGTTTTGGATGACTGGAGTTGGGGTGGAACAGGACACAGGCAGTAGATTTTTGGATGACTGGAGTTGGGGTGAGACTTGACCCAGGCAGTAGAGTTTTGGATGAGCTGGAGTTGGGGCGGGACAGGACACAGGCAGTAGAGTTTTGGTTCAGCTGGAGTTGGGGTGGGACAGGACACAGGCAGTAGAGTTTTGGATGACTGGAGTTGGGGTGGGACAGGACAAAGGCAGTAGAGTTTTGGTGACTGGAGTTGGGGCGGGACAGGACCCAGGCAGTAGAGTTTTGGATGGCTGGAGTTGGGGTGGGATAGGACACTGGCAGTAGAGTTTTGGATGACTGGAGTTGGGGTGGGACAGGACACAGACAGTAGAGTTTTGGATGTGCTGGAATTGGGGTGGGACAGGACACAGGCAGTAGAGTTTTGGATGACTGGAGTTGGGGTGGGACAGGACACAGGCAGTAGAGTTTTGGATAAGCTGGAGTTGGGTTGGGACAGGACCCAGGCAGTAGAGTTTTGGATGAGCTGGAGTTCGGCCGGGACAGGACCCAGGCAGTAGAGTTTTGGATGAGCTGGAGTTGGGGTGGGACAGGACACAGGCAGTAGAGTTTTGGATAAGCTGGAGTTGGGTTGGGATAGGACGCAGGCAGTAGAGTTTTGGATGACTGGCGTTGGGGTGGGACAGGACCCAGGCAGTAGTGTTTTGGATAAGCTGGAGTTGGGGCGGGACAGGACACAGGCAGTAGAGTTTTGGATGACTGGAGTTGGGGTGGGACAGGACACAGGCAGTAGAGTTTTGGATGACTGGAGTTGGGGTGGGACAGGACCCAGGCAGTACAGTTTTGAATGAGCTGGAGTTGGGGCGGGACAGGACCCAGGCAGTAGAGTTTTGGATGAGCTGGCGTTGGGGTGGGACAGGACACAGGCAGTAGAGATTTGGATAAGCTGGAGTTGGGTTGGGATAGGACACAGGCAGTAGAGTTTTGGATGACTGGCGTTGGGGTGGGACAGGACACAGGCAGTCGTGTTTTGGATAAGCTGGAGTTGGGGTGGGACAGGACACAGGCAGTAGAGTTTTGGATGACTGGAGTTGGGGTGGGACAGGACCCAGGCAGTGCAGTTTTGGATGAGCTGGAGTTGGGGCGGGACAGGACCCAGGCAGTAGAGTTTTGGATGAGCTGGCGTTGGGGTGCGACAGGACACAGGCAGTAGAGATTTGGATAAGCTGGAGTTGGGTTGGGATAGGACACAGGCAGTAGAGTTTTGGATGACTGGCGTTGGGGTGGGACAGGACACAGGCAGTCGTGTTTTGGATAAGCTGGAGTTGGGGTGGGACAGGACCCAGGCAGTAGAGTTTTGGATGAGCTGGAGAGGGGGCGGTACAGGAAACAGGCAGTAGAGTTTTGGATGACTGGAGTTGGGCCGGGATAGGACCCAGGCAGCAGAGTTTTGGATAAGCTGGAGTTGGGGTGGGACAGGACACAGGCAGTAGAGTTTTGGATGACTGGAGTTGGGGTGGGACAGGACACAGGCAGTAGAGTTTTGGATGACTGGAGTTGGGGTGAGACATGACCCAGGCAGTAGAGTTTTGGTGACTGGAGTTGGGGCGGGACAGGACCCAGGCAGTGGAGTTTTGGATGGCTGGAGTTGGGGTGGGATAGGACACAGGCAGTAGAGTTTTGGATGAGCTGGAGTTGGGGTGGGACAGGACACAGGCAGTAGAGTCTTGGATAAGCTGGAGTTGGGCTGGGATAGGACACAGGCAGTAGAGTTTTGGATGACTAGCGTTGGGGTGGGACAGGACCCAGGCAGTAGTGTTTTGGATAAGCTGGAGTTGGGGCGGGACAGGACACAGACAGTAGAGTTTTGGATGATTGGAGTTGGGGTGGGACAGGACCCAGGCAGTAGAATTTTGGATGACTGGAGTTGGGGTGGGACAGGACACAGGCAGTAGTGTTTTGGATAAGCTGGAGTTGGGGTGGGACAGGACACAGGCAGTAGAGTTTTGGATGACTGGAGTTGGGGTGGGACAGGACCCAGGCAGTACAGTTTTGGATGAGCTGGAGTTGGGGCGGGATAGGACACAGGCAGTAGAGTTTTGGATGACTGGAGTTGGGGTGGGACAGGACACAGGCAGCAGAGTTTTGGATGACTGGAGTTCAGGTGGGACAGGACCCAGGCAGTAGAGTTTTGGATGAGCTGGAGTGGGGGCGGGACAGGACACAGGCAGTAGAGTTGTGGACAAGCTGGAGTTGGGGTGGGACAGGACACAAGCAGTAGAGTATTGGATGACTGGAGTTGGGGTGGCACAGGACCCAGGCAGTAGAGTTTTGGATGACTTGAGTTGGGGTGGGATAGGACACAGGCAGTAGAGTTTTGGATGACTGGAGTTGGGGTGGGACAGGACACAGACAGCAGAGTTTTGGATGTGCTGGAGTTGGGGTGGGACAGGACACAGGCAGTAGAGCTTTGGATGACTGGAGTTGGGGTGGGACAGGACACAGGCAGTAGAGTTTTGGATAAGCTGGAGTTGGGTTGGGACAGGACCCAGGCAGTAGGGTTTTGGATGAGCTGGCGTTGGGGTGGGACAGGACACAGGCAGTGGAGATTTGGATAAGCTGGAGTTGGGTTGGGATAGGACACAGGCAGTAGAGTTTTGGATGACTGGCGTTGGGGTGGGACAGGACCCATGCAGTAGTGTTTTGGATGACTGGAGTTGGGGTGGGACAGGACACAGGCAGTAGTGTTTTGGATAAGCTGGAGTTGGGGTGGGACAGGACACAGGCAGTAGAGCTTTGGATGACTGGAGTTGGGGTGGGACAGGACCCAGGCAGTACAGTTTTGGATGAGCTGGAGTTGGGGTGGGATAGGACACAGGCAGCAGAGTTTTGGATGACTGGAGTTGGGGTGGGACAGGACCCAGGCAGTAGAGTTTTGGATGAGCTGGAGAGGGGGCGGTACAGGAAAGAGGCAGTAGAGTTTTGGATGACTGGCGTTGGGCCGGGATAGGACCCAGGCAGCAGAGTTTTGGATAAGCTGGAGTTGGGGTGGGACAGGACACAGGCAGTAGAGTTTTGGATGACTGGAGTTTGGGTGGGACAGGACACAGGCAGTAGAGTTTTGGATGACTGGAGTTGGGGTGGAACAGGACACAGGCAGTAGATTTTTGGATGACTGGAGTTGGGGTGAGACTTGACCCAGGCAGTAGAGTTTTGGATGAGCTGGAGTTGGGGCGGGACAGGACACAGGCAGTAGAGTTTTGGTTCAGCTGGAGTTGGGGTGGGACAGGACACAGGCAGTAGAGTTTTGGATGACTGGAGTTGGGGTGGGACAGGACAAAGGCAGTAGAGTTTTGGTGACTGGAGTTGGGGCGGGACAGGACCCAGGCAGTAGAGTTTTGGATGGCTGGAGTTGGGGTGGGATAGGACACTGGCAGTAGAGTTTTGGATGACTGGAGTTGGGGTAGGACATGACACAGACAGTAGAGTTTTGGATGTGCTGGAATTGGGGTGGGACAGGACACAGGCAGCAGAGTTTTGGATGTGCTGGAGTTGGGGTGGGACAGGACACAGGCAGTAGAGCTTTGGATGACTGGAGTTGGGGTGGGACAGGACACAGGCAGTAGAGTTTTGGATAAGCTGGAGTTGGGTTGGGACAGGACCCAGGCAGTAGGGTTTTGGATGAGCTGGCGTTGGGGTGGGACAGGACACAGGCAGTGGAGATTTGGATAAGCTGGAGTTGGGTTGGGATAGGACACAGGCAGTAGAGTTTTGGATGACTGGCGTTGGGGTGGGACAGGACCCATGCAGTAGTGTTTTGGATGACTGGAGTTGGGGTGGGACAGGACACAGGCAGTAGTGTTTTGGATAAGCTGGAGTTGGGGTGGGACAGGACACAGGCAGTAGAGCTTTGGATGACTGGAGTTGGGGTGGGACAGGACCCAGGCAGTACAGTTTTGGATGAGCTGGAGTTGGGGCGGGATAGGACACAGGCAGCAGAGTTTTGGATGACTGGAGTTGGGGTGGGACAGGACCCAGGCAGTAGAGTTTTGGATGAGCTGGAGAGGGGGCGGTACAGGAAAGAGGCAGTAGAGTTTTGGATGACTGGCGTTGGGCCGGGATAGGACCCAGGCAGCAGAGTTTTGGATAAGCTGGAGTTGGGGTGGGACAGGACACAGGCAGTAGAGTTTTGGATGACTGGAGTTTGGGTGGGACAGGACACAGGCAGTAGAGTTTTGGATGACTGGAGTTGGGGTGGAACAGGACACAGGCAGTAGATTTTTGGATGACTGGAGTTGGGGTGAGACTTGACCCAGGCAGTAGAGTTTTGGATGAGCTGGAGTTGGGGCGGGACAGGACACAGGCAGTAGAGTTTTGGTTCAGCTGGAGTTGGGGTGGGACAGGACACAGGCAGTAGAGTTTTGGATGACTGGAGTTGGGGTGGGACAGGACAAAGGCAGTAGAGTTTTGGTGACTGGAGTTGGGGCGGGACAGGACCCAGGCAGTAGAGTTTTGGATGGCTGGAGTTGGGGTGGGATAGGACACTGGCAGTAGAGTTTTGGATGACTGGAGTTGGGGTAGGACATGACACAGACAGTAGAGTTTTGGATGTGCTGGAATTGGGGTGGGACAGGACACAGGCAGTAGAGTTTTGGATGACTGGAGTTGGGGTGGGACAGGACACAGGCAGTAGAGTTTTGGATAAGCTGGAGTTGGGTTGGGACAGGACCCAGGCAGTAGAGTTTTGGATGAGCTGGAGTTCGGCCGGGACAGGACCCAGGCAGTAGAGTTTTGGATGAGCTGGAGTTGGGGTGGGACAGGACACAGGCAGTAGAGTTTTGGATAAGCTGGAGTTGGGTTGGGATAGGACGCAGGCAGTAGAGTTTTGGATGACTGGCGTTGGGGTGGGACAGGACCCAGGCAGTAGTGTTTTGGATAAGCTGGAGTTGGGGCGGGACAGGACACAGGCAGTAGAGTTTTGGATGACTGGAGTTGGGGTGGGACAGGACACAGGCAGTAGAGTTTTGGATGACTGGAGTTGGGGTGGGACAGGACCCAGGCAGTACAGTTTTGAATGAGCTGGAGTTGGGGCGGGACAGGACCCAGGCAGTAGAGTTTTGGATGAGCTGGCGTTGGGGTGGGACAGGACACAGGCAGTAGAGATTTGGATAAGCTGGAGTTGGGTTGGGATAGGACACAGGCAGTAGAGTTTTGGATGACTGGCGTTGGGGTGGGACAGGACACAGGCAGTCGTGTTTTGGATAAGCTGGAGTTGGGGTGGGACAGGACACAGGCAGTAGAGTTTTGGATGACTGGAGTTGGGGTGGGACAGGACCCAGGCAGTGCAGTTTTGGATGAGCTGGAGTTGGGGCGGGACAGGACCCAGGCAGTAGAGTTTTGGATGAGCTGGCGTTGGGGTGCGACAGGACACAGGCAGTAGAGATTTGGATAAGCTGGAGTTGGGTTGGGATAGGACACAGGCAGTAGAGTTTTGGATGACTGGCGTTGGGGTGGGACAGGACACAGGCAGTCGTGTTTTGGATAAGCTGGAGTTGGGGTGGGACAGGACCCAGGCAGTAGAGTTTTGGATGAGCTGGAGAGGGGGCGGTACAGGAAACAGGCAGTAGAGTTTTGGATGACTGGAGTTGGGCCGGGATAGGACCCAGGCAGCAGAGTTTTGGATAAGCTGGAGTTGGGGTGGGACAGGACACAGGCAGTAGAGTTTTGGATGACTTGAGTTGGGGTGGGACAGGACACAGGCAGTAGAGTTTTGGATGACTGGAGTTGGGGTGGAACAGGACCCAGGCAGTAGATTTTTGGATGACTGGAGTTGGGGTGGGACAGGACACAGGCAGTAGAGTTTTGGATGACTGGAGTTGGGGTGGGACAGGACACAGGCAGTAGATTTTTGGATGACTGGAGTTGGGGTGAGACATGACCCAGGCAGCAGAGTTTTGGATGAGCTGGAGTTGGGGCGGGACAGGACACAGGCAGTAGAGTTTTGGTGACTGGAGTTGGGGCGGGACAGGACCCAGGCAGTGGAGTTTTGGATGGCTGGAGTTGGGGTGGGATAGGACACAGGCAGTAGAGTTTTGGATGACTGGAGTTGGGGTGGGACAGGACACAGACAGTAGAGTTTTGGATGTGCTGGAATTGGGGTGGGACAGGACACAGGCAGTAGAGTTTTGGATGACTGGAGCTGGGGTGGGACAGGACCCAGGCAGTAGAGTTTTGGATGAGCTGGAGTTGGGGCGGGACAGGACCCAGGCAGTAGAGTTTTGGATGAGCTGGAGTTGGGGTGGGACAGGACACAGGCAGTAGAGTTTTGGATAAGCTGGAGTTGGGTTGGGATAGGACACAGGCAGTAGAGTTTTGGATGACTAGCGTTGGGGTGGGACAGGACCCAGGCAGTAGTGTTTTGGATAAGCTGGAGTTGGGGCGGGACAGGACACAGACAGTAGAGTTTTGGATGATTGGAGTTGGGGTGGGACAGGACCCAGGCAGTAGAATTTTGGATGACTGGAGTTGGGGTGGGACAGGACACAGGCAGTAGTGTTTTGGATAAGCTGGAGTTGGGGTGGGACAGGACACAGGCAGTAGAGTTTTGGATTACTGGAGTTGGGGTGGGACAGGACACAGGCAGTACAGTTTTGGATGAGCTGGAGTTGGGGCGGGATAGGACACAGGCAGTAGAGTTTTGGATGACTGGAGTTGGGGTGGGACAGGACACAGGCAGCAGAGTTTTGGATGACTGGAGTTCGGGTGGGACAGGACCCAAGCAGTAGTGTTTTGGATGAGCTGGAGTGGGGGCGGTACAGGACACAGGCAGTAGAGTTTTGGATGACTGGAGTTGGGCCGGGATAGGACCCAGGCAGTAGAGTTTTGGATAAGCTGGAGTTGGGGTGGGACAGGACACAGGCAGTAGAGTTTTGGATGACTGGAGTTGGGGTGGGACAAGACACAGGCAGTAGAGTTTTGGACGACTGGAGTTGGGGTGGGATAGGACACAAGCAGTAGAGTTTTGGATGACTGGAGTTGGGGTGGGACAGGACCCAGGCAGTAGAGTTTTGGATGACTGGAGTTGGGGTGGGACAGGGCACAAGCAGTAGAGTTTTGGATGACTGGAGTTGGGGTGGGACAGGACACAGGCAGTAGAGTGTTGGATGACTGGAGTTGGGGTGGGACAGGACCCAGGCAGTAGAGTTTTGGATGACTGGAGTTGTGGTGGGACAGGACCCAGGCAGTAGAGTTTTGGATGAGCTGGAGTTGGGGCGGGACAGGACACAGGCAGAAGAGTTTTGGATAAGCTGGAGTTGGGGTGGGACAGGACACAGGCAGTAGAGTTTTGGATGACTGGAGTTGGGGTGGGACAGGACACAGGCAGTAGAGTTTTGGATAAGCTGGAGTTGGGGTGGGATAGGACACAGGCAGTAGAATTTTGGATGACTGGAGTTGGGGTGGAACAGGACACAGGCAGTAGATTTTTGGATGACTGGAGTTGGGGTGAGACATGACCCAGGCAGTAGAGTTTTGGATGAGCTGGAGTTGGGGCGGGACAGGGCACAGGCAGTAGAGTTTTGGTTAAGCTGGAGTTGGGGTGGGACAGGACACAGGCAGCAGAGTTTTGGATGACTGGAGTTGGGGTGGGACAGGACAAAGGCAGTAGAGTTTTGGTGACTGGAGTTGGGGCGGGATAGGACCCAGGCAGTGGAGTTTTGGATGGCTGGAGTTGGGGTGGGATAGGACACAGGCAGTAGAGTTTTGGATGACTGGAGTTGGGGTGGGACAGGACACAGACAGTAGAGTTTTGGATGTGCTGGAATTGGGGTGGGACAGGACACAGGCAGTAGAGTTTTGGATGACTGGAGCTGGGGTGGGACAGGACCCAGGCAGTAGAGTTTTGGATGAGCTGGAGTTGGGGCGGGACAGGACCCAGGCAGTAGAGTTTTGGATGAGCTGGAGTTGGGGTGGGACAGGACACAGGCAGTATAGTTTTGGATAAGCTGGAGTTGGGTTGGGATAGGACACAGGCAGTAGAGATTTGGATGACTGGCGTTGGGGTGGGACAGGACCCAGGCAGTAGTGTTTTGGATAAGCTGGAGTTGGGGCGGGACAGGACACAGACAGTAGAGTTTTGGATGACTGGAGTTGGGGTGGGACAGGACCCAGGCAGTAGAATTTTGGATGACTGGAGTTGGGGTGGGACAGGACACAGGCAGTAGTGTTTTGGATAAGCTGGAGTTGGGGTGGGACAGGACACAGGCAGTAGAGTTTTGGATTACTGGAGTTGGGGTGGGACAGGACACAGGCAGTACAGTTTTGGATGAGCTGGAGTTGGGGCGGGATAGGACACAGGCAGTAGAGTTTTGGATGACTGGAGTTGGGGTGGGACAGGACCCAGGCAGTCGAGTTTTGGATGAGCTGGAGTGGGGGTGGTACAGGACACAGGCAGTAGAGTTTTGGATGACTGGAGTTGGTGTGGGACAGGACAAAGGCAGTAGAGTTTTGGATGACTGGAGTTGGGGTGGGATAGGACACAAGCAGTAGAGTTTTGGATGACTGGAGTTGGGGTGGGATAGGACCCAGGCAGTAGAGTTTTGGATGACTGGAGTTGAGGTGGGACAGGGCACAAGCAGTAGAGTTTTGGATGACTGGAGTTGGGGTGGGACAGGACACAGGCAGTAGAGTGTTGGATGACTGGAGTTGGGGTGGGACAGGGCCCAGGCAGTAGAGTTTTGGATGACTGGAGTTGTGGTGGGACAGGACCCAGGCAGTAGAGTTTTGGATGAGCTGGAGTTGGGGCGGGACAGGACACAGGCAGAAGAGTTTTGGATAAGCTGGAGTTGGGGTGGGACAGGACACAGGCAGTAGAGTTTTGGATGACTGGAGCTGGGGTGGGACAGGACCCAGGCAGTAGAGTTTTGGATGAGCTGGAGTTGGGGCGGGACAGGACCCAGGCAGTAGAGTTTTGGATGAGCTGGAGTTGGGGTGGGACAGGACACAGGCAGTAGAGTTTTGGATAAGCTGGAGTTGGGTTGGGATAGGACACAGGCAGTAGAGATTTGGATGACTGGCGTTGGGGTGGGACAGGACACAGGCAGTAGTGTTTTGGATAAGCTGGAGTTGGGGCGGGACAGGACACAGCAGTAGAGTTTTGGATGACTGGAGTTGGGGTGGGACAGGACCCAGGCAGTAGAATTTTGGATGACTGGAGTTGGGGTGGGACAGGACACAGGCAGTAGTGTTTTGGATAAGCTGGAGTTGGGGTGGGACAGGACACAGGCAGTAGAGTTTTGGATTACTGGAGTTGGGGTGGGACAGGACACAGGCAGTACAGTTTTGGATGAGCTGGAGTTGGGGCGGGATAGGACACAGGCAGTAGAGTTTTGGATGACTGGAGTTGGGGTGGGACAGGACCCAGGCAGTAGAGTTTTGGATGAGCTGGAGTGGGGGTGGTACAGGACACAGGCAGTAGAGTTTTGGATGACTGGAGTTGGGGTGGGACAGGACAAAGGCAGTAGAGCTTTGGATGACTGGAGTTGGGGTGGGATAGGACACAAGCAGTAGAGTTTTGGATGACTGGAGTTCGGGTGGGACAGGACCCAGGCAGTAGAGTTTTGGATGACTGGAGTTGAGGTGGGACAGGGCACAAGCAGTAGAGTTTTGGATGACTGGAGTTGGGGTGGGACAGGACACAGGCAGTAGAGTGTTGGATGACTGGAGTTGGGGTGGGACAGGGCCCAGGCAGTAGAGTTTTGGATGACTGGAGTTGTGGTGGGACAGGACCCAGGCAGTAGAGTTTTGGATGAGCTGGAGTTGGGGCGGGACAGGACACAGGCAGAAGAGTTTTGGATAAGCTGGAGTTGGGGCGGGACAGGACCCAGGCAGTAGAGTTTTGGATGAGCTGGCGTTGGGGTGGGACAGGACACAGGCAGTAGAGATTTGGATAAGCTGGAGTTGGGTTGGGATAGGACACAGGCAGTAGAGTTTTGGATGACTGGCGTTGGGGTGGGACAGGACACAGGCAGTCGTGTTTTGGATAAGCTGGAGTTGGGGTGGGACAGGACACAGGCAGTAGAGTTTTGGATGACTGGAGTTGGGGTGGGACAGGACCCAGGCAGTGCAGTTTTGGATGAGCTGGAGTTGGGGCGGGACAGGACCCAGGCAGTAGAGTTTTGGATGAGCTGGCGTTGGGGTGCGACAGGACACAGGCAGTAGAGATTTGGATAAGCTGGAGTTGGGTTGGGATAGGACACAGGCAGTAGAGTTTTGGATGACTGGCGTTGGGGTGGGACAGGACACAGGCAGTCGTGTTTTGGATAAGCTGGAGTTGGGGTGGGACAGGACCCAGGCAGTAGAGTTTTGGATGAGCTGGAGAGGGGGCGGTACAGGAAACAGGCAGTAGAGTTTTGGATGACTGGAGTTGGGCCGGGATAGGACCCAGGCAGCAGAGTTTTGGATAAGCTGGAGTTGGGGTGGGACAGGACACAGGCAGTAGAGTTTTGGATGACTGGAGTTGGGGTGGGACAGGACACAGGCAGTAGAGTTTTGGATGACTGGAGTTGGGGTGGAACAGGACCCAGGCAGTAGATTTTTGGATGACTGGAGTTGGGGTGGGACAGGACACAGGCAGTAGAGTTTTGGATGACTGGAGTTGGGGTGGGACAGGACACAGGCAGTAGATTTTTGGATGACTGGAGTTGGGGTGAGACATGACCCAGGCAGCAGAGTTTTGGATGAGCTGGAGTTGGGGCGGGACAGGACACAGGCAGTAGAGTTTTGGTGACTGGAGTTGGGGCGGGACAGGACCCAGGCAGTGGAGTTTTGGATGGCTGGAGTTGGGGTGGGATAGGACACAGGCAGTAGAGTTTTGGATGACTGGAGTTGGGGTGGGACAGGACACAGACAGTAGAGTTTTGGATGTGCTGGAATTGGGGTGGGACAGGACACAGGCAGTAGAGTTTTGGATGACTGGAGCTGGGGTGGGACAGGACCCAGGCAGTAGAGTTTTGGATGAGCTGGAGTTGGGGCGGGACAGGACCCAGGCAGTAGAGTTTTGGATGAGCTGGAGTTGGGGTGGGACAGGACACAGGCAGTAGAGTTTTGGATAAGCTGGAGTTGGGTTGGGATAGGACACAGGCAGTAGAGTTTTGGATGACTAGCGTTGGGGTGGGACAGGACCCAGGCAGTAGTGTTTTGGATAAGCTGGAGTTGGGGCGGGACAGGACACAGACAGTAGAGTTTTGGATGATTGGAGTTGGGGTGGGACAGGACCCAGGCAGTAGAATTTTGGATGACTGGAGTTGGGGTGGGACAGGACACAGGCAGTAGTGTTTTGGATAAGCTGGAGTTGGGGTGGGACAGGACACAGGCAGTAGAGTTTTGGATTACTGGAGTTGGGGTGGGACAGGACACAGGCAGTACAGTTTTGGATGAGCTGGAGTTGGGGCGGGATAGGACACAGGCAGTAGAGTTTTGGATGACTGGAGTTGGGGTGGGACAGGACACAGGCAGCAGAGTTTTGGATGACTGGAGTTCGGGTGGGACAGGACCCAAGCAGTAGAGTTTTGGATGAGCTGGAGTGGGGGCGGTACAGGACACAGGCAGTAGAGTTTTGGATGACTGGAGTTGGGCCGGGATAGGACCCAGGCAGTAGAGTTTTGGATAAGCTGGAGTTGGGGTGGGACAGGACACAGGCAGTAGAGTTTTGGATGACTGGAGTTGGGGTGGGACAAGACACAGGCAGTAGAGTTTTGGACGACTGGAGTTGGGGTGGGATAGGACACAAGCAGTAGAGTTTTGGATGACTGGAGTTGGGGTGGGACAGGACCCAGGCAGTAGAGTTTTGGATGACTGGAGTTGGGGTGGGACAGGGCACAAGCAGTAGAGTTTTGGATGACTGGAGTTGGGGTGGGACAGGACACAGGCAGTAGAGTGTTGGATGACTGGAGTTGGGGTGGGACAGGACCCAGGCAGTAGAGTTTTGGATGACTGGAGTTGTGGTGGGACAGGACCCAGGCAGTAGAGTTTTGGATGAGCTGGAGTTGGGGCGGGACAGGACACAGGCAGAAGAGTTTTGGATAAGCTGGAGTTGGGGTGGGACAGGACACAGGCAGTAGAGTTTTGGATGACTGGAGTTGGGGTGGGACAGGACACAGGCAGTAGAGTTTTGGATAAGCTGGAGTTGGGGTGGGATAGGACACAGGCAGTAGAATTTTGGATGACTGGAGTTGGGGTGGAACAGGACACAGGCAGTAGATTTTTGGATGACTGGAGTTGGCGTGAGACATGACCCAGGCAGTAGAGTTTTGGATGAGCTGGAGTTGGGGCGGGACAGGGCACAGGCAGTAGAGTTTTGGTTAAGCTGGAGTTGGGGTGGGACAGGACACAGGCAGCAGAGTTTTGGATGACTGGAGCTGGGGTGGGACAGGACAAAGGCAGTAGAGTTTTGGTGACTGGAGTTGGGGCGGGATAGGACCCAGGCAGTGGAGTTTTGGATGGCTGGAGTTGGGGTGGGATAGGACACAGGCAGTAGAGTTTTGGATGACTGGAGTTGGGGTGGGACAGGACACAGACAGTAGAGTTTTGGATGTGCTGGAATTGGGGTGGGACAGGACACAGGCAGTAGAGTTTTGGATGACTGGAGCTGGGGTGGGACAGGACCCAGGCAGTAGAGTTTTGGATGAGCTGGAGTTGGGGCGGGACAGGACCCAGGCAGTAGAGTTTTGGATGAGCTGGAGTTGGGGTGGGACAGGACACAGGCAGTATAGTTTTGGATAAGCTGGAGTTGGGTTGGGATAGGACACAGGCAGTAGAGATTTGGATGACTGGCGTTGGGGTGGGACAGGACCCAGGCAGTAGTGTTTTGGATAAGCTGGAGTTGGGGCGGGACAGGACACAGACAGTAGAGTTTTGGATGACTGGAGTTGGGGTGGGACAGGACCCAGGCAGTAGAATTTTGGATGACTGGAGTTGGGGTGGGACAGGACACAGGCAGTAGTGTTTTGGATAAGCTGGAGTTGGGGTGGGACAGGACACAGGCAGTAGAGTTTTGGATTACTGGAGTTGGGGTGGGACAGGACACAGGCAGTACAGTTTTGGATGAGCTGGAGTTGGGGCGGGATAGGACACAGGCAGTAGAGTTTTGGATGACTGGAGTTGGGGTGGGACAGGACCCAGGCAGTAGAGTTTTGGATGAGCTGGAGTGGGGGTGGTACAGGACACAGGCAGTAGAGTTTTGGATGACTGGAGTTGGTGTGGGACAGGACAAAGGCAGTAGAGTTTTGGATGACTGGAGTTGGGGTGGGATAGGACACAAGCAGTAGAGTTTTGGATGACTGGAGTTGGGGTGGGATAGGACCCAGGCAGTAGAGTTTTGGATGACTGGAGTTGAGGTGGGACAGGGCACAAGCAGTAGAGTTTTGGATGACTGGAGTTGGGGTGGGACAGGACACAGGCAGTAGAGTGTTGGATGACTGGAGTTGGGGTGGGACAGGGCCCAGGCAGTAGAGTTTTGGATGACTGGAGTTGTGGTGGGACAGGACCCAGGCAGTAGAGTTTTGGATGAGCTGGAGTTGGGGCGGGACAGGACAAAGGCAGAAGAGTTTTGGATAAGCTGGAGTTGGGGTGGGACAGGACACAGGCAGTAGAGTTTTGGATGACTGGAGCTGGGGTGGGACAGGACCCAGGCAGTAGAGTTTTGGATGAGCTGGAGTTGGGGCGGGACAGGACCCAGGCAGTAGAGTTTTGGATGAGCTGGAGTTGGGGTGGGACAGGACACAGGCAGTAGAGTTTTGGATAAGCTGGAGTTGGGTTGGGATAGGACACAGGCAGTAGAGATTTGGATGACTGGCGTTGGGGTGGGACAGGACCCAGGCAGTAGTGTTTTGGATAAGCTGGAGTTGGGGCGGGACAGGACACAGCAGTAGAGTTTTGGATGACTGGAGTTGGGGTGGGACAGGACCCAGGCAGTAGAATTTTGGATGACTGGAGTTGGGGTGGGACAGGACACAGGCAGTAGTGTTTTGGATAAGCTGGAGTTGGGGTGGGACAGGACACAGGCAGTAGAGTTTTGGATTACTGGAGTTGGGGTGGGACAGGACACAGGCAGTACAGTTTTGGATGAGCTGGAGTTGGGGCGGGATAGGACACAGGCAGTAGAGTTTTGGATGACTGGAGTTGGGGTGGGACAGGACCCAGGCAGTAGAGTTTTGGATGAGCTGGAGTGGGCGTGGTACAGGACACAGGCAGTAGAGTTTTGGATGACTGGAGTTGGGGTGGGACAGGACACAGACAGTAGAGTTTTGGATGTGCTGGAATTGGGGTGGGACAGGACACAGGCAGTAGAGTTTTGGATGACTGGAGCTGGGGTGGGACAGGACCCAGGCAGTAGAGTTTTGGATGAGCTGGAGTTGGGGCGGGACAGGACCCAGGCAGTAGAGTTTTGGATGAGCTGGAGTTGGGGTGGGACAGGACACAGGCAGTATAGTTTTGGATAAGCTGGAGTTGGGTTGGGATAGGACACAGGCAGTAGAGATTTGGATGACTGGCGTTGGGGTGGGACAGGACCCAGGCAGTAGTGTTTTGGATAAGCTGGAGTTGGGGCGGGACAGGACACAGACAGTAGAGTTTTGGATGACTGGAGTTGGGGTGGGACAGGACCCAGGCAGTAGAGTTTTGGATGACTGGAGTTGGGGTGGGACAGGACAAAGGCAGTAGAGTTTTGGTGACTGGAGTTGGGGCGGGACAGGACCCAGGCAGTAGAGTTTTGGATGGCTGGAGTTGGGGTGGGATAGGACACTGGCAGTAGAGTTTTGGATGACTGGAGTTGGGGTAGGACATGACACAGACAGTAGAGTTTTGGATGTGCTGGAATTGGGGTGGGACAGGACACAGGCAGTAGAGTTTTGGATGACTGGAGTTGGGGTGGGACAGGACACAGGCAGTGGAGTTTTGGATAAGCTGGAGTTGGGTTGGGACAGGACCCAGGCAGTAGAGTTTTGGATGAGCTGGAGTTCGGCCGGGACAGGACCCAGGCAGTAGAGTTTTGGATGAGCTGGAGTTGGGGTGGGACAGGACACAGGCAGTAGAGTTTTGGATAAGCTGGAGTTGGGTTGGGATAGGACGCAGGCAGTAGAGTTTTGGATGACTGGCGTTGGGGTGGGACAGGACCCAGGCAGTAGTGTTTTGGATAAGCTGGAGTTGGGGCGGGACAGGACACAGGCAGTAGAGTTTTGGATGACTGGAGTTGGGGTGGGACAGGACACAGGCAGTAGAGTTTTGGATGACTGGAGTTGGGGTGGGACAGGACCCAGGCAGTACAGTTTTGAATGAGCTGGAGTTGGGGCGGGACAGGACCCAGGCAGTAGAGTTTTGGATGAGCTGGCGTTGGGGTGGGACAGGACACAGGCAGTAGAGATTTGGATAAGCTGGAGTTGGGTTGGGATAGGACACAGGCAGTAGAGTTTTGGATGACTGGCGTTGGGGTGGGACAGGACACAGGCAGTCGTGTTTTGGATAAGCTGGAGTTGGGGTGGGACAGGACACAGGCAGTAGAGTTTTGGATGACTGGAGTTGGGGTGGGACAGGACCCAGGCAGTGCAGTTTTGGATGAGCTGGAGTTGGGGCGGGACAGGACCCAGGCAGTAGAGTTTTGGATGAGCTGGCGTTGGGGTGCGACAGGACACAGGCAGTAGAGATTTGGATAAGCTGGAGTTGGGTTGGGATAGGACACAGGCAGTAGAGTTTTGGATGACTGGCGTTGGGGTGGGACAGGACACAGGCAGTCGTGTTTTGGATAAGCTGGAGTTGGGGTGGGACAGGACCCAGGCAGTAGAGTTTTGGATGAGCTGGAGAGGGGGCGGTACAGGAAACAGGCAGTAGAGTTTTGGATGACTGGAGTTGGGCCGGGATAGGACCCAGGCAGCAGAGTTTTGGATAAGCTGGAGTTGGGGTGGGACAGGACACAGGCAGTAGAGTTTTGGATGACTTGAGTTGGGGTGGGACAGGACACAGGCAGTAGAGTTTTGGATGACTGGAGTTGGGGTGGAACAGGACCCAGGCAGTAGATTTTTGGATGACTGGAGTTGGGGTGGGACAGGACACAGGCAGTAGAGTTTTGGATGACTGGAGTTGGGGTGGGACAGGACACAGGCAGTAGATTTTTGGATGACTGGAGTTGGGGTGAGACATGACCCAGGCAGCAGAGTTTTGGATGAGCTGGAGTTGGGGCGGGACAGGACACAGGCAGTAGAGTTTTGGTGACTGGAGTTGGGGCGGGACAGGACCCAGGCAGTGGAGTTTTGGATGGCTGGAGTTGGGGTGGGATAGGACACAGGCAGTAGAGTTTTGGATGACTGGAGTTGGGGTGGGACAGGACACAGACAGTAGAGTTTTGGATGTGCTGGAATTGGGGTGGGACAGGACACAGGCAGTAGAGTTTTGGATGACTGGAGCTGGGGTGGGACAGGACCCAGGCAGTAGAGTTTTGGATGAGCTGGAGTTGGGGCGGGACAGGACCCAGGCAGTAGAGTTTTGGATGAGCTGGAGTTGGGGTGGGACAGGACACAGGCAGTAGAGTTTTGGATAAGCTGGAGTTGGGTTGGGATAGGACACAGGCAGTAGAGTTTTGGATGACTAGCGTTGGGGTGGGACAGGACCCAGGCAGTAGTGTTTTGGATAAGCTGGAGTTGGGGCGGGACAGGACACAGACAGTAGAGTTTTGGATGATTGGAGTTGGGGTGGGACAGGACCCAGGCAGTAGAATTTTGGATGACTGGAGTTGGGGTGGGACAGGACACAGGCAGTAGTGTTTTGGATAAGCTGGAGTTGGGGTGGGACAGGACACAGGCAGTAGAGTTTTGGATTACTGGAGTTGGGGTGGGACAGGACACAGGCAGTACAGTTTTGGATGAGCTGGAGTTGGGGCGGGATAGGACACAGGCAGTAGAGTTTTGGATGACTGGAGTTGGGGTGGGACAGGACACAGGCAGCAGAGTTTTGGATGACTGGAGTTCGGGTGGGACAGGACCCAAGCAGTAGTGTTTTGGATGAGCTGGAGTGGGGGCGGTACAGGACACAGGCAGTAGAGTTTTGGATGACTGGAGTTGGGCCGGGATAGGACCCAGGCAGTAGAGTTTTGGATAAGCTGGAGTTGGGGTGGGACAGGACACAGGCAGTAGAGTTTTGGATGACTGGAGTTGGGGTGGGACAAGACACAGGCAGTAGAGTTTTGGACGACTGGAGTTGGGGTGGGATAGGACACAAGCAGTAGAGTTTTGGATGACTGGAGTTGGGGTGGGACAGGACCCAGGCAGTAGAGTTTTGGATGACTGGAGTTGGGGTGGGACAGGGCACAAGCAGTAGAGTTTTGGATGACTGGAGTTGGGGTGGGACAGGACACAGGCAGTAGAGTGTTGGATGACTGGAGTTGGGGTGGGACAGGACCCAGGCAGTAGAGTTTTGGATGACTGGAGTTGTGGTGGGACAGGACCCAGGCAGTAGAGTTTTGGATGAGCTGGAGTTGGGGCGGGACAGGACACAGGCAGAAGAGTTTTGGATAAGCTGGAGTTGGGGTGGGACAGGACACAGGCAGTAGAGTTTTGGATGACTGGAGTTGGGGTGGGACAGGACACAGGCAGTAGAGTTTTGGATAAGCTGGAGTTGGGGTGGGATAGGACACAGGCAGTAGAATTTTGGATGACTGGAGTTGGGGTGGAACAGGACACAGGCAGTAGATTTTTGGATGACTGGAGTTGGGGTGAGACATGACCCAGGCAGTAGAGTTTTGGATGAGCTGGAGTTGGGGCGGGACAGGGCACAGGCAGTAGAGTTTTGGTTAAGCTGGAGTTGGGGTGGGACAGGACACAGGCAGCAGAGTTTTGGATGACTGGAGTTGGGGTGGGACAGGACAAAGGCAGTAGAGTTTTGGTGACTGGAGTTGGGGCGGGATAGGACCCAGGCAGTGGAGTTTTGGATGGCTGGAGTTGGGGTGGGATAGGACACAGGCAGTAGAGTTTTGGATGACTGGAGTTGGGGTGGGACAGGACACAGACAGTAGAGTTTTGGATGTGCTGGAATTGGGGTGGGACAGGACACAGGCAGTAGAGTTTTGGATGACTGGAGCTGGGGTGGGACAGGACCCAGGCAGTAGAGTTTTGGATGAGCTGGAGTTGGGGCGGGACAGGACCCAGGCAGTAGAGTTTTGGATGAGCTGGAGTTGGGGTGGGACAGGACACAGGCAGTATAGTTTTGGATAAGCTGGAGTTGGGTTGGGATAGGACACAGGCAGTAGAGATTTGGATGACTGGCGTTGGGGTGGGACAGGACCCAGGCAGTAGTGTTTTGGATAAGCTGGAGTTGGGGCGGGACAGGACACAGACAGTAGAGTTTTGGATGACTGGAGTTGGGGTGGGACAGGACCCAGGCAGTAGAATTTTGGATGACTGGAGTTGGGGTGGGACAGGACACAGGCAGTAGTGTTTTGGATAAGCTGGAGTTGGGGTGGGACAGGACACAGGCAGTAGAGTTTTGGATTACTGGAGTTGGGGTGGGACAGGACACAGGCAGTACAGTTTTGGATGAGCTGGAGTTGGGGCGGGATAGGACACAGGCAGTAGAGTTTTGGATGACTGGAGTTGGGGTGGGACAGGACCCAGGCAGTCGAGTTTTGGATGAGCTGGAGTGGGGGTGGTACAGGACACAGGCAGTAGAGTTTTGGATGACTGGAGTTGGTGTGGGACAGGACAAAGGCAGTAGAGTTTTGGATGACTGGAGTTGGGGTGGGATAGGACACAAGCAGTAGAGTTTTGGATGACTGGAGTTGGGGTGGGATAGGACCCAGGCAGTAGAGTTTTGGATGACTGGAGTTGAGGTGGGACAGGGCACAAGCAGTAGAGTTTTGGATGACTGGAGTTGGGGTGGGACAGGACACAGGCAGTAGAGTGTTGGATGACTGGAGTTGGGGTGGGACAGGGCCCAGGCAGTAGAGTTTTGGATGACTGGAGTTGTGGTGGGACAGGACCCAGGCAGTAGAGTTTTGGATGAGCTGGAGTTGGGGCGGGACAGGACACAGGCAGAAGAGTTTTGGATAAGCTGGAGTTGGGGTGGGACAGGACACAGGCAGTAGAGTTTTGGATGACTGGAGCTGGGGTGGGACAGGACCCAGGCAGTAGAGTTTTGGATGAGCTGGAGTTGGGGCGGGACAGGACCCAGGCAGTAGAGTTTTGGATGAGCTGGAGTTGGGGTGGGACAGGACACAGGCAGTAGAGTTTTGGATAAGCTGGAGTTGGGTTGGGATAGGACACAGGCAGTAGAGATTTGGATGACTGGCGTTGGGGTGGGACAGGACACAGGCAGTAGTGTTTTGGATAAGCTGGAGTTGGGGCGGGACAGGACACAGCAGTAGAGTTTTGGATGACTGGAGTTGGGGTGGGACAGGACCCAGGCAGTAGAATTTTGGATGACTGGAGTTGGGGTGGGACAGGACACAGGCAGTAGTGTTTTGGATAAGCTGGAGTTGGGGTGGGACAGGACACAGGCAGTAGAGTTTTGGATTACTGGAGTTGGGGTGGGACAGGACACAGGCAGTACAGTTTTGGATGAGCTGGAGTTGGGGCGGGATAGGACACAGGCAGTAGAGTTTTGGATGACTGGAGTTGGGGTGGGACAGGACCCAGGCAGTAGAGTTTTGGATGAGCTGGAGTGGGGGTGGTACAGGACACAGGCAGTAGAGTTTTGGATGACTGGAGTTGGGGTGGGACAGGACAAAGGCAGTAGAGCTTTGGATGACTGGAGTTGGGGTGGGATAGGACACAAGCAGTAGAGTTTTGGATGACTGGAGTTCGGGTGGGACAGGACCCAGGCAGTAGAGTTTTGGATGACTGGAGTTGAGGTGGGACAGGGCACAAGCAGTAGAGTTTTGGATGACTGGAGTTGGGGTGGGACAGGACACAGGCAGTAGAGTGTTGGATGACTGGAGTTGGGGTGGGACAGGGCCCAGGCAGTAGAGTTTTGGATGACTGGAGTTGTGGTGGGACAGGACCCAGGCAGTAGAGTTTTGGATGAGCTGGAGTTGGGGCGGGACAGGACACAGGCAGAAGAGTTTTGGATAAGCTGGAGTTGGGGCGGGACAGGACCCAGGCAGTAGAGTTTTGGATGAGCTGGCGTTGGGGTGGGACAGGACACAGGCAGTAGAGATTTGGATAAGCTGGAGTTGGGTTGGGATAGGACACAGGCAGTAGAGTTTTGGATGACTGGCGTTGGGGTGGGACAGGACACAGGCAGTCGTGTTTTGGATAAGCTGGAGTTGGGGTGGGACAGGACACAGGCAGTAGAGTTTTGGATGACTGGAGTTGGGGTGGGACAGGACCCAGGCAGTGCAGTTTTGGATGAGCTGGAGTTGGGGCGGGACAGGACCCAGGCAGTAGAGTTTTGGATGAGCTGGCGTTGGGGTGCGACAGGACACAGGCAGTAGAGATTTGGATAAGCTGGAGTTGGGTTGGGATAGGACACAGGCAGTAGAGTTTTGGATGACTGGCGTTGGGGTGGGACAGGACACAGGCAGTCGTGTTTTGGATAAGCTGGAGTTGGGGTGGGACAGGACCCAGGCAGTAGAGTTTTGGATGAGCTGGAGAGGGGGCGGTACAGGAAACAGGCAGTAGAGTTTTGGATGACTGGAGTTGGGCCGGGATAGGACCCAGGCAGCAGAGTTTTGGATAAGCTGGAGTTGGGGTGGGACAGGACACAGGCAGTAGAGTTTTGGATGACTGGAGTTGGGGTGGGACAGGACACAGGCAGTAGAGTTTTGGATGACTGGAGTTGGGGTGGAACAGGACCCAGGCAGTAGATTTTTGGATGACTGGAGTTGGGGTGGGACAGGACACAGGCAGTAGAGTTTTGGATGACTGGAGTTGGGGTGGGACAGGACACAGGCAGTAGATTTTTGGATGACTGGAGTTGGGGTGAGACATGACCCAGGCAGCAGAGTTTTGGATGAGCTGGAGTTGGGGCGGGACAGGACACAGGCAGTAGAGTTTTGGTGACTGGAGTTGGGGCGGGACAGGACCCAGGCAGTGGAGTTTTGGATGGCTGGAGTTGGGGTGGGATAGGACACAGGCAGTAGAGTTTTGGATGACTGGAGTTGGGGTGGGACAGGACACAGACAGTAGAGTTTTGGATGTGCTGGAATTGGGGTGGGACAGGACACAGGCAGTAGAGTTTTGGATGACTGGAGCTGGGGTGGGACAGGACCCAGGCAGTAGAGTTTTGGATGAGCTGGAGTTGGGGCGGGACAGGACACAGGCAGTAGAGTTTTGGATGAGCTGGAGTTGGGGTGGGACAGGACACAGGCAGTAGAGTTTTGGATAAGCTGGAGTTGGGTTGGGATAGGACACAGGCAGTAGAGTTTTGGATGACTAGCGTTGGGGTGGGACAGGACCCAGGCAGTAGTGTTTTGGATAAGCTGGAGTTGGGGCGGGACAGGACACAGACAGTAGAGTTTTGGATGATTGGAGTTGGGGTGGGACAGGACCCAGGCAGTAGAATTTTGGATGACTGGAGTTGGGGTGGGACAGGACACAGGCAGTAGTGTTTTGGATAAGCTGGAGTTGGGGTGGGACAGGACACAGGCAGTAGAGTTTTGGATTACTGGAGTTGGGGTGGGACAGGACACAGGCAGTACAGTTTTGGATGAGCTGGAGTTGGGGCGGGATAGGACACAGGCAGTAGAGTTTTGGATGACTGGAGTTGGGGTGGGACAGGACACAGGCAGCAGAGTTTTGGATGACTGGAGTTCGGGTGGGACAGGACCCAAGCAGTAGAGTTTTGGATGAGCTGGAGTGGGGGCGGTACAGGACACAGGCAGTAGAGTTTTGGATGACTGGAGTTGGGCCGGGATAGGACACAGGCAGTAGAGTTTTGGATAAGCTGGAGTTGGGGTGGGACAGGACACAGGCAGTAGAGTTTTGGATGACTGGAGTTGGGGTGGGACAAGACACAGGCAGTAGAGTTTTGGACGACTGGAGTTGGGGTGGGATAGGACACAAGCAGTAGAGTTTTGGATGACTGGAGTTGGGGTGGGACAGGACCCAGGCAGTAGAGTTTTGGATGACTGGAGTTGGGGTGGGACAGGGCACAAGCAGTAGAGTTTTGGATGACTGGAGTTGGGGTGGGACAGGACACAGGCAGTAGAGTGTTGGATGACTGGAGTTGGGGTGGGACAGGACCCAGGCAGTAGAGTTTTGGATGACTGGAGTTGTGGTGGGACAGGACCCAGGCAGTAGAGTTTTGGATGAGCTGGAGTTGGGGCGGGACAGGACACAGGCAGAAGAGTTTTGGATAAGCTGGAGTTGGGGTGGGACAGGACACAGGCAGTAGAGTTTTGGATGACTGGAGTTGGGGTGGGACAGGACACAGGCAGTAGAGTTTTGGATAAGCTGGAGTTGGGGTGGGATAGGACACAGGCAGTAGAATTTTGGATGACTGGAGTTGGGGTGGAACAGGACACAGGCAGTAGATTTTTGGATGACTGGAGTTGGGGTGAGACATGACCCAGGCAGTAGAGTTTTGGATGAGCTGGAGTTGGGGCGGGACAGGGCACAGGCAGTAGAGTTTTGGTTAAGCTGGAGTTGGGGTGGGACAGGACACAGGCAGCAGAGTTTTGGATGACTGGAGCTGGGGTGGGACAGGACAAAGGCAGTAGAGTTTTGGTGACTGGAGTTGGGGCGGGATAGGACCCAGGCAGTGGAGTTTTGGATGGCTGGAGTTGGGGTGGGATAGGACACAGGCAGTAGAGTTTTGGATGACTGGAGTTGGGGTGGGACAGGACACAGACAGTAGAGTTTTGGATGTGCTGGAATTGGGGTGGGACAGGACACAGGCAGTAGAGTTTTGGATGACTGGAGCTGGGGTGGGACAGGACCCAGGCAGTAGAGTTTTGGATGAGCTGGAGTTGGGGCGGGACAGGACCCAGGCAGTAGAGTTTTGGATGAGCTGGAGTTGGGGTGGGACAGGACACAGGCAGTATAGTTTTGGATAAGCTGGAGTTGGGTTGGGATAGGACACAGGCAGTAGAGATTTGGATGACTGGCGTTGGGGTGGGACAGGACCCAGGCAGTAGTGTTTTGGATAAGCTGGAGTTGGGGCGGGACAGGACACAGACAGTAGAGTTTTGGATGACTGGAGTTGGGGTGGGACAGGACCCAGGCAGTAGAATTTTGGATGACTGGAGTTGGGGTGGGACAGGACACAGGCAGTAGTGTTTTGGATAAGCTGGAGTTGGGGTGGGACAGGACACAGGCAGTAGAGTTTTGGATTACTGGAGTTGGGGTGGGACAGGACACAGGCAGTACAGTTTTGGATGAGCTGGAGTTGGGGCGGGATAGGACACAGGCAGTAGAGTTTTGGATGACTGGAGTTGGGGTGGGACAGGACCCAGGCAGTAGAGTTTTGGATGAGCTGGAGTGGGGGTGGTACAGGACACAGGCAGTAGAGTTTTGGATGACTGGAGTTGGTGTGGGACAGGACAAAGGCAGTAGAGTTTTGGATGACTGGAGTTGGGGTGGGATAGGACACAAGCAGTAGAGTTTTGGATGACTGGAGTTGGGGTGGGATAGGACCCAGGCAGTAGAGTTTTGGATGACTGGAGTTGAGGTGGGACAGGGCACAAGCAGTAGAGTTTTGGATGACTGGAGTTGGGGTGGGACAGGACACAGGCAGTAGAGTGTTGGATGACTGGAGTTGGGGTGGGACAGGGCCCAGGCAGTAGAGTTTTGGATGACTGGAGTTGTGGTGGGACAGGACCCAGGCAGTAGAGTTTTGGATGAGCTGGAGTTGGGGCGGGACAGGACAAAGGCAGAAGAGTTTTGGATAAGCTGGAGTTGGGGTGGGACAGGACACAGGCAGTAGAGTTTTGGATGACTGGAGCTGGGGTGGGACAGGACCCAGGCAGTAGAGTTTTGGATGAGCTGGAGTTGGGGCGGGACAGGACCCAGGCAGTAGAGTTTTGGATGAGCTGGAGTTGGGGTGGGACAGGACACAGGCAGTAGAGTTTTGGATAAGCTGGAGTTGGGTTGGGATAGGACACAGGCAGTAGAGATTTGGATGACTGGCGTTGGGGTGGGACAGGACCCAGGCAGTAGTGTTTTGGATAAGCTGGAGTTGGGGCGGGACAGGACACAGCAGTAGAGTTTTGGATGACTGGAGTTGGGGTGGGACAGGACCCAGGCAGTAGAATTTTGGATGACTGGAGTTGGGGTGGGACAGGACACAGGCAGTAGTGTTTTGGATAAGCTGGAGTTGGGGTGGGACAGGACACAGGCAGTAGAGTTTTGGATTACTGGAGTTGGGGTGGGACAGGACACAGGCAGTACAGTTTTGGATGAGCTGGAGTTGGGGCGGGATAGGACACAGGCAGTAGAGTTTTGGATGACTGGAGTTGGTGTGGGACAGGACCCAGGCAGTAGAGTTTTGGATGAGCTGGAGTGGGCGTGGTACAGGACACAGGCAGTAGAGTTTTGGATGACTGGAGTTGGGGTGGGACAGGACACAGACAGTAGAGTTTTGGATGTGCTGGAATTGGGGTGGGACAGGACACAGGCAGTAGAGTTTTGGATGACTGGAGCTGGGGTGGGACAGGACCCAGGCAGTAGAGTTTTGGATGAGCTGGAGTTGGGGCGGGACAGGACCCAGGCAGTAGAGTTTTGGATGAGCTGGAGTTGGGGTGGGACAGGACACAGGCAGTATAGTTTTGGATAAGCTGGAGTTGGGTTGGGATAGGACACAGGCAGTAGAGATTTGGATGACTGGCGTTGGGGTGGGACAGGACCCAGGCAGTAGTGTTTTGGATAAGCTGGAGTTGGGGCGGGACAGGACACAGACAGTAGAGTTTTGGATGACTGGAGTTGGGGTGGGACAGGACCCAGGCAGTAGAATTTTGGATGACTGGAGTTGGGGTGGGACAGGACACAGGCAGTAGTGTTTTGGATAAGCTGGAGTTGGGGTGGGACAGGACACAGGCAGTAGAGTTTTGGATTACTGGAGTTGGGGTGGGACAGGACACAGGCAGTACAGTTTTGGATGAGCTGGAGTTGGGGCGGGATAGGACACAGGCAGTAGAGTTTTGGATGAGCTGGAGTGGGGGTGGTACAGGACACAGGCAGTAGAGTTTTGGATGACTGGAGTTGGTGTGGGACAGGACAAAGGCAGTAGAGTTTTGGATGACTGGAGTTGGGGTGGGATAGGACACAAGCAGTAGAGTTTTGGATGACTGGAGTTGGGGTGGGATAGGACCCAGGCAGTAGAGTTTTGGATGACTGGAGTTGAGGTGGGACAGGGCACAAGCAGTAGAGTTTTGGATGACTGGAGTTGGGGTGGGACAGGACACAGGCAGTAGAGTGTTGGATGACTGGAGTTGGGGTGGGACAGGGCCCAGGCAGTAGAGTTTTGGATGACTGGAGTTGTGGTGGGACAGGACCCAGGCAGTAGAGTTTTGGATGAGCTGGAGTTGGGGCGGGACAGGACACAGGCAGAAGAGTTTTGGATAAGCTGGAGTTGGGGTGGGACAGGACACAGGCAGTAGAGTTTTGGATGACTGGAGCTGGGGTGGGACAGGACCCAGGCAGTAGAGTTTTGGATGAGCTGGAGTTGGGGCGGGACAGGACCCAGGCAGTAGAGTTTTGGATGAGCTGGAGTTGGGGTGGGACAGGACACAGGCAGTAGAGTTTTGGATAAGCTGGAGTTGGGTTGGGATAGGACACAGGCAGTAGAGATTTGGATGACTGGCGTTGGGGTGGGACAGGACCCAGGCAGTAGTGTTTTGGATAAGCTGGAGTTGGGGCGGGACAGGACACAGCAGTAGAGTTTTGGATGACTGGAGTTGGGGTGGGACAGGACCCAGGCAGTAGAATTTTGGATGACTGGAGTTGGGGTGGGACAGGACACAGGCAGTAGTGTTTTGGATAAGCTGGAGTTGGGGTGGGACAGGACACAGGCAGTAGAGTTTTGGATTACTGGAGTTGGGGTGGGACAGGACACAGGCAGTACAGTTTTGGATGAGCTGGAGTTGGGGCGGGATAGGACACAGGCAGTAGAGTTTTGGATGACTGGAGTTGGGGTGGGACAGGACCCAGGCAGTAGAGTTTTGGATGAGCTGGAGTGGGGGTGGTACAGGACACAGGCAGTAGAGTTTTGGATGACTGGAGTTGGGGTGGGACAGGACAAAGGCAGTAGAGTTTTGGATGACTGGAGTTGGGGTGGGATAGGACACAAGCAGTAGAGTTTTGGATGACTGGAGTTGGGGTGGGACAGGACCCAGGCAGTAGAGTTTTGGATGACTGGAGTTGAGGTGGGACAGGGCACAAGCAATAGAGTTTTGGATGACTGGAGTTGGGGTGGGACAGGACACAGGCAGTAGAGTGTTGGATGACTGGAGTTGGGGTGGGACAGGGCCCAGGCAGTAGAGTTTTGGATGACTGGAGTTGTGGTGGGACAGGACCCAGGCAGTAGAGTTTTGGATGAGCTGGAGTTGGGGCGGGACAGGACACAGGCAGAAGAGTTTTGGATAAGCTGGAGTTGGGGTGGGACAGGACACAGGCAGTAGAGTTTTGGATGACTGGAGTTGGGGTGGGACAGGACACAGGCAGTAGAGTTTTGGATAAGCTGGAGTTGGGGTGGGATAGGACACAGGCAGTAGAATTTTGGATGACTGGAGTTGGGGTGGGACTGGACCCAGGCAGTAGAGTTTTGGATGAGCTGGAGTTGGGGCGGGACAGGACCCAGGCAGTAGAGTTTTGGATCAGCTGGAGTTGGGGTGGGACAGGACACAGGCAGTAAAGTTTTGGATAAGCTGGAGTTGGGTTGGGATAGGACACAGGCAGTAGAGTTTTGGATGACTGGAGTTGGGGTGGGACAGGACCCAGGCAGTAGAGTTTTGGATAAGCTGGAGTTGTGTTGGGATAGGACACAGGCAGTAGAGTTTTGGATGACTGGCGTAGGGGTGGGACAGGACCCAGGCAGTAGTGTTTTGGATAAGCTGGAGTTGGGGCGGGACAGGACACAGGCAGTAGAGTTTTGGATGACTGGAGTTGGGGTGGGACAGGACCCAGGCAGTAGAATTTTGGATGACTGGAGTTGGGGTGGGACAGGACACAGGCAGTGGTGTTTTGGATAAGCTGGAGTTGGGGTGGGACAGGACACAGGCAGTAGAGTTTTGGATGACTGGAGTTGGGGCGGGACAGGACCCAGGCAGTAGAGTTTTGGATGACTGGAGTTGGGGTGGGACAGGACCCAGGCAGTACAGTTTTGGATGAGCTGGAGTTGGGGCGGGATAGGACACAGGCAGTAGAGTGTTGGATGACTGGAGTTGGGGTGGGACAGGGCCCAGGCAGTAGAGTTTTGGATGACTGGAGTTGTGGTGGGACAGGACCCAGGCAGTAGAGTTTTGGATGAGCTGGAGTTGGGGCGGGACAGGACACAGGCAGAAGAGTTTTGGATAAGCTGGAGTTGGGGTGGGACAGGACACAGGCAGTAGAGTTTTGGATGACTGGAGCTGGGGTGGGACAGGACCCAGGCAGTAGAGTTTTGGATGAGCTGGAGTTGGGGCGGGACAGGACCCAGGCAGTAGAGTTTTGGATGAGCTGGAGTTGGGGTGGGACAGGACACAGGCAGTAGAGTTTTGGATAAGCTGGAGTTGGGTTGGGATAGGACACAGGCAGTAGAGATTTGGATGACTGGCGTTGGGGTGGGACAGGACCCAGGCAGTAGTGTTTTGGATAAGCTGGAGTTGGGGCGGGACAGGACACAGCAGTAGAGTTTTGGATGACTGGAGTTGGGGTGGGACAGGACCCAGGCAGTAGAATTTTGGATGACTGGAGTTGGGGTGGGACAGGACACAGGCAGTAGTGTTTTGGATAAGCTGGAGTTGGGGTGGGACAGGACACAGGCAGTAGAGTTTTGGATTACTGGAGTTGGGGTGGGACAGGACACAGGCAGTACAGTTTTGGATGAGCTGGAGTTGGGGCGGGATAGGACACAGGCAGTAGAGTTTTGGATGACTGGAGTTGGGGTGGGACAGGACCCAGGCAGTAGAGTTTTGGATGAGCTGGAGTGGGGGTGGTACAGGACACAGGCAGTAGAGTTTTGGATGACTGGAGTTGGGGTGGGACAGGACAAAGGCAGTAGAGTTTTGGATGACTGGAGTTGGGGTGGGATAGGACACAAGCAGTAGAGTGTTGGATGACTGGAGTTGGGGTGGGACAGGGCCCAGGCAGTAGAGTTTTGGATGACTGGAGTTGTGGTGGGACAGGACCCAGGCAGTAGAGTTTTGGATGAGCTGGAGTTGGGGCGGGACAGGACACAGGCAGAAGAGTTTTGGATAAGCTGGAGTTGGGGTGGGACAGGACACAGGCAGTAGAGTTTTGGATGACTGGAGTTGGGGTGGGACAGGACACAGGCAGTAGAGTTTTGGATAAGCTGGAGTTGGGGTGGGATAGGACACAGGCAGTAGAATTTTGGATGACTGGAGTTGGGGTGGGACTGGACCCAGGCAGTAGAGTTTTGGATGAGCTGGAGTTGGGGCGGGACAGGACCCAGGCAGTAGAGTTTTGGATCAGCTGGAGTTGGGGTGGGACAGGACACAGGCAGTAAAGTTTTGGATAAGCTGGAGTTGGGTTGGGATAGGACACAGGCAGTAGAGTTTTGGATGACTGGAGTTGGGGTGGGACAGGACCCAGGCAGTAGAGTTTTGGATAAGCTGGAGTTGTGTTGGGATAGGACACAGGCAGTAGAGTTTTGGATGACTGGCGTAGGGGTGGGACAGGACCCAGGCAGTAGTGTTTTGGATAAGCTGGAGTTGGGGCGGGACAGGACACAGGCAGTAGAGTTTTGGATGACTGGAGTTGGGGTGGGACAGGACCCAGGCAGTAGAATTTTGGATGACTGGAGTTGGGGTGGGACAGGACACAGGCAGTGGTGTTTTGGATAAGCTGGAGTTGGGGTGGGACAGGACACAGGCAGTAGAGTTTTGGATGACTGGAGTTGGGGCGGGACAGGACCCAGGCAGTAGAGTTTTGGATGACTGGAGTTGGGGTGGGACAGGACCCAGGCAGTACAGTTTTGGATGAGCTGGAGTTGGGGCGGGATAGGACACAGGCAGTAGAGTTTTGGATGACTGGAGTTGGGGTGGGACAGGACACAGGCAGCAGAGTTTTGGATGACTGGAGTTCGGGTGGGACAGGACCCAGGCAGTAGAGTTTTGGATGAGCTGGAGTGGGGGCGGGACAGGACACAGGCAGTAGAGTTGTGGACAAGCTGGAGTTGGGGTGGGACAGGACACAAGCAGTAGAGTATTGGATGACTGGAGTTGGGGTGGCACAGGACCCAGGCAGTAGAGTTTTGGATGACTTGAGTTGGGGTGGGATAGGACACAGGCAGTAGAGTTTTGGATGACTGGAGTTGGGGTGGGACAGGACACAGACAGCAGAGTTTTGGATGTGCTGGAGTTGGGGTGGGACAGGACACAGGCAGTAGAGCTTTGGATGACTGGAGTTGGGGTGGGACAGGACACAGGCAGTAGAGTTTTGGATAAGCTGGAGTTGGGTTGGGACAGGACCCAGGCAGTAGGGTTTTGGATGAGCTGGCGTTGGGGTGGGACAGGACACAGGCAGTGGAGATTTGGATAAGCTGGAGTTGGGTTGGGATAGGACACAGGCAGTAGAGTTTTGGATGACTGGCGTTGGGGTGGGACAGGACCCATGCAGTAGTGTTTTGGATGACTGGAGTTGGGGTGGGACAGGACACAGGCAGTAGTGTTTTGGATAAGCTGGAGTTGGGGTGGGACAGGACACAGGCAGTAGAGCTTTGGATGACTGGAGTTGGGGTGGGACAGGACCCAGGCAGTACAGTTTTGGATGAGCTGGAGTTGGGGCGGGATAGGACACAGGCAGCAGAGTTTTGGATGACTGGAGTTGGGGTGGGACAGGACCCAGGCAGTAGAGTTTTGGATGAGCTGGAGAGGGGGCGGTACAGGAAAGAGGCAGTAGAGTTTTGGATGACTGGCGTTGGGCCGGGATAGGACCCAGGCAGCAGAGTTTTGGATAAGCTGGAGTTGGGGTGGGACAGGACACAGGCAGTAGAGTTTTGGATGACTGGAGTTTGGGTGGGACAGGACACAGGCTTTAGAGTTTTGGATGACTGGAGTTGGGGTGGAACAGGACACAGGCAGTAGATTTTTGGATGACTGGAGTTGGGGTGAGACTTGACCCAGGCAGTAGAGTTTTGGATGAGCTGGAGTTGGGGCGGGACAGGACACAGGCAGTAGAGTTTTGGTTCAGCTGGAGTTGGGGTGGGACAGGACACAGGCAGTAGAGTTTTGGATGACTGGAGTTGGGGTGGGACAGGACAAAGGCAGTAGAGTTTTGGTGACTGGAGTTGGGGCGGGACAGGACCCAGGCAGTAGAGTTTTGGATGGCTGGAGTTGGGGTGGGATAGGACACAGGCAGTAGAGTTTTGGATGACTGGAGTTGGGGTGGGACAGGACACAGGCAGTAGAGTTTTGGATAAGCTGGAGTTGGGTTGGGACAGGACCCAGGCGGTAGAGTTTTGGATGAGCTGGAGTTCGGCCGGGACAGGACCCAGGCAGTAGAGTTTTGGATGAGCTGGAGTTGGGGTGGGACAGGACACAGGCAGTAGAGTTTTGGATAAGCTGGAGTTGGGTTGGGATAGGACGCAGGCAGTAGAGTTTTGGATGACTGGCGTTGGGGTGGGACAGGACCCAGGCAGTAGTGTTTTGGATAAGCTGGAGTTGGGGCGGGACAGGACACAGGCAGTAGAGTTTTGGATGACTGGAGTTGGGGTGGGACAGGACACAGGCAGTAGAGTTTTGGATGACTGGAGTTGGGGTGGGACAGGACCCAGGCAGTACAGTTTTGAATGAGCTGGAGTTGGGGCGGGACAGGACCCAGGCAGTAGAGTTTTGGATGAGCTGGCGTTGGGGTGGGACAGGACACAGGCAGTAGAGATTTGGATAAGCTGGAGTTGGGTTGGGATAGGACACAGGCAGTAGAGTTTTGGATGACTGGCGTTGGGGTGGGACAGGACACAGGCAGTCGTGTTTTGGATAAGCTGGAGTTGGGGTGGGACAGGACACAGGCAGTAGAGTTTTGGATGACTGGAGTTGGGGTGGGACAGGACCCAGGCAGTGCAGTTTTGGATGAGCTGGAGTTGGGGCGGGACAGGACCCAGGCAGTAGAGTTTTGGATGAGCTGGCGTTGGGGTGCGACAGGACACAGGCAGTAGAGATTTGGATAAGCTGGAGTTGGGTTGGGATAGGACACAGGCAGTAGAGTTTTGGATGACTGGCGTTGGGGTGGGACAGGACACAGGCAGTCGTGTTTTGGATAAGCTGGAGTTGGGTTGGGACAGGACCCAGGCAGTAGAGTTTTGGATGAGCTGGAGAGGGGGCGGTACAGGAAACAGGCAGTAGAGTTTTGGATGACTGGAGTTGGGCCGGGATAGGACCCAGGCAGCAGAGTTTTGGATAAGCTGGAGTTGGGGTGGGACAGGACACAGGCAGTAGAGTTTTGGATGACTGGAGTTGGGGTGGGACAGGACACAGGCAGTAGAGTTTTGGATGACTGGAGTTGGGGTGGAACAGGACACAGGCAGTAGATTTTTGGATGACTGGAGTTGGGGTGAGACATGACCCAGGCAGCAGAGTTTTGGATGAGCTGGAGTTGGGGCGGGACAGGACACAGGCAGTAGAGTTTTGGTGACTGGAGTTGGGGCGGGACAGGACCCAGGCAGTGGAGTTTTGGATGGCTGGAGTTGGGGTGGGATAGGACACAGGCAGTAGAGTTTTGGATGACTGGAGTTGGGGTGGGACAGGACACAGACAGTAGAGTTTTGGATGTGCTGGAATTGGGGTGGGACAGGACACAGGCAGTAGAGTTTTGGATGACTGGAGCTGGGGTGGGACAGGACCCAGGCAGTAGAGTTTTGGATGAGCTGGAGTTGGGGCGGGACAGGACCCAGGCAGTAGAGTTTTGGATGAGCTGGAGTTGGGGTGGGACAGGACACAGGCAGTAGAGTTTTGGATAAGCTGGAGTTGGGTTGGGATAGGACACAGGCAGTAGAGTTTTGGATGACTAGCGTTGGGGTGGGACAGGACCCAGGCAGTAGTGTTTTGGATAAGCTGGAGTTGGGGCGGGACAGGACACAGACAGTAGAGTTTTGGATGATTGGAGTTGGGGTGGGACAGGACCCAGGCAGTAGAATTTTGGATGACTGGAGTTGGGGTGGGACAGGACACAGGCAGTAGTGTTTTGGATAAGCTGGAGTTGGGGTGGGACAGGACACAGGCAGTAGAGTTTTGGATTACTGGAGTTGGGGTGGGACAGGACACAGGCAGTACAGTTTTGGATGAGCTGGAGTTGGGGCGGGATAGGACACAGGCAGTAGAGTTTTGGATGACTGGAGTTGGGGTGGGACAGGACACAGGCAGCAGAGTTTTGGATGACTGGAGTTCGGGTGGGACAGGACCCAAGCAGTAGAGTTTTGGATGAGCTGGAGTGGGGGCGGTACAGGACACAGGCAGTAGAGTTTTGGATGACTGGAGTTGGGCCGGGATAGGACCCAGGCAGTAGAGTTTTGGATAAGCTGGAGTTGGGGTGGGACAGGACACAGGCAGTAGAGTTTTGGATGACTGGAGTTGGGGTGGGACAGGACACAGGCAGCAGAGTTTTGGATGACTGGAGTTCGGGTGGGACAGGACCCAGGCAGTAGAGTTTTGGATGAGCTGGAGTGGGGGCGGGACAGGACACAGGCAGTAGAGTTGTGGACAAGCTGGAGTTGGGGTGGGACAGGACACAAGCAGTAGAGTATTGGATGACTGGAGTTGGGGTGGCACAGGACCCAGGCAGTAGAGTTTTGGATGACTTGAGTTGGGGTGGGATAGGACACAGGCAGTAGAGTTTTGGATGACTGGAGTTGGGGTGGGACAGGACACAGACAGCAGAGTTTTGGATGTGCTGGAGTTGGGGTGGGACAGGACACAGGCAGTAGAGCTTTGGATGACTGGAGTTGGGGTGGGACAGGACACAGGCAGTAGAGTTTTGGATAAGCTGGAGTTGGGTTGGGACAGGACCCAGGCAGTAGGGTTTTGGATGAGCTGGCGTTGGGGTGGGACAGGACACAGGCAGTGGAGATTTGGATAAGCTGGAGTTGGGTTGGGATAGGACACAGGCAGTAGAGTTTTGGATGACTGGCGTTGGGGTGGGACAGGACCCATGCAGTAGTGTTTTGGATGACTGGAGTTGGGGTGGGACAGGACACAGGCAGTAGTGTTTTGGATAAGCTGGAGTTGGGGTGGGACAGGACACAGGCAGTAGAGCTTTGGATGACTGGAGTTGGGGTGGGACAGGACCCAGGCAGTACAGTTTTGGATGAGCTGGAGTTGGGGCGGGATAGGACACAGGCAGCAGAGTTTTGGATGACTGGAGTTGGGGTGGGACAGGACCCAGGCAGTAGAGTTTTGGATGAGCTGGAGAGGGGGCGGTACAGGAAAGAGGCAGTAGAGTTTTGGATGACTGGCGTTGGGCCGGGATAGGACCCAGGCAGCAGAGTTTTGGATAAGCTGGAGTTGGGGTGGGACAGGACACAGGCAGTCGAGTTTTGGATGACTGGAGTTTGGGTGGGACAGGACACAGGCAGTAGAGTTTTGGATGACTGGAGTTGGGGTGGAACAGGACACAGGCAGTAGATTTTTGGATGACTGGAGTTGGGGTGAGACTTGACCCAGGCAGTAGAGTTTTGGATGAGCTGGAGTTGGGGCGGGACAGGACACAGGCAGTAGAGTTTTGGTTCAGCTGGAGTTGGGGTGGGACAGGACACAGGCAGTAGAGTTTTGGATGACTGGAGTTGGGGTGGGACAGGACAAAGGCAGTAGAGTTTTGGTGACTGGAGTTGGGGCGGGACAGGACCCAGGCAGTAGAGTTTTGGATGGCTGGAGTTGGGGTGGGATAGGACACAGGCAGTAGAGTTTTGGATGACTGGAGTTGGGGTGGGACAGGACACAGACAGTAGAGTTTTGGATGTGCTGGAATTGGGGTGGGACAGGACACAGGCAGTAGAGTTTTGGATGACTGGAGTTGGGGTGGGACAGGACACAGGCAGTAGAGTTTTGGATAAGCTGGAGTTGGGTTGGGACAGGACCCAGGCGGTAGAGTTTTGGATGAGCTGGAGTTCGGCCGGGACAGGACCCAGGCAGTAGAGTTTTGGATGAGCTGGAGTTGGGGTGGGACAGGACACAGGCAGTAGAGTTTTGGATAAGCTGGAGTTGGGTTGGGATAGGACGCAGGCAGTAGAGTTTTGGATGACTGGCGTTGGGGTGGGACAGGACCCAGGCAGTAGTGTTTTGGATAAGCTGGAGTTGGGGCGGGACAGGACACAGGCAGTAGAGTTTTGGATGACTGGAGTTGGGGTGGGACAGGACACAGGCAGTAGAGTTTTGGATGACTGGAGTTGGGGTGGGACAGGACCCAGGCAGTACAGTTTTGAATGAGCTGGAGTTGGGGCGGGACAGGACCCAGGCAGTAGAGTTTTGGATGAGCTGGCATTGGGGTGGGACAGGACACAGGCAGTAGAGATTTGGATAAGCTGGAGTTGGGTTGGGATAGGACACAGGCAGTAGAGTTTTGGATGACTGGCGTTGGGGTGGGACAGGACACAGGCAGTCGTGTTTTGGATAAGCTGGAGTTGGGGTGGGACAGGACACAGGCAGTAGAGTTTTGGATGACTGGAGTTGGGGTGGGACAGGACCCAGGCAGTGCAGTTTTGGATGAGCTGGAGTTGGGGCGGGACAGGACCCAGGCAGTAGAGTTTTGGATGAGCTGGCGTTGGGGTGCGACAGGACACAGGCAGTAGAGATTTGGATAAGCTGGAGTTGGGTTGGGATAGGACACAGGCAGTAGAGTTTTGGATGACTGGCGTTGGGGTGGGACAGGACACAGGCAGTCGTGTTTTGGATAAGCTGGAGTTGGGTTGGGACAGGACCCAGGCAGTAGAGTTTTGGATGAGCTGGAGAGGGGGCGGTACAGGAAACAGGCAGTAGAGTTTTGGATGACTGGAGTTGGGCCGGGATAGGACCCAGGCAGCAGAGTTTTGGATAAGCTGGAGTTGGGGTGGGACAGGACACAGGCAGTAGAGTTTTGGATGACTGGAGTTGGGGTGGGACAGGACACAGGCAGTAGAGTTTTGGATGACTGGAGTTGGGGTGGAACAGGACACAGGCAGTAGATTTTTGGATGACTGGAGTTGGGGTGAGACATGACCCAGGCAGCAGAGTTTTGGATGAGCTGGAGTTGGGGCGGGACAGGACACAGGCAGTAGAGTTTTGGTGACTGGAGTTGGGGCGGGACAGGACCCAGGCAGTGGAGTTTTGGATGGCTGGAGTTGGGGTGGGATAGGACACAGGCAGTAGAGTTTTGGATGACTGGAGTTGGGGTGGGACAGGACACAGACAGTAGAGTTTTGGATGTGCTGGAATTGGGGTGGGACAGGACACAGGCAGTAGAGTTTTGGATGACTGGAGCTGGGGCGGGACAGGACACAGACAGTACAGTTTTGGATGAGCTGGAGTTGGGGCGGGATAGGACACAGGCAGTAGAGTTTTGGATGACTGGAGTTGGGGTGGGACAGGACACAGGCAGCAGAGTTTTGGATGACTGGAGTTCGGGTGGGACAGGACCCAAGCAGTAGAGTTTTGGATGAGCTGGAGTGGGGGCGGTACAGGACACAGGCAGTAGAGTTTTGGATGACTGGAGTTGGGCCGGGATAGGACCCAGGCAGTAGAGTTTTGGATAAGCTGGAGTTGGGGTGGGACAGGACACAGGCAGTAGAGTTTTGGATGACTGGAGTTGGGGTGGGACAAGACACAGGCAGTAGAGTTTTGGACGACTGGAGTTGGGGTGGGATAGGACACAAGCAGTAGAGTTTTGGATGACTGGAGTTGGGGTGGGACAGGACCCAGGCAGTAGAGTTTTGGATGACTGGAGTTGGGGTGGGACAGGGCACAAGCAGTAGAGTTTTGGATGACTGGAGTTGGGGTGGGACAGGACACAGGCAGTAGAGTGTTGGATGACTGGAGTTGGGGTGGGACAGGACCCAGGCAGTAGAGTTTTGGATGACTGGAGTTGTGGTGGGACAGGACCCAGGCAGTAGAGTTTTGGATGAGCTGGAGTTGGGGTGGGACAGGACACAGGCAGTAGAGTTTTGGATGACTGGAGTTGGGGTGGGACAGGACACAGGCAGTAGAGTTTTGGATAAGCTGGAGTTGGGGTGGGATAGGACACAGGCAGTAGAATTTTGGATGACTGGAGTTGGGGTGGGACTGGACCCAGGCAGCAGAGTTTTGGATGAGCTGGAGTTGGGGCGGGACAGGACACAGGCAGTAGAGTTTTGGATGACTGGAGTTGGGGTGGGACAGGACCCAGGCAGTAGAGTTTTGGATGACTGGAGTTGGGGTGGGACAGGACACAGGCAGTAGTGTTTTGGATAAGCTGGTGTTGGGGTGGGACAGGACACAGGCAGTAGAGTTTTGGATGACTGGAGTTGGGCCGGGACAGGACCAAGGCAGTGGAGTTTTGGATGACTGGAGTTGGGGTGGGACAGGACACAAGCAGTAGAGTTTTGGATGACTGGAGTTGGGGTGGGACAGGACAAAGGCAGTAGAGTTTTGGATTAGCTGGAGTTGGGGTGGGACAGGACACAGGCAGTAGAGTTTTGGATGACTGGAGTTGGGGTGGGACAGGACCCAGGCAGTAGAGTTTTGGATGAGCTGGAGTTGGGGTGGCACAGGACAAAGGCAGTAGAGTTTTGGATAAGCTGGAGTTGGGGTGGGACAGGACACAGGCAGTAGAGTTTTGGATGACTGGAGTTGGGGTGGGACAGGACCCAGGCAGTAGAGTTTTGGATGAGCTGGAGTTGGGGTGGGACAGGACACATGCAGTAGAGTTTTGGAGAAGCTGGAGTTGGGGTGGTACAGGACACAGGCAGTAGAGTTTTGGATGACTGGAGTTGGGGTGGGACAGGAAACAGGCAGTAGAGTTTTGCATGAGCTGGAGTTGGGGTGGGACAGGGCACAAGCAGTAGAGTTTTGGATGACTGGAGTTGGGGTGGGACAGGACCCAGGCAGTAGAGTTTTGGATGACTGGAGTTGGGGTGGGACAGGGCACAAGCAGTAGAGTTTTGGATGACTGGAGTTGGGGTGGGACAGGACACAGGCAGTAGAGTGTTGGATGACTGGAGTTGGGGTGGGACAGGACCCAGGCAGTAGAGTTTTGGATGACTGGAGTTGTGGTGGGACAGGACCCAGGCAGTAGAGTTTTGGATGAGCTGGAGTTGGGGCGGGACAGGACACAGGCAGAAGAGTTTTGGATAAGCTGGAGTTGGGGTGGGACAGGACACAGGCAGTAGAGTTTTGGATGACTGGAGTTGGGGTGGGACAGGACACAGGCAGTAGAGTTTTGGATAAGCTGGAGTTGGGGTGGGATAGGACACAGGCAGTAGAATTTGGGATGACTGGAGTTGGGGTGGGACTGGACCCAGGCAGTAGAGTTTTGGATGAGCTGTAGTTGGGGCGGGACAGGACCCAGGCAGTAGAGTTTTGGATCAGCTGGTGTTGGGGTGGGACAGGACACAGGCAGTAGAGTTTTGGATAAGCTGGAGTTGGGTTGGGATAGGACACAGGCAGTAGAGTTTTCGATGACTGGAGTTGGGGTGTGACAGGACCCAGGCAGTAGAGTTTTGGATAGGCTGGAGTTGGGGCGACACAGGACACAGGCAGTAGAGTTTTGGATGACTGGAGTTGGGGTGGGACAGGACCCAGGCAGTAGAGTTTTGGATGACTGGAGTTGGGGTGAGACAGGACACAGGCAGTAGTGTTTTGGATAAGCTGGAGTTGGGGTGGGACAGGACACAGGCAGTAGAGTTTTGGATGACTGGAGTTGGGCCGGGACAGGACCCAGGCAGTGGAGTTTTGGATGACTGGAGTTGGGGTGGGACAGGACACAAGCAGTAGAGTTTTGGATGACTGGAGTTGGGGTGGGACAGGACAAAGGCAGTAGAGTTTTGGATTAGCTGGAGTTGGGGTGGGACAGGACACAGGCAGTAGAGTTTTGGATGACTGGAGTTGGGGTGGGACAGGACCCAGGCAGTAGAGTTTTGGATGAGCTGGAGTTGGGGTGGCACAGGACAAAGGCAGTAGAGTTTTGGATAAGCTGGAGTTGGGGTGGGACAGGACACAGGCAGTAGAGTTTTGTATGACTGGAGTTGGGGTGGGACAGGACCCAGGCAGTAGAGTTTTGGATGAGCTGGAGTTGGGGTGGGACAGGACACATGCAGTAGAGTTTTGGAGAAGCTGGAGTTGGGGTGGGACAGGACACAGGCAGTAGAGTTTTGGATGACTGGAGTTGGGGTGGGACAGGAAACAGGCAGTAGAGTTTTGCATGAGCTGGAGTTGGGGTGGGACAGGACACAGGCAGTCGAGTTTTGGATGACTGGATTTGGGGTGGGACAGGACACAGGCACTGGAGTTTTGCATGAGCTGGAGTTGGGGCGGGACAGGACCCAGGCAGTAAAGTTTTGGATGAGCTGGAGTTGGGGTGGGACAGGACACAGGCAGTAGAGTTTTGGATGACTGGAGTTGGGGCGGGACAGGACCCAGGCAGTAGAGTTTTCGATGAGTGGAGTTGGGGTGGGACAGGACCCAGGCAGTAGAGTTTTGGATGACTGGAGTTGGGGTGGGACAGGACACAGGCAGTAGAGATTTGGATGACTGGAGTTGGGGTGGGATAGGACACAGGCAGTAGAGTTTTGGATGACTGGAGTTGGGGTGGGACAGGACACAGGCACTGGAGTTTTGCATGAGCTGGAGTTGGGGCGGGACAGGACCCAGGCAGTAATGTTTTGGATAAGCTGGAGTTGGGGTGGGACAGGACACAGGCAGTAGAGTTTTGGATAAGCTGGAGTTGAGTTGGTATAGGAAACAGGCAGTAGAGTTTTGGATGACTGGAGTCGGGGTGGGACAGGACCCAGGCAGTAGAGTTTTGGATAAGCTGGAGTTGGGGGGGGACAGGACACAGGCAGTGGAGTTTTGAATGACTGGAGTTGGGGTGGGACAGGACCTAGGCAGTAGAGTTTTGGATGACTGGAGTTGGGGTGGGACAGGACACAGGCAGTAATGTTTTGGATAAGCTGGAGTTGGGCTGGGACAGGACACAGGCAATAGAGTTTTGGATGACTGGAGTTGGGGCGGGACAGGACCCAGGCAGTAGAGTTTTGGATGACCTGAGTTGGGGTGGGACAGGACCAGGCAGTAGAGTTTTGGATGACTGGAGTTGGGGTGGGACAGGACCCAGGCAGTAGAATTTTGGATGTCTGGAGTTGGGGTGGGACAGGACACAGGCAGTAGAGTTTTGAATGACTGGAGTTGGGGTGGGACAGGACCCAGTCAGTAGAGTTTTGGATGAGCTGGAGTTGGGGCGGGACAGGACACAGGCAGTAGAGTTTTCGATGACTGGAGTTGGGCCGGGATAGGACCCAGGCATCAGAGTTTTGGATAAGCTGGAGTTGGGTTGGGACAGGACACAGGCAGTAGAGTTTTGGATGACTGGAGTTGGGGTGGGACAGGACCCAGGCAGTAGAGTTTTGGATGAGCTGGAGTTGGGGTGGCACAGGACACATGCAGTAGAGTTTTGGAGAAGCTGGAGTTGGGGTGGGACAGGACACAGGCAGTAGAGTTTTGGATGACTGGAGTTGGGGTGGGACAGGAAACAGGCAGTAGAGTTTTGCATGAGCTGGAGTTGGGGTGGGACAGGACACAGGCAGTCGAGTTTTGGATGACTGGATTTGGGGTGGGACAGGACACAGGCACTGGAGTTTTGCATGAGCTGGAGTTGGGGCGGGACAGGACCCAGGCAGTAAAGTTTTGGATGAGCTGGAGTTGGGGTGGGACAGGACACAGGCAGTCGTGTTTTGGATAAGCTGGAGTTGGGGTGGGACAGGACACAGGCAGTAGAGTTTTGGATGACTGGAGTTGGGGTGGGACAGGACCCAGGCAGTGCAGTTTTGGATGAGCTGGAGTTGGGGCGGGACAGGACCCAGGCAGTAGAGTTTTGGATGAGCTGGCGTTGGGGTGCGACAGGACACAGGCAGTAGAGATTTGGATAAGCTGGAGTTGGGTTGGGATAGGACACAGGCAGTAGAGTTTTGGATGACTGGCGTTGGGGTGGGACAGGACACAGGCAGTCGTGTTTTGGATAAGCTGGAGTTGGGTTGGGACAGGACCCAGGCAGTAGAGTTTTGGATGAGCTGGAGAGGGGGCGGTACAGGAAACAGGCAGTAGAGTTTTGGATGACTGGAGTTGGGCCGGGATAGGACCCAGGCAGCAGAGTTTTGGATAAGCTGGAGTTGGGGTGGGACAGGACACAGGCAGTAGAGTTTTGGATGACTGGAGTTGGGGTGGGACAGGACACAGGCAGTAGAGTTTTGGATGACTGGAGTTGGGGTGGAACAGGACACAGGCAGTAGATTTTTGGATGACTGGAGTTGGGGTGAGACATGACCCAGGCAGCAGAGTTTTGGATGAGCTGGAGTTGGGGCGGGACAGGACACAGGCAGTAGAGTTTTGGTGACTGGAGTTGGGGCGGGACAGGACCCAGGCAGTGGAGTTTTGGATGGCTGGAGTTGGGGTGGGATAGGACACAGGCAGTAGAGTTTTGGATGACTGGAGTTGGGGTGGGACAGGACACAGACAGTAGAGTTTTGGATGTGCTGGAATTGGGGTGGGACAGGACACAGGCAGTAGAGTTTTGGATGACTGGAGCTGGGGCGGGACAGGACACAGACAGTACAGTTTTGGATGAGCTGGAGTTGGGGCGGGATAGGACACAGGCAGTAGAGTTTTGGATGACTGGAGTTGGGGTGGGACAGGACACAGGCAGCAGAGTTTTGGATGACTGGAGTTCGGGTGGGACAGGACCCAAGCAGTAGAGTTTTGGATGAGCTGGATTGGGGGCGGTACAGGACACAGGCAGTAGAGTTTTGGATGACTGGAGTTGGGCCGGGATAGGACCCAGGCAGTAGAGTTTTGGATAAGCTGGAGTTGGGGTGGGACAGGACACAGGCAGTAGAGTTTTGGATGACTGGAGTTGGGGTGGGACAAGACACAGGCAGTAGAGTTTTGGACGACTGGAGTTGGGGTGGGATAGGACACAAGCAGTAGAGTTTTGGATGACTGGAGTTGGGGTGGGACAGGACCCAGGCAGTAGAGTTTTGGATGACTGGAGTTGGGGTGGGACAGGGCACAAGCAGTAGAGTTTTGGATGACTGGAGTTGGGGTGGGACAGGACACAGGCAGTAGAGTGTTGGATGACTGGAGTTGGGGTGGGACAGGACCCAGGCAGTAGAGTTTTGGATGACTGGAGTTGTGGTGGGACAGGACCCAGGCAGTAGAGTTTTGGATGAGCTGGAGTTGGGGTGGGACAGGACACAGGCAGTAGAGTTTTGGATGACTGGAGTTGGGGTGGGACAGGACACAGGCAGTAGAGTTTTGGATAAGCTGGAGTTGGGGTGGGATAGGACACAGGCAGTAGAATTTTGGATGACTGGAGTTGGGGTGGGACTGGACCCAGGCAGCAGAGTTTTGGATGAGCTGGAGTTGGGGCGGGACAGGACACAGGCAGTAGAGTTTTGGATGACTGGAGTTGGGGTGGGACAGGACCCAGGCAGTAGAGTTTTGGATGACTGGAGTTGGGGTGGGACAGGACACAGGCAGTAGTGTTTTGGATAAGCTGGTGTTGGGGTGGGACAGGACACAGGCAGTAGAGTTTTGGATGACTGGAGTTGGGCCGGGACAGGACCAAGGCAGTGGAGTTTTGGATGACTGGAGTTGGGGTGGGACAGGACACAAGCAGTAGAGTTTTGGATGACTGGAGTTGGGGTGGGACAGGACAAAGGCAGTAGAGTTTTGGATTAGCTGGAGTTGGGGTGGGACAGGACACAGGCAGTAGAGTTTTGGATGACTGGAGTTGGGGTGGGACAGGACCCAGGCAGTAGAGTTTTGGATGAGCTGGAGTTGGGGTGGCACAGGACAAAGGCAGTAGAGTTTTGGATAAGCTGGAGTTGGGGTGGGACAGGACACAGGCAGTAGAGTTTTGGATGACTGGAGTTGGGGTGGGACAGGACCCAGGCAGTAGAGTTTTGGATGAGCTGGAGTTGGGGTGGGACAGGACACATGCAGTAGAGTTTTGGAGAAGCTGGAGTTGGGGTGGTACAGGACACAGGCAGTAGAGTTTTGGATGACTGGAGTTGGGGTGGGACAGGAAACAGGCAGTAGAGTTTTGCATGAGCTGGAGTTGGGGTGGGACAGGGCACAAGCAGTAGAGTTTTGGATGACTGGAGTTGGGGTGGGACAGGACCCAGGCAGTAGAGTTTTGGATGACTGGAGTTGGGGTGGGACAGGGCACAAGCAGTAGAGTTTTGGATGACTGGAGTTGGGGTGGGACAGGACACAGGCAGTAGAGTGTTGGATGACTGGAGTTGGGGTGGGACAGGACCCAGGCAGTAGAGTTTTGGATGACTGGAGTTGTGGTGGGACAGGACCCAGGCAGTAGAGTTTTGGATGAGCTGGAGTTGGGGCGGGACAGGACACAGGCAGAAGAGTTTTGGATAAGCTGGAGTTGGGGTGGGACAGGACACAGGCAGTAGAGTTTTGGATGACTGGAGTTGGGGTGGGACAGGACACAGGCAGTAGAGTTTTGGATAAGCTGGAGTTGGGGTGGGATAGGACACAGGCAGTAGAATTTGGGATGACTGGAGTTGGGGTGGGACTGGACCCAGGCAGTAGAGTTTTGGATGAGCTGTAGTTGGGGCGGGACAGGACCCAGGCAGTAGAGTTTTGGATCAGCTGGAGTTGGGGTGGGACAGGACACAGGCAGTAGAGTTTTGGATAAGCTGGAGTTGGGTTGGGATAGGACACAGGCAGTAGAGTTTTCGATGACTGGAGTTGGGGTGGGACAGGACCCAGGCAGTAGAGTTTTGGATAGGCTGGAGTTGGGGCGACACAGGACACAGGCAGTAGAGTTTTGGATGACTGGAGTTGGGGTGGGACAGGACCCAGGCAGTAGAGTTTTGGATGACTGGAGTTGGGGTGGGACAGGACACAGGCAGTAGTGTTTTGGATAAGCTGGAGTTGGGGTGGGACAGGACACAGGCAGTAGAGTTTTGGATGACTGGAGTTGGGCCGGGACAGGACCCAGGCAGTGGAGTTTTGGATGACTGGAGTTGGGGTGGGACAGGACACAAGCAGTAGAGTTTTGGATGACTGGAGTTGGGGTGGGACAGGACAAAGGCAGTAGAGTTTTGGATTCGCTGGAGTTGGGGTGGGACAGGACACAGGCAGTAGAGTTTTGGATGACTGGAGTTGGGGTGGGACAGGACCCAGGCAGTAGAGTTTTGGATGAGCTGGAGTTGGGGTGGCACAGGACAAAGGCAGTAGAGTTTTGGATAAGCTGGAGTTGGGGTGGGACAGGACACAGGCAGTAGAGTTTTGTATGACTGGAGTTGGGGTGGGACAGGACCCAGGCAGTAGAGTTTTGGATGAGCTGGAGTTGGGGTGGGACAGGACACATGCAGTAGAGTTTTGGAGAAGCTGGAGTTGGGGTGGGACAGGACACAGGCAGTAGAGTTTTGGATGACTGGAGTTGGGGTGGGACAGGAAACAGGCAGTAGAGTTTTGCATGAGCTGGAGTTGGGGTGGGACAGGACACAGGCAGTCGAGTTTTGGATGACTGGATTTGGGGTGGGACAGGACACAGGCACTGGAGTTTTGCATGAGCTGGAGTTGGGGCGGGACAGGACCCAGGCAGTAAAGTTTTGGATGAGCTGGAGTTGGGGTGGGACAGGACACAGGCAGTAGAGTTTTGGATGACTGGAGTTGGGGCGGGACAGGACCCAGGCAGTAGAGTTTTCGATGAGTGGAGTTGGGGTGGGACAGGACCCAGGCAGTAGAGTTTTGGATGACTGGAGTTGGGGTGGGACAGGACACAGGCAGTAGAGATTTGGATGACTGGAGTTGGGGTGGGATAGGACACAGGCAGTAGAGTTTTGGATGACTGGAGTTGGGGTGGGACAGGACACAGGCACTGGAGTTTTGCATGAGCTGGAGTTGGGGCGGGACAGGACCCAGGCAGTAAAGTTTTGGATGAGCTGGAGTTGGGGTGGGACAGGACACAGGCAGTAGAGTTTTGGATGACTGGAGTTGGGGCGGGACAGGACCCAGGCAGTAGAGTTTTCGATGAGTGGAGTTGGGATGGGACAGGACCCAGGCAGTAGAGTTTTGGATGACTGGAGTTGGGGTGGGACAGGACACAGGCAGTAGAGATTTGGATGACTGGAGTTGGGGTGGGATAGGACACAGGCAGTAGAGCTTTGGATGACTGGAGTTGGGGTGGTCCAGGACCCAGGCAGTAGAGATTTGGATGACTGGAGTTGGGGTGGGACAGGACACAGGCAGTAATGTTTTGGATAAGCTGGAGTTGGGGTGGGACAGGACACAGGCAGTAGAGTTTTGGATAAGCTGGAGTTGAGTTGGTATAGGACACAGGCAGTAGAGTTTTGGATGACTGGAGTCGGGGTGGGACAGGACCCAGGCAGTAGAGTTTTGGATAAGCTGGAGTTGGGGGGGGACAGGACACAGGCAGTGGAGTTTTGAATGACTGGAGTTGGGGTGGGACAGGACCCAGGCAGTAGAGTTTTGGATGAGCTGGAGTTGGGGTGGCACAGGACAAAGGCAGTAGAGTTTTGGATAAGCTGGAGTTGGGGTGGGACAGGACACAGGCAGTAGAGTTTTGGATGACTGGAGTTGGGGTGGGACAGGACCCAGGCAGTAGAGTTTTGGATGAGCTGGAGTTGGGGTGGGACAGGACACATGCAGTAGAGTTTTGGAGAAGCTGGAGTTGGGGTGGTACAGGACACAGGCAGTAGAGTTTTGGATGACTGGAGTTGGGGTGGGACAGGAAACAGGCAGTAGAGTTTTGCATGAGCTGGAGTTGGGGTGGGACAGGGCACAAGCAGTAGAGTTTTGGATGACTGGAGTTGGGGTGGGACAGGACCCAGGCAGTAGAGTTTTGGATGACTGGAGTTGGGGTGGGACAGGGCACAAGCAGTAGAGTTTTGGATGACTGGAGTTGGGGTGGGACAGGACACAGGCAGTAGAGTGTTGGATGACTGGAGTTGGGGTGGGACAGGACCCAGGCAGTAGAGTTTTGGATGACTGGAGTTGTGGTGGGACAGGACCCAGGCAGTAGAGTTTTGGATGAGCTGGAGTTGGGGCGGGACAGGACACAGGCAGAAGAGTTTTGGATAAGCTGGAGTTGGGGTGGGACAGGACACAGGCAGTAGAGTTTTGGATGACTGGAGTTGGGGTGGGACAGGACACAGGCAGTAGAGTTTTGGATAAGCTGGAGTTGGGGTGGGATAGGACACAGGCAGTAGAATTTGGGATGACTGGAGTTGGGGTGGGACTGGACCCAGGCAGTAGAGTTTTGGATGAGCTGTAGTTGGGGCGGGACAGGACCCAGGCAGTAGAGTTTTGGATCAGCTGGAGTTGGGGTGGGACAGGACACAGGCAGTAGAGTTTTGGATAAGCTGGAGTTGGGTTGGGATAGGACACAGGCAGTAGAGTTTTCGATGACTGGAGTTGGGGTGGGACAGGTCCCAGGCAGTAGAGTTTTGGATAGGCTGGAGTTGGGGCGACACAGGACACAGGCAGTAGAGTTTTGGATGACTGGAGTTGGGGTGGGACAGGACCCAGGCAGTAGAGTTTTGGATGACTGGAGTTGGGGTGGGACAGGACACAGGCAGTAGTGTTTTGGATAAGCTGGAGTTGGGGTGGGACAGGACACAGGCAGTAGAGTTTTGGATGACTGGAGTTGGGCCGGGACAGGACCCAGGCAGTGGAGTTTTGGATGACTGGAGTTGGGGTGGGACAGGACACAAGCAGTAGAGTTTTGGATGACTGGAGTTGGGGTGGGACAGGACAAAGGCAGTAGAGTTTTGGATTAGCTGGAGTTGGGGTGGGACAGGACACAGGCAGTAGAGTTTTGGATGACTGGAGTTGGGGTGGGACAGGACCCAGGCAGTAGAGTTTTGGATGAGCTGGAGTTGGGGTGGCACAGGACAAAGGCAGTAGAGTTTTGGATAAGCTGGTGTTGGGGTGGGACAGGACACAGGCAGTAGAGTTTTGTATGACTGGAGTTGGGGTGGGACAGGACCCAGGCAGTAGAGTTTTGGATGAGCTGGAGTTGGGGTGGGACAGGACACATGCAGTAGAGTTTTGGAGAAGCTGGAGTTGGGGTGGGACAGGACACAGGCAGTAGAGTTTTGGATGACTGGAGTTGGGGTGGGACAGGAAACAGGCAGTAGAGTTTTGCATGAGCTGGAGTTGGGGTGGGACAGGACACAGGCAGTCGAGTTTTGGATGACTGGAGTTGGGGTGGGACAGGACACAGGCAGTAGAGTTTTGGATGACTGGAGTTGGGGCGGGACAGGACCCAGGCAGTAGAGTTTTCGATGAGTGGAGTTGGGGTGGGACAGGACCCAGGCAGTAGAGTTTTGGATGACTGGAGTTGGGGTGGGACAGGACACAGGCAGTAGAGATTTGGATGACTGGAGTTGGGGTGGGATAGGACACAGGCAGTAGAGTTTTGGATGACTGGAGTTGGGGTGGGACAGGACACAGGCACTGGAGTTTTGCATGAGCTGGAGTTGGGGCGGGACAGGACCCAGGCAGTAAAGTTTTGGATGAGCTGGAGTTGGGGTGGGACAGGACACAGGCAGTAGAGTTTTGGATGACTGGAGTTGGGGCGGGACAGGACCCAGGCAGTAGAGATTTGGATGACTGGAGTTGGGGTGGGATAGGACACAGGCAGTAGAGCTTTCGATGAGTGGAGTTGGGGTGGGACAGGACCCAGGCAGTAGAGTTTTGGATGACTGGAGTTGGGGTGGGACAGGACACAGGCAGTAGAGATTTGGATGACTGGAGTTGGGGTGGGATAGGACACAGGCAGTAGAGCTTTGGATGACTGGAGTTGGGGTGGTCCAGGACCCAGGCAGTAGAGATTTGGATGACTGGAGTTGGGGTGGGACAGGACACAGGCAGTAATGTTTTGGATAAGCTGGAGTTGGGGTGGGACAGGACACAGGCAGTAGAGTTTTGGATAAGCTGGAGTTGAGTTGGTATAGGACACAGGCAGTAGAGTTTTGGATGACTGGAGTCGGGGTGGGACAGGACCCAGGCAGTAGAGTTTTGGATAAGCTGGAGTTGGGGGGGGACAGGACACAGGCAGTGGAGTTTTGAATGACTGGAGTTGGGGTGGGACAGGACCTAGGCAGTAGAGTTTTGGATGACTGGAGTTGGGGTGGGACAGGACACAGGCAGTAATGTTTTGGATAAGCTGGAGTTGGGCTGGGACAGGACACAGGCAATAGAGTTTTGGATGACTGGAGTTGGGGCGGGACAGGACCCAGGCAGTAGAGTTTTGGATGACCTGAGTTGGGGTGGGACAGGACCAGGCAGTAGAGTTTTGGATGACTGGAGTTGGGGTGGGACAGGACCCAGGCAGTAGAATTTTGGATGTCTGGAGTTGGGGTGGGACAGGACACAGGCAGTAGAGTTTTGGATGACTGGAGTTGGGGTGGGACAGGACACAGGCAGTAGAGTTTTGGATGAGCTGGAGTTGGGGCGGGACAGGACACAGGCAGTAGAGTTTTCGATGACTGGAGTTGGGCCGGGATAGGACCCAGGCATCAGAGTTTTGGATAAGCTGGAGTTGGGTTGGGACAGGACACAGGCAGTAGAGTTTTGGATGACTGGAGTTGGGGTGGGACAGGACCCAGGCAGTAGAGTTTTGGATGAGCTGGAGTTGGGGTGGGACAGGACACATGCAGTAGAGTTTTGGAGAAGCTGGAGTTGGGGTGGGACAGGACACAGGCAGTAGAGTTTTGGATGACTGGAGTTGGGGTGGGACAGGAAACAGGCAGTAGAGTTTTGCATGAGCTGGAGTTGGGGTGGGACAGGACACAGGCAGTCGAGTTTTGGATGACTGGATTTGGGGTGGGACAGGACACAGGCACTGGAGTTTTGCATGAGCTGGAGTTGGGGCGGGACAGGACCCAGGCAGTAAAGTTTTGGATGAGCTGGAGTTGGGGCGGGACAGGACACAGGCAGTAGAGTTTTGGATGACTGGAGTTGGGGCGGGACAGGACCCAGGCAGTAGAGTTTTCGATGAGTGGAGTTGGGGTGGGACAGGACCCAGGCAGTAGAGTTTTGGATGACTGGAGTTGGGGTGGGACAGGACACAGGCAGTAGAGATTTGGATGACTGGAGTTGGGGTGGGATAGGACACAGGCAGTAGAGTTTTGGATGACTGGAGTTGGGGTGGGACAGGACACAGGCACTGGAGTTTTGCATGAGCTGGAGTTGGGGCGGGACAGGACCCAGGCAGTAAAGTTTTGGATGAGCTGGAGTTGGGGTGGGACAGGACACAGGCAGTAGAGTTTTGGATGACTGGAGTTGGGGCGGGACAGGACCCAGGCAGTAGAGTTTTCGATGAGTGGAGTTGGGGTGGGACAGGACCCAGGCAGTAGAGTTTTGGATGACTGGAGTTGGGGTGGGACAGGACACAGGCAGTAGAGATTTGGATGACTGGAGTTGGGGTGGGATAGGACACAGGCAGTAGAGTTTTGATTGACTGGAGTTGGGGTGGTCCAGGACCCAGGCAGTAGAGATTTGGATGACTGGAGTTGGGGTGGGACAGGACACAGGCAGTAATGTTTTGGATAAGCTGGAGTTGGGGTGGGACAGGACACAGGCAGTAGAGTTTTGGATAAGCTGGAGTTGAGTTGGTATAGGACACAGGCAGTAGAGTTTTGGATGACTGGAGTCGGGGTGGGACAGGACCCAGGCAGTAGAGTTTTGGATAAGCTGGAGTTGGGGGGGGACAGGACACAGGCAGTAGAGTTTTGGATGACTGGAGTTGGGGTGGGACAGGACCTAGGCAGTAGAGTTTTGGATGACTGGAGTTGGGGTGGGACAGGACACAGGCAGTAATGTTTTGGATAAGCTGGAGTTGGGGTGGGACAGGACACAGGCAATAGAGTTTTGGATGACTGGAGTTGGGGCGGGACAGGACCCAGGCAGTAGAGTTTTGGATGACCTGAGCTGGGGTGGGAGAGGACCAGCCAGTAGAGTTTTGGATGACTGGAGTTGGGGTGGGACAGGACCCAGGCAGTAGAATTTTGGATGTCTGGAGTTGGGGTGGGACAGGACACAGGCAGTAGAGTTTTGGATGACTGGAGTTGGGGTGGGACAGGACCCAGTCAGTAGAGTTTTGGATGAGCTGGAGTTGGGGCGGGACAGGACACAGGCAGTAGAGTTTTCGATGACTGGAGTTGGGCCGGGATAGGACCCAGGCATCAGAGTTTTGGATAAGCTGGAGTTGGGTTGGGACAGGACACAGGCAGTAGAGTTTTGGATGACTGTAGTTGGGGTGGGACAGGACACAGGCAGTAGAGCTTTGGATGACTGGAGTTGGGGTGGGATAAGACACAGGCAGTAGAGTTTTGGATAAGCTGGAGTTGGGGTGGGACAGGACACAGGCAGTAGAGTTTTGGATGACTGGAGTTGGGGTGGGACAGGACACAGGCAGTAGAGTTTTGGATGACTGGAGTTGGGGCGGGACAGGACACAGGCAGTAGAGTTTTGGATGAGCTGGCGTTGGGGTGGGATAGGACCCAGGCAGTAGAGTTTTGGATAAGCTGGAGTTGGGGCGGGACAGGACACAGGCAGTAGAGTTTTGGATGACTGGAGTTAGGGTGGGACAGGACCCAGGCAGTAGAATTTTGGATGACTGGAGTTGCGGTGGGACAGGACACAGGCAGTAGTGTTTTGGATAAGCTGGAGTTGGGGTGGGACAGGACACAGGCAGTAGAGTTTTGGATGACTGGAGTTGGGGTGGGACAGGACACAGGCAGTAGAGTTTTGGATGACTGGAGTTGGGGCGGGACAGGACCCAGGCAGTAGAGTTTTGGATGACTGGAGTTGGGGTGGGACAGGACCCAGGGAGTACAGTTTTGGATGAGCTGGAGCTGGGGCGGGGTACGACACAGGCAGTAGAGTTTTGGATGACTGGAGTTGGGGTGGGACAGGACACAGGCAGCAGAGTTTTGGATGACTGGAGTTGGGGTGGGACAGGACCCAGGCAGTAGAGATTTGGATGATTGGAGTTGGGGTGGGATAGGACACAGGCAGTAGAGTTTTGGATGACTGTAGTTGGGGTGGGACAGGACCCAGGCAGTAGAGTTTTGGATGACTGGAGTTGGGGTGGGACAGGACCCAGGCAGTAGAGTTTTGGATGACTGGAGTTGGGGTGGGACAGGACACAAGCAGTAGAGTTTCGGATGACTGGAGTTAGGGTGGGACAGGACAAAAGCAGTAGAGTTTTGGATGACTGGAGTTGGGGTGGAACAGGACACAGGCAGTAGATTTTTGGATGACTGGAGTTGGGGTGAGACATGACCCAAGCAGTAGAGTTTTGGATGAGCTGGAGTTGGGGCGGGACAGGACGCAGGCAGTAGAGTTTTGGTTCAGCTGGAGTTGGGGTGGGACAGGACACAGGCAGTAGAGTTTTGGATGACTGGAGTTGGGGTGGGGCAGGACACAGGCAGTAGACTTTTGGATGACTGGAGTTGGGGCGGGACAGGACCCTGGCAGTAGAGTTTTCGATGAGTGGAGTTGGGGTGGGACAGGACCCAGGCAGTAGAGTTTTGGATCAGCTGGAGTTTCGGTGGGACAGGACACAGGCAGTAGAGTTTTGGATGACTGGAGTTGGGGTGGGACAGGACCCAGGCAGTAGAGTTTTGGATGAGCTGGAGTTGGGGTGGGACAGGATACAGGCAGTAGAGTTTTGGATGAGCTGGAGTTGGGGCGGGACAGGACCCAGGCAGTAGAGTTTTGGATGAGCTGCAGTTGTGGTGGGACAGGACACAGGCAGTAGAGTTTTGGATAAGCTGGAGTTGGGTTGGGATAGGACACAGGCAGTAGAGTTTTGGATGACTGGCGTTGGGGTGGGACAGGACCCAGGCTGTAGTGTTTTGGAGAAGCTGGAGTTGGGGCGGGACAGGACACAGGCAGTAGAGTTTTGGATGACTGGAGTTGGGGTGGGACAGGACCCAGGCAGTAGAATTTTGGATGACTGGAGTTGGGGTGGGACAGGACATAGGCAATAGAGTTTTGGATAAGCTGGAGTTGGGGTGGGACAGGACACAGGCAGTAGAGTTTTGGATGACTGGAGTTGGGGTGGGACAGGACCCAGGCAGTAGAGTTTTGGATGAGCTGGAGTGCGGGCGGTACAGGACACAGGCAGTAGAGTTTTGGATGACTGGAGTGGGGGCAGGACAGGACCCAGGCAGTAGAGTTTTGGATGAGCTGGAGTTGGGGTGGGACAGGACACAGGCAGTAGAGTTTTGGATAAGCTGGAGTTGGGGTGGGACAGGGCACAGGCAGTAGAATTTTGGATGACTGGAGTTGGGGTGGGACAGGACCCAGGCAGTAGAGTTTTGGATGAGCTGGAGTTGGGGTGGGACAGGACACAGGCAGTAGGGTTTTGGATAAGCTGGAGTTGGGGTGGGACAAGACACAGGCAGTCGAGATTTGGATGACTGGAGTTGGAGTGGGACAGGACCCAGGCAGTAGAGTTTTGGATGACTGGAGTTGGGGTGGGACAGGACACAGGCAGTCGAGTTTTGGATGACTGGAGTTGGGCCGGGATAGGACACAGGCAGTAGAGTTGTGGATGACTGGAGTTGGGGTGGGATAGGACACAGGCAGTAGAATTTTGGATGACTGGAGTTGGGCCGGGATAGGACCCAGGCAGTAGAGTTTTGGATAAGCTGGAGTTGGGGTGGGACAGGACAGAGGCAGTAGAGTTTTGGATGACTGGAGTTGGGGTGGGACAGGACACAGGCAGTCGAGTTTTGGATGACTGGAGTTGGGCCGGGATAGGACACAGGCAGTGGAGTTTTGGATGACTGGAGTTGGGGTGGGATAGGACACAGGCAGTAGAGTTTTGGATGACTGGAGTTGGGCCGGGATAGGACCCAGGCAGTAGAATTTTGGATAAGCTGGAGTTGGGGTGGGACAGGACACAGGCAGTAGAGGTTTGGATGACTGGAGTTGGGGTGGGACAGGACACAGGCAGTAGAGCTTTGGATGACTGGAGTTGAGGTGGGATAGGACACAGGCAGTAGAGTTTTGGATGAGCTGGAGTGGGGGCGGTACAGGACACAGGCAGTAGAGTTTTGGATGACTGGAGTGGGGGCAGGACAGGACCCAGGCAGTAGAGTTTTGGATGAGCTGGAGTTGGGGTGGGACAGGACACAGGCAGTAGAGTTTTGGATAAGCTGGAGTTGGGGTGGGACAGGACACAGGCAGTAGAGTTTTGGATGACTGGAGTTGGGGTGGGACAGGACCCAGGCAGTAGAGTTGTGGATGACTGGAGTTGGGATGGGATAGGACACAGGCAGTAGAGTTTTGGATGACTGGAGTTGGGGTGGGACAGGACACAGGCAGTAGACTTTTGGATGAGCTGGATTTGGGGTGGGACAGGACACAGGCAGTAGAGTTTTGGATGACTGGAGTTGGGGTGGGACAGGACACAGGCAGTAATGTTTTGGATAAGCTGGAGTTGGGGTGGGACAGGACACAGGCAGTAGAGTTTTGGATGATTGGAGTTGGGGTGGGATAGGACACAGGCAGTAGAGATTTGGATGACTGGAGTTGGGGTGGGATAGGACACAGGCAGTAGAGTTTTGGATGACTGGAGTTGGGGTGGTACAGGACCCAGGCAGTAGAGTTTTGGATGACTGGAGTTGGGGTGGGACAGGACACAGGCAGTAATGTTTTGGACAAGCTGGAGTTGGGGTGGGACAGGACACAGGCAGTAGAGTTTTGGATAAGCTGGTGTTGAGTTGGGATAGGACACAGGCAGTAGAGTTTTGGATGACTGGAGTTGGGGTGGGACAGGACCCAGGTAGTAGAGTTTTGGATAAGCTGGAGTTGGGGCGGGACAGGACACAGGCAGTAGAGTTTTGGATGACTGGAGTTGGGGTGGGACAGGACCAAGGCAGTAGAGTTTTGGATGACTGGAGTTGGGGTGGGACAGGACACAGGCAGTAATGTTTTGGATAAGCTGGAGTTGGGGTGGGACAGGACACAGGCAATAGAGTTTTGGATGACTTGAGTTGGGGTGGGACAGGACCCAGGCAGTAGAGTTTTGGATGACTGGAGTTGGGGTGGGACAGGACCCAGGCAGTAGAATTTTGGATGTCTGGAGTTGGGGTGGGACAGGACACAGGCAGTAGAGTTTTGGATGACTGGAGTTGGGGTGTGACAGGACCCAGTCAGTAGAGTTTTGGATGAGCTGGAGTTGGGGCGGGACAGGACACAGGCAGTAGAGTTTTCGATGACTGGAGTTGGTCTGGGCTAGGACCCAGGCATCAGATTTTTGGATAAGCTGGAGTTGGGGTGGGACAGGACACAGGCAGTAGAGTTTTGGATGACTGGAGTTGGGGTGGGACAGGACACAGGCAGTAGAGCTTTGGATGACTGGAGTTCGGGTGGGATAGGACACAGGCAGTAGAGTTTTGGATAAGCTGGAGTTGGGGTGGGACAGGACCCAGGCAGTAGAGTTTTGGATGACTGGAGTTGGGGTGGGACAGGACACAGGCAGTAGAGTTTTGGATGACTGGAGTTGGGGTGGGATAGGACACAGGCAGTAGAGTTTTGGATGACTGGAGTTGGGGTGGTACAGGACCCAGGCAGTAGAGTTTTGGATGACTGGAGTTGGGGTGGGACAAGACACAGGCAGTAATGTTTTCGATAAGCTGGAGTTGGGGTGGGACAGGACACAGGCAGTAGAGTTTTGGATAAGCTGGAGTTGAGTTGGGATAGGACACAGGCAGTAGAGTTTTGGATAAGCTGGAGTTGGGGCGGGACAGGACACAGGCAGTAGAGTTTTGGATGACTGGAGTTGGGGTGGGACAGGACCTAGGCAGTAGAGTTTTGGATGACTGGAGTTGGGGTGGGACAGGACACAGGCAGTAATGTTTTGGATAAGCTGGAGTTGGGGTGGGACAGGACACAGGCAATAGAGTTTTGGATGACTGGAGTTGGGGTGGGACAGGACCCAGGCAGTAGAGTTTTGGATGACTGGAGTTGGAGTGGGACAGGACCCAGGCAGTAGAATTTTGGATGTCTGGAGTTGGGGTGGGACAGGACACAGGCAGTAGAGTTTTGGATGACTGGAGTTGGGGTGGGACAGGACCCAGTCAGTAGAGTTTTGGATGAGCTGGAGTTGGGGCGGGACAGGACACAGGCAGTAGAGTTTTCGATGACTGGAGTTGGGCCGGGATAGGACCCACGCATCAGTGTTTTGGATAAGCTGGAGTTGGGGTGGGACAGGAAACAGGCAGTAGAGTTTTGGATGACTGGAGTTGGGGTGGGACAGGACACAGGCAGTAGAGCTTTGGATGACTGGAGTTGGGTTGGGATAGGACACAGGCAGTAGAGTTTTGGATAAGCTGGAGTTGGGGTGGGACAGGACACAGGCAGTAGAGTTTTGGATGACTGGAGTTGGGGTGGGACAGGACACAGGCAGTAGAGTTTTGGATGACTGGAGTTGGGGCTGGACAGGACCCAGGCAGTAGAGTTTTCGATGAGTGGAGGTGGGGTGGGACAGGACCCAGGCAGTAGAGTTTTGGATGAGCTGGCGTTGGGGTGGGATAGGACCCAGGCAGTAGAGTTTTGGATGACTGGAGTTAGGGTGGGACAGGACCCAGGCAGTAGAATTTTGGATGACTGCAGTTGCGCTGGGACAGGACACAGGCAGTAGTGTTTTGGATAAGCTGGAGTTGGGGTGGGACAGGACACAGGCAGTAGAGTTTTGGATGACTGGAGTTGGGGCGGGACAGGACCCAGGCAGCAGAGTTTTGGATGACTGGAGTTGGGGTGGGACAGGACCCAGGCAGTACAGTTTTGGATGAGCTGGAGTTGGGGCGGGATAGGACACAGGCAGTAGAGTTTTGGATGACTGGAGTTGGGGTGGGACAGGACACAGGCAGTAAAGTTTTGGATGAGCTGGAGTGGGGGCGGCACAGGACACAGGCAGTAGAGTTTTGGATGACTGGAGTTGGGCCGGGATAGGACCCAGGCAGTAGAGTTTTGGATAAGCTGGAGTTGGGGTGGGACAGGACACAGGCAGTAGAGTTTTGGATGACGGGAGTTGGGGTGGGACAGGACACAGGCAGTAGAGTTTTGGATGACTGGAGTTGGGGTGGGATAGGACACAGGCAGTAGAGATTTGGATGATTGGAGTTGGGGTGGGATAGGACACAGGCAGTAGAATTTTGGATGGCTGGAGTTGGGGTGGGACAGGACCCAGGCAGTAGAGTTTTGGATGACTGGAGTTGGGGTGGGACAGGACACAAGCAGTAGAGTTTCGGATGACTGGAGTTAGGGTGGGACAGGACAAAAGCAGTAGAGTTTTGGATGACTAGAGTTGGGGTGGGACAGGACACAGGCAGTAGAGTTTTGGATGACTGGAGATGGGGCGGGACAGGACCCAGGCAGTAGAGTTTTCGATGAGTGGTGTTGGGGTGGGACAGGACCCAGGCAGTAGAGTTTTGGATAAGCTGGAGTTGGGGCGGAACAGGACCCAGGCAGCAGAGTTTTGGATAAGCTGCAGCTGGGGCGGAACAGGACCCATGCAGTAGAGTTTTGGATGACTGGAGTTGGGGTGGGACAGGACCCAGGCAGTAGAGTTTTGGATGACTGGAGTTGGGGCGGGACAGGACCCAGGCATTAGAGTTTTGGATGAGCTGGAGTTGGGGCGGGACAGGACCCAGGCAGTAGAGTTTTGGATGATTGCAGTTGGGCTGGGATAGGACACAGGCAGCAGAGTTTTGGATGACTGGAGTTGGGGTGGGATAGGACCCAGGCAGTAGAGTTTTAAATGACTGGAGTTGGGCCGGGATAGGACACAGGCAGTAGAGTTTTGGATGACTGCATTTGGGCTGCGACAGGATACAGGCAGCAGAGTATTGGATGAGCTGGATTTGGCGCGGGACAGGACTCAGGCAGTAGGATTTTGGATGACTGGAGTTGGGCCGGGATAGGACCCAGGCAGTAGAGCTTTGGATAAGCTGGAGATGGGGTGGGACAGGACACAGGCAGTAGAGTTTTGGATAAGCTGGAGTTGGGGTGGGACAGGACACAGGCAGTAGGGTTTTGGATGACTGGAGTTGGGGTGGGACAGGACACAGGCAGTCGGGTTTTGGATAAGCTGGAGTTGGGGTGGGACAGGACACAGGCAGTAGAGTTTTGGATAAGCTGGAGTTGGGGCGGAACAGGACCAAGGCAGTAGAGTTTTGGATAAGCTGGAGTTGGGGCGGGACAGGACAGAGGCAGAAAAGTTTTGGATGACTGGAGTTGGGGTGGGACAGGACCCAGGCAGTAGAATTTTGGATGTCTGGAGTTGGTGTGGGACAGGACACAGGCAGTAGAGTTTTGGATGACTGGAGTTGGGGTGTGACAGGACCCAGTCAGTAGAGTTTTGGATGAGCTGGAGTTGGGGCGGGACAGGACACAGGCAGTAGAGTTTTCGATGACTGGAGTTGGGCCGGGATAGGACCCAGGCATCAGAGTTTTGGATAAGCTGGAGTTGGGGTGGGACAGGACACAGGCAGTAGAGTTTTGGATGACTGGAGTTGGGGTGGGACAGGACACAGGCAGTAGAGCTTTGGATGACTGGAGTTGGGGTGGGATAGGACACAGGCAGTAGAGTTTTGGATAAGCTGGAGTTGGGGTGGGACAGGACACAGGCAGTAGAGTTTTGGATGACTGGAGTTGGGGTGGGACAGGACACAGGCAGTAGAGTTTTGGATGACTGGAGTTGGGGCGGGACAGGACCCAGGCAGTAGAGGTTTCGATGAGTGGAGTTGGGGTGGGACAGGACCCAGGCAGTAGAGTTTTGGATGACTGGAGTTGGGGTGGGATAGGACACAGGCAGTAGAGATTTGGATGACTGGAGTTGGGGTGGGATAGGACACAGGCAGTAGAGTTTTCGATGGCTGGAGTTGGGGCGGGACAGGACCCAGGCATCAGAGTTTTGGATAAGCTGGAGTTGGGGTGGGACAGGACACAGGCAGTAGAGTTTTGGATGACTGGAGTTGGGGTGGGACAGGACACAGGCAGTAGAGCTTTGGATGACTGGAGTTGGGTTGGGATAGGACACAGGCAGTAGAGTTTTGGATGAGCTGGAGTTGGGGTGGGACAGGACACATGCAGTAGAGTTTTGGATGACTGGAGTTGGGGTGGGACAGGACACAGGCAGTAGAGTTTTGGATGACTGGAGTTGGGGCGGGACAGGACCCAGGCAGTAGAGTTTTCGATGAGTGGAGGTGGGGTGGGACAGGACCCAGGCAGTAGAGTTTTGGATAAGCTGGAGTTGGGGCGGGACAGGACACAGGCAGTAGAGTTTTGGATGACTGGAGTTAGGGTGGGACAGGACCCAGGCAGTAGAATTTTGGATGACTGGAGTTGCGGTGGGACAGGACACAGGCAGTAGTGTTTTGGATAAGCTGGAGTTGGGGTGGGACAGGACACAGGCAGTAGAGATTTGCATGACTGGAGTTGGGGCGGGACAGGACCCAGGCAGCAGAGTTTTGGATGACTGGAGTTGGGGTGGGACAGGACCCAGGCAGTACAGTTTTGGATGAGCTGGAGTTGGGGCGGGATAGGACACAGGCAGTAGAGTTTTGGATGACTGGAGTTGGGGTGGGACAGGACACAGGCAGTAAAGTTTTGGATCAGCTGGAGTGGGGGCGGTACAGGACACAGGCAGTAGAGTTTTGGATGACTGGAGTTGGGCCGGGATAGGACCCAGGCAGTAGAGTTTTGGATAAGCTGGAGTTGGGGTGGGACAGGACACAGGCAGTAGAGTTTTGGATGACTGGACTTGGGGTGGGACAGGACACAGGCAGTAGAGTTTTGGATGACTGGAGTTGGGGTGGGATAGGACACAGGCAGTAGAGATTTGGATGATTGGAGTTGGTGTGGGATAGGACCCAGGCAGTAGAGTTTTGGATGACTGGAGTTGGGGTGGGACAGGACACAAGCAGTAGAGTTTTGGATGACTGGAGTTGCGGTGGGACAGGACCCAGGCAGTAGAGCTTTGGATGACTGGAGTTGGGGTGGGACAGGACACAAGCAGTAGAGTTTCGGATGACTGGAGTTAGGGTGGGACAGGACAAAAGCAGTAGAGTTTTGGATGACTGGAGTTGGGTTGGGACAGGACAAAGGCAGTAGAGTTTTGGATAAGCTGGAGTTGGGGTGGGACAGGACACAGGCAGTAGAGTTTTGGATGACTGGAGTTGGGGTGGGACAGGACCCAGGCAGTAGAGTTTTGGATGAGCTGGAGTTGGGGTGGCACAGGACAAAGGCAGTGGAGTTTTGGATAAGCTGGAGTTGGGGTGGGACAGGACACAGGCAGTAGAGTTTTGGATGACTGGAGTTGGGGTGGGACAGGACCCAGGCAGTAGAGTTTTGGATGAGCTGGAGTTGGGGTGGGACAGGACACATGCAGTAGAGTTTTGGAGAGGCTGGAGTTGGGGTGGGACAGGACACAGGCAGTAGAGTTTTGGATGACTGGAGTTGGGGTGGGACAGGAAACAGGCAGTAGAGTTTTGCATGAGCTGGAGTTGGGGTGGGACAGGACACAGGCAGTAGAGTTTTGGATGACTGGATTTGGGGTGGGACAGGACCCAGGCAGTAGAGGTTTGGATGAGCTGGAGTTGTGGCGGGACAGGACCCAGGCAGTAGACTTTTGGATGACTGGAGTTGGGGTGGGACAGGACACAGGCAGTAGAGTTTTGGATGACTGGAGTTGGGGCGGGACAGGACCCAGGCAGTAGAGTTTTCGATGAGTGGAGTTGGGGTGGGACAGGACCCAGGCAGTAGAGATTTGGATGACTGGGGTTGGGGTGGGATAGGACACAGGCAGTAGAGATTTGGATGACTGGGGTTGGGGTGGGATAGGACACAGGCAGTAGAGTTTTGGATGACTGGAGTTGGGGTGGTCCAGGACCCAGGCAGTAGAGATTTGGATGACTGGAGTTGGGGTGGGACAGGACACAGGCAGTAATGTTTTGGATAAGCTGGAGTTGGGGTGGGACAGGACACAGGCATTGGAGCTTTGAATAAGCTGGAGTTGAGTTGGGATAGGACACAGGCAGTAGAGTTTTGGATGACTGGAGTTGGGGTGGGACAGGACCCAGGCAGTAGAGTTTTGGATAAGCTGGAGTTGGGGCGGGACAGGACACAGGCAGTAGAGTTTTGGATGACTGGAGTTGGGGTGGGACAGGACCTGGGCAGTAGAGATTTGGATGACTGGAGTTGGGGTGGGACAGGACACAGGCAGTAATGTTTTGGATAAGCTGGAGTTGGGGTGGGACAGGACACAGGCAATAGAGTTTTGGATGACTGGAGTTGGGGCGGGACAGGACCCAGGCAGTAGAGTTTTGGATGACTTGAGTTGGGGTGGGACAGGACCCAGGCAGTAGAGTTTTGGATGACTGGAGTTGGGGTGGGACAGGACCCAGGCAGTAGAATTTTGGATGTTTGGAGTTGGGGTGGGACAGGATACAGGCAGTAGAGTTTTGGATGACTGGAGTTTGGGGTGGGACAGGACCCAGTCAGTAGAGTTTTGGATGAGCTGGAGTTGGGGCGGGACAGGACACAGGCAGTAGAGTTTTCGATGACTGGAGTTGGGCCGGGATAGGACCCAGGCATCAGAGTTTTGGATAAGCTGGAGTTGGGGTGGGACAGGACAGAGGCAGTAGAGTTTTGGATGACTGGAGTTGGGGTGGGACAGGACACAGGCAGTAGAGCTTTGGATGACTGGAGTTGGGGTGGGATAGGACACAGGCAGTAGAGTTTTGGATAAGCTGGAGTTGGGGTGGGACAGGACACAGGCAGTAGAGTTTTGGATGACTGGAGTTGGGGTGGGACAGGACACAGGCAGTAGAGTTTTGGATGACTGGAGTTGGGGCGGGACAGGACACAGGCAGTAGAGTTTTGGATGAGCTGGAGTTAGGCTGGGACAGGACCCAGGCAGTAGAATTTTGGATGACTGGAGTTGGGGTGGGACAGGACACAAGCAGTAGAGTTTTGGATGACTGGAGTTGGGGTGGGACAGGACACAGGCAGTAGAGTTTTGGATGATTGGAGTTGGGGTAGGACAGGACCCAGGCAGTAGAGTTTTGGATGACTGGAGTTGGGGTGGGACAGGACACAAGCAGTAGAGTTTTGGATGACTGGAGTTGCGGTGGGACAGGACCCAGGCAGTAGAGTTTTGGATGACTGGAGTTGGGGTGGGACAGGACACAAGCAGTAGAGTTTCGGATGACTGGAGTTAGGGTGGGACAGGACAAAAGCAGTAGAGTTTTGGATAAGCTGGAGTTGGGTTGGGATAGGACACAGGCAGTAGAGTTTTGGATGACTGGCGTTGGGGTGGGACAGGACCCAGGCTGCAGTGTTTTGGATAAGCTGGAGTTGGGGCGGGACAGGACACAGGCAGTAGAGATTTGGATGACTGGAGTTGGGGTGGGACAGGACCCAGGCAGTAGAATTTTGGATGACTGGAGTTGGGGTGAGACAGGACACAGGCAATAGAGTGTTGGATAAGCTGGAGTTGGGGTGGGACAGGACACAGGCAGTAGAGTTTTGGATGACTGGAGTTGGGGTGGGACAGGACCCAGGCAGTAGAGTTTTGGATGAGCTGGAGTGGGGGCGGTACAGGACACAGGCAGTAGAGTTTTGGATGACTGGAGTGGGGGCAGGACAGGACCCAGGCAGTAGAGTTTTGGATGAGCTGGAGTTGGGGTGGGACAGGACATAGGCAGTAGAGTTTTGGATAAGCTGGAGTTGCGGTGGGACAGGACACAGGCAGTAAAGTTTTGGACGACTGGAGTTGGGGTGGGACAGGACCCAGGCAGTAGAGTTTTGGATGAGCTGGAGTTGGGGAGGGACAGGACACAGGCAGTAGGGTTTTGGATAAGCTGGAGTTGGGGTGGGACAAGACACAGGCAGCAGAGATTTGGATGACTGGAGTTGGGGTGGGACAGGACACAGGCAGTCGAGTTTTGGATGACTGGAGTTGGGCCGGGATAGGACACAGGCAGTAGAGTTTTGGATGACTGGAGTTGGGGTGGGATAGGACACAGGCAGTAGAGTTTTGGATGACTGGAGTTGGGCCGGGATAGGACCCAGGCAGTAGAGTTTTGGATAAGCTGGAGTTGGGGTGGGACAGGACACAGGCAGTAGAGTTTTGGATGACTGGAGTTGGGGTGGGACAGGACACAGGCAGTCGAGTTTTGGATGACTGGAGTTGGGCCGGGATAGGACACAGGCAGTAGAGTTTTGGATGACTGGAGTTGGGGTGGGATAGGACACAGGCAGGAGAGTTTTGGATGACTGGAGTTGGGCCGGATAGGACCCAGGCAGTAGAGTTTTGGATAAGCTGGAGTTGGGGTGGGACAGGACACAGGCAGTAGAGTTTTGGATGACTGGAGTTGGGGTGGGACAGGACACAGGCAGTAGAGTTTTGGATGACTGGAGTTGGGGTGGGACAGGACCCAGGCAGTAGAGTTTTGGATGAGCTGGAGTTGGGGTGGGACAGGACACAGGCAGTAGAGTTTTGGATAAGCTGGAGTTGGGGTGGGACAGGACACAGACAGTAGAGTTTTGGATGACTGGAGTTGGGGTGGGACAGGACCCAGGCAGTAGAGTTTTGGATGACTGGAGTTGGGATGGGACAGGGCACAGGCAGTAGAGTTTTGGATGACTGGAGTTGGGGTGGGACAGGACACAGGCAGTAGACTTTTGGATGAGCTGGAGTTGGGGTGGGACAGGACCCAGGCTGCAGTGTTTTGGATAAGCTGGAGTTGGGGCGGGACAGGACACAGGCAGTAGAGATTTGGATGACTGGAGTTGGGGTGGGACAGGACCCAGGCAGTAGAATTTTGGATGACTGGAGTTGGGGTGAGACAGGACACAGGCAATAGAGTGTTGGATAAGCTGGAGTTGGGGTGGGACAGGACACAGGCAGTAGAGTTTTGGATGACTGGAGTTGGGGTGGGACAGGACCCAGGCAGTAGAGTTTTGGATGAGCTGGAGTGGGGGCGGTACAGGACACAGGCAGTAGAGTTTTGGATGACTGGAGTGGGGGCAGGACAGGACCCAGGCAGTAGAGTTTTGGATGAGCTGGAGTTGGGGTGGGACAGGACATAGGCAGTAGAGTTTTGGATAAGCTGGAGTTGCGGTGGGACAGGACACAGGCAGTAAAGTTTTGGACGACTGGAGTTGGGGTGGGACAGGACCCAGGCAGTAGAGTTTTGGATGAGCTGGAGTTGGGGAGGGACAGGACACAGGCAGTAGGGTTTTGGATAAGCTGGAGTTGGGGTGGGACAAGACACAGGCAGTAGAGATTTGGATGACTGGAGTTGGGGTGGGACAGGACACAGGCAGTCGAGTTTTGGATGACTGGAGTTGGGCCGGGATAGGACACAGGCAGTAGAGTTTTGGATGACTGGAGTTGGGGTGGGATAGGACACAGGCAGTAGAGTTTTGGATGACTGGAGTTGGGCCGGGATAGGACCCAGGCAGTAGAGTTTTGGATAAGCTGGAGTTGGGGTGGGACAGGACACAGGCAGTAGAGTTTTGGATGACTGGAGTTGGGGTGGGACAGGACACAGGCAGTCGAGTTTTGGATGACTGGAGTTGGGCCGGGATAGGACACAGGCAGTAGAGTTTTGGATGACTGGAGTTGGGGTGGGATAGGACACAGGCAGGAGAGTTTTGGATGACTGGAGTTGGGCCGGATAGGACCCAGGCAGTAGAGTTTTGGATAAGCTGGAGTTGGGGTGGGACAGGACACAGGCAGTAGAGTTTTGGATGACTGGAGTTGGGGTGGGACAGGACACAGGCAGTAGAGTTTTGGATGACTGGAGTTGGGGTGGGACAGGACCCAGGCAGTAGAGTTTTGGATGAGCTGGAGTTGGGGTGGGACAGGACACAGGCAGTAGAGTTTTGGATAAGCTGGAGTTGGGGTGGGACAGGACACAGGCAGTAGAGTTTTGGATGACTGGAGTTGGGGTGGGACAGGACCCAGGCAGTAGAGTTTTGGATGACTGGAGTTGGGATGGGACAGGGCACAGGCAGTAGAGTTTTGGATGACTGGAGTTGGGGTGGGACAGGACACAGGCAGTAGACTTTTGGATGAGCTGGAGTTGGGGTGGGACAGGACACAGGCAGTAGAGTTTTGGATGACTGGAGTTGGGGTGGGACAGGACACAGGCAGTAATGTTTTGGATAAGCTGGAGTTGGGGTGGGACAGGACACAGGCAGTAGAGTTTTGGATGACTGGAGTTGGGGTGGGATAGGACACAGGCAGTAGAGATTTGGATGACTGGAGTTGGGGTGGGATAGAACACAGGCAGTAGAGTTTTGGATGACTGGAGTTGGGGTGGTACAGGACCCAGGCAGTAGAGTTTTGGATGACTGGAGTTGGGGTGGGACAGGACACAGGCAGTAATGTTTTGGATAAGCTGGAGTTGGGGTGGGACAGGACACAGGCAGTAGAGTTTTGGATAAGCTGGAGTTGAGTTGGGATAGGACACAGGCAGTAGAGTTTTGGATGACTGGAGTTGGGGTGGGACAGGACCCAGGGAGTAGAGTTTTGGATAAGCTGGAGTTGGGGCGGGACAGGACACAGGCAGTACAGTTTTGGATGACTGGAGTTGGGGTGGGACAGGACCTAGGCAGTAGAGTTTTGGATGACTGGAGTTGGGGTGGGACAGGACACAGGCAGTAGAGCTTTGGATGACTGGAGTTGGGGTGGGATAGGACACAGGCAGTAGAGTTTTGGATAAGCTGGAGTTGGGGCGGGACAGGACACAGGCAGTAGAGTTTTGGATGACTGGAGTTAGGGTGGGACAGGACCCAGGCAGTAGAATCTTGGATGACTGGAGTTGCGGTGGGACAGGACACAGGCAGTAGTGTTTTGGATAAGCTGGAGTTGGGGTGGGACAGGACACAGGCAGTAGAGTTTTGGATGACTGGAGTTGGGGTGGGACAGGACACAGGCAGTAGAGTTTTGGATGACTGGAGTTGGGGCGGGACAGGACCCAGGCAGTAGAATTTTGGATGACTGGAGTTGGGGTGGGACAGGACCCAGGGAGTAGAGTTTTGGATGACTGGAGTTGGGGTTGGACAGGACACAGGCAGTAATGTTTTGGATAAGCTGGAGTTGGGGTGGGACAGCACACAGGCAGTAGAGTTTTGGATAAGGTGGAGTTGAGTTGGGATAGGACACAGGCAGTAGAGTTTTGGATGACTGGAGTTGGGGTGGGACAGGACCCAGGTAGTAGAGTTTTGGATAAGCTGGAGTTGGGGCGGGACAGGACACAGGCAGTAGAGTTTTGGATGACTGGAGTTGGGGTGGGACAGGACCTAGGCAGTAGAGTTTTGGATGACTGGAGTTGGGGTGGGACAGGACACAGGCAGTAATGTTTTGGATAAGCTGGAGTTGGGGTGGGACAGGACCCAGTCAGTAGAGTTTTGGATGAGCTGGAGTTGGGGCGGGACAGGACATAGGCAGTAGAGTTTTCGATGACTGGAGTTGGGCCGGGATAGGACCCAGGCATCAGAGTTTTGGATAAGCTGGAGTTGGGGTGGGACAGGACACAGGCAGTAGAGTTTTGGATGACTGGAGTTGGGGTGGGACAGGACACAGGCAGTAGAGCTTTGGATGACTGGAGTTGGGGTGGGATAGGACACAGGCAGTAGAGTTTTGGATAAGCTGGAGTTGGGGTGGGACAGGACACAGGCAGTAGAGTTTTGGATGACTGGAGTTGGGGTGGGACAGGACACAGGCAGTAGAGTTTTGGATGATTGGAGTTGGGGCGGGACAGGACACAGGCAGTAGAGTTTTGGATGAGCTGGCGTTGGGGTGGGATAGGACCCAGGCAGTAGAGTTTTGGATAAGCTGGAGTTGGGGCGGGACAGGACACAGGCAGTAGAGTTTTGGATGACTGGAGTTAGGGTGGGACAGGACCCAGGCAGTAGAATTTTGGATGACTGGAGTTGCGGTGGGACAGGACACAGGCAGTAGTGTTTTGGATAAGCTGGAGTTGGGGTGGGACAGGACACAGGCAGTAGAGTTTTGGATGACTGGAGTTGGGGTGGGACAGGACACAGGCAGTAGAGTTTTGGATGACTGGAGTTGGGGCGGGACAGGACACAGGCAGTAATGTTTTGGATGAGCAGGAGTGGGGGCGGTACAGGACACAGGCAGTAGAGTTTTGGATGACTGGAGTTGGGCCGGGATAGGACCCAGGCAGTAGAGTTTTGGATAAGCTGGAGTTGGGGTGGGACAGGACACAGGCAGTAGATTTTTGGGTGACTGGAGTTGGGGTGAGACATGACCCAGGCAGTAGAGTTTTGGATGAGCTGGAGTTGGGGCGGGACAGGACACAGGCAGTAGAGCTTTGGTTAAGCTGGAGTTGGGGTGGGACAGGACACAGGCAGTAGAGTTTTGGATGACTGGAGTTGGGGTGGGACAGGACACAGGCAGTAGAGTTTTGGATGACTGGAGTTGGGGTGGGACAGGACACAGGCAGTAGAGTTTTGGATGACTGGAGATGGGGCGGGACAGGACCCAGGCAGTAGAGTTTTCGATGAGCTGGAGTGGGGGCGGTACAGGACACAGGCAGTAGAGTTTTGGATGACTGGAGTGGGGGCAGGACAGGACCCAGGCAGTAGAGTTTTGGATGAGCTGGAGTTGGGGTGGGACAGGACATAGGCAGTAGAGTTTTGGATAAGCTGGAGTTGCGGTGGGACAGGACACAGGCAGTAAAGTTTTGGACGACTGGAGTTGAGGTGGGACAGGACCCAGGCAGTAGAGTTTTGGATGAGCTGGAGTTGGGGAGGGACAGGACACAGGCAGTAGGGTTTTGGATAAGCTGGAGTTGGGGTGGGACAAGACACAGGCAGTAGAGATTTGGATGACTGGAGTTGGGGTGGGACAGGACCCAGGCAGTAGAGTTTTGGATGACTGGAGTTGGGGTGGGACAGGACACAGGCAGTCGAGTTTTGGATGACTGGAGTTGGGCCGGGATAGGACACAGGCAGTAGAGTTTTGGATGACTGGAGTTGGGGTGGGATAGGACACAGGCAGTAGAGTTTTGGATGACTGGAGTTGGGCCGGGATAGGACCCAGGCAGTAGAGTTTTGGATAAGCTGGAGTTGGGGTGGGACAGGACACAGGCAGTAGAGTTTTGGATGACTGGAGTTGGGGTGGGACAGGACACAGGCAGTCGAGTTTTGGATGACTGGAGTTGGGCCGGGATAGGACACAGGCAGTAGAGTTTTGGATGACTGGAGTTGGGGTGGGATAGGACACAGGCAGGAGAGTTTTGGATGACTGGAGTTGGGCCGGGATAGGACCCAGGCAGTAGAGTTTTGGATAAGCTGGAGTTGGGGTGGGACAGGACACAGGCAGTAGAGTTTTGGATGACTGGAGTTGGGGTGGGACAGGACACAGGCAGTAGAGTTTTGGATGACTGGAGTTGGGGTGGGACAGGACCCAGGCAGTAGAGTTTTGGATGAGCTGGAGTTGGGGTGGGACAGGACACAGGCAGTAGAGTTTTGGATAAGCTGGAGTTGGGGTGGGACAGGACACAGGCAGTAGAGTTTTGGATGACTGGAGTTGGGGTGGGACAGGACCCAGGCAGTAGAGTTTTGGATGACTGGAGTTGGGATGGGACAGGGCACAGGCAGTAGAGTTTTGGATGACTGGAGTTGGGGTGGGACAGGACACAGGCAGTAGACTTTTGGATGAGCTGGAGTTGGGGTGGGACAGGACACAGGCAGTAGAGTTTTGGATGACTGGAGTTGGGGTGGGACAGGACACAGGCAGTAATGTTTTGGATAAGCTGGAGTTGGGGTGGGACAGGACACAGGCAGTAGAGTTTTGGATGACTGGAGTTGGGGTGGGATAGGACACAGGCAGTAGAGATTTGGATGACTGGAGTTGGGGTGGGATAGAACACAGGCAGTAGAGTTTTGGATGACTGGAGTTGGGGTGGTACAGGACCCAGGCAGTAGAGTTTTGGATGACTGGAGTTGGGGTGGGACAGGACACAGGCAGTAATGTTTTGGATAAGCTGGAGTTGGGGTGGGACAGGACACAGGCAGTAGAGTTTTGGATAAGCTGGAGTTGAGTTGGGATAGGACACAGGCAGTAGAGTTTTGGATGACTGGAGTTGGGGTGGGACAGGACCCAGGGAGTAGAGTTTTGGATAAGCTGGAGTTGGGGCGGGACAGGACACAGGCAGTACAGTTTTGGATGACTGGAGTTGGGGTGGGACAGGACCTAGGCAGTAGAGTTTTGGATGACTGGAGTTGGGGTGGGACAGGACACAGGCAGTAGAGCTTTGGATGACTGGAGTTGGGGTGGGATAGGACACAGGCAGTAGAGTTTTGGATAAGCTGGAGTTGGGGCGGGACAGGACACAGGCAGTAGAGTTTTGGATGACTGGAGTTAGGGTGGGACAGGACCCAGGCAGTAGAATTTTGGATGACTGGAGTTGCGGTGGGACAGGACACAGGCAGTAGTGTTTTGGATAAGCTGGAGTTGGGGTGGGACAGGACACAGGCAGTAGAGTTTTGGATGACTGGAGTTGGGGTGGGACAGGACACAGGCAGTAGAGTTTTGGATGACTGGAGTTGGGGCGGGACAGGACCCAGGCAGTAGAATTTTGGATGACTGGAGTTGGGGTGGGACAGGACCCAGGGAGTAGAGTTTTGGATGACTGGAGTTGGGGTGGGACAGGACACAGGCAGTAATGTTTTGGATAAGCTGGAGTTGGGGTGGGACAGCACACAGGCAGTAGAGTTTTGGATAAGGTGGAGTTGAGTTGGGATAGGACACAGGCAGTAGAGTTTTGGATGACTGGAGTTGGGGTGGGACAGGACCCAGGTAGTAGAGTTTTGGATAAGCTGGAGTTGGGGCGGGACAGGACACAGGCAGTAGAGTTTTGGATGACTGGAGTTGGGGTGGGACAGGACCTAGGCAGTAGAGTTTTGGATGACTGGAGTTGGGGTGGGACAGGACACAGGCAGTAATGTTTTGGATAAGCTGGAGTTGGGGTGGGACAGGACACAGGCAATAGAGTTTTGGATGACTGGAGTTGGGGCGGGACAGGACCCAGGCAGTAGAGTTTTGGATGACTTGAGTTGGGGTGGGACAGGACCCAGGCAGTAGAGTTTTGGATGACTGGAGTTGGGGTGGGACAGGACCCAGGTAGTAGAATTTTGGATGTCTGGAGTTGGGGTGGGACAGGACACAGGCAGTAGAGTTTTGGATGACTGGAGTTGGGGTGGGACAGGACCCAGTCAGTAGAGTTTTGGATGAGCTGGAGTTGGGGCGGGACAGGACATAGGCAGTAGAGTTTTCGATGACTGGAGTTGGGCCGGGATAGGACCCAGGCATCAGAGTTTTGGATAAGCTGGAGTTGGGGTGGGACAGGACACAGGCAGTAGAGTTTTGGATGACTGGAGTTGGGGTGGGACAGGACACAGGCAGTAGAGCTTTGGATGACTGGAGTTGGGGTGGGATAGGACACAGGCAGTAGAGTTTTGGATAAGCTGGAGTTGGGGTGGGACAGGACACAGGCAGTAGAGTTTTGGATGACTGGAGTTGGGGTGGGACAGGACACAGGCAGTAGAGTTTTGGATGATTGGAGTTGGGGCGGGACAGGACACAGGCAGTAGAGTTTTGGATGAGCTGGCGTTGGGGTGGGATAGGACCCAGGCAGTAGAGTTTTGGATAAGCTGGAGTTGGGGCGGGACAGGACACAGGCAGTAGAGTTTTGGATGACTGGAGTTAGGGTGGGACAGGACCCAGGCAGTAGAATTTTGGATGACTGGAGTTGCGGTGGGACAGGACACAGGCAGTAGTGTTTTGGATAAGCTGGAGTTGGGGTGGGACAGGACACAGGCAGTAGAGTTTTGGATGACTGGAGTTGGGGTGGGACAGGACACAGGCAGTAGAGTTTTGGATGACTGGAGTTGGGGCGGGACAGGACACAGGCAGTAATGTTTTGGATGAGCAGGAGTGGGGGCGGTACAGGACACAGGCAGTAGAGTTTTGGATGACTGGAGTTGGGCCGGGATAGGACCCAGGCAGTAGAGTTTTGGATAAGCTGGAGTTGGGGTGGGACAGGACACAGGCAGTAGATTTTTGGGTGACTGGAGTTGGGGTGAGACATGACCCAGGCAGTAGAGTTTTGGATGAGCTGGAGTTGGGGCGGGACAGGACACAGGCAGTAGAGCTTTGGTTAAGCTGGAGTTGGGGTGGGACAGGACACAGGCAGTAGAGTTTTGGATGACTGGAGTTGGGGTGGGACAGGACACAGGCAGTAGAGTTTTGGATGACTGGAGATGGGGCGGGACAGGACCCAGGCAGTAGAGTTTTCGATGAGTGGAGTTGGGGTGGGACAGGACCCAGGCAGTAGAGTTTTGGATAAGCTGGAGTTGGGGCGGAACAGAACCCAGGCAGCAGAGTTTTGGATAAGCTGGAGCTGGGGCGGGACAGGACCCAGGCAGTAGAGTTTTGGATGACTGGAGTTGGGGTGGGACAGGACCCAGGCAGTAGAGTTTTGGATGACTGGAGTTGGGGCGGGACAGGACCCAGGCAGTAGAGTTTTGGATGAGCTGGAGTTGGGGCGGGACAGGACCCAGGCAGTAGAGTTTTGGATGACTGGAGTTGGGCCGGGATAGGACACAGGCAGTAGAGTTTTGGATGACTGGATTTGGGCTGCGACAGGATACAGGCAGTAGAGTTTTGGATAAGCAGGATTTGGCGCGGGACAGGACCCAGGCATAAGAGTTTTGGATGAGCTGGAGTTGGGGTGGGACAGGACACAGGCAGTAGGGTTTTGGATGACTGGAGTTGGGCCGGGATAGGACCCAGGCAGTAGAGTTTTGGATAAGCTGGAGATGGGGTGGGACAGGACACAGGCAGTAGAGTTTTGGATAAGCTGGAGTTGGGGTGGGACAGGACACAGGCAGTAGGGTTTTGGATGACTGGAGTTGGGGTGGGACAGGACCAAGGCAGTAGAGTTTAGGATGACTGGAGTTGGGGTGGGACAGGACACAGGCAGTAGAGTTTTGGATGACTGGAGTTGGGGTGGGACAGGACACAGGCAGTAGGGTTTTGGATAAGCTGGAGTTGGGGTGGGACAGGACACAGGCAGTAGAGTTTTGGATAAGCTGGAGTTGGGGCGGAACAGGACCAAGGCAGTAGAGTTTTGGATAAGCTGGAGTTGGGGCGGGACAGGACAGAGGCAGAAAGGTTTTGGATGACTGGAGTTGGGGTGGGACAGGACCCAGGCAGTAGAATTTTGGATGTCTGGAGTTGGGGTGTGACAGGACCCAGTCAGTAGAGTTTTGGATGAGCTGGAGTTGGGGCGGGACAGGACCCAGGCAGTAGAATTTTCGATGACTGGAGTTGGGGTGTGACAGGACCCAGTCAGTAGAGTTTTGGATGAGTTGGAGTTGGGGCGGGACAGGACACAGGCGGTAGAGTTTCCGATGACTGGAGTTGGGCCGGGATAGGACCCAGGCATCAGAGTTTTGGATAAGCTGGAGTTGGGGTGGGACAGGACACAGGCAGTAGAGTTTTGGATGACTGGAGTTGGGGTGGGACAGGACACAGGCAGTAGAGCTTTGGATGACTGGAGTTGGGGTGGGATAGGACACAGGCAGTAGAGTTTTGGATAATCTGCAGTTGGGGTGGGACAGGACACAGGCAGTAGAGTTTTGGATGACTGGAGTTGGTGTGGGACAGGACACAGGCAGTAGAGTTTTGGATGACTGGAGTTGGGGCGGGACAGGACCCAGGCAGTAGAGTTTTCGTTGAGTGGAGTTGGGGTGGGACAGGACCCAGGCAGTAGAGTTTTGGATGACTGGAGTTGGGGTGGGCTAGGACACAGGCAGTAGAGATTTGGATGACTGGAGTTGGGGTGGGATAGGACACAGGCAGTAGAGTTTTGGATGACTGGAGTTGGGGTGGTACAGCACCTAGGCAGTAGAGTTTTGGATGACTGGAGTTGGGGTGGGACAGGACACAGGCAGTAATGTTTTGGATAAGCTGGAGTTGGGGTGGGACAGGACACAGGCAGTAGAGTTTTGGAAAAGCTGGAGTTGAGTTGGGATAGGACACAGGCAGTAGAGTTTTGGATAAGCTGGAGTTGGGGCGGGACAGGACACAGGCAGTAGAGTTTTGGATGACTGGAGTTGGGGTGGGACAGGACATTGGCAGTAGAGTTTTGGATGACTGGAGTTGGGGTGGGACAGGACACAGGCAGTAATGTTTTGGATAAGCTGGAGTTGGGGTGGGACAGGACACAGGGAATAGAGTTTTGGATGACTGGAGTTGGGGCGGGACAGGACCCAGGCTGTAGAGTTTTGGATGACTTGAGTTGGGGTGGGACAGGACCCAGGCAGTAGAGTTTTGGATGACTGGAGTTGGAGTGGGACAGGCCCAGGCAGTAGAATTTTGGATGTCTGGAGTTGGGGTGGGACAAGACACAGGCAGTAGAGTTTTGGATGACTGGAGTTGGGGTGGGACAGGACCCAGTCAGTAGAGTTTTGGATGAGCTGGAGTTGGTGCGGGACAGGACACAGGCAGTAGAGTTTTCGATGACTGGAGTTGGGGCGGTACAGGACCCAGGCATCAGAGTTTTGGATAAGCTGGATTTGGGGCGGGACAGGACACAGGCAGTAGAGTTTTGGATGACTGGAGTTGGGGTGGGACAGGACACAGGCAGTAGAGCTTTGGATGACTGGAGTTGGGTTGGGATAGGACACAGGCAATAGAGTTTTGGATAAGCTGGAGTTGGGGTGGGACACGACACAGGCAGTCGAGTTTTGGATGACTGGAGTTGGGGTGGGACAGGACACAGGCAGTAGAGTTTTGGATGACTGGAGTTGGGGCGGGACACGACCCAGGCAGTAGAGTTTTCGATGAGTGGAGGTGGGGTGGGACAGCACCCAGGCAGTCGAGTTTTGGATAAGCTGGAGTTGGGGCGGGACAGGACACAGGCAGTACAGTTTTGGATGAGCTGGAGTTGGGGCGGGACAGGACACAGGCAGTAGAGTTTTGGATCAGCTGGAGTTGGGGCGGGGTAGGACACAGGCAGTAGAGTTTTGGATGACTGGAGTTGGGCCGGGATAGGACCCAGGCAGTAGAGTTTTGGATAAGCTGGAGTTGGGGTGGGACAGGACACAGGCAGTAGAGTTTTGGATGACTGGAGTTGGGGTGGGACAGGACACAGGCAGTAGAGTTTTGGATGACTGGAGTTGGGGTGGGATAGGACACAGGCAGTAGAGATTTGGATGAGTGGAGTTGGGGTGGGATAGGACACAGGCAGTAGAGTTTTGGATGACTGGAGTTGGGGTGGGACAGGACACAGGCATTAGAGTTTTGGATGACTGGAGTTGGGGTGGGATAGGACACAGGCAGTAGAGATTTGGATGATTGGAGTTGGGGTGGGATAGGACACAGGCAGTAGAGTTTTGGATGACTGGAGTTGGGGTGGGACAGGACCCAGGCAGTAGAGTTTTGGATGACTGGAGTTGGGGTGGGACAGGACACAAGCAGCAGAGTTTTGGATGACTGGAGTTGCGGTGGGACAGGACCCAGGCAGTAGAGCTTTGGATGACTGGAGTTGGGGTGGGACAGGACACAAGCAGTCGAGTTTTGGATGACTGGAGTTGCGGTGGGACAGGACACAGGCAGTAGTGTTTTGGATAAGCTGGAGTTGGGGTGGGACAGGACACAGGCAGTAGAGTTTTGGATGACTGGAGTTGGGGCGGGACAGGACCCAGGCAGTAGAGTTTTAAATGACTGGAGTTGGGGTGGGACAGGACCCAGGCAGTAGAGTTTTGGATGACTGGAGTTGGGGTGGGACAGGACACAAGCAGTAGAGTTTTGGATGACTGGAGTTGCGGTGGGACAGGACCCAGGCAGTAGAGCTTTGGATGACTGGAGTTGGGGTGGGACAGGACACAAGCAGTAGAGTTTCGGATGACTGGAGTTAGGGTGGGACAGGACAAAAGCAGTAGAGTTTTGGATGACTGGAGTTGGGGTGGAACAGGACACAGGCAGTAGATTTTTGGATGACTGGAGTTGGGGTGAGACATGACCCAGGCAGTAGAGTTTTGGATGAGCTGGAGTTGGGGTGGGACAGGACACAGGCAGTAGAGTTTTGGTTAAGCTGGAGTTGGGGTGGGACAGGACACAAGCAGTAGAGTTTTGGATGACTGGAGTTGGGGTGGGACAGGACACGTGCAGTAGAGTTTTGGATGACTGGAGTTGGGGTGGGATAGGACACAGGCAGCAGAGTTTTGGATGACTGGAGTTGGGGTGGGATAGGACCCAGGCAGTAGAGTTTTAAATGACTGGAGTTGGGCCGGGATAAGACACAGGCAGTAGAGTTTTGGATGACTGGATTTGGGCTGCGACAGGATACAGGCAGTAGAGTTTTGGATGAGCTGGATTTGGCGCGGGACAGGACCCAGGCAGTAGAGTTTTGGATGAGCTGGAGTTGGGGTGGGACAGGACACAGGCAGTAGGGTTTTGGATGACTGGAGTTGGGGTGGGACAGGACCCAGGCAGTAGAGTTTTGGATGACTGGAGTTGGGGTGGGCAGGACACAAGCAGTAGAGTTTTGGATGACTGGAGTTGCGGTGGGACAGGACCCAGGCAGTAGAGCTTTGGATGACTGGAGTTGGGGTGGGACAGGACACAAGCAGTAGAGTTTTGGATGACTGGAGTTGGGGTGGGATAGGACGCAGGCAGTAGAGTTTTGGATGACTGGAGTTGGGGTGGGACAGGACACAGGCAGTAGAGTTTTGGATGACTGGAGTTGGGGTGGGACAGGACACAGGCAGTAGAGTTTTGGATGACTGGAGTTGGGGTGGGATAGGACACAGGCAGTAGAGTTTTGGATGACTGGAGTTGGGGTGGGATAGGACACAGGCAGTAGAGATTTGGATGATTGGAGTTGGGGTGGGATAGGACACAGGCAGTAGAGTTTTGGATGACTGGAGTTGGGGTGGGACAGGACACAGGCAGTAGAGTTTTGGATGACTGGAGTTGGGGTGGGATAGGACACAGGCAGTAGAGATTTGGATGATTGGAGTTGGGGTGGGATAGGACACAGGCAGTAGAGTTTTGGATGACTGGAGTTGGGGTGGGACAGGACCCAGGCAGTAGAGTTTTGGATGACTGGAGTTGGAGTGGGACAGGACACAAGCAGTAGAGTTTTGGATGACTGGAGTTGCGGTGGGACAGGACCCAGGCAGTAGAGCTTTGGATGACTGGAGTTGGGGTGGGACAGGACACAAGCAGTAGAGTTTCGGATGACTGGAGTTAGGGTGGGACAGGACAAAAGCAGTAGAGTTTTGGATGACTGGAGTTGGGGTGGAACAGGACACAGGCAGTAGATTTTTGGATGACTGGAGTTGGGGTGAGACATGACCCAGGCAGTAGAGTTTTGGATGAGCTGGAGTTGGGGCGGGACAGGACACAGGCAGTAGAGCTTTGGTTAAGCTGGAGTTGGGGTGGGACAGGACACAGGCAGTAGAGTTTTGGATGACTGGAGTTGGGGTGGGACAGGACACAGCCAGTAGAGTTTTGGATGACTGGAGTTGGGGTGGGATAGGACACAGGCAGTAGAGTTTTGGATGACTGGAGTTGGGGTGGGATAGGACCCAGGCAGTAGAGTTTTAAATGACTGGAGTTGGGGTGGGACAGGACCCAGGCAGTAGAGTTTTGGATGACTGGAGTTGGGGTGGGACAGGACACAAGCAGTAGAGTTTTGGATGACTGGAGTTGCGGTGGGACAGGACCCAGGCAGTAGAGCTTTGGATGACTGGAGTTGGGGTGGGACAGGACACAAGCAGTAGAGTTTCGGATGACTGGAGTTAGGGTGGGACAGGACAAAAGCAGTAGAGTTTTGGATGACTGGAGTTGGGGTGGAACAGGACACAGGCAGTAGATTTTTGGATGACTGGAGTTGGGGTGAGACATGACCCAGGCAGTAGAGTTTTGGATGAGCTGGAGTTGGGGTGGGACAGGACACAGGCAGTAGAGTTTTGGTTAAGCTGGAGTTGGGGTGGGACAGGACACAAGCAGTAGAGTTTTGGATGACTGGAGTTGGGGTGGGACAGGACACGTGCAGTAGAGATTTGGATGACTGGAGTTGGGGTGGGATAGGACACAGGCAGTAGAGTTTTGGATGACTGGAGTTGGGGTGGGATAGGACCCAGGCAGTAGAGTTTTAAATGACTGGAGTTGGGCCGGGATAGGACACAGGCAGTAGAGTTTTGGATGACTGGATTTGGGCTGCGACAGGATACAGGCAGTAGAGTTTTGGATGAGCTGGATTTCGCGCGGGACAGGACCCAGGCAGTAGAGTTTTGGATGAGCTGGAGTTGGGGTGGGACAGGACACAGGCAGCAGGGTTTTGGATGACTGGAGTTGGGGTGGGACAGGACCCAGGCAGTAGAGTTTTGTATGACTGGAGTTGGGGTGGGACAGGACACAAGCAGTAGAGTTTTGGATGACTGGAGTTGCGGTGGGACAGGACCCAGGCAGTAGAGCTTTGGATGACTGGAGTTGGGGTGGGACAGGACACAAGCAGTAGAGTTTTGGATGACTGGAGTTGCAGTGGGACAGGACACAGGCAGTAGTGTTTTGGATAAGCTGGAGTTGGGGTGGGACAGGACACAGGCAGTAGAGTTTTGGATGACTGGAGTTGGGGCGGGACAGGACCCAGGCAGTAGAGTTTTGGATGACTGGAGTTGGGGTGGGACAGGACCCAGGCAGTACAGTTTTGGATGAGCTGGAGTTGGGGCGGGGTAGGACACAGGCAGTAGAGTTTTGGATGACTGGAGTTGGGGTGGGACAGGACACAGGCAGTAGAGTTTTGGATGACTGGAGTTGGGGTGGGACAGGACACAGGCAGTAGAGTTTTGGATGACTGGAGTTGGGGTGGGACAGGACACAGGCAGTAGAGTTTTGGATGACTGGAGTTGGGGTGGGATAGGACACAGGCAGTAGAGATTTGGATGATTGGAGTTGGGGTGGGATAGGACACAGGCAGTAGAGTTTTGGATGACTGGAGTTGGGGTGGGACAGGACACAGGCAGTAGAGTTTTGGATGACTGGAGTTGGGGTGGGATAGGACACAGGCAGTAGAGATTTGGATGATTGGAGTTGGGGTGGGATAGGACACAGGCAGTAGAGTTTTGGATGACTGGAGTTGGGGCGGGACAGGACCCAGGCAGTGGAGTTTTGGATGACTGGAGTTGGGGTGGGACAGGACCCAGGCAGTACAGTTTTGGATGAGCTGGAGCTGGGGCGGGGTAGGACACAGGCAGTAGAGTTTTGGATGACTGGAGTTGGGGTGGGACAGGACACAGGCAGTAGAGTTTTGGATGACTGGAGTTGGGGTGGGACAGGACACAGGCAGTAGAGTTTTGGATGACTGGAGTTGGGGTGGGACAGGACACAGGCAGTAGAGTTTTGGATGACTGGAGTTGGGGTGGGATAGGACAAAGGCAGTAGAGATTTGGATGATTGGAGTTGGGGTGGGATAGGACACAGGCAGTAGAGTTTTGGATGACTGGAGTTGGGGTGGGACAGGACACAGGCAGTAGAGTTTTGGATGACTGGAGTTGGGGTGGGATAGGACACAGGCAGTAGAGATTTGGATGATTGGAGTTGGGGTGGGATAGGACACAGGCAGTAGAGTTTTGGATGACTGGAGTTGGGGTGGGACAGGACCCAGGCAGTAGAGTTTTGGATGACTGGAGTTGGGGTGGGACAGGACACAAGCAGTAGAGTTTTGGATGACTGGAGTTGCGGTGGGACAGGACCCAGGCAGTAGAGCTTTGGATGACTGGAGTTGGGGTGGGACAGGACACAAGCAGTAGAGTTTCGGATGACTGGAGTTAGGGTGGGACAGGACAAAAGCAGTAGAGTTTTGGATGACTGGAGTTGGGGTGGAACAGGACACAGGCAGTAGATTTTTGGATGACTAGAGTTGGGGTGAGACATGACCCAGGCAGCAGAGTTTTGGATGAGCTGGAGTTGGGGTGGGACAGGACACGTGCAGTAGAGTTTTGGATGACTGGAGTTGGGGTGGGACAGGACACGTGCAGTAGAGTTTTGGATGACTGGAGTTGGGGTGGGATAGGACACAGGCAGTAGAGTTTTGGATGACTGGAGTTGGGGTGGGATAGGACCCAGGCAGTAGAGTTTTAAATGACTGGAGTTGGGCCGGGATAGGACACAGGCAGTAGAGTTTTGGATGACTGGATTTGGGCTGCGACAGGATACAGGCAGTAGAGTTTTGGATGAGCTGGATTTGGCGCGGGACAGGACCCAGGCAGTAGAGTTTTGGATGAGCTGGAGTTGGGGTGGGACAGGACACAGGCAGTAGGGTTTTGGATGACTGGAGTTGGGGTGGGACAGGACCCAGGCAGTAGAGTTTTGGATGACTGGAGTTGGGGTGGGACAGGACACAAGCAGTAGAGTTTTGGATGACTGGAGTTGCGGTGGGACAGGACCCAGGCAGTAGAGCTTTGGATGACTGGAGTTGGGGTGGGACAGGACACAAGCAGTAGAGTTTTGGATGACTGGAGTTGCAGTGGGACAGGACACAGGCAGCAGTGTTTTGGATAAGCTGGAGTTGGGGTGGGACAGGACACAGGCAGTAGAGTTTTGGATGACTGGAGTTGGGGCGGGACAGGACCCAGGCAGTAGAGTTTTGGATGACTGGAGTTGGGGTGGGACAGGACCCAGGCAGTACAGTTTTGGATGAGCTGGAGTTGGGGCGGGGTAGGACACAGGCAGTAGAGTTTTGGATGACTGGAGTTGGGGTGGGACAGGACACAGGCAGTAGAGTTTTGGATGACTGGAGTTGGGGTGGGACAGGACACAGGCAGTAGAGTTTTGGATGACTGGAGTTGGGGTGGGACAGGACACAGGCAGTAGAGTTTTGGATGACTGGAGTTGGGGTGGGATAGGACACAGGCAGTAGAGATTTGGATGATTGGAGTTGGGGTGGGATAGGACACAGGCAGTAGAGTTTTGGATGACTGGAGTTGGGGTGGGACAGGACACAGGCAGTAGAGTTTTGGATGACTGGAGTTGGGGTGGGATAGGACACAGGCAGTAGAGATTTGGATGATTGGAGTTGGGGTGGGATAGGGCACAGGCAGTAGAGTTTTGGATGACTGGAGTTGGGGCGGGACAGGACCCAGGCAGTAGAGTTTTGGATGACTGGAGTTGGGGTGGGACAGGACCCAGGCAGTACAGTTTTGGATGAGCTGGAGTTGGGGCGGGGTAGGACACAGGCAGTAGAGTTTTGGATGACTGGAGTTGGGGTGGGACAGGACACAGGCAGTAGAGTTTTGGATGACTGGAGTTGGGGTGGGACAGGACACAGGCAGTAGAGTTTTGGATGACTGGAGTTGGGGTGGGATAGGACACAGGCAGTAGACATTTGGATGATTGGAGTTGGGGTGGGATAGGACACAGGCAGTAGAGTTTTGGATGACTGGAGTTGGGGTGGGACAGGACACAGGCAGTAGAGTTTTGGATGACTGGAGTTGGGGTGGGATAGGACACAGGCAGTAGAGATTGGATGATTGGAGTTGGGGTGGGATAGGACACAGGCAGTAGAGTTTTGGATGACTGGAGTTGGGGTGGGACAGGACCCAGGCAGTAGAGTTTTGGATGACTGGAGTTGGGGTGGGACAGGACACAAGCAGTAGAGTTTTGGATGACTGGAGTTGGGGTGGAACAGGACACAGGCAGTAGATTTTTGGATGACTGGAGTTGGGGTAAGACATGACCCAGGCAGTAGAGTTTTGGATGAGCTGGAGTTGGGGCGGGACAGGACACAGGCAGTAGAGTTTTGGTTAAGCTGGAGTTGGGGTGGGACAGGACACAGGCAGTAGAGTTTTGGATGACTGGAGTTGGGGTGGGACAGGACACAGCCAGTAGAGTTTTGGATGACTGGAGTTGGGGTGGGATAGGACACAGGCAGTAGAGTTTTGGATGACTGGAGTTGGGGTGGGATAGGACCCAGGCAGTAGAGTTTTAAATGACTGGAGTTGGGGTGGGACAGGACCCAGGCAGTAGAGTTTTGGATGACTGGAGTTGGGGTGGGACAGGACACAAGCAGTAGAGTTTTGGATGACTGGAGTTGCGGTGGGACAGGACCCAGGCAGTAGAGCTTTGGATGACTGGAGTTGGGGTGGGACAGGACACAAGCAGTAGAGTTTCGGATGACTGGAGTTAGGGTGGGACAGGACAAAAGCAGTAGAGTTTTGGATGACTGGAGTTGGGGTGGAACAGGACACAGGCAGTAGATTTTTGGATGACTGGAGTTGGGGTGAGACATGACCCAGGCAGTAGAGTTTTGGATGAGCTGGAGTTGGGGTGGGACAGGACACAGGCAGTAGAGTTTTGGTTAAGCTGGAGTTGGGGTGGGACAGGACACAGGCAGTAGAGTTTTGGATGACTGGAGTTGGGGTGGGACAGGACACGGGCAGTAGAGTTTTGGATGACTGGAGTTGGGGTGGGATAGGACACAGGCAGTAATGTTTTGGATAAGCTGGAGTTGGGGTGGGACAGGAGACAGGCAATAGAGTTTTGGATGACTGGAGTTGGGGTGGGACAGGACCCAGGCAGTAGAGTTTTGGATGACTGGAGTTGGAGTGGGACAGGACCCAGGCAGTAGAGTTTTGGATGACTGGAGTTGGGGTGGGACAGGACCCAGTCAGTAGAGTTTTGGATGAGCTGGAGTTGGGGAGGGATAGGACACAGGCAGTAGAGTTTTGGATGACTGGAGTTGGGGTGGGATAGGACCCAGGCAGTAGAGTTTTAAATGACTGGAGTTGGGGTGGGACAGGACCCAGGCAGTAGAGTTTTGGATGACTGGAGTTGGGGTGGGACAGGACACAAGCAGTAGAGTTTTGGATGACTGGAGTTGCGGTGGGACAGGACCCAGGCAGTAGAGCTTTGGATGACTGGAGTTGGGGTGGGACAGGACACAAGCAGTAGAGTTTCGGATGACTGGAGTTAGGGTGGGACAGGACAAAAGCAGTAGAGTTTTGGATGACTGGAGTTGGGGTGGAACAGGACACAGGCAGTAGATTTTTGGATGACTGGAGTTGGGGTGAGACATGACCCAGGCAGTAGAGTTTTGGATGAGCTGGAGTTGGGGTGGGACAGGACACAGGCAGTAGAGTTTTGGTTAAGCTGGAGTTGGGGTGGGACAGGACACAGGCAGTAGAGTTTGGGATGACTGGAGTTGGGGTGGGACAGGACACGGGCAGTAGAGTTTTGGATGACTGGAGTTGTGGTGGGATAGGACACAGGCAGTAATGTTTTGGATAAGCTGGAGTTGGAGTGGGACAGGAGACAGGCAATAGAGTTTTGGATGACTGGAGTTGGGGTGGGACAGGACCCAGGCAGTAGAGTTTTGGATGACTGGAGTTGGAGTGGGACAGGACCCAGGCAGTAGAGTTTTGGATGACTGGAGTTGGGGTGGGACAGGACCCAGTCAGTAGAGTTTTGGATGAGCTGGAGTTGGGGCGGAACAGGACACAGGCAGTAGAGTTTTCGATGACTGGAGTTGGGCCGGGATAGGACCCAGGCATCAGAGTTTTGGATAAGCTGGAGTTGGGGCGGGACAGGACACAGGCAGTAGTGTTTTGGATGACTGGAGTTGGGGTGGGACAGGACACAGGCAGTAGAGCTTTGGATGACTGGAGTTGGGTTGGGAAAGGACACAGGCAGTAAAGTTTTGGATAAGCTGGAGTTGGGGTGGGACAGGACACAGGCAGTAGAGTTTTGGATGACTGGAGTTGGGATGGGACAGGACACAGGCAGTAGAGTTTTGGATGACTGGAGTTGGGGCGGGACAGGACCCAGGCAGTAGAGTTTTCGATGAGTGGAGGTGGGGTGGGACAGGACCCATGCAGTAGAATTTTGGATGAGCTGGCGTTGGGGTGGGATAGGACCCAGGCAGTAGAGTTTTGGATAAGCTGGAGTTGGGGCGGGACAGGACACAGGCAGTAGAGTTTTGGATGACTGGAGTTAGGGTGGGACAGGACCCAGGCAGTAGAATTTTGGATGACTGGAGTTGCGGTGGGACAGGACACAGGCAGTAGTGTTTTGGATAAGCTGGAGTTGGGGTGGGACAGGACACAGGCAGCAGAGTTTTGGATGACTGGAGCTGGGGCGGGACAGGGCCCAGGCAGTAGAGTTTTGGATGACTGGAGTTGGGGTGGGACAGGACCCAGGCAGTACAGTTTTGGATGAGCTGGAGTTGGGGCGGGACAGGACACAGGCAGTAGAGTTTTGGATGAGCTGGAGTGGGGGCGGTACAGGACACAGGCAGTAGAGTTTTGGATGACTGGAGTTGGGCCGGGATAGGACCCAGGCAGTAGAGTTTTGGATAAGCTGGAGTTGGGGTGGGACAGGACACAGGCAGTAGAGTTTTGGATGACTGGAGTTGGGGTGGGACAGGACACAGGCAGTAGAGTTTCGGATGACTGGAGTTGGGGTGGGATAGGACACAGGCAGTTGAGATTTGGATGATTGGAGTTGGGGTGGGATAGGACACAGGCAGTAGAGTTTTGGATGACTGGAGTTGGGGCGGGACAGGACCCAGGCAGTAGAGTTTTCGATGAGTGGAGGTGGGGTGGGTCAGGACCCAGGCAGTAGAGTTTTGGATGAGCTGGCATTGGGGTGGGATAGGACCCAGGCAGCAGAGTTTTGGATAAGCTGGAGTTGGGGCGGGACAGGACACAGGCAGTAGAGTTTTGGATGACTGGAGTTAGGGTGGGACAGGACCCAGGCAGTAGAATTTTGGATGACTGGAGTTGCGGTGGGACAGGACACAGGCAGTACAGTTTTGGATGAGCTGGAGTTGGGGCGGGGTAGGACACAGGCAGTAGAGTTTTGGATGACTGGAGTTGGGGTGGGACAGGACACAGTGTGGTAAACCACTGTCATACCTGTCTGTGTCTGTATGTGTATTCCACTAGGTACAGGTCTGGACATGCCTCGGCTGACTCCTCCCACTATTCCAGGTATATAAGTGACTACCTCCCAGTCCCTTAGTATTCTGGACGGGTCAACCACTCGAGACAAGACCTTCATTCTTTAGTTAATAAAAGCCTGATTGTTACTCGCTCAACCTCAGTCTTTTGAGTAATTGATGGCGCATCACACAGGCAGTAGAGTTTTGGATGACTGGAGTTGGGGTGGGACAGGACACAGGCAGTAGAGTTTTGGATGACTGGAGTTGGGGTGGGACAGGACACAGGCAGTAGAGTTTTGGATGACTGGAGTAGGGGTGAGATAGGACACAGGCAGTAGAGATTTGGATGATTGGAGTTGGGGTGGGATAGGACACAGGCAGTAGAGTTTTGGATGACTGGAGTTGGGGTGGGACAGGACACAGGCATTAGAGTTTTGGATGACTGGAGTTGGGGTGGGATAGGACACAGGCAGTAGAGATTTGGATGATTGGAGTTGGGGTGGGATAGGACACAGGCAGTAGAGTTTTGGATGACTGGAGTTGGGGTGGGACAGGACCCAGGCAGTAGAGTTTTGGATGACTGGAGTTGGGGTGGGACAGGACACAAGCAGTAGAGTTTTGGATGACTGGAGTTGCGGTGCGACAGGACCCAGGCAGTCGAGCTTTGGATGACTGGAGTTGCGGTGGGACAGGACACAGGCAGTAGTGTTTTGGATAAGCTGGAGTTGGGGTGGGACAGGACACAGGCAGTAGAGTTTTGGATGACTGGAGTTGGGGCAGGACAGGACCCAGGCAGTAGAGTTTTGGATGACTGGAGTTGGGGTGGGACAGGACCCAGGCAGTACAGTTTTGGATGAGCTGGAGTTGGGGCGGGGTAGGACACAGGCAGTAGAGTTTTTGATGACTGGAGTTGGGGTGGGACAGGACACAGGCAGTAGAGTTTTGGATGACTGGAGTTGGGGTGGGATAGGACACAGGCAGTAGAGTTTTGGTTAAGCTGGAGTTGGGGTGGGACAGGACACAAGCAGTAGAGTTTTGGATGAGCTGGAGTTGGGGTGGGACAGGACACAGGCAGTAGAGTTTTGGATGACTGGAGTTGGGGTGGGACAGGACACAGGCAGTAGAGTTTTGGATGACTGGAGTTGGGGTGGGATAGGACCCAGGCAGTAGAGTTTTGGTTAAGCTGGAGTTGGGGTGGGACAGGACACAAGCAGTAGAGTTTTGGATGACTGGAGTTGGGGTGGGACAGGACACGTGCAGTAGAGTTTTGGATGACTGGAGTTGGGGTGGGATAGGACACAGGCAGTAGAGTTTTGGATGACTGGAGTTGGGGTGGGATAGGACCCAGGCAGTAGAGTTTTAAATGACTGGAGTTGGGCCGGGATAGGACACAGGCAGTAGAGTTTTGGATGACTGGATTTGGGCTGCGACAGGATACAGGCAGTAGAGTTTTGGATGAGCTGGATTTGGCGCGGGACAGGACCCAGGCAGTAGAGTTTTGGATGAGCTGGAGTTGGGGTGGGACAGGACACAGGCAGTAGGGTTTTGGATGACTGGAGTTGGGGTGGGACAGGACCCAGGCAGTAGAGTTTTGGATGACTGGAGTTGGGGTGGGACAGGACACAAGCAGTAGAGTTTTGGATGACTGGAGTTGCGGTGGGACAGGACCCAGGCAGTAGAGCTTTGGATGACTGGAGTTGGGGTGGGACAGGACACAAGCAGTAGAGTTTTGGATGACTGGAGTTGCAGTGGGACAGGACACAGGCAGTAGTGTTTTGGATAAGCTGGTGTTGGGGTGGGACAGGACACAGGCAGTAGAGTTTTGGATGACTGGAGTTGGGGCGGGACAGGACCCAGGCAGTAGAGTTTTGGATGACTGGAGTTGGGGTGGGACAGGACCCAGGCAGTACAGTTTTGGATGAGCTGGAGTTGGGGCGGGGTAGGACACAGGCAGTAGAGTTTTGGATGACTGGAGTTGGGGTGGGACAGGACACAGGCAGTAGAGTTTTGGATGACTGGAGTTGGGGTGGGACAGGACACAGGCAGTAGAGTTTTGGATGACTGGAGTTGGGGTGGGACAGGACACAGGCAGTAGAGTTTTGGATGACTGGAGTTGGGGTGGGATAGGACACAGGCAGTAGAGATTTGGATGATTGGAGTTGGGGTGGGATAGGACACAGGCAGTAGAGTTTTGGATGACTGGAGTTGGCGTGGGACAGGACACAGGCAGTAGAGTTTTGGATGACTGGAGTTGGGGTGGGATAGGACACAGGCAGTAGAGATTTGGATGATTGGAGTTGGGGTGGGATAGGACACAGGCAGTAGAGTTTTGGATGACTGGAGTTGGGGCGGGACAGGACCCAGGCAGTAGAGTTTTGGATGACTGGAGTTGGGGTGGGACAGGACCCAGGCAGTACAGTTTTGGATGAGCTGGAGTTGGGGCGGGGTAGGACACAGGCAGTAGAGTTTTGGATGACTGGAGTTGGGGTGGGACAGGACACAGGCAGTAGAGTTTTGGATGACTGGAGTTGGGGTGGGACAGGACACAGGCAGTAGAGTTTTGGATGACTGGAGTTGGGGTGGGACAGGACACAGGCAGTAGAGTTTTGGATGACTGGAGTTGGGGTGGGATAGGACACAGGCAGTAGAGATTTGGATGATTGGAGTTGGGGTGGGATAGGACACAGGCAGTAGAGCTTTGGATGACTGGAGTTGGGGTGGGACAGGACACAGGCAGTAGAGTTTTGGATGACTGGAGTTGGGGTGGGATAGGACACAGGCAGTAGAGATTTGGATGATTGGAGTTGGGGTGGGATAGGACACAGGCAGTAGAGTTTTGGATGACTGGAGTTGGGGTGGGACAGGACCCAGGCAGTAGAGTTTTGGATGACTGGAGTTGGGGTGGGACAGGACACAAGCAGTGGAGTTTTGGATGACTGGAGTTGCGGTGGGACAGGACCCAGGCAGTAGAGCTTTGGATGACTGGAGTTGGGGTGGGACAGGACACAAGCAGTAGAGTTTCGGATGACTGGAGTTAGGGTGGGACAGGACAAAAGCAGTAGAGTTTTGGATGACTGGAGTTGGGGTGGAACAGGACACAGGCAGTAGATTTTTGGATGACTGGAGTTGGGGTGAGACATGACCCAGGCAGTAGAGTTTTGGATGAGCTGGAGTTGGGGCGGGACAGGACACAGGCAGTAGAGTTTTGGTTAAGCTGGAGTTGGGGTGGGACAGGACACAGGCAGTAGAGTTTTGGATGACTGGAGTTGGGGTGGGACAGGACACAGCCAGTAGAGTTTTGGATGACTGGAGTTGGGGTGGGATAGGACACAGGCAGTAGAGTTTTGGATGACTGGAGTTGGGGTGGGATAGGACCCAGGCAGTAGAGTTTTAAATGACTGGAGTTGGGGTGGGACAGGACCCAGGCAGTAGAGTTTTGGATGACTGGAGTTGGGGTGGGACAGGACACAAGCAGTAGAGTTTTGGATGACTGGAGTTGCGGTGGGACAGGACCCAGGCAGTAGAGCTTTGGATGACTGGAGTTGGGGTGGGACAGGACACAAGCAGTAGAGTTTCGGATGACTGGAGTTAGGGTGGGACAGGACAAAAGCAGTAGAGTTTTGGATGACTGGAGTTGGGGTGGAACAGGACACAGGCAGTAGATTTTTGGATGACTGGAGTTGGGGTGAGACATGACCCAGGCAGTAGAGTTTTGGATGAGCTGGAGTTGGGGTGGGACAGGACACAGGCAGTAGAGTTTTGGATGACTGGAGTTGGGCTGGGACAGGACACGCGCAGTAGAGTTTTGGATGACTGGAGTTGGGGTGGGATAGGACACAGGCAGTAATGTTTTGGATAAGCTAGAGTTGGGGTGGGACAGGAGACAGGCAATAGAGTTTTGGATGACTGGAGTTGGGGTGGGACAGGACCCAGGCAGTAGAGTTTTGGATGACTGGAGTTGGAGTGGGACAGGACCCAGGCAGTAGAGATTTGGATGATTGGAGTTGGGGTGGGATAGGACACAGGCAGTAGAGTTTTGGATGACTGGAGTTGGGGTGGGACAGGACACAGGCATTAGAGTTTTGGATGACTGGAGTTGGGGTGGGATAGGACACAGGCAGTAGAGATTTGGATGATTGGAGTTGGGGTGGGATAGGACACAGGCAGTAGAGTTTTGGATGACTGGAGTTGGGGTGGGACAGGACCCAGGCAGTAGAGTTTTGGATGACTGGAGTTGGGGTGGGACAGGACACAAGCAGTAGAGTTTTGGATGACTGGAGTTGCGGTGCGACAGGACCCAGGCAGTCGAGCTTTGGATGACTGGAGTTGGGGTGGGACAGGACACAAGCAGTCGAGTTTTGGATGACTGGAGTTGCGGTGGGACAGGACACAGGCAGTAGTGTTTTGGATAAGCTGGAGTTGGGGTGGGACAGGACACAGGCAGTAGAGTTTTGGATGACTGGAGTTGGGGCAGGACAGGACCCAGGCAGTAGAGTTTTGGATGACTGGAGTTGGGGTGGGACAGGACCCAGGCAGTACAGTTTTGGATGAGCTGGAGTTGGGGCGGGGTAGGACACAGGCAGTAGAGTTTTTGATGACTGGAGTTGGGGTGGGACAGGACACAGGCAGTAGAGTTTTGGATGACTGGAGTTGGGGTGGGATAGGACACAGGCAGTAGAGATTTGGATGATTGGAGTTGGGGTGGGATAGGACACAGGCAGTAGAGTTTTGGATGACTGGAGTTGGGGTGGGACAGGACCCAGGCAGTAGAGTTTTGGATGACTGGAGTTGGGGTGGGACAGGACACAAGCAGTAGAGTTTTGGATGACTGGAGTTGCGGTGGGACAGGACCCAGGCAGTAGAGCTTTGGATGACTGGAGTTGGGGTGGGACAGGACACAAGCAGTAGAGTTTCGGATGACTGGAGTTAGGGTGGGACAGGACAAAAGCAGTAGAGTTTTGGATGACTGGAGTTGGGGTGGAACAGGACACAGGCAGTAGATTTTTGGATGACTGGAGTTGGGGTGAGACATGACCCAGGCAGTAGAGTTTTGGATGAGCTGGAGTTGGGGTGGGACAGGACACAGGCAGTAGAGTTTTGGTTAAGCTGGAGTTGGGGTGGGACAGGACACAAGCAGTAGAGTTTTGGATGACTGGAGTTGGGGTGGGACAGGACACGTGCAGTAGAGTTTTGGATGACTGGAGTTGGGGTGGGATAGGACACAGGCAGTAGAGTTTTGGATGACTGGAGTTGGGGTGGGATAGGACCCAGGCAGTAGAGTTTTAAATGACTGGAGTTGGGCCGGGATAGGACACAGGCAGTAGAGTTTTGGATGACTGGATTTGGGCTGCGACAGGATACAGGCAGTAGAGTTTTGGATGAGCTGGATTTGGCGCGGGACAGGACCCAGGCAGTAGAGTTTTGGATGAGCTGGAGTTGGGGTGGGACAGGACACAGGCAGTAGGGTTTTGGATGACTGGAGTTGGGGTGGGACAGGACCCAGGCAGTAGAGTTTTGGATGACTGGAGTTGGGGTGGGACAGGACACAAGCAGTAGAGTTTTGGATGACTGGAGTTGCGGTGGGACAGGACCCAGGCAGTAGAGCTTTGGATGACTGGAGTTGGGGTGGGACAGGACACAAGCAGTAGAGTTTTGGATGACTGGAGTTGCAGTGGGACAGGACACAGGCAGTAGTGTTTTGGATAAGCTGGTGTTGGGGTGGGACAGGACACAGGCAGTAGAGTTTTGGATGACTGGAGTTGGGGCGGGACAGGACCCAGGCAGTAGAGTTTTGGATGACTGGAGTTGGGGTGGGACAGGACCCAGGCAGTACAGTTTTGGATGAGCTGGAGTTGGGGCGGGGTAGGACACAGGCAGTAGAGTTTTGGATGACTGGAGTTGGGGTGGGACAGGACACAGGCAGTAGAGTTTTGGATGACTGGAGTTGGGGTGGGACAGGACACAGGCAGTAGAGTTTTGGATGACTGGAGTTGGGGTGGGACAGGACACAGGCAGTAGAGTTTTGGATGACTGGAGTTGGGGTGGGATAGGACACAGGCAGTAGAGATTTGGATGATTGGAGTTGGGGTGGGATAGGACACAGGCAGTAGAGTTTTGGATGACTGGAGTTGGCGTGGGACAGGACACAGGCAGTAGAGTTTTGGATGACTGGAGTTGGGGTGGGATAGGACACAGGCAGTAGAGATTTGGATGATTGGAGTTGGGGTGGGATAGGACACAGGCAGTAGAGTTTTGGATGACTGGAGTTGGGGCGGGACAGGACCCAGGCAGTAGAGTTTTGGATGACTGGAGTTGGGGTGGGACAGGACCCAGGCAGTACAGTTTTGGATGAGCTGGAGTTGGGGCGGGGTAGGACACAGGCAGTAGAGTTTTGGATGACTGGAGTTGGGGTGGGACAGGACACAGGCAGTAGAGTTTTGGATGACTGGAGTTGGGGTGGGACAGGACACAGGCAGTAGAGTTTTGGATGACTGGAGTTGGGGTGGGACAGGACACAGGCAGTAGAGTTTTGGATGACTGGAGTTGGGGTGGGATAGGACACAGGCAGTAGAGATTTGGATGATTGGAGTTGGGGTGGGATAGGACACAGGCAGTAGAGCTTTGGATGACTGGAGTTGGGGTGGGACAGGACACAGGCAGTAGAGTTTTGGATGACTGGAGTTGGGGTGGGATAGGACACAGGCAGTAGAGATTTGGATGATTGGAGTTGGGGTGGGATAGGACACAGGCAGTAGAGTTTTGGATGACTGGAGTTGGGGTGGGACAGGACCCAGGCAGTAGAGTTTTGGATGACTGGAGTTGGGGTGGGACAGGACACAAGCAGTGGAGTTTTGGATGACTGGAGTTGCGGTGGGACAGGACCCAGGCAGTAGAGCTTTGGATGACTGGAGTTGGGGTGGGACAGGACACAAGCAGTAGAGTTTCGGATGACTGGAGTTAGGGTGGGACAGGACAAAAGCAGTAGAGTTTTGGATGACTGGAGTTGGGGTGGAACAGGACACAGGCAGTAGATTTTTGGATGACTGGAGTTGGGGTGAGACATGACCCAGGCAGTAGAGTTTTGGATGAGCTGGAGTTGGGGCGGGACAGGACACAGGCAGTAGAGTTTTGGTTAAGCTGGAGTTGGGGTGGGACAGGACACAGGCAGTAGAGTTTTGGATGACTGGAGTTGGGGTGGGACAGGACACAGCCAGTAGAGTTTTGGATGACTGGAGTTGGGGTGGGATAGGACACAGGCAGTAGAGTTTTGGATGACTGGAGTTGGGGTGGGACAGGACACAGCCAGTAGAGTTTTGGATGACTGGAGTTGGGGTGGGATAGGACACAGGCAGTAGAGTTTTGGATGACTGGAGTTGGGGTGGGACAGGACACAGGCAGTAGAGTTTTGGATGACTGGAGTTGGGGTGGGACAGGACACAGGCAGTAGAGTTTTGGATGACTGGAGTTGGGGTGGGATAGGACACAGGCAGTAGAGATTTGGATGATTGGAGTTGGGGTGGGATAGGACACAGGCAGTAGAGTTTTGGATGACTGGAGTTGGCGTGGGACAGGACACAGGCAGTAGAGTTTTGGATGACTGGAGTTGGGGTGGGATAGGACACAGGCAGTAGAGATTTGGATGATTGGAGTTGGGGTGGGATAGGACACAGGCAGTAGAGTTTTGGATGACTGGAGTTGGGGCGGGACAGGACCCAGGCAGTAGAGTTTTGGATGACTGGAGTTGGGGTGGGACAGGACCCAGGCAGTACAGTTTTGGATGAGCTGGAGTTGGGGCGGGGTAGGACACAGGCAGTAGAGTTTTGGATGACTGGAGTTGGGGTGGGACAGGACACAGGCAGTAGAGTTTTGGATGACTGGAGTTGGGGTGGGACAGGACACAGGCAGTAGAGTTTTGGATGACTGGAGTTGGGGTGGGACAGGACACAGGCAGTAGAGTTTTGGATGACTGGAGTTGGGGTGGGATAGGACACAGGCAGTAGAGATTTGGATGATTGGAGTTGGGGTGGGATAGGACACAGGCAGTAGAGCTTTGGATGACTGGAGTTGGGGTGGGACAGGACACAGGCAGTAGAGTTTTGGATGACTGGAGTTGGGGTGGGATAGGACACAGGCAGTAGAGATTTGGATGATTGGAGTTGGGGTGGGATAGGACACAGGCAGTAGAGTTTTGGATGACTGGAGTTGGGGTGGGACAGGACCCAGGCAGTAGAGTTTTGGATGACTGGAGTTGGGGTGGGACAGGACACAAGCAGTGGAGTTTTGGATGACTGGAGTTGCGGTGGGACAGGACCCAGGCAGTAGAGCTTTGGATGACTGGAGTTGGGGTGGGACAGGACACAAGCAGTAGAGTTTCGGATGACTGGAGTTAGGGTGGGACAGGACAAAAGCAGTAGAGTTTTGGATGACTGGAGTTGGGGTGGAACAGGATACAGGCAGTAGATTTTTGGATGACTGGAGTTGGGGTGAGACATGACCCAGGCAGTAGAGTTTTGGATGAGCTGGAGTTGGGGCGGGACAGGACACAGGCAGTAGAGTTTTGGTTAAGCTGGAGTTGGGGTGGGACAGGACACAGGCAGTAGAGTTTTGGATGACTGGAGTTGGGGTGGGACAGGACACAGCCAGTAGAGTTTTGGATGACTGGAGTTGGGGTGGGATAGGACACAGGCAGTAGAGTTTTGGATGACTGGAGTTGGGGTGGGATAGGACCCAGGCAGTAGAGTTTTAAATGACTGGAGTTGGGGTGGGACAGGACCCAGGCAGTAGAGTTTTGGATGACTGGAGTTGGGGTGGGACAGGACACAAGCAGTAGAGTTTTGGATGACTGGAGTTGCGGTGGGACAGGACCCAGGCAGTAGAGCTTTGGATGACTGGAGTTGGGGTGGGACAGGACACAAGCAGTAGAGTTTCGGATGACTGGAGTTAGGGTGGGACAGGACAAAAGCAGTAGAGTTTTGGATGACTGGAGTTGGGGTGGAACAGGACACAGGCAGTAGATTTTTGGATGACTGGAGTTGGGGTGAGACATGACCCAGGCAGTAGAGTTTTGGATGAGCTGGAGTTGGGGTGGGACAGGACACAGGCAGTAGAGTTTTGGATGACTGGAGTTGGGCTGGGACAGGACACGCGCAGTAGAGTTTTGGATGACTGGAGTTGGGGTGGGATAGGACACAGGCAGTAATGTTTTGGATAAGCTGGAGTTGGGGTGGGACAGGAGACAGGCAATAGAGTTTTGGATGACTGGAGTTGGGGTGGGACAGGACCCAGGCAGTAGAGTTTTGGCTGACTGGAGTTGGAGTGGGACAGGACCCAGGCAGTAGAGATTTGGATGATTGGAGTTGGGGTGGGATAGGACACAGGCAGTAGAGTTTTGGATGACTGGAGTTGGGGTGGGACAGGACACAGGCATTAGAGTTTTGGATGACTGGAGTTGGGGTGGGACAGGACACAAGCAGTAGAGTTTTGGATGACTGGAGTTGCGGTGCGACAGGACCCAGGCAGTCGAGCTTTGGATGACTGGAGTTGGGGTGGGACAGGACACAAGCAGTCGAGTTTTGGATGACTGGAGTTGCGGTGGGACAGGACACAGGCAGTAGTGTTTTGGATAAGCTGGAGTTGGGGTGGGACAGGACACAGGCAGTAGAGTTTTGGATGACTGGAGTTGGGGCAGGACAGGACCCAGGCAGTAGAGTTTTGGATGACTGGAGTTGGGGTGGGACAGGACCCAGGCAGTACAGTTTTGGATGAGCTGGAGTTGGGGCGGGGTAGGACACAGGCAGTAGAGTTTTTGATGACTGGAGTTGGGGTGGGACAGGACACAGGCAGTAGAGTTTTGGATGACTGGAGTTGGGGTGGGATAGGACACAGGCAGTAGAGATTTGGATGATTGGAGTTGGGGTGGGATAGGACACAGGCAGTAGAGTTTTGGATGACTGGAGTTGGGGTGGGACAGGACCCAGGCAGTAGAGTTTTGGATGACTGGAGTTGGGGTGGGACAGGACACAAGCAGTAGAGTTTTGGATGACTGGAGTTGCGGTGGGACAGGACCCAGGCAGTAGAGCTTTGGATGACTGGAGTTGGGGTGGGACAGGACACAAGCAGTAGAGTTTCGGATGACTGGAGTTGCGGTGGGACAGGACACAGGCAGTAGTGTTTTGGATAAGCTGGAGTTGGGGTGGGACAGGACACAGGCAGTAGAGTTTTGGATGACTGGAGTTGGGGCAGGACAGGACCCAGGCAGTAGAGTTTTGGATGACTGGAGTTGGGGTGGGACAGGACCCAGGCAGTACAGTTTTGGATGAGCTGGAGTTGGGGCGGGGTAGGACACAGGCAGTAGAGTTTTTGATGACTGGAGTTGGGGTGGGACAGGACACAGGCAGTAGAGTTTTGGATGACTGGAGTTGGGGTGGGATAGGACACAGGCAGTAGAGATTTGGATGATTGGAGTTGGGGTGGGATAGGACACAGGCAGTAGAGTTTTGGATGACTGGAGTTGGGGTGGGACAGGACCCAGGCAGTAGAGTTTTGGATGACTGGAGTTGGGGTGGGACAGGACACAAGCAGTAGAGTTTTGGATGACTGGAGTTGCGGTGGGACAGGACCCAGGCAGTAGAGCTTTGGATGACTGGAGTTGGGGTGGGACAGGACACAAGCAGTAGAGTTTCGGATGACTGGAGTTAGGGTGGGACAGGACAAAAGCAGTAGAGTTTTGGATGACTGGAGTTGGGGTGGAACAGGACACAGGCAGTAGATTTTTGGATGACTGGAGTTGGGGTGAGACATGACCCAGGCAGTAGAGTTTTGGATGAGCTGGAGTTGGGGTGGGACAGGACACAGGCAGTAGAGTTTTGGTTAAGCTGGAGTTGGGGTGGGACAGGACACAAGCAGTAGAGTTTTGGATGACTGGAGTTGGGGTGGGACAGGACACGTGCAGTAGAGTTTTGGATGACTGGAGTTGGGGTGGGATAGGACACAGGCAGTAGAGTTTTGGATGACTGGAGTTGGGGTGGGATAGGACCCAGGCAGTAGAGTTTTAAATGACTGGAGTTGGGCCGGGATAGGACACAGGCAGTAGAGTTTTGGATGACTGGATTTGGGCTGCGACAGGATACAGGCAGTAGAGTTTTGGATGAGCTGGATTTGGCGCGGGACAGGACCCAGGCAGTAGAGTTTTGGATGAGCTGGAGTTGGGGTGGGACAGGACACAGGCAGTAGGGTTTTGGATGACTGGAGTTGGGGTGGGACAGGACCCAGGCAGTAGAGTTTTGGATGACTGGAGTTGGGGTGGGACAGGACACAAGCAGTAGAGTTTTGGATGACTGGAGTTGCGGTGGGACAGGACCCAGGCAGTAGAGCTTTGGATGACTGGAGTTGGGGTGGGACAGGACACAAGCAGTAGAGTTTTGGATGACTGGAGTTGCAGTGGGACAGGACACAGGCAGTAGTGTTTTGGATAAGCTGGTGTTGGGGTGGGACAGGACACAGGCAGTAGAGTTTTGGATGACTGGAGTTGGGGCGGGACAGGACCCAGGCAGTAGAGTTTTGGATGACTGGAGTTGGGGTGGGACAGGACCCAGGCAGTACAGTTTTGGATGAGCTGGAGTTGGGGCGGGGTAGGACACAGGCAGTAGAGTTTTGGATGACTGGAGTTGGGGTGGGACAGGACACAGGCAGTAGAGTTTTGGATGACTGGAGTTGGGGTGGGACAGGACACAGGCAGTAGAGTTTTGGATGACTGGAGTTGGGGTGGGACAGGACACAGGCAGTAGAGTTTTGGATGACTGGAGTTGGGGTGGGATAGGACACAGGCAGTAGAGATTTGGATGATTGGAGTTGGGGTGGGATAGGACACAGGCAGTAGAGTTTTGGATGACTGGAGTTGGCGTGGGACAGGACACAGGCAGTAGAGTTTTGGATGACTGGAGTTGGGGTGGGATAGGACACAGGCAGTAGAGATTTGGATGATTGGAGTTGGGGTGGGATAGGACACAGGCAGTAGAGTTTTGGATGACTGGAGTTGGGGCGGGACAGGACCCAGGCAGTAGAGTTTTGGATGACTGGAGTTGGGGTGGGACAGGACCCAGGCAGTACAGTTTTGGATGAGCTGGAGTTGGGGCGGGGTAGGACACAGGCAGTAGAGTTTTGGATGACTGGAGTTGGGGTGGGACAGGACACAGGCAGTAGAGTTTTGGATGACTGGAGTTGGGGTGGGACAGGACACAGGCAGTAGAGTTTTGGATGACTGGAGTTGGGGTGGGACAGGACACAGGCAGTAGAGTTTTGGATGACTGGAGTTGGGGTGGGATAGGACACAGGCAGTAGAGATTTGGATGATTGGAGTTGGGGTGGGATAGGACACAGGCAGTAGAGCTTTGGATGACTGGAGTTGGGGTGGGACAGGACACAGGCAGTAGAGTTTTGGATGACTGGAGTTGGGGTGGGATAGGACACAGGCAGTAGAGATTTGGATGATTGGAGTTGGGGTGGGATAGGACACAGGCAGTAGAGTTTTGGATGACTGGAGTTGGGGTGGGACAGGACCCAGGCAGTAGAGTTTTGGATGACTGGAGTTGGGGTGGGACAGGACACAAGCAGTGGAGTTTTGGATGACTGGAGTTGCGGTGGGACAGGACCCAGGCAGTAGAGCTTTGGATGACTGGAGTTGGGGTGGGACAGGACACAAGCAGTAGAGTTTCGGATGACTGGAGTTAGGGTGGGACAGGACAAAAGCAGTAGCGTTTTGGATGACTGGAGTTGGGGTGGAACAGGACACAGGCAGTAGATTTTTGGATGACTGGAGTTGGGGTGAGACATGACCCAGGCAGTAGAGTTTTGGATGAGCTGGAGTTGGGGCGGGACAGGACACAGGCAGTAGAGTTTTGGTTAAGCTGGAGTTGGGGTGGGACAGGACACAGGCAGTAGAGTTTTGGATGACTGGAGTTGGGGTGGGACAGGACACAGCCAGTATAGTTTTGGATGACTGGAGTTGGGGTGGGATAGGACACAGGCAGTAGAGTTTTGGATGACTGGAGTTGGGGTGGGATAGGACCCAGGCAGTAGAGTTTTAAATGACTGGAGTTGGGGTGGGACAGGACCCAGGCAGTAGAGTTTTGGATGACTGGAGTTGGGGTGGGACAGGACACAAGCAGTAGAGTTTTGGATGACTGGAGTTGCGGTGGGACAGGACCCAGGCAGTAGAGCTTTGGATGACTGGAGTTGGGGTGGGACAGGACACAAGCAGTAGAGTTTCGGATGACTGGAGTTAGGGTGGGACAGGACAAAAGCAGTAGAGTTTTGGATGACTGGAGTTGGGGTGGAACAGGACACAGGCAGTAGATTTTTGGATGACTGGAGTTGGGGTGAGACATGACCCAGGCAGTAGAGTTTTGGATGAGCTGGAGTTGGGGTGGGACAGGACACAGGCAGTAGAGTTTTGGATGACTGGAGTTGGGCTGGGACAGGACACGCGCAGTAGAGTTTTGGATGACTGGAGTTGGGGTGGGATAGGACACAGGCAGTAATGTTTTGGATAAGCTGGAGTTGGGGTGGGACAGGAGACAGGCAATAGAGTTTTGGATGACTGGAGTTGGGGTGGGACAGGACCCAGGCAGTAGAGTTTTGGATGACTGGAGTTGGAGTGGGACAGGACCCAGGCAGTAGAGATTTGGATGATTGGAGTTGGGGTGGGATAGGACACAGGCAGTAGAGTTTTGGATGACTGGAGTTGGGGTGGGACAGGACACAGGCATTAGAGTTTTGGATGACTGGAGTTGGGGTGGGATAGGACACAGGCAGTAGAGATTTGGATGATTGGAGTTGGGGTGGGATAGGACACAGGCAGTAGAGTTTTGGATGACTGGAGTTGGGGTGGGACAGGACCCAGGCAGTAGAGTTTTGGATGACTGGAGTTGGGGTGGGACAGGACACAAGCAGTAGAGTTTTGGATGACTGGAGTTGCGGTGCGACAGGACCCAGGCAGTCGAGCTTTGGATGACTGGAGTTGGGGTGGGACAGGACACAAGCAGTCGAGTTTTGGATGACTGGAGTTGCGGTGGGACAGGACACAGGCAGTAGTGTTTTGGATAAGCTGGAGTTGGGGTGGGACAGGACACAGGCAGTAGAGTTTTGGATGACTGGAGTTGGGGCAGGACAGGACCCAGGCAGTAGAGTTTTGGATGACTGGAGTTGGGGTGGGACAGGACCCAGGCAGTACAGTTTTGGATGAGCTGGAGTTGGGGCGGGGTAGGACACAGGCAGTAGAGTTTTTGATGACTGGAGTTGGGGTGGGACAGGACACAGGCAGTAGAGTTTTGGATGACTGGAGTTGGGGTGGGATAGGACACAGGCAGTAGAGATTTGGATGATTGGAGTTGGGGTGGGATAGGACACAGGCAGTAGAGTTTTGGATGACTGGAGTTGGGGTGGGACAGGACCCAGGCAGTAGAGTTTTGGATGACTGGAGTTGGGGTGGGACAGGACACAAGCAGTAGAGTTTTGGATGACTGGAGTTGCGGTGGGACAGGACCCAGGCAGTAGAGCTTTGGATGACTGGAGTTGGGGTGGGACAGGACACAAGCAGTAGAGTTTCGGATGACTGGAGTTAGGGTGGGACAGGACAAAAGCAGTAGAGTTTTGGATGACTGGAGTTGGGGTGGAACAGGACACAGGCAGTAGATTTTTGGATGACTGGAGTTGGGGTGAGACATGACCCAGGCAGTAGAGTTTTGGATGAGCTGGAGTTGGGGTGGGACAGGACACAGGCAGTAGAGTTTTGGTTAAGCTGGAGTTGGGGTGGGACAGGACACAAGCAGTAGAGTTTTGGATGACTGGAGTTGGGGTGGGACAGGACACGTGCAGTAGAGTTTTGGATGACTGGAGTTGGGGTGGGATAGGACACAGGCAGTAGAGTTTTGGATGACTGGAGTTGGGGTGGGATAGGACCCAGGCAGTAGAGTTTTAAATGACTGGAGTTGGGCCGGGATAGGACACAGGCAGTAGAGTTTTGGATGACTGGATTTGGGCTGCGACAGGATACAGGCAGTAGAGTTTTGGATGAGCTGGATTTGGCGCGGGACAGGACCCAGGCAGTAGAGTTTTGGATGAGCTGGAGTTGGGGTGGGACAGGACACAGGCAGTAGGGTTTTGGATGACTGGAGTTGGGGTGGGACAGGACCCAGGCAGTAGAGTTTTGGATGACTGGAGTTGGGGTGGGACAGGACAAAAGCAGTAGAGTTTTGGATGACTGGAGTTGCGGTGGGACAGGACCCAGGCAGTAGAGCTTTGGATGACTGGAGTTGGGGTGGGACAGGACACAAGCAGTAGAGTTTTGGATGACTGGAGTTGCAGTGGGACAGGACACAGGCAGTAGTGTTTTGGATAAGCTGGTGTTGGGGTGGGACAGGACACAAGCAGTAGAGTTTTGGATGACTGGAGTTGGGGCGGGACAGGACCCAGGCAGTAGAGTTTTGGATGACTGGAGTTGGGGTGGGACAGGACCCAGGCAGTACAGTTTTGGATGAGCTGGAGTTGGGGCGGGGTAGGACACAGGCAGTAGAGTTTTGGATGACTGGAGTTGGGGTGGGACAGGACACAGGCAGTAGAGTTTTGGATGACTGGAGTTGGGGTGGGACAGGACACAGGCAGTAGAGTTTTGGATGACTGGAGTTGGGGTGGGACAGGACACAGGCAGTAGAGTTTTGGATGACTGGAGTTGGGGTGGGATAGGACACAGGCAGTAGAGATTTGGATGATTGGAGTTGGGGTGGGATAGGACACAGGCAGTAGAGTTTTGGATGACTGGAGTTGGCGTGGGACAGGACACAGGCAGTAGAGTTTTGGATGACTGGAGTTGGGGTGGGATAGGACACAGGCAGTAGAGATTTGGATGATTGGAGTTGGGGTGGGATAGGACACAGGCAGTAGAGTTTTGGATGACTGGAGTTGGGGCGGGACAGGACCCAGGCAGTAGAGTTTTGGATGACTGGAGTTGGGGTGGGACAGGACCCAGGCAGTCCAGTTTTGGATGAGCTGGAGTTGGGGCGGGGTAGGACACAGGCAGTAGAGTTTTGGATGACTGGAGTTGGGGTGGGACAGGACACAGGCAGTAGAGTTTTGGATGACTGGAGTTGGGGTGGGACAGGACACAGGCAGTAGAGTTTTGGATGACTGGAGTTGGGGTGGGACAGGACACAGGCAGTAGAGTTTTGGATGACTGGAGTTGGGGTGGGATAGGACACAGGCACTAGAGATTTGGATGATTGGAGTTGGGGTGGGATAGGACACAGGCAGTAGAGCTTTGGATGACTGGAGTTGGGGTGGGACAGGACACAGGCAGTAGAGTTTTGGATGACTGGAGTTGGGGTGGGATAGGACACAGGCAGTAGAGATTTGGATGATTGGAGTTGGGGTGGGATAGGACACAGGCAGTAGAGTTTTGGATGACTGGAGTTGGGGTGGGACAGGACCCAGGCAGTAGAGTTTTGGATGACTGGAGTTGGGGTGGGACAGGACACAAGCAGTGGAGTTTTGGATGACTGGAGTTGCGGTGGGACAGGACCCAGGCAGTAGAGCTTTGGATGACTGGAGTTGGGGTGGGACAGGACACAAGCAGTAGAGTTTCGGATGACTGGAGTTAGGGTGGGACAGGACAAAAGCAGTAGAGTTTTGGATGACTGGAGTTGGGGTGGAACAGGACACAGGCAGTAGATTTTTGGATGACTGGAGTTGGGGTGAGACATGACCCAGGCAGTAGAGTTTTGGATGAGCTGGAGTTGGGGCGGGACAGGACACAGGCAGTAGAGTTTTGGTTAAGCTGGAGTTGGGGTGGGACAGGACACAGGCAGTAGAGTTTTGGATGACTGGAGTTGGGGTGGGACAGGACACAGCCAGTAGAGTTTTGGATGACTGGAGTTGGGATGGGATAGGACACAGGCAGTAGAGTTTTGGATGACTGGAGTTGGGGTGGGATAGGACCCAGGCAGTAGAGTTTTAAATGACTGGAGTTGGGGTGGGACAGGACCCAGGCAGTAGAGTTTTGGATGACTGGAGTTGGGGTGGGACAGGACACAAGCAGTAGAGTTTTGGATGACTGGAGTTGCGGTGGGACAGGACCCAGGCAGTAGAGCTTTGGATGACTGGAGTTGGGGTGGGACAGGACACAAGCAGTAGAGTTTCGGATGACTGGAGTTAGGGTGGGACAGGACAAAAGCAGTAGAGTTTTGGATGACTGGAGTTGGGGTGGAACAGGACACAGGCAGTAGATTTTTGGATGACTGGAGTTGGGGTGAGACATGACCCAGGCAGTAGAGTTTTGGATGAGCTGGAGTTGGGGTGGGACAGGACACAGGCAGTAGAGTTTTGGATGACTGGAGTTGGGGTGGGACAGGACACGCGCAGTAGAGTTTTGGATGACTGGAGTTGGGGTGGGATAGGACACAGGCAGTAATGTTTTGGATAAGCTGGAGTTGGGGTGGGACAGGAGACAGGCAATAGAGTTTTGGATGACTGGAGTTGGGGTGGGACAGGACCCAGGCAGTACAGTTTTGGATGAGCTGGAGTTGGGGCGGGGTAGGACACAGGCAGTAGAGTTTTGGATGACTGGAGTTGGGGTGGGACAGGACACAGGCAGTAGAGTTTTGGATGACTGGAGTTGGGGTGGGACAGGACACAGGCAGTAGAGTTTTGGATGACTGGAGTTGGGGTGGGACAGGACACAGGCAGTAGAGTTTTGGATGACTGGAGTTGGGGTGGGATAGGACACAGGCAGTAGAGATTTGGATGATTGGAGTTGGGGTGGGATAGGACACAGGCAGTAGAGTTTTGGATGACTGGAGTTGGCGTGGGACAGGACACAGGCAGTAGAGTTTTGGATGACTGGAGTTGGGGTGGGATAGGACACAGGCAGTAGAGATTTGGATGATTGGAGTTGGGGTGGGATAGGACACAGGCAGTAGAGTTTTGGATGACTGGAGTTGGGGCGGGACAGGACCCAGGCAGTAGAGTTTTGGATGACTGGAGTTGGGGTGGGACAGGACCCAGGCAGTACAGTTTTGGATGAGCTGGAGTTGGGGCGGGGTAGGACACAGGCAGTAGAGTTTTGGATGACTGGAGTTGGGGTGGGACAGGACACAGGCAGTAGAGTTTTGGATGACTGGAGTTGGGGTGGGACAGGACACAGGCAGTAGAGTTTTGGATGACTGGAGTTGGGGTGGGACAGGACACAGGCAGTAGAGTTTTGGATGACTGGAGTTGGGGTGGGATAGGACACAGGCAGTAGAGATTTGGATGATTGGAGTTGGGGTGGGATAGGACACAGGCAGTAGAGCTTTGGATGACTGGAGTTGGGGTGGGACAGGACACAGGCAGTAGAGTTTTGGATGACTGGAGTTGGGGTGGGATAGGACACAGGCAGTAGAGATTTGGATGATTGGAGTTGGGGTGGGATAGGACACAGGCAGTAGAGTTTTGGATGACTGGAGTTGGGGTGGGACAGGACCCAGGCAGTAGAGTTTTGGATGACTGGAGTTGGGGTGGGACAGGACACAAGCAGTGGAGTTTTGGATGACTGGAGTTGCGGTGGGACAGGACCCAGGCAGTGGAGCTTTGGATGACTGGAGTTGGGGTGGGACAGGACACAAGCAGTAGAGTTTCGGATGACTGGAGTTAGGGTGGGACAGGACAAAAGCAGTAGAGTTTTGGATGACTGGAGTTGGGGTGGAACAGGACACAGGCAGTAGATTTTTGGATGACTGGAGTTGGGGTGAGACATGACCCAGGCAGTAGAGTTTTGGATGAGCTGGAGTTGGGGCGGGACAGGACACAGGCAGTAGAGTTTTGGTTAAGCTGGAGTTGGGGTGGGACAGGACACAGGCAGTAGAGTTTTGGATGACTGGAGTTGGGGTGGGACAGGACACAGCCAGTAGAGTTTTGGATGACTGGAGTTGGGGTGGGATAGGACACAGGCAGTAGAGTTTTGGATGACTGGAGTTGGGGTGGGATAGGACCCAGGCAGTAGAGTTTTAAATGACTGGAGTTGGGGTGGGACAGGACCCAGGCAGTAGAGTTTTGGATGACTGGAGTTGGGGTGGGACAGGACACAAGCAGTAGAGTTTTGGATGACTGGAGTTGCGGTGGGACAGGACCCAGGCAGTAGAGCTTTGGATGACTGGAGTTGGGGTGGGACAGGACACAAGCAGTAGAGTTTCGGATGACTGGAGTTAGGGTGGGACAGGACAAAAGCAGTAGAGTTTTGGATGACTGGAGTTGGGGTGGAACAGGACACAGGCAGTAGATTTTTGGATGACTGGAGTTGGGGTGAGACATGACCCAGGCAGTAGAGTTTTGGATGAGCTGGAGTTGGGGTGGGACAGGACACAGGCAGTAGAGTTTTGGATGACTGGAGTTGGGGTGGGACAGGACACGCGCAGTAGAGTTTTGGATGACTGGAGTTGGGGTGGGATAGGACACAGGCAGTAATGTTTTGGATAAGCTGGAGTTGGGGTGGGACAGGAGACAGGCAGTAGAGTTTTGGATGACTGGAGTTGGAGTGGGACAGGACCCAGGCAGTAGAGTTTTGGATGACTGGAGTTGGGGTGGGACAGGACCCAGTCAGTAGAGTTTTGGATGAGCTGGAGTTGGGGCGGAACAGGACACAGGCAGTAGAGTTTTCGATGACTGGAGTTGGGCCGGGATAGGACCCAGGCATCAGAGTTTTGGATAAGCTGGAGTTGGGGTGGGACAGGACACAGGCAGTAGTGTTTTGGATGACTGGAGTTGGGGTGGGACAGGACACAGGCAGTAGAGCTTTGGATGACTGGAGTTGGGTTGGGAAAGGACACAGGCAGTAAAGTTTTGGATAAGCTGGAGTTGGGGTGGGACAGGACACAGGCAGTAGAGTTTTGGATGACTGGAGTTGGGGTGGGACAGGACACAGGCAGTAGAGTTTTGGATGACTGGAGTTGGGGCGGGACAGGACCCAGGCAGTAGAGTTTTCGATGAGTGGAGGTGGGGTGGGACAGGACCCATGCAGTAGAATTTTGGATGAGCTGGCGTTGGGGTGGGATAGGACCCAGGCAGTAGAGTTTTGGATAAACTGGAGTTGGGGCGGGACAGGACACAGGCAGTAGAGTTTTGGATGACTGGAGTTAGGGTGGGACAGGACCCAGGCAGTAGAATTTTGGATGACTGGAGTTGCGGTGGGACAGGACACAGGCAGTAGTGTTTTGGATAAGCTGGAGTTGGGGTGGGACAGGATACAGGCAGCAGAGTTTTGGATGACTGGAGCTGGGGCGGGACAGGGCCCAGGCAGTAGAGTTTTGGATGACTGGAGTTGGGGTGGGACAGGACCCAGGCAGTACAGTTTTGGATGAGCTGGAGTTGGGGCGGGACAGGACACAGGCAGTAGAGTTTTGGATGAGCTGGAGTGGGGGCGGTACAGGACACAGGCAGTAGAGTTTTGGATGACTGGAGTTGGGCCGGGATAGGACCCAGGCAGTAGAGTTTTGGATAAGCTGGAGTTGGGGTGGGACAGGACACAGGCAGCAGAGTTTTGGATGACTGGAGTTGGGGTGGGACAGGACACAGGCAGTCGAGTTTTGGATGACTGGAGTTGGGGTGGGATAGGACACAGGCAGTAGAGATTTGGATGATTGGAGTTGGGGTGGGATAGGACACAGGCAGTAGAGTTTTGGATGACTGGAGTTGGGGCGGGACAGGACCCAGGCAGTAGAGTTTTCGATGAGTGGAGGTGGGGTGGGTCAGGACCCAGGCAGTAGTGTTTTGGATAAGCTGGAGTTGGGGTGGGACAGGACACAGGCAGTAGAGTTTTGGATGACTGGAGTTGGGGCGGGACAGGACCCAGGCAGTAGAGTTTTGGATAAGCTGGAGATGGGGTGGGACAGGACACAGGCAGTAGAGCTTTGCATAAGCTGGAGTTGGGGTGGGACAGGACACAGGCAGTAGGGTTTTGGATGACTGGAGTTGGGGTGGGACAGGACCCAGGCAGTAGAGTTTTGGATGACTGGAGTTGGGGTGGGACAGGACACAGGCAGTAGAGTTTTGGATGACTGGAGTTGGGGTGGGACAGGACACAGGCAGTAGTGTTTTGGATAAGCTGGAGTTGGGGTGGGACAGGACACAGGCAGTAGAGTTTTGGATAACCTGGAGTTGGGTTGGGATAGGACACAGGCAGTAGAGTTTTGGATGACTGGAGTTGGGGTGGGATAGGACCCAGGCAGTAGAGTTTTGGATAAGCTGCAGTTGGGGCGGGACAGGACACAGGCAGTAGAGTTTTGGATGACTGGAGTTGGGGCAGGACAGGACCCAGGCAGTAGAATTTTGGATGACTGGAGTTGGGGTGGGACAGGAACCAAGCAGGACAGTTTTGGATGAGCTGGAGTTGGGGCGCGGTAGGACACAGGCAGTAGAGTTTTGGATGACTGGAGTTGGGGTGGGACAGGACACAGGCAGTAGAGTTTTGGATGACTGGAGTTGGGGTGGGACAGGACACAGGCAGTAGAGTTTTGGATGACTGGAGTTGGGGTGGGACAGGACACAGGCAGTAGAGTTTTGGATGACTGGAGTTGGGGTGGGATAGGACACAGGCAGTAGAGATTTGGATGATTGGAGTTGGGGTGGGATAGGACACAGGCAGTAGAGTTTTGGATGACTGGAGTTGGGGTGGGACAGGACACAGGCAGTAGAGTTTTGGATGACTGGAGTTGGGGTGGGATAGGACACAGGCAGTAGAGATTTGGATGATTGGAGTTGGGGTGGGATAGGACACAGGCAGTAGAGTTTTGGATGACAGGAGTTGGGGTGGGACAGGACCCAGGCAGTAGAGTTTTGGATGACTGGAGTTGGGGTGGGACAGGACACAAGCAGTAGAGTTTTGGATGACTGGAGTTGCGGTGGGACAGGACCCAGGCAGTAGAGCTTTGGATGACTGGAGTTGGGGTGGGACAGGACACAAGCAGTAGAGTTTTGGATGACTGGAGTTGCGGTGGGACAGGACACAGGCAGTAGTATTTTGGATAAGCTGGAGTTGGGGTGGGACAGGACACAGGCAGTAGAGTTTTGGATGACTGGAGTTGGGGCGGGACAGGACCCAGGCAGTAGAGTTTTGGATGACTGGAGTTGGGGTGGGACAGGACACAGGCAGTAGAGTTTTGGATGACTGGAGTTGGGGTGGGACAGGACACAGGCAGTAGAGTTTTGGATGACTGGAGTTGGGGCGGGACAGGACCCAGGCAGTAGAGTTTTGGATGACTGGAGTTGGGGTGGGACAGGACCCAGGCAGTACAGTTTTGGATGAGCTGGAGTTGGGGTGGGGTAGGACACAGGCAGTAGAGTTTTTGATGACTGGAGTTGGGGTGGGACAGGACACAGGCAGTAGAGTTTTGGATGACTGGAGTTGGGGTGGGATAGGACACAGGCAGTAGAGATTTGGATGATTGGAGTGGGGGTGGGATAGGACACAGGCAGTAGAGTTTTGGATGACTGGAGTTGGGGTGGGACAGGACCCAGGCAGTAGAGTTTTGGATGACTGGAGTTGGTGTGGGACAGGACACAAGCAGTAGAGTTTTGGATGACTGGAGTTGCGGTGGGACAGGACCCAGGCAGTAGAGCTTTGGATGACTGGAGTTGGGGTGGGACAGGACACAAGCAGTAGAGTTTCGGATGACTGGAGTTAGGGTGGGACAGGACAAAAGCAGTAGAGTTTTGGATGACTGGAGTTGGGGTGGAACAGGACACAGGCAGTAGATTTTTGGATGACTGGAGTTGGGGTGAGACATGACCCAGGCAGTAGAGTTTTGGATGAGCTGGAGTTGGGGTGGGACAGGACACAGGCAGTAGAGTTTTGGTTAAGCTGGAGTTGGGGTGGGACAGGACACAAGCAGTAGAGTTTTGGATGACTGGAGTTGGGGTGGGACAGGACACGTGCAGTAGAGTTTTGGATGACTGGAGTTGGGGTGGGATAGGACACAGGCAGTAGAGTTTTGGATGACTGGAGTTGGGGTGGGATAGGACCCAGGCAGTAGAGTTTTAAATGACTGGAGTTGGGCCGGGATAGGACACAGGCAGTAGAGTTTTGGATGACTGGATTTGGGCTGCGACAGGATACAGGCAGTAGAGTTTTGGATGAGCTGGATTTGGCGCGGGACAGGACCCAGGCAGTAGAGTTTTGGATGAGCTGGAGTTGGGGTGGGACAGGACACAGGCAGTAGGGTTTTGGATGACTGGAGTTGGGGTGGGACAGGACCCAGGCAGTAGAGTTTTGGATGACTGGAGTTGGGGTGGGACAGGACACAAGCAGTAGAGTTTTGGATGACTGGAGTTGCGGTGGGACAGGACCCAGGCAGTAGAGCTTTGGATGACTGGAGTTGGGGTGGGACAGGACACAAGCAGTAGAGTTTTGGATGACTGGAGTTGCAGTGGGACAGGACACAGGCAGTAGTGTTTTGGATAAGCTGGAGTTGGGGTGGGACAGGACACAGGCAGTAGAGTTTTGGATGACTGGAGTTGGGGCGGGACAGGACCCAGGCAGTAGAGTTTTGGATGACTGGAGTTGGGGTGGGACAGGACCCAGGCAGTACAGTTTTGGATGAGCTGGAGTTGGGGCGGGGTAGGACACAGGCAGTAGAGTTTTGGATGACTGGAGTTGGGGTGGGACAGGACACAGGCAGTAGAGTTTTGGATGACTGGAGTTGGGGTGGGACAGGACACAGGCAGTAGAGTTTTGGATGACTGGAGTTGGGGTGGGACAGGACACAGGCAGTAGAGTTTTGGATGACTGGAGTTGGGGTGGGATAGGACACAGGCAGTAGAGATTTGGATGATTGGAGTTGGGGTGGGATAGGACACAGGCAGTAGAGTTTTGGATGACTGGAGTTGGGGTGGGACAGGACACAGGCAGTAGAGTTTTGGATGACTGGAGTTGGGGTGGGATAGGACACAGGCAGTAGAGATTTGGATGATTGGAGTTGGGGTGGGATAGGACACAGGCAGTAGAGTTTTGGATGACTGGAGTTGGGGCGGGACAGGACCCAGGCAGTAGAGTTTTGGATGACTGGAGTTGGGGTGGGACAGGACCCAGGCAGTACAGTTTTGGATGAGCTGGAGTTGGGGCGGGGTAGGACACAGGCAGTAGAGTTTTGGATGACTGGAGTTGGGGTGGGACAGGACACAGGCAGTAGAGTTTTGGATGACTGGAGTTGGGGTGGGACAGGACACAGGCAGTAGAGTTTCGGATGAGTGGAGTTGGGGTGGGACAGGACACAGGCAGTAGAGTTTTGGATGACTGGAGTTGGGGTGGGATAGGACACAGGCAGTAGAGATTTGGATGATTGGAGTTGCGGTGGGATAGGACACAGGCAGTAGAGCTTTGGATGACTGGAGTTGGGGTGGGACAGGACACAGGCAGTAGAGTTTTGGATGACTGGAGTTGGGGTGGGATAGGACACAGGCAGTAGAGATTTGGATGATTGGAGTTGGGGTGGGATAGGACACAGGCAGTAGAGTTTTGGATGACTGGAGTTGGGGTGGGACAGGACCCAGGCAGTAGAGTTTTGGATGACTGGAGTTGGGGTGGGACAGGACACAAGCAGTGGAGTTTTGGATGACTGGAGTTGCGGTGGGACAGGACCCAGGCAGTAGAGCTTTGGATGACTGGAGTTGGGGTGGGACAGGACACAAGCAGTAGAGTTTCGGATGACTGGAGTTAGGGTGGGACAGGACAAAAGCAGTAGAGTTTTGGATGACTGGAGTTGGGGTGGAACAGGACACAGGCAGTAGATTTTTGGATGACTGGAGTTGGGGTGAGACATGACCCAGGCAGTAGAGTTTTGGATGAGCTGGAGTTGGGGCGGGACAGGACACAGGCAGTAGAGTTTTGGTTAAGCTGGAGTTGGGGTGGGACAGGACACAGGAAGTAGAGTTTTGGATGACTGCAGTTGGGGTGGGACAGGACACAGCCAGTAGAGTTTTGGATGACTGGAGTTGGGGTGGGATAGGACACAGGCAGTAGAGTTTTGGATGACTGGAGTTGGGGTGGGATAGGACCCAGGCAGTAGAGTTTTAAATGACTGGAGTTGGGGTGGGACAGGACCCAGGCAGTAGAGTTTTGGATGACTGGAGTTGGGGTGGGACAGGACACAAGCAGTAGAGTTTTGGATGACTGGAGTTGCGGTGGGACAGGACCCAGGCAGTAGAGCTTTGGATGACTGGAGTTGGGGTGGGACAGGACACAAGCAGTAGAGTTTCGGATGACTGGAGTTAGGGTGGGACAGGACAAAAGCAGTAGAGTTTTGGATGACTGGAGTTGGGGTGGAACAGGACACAGGCAGTAGATTTTTGGATGACTGGAGTTGGGGTGAGACATGACCCAGGCAGTAGAGTTTTGGATGAGCTGGAGTTGGGGTGGGACAGGACACAGGCAGTAGAGTTTTGGATGACTGGAGTTGGGGTGGGACAGGACACGCGCAGTAGAGTTTTGGATGACTGGAGTTGGGGTGGGATAGGACACAGGCAGTAATGTTTTGGATAAGCTGGAGTTGGGGTGGGACAGGAGACAGGCAATAGAGTTTTGGATGACTGGAGTTGGGGTGGGACAGGACCCAGGCAGTAGAGTTTTGGATGACTGGAGTTGGGGTGGGACAGGACCCAGGCAGTAGAGTTTTGGATGACTGGAGTTGGGGTGGGACAGGACCCAGTCAGTAGAGTTTTGGATGAGCTGGAGTTGGGGCGGAACAGGACACAGGCAGTAGAGTTTTCGATGACTGGAGTTGGGCCGGGATAGGACCCAGGCATCAGAGGTTTGGATAAGCTGGAGTTGGGGTGGGACAGGACACAGGCAGTAGTGTTTTGGATGACTGGAGTTGGGGTGGGACAGGACACAGGCAGTAGAGCTTTGGATGACTGGAGTTGGGTTGGGAAAGGACACAGGCAGTAAAGTTTTGGATAAGCTGGAGTTGGGGTGGGACAGGACACAGGCAGTAGAGTTTTGGATGACTGGAGTTGGGGTGGGACAGGACACAGGCAGTAGAGTTTTGGATGACTGGAGTTGGGGCGGGACAGGACCCAGGCAGTAGAGTTTTCGATGAGTGGAGGTGGGGTGGGACAGGACCCATGCAGTAGAATTTTGGATGAGCTGGCGTTGGGGTGGGATAGGACCCAGGCAGTAGAGTTTTCGATAAACTGGAGTTGGGGCGGGACAGGACACAGGCAGTAGAGTTTTGGATGACTGGAGTTAGGGTGGGACAGGACCCAGGCAGTAGAATTTTGGATGACTGGAGTTGCGGTGGGACAGGACACAGGCAGTAGTGTTTTGGATAAGCTGGAGTTGGGGTGGGACAGGATACAGGCAGCAGAGTTTTGGATGACTGGAGCTGGGGCGGGACAGGGCCCAGGCGGTAGAGTTTTGGATGACTGGAGTTGGGGTGGGACAGGACCCAGGCAGTACAGTTTTGGATGAGCTGGAGTTGGGGCGGGACAGGACACAGGCAGTAGAGTTTTGGATGAGCTGGAGTGGGGGCGGTACAGGACACAGGCAGTAGAGTTTTGGATGACTGGAGTTGGGCCGGGATAGGACCCAGGCAGTAGAGTTTCGGATAAGCTGGAGTTGGGGTGGGACAGGACACAGGCAGTAGAGTTTTGGATGACTGGAGTTGGGGTGGGACAGGACACAGGCAGTCGAGTTTTGGATGACTGGAGTTGGGGTGGGATAGGACACAGGCAGTAGATATTTGGATGATTGGAGTTGGGGTGGGATAGGACACAGGCAGTAGAGTTTTGGATGACTGGAGTTGGGGCGGGACAGGACCCAGGCAGTAGAGTTTTCGATGAGTGGAGGTGGGGTGGGTCAGGACCCAGGCAGTAGTGTTTTGGATAAGCTGGAGTTGGGGTGGGACAGGACACAGGCAGTAGAGTTTTGGATGACTGGAGTTGGGGCGGGACAGGACCCAGGCAGTAGAGTTTTGGATGACTGGAGTTGGGGTGGTACAGGACCCAGGCAGTACAGTTTTGGATGAGCTGGAGTTGGGGCGGGGTAGGACACAGGCAGTAGAGTTTTGGATGACTGGAGTTGGGGTGGGACAGGACACAGGCAGCAGAGTTTTGGATGACTGGAGTTGGGGTGGGACAGGACACAGGCAGTAGAGTTTTGGATGACTGGAGTTGCGGTGGGACAGGACACAGGCAGTAGTGTTTTGGATAAGCTGGAGTTGGGGTGGGACAGGACACAGGCAGTAGAGTTTTGGATGACTGGAGTTGGGGCGGGACAGGACCCAGGCAGTAGAGTTTTGGATGACTGGAGTTGGGGTGGGACAGGACCCAGGCAGTACAGTTTTGGATGAGCTGGAGTTGGGGCGGGGTAGGACACAGGCAGTAGAGTTTTGGATGACTGGAGTTGGGGTGGGACAGGACACAGGCAGTAGAGTTTTGGATGACTGGAGTTGGGGTGGGACAGGACACAGGCAGTAGAGTTTTGGATGACTGGAGTTGGGGTGGGACAGGACACAGGCAGTAGAGTTTTGGATGACTGGAGTTGGGGTGGGATAGGACACAGGCAGTAGAGATTTGGATGATTGGAGTTGGGGTGGGATAGGACACAGGCAGTAGAGTTTTGGATGACTGGAGTTGGGGTGGGACAGGACACAGGCAGTAGAGTTTTGGATGACTGGCGTTGGGGTGGGATAGGACACAGGCAGTAGAGATTTGGATGATTGCAGTTGGGGTGGGATAGGACACAGGCAGTAGAGTTTTGGATGACTGGAGTTGGGGTGGGACAGGCCCCAGGCAGTAGAGTTTTGGATGACTGGAGTTGGGGTGGGACAGGACACAAGCAGTAGAGTTTTGGATGACTGGAGTTGCGGTGGGACAGGACCCAGGCAGTAGAGCTTTGGATGACTGGAGTTGGGGTGGGACAGGACACAAGCAGTAGAGTTTCGGATGACTGGAGTTAGGGTGGGACAGGACAAAAGCAGTAGAGTTTTGGATGACTGGAGTTGGGGTGGAACAGGACACAGGCAGTAGATTTTTGGATGACTGGAGTTGGGGTGAGACATGACCCAGGCAGTAGAGTTTTGGATGAGCTGGAGTTGGGGCGGGACAGGACACAGGCAGTAGAGTTTTGGTTAAGCTGGAGTTGGGGTGGGACAGGACACAGGCAGTAGAGTTTTGATTGACTGGAGTTGGGGTGGGACAGGACACAGCCAGTAGAGTTTTGGATGACTGGAGTTGGGGTGGGATAGGACACAGGCAGTAGAGTTTTGGATGACTGGAGTTGGGGTGGGATAGGACCCAGGCAGTAGAGTTTTAAATGACTGGAGTTGGGGTGGGACAGGACCCAGGCAGTAGAGTTTTGGATGACTGGAGTTGGGGTGGGACAGGACACAAGCAGTAGAGTTTTGGATGACTGGAGTTGCGGTGGGACAGGACCCAGGCAGTAGAGCTTTGGATGACTGGAGTTGGGGTGGGACAGGACACAAGCAGTAGAGTTTCGGATGACTGGAGTTAGGGTGGGACAGGACAAAAGCAGTAGAGTTTTGGATGACTGGAGTTGGGGTGGAACAGGACACAGGCAGTAGATTTTTGGATGACTGGAGTTGGGGTGAGACATGACCCAGGCAGTAGAGTTTTGGATGAGCTGGAGTTGGGGTGGGACAGGACACAGGCAGTAGAGTTTTGGTTTAGCTGGAGTTGGGGTGGGACAGGACACAGGCAGTAGAGTTTTGGATGACTGGAGTTGGGGTGGGACAGGACACGGGCAGTAGAGTTTTGGATGACTGGAGTTGGGGTGGGATAGGACACAGGCAGTAGAGTTTTGGATGACTGGAGTTGGGGTGGGATAGGACCCAGGCAGTAGAGTTTTAAATGACTGGAGTTGGGCCGGGATAGGACACAGGCAGTAGAGTTTTGGATGACTGGATTTCGGCTGCGACAGGATACAGGCAGTAGAGTTTTGGATGAGCTGGATTTGGCGCGGGACAGGACCCAGGCAGCAGAGTTTTGGATGAGCTGGAGTTGGGGTGGGACAGGACACAGGCAGTAGGGTTTTGGATGACTGGAGTTGGGCCGGGATAGGACCCAGGCAGTAGAGTTTTGGATAAGCTGGAGATGGGGTGGGACAGGACACAGGCAGTAGAGCTTTGCATAAGCTGGAGTTGGGGTGGGACAGGACACAGGCAGTAGGGTTTTGGATGACTGGAGTTGGGGTGGGACAGGACCCAGGCAGTAGAGTTTTGGATGACTGGAGTTGGGGTGGGACAGGACACAGGCAGTAGAGTTTTGGATGACTGGAGTTGGGGTGGGACAGGACACAGGCAGTAGTGTTTTGGATAAGCTGGAGTTGGGGTGGGACAGGACACAGGCAGTAGAGTTTTGGATAAGCTGGAGTTGGGTTGGGATAGGACACAGGCAGTAGAGTTTTGGATGACTGGAGTTGGGGTGGGATAGGACCCAGGCAGTAGAGTTTTGGATAAGCTGCAGTTGGGGCGGGACAGGACACAGGCAGTAGAGTTTTGGATGACTGGAGTTGGGGCAGGACAGGACCCAGGCAGTAGAATTTTGGATGACTGGAGTTGGGGTGGGACAGGAACCAAGCAGTACAGTTTTGGATGAGCTGGAGTTGGGGCGGGGTAGGACACAGGCAGTAGAGTTTTGGATGACTGGAGTTGGGGTGGGACAGGACACAGGCAGTAGAGTTTTGGATGACTGGAGTTGGCGTGGGACAGGACACAGGCAGTAGAGTTTTGGATGACTGGAGTTGGGGTGGGACAGGACACAGGCAGTAGAGTTTTGGATGACTGGAGTTGGGGTGGGATAGGACACAGGCAGTAGAGATTTGGATGATTGGAGTTGGGGTGGGATAGGACACAGGCAGTAGAGTTTTGGATGACTGGAGTTGCGGTGGGACAGGACACAGGCAGTAGTGTTTTGGATAAGCTGGAGTTGGGGTGGGACAGGACACAGGCAGTAGAGTTTTGGATGACTGGAGTTGGGGCGGGACAGGACCCAGGCAGTAGAGTTTTGGATGACTGGAGTTGGGGTGGGACAGGACCCAGGCAGTACAGTTTTGGATGAGCTGGAGTTGGGGCGGGGTAGGACACAGGCAGTAGAGTTTTGGATGACTGGAGTTGGGGTGGGACAGGACACAGGCAGTAGAGTTTTGGATGACTGGAGTTGGGGTGGGACAGGACACAGGCAGTAGAGTTTTGGATGACTGGAGTTGGGGTGGGACAGGACACAGGCAGTAGAGTTTTGGATGACTGGAGTTGGGGTGGGATAGGACACAGGCAGTAGAGATTTGGATGATTGGAGTTGGGGTGGGATAGGACACAGGCAGTAGAGTTTTGGATGACTGGAGTTGGGGTGGGACAGGACACAGGCAGTAGAGTTTTGGATGACTGGCGTTGGGGTGGGATAGGACACAGGCAGTAGAGATTTGGATGATTGCAGTTGGGGTGGGATAGGACACAGGCAGTAGAGTTTTGGATGACTGGAGTTGGGGTGGGACAGGCCCCAGGCAGTAGAGTTTTGGATGACTGGAGTTGGGGTGGGACAGGACACAAGCAGTAGAGTTTTGGATGACTGGAGTTGCGGTGGGACAGGACCCAGGCAGTAGAGCTTTGGATGACTGGAGTTGGGGTGGGACAGGACACAAGCAGTAGAGTTTCGGATGACTGGAGTTAGGGTGGGACAGGACAAAAGCAGTAGAGTTTTGGATGACTGGAGTTGGGGTGGAACAGGACACAGGCAGTAGATTTTTGGATGACTGGAGTTGGGGTGAGACATGACCCAGGCAGTAGAGTTTTGGATGAGCTGGAGTTGGGGCGGGACAGGACACAGGCAGTAGAGTTTTGGTTAAGCTGGAGTTGGGGTGGGACAGGACACAGGCAGTAGAGTTTTGATTGACTGGAGTTGGGGTGGGACAGGACACAGCCAGTAGAGTTTTGGATGACTGGAGTTGGGGTGGGATAGGACACAGGCAGTAGAGTTTTGGATGACTGGAGTTGGGGTGGGATAGGACCCAGGCAGTAGAGTTTTAAATGACTGGAGTTGGGGTGGGACAGGACCCAGGCAGTAGAGTTTTGGATGACTGGAGTTGGGGTGGGACAGGACACAAGCAGTAGAGTTTTGGATGACTGGAGTTGCGGTGGGACAGGACCCAGGCAGTAGAGCTTTGGATGACTGGAGTTGGGGTGGGACAGGACACAAGCAGTAGAGTTTCGGATGACTGGAGTTAGGGTGGGACAGGACAAAAGCAGTAGAGTTTTGGATGACTGGAGTTGGGGTGGAACAGGACACAGGCAGTAGATTTTTGGATGACTGGAGTTGGGGTGAGACATGACCCAGGCAGTAGAGTTTTGGATGAGCTGGAGTTGGGGTGGGACAGGACACAGGCAGTAGAGTTTTGGTTTAGCTGGAGTTGGGGTGGGACAGGACACAGGCAGTAGAGTTTTGGATGACTGGAGTTGGGGTGGGACAGGACACGGGCAGTAGAGTTTTGGATGACTGGAGTTGGGGTGGGATAGGACACAGGCAGTAGAGTTTTGGATGACTGGAGTTGGGGTGGGATAGGACCCAGGCAGTAGAGTTTTAAATGACTGGAGTTGGGCCGGGATAGGACACAGGCAGTAGAGTTTTGGATGACTGGATTTCGGCTGCGACAGGATACAGGCAGTAGAGTTTTGGATGAGCTGGATTTGGCGCGGGACAGGACCCAGGCAGCAGAGTTTTGGATGAGCTGGAGTTGGGGTGGGACAGGACACAGGCAGTAGGGTTTTGGATGACTGGAGTTGGGCCGGGATAGGACCCAGGCAGTAGAGTTTTGGATAAGCTGGAGATGGGGTGGGACAGGACACAGGCAGTAGAGCTTTGCATAAGCTGGAGTTGGGGTGGGACAGGACACAGGCAGTAGGGTTTTGGATGACTGGAGTTGGGGTGGGACAGGACCCAGGCAGTAGAGTTTTGGATGACTGGAGTTGGGGTGGGACAGGACACAGGCAGTAGAGTTTTGGATGACTGGAGTTGGGGTGGGACAGGACACAGGCAGTAGTGTTTTGGATAAGCTGGAGTTGGGGTGGGACAGGACACAGGCAGTAGAGTTTTGGATAAGCTGGAGTTGGGTTGGGATAGGACACAGGCAGTAGAGTTTTGGATGACTGGAGTTGGGGTGGGATAGGACCCAGGCAGTAGAGTTTTGGATAAGCTGCAGTTGGGGCGGGACAGGACACAGGCAGTAGAGTTTTGGATGACTGGAGTTGGGGCAGGACAGGACCCAGGCAGTAGAATTTTGGATGACTGGAGTTGGGGTGGGACAGGAACCAAGCAGTACAGTTTTGGATGAGCTGGAGTTGGGGCGGGGTAGGACACAGGCAGTAGAGTTTTGGATGACTGGAGTTGGGGTGGGACAGGACACAGGCAGTAGAGTTTTGGATGACTGGAGTTGGCGTGGGACAGGACACAGGCAGTAGAGTTTTGGATGACTGGAGTTGGGGTGGGACAGGACACAGGCAGTAGAGTTTTGGATGACTGGAGTTGGGGTGGGATAGGACACAGGCAGTAGAGATTTGGATGATTGGAGTTGGGGTGGGATAGGACACAGGCAGTAGAGTTTTGGATGACTGGAGTTGGGGTGGGACAGGACACAGGCAGTAGAGTTTTGGATGACTGGAGTTGGGGTGGGATAGGACACAGGCAGTAGAGATTTGGATGATTGGAGTTGGGGTGGGATAGGACACAGGCAGTAGAGTTTTGGATGACAGGAGTTGGGGTGGGACAGGACCCAGGCAGTAGAGTTTTGGATGACTGGAGTTGGGGTGGGACAGGACACAAGCAGTAGAGTTTTGGATGACTGGAGTTGCGGTGGGACAGGACCCAGGCAGTAGAGCTTTGGATGACTGGAGTTGGGGTGGGACAGGACACAAGCAGTAGAGTTTTGGATGACTGGAGTTGGGGTGGAACAGGACACAGGCAGTAGATTTTTGGATGACTGGAGTTGGGGTGAGACATGACCCAGGCAGTAGAGTTTTGGATGAGCTGGAGTTGGGGCGGGACAGGACACAGGCAGTAGAGTTTTGGTTAAGCTGGAGTTGGGGTGGGACAGGACACAGGCAGTAGAGTTTTGGATGACTGGAGTTGGGGTGGGACAGGACACAGCCAGTAGAGTTTTGGATGACTGGAGTTGGGGTGGGATAGGACACAGGCAGTAGAGTTTTGGATGACTGGAGTTGGGGTGGGATAGGACCCAGGCAGTAGAGTTTTAAATGACTGGAGTTGGGGTGGGACAGGACCCAGGCAGTAGAGTTTTGGATGACTGGAGTTGGGGTGGGACAGGACACAAGCAGTAGAGTTTTGGATGACTGGAGTTGCGGTGGGACAGGACCCAGGCAGTAGAGCTTTGGATGACTGGAGTTGGGGTGGGACAGGACACAAGCAGTAGAGTTTCGGATGACTGGAGTTAGGGTGGGACAGGACAAAAGCAGTAGAGTTTTGGATGACTGGAGTTGGGGTGGAACAGGACACAGGCAGTAGATTTTTGGATGACTGGAGTTGGGGTGAGACATGACCCAGGCAGTAGAGTTTTGGATGAGCTGGAGTTGGGGTGGGACAGGACAGAGGCAGTAGAGTTTTGGTTTAGCTGGAGTTGGGGTGGGACAGGACACAGGCAGTAGAGTTTTGGATGACTGGAGTTGGGGTGGGACAGGACACGGGCAGTAGAGTTTTGGATGACTGGAGTTGGGGTGGGATAGGACACAGGCAGTAGAGTTTTGGATGACTGGAGTTGGGGTGGGATAGGACCCAGGCAGTAGAGTTTTAAATGACTGGAGTTGGGCCGGGATAGGACACAGGCAGTAGAGTTTTGGATGACTGGATTTCGGCTGCGACAGGATACAGGCAGTAGAGTTTTGGATGAGCTGGATTTGGCGCGGGACAGGACCCAGGCAGCAGAGTTTTGGATGAGCTGGAGTTGGGGTGGGACAGGACACAGGCAGTAGGGTTTTGGATGACTGGAGTTGGGCCGGGATAGGACCCAGGCAGTAGAGTTTTGGATAAGCTGGAGATGGGGTGGGACAGGACACAGGCAGTAGAGCTTTGCATAAGCTGGAGTTGGGGTGGGACAGGACACAGGCAGTAGGGTTTTGGATGACTGGAGTTGGGGTGGGACAGGACCCAGGCAGTAGAGTTTTGGATGACTGGAGTTGGGGTGGGACAGGACACAGGCAGTAGAGTTTTGGATGACTGGAGTTGGGGTGGGACAGGACACAGGCAGTAGTGTTTTGGATAAGCTGGAGTTGGGGTGGGACAGGACACAGGCAGTAGAGTTTTGGATAAGCTGGAGTTGGGTTGGGATAGGACACAGGCAGTAGAGTTTTGGATGACTGGAGTTGGGGTGGGATAGGACCCAGGCAGTAGAGTTTTGGATAAGCTGCAGTTGGGGCGGGACAGGACACAGGCAGTAGAGTTTTGGATGACTGGAGTTGGGGCAGGACAGGACCCAGGCAGTAGAATTTTGGATGACTGGAGTTGGGGTGGGACAGGAACCAAGCAGTACAGTTTTGGATGAGCTGGAGTTGGGGCGGGGTAGGACACAGGCAGTAGAGTTTTGGATGACTGGAGTTGGGGTGGGACAGGACACAGGCAGTAGAGTTTTGGATGACTGGAGTTGGGGTGGGACAGGACACAGGCAGTAGAGTTTTGGATGACTGGAGTTGGGGTGGGACAGGACACAGGCAGTAGAGTTTTGGATGACTGGAGTTGGGGTGGGATAGGACACAGGCAGTAGAGATTTGGATGATTGGAGTTGGGGTGGGATAGGACACAGGCAGTAGAGTTTTGGATGACTGGAGTTGGGGTGGGACAGGACACAGGCAGTAGAGTTTTGGATGACTGGAGTTGGGGTGGGATAGGACACAGGCAGTAGAGATTTGGATGATTGGAGTTGGGGTGGGATAGGACACAGGCAGTAGAGTTTTGGATGACAGGAGTTGGGGTGGGACAGGACCCAGGCAGTAGAGTTTTGGATGACTGGAGTTGGGGTGGGACAGGACACAAGCAGTAGAGTTTTGGATGACTGGAGTTGCGGTGGGACAGGACCCAGGCAGTAGAGCTTTGGATGACTGCAGTAGGGGTGGGACAGGACACAAGCAGTAGAGTTTTGGATGACTGGAGTTGCGGTGGGACAGGACACAGGCAGTAGTGTTTTGGATAAGCTGGAGTTGGGGTGGGACAGGACACAGGCAGTAGAGTTTTGGATGACTGGAGTTGGGGCGGGACAGGACCCAGGCAGTAGTTTTGGATGATTGGAGTTGGGGTGGGACAGGACCCAGGCAGTAAAGTTTTGGATGAGCTGGAGTTGGGGCGGGTTAGGACACAGGCAGTAGAGTTTTGGATGACTGGAGTTGGGGTGGGACAGGACACAGGCAGTAGAGTTTTGGATGACTGGAGTTGGGGTGGGACAGGACACAGGCAGTAGAGTTTTGGATGACTGGAGTTGGGGTGGGATAGGACACAGGCAGTAGAGATTTGGATGATTGGAGTTGGGGTGGGATAGGACACAGGCAGTAGAGTTTTGGATGACTGGAGTTGGCGTGGGACAGGACAAAGGCAGTAGAGTTTTGGATGACTGGAGTTGGGGTGGGATAGGACAGAGGCAGTAGAGATTTGGATGATTGGAGTTGGGGTGGGATAGGACACAGGCAGTAGAGTTTTGGATGACTGGAGTTGGGGTGGGACAGGACCCAGGCAGTAGAGTTTTGGATGACTGGAGTTGGGGTGGGACAGGACACAAGCAGTAGAGTTTTGGATGACTGGAGTTGCGGTGGGACAGGACCCAGGCAGTAGAGCTTTGGATGACTGGAGTTGGGGTGGGACAGGAAAAAAGCAGTAGAGTTTTGGATGACTGGAGTTGGGGTGGAACAGGACACAGGCAGTAGATTTTTGGATGACTGGAGTTGGGGTGAGACATGACCCAGGCAGTAGAGTTTTGGATGAGCTGGAGTTGGGGCGGGACAGGACACAGGCAGTAGAGTTTTGGTTAAGCTGGAGTTGGGGTGGGACAGGACACAGGCAGTAGAGTTTTGGATGACTGGAGTTGGGGTGGGACAGGACACAGGCAGTAGAGTTTTGGATGACTGGAGTTGGGGTGGGATAGGACACAGGCAGTAGAGTTTTGGATGACTGGAGTTGGGGTGGGATAGGACCCAGGCAGTAGAGTTTTAAATGACTGGAGTTGGGGTGGGACAGGACCCAGGCAGTTGAGTTTTGGATGACTGGAGTTGGGGTGGGACAGGACACAAGCAGTAGAGTTTTGGATGACTGGAGTTGCGGTGGGACAGGACCCAGGCAGTAGAGCTTTGGATGACTGGAGTTGGGGTGGGACAGGACACAAGCAGTAGAGTTTCGGATGACTGGAATTAGGGTGGGACAGGACAAAAGCAGTAGAGTTTTGGATGACTGGAGTTGGGGTGGAACAGGACACAGGCAGTAGATTTTTGGATGACTGGAGTTGGGGTGAGACATGACCCAGGCAGTAGAGTTTTGGATGAGCTGGATTTGGCGCGGGACAGGACCCAGGCAGTAGAGTTTTGGATGAGCTGGAGTTGGGGTGGGACAGGACACAGGCAGTAGGGTTTTCGATGACTGGAGTTGGGGTGGGACAGGACCCAGGCAGTAGAGTTTTGGATGACTGGAGTTGGGGTGGGACAGGACACAAGCAGTAGAGTTTTGGATGACTGGAGTTGCGGTGGGACAGGACCCAGGCAGTAGAGCTTTGGATGACTGGAGTTGGGGTGGGACAGGACACAAGCAGTAGAGTTTTGGATGACTGGAGTTGCAGTGGGACAGGACACAGGCAGTAGTGTTTTGGATAAGCTGGAGTTGGGGTGGGACAGGACACAGGCAGTAGAGTTTTGGATGACTGGAGTTGGGGTGGGACAGGACCCAGGCAGTACAGTTTTGGATGAGCTGGAGTTGGGGCGGGGTAGGACACAGGCAGTAGAGTTTTGGATGACTGGAGTTGGGGTGGGACAGGACACAGGCAGTAGAGTTTTGGATGACTGGAGTTGGGGTGGGACAGGACACAGGCAGTAGAGTTTTGGATGACTGGAGTTGGGGTGGGACAGGACACAGGCAGTAGAGTTTTGGATGACTGGAGTTGGGGTGGGATAGGACACAGGCAGTAGAGATTTGGATGATTGGAGTTGGGGTGGGATAGGACACAGGCAGTAGAGTTTTGGATGACTGGAGTTGGGGTGGGACAGGACACAGGCAGTAGAGTTTTGGATGACTGGAGTTGGGGTGGGATAGGACACAGGCAGTAGAGATTTGGATGATTGGAGTTGGGGTGGGATAGGACACAGGCAGTAGAGTTTTGGATGACTGGAGTTGGGGCGGGACAGGACCCAGGCAGTAGAGTTTTGGATGACTGGAGTTGGGGTGGGACAGGACCCAGGCAGTACAGTTTTGGATGAGCTGGAGTTGGGGCGGGGTAGGACACAGGCAGTAGAGTTTTGGATGACTGGAGTTGGGGTGGGACAGGACACAGGCAGTAGAGTTTTGGATGACTGGAGTTGGGGTGGGACAGGACACAGGCAGTAGAGTTTCGGATGAGTGGAGTTGGGGTGGGACAGGACACAGGCAGTAGAGTTTTGGATGACTGGAGTTGGGGTGGGATAGGACACAGGCAGTAGAGATTTGGATGATTGGAGTTGGGGTGGGATAGGACACAGGCAGTAGAGCTTTGGATGACTGGAGTTGGGGTGGGACAGGACACAGGCAGTAGAGTTTTGGATGACTGGAGTTGGGGTGGGATAGGACACAGGCAGTAGAGATTTGGATGATTGGAGTTGGGGTGGGATATGACACAGGCAGTAGAGTTTTGGATGACTGGAGTTGGGGTGGGACAGGACCCAGGCAGTAGAGTTTTGGATGACTGGAGTTGGGGTGGGACAGGACACAAGCAGTGGAGTTTTGGATGACTGGAGTTGCGGTGGGACAGGACCCAGGCAGTAGAGCTTTGGATGACTGGAGTTGGGGTGGGACAGGACACAAGCAGTAGAGTTTCGGATGACTGGAGTTAGGGTGGGACAGGACAAAAGCAGTAGAGTTTTGGATGACTGGAGTTGGGGTGGAACAGGACACAGGCAGTAGATTTTTGGATGACTGGAGTTGGGGTGAGACATGACCCAGGCAGTTGAGTTTTGGATGAGCTGGAGTTGGGGCGGGACAGGACACAGGCAGTAGAGTTTTGGTTAAGCTGGAGTTGGGGTGGGACAGGACACAGGCAGTAGAGTTTTGGATGACTGGAGTTGGGGTGGGACAGGACACAGCCAGTAGAGTTTTGGATGACTGGAGTTGGGGTGGGATAGGACACAGGCAGTAGAGTTTTGGATGACTGGAGTTGGGGTGGGATAGGACCCAGGCAGTAGAGTTTTAAATGACTGGAGTTGGGGTGGGACAGGACCCAGGCAGTAGAGTTTTGGATGACTGGAGTTGGGGTGGGACAGGACACAAGCAGTAGAGTTTTGGATGACTGGAGTTGCGGTGGGACAGGACCCAGGCAGTAGAGCTTTGGATGACTGGAGTTGGGGTGGGACAGGACACAAGCAGTAGAGTTTCGGATGACTGGAGTTAGGGTGGGACAGGACAAAAGCAGTAGAGTTTTGGATGACTGGAGTTGGGGTGGAACAGGACACAGGCAGTAGATTTTTGGATGACTGGAGTTGGGGTGAGACATGACCCAGGCAGTAGAGTTTTGGATGAGCTGGAGTTGGGGTGGGACAGGACACAGGCAGTAGAGTTTTGGATGACTGGAGTTGGGGTGGGACAGGACACGCGCAGTAGAGTTTTGGATGACTGGAGTTGGGGTGGGATAGGACACAGGCAGTAATGTTTTGGATAAGCTGGAGTTGGGGTGGGACAGGAGACAGGCAATAGAGTTTTGGATGACTGGAGTTGGGGTGGGACAGGACCCAGGCAGTAGAGTTTTGGATGACTGGAGTTGGGGTGGGACAGGACCCAGGCAGTAGAGTTTTGGATGACTGGAGTTGGGGTGGGACAGGACCCAGTCAGTAGAGTTTTGGATGAGCTGGAGTTGGGGCGGAACAGGACACAGGCAGTAGAGTTTTCGATGACTGGAGTTGGGCCGGGATAGGACCCAGGCATCAGAGTTTTGGATAAGCTGGAGTTGGGGTGGGACAGGACACAGGCAGTAGAGCTTTGGATGACTGGAGTTGGGTTGGGAAAGGACACAGGCAGTAAAGTTTTGGATAAGCTGGAGTTGGGGTGGGACAGGACACAGGCAGTAGAGTTTTGGATGACTGGAGTTGGGGTGGGACAGGACACAGGCAGTAGAGTTTTGGATGACTGGAGTTGGGGCGGGACAGGACCCAGGCAGTAGAGTTTTCGATGAGTGGAGGTGGGGTGGGACAGGACCCATGCAGTAGAATTTTGGATGAGCTGGCGTTGGGGTGGGATAGGACCCAGGCAGTAGAGTTTTCGATAAACTGGAGTTGGGGCGGGACAGGACACAGGCAGTAGAGTTTTGGATGACTGGAGTTAGGGTGGGACAGGACCCAGGCAGTAGAATTTTGGATGACTGGAGTTGCGGTGGGACAGGACACAGGCAGTAGTGTTTTGGATAAGCTGGAGTTGGGGTGGGACAGGATACAGGCAGCAGAGTTTTGGATGACTGGAGCTGGGGCGGGACAGGGCCCAGGCAGTAGAGTTTTGGATGACTGGAGTTGGGGTGGGACAGGACCCAGGCAGTACAGTTTTGGATGAGCTGGAGTTGGGGCAGGACAGGACACAGGCAGTAGAGTTTTGGATGAGCTGGAGTGGGGGCGGTACAGGACACAGGCAGTAGAGTTTTGGATGACTGGAGTTGGGCCGGGATAGGACCCAGGCAGTAGAGTTTCGGATAAGCTGGAGTTGGGGTGGGACAGGACACAGGCAGTAGAGTTTTGGATGACTGGAGTTGGGGTGGGACAGGACACAGGCAGTCGAGTTTTGGATGACTGGAGTTGGGGTGGGATAGGACACAGGCAGTAGATATTTGGATGATTGGAGTTGGGGTGGGATAGGACACAGGCAGTAGAGTTTTGGATGACTGGAGTTGGGGCGGGACAGGACCCAGGCAGTAGAGATTTCGATGAGTGGAGGTGGGGTGGGTCAGGACCCAGGCAGTAGTGTTTTGGATAAGCTGGAGTTGGGGTGGGACAGGACACAGGCAGTAGAGTTTTGGATGACTGGAGTTGGGGCGGGACAGGACCCAGGCAGTAGAGTTTTGGATGACTGGAGTTGGGGTGGTACAGGACCCAGGCAGTACAGTTTTGGATGAGCTGGAGTTGGGGCGGGGTAGGACACAGGCAGTAGAGTTTTGGATGACTGGAGTTGGGGTGGGACAGGACACAGGCAGTAGAGTTTTGGATGACTGGAGTTGGGGTGGGACAGGACACAGGCAGTAGTGTTTTGGATAAGCTGGAGTTGGGGTGGGACAGGACACAGGCAGTAGAGTTTTGGATGACTGGAGTTGGGGCGGGACAGGACCCAGGCAGTAGAGTTTTGGATGACTGGAGTTGGGGTGGGACAGGACCCAGGCAGTACAGTTTTGGATGAGCTGGAGTTGGGGCGGGGTAGGACACAGGCAGTAGAGTTTTGGATGACTGGAGTTGGGGTGGGACAGGACACAGGCAGTAGAGTTTTGGATGACTGGAGTTGGGGTGGGACAGGACACAGGCAGTAGAGTTTTGGATGACTGGAGTTGGGGTGGGACAGGACACAGGCAGTAGAGTTTTGGATGACTGGCGTTGGGGTGGGATAGGACACAGGCAGTAGAGATTTGGATGATTGCAGTTGGGGTGGGATAGGACACAGGCAGTAGAGTTTTGGATGACTGGAGTTGGGGTGGGACAGGACCCAGGCAGTAGAGTTTTGGATGACTGGAGTTGGGGTGGGACAGGACACAAGCAGTAGAGTTTTGGATGACTGGAGTTGCGGTGGGACAGGACCCAGGCAGTAGAGCTTTGGATGACTGGAGTTGGGGTGGGACAGGACACAAGCAGTAGAGTTTCGGATGACTGGAGTTAGGGTGGGACAGGACAAAAGCAGTAGAGTTTTGGATGACTGGAGTTGGGGTGGAACAGGACACAGGCAGTAGAGTTTTGGATGACTGGAGTTGGGGTGAGACATGACCCAGGCAGTAGAGTTTTGGATGAGCTGGAGTTGGGGCGGGACAGGACACAGGCAGTAGAGTTTTGGTTAAGCTGGAGTTGGGGTGGGACAGGACACAGGCAGTAGAGTTTTGGATGACTGGAGTTGGGGTGGGACAGGACACAGCCAGTAGAGTTTTGGATGACTGGAGTTGGGGTGGGATAGGACACAGGCAGTAGAGTTTTGGATGACTGGAGTTGGGGTGGGATAGGACCCAGGCAGTAGAGTTTTAAATGACTGGAGTTGGGGTGGGACAGGACCCAGGCAGTAGAGTTTTGGATGACTGGAGTTGGGGTGGGACAGGACACAAGCAGTAGAGTTTTGGATGACTGGAGTTGCGGTGGGACAGGACCCAGGCAGTAGAGCTTTGGATGACTGGAGTTGGGGTGGGACAGGACACAAGCAGTAGAGTTTCGGATGACTGGAGTTAGGGTGGGACAGGACAAAAGCAGTAGAGTTTCGGATGACTGGAGTTAGGGTGGGACAGGACAAAAGCAGTAGAGTTTTGGATGTCTGGAGTTGGGGTGGAACAGGACACAGGCAGTAGATTTTTGGATGACTGGAGTTGGGGTGAGACATGACCCAGGCAGTAGAGTTTTGGATGAGCTGGAGTTGGGGTGGGACAGGACACAGGCAGTAGAGTTTTGGTTTAGCTGGAGTTGGGGTGGGACAGGACACAGGCAGTAGAGTTTTGGATGACTGGAGTTGGGGTGGGACAGGACACGGGCAGTAGAGTTTTGGATGACTGGAGTTGGGGTGGGATAGGACACAGGCAGTAGAGTTTTGGATGACTGGAGTTGGGGTGGGATAGGACCCAGGCAGTAGAGTTTTAAATGACTGGAGTTGGGCCGGGATAGGACACAGGCAGTAGAGTTTTGGATGACTGGATTTCGGCTGCGACAGGATACAGGCAGTAGAGTTTTGGATGAGCTGGATTTGGCGCGGGACAGGACCCAGGCAGCAGAGTTTTGGATGAGCTGGAGTTGGGGTGGGACAGGACACAGGCAGTAGGGTTTTGGATGACTGGAGTTGGGCCGGGATAGGACCCAGGCAGTAGAGTTTTGGATAAGCTGGAGATGGGGTGGGACAGGACACAGGCAGTAGAGCTTTGCATAAGCTGGAGTTGGGGTGGGACAGGACACAGGCAGTAGGGTTTTGGATGACTGGAGTTGGGGTGGGACAGGACCCAGGCAGTAGAGTTTTGGATGACTGGAGTTGGGGTGGGACAGGACACAGGCAGTAGAGTTTTGGATGACTGGAGTTGGGGTGGGACAGGACACAGGCAGTAGTGTTTTGGATAAGCTGGAGTTGGGGTGGGACAGGACACAGGCAGTAGAGTTTTGGATAAGCTGGAGTTGGGTTGGGATAGGACACAGGCAGTAGAGTTTTGGATGACTGGAGTTGGGGTGGGATAGGACCCAGGCAGTAGAGTTTTGGATAAGCTGCAGTTGGGGCGGGACAGGACACAGGCAGTAGAGTTTTGGATGACTGGAGTTGGGGTGGGATAGGACCCAGGCAGTAGAGTTTTGGATAAGCTGCAGTTGGGGCGGGACAGGACACAGGCAGTAGAGTTTTGGATGACTGGAGTTGGGACAGGACAGGACCCAGGCAGTAGAATTTTGGATGACTGGAGTTGGGGTGGGACAGGAACCAAGCAGTACAGTTTTGGATGAGCTGGAGTTGGGGCGGGGTAGGACACAGGCAGTAGAGTTTTGGATGACTGGAGTTGGGGTGGGACAGGACACAGGCAGTAGAGTTTTGGATGACTGGAGTTGGGGTGGGACAGGACACAGGCAGTAGAGTTTTGGATGACTGGAGTTGGGGTGGGACAGGACACAGGCAGTAGAGTTTTGGATGACTGGAGTTGGGGTGGGATAGGACACAGGCAGTAGAGATTTGGATGATTGGAGTTGGGGTGGGATAGGACACAGGCAGTAGAGTTTTGGATGACTGGAGTTGGGGTGGGACAGGACACAGGCAGTAGAGTTTTGGATGACTGGAGTTGGGGTGGGATAGGACACAGGCAGTAGAGATTTGGATGATTGGAGTTGGGGTGGGATAGGACACAGGCAGTAGAGTTTTGGATGACAGGAGTTGGGGTGGGACAGGACCCAAGCAGTAGAGTTTTGGATGACTGGAGTTGGGGTGGGACAGGACACAAGCAGTAGAGTTTTGGATGACTGGAGTTGCGGTGGGACAGGACCCAGGCAGTAGAGCTTTGGATGACTGGAGTAGGGGTGGGACAGGACACAAGCAGCAGAGTTTTGGATGACTGGAGTTGCGGTGGGACAGGACACAGGCAGTAGTGTTTTGGATAAGCTGGAGTTGGGGTGGGACAGGACACAGGCAGTAGAGTTTTGGATGACTGGAGTTGGGGCGGGACAGGACCCAGGCAGTAGAGTTTTGGATGATTGGAGTTGGGGTGGGACAGGACCCAGGCAGTAAAGTTTTGGATGAGCTGGAGTTGGGGCGGGTTAGGACACAGGCAGTAGAGTTTTGGATGACTGGAGTTGGGGTGGGACAGGACACAAGCAGTAGAGTTTTGGATGACTGGAGTTGCGGTGGGACAGGACCCAGGCAGTAGAGCTTTGGATGACTGGAGTTGGGGTGGGACAGGAAAAAAGCAGTAGAGTTTTGGATGACTGGAGTTGGGGTGGAACAGGACACAGGCAGTAGATTTTTGGATGACTGGAGTTGGGGTGAGACATGACCCAGGCAGTAGAGTTTTGGATGAGCTGGAGTTGGGGTGGGACAGGACCCAGGCAGTAGAGTTTTGGATGACTGGAGTTGGGGTGGGACAGGACACAAGCAGTAGAGTTTTGGATGACTGGAGTTGGGGTGGGACAGGACCCAGGCAGTAGAGCTTTGGATGACTGGAGTTGGGGTGGGACAGGAAAAAAGCAGTAGAGTTTTGGATGACTGGAGTTGGGGTGGAACAGGACACAGGCAGTAGATTTTTGGATGACTGGAGTTGGGGTGAGACATGACCCAGGCAGTAGAGTTTTGGATGAGCTGGAGTTGGGGCGGGACAGGACACAGGCAGTAGAGTTTTGGTTAAGCTGGAGTTGGGGTTGGACAGGACACAGGCAGTAGAGTTTTGGATGACTGGAGTTGGGGTGGGACAGGACACAGGCAGTAGAGTTTTGGATGACTGGAGTTGGGGTGGGATAGGACACAGGCAGTAGAGTTTTGGATGACTGGAGTTGGGGTGGGATAGGACCCAGGCAGTAGAGTTTTAAATGACTGGAGTTGGGGTGGGACAGGACCCAGGCAGTTGAGTTTTGGATGACTGGAGTTGGGGTGGGACAGGACACAAGCAGTAGAGTTTTGGATGACTGGAGTTGCGGTGGGACAGGACCCAGGCAGTAGAGCTTTGGATGACTGGAGTTGGGGTGGGACAGGACACAAGCAGTAGAGTTTCGGATGACTGGAGTTAGGGTGGGACAGGACAAAAGCAGTAGAGTTTTGGATGAGCTGGAGTTGGGGCGGGACAGGACACAGGCAGTAGAGTTTTGGTTAAGCTGGAGTTGGGGTGGGACAGGACACAGGCAGTAGAGTTTTGGATGACTGGAGTTGGGGTGGGACAGGACACAGGCAGTAGAGTTTTGGATGACTGGAGTTGGGGTGGGATAGGACACAGGCAGTAGAGTTTTAAATGACTGGAGTTGGGCCGGGATAGGACAAAGGCAGTAGAGTTTTGGATGACTGGATTTGGGCTGCGACAGGATACAGGCAGTAGAGTTTTGGATGAGATGGATTTGGCGCGGGACAGGACCCAGGCAGTAGAGTTTTGGATGAGCTGGAGTTGGGGTGGGACACGACACATGCAGTAGGGTTTTGGATGACTGGAGTTGGGCCGGGATAGGACCCAGGCAGTAGAGTTTTGGATAAGCTGGAGATGGGGTGGGACAGGACACAGGCAGTAGAGTTTTGCATAAGCTGGAGTTGGGGTGGGACAGGACACAGGCAGTAGAGTTTTGGATGACTGGGGTTGGGGCGGGACAGGACCCAGGCAGTAGAGTTTTGGATGACTGGGGTTGGGGCGGGATAGGACCCAGGCAGTAGAGTTTTGGATGACTGGATTTGGGCTGCGACAGGATAAAGGCAGTAGAGTTTTGGATGAGCTGGATTTGGCGCGGGACAGGACCCAGGCAGTAGAGTTTTGGATGAGCTGGAGTTGGGGTGGGACAGGACACAGGCAGTAGGGTTTTGGATGACTGGAGTTGGGCCGGGATAGGACCCAGGCACTAGAGTTTTGGATAAGCTGGAGATGGGGTGGGATAGGACACAGGCAGTAGAGTTTTGGATAAGCTGGAGTTGGGGTGGGACAGGACACAGGCAGTAGGGTTTTGGATGACTGGAGTTGGGGTGGGACAGGACACAGGCAGTAGAGTTTTGGATGACTGGAGTTGGGGTGGGACAGGACACAGGCAGTCGGGTTTTGGATAAGCTGGAGTTGGGGTGGGACAGGACACAGGCAGTAGAGTTTTGGATAAGCTGGAGTTGGGGCGGAACAGGACCCACGCAGTAGAGTTTTGGATAAGCTGGAGTTGGGGCGGGACAGGACAGAGGCAGTAAAGTTTAGGATGACTGGAGTTGGGGTGGGACAGGACCCAGGCAGTAGAGTTTTGGATGACTGGAGTTGGGCCGGGATAGGACACAGGCAGTAGAGTTTTGGATGACTGGAGTTGGGACGGGATAGCGCCCAGGCAGTAGAGTCTTGGATAAGCTGGAGTTGGGGCGGGAAAGGACCCAGGCAGTAGAATTTTGGATGAGCTGGTGTTGGGGTGGGACAGGACACAGGCAGTAGAGTTTTGGAAAAGCTGGAGTTGGGGTGGGATAGGACACAGGCAGTAGAATTTTGGATGACTGGAGTTGGTGTGGGACTGGACCCAGGCAGTAGAGTTTTGGATGAGCTGGAGTTGGGGCGGGACAGGACCCAGGCAGTAGAGTTTTGGATGAGCTGGAGTTGGGGTGGGACAGGACACAGGCAGTAGAGTTTTGGATAAGCTGGAGTTGGGTTGGGATAGGACACAGGCAGTAGATTTTTGATGACTGGAGTTGGGGTGGGACAGGACCCAGGCAGTAGAGTTTTGGATAAGCTGGAGTTGGGGTGGGACAGGACACAGGCAGTAGTGTTTTGGATAAGCTGGAGTTGGGGTGGGACAGGACACAGGCAGCAGAGTTTTGGATGACTGGAGTTGGGGCGGGACAGGACCCAGCAGCAGAGTTTTGAATGACTGGACTTGGGGTGGGACAGGACCCAGGCAGTAGAGTTTTGGATGGACAGGAGTTGGGGTGGGACAGGACACAAGCAGTAGAGATTTAGATGACTGGAGTTGGGGTGGGACAGGACACAGGCAGTAGAGTTTTGGATGACTGGAGTTGGGGTGGGACAGGACACAGGCAGTAGAGTTTTGGATGACTGGAGTTGGGCCGGGACAGGACCCAGGCAGTAGAGTTTTGGATGACTGGAGTTGGGGTGGGACAGGACACAAGCAGTAGAGTTTTGGATGACTGGAGTTGGGGTGGGACAGGACAAAGACAGTAGAGTTTTGGATAAGCTGGAGTTGGGGTGGGACAGGACACAGGCAGTAGAGTTTTGGATGACTGGAGTTGGGGTGGGACAGGATCCAGGCAGTAGAGTTTTGGATGAGCTGGAGTTGGGGTGGCACAGGACAAAGGCAGTAGAGTTTTGGATGACTGGAGTTGGGGTGGGACAGGAAACAGGCAGTAGAGTTTTGTAAGAGCTGGAGTTGGGGCGGGACAGGACCCAGGCAGTAAAGTTTTGGATGAGCTGGAGTTGTGGCGGGACAGGACCCAGGCAGTAGAGTTTTGGATGACTGGAGTTGGGGTGGGACAGGACACAGGCAGTAGAGTTTTGAATGACTGGAGTTGGGGTGGGATAGGACACAGGCAGTAGAGATTTGGATGACTGGAGTTGGGGTGGGATAGGACACAGGCAGTAGAGTTTTGGATGACTGGAGTTGGGGTGGGACAGGACACAGGCAGTAATGTTTTGGATAAGCTGGAGTTGGGGTGGGACAGGACACAGGCAGTAGAGTTTTGGATAAGCTGGAGTTGAGTTGGGATAGGACCCAGGCAGTAGAGTTTTGGAAAAGCTGGAGTTGGGGTGGGACAGGACAAAGGCAATAGAGTTTTGGATGACTGGAGTTGGGGTGGGACAGGACACAGGCAGTAGAGTTTTGGATGAGTGGAGTTGGGGTGGGATAGGACACAAGCAGTAGAGTTTTGGATGACTGGAGTTCGGGTGGGACAGGACCCAGGCAGTAGAGTTTTGGATGACTGGAGTTGGGGTGGGACAGGACACAAGCAGTAGAGTTTTGGATGACTGGAGTTGGGGTGGGACAGGACCCAGGCAGTAGAGTTTTGGCTGAGCTGGAGTTGGGGCGGGACAGGACCCAGGCAGTAGAGTTTTGGATGAGCTGGAATTCGGGCAGGACAGGACACAGGCAGTAGAGATTTGGATGACTGGAGTTGGGGTGGGACAGGACCCAGGCAGAAGAGTTTTGGATGACTGGCGTTGGGGCGGGACTGGACACAGGGAGTAGGGTTTTGGATAAGCTGGATTTGGGGTGGGACAGGACACAGGCAGTAGAGCTTTGGATAAGCTGGAGTTGGGGCGGAACAGGACCCAGGCAGTAGAGTTTTGGATAAGCTGGAGCTGGGGCGGGACAGGACCCAGGCAGTAGAGTTTTCGATGACTGGAGTTGGGGTGGGACAGGACCCAGGCAGTAGAGTTTTGGATGACTGGAGTTGGGCTGGGATAGGACACAGGCAGTAGAGTTTTGGATGACTGGAGTTGGGGTGGGATAGGACCCAGGCAGTAGAGTTTTAAATTACTGGAGTTGGGCCGGGATAGGACACAGGCAGTAGAGTTTTGGATGACTGGATTTGGGCTGCGACAGGATACAGGCAGTAGAGTTTTGGATGAGCTGGATTTGGCGCGGGACAGGACCCAGGCAGTAGAGTTTTGGATCAGCTGGAGTTGGGGTGGGACAGGACACAGGCAGTAGGGTTTTGGATGACTGGAGTTGGGCCGGGATAGGACCCAGGCAGTAGAGTTTTGGATAAGCTGGAGATGGGGTGGGACAGGGCACAGGCAGCAGAGTTTTGGATAAGCTGGAGTTGGGGTGGGACAGGACCCAGGCAGTAGAGTTTTGGATGACTGGAGTTGGGGTGGGACAGGACACAGGCAGTAGAGTTTTGGATGACTGGAGTTGGGGTGGGACAGGACACAGGCAGTAGGGTTTTGGATAAGCTGGAATTGGGGTGGGACAGGACACAGGCAGTAGAGTTTTGGATAAGCTGGAGTTGGGGCGGAACAGGACCCAGGCAGTAGAGTTTTGGATAAGCTGGAGTTGGGGCGGGACAGGACAGAGGCAGTAAAGTTTTGGATGACTGGAGTTGGGGTGGGACAGGACCCAGGCAGGAGCGTTTTGGATGACTGGAGTTGGGGTGGGACAGGACACAGGCAGTAGAGTTTTGGATGACTGGAGTTGGGGTGGGACAGGACCCAGGCAGTAGAGTTTTGGATGACTGGAGTTGTGGCGGGACAGGACACAGGCAGTAGGGTTTTGGATAAGCTGGAGTTGGGGTGGGACAGGACACAGGCAGTAGAGTTTTAGATAAGCTGGAGTTGGGGCGGAACAGGACCCAGGCAGTAGAGTTTTGGATAAGCTGGAGTTGGGGCGGGACAGGACAGAGGCAGTAGAGTTTTGGATGACTGGAGTTGGGCCGGGATAGGACACAGGCAGTACACTTTTGGATGACTGGAGTTGGGACGGGATAGGGCCCAGGCAGTAGAGTCTTGGATAAGCTGGAGTTGGGGCGGGACAGGACCCAGGCAGTAGAGTTTTGGATGAGCTGGAGTTGGGGTGGGACAGGACACAGGCAGTAGAGTTTTGGATAAGCTGGAGTTGGGGTGGGATAGGACACAGGCAGTAGAATTTTGGATGACTGGAGTTGGGGTGGGACTGGACCCAGGCAGTAGAGTTTTGGATGAGCTGGAGTTGGGGCGGGACAGGACTCAGGCAGTAGAGTTTTGGATGAGCTGGAGTTGGGGTGGGACAGGACACAGGCAGTAGAGTTTTGGATAAGGTGGAGTTGGGTTGGGATAGGACACAGGCAGTAGAGTTTTGGATGACTGGAGTTGGGGTGGGACAGGACCCAGGCAGTAGAGTTTTGGATAAGCTGGAGTTGGGGCGGGACAGGACACAGGCAGTAGAGTTTTGGATGACTGGAGTTGGGGTGGGACAGGACCCAGGCAGTAGAGTTTTGGATGACTGGAGTTGGGGTGGGACAGGACACAGGCAGTCGTGTTTTGGATAAGCTGGAGTTGGGGTGGGACAGGACACAGGCAGTAGAGCTTTGGATGACTGGAGTTGGGCCGGGACAGGACCCAGGCAGTAGAGTTTCGGATGACTGGAGTTGGGGTGGGACAGGACACAAGCAGTAGAGTTTTGGATGACTGGAGTTGGGGTGGGACAGGACAAAGGCAGTAGAGTTTTGAATAAGCTGGAGTTGGGGTGGGACAGGACACAGGCAGCAGAGTTTTGGATGACTGGAGTTGGGGTGGGACAGGACCCAGGCAGTAGAGTTTTGGATGAGCTGGAGTTGGGGTGGCACAGGACAAAGGCAGTAGAGTTTTGGATAAGCTGGAGTTGGGGTGGGACAGGACACAGGCAGTAGAGTTTTGGATGACTGGAGTTGGGGTGGGACAGGACCCAGGCAGTAGAGTTTTCGATGAGCTGGAGTTGGGGTGGGACAGGACACAGGCAGTAGAGTTTTGGAGAAGCTGGAGTTGGGGTGGGACAGGACACAGGCAATAGAGTTTTGGATGACTGGAGTTGGGGTGGGACAGGAAACAGGCAGTAGAGTTTTGCATGAGCTGGAGTTGGGGTGGGACAGGACACAGGCAGTAGAGTTTTGGATGACTGGATTTGGGGTGGGACAGGACACAGGCACTGGAGTTTTGCATGAACTGAAGTTGGGGCGGGACAGGACCCAGGCAGTAGAGGTTTGGATGAGTGGAGTTGGGGTGGGATAGGACACAGGCAGTAGAGATTTGGATGACTGGAGTTGGGGTGGGATAGGACACAGGCAGTAGAGTTTTGGATGACTGGAGTTGGGGTGGTACAGGACCCAGGCAGTAGAGTTTTGGATGACTGGAGTTGGGGTGGGACAGGACACAGGCAGTAATGTTTTGGATAAGCTGGAGTTGGGGTGGGACAGGACACAGGCAGTAGAGTTTTGGAGAAGCTGGAGTTGAGTTGGGATAGGACACAGGCGGTAGAGTTTTGGATGACTGGAGTTGGGGTGGGACAGGACCCAGGTAGTAGAGTTTTGGATAAGCTGGAGTTGGGGTGGGACAGGACCTAGGCAGTAGAGTTTTGGATGACTGGAGTTCGGAAGGGACAGTACCCAGGCAGTAGAGTTTTGGATGACTTGAGTTGGGGTGGGACAGGACCCAGGCAGTAGAGTTTTGGATGACTGGAGTTGGGGTGGGACAGGACCCAGGCAGTAGAATTTTGGATGTCTGGAGTTGGGGTGGGACAGGACACAGGCAGTAGAGTTTTGGATAAGCTGGAGCTGGGGTGGGACAGGACACAGACAGTAGAGTTTTGGATAAGCTGGAGTTGGGGTGGGACAGGACACAGGCAGTAGAGTTTTGGATGACTGGAGTTGGGGCGGGACAGGACCCAGGCAGTAGAGTTTTCGATGAGCTGGAGTTGGGGCGGGATAGGACACAGGCAGTAGAGTTTTGGATGACTGGAGTTGGGGTGGGACAGGACACAGGCAGCAGAGTTTTGGATGACTGGAGTTGGGGTGGGACAGGACACAGGCAGTAGAGTTTTGGATGACTGGAGTTGGGCCGGGATAGGACCCAGGCAGTAGAGTTTTGGATCAGCTGGAGTTGGGGTGGGACAGGACACAGGCAGTAGAGTTTTGGATGACTGGAGTTGGGGTGGGACAGGACACAGGCAGTAGAGTTTTGGATGACTGGAGTTGGGGTGGGATAGGACACAGGCAGTAGAGATTTGGATGATTGGAGTTGGGGTGGGATAGGACACAGGCAGTAGAGTTTTGGATGACTGGAGTTGGGGTGGGACAGGACCCAGGCAGTAGAGTTTTGGATGACTGGAGTTGGGGTGGGACCGGACACAAGCAGTAGAGTTTTGGATGACTGGAGTTGCGGTGGGACAGGACCCAGGCAGTAGAGTTTTGAATGACTGGAGTTGGGGTGGGACAGGACACAAGCAGTAGAGTTTCGGATGACTGGAGTTAGGGTGGGACAGGACAAAAGCAGTAGAGTTTTGGATGACTGGAGTTGGGGTGGAACAGGACACAGGCAGTAGATTTTTGGATGACTGGAGTTGGGGTGAGACATGACCCAGGCAGTAGAGTTTTGTTTGAGCTGGAGTTGGGGCGGGACAGGACACAGGCAGTAGAGTTTTGGTTAGGCTGGAGTTGGGGTGTGACAGGACACAGGCAGTAGAGTTTTGGATGACTGGAGTTGGGGTGGGACAGGACACAGGCAGTAGAGTTTTGGATGAGCTGGATTTGGGGTGGGATAGGACACAGGCAGTACAGTTTTGGATAAGCTGGAGTTGGGGTGGGACAGGGCACAGGCAGTAGAGTTTTGGATGACTGGAGTTGGGGTGGGACAGGACCCAGGCAGTAGAGTTTTGGATGACTGGAGTCGGGGTGGGATACGACACAGGCAGTAGAGTTTTGGATGACTGGATTTGGGGTGGGACAGGACACAGACAGTAGAGTTTTGGATGTGCTGGAGTTGGGGTGGGACAGGACACAGGCAGTAGAGTTTTGGATGACTGGATTTGGGGTGGGACAGGACACAGGCAGCAGAGTTTTGGATGAGCTGGAGTTGGGTTGGGACAGGACCCAGGCAGTAGAGTTTTGGATGAGCTGGAGTTGGGGCGCGAGAGGACCCAGGCAGTAGAGTTTTGGATGAGCTGGAGTTGTGGTGGGACAGGACACAGGCAGTAGAGTTTTGGATAAGCTGGAGTTGGGTTGGGATAGGACACAGGCAGTAGAGTTTTGGATGACTGGCGTTGGGGTGGGACAGGACCCAGGCAGTAGTGTTTTGGATAAGCTGGAGTTGGGGCGGGACAGGACACAGGCAGTAGAGTTTTGGATGACTGGAGTTGGGGTGGGACAGGACCCAGGCAGTAGAATTTTGGAGGACTGGAGTTGGGGTGGGACAGGACACAGGCAGCAGTGTTTTGGATAAGCTGGAGTTGGGGTGGGACAGGACACAGGCAGTAGAGTTTTGGATGACTGGAGTTGGGGTGGGACAGGACCCAGGCAGTAGAGCTTTGGATGAGCTGGAGTGGGGGCGGTACAGGACACAGGCAGTAGAGTTTTGGATGACTGGAGTGGGGGCAGGACAGGACCCAGGCAGTAGAGTTTTGGATGAGCTGGAGTTGGGGTGGGACAGGACACAGGCAGTAGAGTTTTGGACAAGCTGGAGTTGGGGTGCTACAGGACACAGGCAGTAGAGTTTTGGATGACTGGAGTTGGGGTGGGACAGGACCCAGGCAGTAGAGTTTTGGATGACTGGAGTTGGGATGGGATAGGACACAGGCAGTAGAGTTTTGGATGACTGGAGTTGGGGTGGGACAGGACACAGGCAGTAGAGTTTTGGATGAGCTGGAGTTGGGGTGGGACGGGACACAGGCAACAGAGTTTTGGATGAATGGATTTGGGGTGGGACAGGACCCAGGCAGTAGAGATTTGGATGAGCTGGAGTTGGGGCGGGACAGGACACAGGCAGTAAATTTTTGGATGAGCTGGAGTTGGGGCGGGACAGGACCCAGGCAGTCGAGGTTTGGATGAGCTGGAGTTGGGGCGGGACAGGACCCAGGCAGTAGAGTTTTGGATGAGCTGGAGTTGGGGTGGGACAGGACCCAGGCAGTAGAGTTTTGGATGATTGGAGTTGGGGCGGGACAGGACCCAGGCAGTGGAGTTTTGGATGAGCTGGAGTTGGGGCGGGACAGGACCCAGGCAGTCGAGGTTTGGATGAGCTGGAGTGGGGGTGGGACAGGACACAGGCAGTAGAGTTTTGGATGACTGGAGTTGGGGTGGGACAGGACACAGGCAGTAGAGTTTTGGATGAGCTGGATTTGGGGCGGGATAGGACACAGGCAGTACAGTTTTGGATAAGCTGGAGTTGGGGTGGGACAGGACAAAGGCAGTAGAGTTTTGGATGACTGGAGTTGGGGTGGGACAGGACCCAGGCAGTAGAGTTTTGGATGACTGGAGTCGGGGTGGGAAACGATACAGGCAGTAGAGTTTTGGATGGCTGGATTTCGGGTGGGACAGGACACAGGCACTGGAGTTTTGCATGAGCTGAAGTTGGGGCGGGACAGGACCCAGGCAGTAGAGGTTTGGATGAGTGGAGTTGGGGTGGGATAGGACACAGGCAGTAGAGATTTGGATGACTGGAGTTGGGGTGGGATAGGACACAGGCAGTAGAGTTTTGGATGACTGGAGTTGGGGTGGTACAGGACCCAGGCAGTAGAGTTTTGGATGACTGGAGTTGGGGTGGGACAGGACACAGGCAGTAATGTTTTGGATAAGCTGGAGTTGGGGTGGGGCAGGACACAGGCAGTAGAGTTTTGGATGAGCTGGAGTTGGGGCGGGACAGGACCCAGGCAGTCGAGGTTTGGATGAGCTGGAGTTGGGGCGGGACAGGACCCAGGCAGTAGAGTTTTGGATGAGCTGGAGTTGGGGTGGGACAGGACCCAGGCAGTAGAGTTTTGGATGATTGGAGTTGGGGCGGGACAGGACCCAAGCAGTGGAGTTTTGGATGATTGGAGTTGGGGCGGGACCGGACCCAGGCAGTAGAGTTTTGGATGAGCTGGAGTTGGGGTGGGACAGGACACAGGCAGTAGAGTTTTGGATAAGCTGGAGTTGGGGTGGGATAGGACCCAGGCAGTAGAATTTTGGATGACTGGAGTTGGGGTGGGACTGGACCCAGGCAGTAGAGTTTTGGATGAGCTGGAGTTGGGGCGGGACAGGACCCAGGCAGTAGAGTTTTGGATGAGCTGGAGTTGGGGCGGGACAGGACCCAGGCAGTAGAGTTTTGGATGAGCTGGAGTTGGGGTGGGACACGACACAGGCAGTAGAGTTTTGGATAAGCTGGAGTTGGGGTGGGACAGGACACAGGCAGTAGAGTTTTGGATGACTGGAGTTGGGGTGGGATAGGACACAGGCAGTAGAGATTTGGATGATTGGAGTTGGGGTGGGATAGGACACAGGCAGTAGAGTTTTGGATGACTGGAGTTGGGGTGGGACAGGACCCAGGCAGTAGAGTTTTGGATGACTGGAGTTGGGGTGGGACAGGACACAAGCAGTAGAGTTTTGGATGACTGGAGTTGCGGTGGGACAGGACCCAGGCAGTAGAGTTTTGAATGACTGGAGTTGGGGTGGGACAGGACACAAGCAGTAGAGTTTCGGATGACTGGAGTTAGGGTGGGACAGGACAAAAGCAGTAGAGTTTTGGATGACTGGAGTTGGGGTGGAACAGGACACAGGCAGTAGATTTTTGGATGACTGGAGTTGGGGTGAGACATGACCCAGGCAGTAGAGTTTTGGATGACTGGAGTTGGGGTGGGACAGGACCCAGGCAGTAGAGTTTTGGATGACTGGAGTCGGGGTGGGATACGACACAGGCAGTAGAGTTTTGGATGACTGGATTTGGGGTGGGACAGGACACAGACAGTAGAGTTTTGGATGTGCTGGAGTTGGGGTGGGACAGGACACAGGCAGTAGAGTTTTGGATGACTGGATTTGGGGTGGGACAGGACACAGGCAGCAGAGTTTTGGATGAGCTGGAGTTGGGTTGGGACAGGACCCAGGCAGTAGAGTTTTGGATGAGCTGGAGTTGGGGCGCGAGAGGACCCAGGCAGTAGAGTTTTGGATGAGCTGGAGTTGTGGTGGGACAGGACACAGGCAGTAGAGTTTTGGATAAGCTGGAGTTGGGTTGGGATAGGACACAGGCAGTAGAGTTTTGGATGACTGGCGTTGGGGTGGGACAGGACCCAGGCAGTAGTGTTTTGGATAAGCTGGAGTTGGGGCGGGACAGGACAGAGGCAGTAGAGTTTTGGATGACTGGAGTTGGGGTGGGACAGGACCCAGGCAGTAGAATTTTGGATGACTGGAGTTGGGGTGGGACAGGACACAGGCAGCAGTGTTTTGGATAAGCTGGGGTTGGGGTGGGACAGGACACAGGCAGTAGAGTTTTGGATGACTGGAGTTGGGGTGGGACAGGACCCAGGCAGTAGAGCTTTGGATGAGCTGGAGTGGGGGCGGTACAGGACACAGGCAGTAGAGTTTTGGATGACTGGAGTGGGGGCAGGACAGGACCCAGGCAGTAGAGTTTTGGAGGAGCTGGAGTTGGGGTGGGACAGGACACAGGCAGTAGAGTTTTGGACAAGCTGGAGTTGGGGTGCTACAGGACACAGGCAGTAGAGTTTTGGATGACTGGAGTTGGGGTGGGACAGGACCCAGGCAGTAGAGTTTTGGATGACTGGAGTTGGGATGGGATAGGACACAGGCAGTAGAGTTTTGGATGACTGGAGTTGGGGTGGGACAGGACACAGGCAGTAGAGTTTTGGATGAGCTGGAGTTGGGGTGGGACGGGACACAGGCAACAGAGTTTTGGATGAATGGATTTGGGGTGGGACAGGACCCAGGCAGTAGAGATTTGGATGAGCTGGAGTTGGGGCGGGACAGGACACAGGCAGTAAATTTTTGGATGAGCTGGAGTTGGGGCGGGACAGGACCCAGGCAGTCGAGGTTTGGATGAGCTGGAGTTGGGGCGGGACAGGACCCAGGCAGTAGAGTTTTGGATGAGCTGGAGTTGGGGTGGGACAGGACCCAGGCAGTAGAGTTTTGGATGATTGGAGTTGGGGCGGGACAGGACCCAGGCAGTGGAGTTTTGGATGAGCTGGAGTTGGGGCGGGACAGGACCCAGGCAGTCGAGGTTTGGATGAGCTGGAGTGGGGGTGGGACAGGACACAGGCAGTAGAGTTTTGGATGACTGGAGTTGGGGTGGGACAGGACACAGGCAGTAGAGTTTTGGATGAGCTGGATTTGGGGCGGGATAGGACACAGGCAGTACAGTTTTGGATAAGCTGGAGTTGGGGTGGGACAGGACAAAGGCAGTAGAGTTTTGGATGACTGGAGTTGGGGTGGGACAGGACCCAGGCAGTAGAGTTTTGGATGACTGGAGTCGGGGTGGGAAACGATACAGGCAGTAGAGTTTTGGATGGCTGGATTTCGGGTGGGACAGGACACAGGCACTGGAGTTTTGCATGAGCTGAAGTTGGGGCGGGACAGGACCCAGGCAGTAGAGGTTTGGATGAGTGGAGTTGGGGTGGGATAGGACACAGGCAGTAGAGATTTGGATGACTGGAGTTGGGGTGGGATAGGACACAGGCAGCAGAGTTTTGGATGACTGGAGTTGGGGTGGTACAGGACCCAGGCAGTAGAGTTTTGGATGACTGGAGTTGGGGTGGGACAGGACACAGGCAGTAATGTTTTGGATAAGCTGGAGTTGGGGTGGGGCAGGACACAGGCAGTAGAGTTTTGGATGAGCTGGAGTTGGGGCGGGACAGGACACAGGCAGTCGAGGTTTGGATGAGCTGGAGTTGGGGCGGGACAGGACCCAGGCAGTAGAGTTTTGGATGAGCTGGAGTTGGGGTGGGACAGGACCCAGGCAGTAGAGTTTTGGATGATTGGAGTTGGGGCGGGACAGGACCCAAGCAGTGGAGTTTTGGATGATTGGAGTTGGGGCGGGACCGGACCCAGGCAGTAGAGTTTTGGATGAGCTGCAGTTGGGGTGGGACAGGACACAGGCAGTAGAGTTTTGGATAAGCTGGAGTTGGGGTGGGATAGGACCCAGGCAGTAGAATTTTGGATGACTGGAGTTGGGGTGGGACTGGACCCAGGCAGTCGAGTTTTGGATGAGCTGGAGTTGGGGCGGGACAGGACCCAGGCAGTAGAGTTTTGGATGAGCTGGAGTTGGGGCGGGACAGGACCCAGGCAGTAGAGTTTTGGATGAGCTGGAGTTGGGGTGGGACACGACACAGGCAGTAGAGTTTTGGATAAGCTGGAGTTGGGGTGGGACAGGACACAGGCAGTAGAGTTTTGGATGACTGGAGTTGGGGTGGGATAGGACACAGGCAGTAGAGATTTGGATGATTGGAGTTGGGGTGGGATAGGACACAGGCAGTAGAGTTTTGGATGACTGGAGTTGGGGTGGGACAGGACCCAGGCAGTAGAGTTTTGGATGACTGGAGTTGGGGTGGGACAGGACACAAGCAGTAGAGTTTTGGATGACTGGAGTTGCGGTGGGACAGGACCCAGGCAGTAGAGTTTTGAATGACTGGAGTTGGGGTGGGACAGGACACAAGCAGTAGAGTTTCGGATGACTGGAGTTAGGGTGGGACAGGACAAAAGCAGTAGAGTTTTGGATGACTGGAGTTGGGGTGGAACAGGACACAGGCAGTAGATTTTTGGATGACTGGAGTTGGGGTGAGACATGACCCAGGCAGTAGAGTTTTGGATGAGCTGGAGTTGGGGCGGGACAGGACACAGGCAGTAGAGTTTGGTTAAGCTGGAGTTGGGGTGGGACAGGACACAGGCAGTAGAGTTTTGGATGACTGGAGTGGGGTGGCACAGGACACAGGCAGTAGAGTTTTGGATGAGCTGGATTTGGGGCGGGATAGGACACAGGCAGTACAGTTTTGGATAAGCTGGAGTTGGGGTGGGACAGGACACAGGCAGTAGAGTTTTGGATGACTGGAGTTGGGGTGGGACAGGACCCAGGCAGTAGAGTTTTGGATGACTGGAGTCGGGGTGGGAAACGACACAGGCAGTAGAGTTTTGGATGGCTGGATTTGGGGTGGGACAGGACACAGGCACTGGAGTTTTGCATGAGCTGAAGTTGGGGCGGGACAGGACCCAGGCAGTAGAGGTTTGGATGAGTGGAGTTGGGGTGGGATAGGACACAGGCAGTAGAGATTTGGATGACTGGAGTTGGGGTGGGATAGGACCCAGGCAGTAGAGTTTTGGATGACTGGAGTTGCGGTGGGACAGGACCCAGGCAGTAGAGTTTTGAATGACTGGAGTTGGGGTGGGACAGGACACAAGCAGTAGAGTTTCGGATGACTGGAGTTAGGGTGGGACAGGACAAAAGCAGTAGAGTTTTGGATGACTGGAGTTGGGGTGGAACAGGACACAGGCAGTAGATTTTTGGATGACTGGAGTTGGGGTGAGACATGACCCAGGCAGTAGAGTTTTGGATGACTGGAGTTGGGGTGGGACAGGACCCAGGCAGTAGAGTTTTGGATGACTGGAGTCGGGGTGGGATACGACACAGGCAGTAGAGTTTTGGATGACTGGATTTGGGGTGGGACAGGACACAGACAGTAGAGTTTTGGATGTGCTGGAGTTGGGGTGGGACAGGACACAGGCAGTAGAGTTTTGGATGACTGGATTTGGGGTGGGACAGGACACAGGCAGCAGAGTTTTGGATGAGCTGGAGTTGGGTTGGGACAGGACCCAGGCAGTAGAGTTTTGGATGAGCTGGAGTTGGGGCGCGAGAGGACCCAGGCAGTAGAGTTTTGGATGAGCTGGAGTTGTGGTGGGACAGGACACAGGCAGTAGAGTTTTGGATAAGCTGGAGTTGGGTTGGGATAGGACACAGGCAGTAGAGTTTTGGATGACTGGCGTTGGGGTGGGACAGGACCCAGGCAGTAGTGTTTTGGATAAGCTGGAGTTGGGGCGGGACAGGACACAGGCAGTAGAGTTTTGGATGACTGGAGTTGGGGTGGGACAGGACCCAGGCAGTAGAATTTTGGATGACTGGAGTTGGGGTGGGACAGGACACAGGCAGCAGTGTTTTGGATAAGCTGGGGTTGGGGTGGGACAGGACACAGGCAGTAGAGTTTTGGATGACTGGAGTTGGGGTGGGACAGGACCCAGGCAGTAGAGCTTTGGATGAGCTGGAGTGGGGGCGGTACAGGACACAGGCAGTAGAGTTTTGGATGACTGGAGTGGGGGCAGGACAGGACCCAGGCAGTAGAGTTTTGGAGGAGCTGGAGTTGGGGTGGGACAGGACACAGGCAGTAGAGTTTTGGACAAGCTGGAGTTGGGGTGCTACAGGACACAGGCAGTAGAGTTTTGGATGACTGGAGTTGGGGTGGGACAGGACCCAGGCAGTAGAGTTTTGGATGACTGGAGTTGGGATGGGATAGGACACAGGCAGTAGAGTTTTGGATGACTGGAGTTGGGGTGGGACAGGACACAGGCAGTAGAGTTTTGGATGAGCTGGAGTTGGGGTGGGACGGGACACAGGCAACAGAGTTTTGGATGAATGGATTTGGGGTGGGACAGGACCCAGGCAGTAGAGATTTGGATGAGCTGGAGTTGGGGCGGGACAGGACACAGGCAGTAAATTTTTGGATGAGCTGGAGTTGGGGCGGGACAGGACCCAGGCAGTCGAGGTTTGGATGAGCTGGAGTTGGGGCGGGACAGGACCCAGGCAGTAGAGTTTTGGATGAGCTGGAGTTGGGGTGGGACAGGACCCAGGCAGTAGAGTTTTGGATGATTGGAGTTGGGGCGGGACAGGACCCAGGCAGTGGAGTTTTGGATGAGCTGGAGTTGGGGCGGGACAGGACCCAGGCAGTCGAGGTTTGGATGAGCTGGAGTGGGGGTGGGACAGGACACAGGCAGTAGAGTTTTGGATGACTGGAGTTGGGGTGGGACAGGACACAGGCAGTAGAGTTTTGGATGAGCTGGATTTGGGGCGGGATAGGACACAGGCAGTACAGTTTTGGATAAGCTGGAGTTGGGGTGGGACAGGACAAAGGCAGTAGAGTTTTGGATGACTGGAGTTGGGGTGGGACAGGACCCAGGCAGTAGAGTTTTGGATGACTGGAGTCGGGGTGGGAAACGATACAGGCAGTAGAGTTTTGGATGGCTGGATTTCGGGTGGGACAGGACACAGGCACTGGAGTTTTGCATGAGCTGAAGTTGGGGCGGGACAGGACCCAGGCAGTAGAGGTTTGGATGAGTGGAGTTGGGGTGGGATAGGACACAGGCAGTAGAGATTTGGATGACTGGAGTTGGGGTGGGATAGGACACAGGCAGCAGAGTTTTGGATGACTGGAGTTGGGGTGGTACAGGACCCAGGCAGTAGAGTTTTGGATGACTGGAGTTGGGGTGGGACAGGACACAGGCAGTAATGTTTTGGATAAGCTGGAGTTGGGGTGGGGCAGGACACAGGCAGTAGAGTTTTGGATGAGCTGGAGTTGGGGCGGGACAGGACACAGGCAGTCGAGGTTTGGATGAGCTGGAGTTGGGGCGGGACAGGACCCAGGCAGTAGAGTTTTGGATGAGCTGGAGTTGGGGTGGGACAGGACCCAGGCAGTAGAGTTTTGGATGATTGGAGTTGGGGCGGGACAGGACCCAAGCAGTGGAGTTTTGGATGATTGGAGTTGGGGCGGGACCGGACCCAGGCAGTAGAGTTTTGGATGAGCTGGAGTTGGGGTGGGACAGGACACAGGCAGTAGAGTTTTGGATAAGCTGGAGTTGGGGTGGGATAGGACCCAGGCAGTAGAATTTTGGATGACTGGAGTTGGGGTGGGACTGGACCCAGGCAGTAGAGTTTTGGATGAGCTGGAGTTGGGGCGGGACAGGACCCAGGCAGTAGAGTTTTGGATGAGCTGGAGTTGGGGCGGGACAGGACCCAGGCAGTAGAGTTTTGGATGAGCTGGAGTTGGGGTGGGACACGACACAGGCAGTAGAGTTTTGGATAAGCTGGAGTTGGGGTGGGACAGGACACAGGCAGTAGAGTTTTGGATGACTGGAGTTGGGGTGGGATAGGACACAGGCAGTAGAGATTTGGATGATTGGAGTTGGGGTGGGATAGGACACAGGCAGTAGAGTTTTGGATGACTGGAGTTGGGGTGGGACAGGACCCAGGCAGTAGAGTTTTGGATGACTGGAGTTGGGGTGGGACAGGACACAAGCAGTAGAGTTTTGGATGACTGGAGTTGCGGTGGGACAGGACCCAGGCAGTAGAGTTTTGAATGACTGGAGTTGGGGTGGGACAGGACACAAGCAGTAGAGTTTCGGATGACTGGAGTTAGGGTGGGACAGGACAAAAGCAGTAGAGTTTTGGATGACTGGAGTTGGGGTGGAACAGGACACAGGCAGTAGATTTTTGGATGACTGGAGTTGGGGTGAGACATGACCCAGGCAGTAGAGTTTTGGATGAGCTGGAGTTGGGGCGGGACAGGACACAGGCAGTAGAGATTGGTTAAGCTGGAGTTGGGGTGGGACAGGACACAGGCAGTAGAGTTTTGGATGACTGGAGTGGGGTGGCACAGGACACAGGCATTAGAGTTTTGGATGAGCTGGATTTGGGGCGGGATAGGACACAGGCAGTACAGTTTTGGATAAGCTGGAGTTGGGGTGGGACAGGACACAGGCAGTAGAGTTTTGGATGACTGGAGTTGGGGTGGGACAGGACCCAGGCAGTAGAGTTTTGGATGACTGGAGTCGGGGTGGGAAACGACACAGGCAGTAGAGTTTTGGATGGCTGGATTTGGGGTGGGACAGGACACAGGCACTGGAGTTTTGCATGAGCTGAAGTTGGGGCGGGACAGGACCCAGGCAGTAGAGGTTTGGATGAGTGGAGTTGGGGTGGGATAGGACACAGGCAGTAGAGATTTGGATGACTGGAGTTGGGGTGGGATAGGACACAGGCAGTAGAGTTTTGGATGACTGGAGTTGGGGTGGTACAGGACCCAGGCAGTAGAGTTTTGGATGACTGGAGTTGGGGTGGGACAGGACACAGGCAGTAATGTTTTGGATAAGCTGGAGTTGGGGTGGGGCAGGACACAGGCAGTAGAGTTTTGGATGAGCTGGAGTTGGGGCGGGACAGGACCCAGGCAGTCGAGGTTTGGATGAGCTGGAGTTGGGGCGGGACAGGACCCAGGCAGTAGAGTTTTGGACGACTGGAGTTGGGGTGGGACAGGACACAAGCAGTAGAGTTTTGGATGACTGGAGTTGGGGTGGGACAGGACAAAGGCAGCAGAGTTTTGGATAAGCTGGAGTTGGGGTGGGACAGGACACAGGCAGTAGAGTTTTGGACAAGCTGGAGTTGGGGTGGGACAGGACACAGGCAGTAGAGTTTTGGATGACTGGAGTTGGGGTGGGACAGGACCCAGGCAGTAGAGTTTTGGATGACTGGAGTTGGGATGGGATAGGACACAGGCAGTAGAGTTTTGGATGACTGGAGTTGGGGTGGGACAGGACACAGGCAGTAGAGTTTTGGATGAGCTGGAGTTGGGGTGGGACGGGACACAGGCAACAGAGTTTTGGATGAATGGATTTGGGGTGGGACAGGACCCAGGCAGTAGAGATTTGGATGAGCTGGAGTTGGGGCGGGACAGGACACAGGCAGTAAATTTTTGGATGAGCTGGAGTTGGGGCGGGACAGGACCCAGGCAGTCGAGGTTTGAATGAGCTGGAGTTGGGGCGGGACAGGACCCAGGCAGTAGAGTTTTGAATGAGCTGGAGTTGGGGTGGGACAGGGCCCAGGCAGTAGAGTTTTGGATGATTGGAGTTGGGGCGGGACAGGACCCAGGCAGTAGAGTTTTGGATGATTGGTGTTGGGGCGGGACAGGACCCAGGCAGTAGAGTTTTGGATGAGCTGGAGTTGGGGTGGGACAGGACACAGGCAGTAGGGTTTTGGATAAGCTGGAGTTGGGGTGGGATAGGACACAGGCAGTAGAATTTTGGATGACTGGAGTTGGGGTGGGACTGGACCCAGGCAATAGAGTTTTGGATGAGCTGGAGTTGGGGCGGGACAGGACCCAGGCAGTAGAGTTTTGGATGAGCTGGAGTTGGGGTGGGACAGGACACAGGCAGTAGAGTTTTGGATAAGCTGGAGTTGGGTTGGGATAGGACACAGGCAGTAGAGTTTTGGATGACAGGAGTTGGGGTGGTACAGGACCCAGGCAGTAGAGTTTTGGATAAGCTGGAGTTGGTCCGGGACAGGACCCAGGCAGTAGAGTTTTGGATGACTGGAGTTGGGGTGGGACAGGACACAAGCAGTAGAGTTTTGGATGACTGGAGTTGGGGTGGGACAGGACAAAGGCAGTAGAGTTTTGGATAAGCTGGAGTTGGGGTGGGACAGGACACAGGCAGTAGAGTTTTGGATGACTGGAGTTGGGGTGGGACAGGACCCAGGCAGTAGAGTTTTGGATGAGCTGGAGTTGGGGTGGCACAGGACAAAGGCAGTAGAGTTTTGGATAAGCTGGAGTTGGGGTGGGACAGGACACAGGCAGTAGAGTTTTGGATGACTGGAGTTGGGGTGGGACAGGACCCAGGCAGTAGAGTTTTCAATGAGCTGGAGTTGGGGTGGGACAGGACACAGGCAGTAGAGTTTTGGAGAAGCTGGAGTTGGGGTGGGACAGGACACAGGCAGTAGAGTTTTGGATGACTGGAGTTGGGGTGGGACAGGAAACAGGCAGTAGAGTTTTGCATGAGCTGGAGTTGGGGTGGGACAGGACACAGGCAGTAGAGTTTTGGATGACTGGATTTGGGGTGGGACAGGACACAGGCACTGGAGTTTTGCATGAGCTGAAGTTGGGGCGGGACAGGACCCAGGCAGTAGAGGTTTGGATGAGTGGAGTTGGGGTGGGATAGGACACAGGCAGTAGAGATTTGGATGACTGGAGTTGGGGTGGGATAGGACACAGGCAGTAGAGTTTTGGATGACTGGAGTTGGGGTGGTACAGGACCCAGGCAGTAGAGTTTTGGATGACTGGAGTTGGGGTGGGACAGGACACAGGCAGTAATGTTTTGGATAAGCTGGAGTTGGGGTGGGGCAGTACACAGGCAGTAGAGTTTTGGATAAGCTGGAGTTGAGTTGGGATAGGACACAGGCAGTAGAGTTTTGGATGACTGGAGTTGGGGTGGGACAGGACCCAGGTAGTAGAGTTTTGGATAAGCTGGAGTTGGGGTGGGACAGGACCTAGGCAGTAGAGTTTTGGATGACTGGATTTGGGAAGGGACAGGACCCAGGCAGTAGAGTTTTGGATGTCTGGAGTTGGGGTGGGACAGGACCCAGGCAGCAGAATTTTGGATGTCTGGAGTTGGGGTGGGACAGGACACAGGCAGTAGAGTTTTGGATAAGCTGGAGCTGGGGTGGGACAGGACACAGACAGTAGAGTTTTGGATAAGCTGGAGTTGGGGTGGGACAGGACACAGGCAGTGGAGTTTTGGATGACTGGAGTTGGGGCGGGACAGGACACAGGCAGTAGAGTTTTCGATGACAGGAGTTGGGGTGGGACAGGACCCAGGGAGTACAGTTTTGGATGAGCTGGAGTTGGGGCGGGATAGGACACAGGCAGTAGAGTTTTGGATGACTGGAGTTGGGGTGGGACAGGACACAGGCAGCAGAGTTTTGGATGACTGGAGTCGGGGTGGGAAACGACACAGGCAGTAGAGTTTTGGATGGCTGGATTTGGGGTGGGACAGGACACAGGCACTGGAGTTTTGCATGAGCTGAAGTTGGGGCGGGACAGGACCCAGGCAGTAGAGGTTTGGATGAGTGGAGTTGGGGTGGGATAGGACACAGGCAGTAGAGATTTGGATGACTGGAGTTGGGGTGGGATAGGACACAGGCAGTAGAGCTTTGGATGACTGGAGTTGGGGTGGTACAGGACCCAGGCAGTAGAGTTTTGGATGACTGGAGTTGGGGTGGGACAGGACACAGGCAGTAATGTTTTGGATAAGCTGGAGTTGGGGTGGGGCAGGACACAGGCAGTAGAGTTTTGGATGAGCTGGAGTTGGGGCGGGACAGGACCCAGGCAGTCGAGGTTTGGATGAGCTGGAGTTGGGGCGGGACAGGACCCAGGCAGTAGAGTTTTGGATGAGCTGGAGTTGGGGTGGGACAGGACCCAGGCAGTAGAGTTTTGGATGATTGGAGTTGGGGCGGGACAGGACACAGGCAGTGGAGTTTTGGATGATTGGCGTTGGGGCGGGACAGGACCCAGGCAGTAGAGTTTTGGATGAGCTGGAGTTGGGGTGGGACAGGACACAGGCAGTAGAGTTTTGGATAAGCTGGAGTTGGGGTGGGATAGGACACAGGCAGTAGAATTTTGGATGACTGGAGTTGGGGTGGGACTGGACCGAGGCAGTAGAGTTTTGGATGAGCTGGAGTTGGGGCGGGACAGGACCCAGGCAGTAGAGTTTTGGATGAGCTGGAGTTGGGGTGGGACACGACACAGGCAGTAGAGTTTTGGATAAGCTGGAGTTGGGTTGGGATAGGACACAGGCAGTAGAGCTTTGGATGACTGGAGTTGGGGTGGGACAGGACCCAGGCAGTAGAGTTTTGGATAAGCTGGAGTTGGGCCGGGACAGGACCCAGGCAGTAGAGTTTTGGATGACTGGAGTTGGGGTGAAACAGGACACAAGCAGTAGAGTTTTGGATGACTGGAGTTGGGGTGGGACAGGACAAAGGCAACAGAGTTTTGGATGAATGGATTTGGGGTGGGACAGGACCCAGGCAGTAGAGATTTGGATGAGCTGGAGTTGGGGCGGGACAGTACACAGGCAGTAAATTTTTGGATGAGCTGGAGTTGGGGCGGGACAGGACCCAGGCAGTCAAGGTTTGGATGAGCTGGAGTTGGGGCGGGACAGGACCCAGGCAGTAGAGTTTTGGATGAGCTGGAGTTGGGGTGGGACAGGACCCAGGCAGTTGGGTTTTGGGAGATTGGAGTTGGGGCGGGGCAGGACCCAGGCAGTAGAGTTTTGGATGACTGGAGTTGGGGTGGGACAGGACCCAGGCAGTAGAGTTTTGGATGAGCTGGAGTTGGGGTGGCACAGGACAAAGGCAGTAGAGTTTTGGATAAGCTGGAGTTGGGGTGGGACAGGACACAGGCAGTAGAGTTTTGGATGACTGGATTTGGGGTGGGACAGGACCCAGGCAGTAGAGTTTTGGATGACTGGAGTTGGGGTGGGACAGGACACAGGCAGTAGAGTTTTCAATGAGCTGGAGTTGGGGTGGGACAGGACACAGGCAGTAGAGTTTTGGAGAAGCTGGAGTTGGGGTGGGACAGGACACAGGCAGTAGAGTTTTGGATGACTGGAGTTGGGGTGGGACAGGAAACAGGCAGTAGAGTTTTGCATGAGCTGGAGTTGGGGTGGGACAGGACACAGGCAGTAGAGTTTTGGATGACTGGATTTGGGGTGGGACAGGACACAGGCACGGGAGTTTTGCATGAGCTGAAGTTGGGGCGGGACAGGACCCAGGCAGTAAAGTTTTGGATGAGCTGGAGTTGGGGTGGGACAGGACCCAGGCAGTAGAGGTTTGGATGAGCTGGAGTTGTGGCGGGACAGGACCCAGGCAGTAGAGTTTTGGATGACTGGAGTTGGGGTGGGACAGGACACAGGCAGTAGAGTTTTGGATGACTGGAGTTGGGGCGGGACAGGACCCAGGCAGTAGAGTTTTCGATGAGTGGAGTTGGGGTGGGACAGGACCCAGGCAGTAGAGTTTTGGATGACTGGAGTTGGGGTGGGATAGGACACAAGCAGTAGAGATTTGGATGACTGGAGTTGGGGTGGGATAGGACACAGGCAGTAGAGTTTTGGATAAGCTGGAGTTGGGGTGGGACAGGACCTAGGCAGTAGAGTTTTGGATGACTGGAGTTGGGGTGGGACAGGACACAGGTAGTAATGTTTTGGATAAGCTGGAGTTGGGGTGGGACAGGACACAGGCAGTAGAGTTTTGGATAGCTGGAGTTGAGTTGGGATAGGACACAGGCAGTAGAGTTTTGGATGACTGGAGTTGGGGTGGGACAGGACAAAGGCAACAGAGTTTTGGATGAATGGATTTGGGGTGGGACAGCACCCAGGCAGTAGAGATTTGGATGAGCTGGAGTTGGGGCGGGACAGGACACAGGCAGTAAATTTTTGGATGAGCTGGAGTTGGGGCGGGACAGGACCCAGGCAGTCAAGGTTTGGATGAGCTGGAGTTGGGGCGGGACAGGACCCAGGCAGTAGAGTTTTGGATGAGCTGGAGTTGGGGTGGGACAGGACCCAGGCAGTTGGGTTTTGGGAGATTGGAGTTGGGGCGGGACAGGACCCAGGCAGTAGAGTTTTGGATGACTGGAGTTGGGGTGGGACAGGACCCAGGCAGTAGAGTTTTGGATGAGCTGGAGTTGGGGTGGCACAGGACAAAGGCAGTAGAGTTTTGGATAAGCTGGAGTTGGGGTGGGACAGGACACAGGCAGTAGAGTTTTGGATGACTGGATTTGGGGTGGGACAGGACCCAGGCAGTAGAGTTTTGGATGACTGGAGTTGGGGTGGGACAGGACACAGGCAGTAGAGTTTTCAATGAGCTGGAGTTGGGGTGGGACAGGACACAGGCAGTAGAGTTTTGGAGAAGCTGGAGTTGGGGTGGGACAGGACACAGGCAGTAGAGTTTTGGATGACTGGAGTTGGGGTGGGACAGGAAACAGGCAGTAGAGTTTTGCATGAGCTGGAGTTGGGGTGGGACAGGACACAGGCAGTAGAGTTTTGGATGACTGGATTTGGGGTGGGACAGGACACAGGCACGGGAGTTTTGCATGAGCTGAAGTTGGGGCGGGACAGGACCCAGGCAGTAAAGTTTTGGATGAGCTGGAGTTGGGGTGGGACAGGACCCAGGCAGTAGAGGTTTGGATGAGCTGGAGTTGTGGCGGGACAGGACCCAGGCAGTAGAGTTTTGGATGACTGGAGTTGGGGTGGGACAGGACACAGGCAGTAGAGTTTTGGATGACTGGAGTTGGGGCGGGACAGGACCCAGGCAGTAGAGTTTTCGATGAGTGGAGTTGGGGTGGGACAGGACCCAGGCAGTAGAGTTTTGGATGACTGGAGTTGGGGTGGGATAGGACACAGGCAGTAGAGATTTGGATGACTGGAGTTGGGGTGGGATAGGACACAGGCAGTAGAGTTTTGGATAAGCTGGAGTTGGGGTGGGACAGGACCTAGGCAGTAGAGTTTTGGATGACTGGAGTTGGGGTGGGACAGGACACAGGCAGTAATGTTTTGGATAAGCTGGAGTTGGGGTGGGACAGGACACAGGCAGTAGAGTTTTGGATAGCTGGAGTTGAGTTGGGATAGGACACAGGCAGTAGAGTTTTGGATGACTGGAGTTGGGGTGGGACAGGACCCAGGCAATAGAGTTTTGGATGACTGGAGTTGGGGCGGGACAGGACACAGGCAGTAGGGTTTTGGATAAGCTGGCGTTGGGGTGGGACAGGACACAGGCAGTAGAGTTTTGGATAAGTCATAGTCATCATAGAGTTTTACAGCACAGAAAGAGGCCCTTCGGCCCATCGTGTCTGCGCCGCCCATCCATCCCTGTCCAGTCTAATCCCATTTTCCAGCATTTGTTCCATAGCCTTGTATGCAATGGCATTTCAAGTGCTCATCCAAATGCTTCTTGAATGTTGTGAGGGTTCCTGCCTCTACCACCCTTTCAGGCATTGAGTTCCACATTCCAACCACCCTCTGGGTGAAAAAGTTCCTCCTCAAATCCCCTCTAAATCTCCTGCCCCTTACCCTGAATCTATGCCCCCTTGTTATTGACCCCCCTACTAAGGGGAAAAGTTCCTCTTTATCTACTCTATCTATGCCCCTCATCATTTTGTACACCTCAATCAGGTCCCCCCTCAGCCTTCTTTGCTCCAAGGAAAACAACCCCAGCCTGTCCAGCCTCTCTTCATAGCTGAGGCGCTCCATCCCAGGTAACATCCTGGTGAAACTTCTCTGCACCCTCTCCAAAGCAATCACATCCTTCCTATAGTGAGGCGGTCAGAACTGCACACAGTACTCCAGCTGTGGCCTCACCAGCGTTTTGTACAGCTCCATCATAACCTCCCTGCTCTTATATTCTATGCCTCGGCTAATGAAGGCAAGTATCCCATATGCCTTTTTAACCACCTTATCTACCTGTTCCGCTGCCTTCAGGGATCTATGTACATGTACACCAAGGTCCCTCTGACCCTCTGTACTTCCTAGGGTCCTACCACTCATTGTGTATTCCCTTGTCTTATTTGTCCGTCCAAAATGCATCACCTCGCACTTTTCAGGGTTAAATTCCATTTGCCACTTTTCCGCCCATCTGACCAACCCGTTTATATCGTCCTGTAGCCTAAGGCTTTCCTCCTCACAATTTACCACCCCACCAATTTTCGTGTCATCTGCGAACTTACTGATCATACCTTTTACATTCTCATCCAAATCATTTATGTAGATCACAAACAACAAGGGACCCAGCACCAATCCCTGAGGTACCCCACTGGACACAGGCTTCCAGTCACAAAAGCAACCTTCGACCATCACCCTCTGCCTCCTGCCACTCAGCCAGTTTAGGATCCAACGCGCCAAGGCACCCTGGATCCCATGGGCTCTTACCTTCTTGACCAGTCTCCTATGCGGGACTTTGTCAAAAGCTTTACTGAAGTCCATGTAAACCACATCCACAGCATTTCCCTCATCCACCCCCCTAGTCACCCCCTCGAAAAATTCAATCAGATTTGTCAGACATGATTTACCCTTGACAAAGCCATGCTGACTATCCCCGATTAATCCTTGCCTCTCCAAGTGGAGACTAATTTTGTCCCTCAGAATTTTTTCCAATAATTTCCCTACCACAGATGTTAGGCTCACTGGCCTGTAATTCCCTGGTTTATCCCTGCTACCCTTGTTGAATAATGGTACTACGTTAGCTGTTCTCCAGTCCTCTGGTACATCCCCTGTGGCCAGAGAGGTTCTGAAAATTTGTGTCAGAGCCCCTGCAATCTCCTCCTTTGCCTCCCACAGCAGCCTGGGATACATCTCGTCCGGGCCTGGGGATTTATCCACTTTTTGGCCTGCTAAAACCGCTAGCACCTCCTCCCTCTCGATGCTAATATGTTCAAGTATGTCACAGCCCCCTTGCCCGATTTCTATGTCTGCATCGTCTTTCTCCATAGTGAACACAGATGCAAAAAATTCATTTAAAACCCCGCCTACATCATCTGGCTCTACACACAGATTGCCACTTTGGTCCCTAATGGGCCCTACCCTTTCCCTGGTTATCCTCTTGCCCTTAATATACTTATAAAACATCTTAGGATTTTCCTTTATTTTGCTCGCCAGTGTTATTTCATGGCCCCTCCTCGCCCTCCTAATTTCTTTTTTAAGTATGCCCCTGCATTTTTTATACTCCTCTAGGGCTTCTTCCGTCTTTAGTCTTTTGTAACTGCCAAAAGCCCCCCTTTTATTTCTAATGCATTTTTGTATATCCCTTGTCATCCAAGGTTCCCTTTGCTTGCTGGTCCCACCCTTGACCTTTACAGGAACATGTTGGCGTTGTACTCTCTCTATTTCCCTTCTGAAAGTCTCCCACTGTTTTGATGTGGATTTTCCTAGAAGTAGCTGCTCCCAGTCCAATTTGGCCAGATCCTGCCTTATCATATTAAAATCGGCCTTCCCCCAATTTAGAACCCTTATTTCCGGGCCGTCTTTGTCTTTTTCCATGACCACCTTAAATCTCACCGAATTGTGGTCGCTGTCGCCAAAATGCTCTCCTACTGACACTTCCACCACTTGCCCGGCTACATTCCCCAGAATTAGGTCCAGTACCGCCCCCTCTCTTGTAGGACTTTCTACATGTTGGCTCAAAAAGCTCTCCTGGATGCACTTTAAGAATTCTGCACCCTCTAAGCCTTTCACACTCTGACTATCCCAATTTATATTGGGGAAGTTGAAATCCCCCACTATTATTACCCTATTATTTTCGCACTTTTCTGAGATTTGCCTACATATCTGTTCCTCTATCTCCCCCTGATTGTTTGGGGGCCTATAGTACACTCCCAGCAAAGTGCTTGCCCCCTTTTTGTTTTTAAGTTCTACCCATATGGCCTCATTAGAGGAACCCGCTAATATATCATCCCTCCTTACAGCAGTAATTGACTCCTTAATTACTATTGCAACACCCCCTCCCCTTTTACACCCCCCTCTGTCTCGCCTGAAGATTCTATACCCCGGAATATTGAGCTGCCAGTCCTGACCCTCCCTCAACCATGTCTCCGTGATAGCAACAATATCGTACTCCCATGTGTTCAACAACAACTTCAGTTGGAGCTGGAGTTGGGGTGGAACAGGACCCAGGCAGTAGAGTTTTGGATAAGCTGGAGTTGGGGTGGGACAGGACACAGGCAGTAGAGTTTTGGATGACTGGAGTTGGGGTGGGACAGGACCCAGGCAGTAGAGTTTTGGATGAGCTGGAGTTGGGGTGGCACAGGACAAAGGCAGTAGAGTTTTGGATAAGCTGGAGTTGGGGTGGGACAGGACACAGGCAGTAGAGTTTTCGATGAGCTGGAGTTGGGGTGGGACAGGACACAGGCAGTAGAGTTTTGGAGAAGCTGGAGTTGGGGTGGGACAGGACACAGGCAGTAGAGTTTTGGATGACTGGAGTTGGGGTGGGACAGGAAACAGGCAGTAGAGTTTTGCATGAGCTGGAGTTGGGGTGGGACAGGACACAGGCAGTAGAGTTTTGGATGACTGGATTTGGGGTGGGACAGGACACAGGCACTGGAGTTTTGCATGAGCTGAAGTTGGGGCGGGACAGGACCCAGGCAGTAAAGTTTTGGATGAGCTGGAGTTGGGGTGGGACAGGACCCAGGCAGTAGAGGTTTGGATGAGCTGGAGTTGTGGCGGGACAGGACCCAGGCAGTAGAGTTTTGGATGACTGGAGTTGGGGTGGGACAGGACACAGGCAGTAGAGTTTTGGATGACTGCAGTTGGGGCGGGACAGGACCCAGGCAGTAGAGTTTTCGATGAGTGGAGTTGGGGTGGGACAGGACCCAGGCAGTAGAGTTTTGGATGACTGGAGTTGGGGTGGGATAGGACACAGGCAGTAGAGATTTGGATGACTGGAGTTGGGGTGGGATAGGACACAGGCAGTAGAGTTTTGGATGACAGGAGTTGGGGTGGTACAGGACCCAGGCAGTAGAGTTTTGGATGACTGGAGTTGGGGTGGGACAGGACACAGGCAGTAATGTTTTGGATAAGCTGGAGTTGGGGTGGGACAGGACACAGGCAGTAGAGTTTTGGATAAGCTGGAGTTGAGTTGGGATAGGACACAGGCAGTAGAGTTTTGGATGACTGGAGTTGGGGTGGGACAGGACCCAGGTAGTAGAGTTTTGGATAAGCTGGAGTTGGGGTGGGACAGGACCTAGGCAGTAGAGTTTTGGATGACTGGAGTTGGGGTGGGACAGGACACAGGCAGTAATGTTTTGGATAAGCTGGAGTTGGGGTGGGACAGGACACAGGCAATAGAGTTTTGGATGACTGGAGTTGGGAAGGGACAGGACCCAGGCAGTAGAGTTTTGGATGACTTGAGTTGGGGTGGGACAGGACCCAGGAAGTAGAGTTTTGGATGACTGGAGTTGGGGTGGGACAGGACCCAGGCAGTAGAATTTTGGATGTCTGGAGTTGGGGTGGGACAGGACACAGGCAGTAGAGTTTTGGATGACTGGAGTTGGGGTGGGACAGGACCCAGGCAGTTGAGTTTTGGATGACTGGAGTTGGGCCGGGATAGGGCACAGGCAGTAGACTTTTGGATGACTGGAGTTGGGGCGGGACAGGACACAGGCAGTAGAGTTTTGGATGAGCTGGAGTTGGGCCGGGATAGGATACAGGCAGTAGAGTTTTGGATGACTGGAGTTGGGGTGGGACAGGACCCAGGCAGTAGAGTTTTGGATGACTGGAGTTGGGGTGGGACAGGACACAGGCAGTAGTGTTTTGGATAAGCTGGAGTTGGGGTGGGACAGGACACAGGCAGTAGAGTTTTGGATGACTGGAGTTGGGGCAGGACAGGACCCAGGCAGTCGGGTTTTGGATGACTGGAGTTGGGGTGGGACAGGACCCAGGCAGTAGAGTTTTGGATGACTGGAGTTGGGGTGGGACAGGACACAGGCAGTAGAGTTTTGGATAAGCTGGAGTTGGGGTGGGACAGGACCCAGGCAGTAGAGATTTGGATGACTGGAGTTGGGGTGGGACAGGACACAGGCAGTAGAGTTTTGGATGACTGGAGTTGGGGTGGGACAGGACCCAGGCAGTAGAGTTTTGGATGATTGGAGTTGGGGCGGGACAGGACACAGGCAGTAATGTTTTGGATAAGCTGGAGTTGGGGTGGGACAGGACACAGGCAGTAGAGTTTTGGATAAGCTGGAGTTGAGTTGGGATAGGACACAGGCAGTAGAGTTTTGGATGACTGGAGTTGGGGTGGGACAGGACACAGGCAGTAATGTTTTGGATAAGCTGGAGTTGGGGTGGGACAGGACACAGGCAGTAGAGTTTTGGATAAGCTGGAGTTGAGTTGGGATAGGACACAGGCAGTAGAGTTTTGGATGACTGGAGTTGGGGTGGGACAGGACCCAGCTAGTAGAGTTTTGGATAAGCTGGAGTTGGGGTGGGACAGGACCTAGGCAGTAGAGTTTTGGATGACTGGAGTTGGGGTGGGACAGGACACAGGCAGTAGAATTTTGGATGACTGGAGTTGGGGTGGGACAGGACCCAGGCAGTAATGTTTTGGATAAGCTGGAGTTGGGGTGGGATAGGACACAGGCAGTAGAGTTTTGGATGACTTGAGTTGGGGTGGGACAGGACCCAGGCAGTAGAGTTTTGGATGACTGGAGTTGGGGTGGGACAGGACCCAGGCAGTAGAATTTTGGATGTCTGGAGTAGGGGTGGGACAGGACACAGGCAGTAGAGTTTTGGATGACTGCAGTTGGGGTGGGACAGGACCCAGTCAGTAGAGTTTTGGATGAGCTGGAGTTGGGGCGGGGCAGGACACAGGCAGTAGAGTTTTCGATGACTGGAGTTGGGCCGGGATAGGACCCAGGCAGTAGAGCTTTGGATGACTGGAGTTGGGGTGGGATAGGACACAGGCAGTAGAGTTTTGGATAAGCTGGAGTTGGGGTGGGACAGGACACAGGCAGTAGAGTTTTGGATAAGCTGGAGTTGGGGTGGGACAGGACACAGGCAGTAGAGTTTTGGATGACTGGAGTTGGGGCGGGACAGGACCCAGGCAGTCGAGTATTCGATGACTGGAGTTGGGGTGGGACAGGACCCAGGCAGTACAGTTTTGGATGAGCTGGAGTTGGGGCGGTACAGGACACAGGCAGTAGAGTTTTGGATGACTGGAGTTGGGTCGGGATAGGACCCAGGTACCAGAGTTTTGGATAAGCTGGAGTTGGGGTGGGACAGGACACAGGCAGTAGAGTTTTGGATGACTGGAGTTGGGGTGGGACAGGACACAGGCAGTAGAGTTTTGGATGACTGGAGTTGGGGTGGGATAGGACACAGGCAGTAGAGATTTGGATGATTGGAGTTGGGGTGGGATAGGACACAGGCAGTAGAGTTTTGGATGACTGGAGTTGGGGTGGGACAGGACCCAGGCAGTAGAGTTTTGGATGACTGGAGTTGGGGTGGGACAGGACACAAGCAGTAGAGTTTTGGATGACTGGAGTTGCGGTGGGACAGGACCCAGGCAGTAGAGTTTTGAATGACTGGAGTTGGGGTGGGACAGGACACAAGCAGTAGAGTTTTGAATGACTGGAGTTGGGGTGGGACAGGACAAAAGCAGTAGAGTTTTGGATGACTGGAGTTGGGGTGGAACAGGACACAGGCAGTAGATTTTTGGATGACTGGAGTTGGGGTGAGACATGACCCAGGCAGTAGAGTTTTGGATGAGCTGGAGTTGGGGCGGGACAGGACACAGGCAGTAGAGTTTTGGTTAAGCTGGAGTTGGGGTGGGACAGGACACAGGCAGTAGAGTTTTGGATGACTGGAGTTGGGGTGGGACAGGACACAGGCAGTAGAGTTTTGGATGAGCTGGATTTGGGGCGGGATAGGACACAGGCAGTACAGTTTTGGATAAGCTGGAGTTGGGGTGGGACAGGACACAGGCAGTAGAGTTTTGGATGGCTGGAGTTGGGGTGGGACAGGACCCAGGCAGTAGAGTTTTGGATGACTGGAGTCGGGGTGGGATACGACACAGGCAGTAGAGTTTTGGATGACTGGAGTTGGGGTGGGACAGGACACAGACAGTCGAGTATTGGATGTGCTGGAGTTGGGGTGGGACAGGACACAGGCAGTAGAGTTTTGGATGACTGGATTTGGGGTGGGACAGGACACAGGCAGCAGAGTTTTGGATAAGCTGGAGTTGGGTTGGGACAGGACCCAGGCAGTAGAGTTTTGGATGAGCTGGAGTTGGGTTGGGACAGGACCCAGGCAGTAGAGTTTTGGATGAGCTGGAGTTGGGGCGGGACAGGACCCAGGCAGTAGAGTTTTGGATGAGCTGGAGTTGTGGTGGGACAGGACACAGGCAGTAGAGTTTTGGATGAGCTGGAGTTGGGGTGGGACAGGACAAAGGCAATAGAGTTTTGGATGACTGGAGTTGGGGTGGGACAGGACACAGGCAGTAGAGTTTTGGATGAGTGGAGTTGGGGTGGGATAGGACACAGGCAGTAGAGTTTTGGATGACTGGAGTTGGGGTGGGACAGGACACAGGCAGTAGAGTTTTGGATGACTGGAGTTCGGGTGGGACAGGACCCAGGCAGTAGAGTTTTGGATGAGCTGGAGTTGGGGCGGGACAGGACCCAGGCAGTAGAGTTTTGGATGAGCTGGAGTTCGGGCAGGACAGGACACAGGCAGTAGAGATTTGGATGACTGGAGTTGGGGTGGGACAGGACCCAGGCAGAAGAGTTTTGGATGACTGGCGTTGGGGCGGGACTGGATACAGGGAGTAGGGTTTTGGATAAGCTGGATTTGGGGTGGGACAGGACACAGGCAGTAGAGTTTTGGATAAGCTGGAGTTGGGGCGGAACAGGACCCAGGCAGTAGAGTTTTGGATAAGCTGGAGCTGGGGCGGGACAGGACCCAGGCAGTAGAGTTTTGGATGAGCTGGAGTTGGGGTGGGACGGGACACAGGCAACAGTGTTTTGGATGAATGGATTTGGGGTGGGACAGGACCCAGGCAGTAGAGATTTGGATGAGCTGGAGTTGGGGCGGGACAGGACACAGGCAGTAAAGTTTTGGATGAGCTGGAGTTGGGGCGGGACAGGACACAGGCAGTAGAGATTTGGATGATTGGAGTTGGGGCGGGACAGGACCCAGGCAGTAGAGTTTTGGATGAGCTGGAGTTGGGGTGGGACAGGACCCAGGCAGTAGAGTTTTGGATGAGCTGGAGTTGGGGTGGGACAGGACCCAGGCAGTAGAGTTTTGGATGATTGGAGTTGGGGCGGGACAGGACCCAGGCAGTAGAGTTTTGGATGATTGGAGTTGGGGCGGGACAGGACACAGGCAGTAGAGTTTTGGATGACTGGAGTTGGGGTGAGACAGGACCCAGGCAGTGGAGTTTTGGATGATTGGAGTTGGGGCGGGACAGGACACAGGCAGTAGGGTTTTGGATAAGCTGGAGTTGGGGTGGGACAAGACACAGGCAGTAGAGATTTGGATGACTGGAGTTGGGGTGGGACAGGACACAGGCAGTAGAGTTTTAGATGAGCTGGAGTTGGGGTGGGACAGGACACAGGCAGTAGAGTTTTGGATGACTGGAGTTGGGGTGGGACAGGACCCAGCTAGTAGAGTTTTGGATAAGCTGGAGTTGGGGTGGGACAGGACCTAGGCAGTAGAGTTTTGGATGACTGGAGTTGGGGTGGGACAGGACACAGGCAGTAGAATTTTGGATGACTGGAGTTGGGGTGGGACAGGACCCAGGCAGTAATGTTTTGGATAAGCTGGAGTTGGGGTGGGATAGGACACAGGCAGTAGAGTTTTGGATGACTTGAGTTGGGGTGGGACAGGACCCAGGCAGTAGAGTTTCGGATGACTGGAGTTGGGGTGGGACAGGACCCAGGCAGTAGAATTTTGGATGTCTGGAGTAGGGGTGGGACAGGACACAGGCAGTAGAGTTTTGGATGACTGCAGTTGGGGTGGGACAGGACCCAGTCAGTAGAGTTTTGGATGAGCTGGAGTTGGGGCGGGGCAGGACACAGGCAGTAGAGTTTTCGATGACTGGAGTTGGGCCGGGATAGGACCCAGGCAGTAGAGCTTTGGATGACTGGAGTTGGGGTGGGATAGGACACAGGCAGTAGAGTTTTGGATAAGCTGGAGTTGGGGTGGGACAGGACACAGGCAGTAGAGTTTTGGATAAGCTGGAGTTGGGGTGGGACAGGACACAGGCAGTAGAGTTTTGGATGACTGGAGTTGGGGCGGGACAGGACCCAGGCAGTCGAGTATTCGATGACTGGAGTTGGGGTGGGACAGGACCCAGGCAGTACAGTTTTGGATGAGCTGGAGTTGGGGCGGTACAGGACACAGGCAGTAGAGTTTTGGATGACTGGAGTTGGGTCGGGATAGGACCCAGGTACCAGAGTTTTGGATAAGCTGGAGTTGGGGTGGGACAGGACACAGGCAGTAGAGTTTTGGATGACTGGAGTTGGGGTGGGACAGGACACAGGCAGTAGAGTTTTGGATGACTGGAGTTGGGGTGGGATAGGACACAGGCAGTAGAGATTTGGATGATTGGAGTTGGGGTGGGATAGGACACAGGCAGTAGAGTTTTGGATGACTGGAGTTGGGGTGGGACAGGACCCAGGCAGTAGAGTTTTGGATGACTGGAGTTGGGGTGGGACAGGACACAAGCAGTAGAGTTTTGGATGACTGGAGTTGCGGTGGGACAGGACCCAGGCAGTAGAGTTTTGAATGACTGGAGTTGGGGTGGGACAGGACACAAGCAGTAGAGTTTTGAATGACTGGAGTTGGGGTGGGACAGGACAAAAGCAGTAGAGTTTTGGATGACTGGAGTTGGGGTGGAACAGGACACAGGCAGTAGATTTTTGGATGACTGGAGTTGGGGTGAGACATGACCCAGGCAGTAGAGTTTTGGATGAGCTGGAGTTGGGGCGGGACAGGACACAGGCAGTAGAGTTTTGGTTAAGCTGGAGTTGGGGTGGGACAGGACACAGGCAGTAGAGTTTTGGATGACTGGAGTTGGGGTGGGACAGGACACAGGCAGTAGAGTTTTGGATGAGCTGGATTTGGGGCGGGATAGGACACAGGCAGTACAGTTTTGGATAAGCTGGAGTTGGGGTGGGACAGGACACAGGCAGTAGAGTTTTGGATGGCTGGAGTTGGGGTGGGACAGGACCCAGGCAGTAGAGTTTTGGATGACTGGAGTCGGGGTGGGATACGACACAGGCAGTAGAGTTTTGGATGACTGGAGTTGGGGTGGGACAGGACACAGACAGTCGAGTATTGGATGTGCTGGAGTTGGGGTGGGACAGGACACAGGCAGTAGAGTTTTGGATGACTGGATTTGGGGTGGGACAGGACACAGGCAGCAGAGTTTTGGATAAGCTGGAGTTGGGTTGGGACAGGACCCAGGCAGTAGAGTTTTGGATGAGCTGGAGTTGGGTTGGGACAGGACCCAGGCAGTAGAGTTTTGGATGAGCTGGAGTTGGGGCGGGACAGGACCCAGGCAGTAGAGTTTTGGATGAGCTGGAGTTGTGGTGGGACAGGACACAGGCAGTAGAGTTTTGGATGAGCTGGAGTTGGGGTGGGACAGGACAAAGGCAATAGAGTTTTGGATGACTGGAGTTGGGGTGGGACAGGACACAGGCAGTAGAGTTTTGGATGAGTGGAGTTGGGGTGGGATAGGACACAGGCAGTAGAGTTTTGGATGACTGGAGTTGGGGTGGGACAGGACACAGGCAGTAGAGTTTTGGATGACTGGAGTTCGGGTGGGACAGGACCCAGGCAGTAGAGTTTTGGATGAGCTGGAGTTGGGGCGGGACAGGACCCAGGCAGTAGAGTTTTGGATGAGCTGGAGTTCGGGCAGGACAGGACACAGGCAGTAGAGATTTGGATGACTGGAGTTGGGGTGGGACAGGACCCAGGCAGAAGAGTTTTGGATGACTGGCGTTGGGGCGGGACTGGATACAGGGAGTAGGGTTTTGGATAAGCTGGATTTGGGGTGGGACAGGACACAGGCAGTAGAGTTTTGGATAAGCTGGAGTTGGGGCGGAACAGGACCCAGGCAGTAGAGTTTTGGATAAGCTGGAGCTGGGGCGGGACAGGACCCAGGCAGTAGAGTTTTGGATGAGCTGGAGTTGGGGTGGGACGGGACACAGGCAACAGTGTTTTGGATGAATGGATTTGGGGTGGGACAGGACCCAGGCAGTAGAGATTTGGATGAGCTGGAGTTGGGGCGGGACAGGACACAGGCAGTAAAGTTTTGGATGAGCTGGAGTTGGGGCGGGACAGGACACAGGCAGTAGAGATTTGGATGATTGGAGTTGGGGCGGGACAGGACCCAGGCAGTAGAGTTTTGGATGAGCTGGAGTTGGGGTGGGACAGGACCCAGGCAGTAGAGTTTTGGATGAGCTGGAGTTGGGGTGGGACAGGACCCAGGCAGTAGAGTTTTGGATGATTGGAGTTGGGGCGGGACAGGACCCAGGCAGTAGAGTTTTGGATGATTGGAGTTGGGGCGGGACAGGACACAGGCAGTAGAGTTTTGGATGACTGGAGTTGGGGTGAGACAGGACCCAGGCAGTGGAGTTTTGGATGATTGGAGTTGGGGCGGGACAGGACACAGGCAGTAGGGTTTTGGATAAGCTGGAGTTGGGGTGGGACAAGACACAGGCAGTAGAGATTTGGATGACTGGAGTTGGGGTGGGACAGGACACAGGCAGTAGAGTTTTAGATGAGCTGGAGTTGGGGTGGGACAGGACACAGGCAGTAGAGTTTTGGATAAGCTGCAGTTGGGGTGGGACAGGACACAGGCAGTAGGGTTTTGGATGACTGGAGTTGGGGTGGGACAGGACCCAGGCAGTAGAGTTTTGGATGACTGGAGTTGGGGTGGGACAGGACACAGGCAGTAGAGTTTTGGATAAGCTGGAGTTGGGGTGGGACAGGACTCAGGCAGTAGAGTTTTGGATGACTGGAGTTGGGGTGGGACAGGACACAGGCAGTAGAGTTTTGGATGACTGGAGTTGGGGCGGGACAGGACACAGGCAGTAGGGTTTTGGATAAGCTGGAGTTGGGGTGGGACAGGACACAGGCAGTAGAGTTTTGGATAAGTCATAGTCATCATAGAGTTTTACAGCACAGAAAGAGGCCCTTCGGCCCATCGTGTCTGCGCCGCCCATCCATCCCTGTCCAGTCTAATCCCATTTTCCAGCATTTGTTCCATAGCCTTGTATGCAATGGCATTTCAAGTGCTCATCCAAATGCTTCTTGAATGTTGTGAGGGTTCCTGCCTCTACCACCCTTTCAGGCATTGAGTTCCACATTCCAACCACCCTCTGGGTGAAAAAGTTCCTCCTCAAATCCCCTCTAAATCTCCTGCCCCTTACCCTGAATCTATGCCCCCTTGTTATTGACCCCCCTACTAAGGGGAAAAGTTCCTCTTTATCTACTCTATCTATGCCCCTCATCATTTTGTACACCTCAATCAGGTCCCCCCTCAGCCTTCTTTGCTCCAAGGAAAACAACCCCAGCCTGTCCAGCCTCTCTTCATAGCTGAGGCGCTCCATCCCAGGTAACATCCTGGTGAAACTTCTCTGCACCCTCTCCAAAGCAATCACATCCTTCCTATAGTGAGGCGGTCAGAACTGCACACAGTACTCCAGCTGTGGCCTCACCAGCGTTTTGTACAGCTCCATCATAACCTCCCTGCTCTTATATTCTATGCCTCGGCTAATGAAGGCAAGTATCCCATATGCCTTTTTAACCACCTTATCTACCTGTTCCGCTGCCTTCAGGGATCTATGTACATGTACACCAAGGTCCCTCTGACCCTCTGTACTTCCTAGGGTCCTACCACTCATTGTGTATTCCCTTGTCTTATTTGTCCGTCCAAAATGCATCACCTCGCACTTTTCAGGGTTAAATTCCATTTGCCACTTTTCCGCCCATCTGACCAACCCGTTTATATCGTCCTGTAGCCTAAGGCTTTCCTCCTCACAATTTACCACCCCACCAATTTTCGTGTCATCTGCGAACTTACTGATCATACCTTTTACATTCTCATCCAAATCATTTATGTAGATCACAAACAACAAGGGACCCAGCACCAATCCCTGAGGTACCCCACTGGACACAGGCTTCCAGTCACAAAAGCAACCTTCGACCATCACCCTCTGCCTCCTGCCACTCAGCCAGTTTAGGATCCAACGTGCCAAGGCACCCTGGATCCCATGGGCTCTTACCTTCTTGACCAGTCTCCTATGCGGGACTTTGTCAAAAGCTTTACTGAAGTCCATGTAAACCACATCCACAGCATTTCCCTCATCCACCCCCCTAGTCACCCCCTCGAAAAATTCAATCAGATTTGTCAGACATGATTTACCCTTGACAAAGCCATGCTGACTATCTCCAAGTGGAGACTAATTTTGTCCCTCAGAATTTTTTCCAATAATTTCCCTACCACAGATGTTAGGCTCACTGGCCTGTAATTCCCTGGTTTATCCCTGCTACCCTTCTTGAATAATGGTACTACGTTAGCTGTTCTCCAGTCCTCTGGTACATCCCCTGTGGCCAGAGAGGTTCTGAAAATTTGTGTCAGAGCCCCTGCAATCTCCTCCTTTGCCTCCCACAGCAGCCTGGGATACATCTCGTCCGGGCCTGGGGATTTATCCACTTTTTGGCCTGCTAAAACCGCTAGCACCTCCTCCCTCTCGATGCTAATATGTTCAAGTATGTCACAGCCCCCTTGCCCGATTTCTATGTCTGCATCGTCTTTCTCCATAGTGAACACAGATGCAAAAAATTCATTTAAAACCCCGCCTACATCATCTGGCTCTACACACAGATTGCCACTTTGGTCCCTAATGGGCCCTACCCTTTCCCTGGTTATCCTCTTGCCCTTAATATACTTATAAAACATCTTAGGATTTTCCTTTATTTTGCTCGCCAGTGTTATTTCATGGCCCCTCCTCGCCCTCCTAATTTCTTTTTTAAGTATGCCCCTGCATTTTTTATACTCCTCTAGGGCTTCTTCCGTCTTTAGTCTTTTGTAACTGCCAAAAGCCCCCCTTTAATTTCTAATGCATTTTTGTATATCCCTTGTCATCCAAGGTTCCCTTTGCTTGCTGGTCCCACCCTTGACCTTTACAGGAACATGTTGGCGTTGTACTCTCTCTATTTCCCTTCTGAAAGTCTCCCACTGTTTTGATGTGGATTTTCCTAGAAGTAGCTGCTCCCAGTCCAATTTGGCCAGATCCTGCCTTATCATATTAAAATCGGCCTTCCCCCAATTTAGAACCCTTATTTCCGGGCCGTCTTTGTCTTTTTCCATGACCACCTTAAATCTCACCGAATTGTGGTCGCTGTCGCCAAAATGCTCTCCTACTGACACTTCCACCACTTGCCCGGCTACATTCCCCAGAATTAGGTCCAGTACCGCCCCCTCTCTTGTAGGACTTTCTACATGTTGGCTCAAGAAGCTATCCTGGATGCACTTTAAGAATTCTGCACCCTCTAAGCCTTTCACACTCTGACTATCCCAATTTATATTGGGGAAGTTGAAATCCCCCACTATTATTACCCTATTATTTTCGCACTTTTCTGAGATTTGCCGACATATCTGTTCCTCTATCTCCCCCTGACTGTTTGGGGGCCTAGAGTACACTCCCAGCAAAGTGCTTGCCCCCTTTTTGTTTTTAAGTTCTACCCATATGGCCTCATTAGAGGAACCCGCTAATATATCATCCCTCCTTACAGCAGTAATTGACTCCTTAATTACTATTGCAACACCCCCTCCCCTTTTACACCCCCCTCTGTCTCGCCTGAAGATTCTATACCCCGGAATATTGAGCTGCCAGTCCTGACCCTCCCTCAACCATGTCTCCGTGATAGCAACAATATCGTACTCCCATGTGTTCAACAACAACTTCAGTTGGAGCTGGAGTTGGGGTGGAACAGGACCCAGGCAGTAGAGTTTTGGATAAGCTGGAGTTGGGGTGGGACAGGAGAGAGGCAGTAAAGTTTTGGATGACTGGATTTGGGGTGGGACAGGACCCAGGCAGTAGAGTTTTGGATGACTGGAGTTGGGCCGGGATAGGACACAGGCAGTAGAGTTTTGGATGACTGGAGTTGTGGTGGGATAGGACCCAGGCAGTAGAGTTTTGGATGGCTGGAGTTGGGCCGGGATAGGACACAGGCAGTAGAGTTTTGGATGACTGGAGTTGGGGTGCGATAGGACACAGGCAGTAGAGTTTTGGATGACTGGAGTTGGGACGGGATAGGGCCCAGGCAGTAGAGTTTTGGATAAGCTGGAGTTGGCGCGGGACAGGACCCAGGCAGTAGAGTTTTGGATGAGCTGGAGTTGGGGTGGGACAGGACCCAGGCAGTAGAGTTTTGGATAAGCTGGAGTTGGGGCGGGACAGGACACAGGCAGTAGAGTTTTGGATGACTGGAGTTGGGGTGGGACAGGACCCAGGCAGTAGAGTTTTGGATGACTGGAGTTGGGGTGGGACAGGACACAGGCAGTAGTGTTTTGGATAAGCTGGAGTTGGGGTGGGACAGGACACAGGCAGTAGAGTTTTGGATAAGCTGGAGTTGGGGCGGAACAGGACCCAGGCAGTAGAGTTTTGGATAAGCTGGAGTTGGGGCGGAACAGGACAGAGGCAGTAAAGTTTTGGATGACTGGAGTTGGGCCGGGATAGGACACAGGCAGTAGAGTTTTGGATGACTGGAGTTGGACCACGATAGGACACAGGCAGTAGAGTTTTGGATGACTGGAGTTGGGGTGCGATAGGACACAGGCAGTAGAGTTTTGGATGACTGGAGTTGGGACGGGATAGGGCCCAGGCAGTAGAGTTTTGGATAAGCTGGAGTTGGCGCGGGACAGGACCCAGGCAGTAGAGTTTTGGATGACTGGAGTTGGGGTGGGATAGGACACAGGCAGTAGAGTTTTAGATGACGGGAGTTGGGGTGGGATAGGACACAGGCAGTAGAATTTTGGATGACTGGAGTTGGGGTGGGACTGGACCCAGGCAGTAGAGTTTTGGATGAGCTGGAGTTGGGGCGGGACAGGACCCAGGCAGTAGAGTTTTGGATGAGCTGGAGTTGGGGTGGGACAGCACCCAGGCAGTAGAGTTTTGGATAAGCTGGAGTTGGGGCGGGACAGGACACAGGCAGTAGAGTTTTGGATGACTGGAGTTGGGGTGGGACAGGACACAGGCAGTAGTGTTTTGGATAAGCTGGAGTTGGGGTGGGACAGGACACAGGCATTAGAGTTTTGGATGACTGGAGTTGGGGCGGGACAGGACCCAGGCAGTAGAGTTTTGGATGAGCTGGAGTTGGGGCAGGATAGGACACAGGCAGTAGAGTTTTGGAAGACTGGAGTTGGGGTGGGACAGGACCCAGGCAGTAGAGTTTTGGATGAGCTGGAGTTGGGGTGGGACAGGACACAGGCAGTAGAGTTTTGGATGACTGGAGTTGGGCCGGGATAGGACCCAGGCAGTAGAGTTTTGGATAAGCTGGAGTTGGGGTGGGACAGGACAAAGGCAATAGAGTTTTGGATGACTGGAGTTGGGGTGGGACAGGACACAGGCAGTAGAGTTTTGGATGAGCTGGAGTTGGGGCGGGACAGGACCCACGCAGTAGAGTTTTGGATGAGCTGGAATTCGGGCAGGACAGGACACAGGCAGTAGAGATTTGGATGACTGGAGTTGGGGTGGGACAGGACCCAGGCAGAAGAGTTTTGGATGACTGGCATTGGGGCGGGACTGGACACAGGGAGTAGGGTTTTGGATAAGCCGGATTTGGGGTGGGACAGGACACAGGCAGTAGAGTTTTGGATGACTGGATTTGGGCTGGAACAGGACCCAGGCAGTAGAGTTTTGGATGAGCTGGATTTGGCGCGGGACAGGACCCAGGCAGTAGAGTTTTGGATGAGCTGGAGTTGGGGTGGGACAGGACACAGGCAGTAGGGTTTTGGATGACTGGAGTTGGGCCGGGATAGGACCCAGGCAGTAGAGTTTTGGATAAGCTGGAGATGGGGTGGGACAGGACAAAGGCAGTAGAGTTTTGGATAAGCTGGAGTTGGGGTGGGACAGGACACAGGCAGTAGGGTTTTGGATGACTGGAGTTGGGGTGGGTCAGGACCCAGGCAGTAGAGTTTTGGATGACTGGAGTTGGGGTGGGACAGGACACAGGCAGTAGGGTTTTGGATAAGCTGGAATTGGGGTGGGACAGGACACAGGCAGTAGAGTTTTGGATAAGCTGGAGTTGGGGCGGAACAGGACCCAGGCAGTAGAGTTTTGGATGAGCTGGAGTTGGGGTGGGACAGGACACAGGCAGTAGAGTTTTGGATGACTGGAGTTGGGCCGGGATCGGACACAGGCAGTAGAGTTTTGGATGACTGGAGTTGGGACGGGATAGGGCCCAGGCAGTAGAGTCTTGGATAAGCTGGAGTTGGGGCGGGACAGGACACAGGCATTAGAGTTTTGGATGAGCTGGAGTTGGGGTGGGACAGGACACAGGCAGTAGAGTTTTGGATAAGCTGGAGTTGGGGTGGGATAGGACACAGGCAGTAGAATTTTGGATGACTGGAGTTGGGGTGGGACTGGACCCAGGCAGTAGAGTTTTGGATGAGCTGGAGTTGGGGCGGGACAGGACCCAGGCAGTAGAGTTTTGGATGAGCTGGAGTTGGGGTGGGACAGGACACAGGCAGCAGAGTTTTGGATAAGCTGGAGTTGGGTTGGGATAGGACACAGGCAGTAGAGCTTTGGATGACTGGAGTTGGGGTGGGACAGGACCCAGGCAGTAGAGTTTTGGATAAGCTGGAGTTGGGGCGGGACAGGACACAGGCAGTAGAGTTTTGGATGACTGGAGTTGGGGTGGGACAGGACACAGGCAGTAGTGTTTTGGATAAGCTGGAGTTGGGGTGGGACAGGACACAGGCAGTAGAGTTTTGGATGACTGGAGTTGGGGTGGGACAGGACCCAGGCAGTAGAGTTTTGGATGACTGGATTTGGGGTGGGACAGGACCCAGGCAGTAGAGTTTTGGATGGACTGGAGTTGGGGTGGGACAGGACACAAGCAGTAGAGTTTCAGATGACTGGAGTTGGGGTGGGACAGGACACAGGCAGTAGAGTTTTGGATGACTGGAGTTGGGGTGGGACAGGACCCAGGCAGTAGAGTTTTGGATGAGCTGGAGTTGGGGTGGGACAGGACACAGGCAGTAGAGTTTTGGAGAAGCTGGAGTTGGGGTGGGACAGGACACAGGCAGTAGAGTTTTGGATGACTGGAGTTGGGGTGGGACAGGACACAGGCAGTAGAGTTTTGGATGACTGGAGTTGGGGTGGGACAGCACACAGGCAGTTTTGAATGACTGGATTTGGGGTGGGACAGGACACAGGCACTGGAGTTTTGCATGAGCTGTAGTTGGGGCGGGACAGGATCAAGGCAGTAAAGTTTTGGATGAGCTGGAGTTGTGGTGGGACAGGACCCAGGCAGTAGAGGTTTGGATGAGCTGGAGTTGTGGCGGGACAGGACCCAGGCAGTAGAGTTTTGGATGAGCTGGACTTTGGGCAGGACAGGACACAGGCAGTAGAGTTTTGGATGACTGGAGTTGGGGTGGGACAGGACCCAGGCAGTAGATTTTTGGATGACTGGAGTTGGGGCGGGACAGGACACAGGCAGTAGGGTTTTGGATAAGCTGGAGTTGGGGTGGGACAGGACACAGGCAGTCGAGTTTTGGATAAGCTGGATTTGGGGCAGAACAGGACCCAGGCAGTAGAGTTTTGGATAAGCTGGAGTTGGGGCGGGACAGGTCACAGGCAGTAGAGTTTTCGAAGACTGGAGTTGGGGTGGGACAGGACACAGGCAGTAGAGTTTTGGATGACTGGAGTTGGGGTGGGACAGGACCCAGGCAGTAGAATTTTGGATGACTGGAGTTGGGGTGGGACAGGACACAGGCAGTAGTGTTTTGGATGACTGGAGTTGGGGTGGGACAGGACCCAGGCAGTCGAGTTTTGGATGAGCTGGAGTTGGGGCGGGACAGGACCCAGGCAGTAGAGTTTTGGATGAGCTGGAGTTGGGGCGGGACAGGACCCAGGCAGTAGAGTTTTGGATGACAGGAGTTGGGGTGGGACAGGACACAGGCAGTAGAGTTTTGGATGACTGGAGTTGGGGTGGGATAGGACACAGGCAGTAGAGATTTGGATGATTGGAGTTGGGGTGGGATAGGACACAGGCAGTAGAGTTTTGGATGATTGGAGTTGGGGTGGGACAGGACCCAGGCAGTAGAGTTTTGGATGACTGGAGTTGGGGTGGGACAGGACACAAGCAGTAGAGTTTTGGATGACTGGAGTTGCGGTGGGACAGGACCCAGGCGGTAGAGTTTTGAATGACTGGAGTTGGGGTGGGACAGGACACAAGCAGTAGAGTTTCGGATGACTGGAGTTAGGGTGGGACAGGACAAAAGCAGTAGAGTTTTGGATGACTGGAGTTGGGGTGGAACAGGACACAGGCAGTAGATTTTTGGATGACTGGAGTTGGGGTGAGACATGACCCAGGCAGTAGAGTTTTGGATGAGCTGGAGTTGGGGCGGGACAGGACACAGGCAGTAGAGTTTTGGTTAAGCTGGAGTTGGGGTGGGACAGGACACAGGCAGTAGAGTTTTGGATGGCTGGAGTTGGGGTGGGACAGGACACAGGCAGTAGAGTTTTGGATGAGCTGGATTTGGGGCGGGATAGGACACAGGCAGTACAGTTTTGGATAAGCTGGAGTTGGGGTGGGACAGGACACAGGCAGTAGAGTTTTGGATGACTGGAGTTGGGGTGGGACAGGACCCAGGCAGTAGAGTTTTGGATGACTGGAGTCGGGGTGGGACAGGACACAGGCAGTAGTGTTTTGGATAAGCTGGAGTTGGGGTGGGACAGGACACAGGCAGCAGAGTTTTGGATAAGCTGGAGTTGGGTTGGGACAGGACACAGGCAGTAGTGTTTTGGATAAGCTGGAGTTGGGGCGGGACAGGACACAGGCAGTAGAGTTTTGGATGACTGGAGTTGGGGTGGGACAGGACACAGGCAGTAGAGTTTTGGATGACTGGAGTTGGGGTGAGACAGGACCCAGGCAGTAGAGTTTTGGATGATTGGAGTTGGGGCGGGACAGGACACAGGCAGTAGGGATTTCGATAAGCTGGAGTTGGGGTGGGACAAGACACAGGCAGTAGAGATTTGGATGACTGGAGTTGGGGTGGGACAGGACACAGGCAGTAGAGTTTTAGATGAGCTGGAGTTGGGGTGGGACAAGACACAGGCAGTAGAGTTTTGGATGACTGGAGTTGGGGTGGGACAGGACACAGGCAGTAGAGTTTTGGATGACTGGAGTTGGGCCGGGATAGGACACAGGCAGTAGAGTTTTGGATGACTGGAGTTGGGGTGGGATAGGACCCAGGCAGTAGGGTTTTGGATGACTGGAGTTGGGGTGGGACAGGACCCAGGCAGTAGAGTTTTGGATGAGCTGGAGTTGGGGCGGGACAGGACACAGGCAGTAGAGTTTTGGATAAGCTGCAGTTGGGGTGGGACAGGACACAGGCAGTAGAGTTTTGGAGGAGCTGGAGTTGGGGCGGGACAGGACCCAGGCAGTAGAGTTTTGGATGACTGGAGTTGGGGTGGGACAGGACACAGGCAGTAGAGTTTTGGATGACTGGAGTTGGGGTGGGACAGGACCCAGGCAGTAGAGTTTTGGATGAGCTGGAGTTGGGGCGGGACAGGACACAGGCAGTAGAGTTTTGGATAAGCTGCAGTTGGGGTGGGACAGGACACAGGCAGTAGAGTTTTGGATAAGCTGGAGTTGGGGTGGGACAGGACCCAGGCAGTAGAGATTTGGATGACTGGAGTTGGGGTGGGACAGGACACAGGCAGTAGAGTTTTGGATGACTGGAGTTGGGGTGGGACAGGACCCAGGCAGTAGAGTTTTGGATGACTGGAGTTGGGGCGGGACAGGACACAGGCAGTAGAGTTTTGGATGACTGGAGTTGGGGTGGGACAGGACCCAGGCAGTAGAGTTTTGGATGACTGGAGTTGGGGTGGGACAGGACACAGGCAGTAGAGTTTTGGATGACTGGAGTTGGGGTGGGACAGGACACAGGCAGTAGAGTTTTGGATGACTGGAGTTGGGGTGGGACAGGACACAGGCAGTAGAGTTTTGGATGACTGGAGTTGGGGCAGGACAGGACCCAGGCAGTAGAGTTTTGGATGAGCTGGAGTTGGGGCGGGACAGGACACAGGCAGTAGAGTTTTGGATGACTGGAGTTGGGGTGGGACAGGACCCAGGCAGTAGAGTTTTGGATGACTGGAGTTGGGGCGGGACAGGACACAGGCAGTAGAGTTTTGGATAAGCTGGAGTTGGGGTGGGACAGGACACAGGCAGTAGAGTTTTGGATAAGCTGGAGTTGGGGCGGAACAGGACCCAGGCAGTAGAGTTTTGGATAAGCTGGAGTTGGGGCGGAACAGGACAGAGGCAGTAAAGTTTTGGATGACTGGATTTGGGGTGGGACAGGACCCAGGCAGTAGAGTTTTCGATGACTGGAGTTGGGCCGGGATAGGACACAGGCAGTAGAGTTTTGGATGACTGGAGTTGGGGTGCGATAGGACACAGGCAGTAGAGTTTTGGATGACTGGAGTTGGGACGGGATAGGGCCCAGGCAGTAGAGTTTTGGATAAGCTGGAGTTGGCGCGGGACAGGACCCAGGCAGTAGAGTTTTGGATGAGCTGGAGTTGGGCCGGGATAGGACACAGGCAGTAGAGTTTTGGATGACTGGAGTTGGGGTGGGATAGGACCCAGGCAGTAGAGTTTTAGATGACGGGAGTTGGGGTGGGATAGGACACAGGCAGTAGAATTTTGGATGAGTGGAGTTGGGGTGGGACTGGACCCAGGCAGTAGAGTTTTGGATGAGCTGGAGTTGGGGCGGGACAGGACCCAGGCAGTAGAGTTTTGGATGAGCTGGAGTTGGGGTGGGACAGCACCCAGGCAGTAGAGTTTTGGATAAGCTGGAGTTGGGGCGGGACAGGACACAGGCAGTAGAGTTTTGGATGACTGGAGTTGGGGTGGGACAGGACACAGGCAGTAGTGTTTTGGATAAGCTGGAGTTGGGGTGGGACAGGACACAGGCAGTAGAGTTTTGGATGACTGGAGTTGGGGCGGGACAGGACCCAGGCAGTAGAGTTTTGGATGACTGGAGTTGGGGTGGGACAGGACCCAGGCAGTAGAGTTTTGGATGAGCTGGAGTTGGGGCGGGATAGGACACAGGCAGTAGAGTTTTGGAAGACTGGAGTTGGGGTGGGACAGGACCCAGGCAGTAGAGTTTTGGATGAGCTGGAGTTGGGGTGGGACAGGACACAGGCAGTAGAGTTTTGGATGACTGGAGTTGGGCCGGGATAGGACCCAGGCAGTAGAGTTTTGGATAAGCTGGAGTTGGGGTGGGACAGGACAAAGGCAATAGAGTTTTGGATGACTGGAGTTGGGGTGGGACAGGACCCAGGCAGTAGAGTTTTGGATGACTGGAGTTGGGGTGGGACAGGACACAGGTAGTAGTGTTTTGGATGAGCTGGAGTTGGGGTGGGACAGGACACAGGCAGTAGAGCTTTCGATGACTGGAGTTGGGCCGGGACAGGACCCAGGCAGTAGAGTTTTGGATGACTGGAGTTGGGGTGGGACAGGACACAAGCAGTAGAGTTTTGGATGACTGGAGTTGGGGTGGGACAGGACAAAGGCAGTAGAGTTTTGGATAAGCTGGAGTTGGGGTGGGACAGGACACAGGCAGTAGAGTTTTGGATGACTGGAGTTGGGGTGGGACAGGACCCAGGCAGTAGAGTTTTGGATGAGCTGGAGTTGGGGTGGCACAGGACAAAGGCAGTAGAGTTTTGGATAAGCTGGAGTTGGGGTGGGACAGGACACAGGCAGTAGAGTTTTGGATGACTGGATTTGGGGTGGGACAGGACCCAGGCAGTAGAGTTTTGGATGACTGGAGTTGGGGTGGGACAGGACACAGGCAGTAGAGTTTTCAATGAGCTGGAGTTGGGGTGGGACAGGACACAGGCAGTAGAGTTTTGGAGAAGCTGGAGTTGGGGTGGGACAGGACACAGGCAGTAGAGTTTTGGATGACTGGAGTTGGGGTGGGACAGGTAACAGGCAGTAGAGTTTTGCATGAGCTGGAGTTGGGGTGGGACAGGACACAGGCAGTAGAGTTTTGGATGACTGGATTTGGGGTGGGACAGGACACAGGCACGAGAGTTTTGCATGAGCTGAAGTTGGGGCGGGACAGGACCCAGGCAGTAAAGTTTTGGATGAGCTGGAGTTGGGGTGGGACAGGACCCAGGCAGTAGAGGTTTGGATGAGCTGGAGTTGTGGCGGGACAGGACCCAGGCAGTAGAGTTTTGGATGACTGGAGTTGGGGTGGGACAGGACACAGGCAGTAGAGTTTTGGATGACTGGAGTTGGGGCGGGACAGGACCCAGGCAGTAGAGTTTTCGATGAGTGGAGTTGGGGTGGGACAGGACCCAGGCAGTAGAGTTTTGGATGACTGGAGTTGGGGTGGGATAGGACACAGGCAGTAGAGATTTGGATGACTGGAGTTGGGGTGGGATAGGACACAGGCAGTAGAGTTTTGGATAAGCTGGAGTTGGGGTGGGACAGGACCTAGGCAGTAGAGTTTTGGATGACTGGAGTTGGGGTGGGACAGGAGACAGGCAGTAATGTTTTGGATAAGCTGGAGTTGGGGTGGGACAGGACACAGGCAGTAGAGTTTTGGATAGCTGGAGTTGAGTTGGGATAGGACACAGGCAGTAGAGTTTTGGATGACTGGAGTTGGGGTGGGACAGGACCCAGGCAATAGAGTTTTGGATGACTGGAGTTGGGGCGGGACAGGACACAGGCAGTAGGGTTTTGGATAAGCTGGAGTTGGGGTGGGACAGGACACAGGCAGTAGAGTTTTGGATAAGTCATAGTCATCATAGAGTTTTACAGCACAGAAAGAGGCCCTTCGGCCCATCGTGTCTGCGCCGCCCATCCATCCCTGTCCAGTCTAATCCCATTTTCCAGCATTTGTTCCATAGCCTTGTATGCAATGGCATTTCAAGTGCTCATCCAAATGCTTCTTGAATGTTGTGAGGGTTCCTGCCTCTACCACCCTTTCAGGCATTGAGTTCCACATTCCAACCACCCTCTGGGTGAAAAAGTTCCTCCTCAAATCCCCTCTAAATCTCCTGCCCCTTACCCTGAATCTATGCCCCCTTGTTATTGACCCCCCTACTAAGGGGAAAAGTTCCTCTTTATCTACTCTATCTATGCCCCTCATCATTTTGTACACCTCAATCAGGTCCCCCCTCAGCCTTCTTTGCTCCAAGGAAAACAACCCCAGCCTGTCCAGCCTCTCTTCATAGCTGAGGCGCTCCATCCCAGGTAACATCCTGGTGAAACTTCTCTGCACCCTCTCCAAAGCAATCACATCCTTCCTATAGTGAGGCGGTCAGAACTGCACACAGTACTCCAGCTGTGGCCTCACCAGCGTTTTGTACAGCTCCATCATAACCTCCCTGCTCTTATATTCTATGCCTCGGCTAATGAAGGCAAGTATCCCATATGCCTTTTTAACCACCTTATCTACCTGTTCCGCTGCCTTCAGGGATCTATGTACATGTACACCAAGGTCCCTCTGACCCTCTGTACTTCCTAGGGTCCTACCACTCATTGTGTATTCCCTTGTCTTATTTGTCCGTCCAAAATGCATCACCTCGCACTTTTCAGGGTTAAATTCCATTTGCCACTTTTCCGCCCATCTGACCAACCCGTTTATATCGTCCTGTAGCCTAAGGCTTTCCTCCTCACAATTTACCACCCCACCAATTTTCGTGTCATCTGCGAACTTACTGATCATACCTTTTACATTCTCATCCAAATCATTTATGTAGATCACAAACAACAAGGGACCCAGCACCAATCCCTGAGGTACCCCACTGGACACAGGCTTCCAGTCACAAAAGCAACCTTCGACCATCACCCTCTGCCTCCTGCCACTCAGCCAGTTTAGGATCCAACGCGCCAAGGCACCCTGGATCCCATGGGCTCTTACCTTCTTGACCAGTCTCCTATGCGGGACTTTGTCAAAAGCTTTACTGAAGTCCATGTAAACCACATCCACAGCATTTCCCTCATCCACCCCCCTAGTCACCCCCTCGAAAAATTCAATCAGATTTGTCAGACATGATTTACCCTTGACAAAGCCATGCTGACTATCCCCGATTAATCCTTGCCTCTCCAAGTGGAGACTAATTTTGTCCCTCAGAATTTTTTCCAATAATTTCCCTACCAAAGATGTTAGGCTCACTGGCCTGTAATTCCCTGGTTTATCCCTGCTACCCTTGTTGAATAATGGTACTACGTTAGCTGTTCTCCAGACCTCTGGTACATCCCCTGTGGCCAGAGAGGTTCTGAAAATTTGTGTCAGAGCCCCTGCAATCTCCTCCTTTGCCTCCCACAGCAGCCTGGGATACATCTCGTCCGGGCCTGGGGATTTATCCACTTTTTGGCCTGCTAAAACCGCTAGCACCTCCTCCCTCTCGATGCTAATATGTTCAAGTATGTCACAGCCCCCTTGCCCGATTTCTATGTCTGCATCGTCTTTCTCCATAGTGAACACAGATGCAAAAAATTCATTTAAAACCCCGCCTACATCATCTGGCTCTACACACAGATTGCCACTTTGGTCCCTAATGGGCCCTACCCTTTCCCTGGTTATCCTCTTGCCCTTAATATACTTATAAAACATCTTAGGATTTTCCTTTATTTTGCTCGCCAGTGTTATTTCATGGCCCCTCCTCGCCCTCCTAATTTCTTTTTTAAGTATGCCCCTGCATTTTTTATACTCCTCTAGGGCTTCTTCCGTCTTTAGTCTTTTGTAACTGCCAAAAGCCCCCCTTTAATTTCTAATGCATTTTTGTATATCCCTTGTCATCCAAGGTTCCCTTTGCTTGCTGGTCCCACCCTTGACCTTTACAGGAACATGTTGGCGTTGTACTCTCTCTATTTCCCTTCTGAAAGTCTCCCACTGTTTTGATGTGGATTTTCCTAGAAGTAGCTGCTCCCAGTCCAATTTGGCCAGATCCTGCCTTATCATATTAAAATCGGCCTTCCCCCAATTTAGAACCCTTATTTCCGGGCCGTCTTTGTCTTTTTCCATGACCACCTTAAATCTCACCGAATTGTGGTCGCTGTCGCCAAAATGCTCTCCTATTGACACTTCCACCACTTGCCCGGCTACATTCCCCAGAATTAGGTCCAGTACCGCCCCCTCTCTTGTAGGACTTTCTACATGTTGGCTCAAAAAGCTCTCCTGGATGCACTTTAAGAATTCTGCACCCTCTAAGCCTTTCACACTCTGACTATCCCAATTTATATTGGGGAAGTTGAAATCCCCCACTATTATTACCCTATTATTTTCGCACTTTTCTGAGATTTGCCTACATATCTGTTCCTCTATCTCCCCCTGACTGTTTGGGGGCCTATAGTACACTCCCAGCAAAGTGCTTGCCCCCTTTTTGTTTTTAAGTTCTACCCATATGGCCTCATTAGAGGAACCCGCTAATATATCATCCCTCCTTACAGCAGTAATTGACTCCTTAATTACGATTGCAACACCCCCTCCCCTTTTACACCCCCCTCTGTCTCGCCTGAAGATTCTATACCCCGGAATATTGAGCTGCCAGTCCTGACCCTCCCTCAACCATGTCTCCGTGATAGCAACAATATCGTACTCCCATGTGTTCAACAACAACTTCAGTTGGAGCTGGAGTTGGGGTGGAACAGGACCCAGGCAGTAGAGTTTTGGATAAGCTGGAGTTGGGGTGGGACAGGACACAGGCAGTAGAGTTTTGGATGACTGGAGTTGGGGTGGGACAGGACCCAGGCAGTAGAGTTTTGGATGAGCTGGAGTTGGGGTGGCACAGGACAAAGGCAGTAGAGTTTTGGATAAGCTGGAGTTGGGGTGGCACAGGACAAAGGCAGTAGAGTTTTGGATGAGCTGGAGTTGGGGTGGTACAGGACCCAGGCAGTAGAGTTTTGGATGACTGGAGTTGGGGTGGGACAGGACACAGGCAGTAGAGTTTTGGATAAGCTGGAGTTGAGTTGGGATAGGACACAGGCAGTAGAGTTTTGGATGACTGGAGTTGGGGTGGGACAGGACCCAGGTAGTAGAGTTTTGGATAAGCTGGAGTTGGGGTGGGACAGGACCTAGGCAGCAGAGTTTTGGATGACTGGAGTTGGGGTGGGACAGGACACAGGCAGTAATGTTTTGGATAAGCTGGAGTTGGGGTGGGACAGGACACAGGCAATAGAGTTTTGGATGACTGGAGTTGGGGTGGGACAGGACCCAGGCAGTAGAGTTTTGGATGACTGGAGTTGGGGTGGGACAGGACCCAGGCAGTAGAATTTTGGATGTCTGGAGTTGGGGTGGGACAGGACACAGGCAGTAGAGTTTTGGATGACTGGAGTTGGGAAGGGACAGGACCCAGGCAGTAGAGATTTGGATGACTTGAGTTGGGGTGGGACAGGACCCAGGCAGTAGAGTTTTGGATGACTGGAGATGGGGTGGGACAGGACCCAGGCAGTAGAATTTTGGATGTCTGGAGTTGGGGTGGGACAGGACACAGGCAGTAGAGTTTTGGATGACTGGAGTTGGGGTGGGACAGGACCCAGGCAGTTGAGTTTTGGATGACTGGAGTTGGGCCGGGATAGGGCACAGGCAGTAGACTTTTGGATGACTGGAGTTGGGGCGGGACAGGACACAGGCAGTAGAGTTTTGGATGAGCTGGAGTTGGGCCGGGATAGGACACAGGCAGTAGAGTTTTGGATGACTGGAGTTGGGGTGGGACAGGACCCAGGCAGTAGAGTTTTGGATGACTGGAGTTGGGGTGGGACAGGACACAGGCAGTAGTGTTTTGGATAAGCTGGAGTTGGGGTGGGACAGGACACAGGCAGTAGAGTTTTGGATGACTGGAGTTGGGGCAGGACAGGACCCAGGCAGTCGGGTTTTGGATGACTGGAGTTGGGGTGGGACAGGACCCAGGCAGTAGAGTTTTGGATGACTGGAGTTGGGGTGGGACAGGACACAGGCAGTAGAGTTTTGGATAAGCTGGAGTTGGGGTGGGACAGGACCCAGGCAGTAGAGTTTTGGATGACTGGAGTTGGGGTGGGACAGGACACAGGCAGTAGAGTTTTGGATGACTGGAGTTGGGGTGGGACAGGACCCAGGCAGTAGAGTTTTGGATGATTGGAGTTGGGGCGGGACAGGACACAGGCAGTAATGTTTTGGATAAGCTGGAGTTGGGGTGGGACAGGACACAGGCAGTAGAGTTCTGGATAAGCTGGAGTTGAGTTGGGATAGGACACAGGCAGTAGAGTTTTGGATGACTGGAGTTGGGGTGGGACAGGACACAGGCAGTAATGTTTTGGATAAGCTGGAGTTGGGGTGGGACAGGACACAGGCAGTAGAGTTTTGGATAAGCTGGAGTTGAGTTGGGATAGGACACAGGCAGTAGAGTTTTGGATGACTGGAGTTGGGGTGGGACAGGACCCAGCTAGTAGAGTTTTGGATAAGCTGGAGTTGGGGTGGGACAGGACCGAGGCAGTAGAGTTTTGGATGACTGGAGTTGGGGTGGGACAGGACACAGGCAGTAATGTTTTGGATAAGCTGGAGTTGGGGTGGGACAGGACACAGGCAATAGAGTTTTGGATGACTGGAGTTGGGACGGGACAGGAGCCAGGCAGTAGAGTTTTGGATGACTTGAGTTGGGGTGGGACAGGACCCAGGCAGTAGAGTTTTGGATGACTGGAGTTGGGGTGGGACAGGACCCAGGCAGTAGAATTTTGGATGTCTGGAGTTGGGGTGGGACAGGACACAGGCAGTAGAGTTTTGGATGACTGGAGTTGGGGTGGGACAGGACCCAGTCAGTAGAGTTTTGGATGAGCTGGAGTTGGGGCGGGGCAGGACACAGGCAGTAGAGTTTTCGATGACTGGAGTTGGGCCGGGGTAGGACCCAGGCATCAGAGTTTTGGATAAGCTGGAGTTGGGGTGGGACAGGACACAGGCAGTAGAGTTTTGGATGACTGGAGTTGGGGTGGGACAGGACACAGGCAGTAGAGCTTTGGATGACTGGAGTTGGGGTGGGATAGGACACAGGCAGTAGAGTTTTGGATAAGCTGGAGTTGGGGTGGGACAGGGCACAGGCAGTAGAGTTTTGGATAAGCTGGAGTAGGGGTGGGACAGGACACAGGCAGTAGAGTTTTGGATGACTGGAGTTGGGGCGGGACAGGACCCAGGCAGTAGAGTTTTCGATGACTGGAGTTGGGGTGGGACAGGACCCAGGCAGTACAGTTTTGGATGAGCTGGAGTTGGGGCGGGATAGGGCACAGGCAGTAGAGTTTTGGATGACTGGAGTTGGGGTGGGACAGGACACAGGCAGCAGAGTTTTGGATGAGCTGGAGTGGGGGCGGTACAGGACACAGGCAGTAGAGTTTTGGATGACTGGAGTTGGGCCGGGATAGGACCCAGGTAGTAGAGTTTTGGATAAGCTGGAGTTGGGGTGGGATAGGACACAGGCAGTAGAGATTTGGATGATTGGAGTTGGGGTGGGATAGGACACAGGCAGTAGAGTTTTGGATGACTGGAGTTGGGGTGGGACAGGACCCAGGCAGTAGAGTTTTGGATGACTGGAGTTGGGGTGGGACAGGACACAAGCAGTCGAGTTTTGGATGACTGGAGTTGCGGTGGGACAGGACCCAGGCAGTAGAGTTTTGAATGACTGGAGTTGGGGTGGGACAGGACACAAGCAGTAGAGTTTTGAATGACTGGAGTTGGGGTGGGACAGGACAAAAGCAGTAGAGTTTTGGATGACTGGAGTTGGGGTGGAACAGGACACAGGCAGTAGATTTTTGGATGACTGGAGTTGGGGTGAGACATGACCCAGGCAGTAGAGTTTTGGATGAGCTGGAGTTGGGGCGGGACAGGACACAGGCAGTAGAGTTTTGGTTAAGCTGGAGTTGGGGTGGGACAGGACACAGGCAGTACAGTTTTGGATGACTGGAGTTGGGGTGGGACAGGACACAGGCAGTAGAGTTTTGGATGAGCTGGATTTGGGGCGGGATAGGACACAGGCAGTACAGTTTTGGATAAGCTGGAGTTGGGGTGGGACAGGACACAGGCAGTAGAGTTTTGGATGGCTGGAGTTGGGGTGGGACAGGACCCAGGCAGTAGAGTTTTGGATGACTGGAGTCGGGGTGGGATACGACACAGGCAGTAGAGTTTTGGATGACTGGAGTTGGGGTGGGACAGGACACAGACAGTAGAGTTTTGGATGTGCTGGAGTTGGGGTGGGACAGGACACAGGCAGTAGAGTTTTGGATGACTGGATTTGGGGTGGGACAGGACACAGGCAGCAGAGTTTTGGATAAGCTGGAGTTGGGTTGGGACAGGACCCAGGCAGTAGAGTTTTGGATGAGCTGGAGTTGGGTTGGGACAGGACCCAGGCAGTAGAGTTTTGGATGAGCTGGAGTTGGGGCGGGACAGGACCCAGGCAGTAGAGTTTTGGATGAGCTGGAGTTGTGGTGGGACAGGACACAGGCAGTAGAGTTTTGGACGAGCTGGAGTTGGGGCGGGATAGGACACAGGCAGTAGAGTTTTGGAAGACTGGAGTTGGGGTGGGACAGGACCCAGGCAGTAGAGTTTTGGATGAGCTGGAGTTGGGGTGGGACAGGACACAGGCAGTAGAGTTTTGGATGACTGGAGTTGGGCCGGGATAGGACCCACGCAGTAGAGTTTTGGATAAGCTGGAGTTGGGGTGGGACAGGACAAAGGCAATAGAGTTTTGGATGACTGGAGTTGGGGTGGGACAGGACACAGGCAGTAGAGTTTTGGATGAGTGGAGTTGGGGTGGGATAGGACACAGGCAGTAGAGTTTTGGATGACTGGAGTTGGGGTGGGACAGGACACAGGCAGTAGAGTTTTGGATGACTGGAGTTCGGGTGGGACAGGACCCAGGCAGTAGAGTTTTGGATGAGCTGGAGTTGGGGCGGGACAGGACCCAGGCAGTAGAGTTTTGGATGAGCTGGTGTTGGGGCGGGACAGGACACAGGCAGTAGAGATTTGGATGACTGGAGTTGGGGTGGGACAGGACCCAGGCAGAAGAGTTTTGGATGACTGGCGTTGGGGCGGGACTGGACACAGGGAGTAGGGTTTTGGATAAGCTGGATTTGGGGTGGGACAGGACACAGGCAGTAGAGTTTTGGATAAGCTGGAGTTGGGGCGGAACAGGACCCAGGCAGTAGAGTTTTGGATAAGCTGGAGCTGGGGCGGGACAGGACCCAGGCAGTAGAGTTTTGGATGAGCTGGAGTTGGGGTGGGACGGGACACAGGCAACAGAGTTTTGGATGAATGGGTTTGGGGTGGGACAGGACCCAGGCAGTAGAGATTTGGATGAGCTGGAGTTGGGGCGGGACAGGACACAGGCAGTAAAGTTTTGGATGAGCTGGAGTTGGGGCGGGACAAGACCCAGGCAGTCGAGGTTTGGATGAGCTGGAGTTGGGGCGGGACAGGACACAGGCAGTAGAGATTTGGATGATTGGAGTTGGGGCGGGACAGGACCCAGGCAGTAGAGTTTTGGATGAGCTGGAGTTGGGGTGGGACAGGACCCAGGCAGTAGAGTTTTGGATGAGCTGGAGTTGGGGTGGGACAGGACCCAGGCAGTAGAGTTTTGGATGATTGGAGTTGGGGCGGGACAGGACCCAGGCAGTAGAGTTTTGGATGATTGGAGTTGGGGCGGGACAGGACACAGGCAGTAGAGTTTTGGATGACTGGAGTTGGGGTGAGACAGGACCCAGGCAGTGGAGTTTTGGATGATTGGAGTTGGGGCGGGACAGGACACAGGCAGTAGGGTTTTGGATAAGCTGGAGTTGGGGTGGGACAAGACACAGGCAGTAGAGATTTGGATGACTGGAGTTGGGGTGGGACAGGACACAGGCAGTAGAGTTTTGGATGACTGGAGTTGGGCCGGGATAGGACACAGGCAGTAGAGTTTTGGATGACTGGAGTTGGGGTGGGATAGGACCCAGGCAGTAGGGTTTTGGATGACTGGAGTTGGGGTGGGACAGGACCCAGGCAGTAGAGTTTTGGATGAGCTGGAGTTGGGGCGGGACAGGACACAGGCAGTAGAGTTTTGGATAAGCTGCAGTTGGGGTGGGACAGGACACAGGCAGTAGAGTTTTGGATGAGCTGGAGTTGGGGCGGGACAGGACACAGGCAGTAGAGTTTTGGATGAGCTGGAGTTGGGGTGGGACAGGACACAGGCAGTAGAGTTTTGGATAAGCTGGAGTTGGGGTGGGACAGGACCCAGGCAGTAGAGTTTTGGATGACTGGAGTTGGGGTGGGACAGGACCCAGGCAGTAGAGTTTTGGATGATTGGAGTTGGGGCAGGACAGGACACAGGCAGTAATGTTTTGGATAAGCTGGAGTTGGGGTGGGACAGGACACAGGCAGTAGAGTTCTGGATAAGCTGGAGTTGAGTTGGGATAGGACACAGGCAGTAGAGTTTTGGATGACTGGAGTTGGGGTGGGACAGGACACAGGCAGTAATGTTTTGGATAAGCTGGAGTTGGGGTGGGACAGGACACAGGCAGTAGAGTTTTGGATAAGCTGGAGTTGAGTTGGGATAGGACACAGGCAGTAGAGTTTTGGATGACTGGAGTTGGGGTGGGACAGGACCCAGCTAGTAGAGTTTTGGATAAGCTGGAGTTGGGGTGGGACAGGACCGAGGCAGTAGAGTTTTGGATGACTGGAGTTGGGGTGGGACAGGACACAGGCAGTAATGTTTTGGATAAGCTGGAGTTGGGGTGGGACAGGACACAGGCAATAGAGTTTTGGATGACTGGAGTTGGGACGGGACAGGAGCCAGGCAGTAGAGTTTTGGATGACTTGAGTTGGGGTGGGACAGGACCCAGGCAGTAGAGTTTTGGATGACTGGAGTTGGGGTGGGACAGGACCCAGTCAGTAGAGTTTTGGATGAGCTGGAGTTGGGGCGGGGCAGGACACAGGCAGTAGAGTTTTCGATGACTGGAGTTGGGCCGGGGTAGGACCCAGGCATCAGAGTTTTGGATAAGCTGGAGTTGGGGTGGGACAGGACACAGGCAGTAGAGTTTTGGATGACTGGAGTTGGGGTGGGACAGGACACAGGCAGTAGAGCTTTGGATGACTGGAGTTGGGGTGGGATAGGACACAGGCAGTAGAGTTTTGGATAAGCTGGAGTTGGGGTGGGACAGGGCACAGGCAGTAGAGTTTTGGATAAGCTGGAGTTGGGGTGGGACAGGACACAGGCAGTAGAGTTTTGGATGACTGGAGTTGGGGCGGGACAGGACCCAGGCAGAAGAGTTTTCGATGACTGGAGTTGGGGTGGGACAGGACCCAGGCAGTACAGTTTTGGATGAGCTGGAGTTGGGGCGGGATAGGGCACAGGCAGTAGAGTTTTGGATGACTGGAGTTGGGGTGGGACAGGACACAGGCAGCAGAGTTTTGGATGACTGGAGTTGGGGTGGGACAGGACCCAGGCAGTAGAGTTTTGGATGAGCTGGAGTGGGGGCGGTACAGGACACAGGCAGTAGAGTTTTGGATGACTGGAGTTGGGCCGGGATAGGACCCAGGTAGTAGAGTTTTGGATAAGCTGGAGTTGGGGTGGGACAGGACACAGGCAGTAGAGTTTTGGATGACTGGAGTTGGGGTGGGACAGGACACAGGCAGTAGAGTTTTGGATGACTGGAGTTGGGGTGGGATAGGACACAGGCAGTAGAGATTTGGATGATTGGAGTTGGGGTGGGATAGGACACAGGCAGTAGAGTTTTGGATGACTGGAGTTGGGGTGGGACAGGACCCAGGCAGTAGAGTTTTGGATGACTGGAGTTGGGGTGGGACAGGACACAAGCAGTCGAGTTTTGGATGACTGGAGTTGCGGTGGGACAGGACCCAGGCAGTAGAGTTTTGAATGACTGGAGTTGGGGTGGGACAGGACACAAGCAGTAGAGTTTTGAATGACTGGAGTTGGGGTGGGACAGGACAAAAGCAGTAGAGTTTTGGATGACTGGAGTTGGGGTGGAACAGGACACAGGCAGTAGATTTTTGGATGACTGGAGTTGGGGTGAGACATGACCCAGGCAGTAGAGTTTTGGATGAGCTGGAGTTGGGGCGGGACAGGACACAGGCAGTAGAGTTTTGGTTAAGCTGGAGTTGGGGTGGGACAGGACACAGGCAGTACAGTTTTGGATGACTGGAGTTGGGGTGGGACAGGACACAGGCAGTAGAGTTTTGGATGAGCTGGATTTGGGGCGGGATAGGACACAGGCAGTACAGTTTTGGATAAGCTGGAGTTGGGGTGGGACAGGACACAGGCAGTAGAGTTTTGGATGGCTGGAGTTGGGGTGGGACAGGACCCAGGCAGTAGAGTTTTGGATGACTGGAGTCGGGGTGGGATACGACACAGGCAGTAGAGTTTTGGATGACTGGAGTTGGGGTGGGACAGGACACAGACAGTAGAGTTTTGGATGTGCTGGAGTTGGGGTGGGACAGGACACAGGCAGTAGAGTTTTGGATGACTGGATTTGGGGTGGGACAGGACACAGGCAGCAGAGTTTTGGATAAGCTGGAGTTGGGTTGGGACAGGACCCAGGCAGTAGAGTTTTGGATGAGCTGGAGTTGGGTTGGGACAGGACCCAGGCAGTAGAGTTTTGGATGAGCTGGAGTTGGGGCGGGACAGGACCCAGGCAGTAGAGTTTTGGATGAGCTGGAGTTGTGGTGGGACAGGACACAGGCAGTAGAGTTTTGGACGAGCTGGAGTTGGGGCGGGATAGGACACAGGCAGTAGAGTTTTGGAAGACTGGAGTTGGGGTGGGACAGGACCCAGGCAGTAGAGTTTTGGATGAGCTGGAGTTGGGGTGGGACAGGACACAGGCAGTAGAGTTTTGGATGACTGGAGTTGGGCCGGGATAGGACCCAGGCAGTAGAGTTTTGGATAAGCTGGAGTTGGGGTGGGACAGGACAAAGGCAATAGAGTTTTGGATGACTGGAGTTGGGGTGGGACAGGACACAGGCAGTAGAGTTTTGGATGAGTGGAGTTGAGGTGGGATAGGACACAGGCAGTAGAGTTTTGGATGACTGGAGTTGGGGTGGGACAGGACACAGGCAGTAGAGTTTTGGATGACTGGAGTTCGGGTGGGACAGGACCCAGGCAGTAGAGTTTCGGATGAGCTGGAGTTGGGGCGGGACAGGACCCAGGCAGTAGAGTTTTGGATGAGCTGGTGTTGGGGCGGGACAGGACCCAGGCAGTAGAGTTTTGGATGAGCTGGAGTTCGGGCAGGACAGGACACAGGCAGTAGAGATTTGGATGACTGGAGTTGGGGTGGGACAGGACCCAGGCAGAAGAGTTTTGGATGACTGGCGTTGGGGCGGGACTGGACACAGGGAGTAGGGTTTTGGATAAGCTGGATTTGGGGTGGGACAGGACACAGGCAGTAGAGTTTTGGATAAGCTGGAGTTGGGGCGGAACAGGACCCAGGCAGTAGAGTTTTGGATAAGCTGGAGCTGGGGCGGGACAGGACCCAGGCAGTAGAGTTTTGGATGAGCTGGAGTTGGGGTGGGACGGGACACAGGCAACAGAGTTTTGGATGAATGGATTTGGGGTGGGACAGGACCCAGGCAGTAGAGATTTGGATGAGCTGGAGTTGGGGCGGGACAGGACACAGGCAGTAAAGTTTTGGATGAGCTGGAGTTGGGGCGGGACAGGACCCAGGCAGTCGAGGTTTGGATGAGCTGGAGTTGGGGCGGGACAGGACACAGGCAGTAGAGATTTGGATGATTGGAGTTGGGGCGGGACAGGACCCAGGCAGTAGAGTTTTGGATGAGCTGGAGTTGGGGTGGGACAGGACCCAGGCAGTAGAGTTTTGGATGAGCTGGAGTTGGGGTGGGACAGGACCCAGGCAGTAGAGTTTTGGATGATTGGAGTTGGGGCGGGACAGGACCCAGGCAGTAGAGTTTTGGATGATTGGAGTTGGGGCGGGACAGGACACAGGCAGTAGAGTTTTGGATGACTGGAGTTGGGGTGAGACAGGACCCAGGCAGTGGAGTTTTGGATGATTGGAGTTGGGGCGGGACAGGACACAGGCAGTAGGGTTTTGGATAAGCTGGAGTTGGGGTGGGACAAGACACAGGCAGTAGAGATTTGGATGACTGGAGTTGGGGTGGGACAGGACACAGGCAGTAGAGTTTTAGATGAGCTGGAGTTGGGGTGGGACAGGACACAGGCAGTAGAGTTTTGGATGACTGGAGTTGGGCCGGGATAGGACACAGGCAGTAGAGTTTTGGATGACTGGAGTTGGGGTGGGATAGGACCCAGGCAGTAGGGTTTTGGATGACTGGAGTTGGGGTGGGACAGGACCCAGGCAGTAGAGTTTTGGATGAGCTGGAGTTGGGGCGGGACAGGACACAGGCAGTAGAGTTTTGGATAAGCTGCAGTTGGGGTGGGACAGGACACAGGCAGTAGAGTTTTGGATGAGCTGGAGTTGGGGCGGGACAGGACACAGGCAGTAGAGTTTTGGATGACTGGAGTTGGGGTGGGACAGGACACAGGCAGTAGAGTTTTGGATAAGCTGCAGTTGGGGTGGGACAGGACACAGGCAGTAGGGTTTTGGATGACTGGAGTTGGGGTGGGACAGGACCCAGGCAGTAGAGTTTTGGATGACTGGAGTTGGGGTGGGACAGGACACAGGCAGTAGAGTTTTGGATAAGCTGGAGTTGGGGCGGGACAGGACACAGGCAGTAGGGTTTTGGATAAGCTGGAGTTGGGGTGGGACAGGACACAGGCAGTAGAGTTTTGGATAAATCATAGTCATCATAGAGTTTTACAGCATAGAAAGAGGCCCTTCGGCCCATCGTGTCTGCGCCGCCCATCCATCCCTGTCCAGTCTAATCCCATTTTCCAGCATTTGTTCCATAGCCTTGTATGCAATGGCATTTCAAGTGCTCATCCAAATGCTTCTTGAATGTTGTGAGGGTTCCTGCCTCTACCACCCTTTCAGGCATTGAGTTCCACATTCCAACCACCCTCTGGGTGAAAAAGTTCCTCCTCAAATCCCCTCTAAATCTCCTGCCCCTTACCCTGAATCTATGCCCCCTTGTTATTGACCCCCCTACTAAGGGGAAAAGTTCCTCTTTATCTACTCTATCTATGCCCCTCATCATTTTGTACACCTCAATCAGGTCCCCCCTCAGCCTTCTTTGCTCCAAGGAAAACAACCCCAGCCTGTCCAGCCTCTCTTCATAGCTGAGGCGCTCCATCCCAGGTAACATCCTGGTGAAACTTCTCTGCACCCTCTCCAAAGCAATCACATCCTTCCTATAGTGAGGCGGTCAGAACTGCACACAGTACTCCAGCTGTGGCCTCACCAGCGTTTTGTACAGCTCCATCATAACCTCCCTGCTCTTATATTCTATGCCTCGGCTAATGAAGGCAAGTATCCCATATGCCTTTTTAACCACCTTATCTACCTGTTCCGCTGCCTTCAGGGATCTATGTACATGTACACCAAGGTCCCTCTGACCCTCTGTACTTCCTAGGGTCCTACCACTCATTGTGTATTCCCTTGTCTTATTTGTCCGTCCAAAATGCATCACCTCGCACTTTTCAGGGTTAAATTCCATTTGCCACTTTTCCGCCCATCTGACCAACCCGTTTATATCGTCCTGTAGCCTAAGGCTTTCCTCCTCACAATTTACCACCCCACCAATTTTCGTGTCATCTGCGAACTTACTGATCATACCTTTTACATTCTCATCCAAATCATTTATGTAGATCACAAACAACAAGGGACCCAGCACCAATCCCTGAGGTACCCCACTGGACACAGGCTTCCAGTCACAAAAGCAACCTTCGACCATCACCCTCTGCCTCCTGCCACTCAGCCAGTTTAGGATCCAACGCGCCAAGGCACCCTGGATCCCATGGGCTCTTACCTTCTTGACCAGTCTCCTATGCGGGACTTTGTCAAAAGCTTTACTGAAGTCCATGTAAACCACATCCACAGCATTTCCCTCATCCACCCCCCTAGTCACCCCCTCGAAAAATTCAATCAGATTTGTCAGACATGATTTACCCTTGACAAAGCCATGCTGACTATCCCCAATTAATCCTTGCCTCTCCAAGTGGAGACTAATTTTGTCCCTCAGAATTTTTTCCAATAATTTCCCTACCACAGATGTTAGGCTCACTGGCCTGTAATTCCCTGGTTTATCCCTGCTACCCTTCTTGAATAATGGTACTACGTTAGCTGTTCTCCAGTCCTCTGGTACATCCCCTGTGGCCAGAGAGGTTCTGAAAATTTGTGTCAGAGCCCCTGCAATCTCCTCCTTTGCCTCCCACAGCAGCCTGGGATACATCTCGTCCGGGCCTGGGGATTTATCCACTTTTTGGCCTGCTAAAACCGCTAGCACCTCCTCCCTCTCGATGCTAATATGTTCAAGTATGTCACAGCCCCCTTGCCCGATTTCTATGTCTGCATCGTCTTTCTCCATAGTGAACACAGATGCAAAAAATTCATTTAAAACCCCGCCTACATCATCTGGCTCTACACACAGATTGCCACTTTGGTCCCTAATGGGCCCTACCCTTTCCCTGGTTATCCTCTTGCCCTTAATATACTTATAAAACATCTTAGGATTTTCCTTTATTTTGCTCGCCAGTGTTATTTCATGGCCCCTCCTCGCCCTCCTAATTTCTTTTTTAAGTATGCCCCTGCATTTTTTATACTCCTCTAGGGCTTCTTCCGTCTTTAGTCTTTTGTAACTGCCAAAAGCCCCCCTTTTATTTCTAATGCATTTTTGTATATCCCTTGTCATCCAAGGTTCCCTTTGCTTGCTGGTCCCACCCTTGACCTTTACAGGAACATGTTGGCGTTGTACTCTCTCTATTTCCCTTCTGAAAGTCTCCCACTGTTTTGATGTGGATTTTCCTAGAAGTAGCTGCTCCCAGTCCAATTTGGCCAGATCCTGCCTTATCATATTAAAATCGGCCTTCCCCCAATTTAGAACCCTTATTTCCGGGCCGTCTTTGTCTTTTTCCATGACCACCTTAAATCTCACCGAATTGTGGTCGCTGTCGCCAAAATGCTCTCCTACTGACACTTCCACCACTTGCCCGGCTACATTCCCCAGAATTAGGTCCAGTACCGCCCCCTCTCTTGTAGGACTTTCTACATGTTGGCTCAAAAAGCTCTCCTGGATGCACTTTAAGAATTCTGCACCCTCTAAGCCTTTCACACTCTGACTATCCCAATTTATATTGGGGAAGTTGAAATCCCCCACTATTATTACCCTATTATTTTCGCACTTTTCTGAGATTTGCCTACATATCTGTTCCTCTATCTCCCCCTGACTGTTTGGGGGCCTATAGTACACTCCCAGCAAAGTGCTTGCCCCCTTTTTGTTTTTAAGTTCTACCCATATGGCCTCATTAGAGGAACCCGCTAATATATCATCCCTCCTTACAGCAGTAATTGACTCCTTAATTACTATTGCAACACCCCCTCCCCTTTTACACCCCCCTCTGTCTCGCCTGAAGATTCTATACCCCGGAATATTGAGCTGCCAGTCCTGACCCTCCCTCAACCATGTCTCCGTGATAGCAACAATATCGTACTCCCATGTGTTCAACAACAACTTCAGTTGGAGCTGGAGTTGGGGTGGAACAGGACCCAGGCAGTAGAGTTTTGGATAAGCTGGAGTTGGGGCGGGACAGGACAGAGGCAGTAAAGTTTTGGATGACTGGATTTGGGGTGGGACAGGACCCAGGCAGTAGAGTTTTGGATGACTGGAGTTGGGCCGGGATAGGACACAGGCAGTAGAGTTTTGGATGACTGGAGTTGTGGTGGGATAGGACCCAGGCAGTAGAGTTTTGGATGGCTGGAGTTGGGCCGGGATAGGACACAGGCAGTAGAGTTTTGGATGACTGGAGTTGGGGTGCGATAGGACACAGGCAGTAGAGTTTTGGATGACTGGAGTTGGGACGGGATAGGGCCCAGGCAGTAGAGTTTTGGATAAGCTGGAGTTGGCGCGGGACAGGACCCAGGCAGTAGAGTTTTGGATGAGCTGGAGTTGGGGCGGGACAGGACCCAGGCAGTAGAGTTTTGGATGAGCTGGAGTTGGGGTGGGACAGGACCCAGGCAGTAGAGTTTTGGATAAGCTGGAGTTGGGGCGGGACAGGACACAGGCAGTAGAGTTTTGGATGACTGGAGTTGGGGTGGGACAGGACCCAGGCAGTAGAGTTTTGGATGACTGGAGTTGGGGTGGGACAGGACACAGGCAGTAGTGTTTTGGATAAGCTGGAGTTGGGGTGGGACAAGACACAGGCAGTAGAGTTTTGGATAAGTTGGAGTTGGGGCGGAACAGGACCCAGGCAGTAGAGTTTTGGATAAGCTGGAGTTGGGGCGGAACAGGACAGAGGCAGTAAAGTTTTGGATGACTGGAGTTGGGCCGGGATAGGACACAGGCAGTAGAGTTTTGGATGACTGGAGTTGGGCCACGATAGGACACAGGCAGTAGAGTTTTGGATGACTGGAGTTGGGGTGCGATAGGACACAGGCAGTAGAGTTTTGGATGACTGGAGTTGGGACGGGATAGGGCCCAGGCAGTAGAGTTTTGGATAAGCTGGAGTTGGCGCGGGACAGGACCCAGGCAGTAGAGTTTTGGATGACTGGAGTTGGGGTGGGATAGGACACAGGCAGTAGAGTTTTAGATGACGGGAGTTGGGGTGGGATAGGACACAGGCAGTAGAATTTTGGATGACTGGAGTTGGGGTGGGACTGGACCCAGGCAGTAGAGTTTTGGATGAGCTGGAGTTGGGGCGGGACAGGACCCAGGCAGTAGAGTTTTGGATGAGCTGGAGTTGGGGTGGGACAGCACCCAGGCAGTAGAGTTTTGGATAAGCTGGAGTTGGGGCGGGACAGGACACAGGCAGTAGAGTTTTGGATGACTGGAGTTGGGGTGGGACAGGACACAGGCAGTAGTGTTTTGGATAAGCTGGAGTTGGGGTGGGACAGGACACAGGCATTAGAGTTTTGGAAGACTGGAGTTGGGGTGGGACAGGACCCAGGCAGTAGAGTTTTGGATGAGCTGGAGTTGGGGTGGGACAGGACACAGGCAGTAGAGTTTTGGATGACTGGAGTTGGGCCGGGATAGGACCCAGGCAGTAGAGTTTTGGATAAGCTGGAGTTGGGGTGGGACAGGACAAAGGCAATAGAGTTTTGGATGACTGGAGTTGGGGTGGGACAGGACACAGGCAGTAGAGTTTTGGATGAGCTGGAGTTGGGGCGGGACAGGACCCAGGCAGTAGAGTTTTGGATGAGCTGGAATTCGGGCAGGACAGGACACAGGCAGTAGAGATTTGGATGACTGGAGTTGGGGTGGGACAGGACCCAGGCAGAAGAGTTTTGGATGACTGGCGTTGGGGCGGGACTGGACACAGGGAGTAGGGTTTTGGATAAGCCGGATTTGGGGTGGGACAGGACACAGGCAGTAGAGTTTTGGATGACTGGATTTGGGCTGGAACAGGACCGAGGCAGTAGAGTTTTGGATGAGCTGGATTTGGCGCGGGACAGGACCCAGGCAGTAGAGTTTTGGATGAGCTGGAGTTGGGGTGGGACAGGACACAGGCAGTCGGGTTTTGGATGACTGGAGTTGGGCCGGGATAGGACCCAGGCAGTAGAGTTTTGGATAAGCTGGAGATGGGGTGGGACAGGACAAAGGCAGTAGAGTTTTGGATAAGCTGGAGTTGGGGTGGGACAGGACACAGGCAGTAGGGTTTTGGATGACTGGAGTTGGGGTGGGACAGGACCCAGGCAGTAGAGTTTTGGATGACTGGAGTTGGGGTGGGACAGGACACAGGCAGTAGAGTTTTGGATGACTGGAGTTGGGGTGGGACAGGACACAGGCAGTAGGGTTTTGGATAAGCTGGAATTGGGGTGGGACAGGACACAGGCAGTAGAGTTTTGGATAAGCTGGAGTTGGGGCGGAACAGGACCCAGGCAGTAGAGTTTTGGATAAGCTGGAGTTGGGGCGGGACAGGACAGAGGCAGTAAAGTTTTGGATGAGCTGGATTTGGGGTGGGACAGGACACAGGCAGTAGAGTTTTGGATGACTGGAGTTGGGCCGGGATAGGACACAGGCAGTAGAGTTTTGGATGACTGGAGTTGGGACGGGATAGGGCCCAGGCAGTAGAGTCTTGGATAAGCTGGAGTTGGGGCGGGACAGGACACAGGCATTAGAGTTTTGGATGAGCTGGAGTTGGGGTGGGACAGGACACAGGCAGTAGAGTTTTGGATAAGCTGGAGTTGGGGTGGGATAGGACACAGGCAGTAGAATTTTGGATGACTGGAGTTGGGGTGGGACTGGACCCAGGCAGTAGAGTTTTGGATGAGCTGGAGTTGGGGCGGGACAGGACCCAGGCAGTAGAGTTTTGGATGAGCTGGAGTTGGGGTGGGACAGGACACAGGCAGCAGAGTTTTGGATAAGCTGGAGTTGGGTTCGGATAGGACACAGGCAGGAGAGCTTTGGATGACTGGAGTTGGGGTGGGACAGGACCCAGGCAGTAGAGTTTTGGATAAGCTGGAGTTGGGGCGGGACAGGACACAGGCAGTAGAGTTTTGGATGACGAGTTGGGGTGGGACAGGACACAGGCAGTAGTGTTTTGGATAAGCTGGAGTTGGGGTGGGACAGGACACAGGCAGTAGAGTTTTGGATGACTGGAGTTGGGGCGGGACAGGACCCAGGCAGTAGAGTTTTGGATGACTGGATTTGGGGTGGGACAGGACCCAGGCAGTAGAGTTTTGGATGGACTGGAGTTGGGGTGGGACAGGACACAAGCAGTAGAGTTTCAGATGACTGGAGTTGGGGTGGGACAGGACACAGGCAGTAGAGTTTTGGATGACTGGAGTTGGGGTGGGACAGGACCCAGGCAGTAGAGTTTTGGATGAGCTGGAGTTGGGGTGGGACAGGACACAGGCAGTAGAGTTTTGGAGAAGCTGGAGTTGGGGTGGGACAGGACACAGGCAGTAGAGTTTTGGATGACTGGAGTTGGGGTGGGACAGGACACAGGCAGTAGAGTTTTGGATGACTGGAGTTGGGGTGGGACAGCACACAGGCAGTTTTGGATGACTGGATTTGGGGTGGGACAGGACACAGGCACTGGAGTTTTGCATGAGCTGTAGTTGGGGCGGGACAGGACCCAGGCAGTAAAGTTTTGGATGAGCTGGAGTTGTGGTGGGACAGGACCCAGGCAGTAGAGGTTTGGATGAGCTGGAGTTGTGGCGGGACAGGCCCCAGGCAGTAGAGTTTTGGATGAGCTGGACTTTGGGCAGGACAGGACACAGGCAGTAGAGTTTTGGATGACTGGAGTTGGGGTGGGACAGGACCCAGGCAGTAGATTTTTGGATGACTGGAGTTGGGGCGGGACAGGACACAGGCAGTAGGGTTTTGGATAAGCTGGAGTTGGGGTGGGACAGGACACAGGCAGTAGAGTTTTGGATAAGCTGGATTTGGGGCAGAACAGGACCCAGGCAGTAGAGTTTTGGATAAGCTGGAGTTGGGGCGGGACAGGTCACAGGCAGTAGAGTTTTCGAAGACTGGAGTTGGGGTGGGACAGGACCCAGGCAGTAGAGATTTGGATGAGTGGAGTTGGGCCGGGATAGGACACAGGCAGTAGAGTTTTGGATGACTGGAGTTGTGGTGGGATAGGACACAGTCAGTAGAGTTTTGGATGACTGGAGTTGGGCCGGGATAGGACACAGGCAGTAGAGTTTTGGATGACTGGAGTTGGGGTGGGATAGGACACAGGCAGTAGAGTTTTGGATGACTGGAGTTGGGCCGGGATAGGACACAGGCAGTAGAGTTTTGGATGACTGGAGTTGGGATGGGATAGGGCACAGGCAGTAGAGTTTTGGATGACTGGAGTTGGGGTGGGATAGGACACAGGCAGTAGAGTGTTGGATGACTGGAGTTGGGGTGGGACAGGTCACAGGCAGTAATGTTTTGGAGAAGCTGGAGTTGGGGTGGGACAGGACACAGGCAGTAGAGTTTTGGATAAGCTGGAGTTGAGTTGGGATAGGACACAGGCAGTAGAGTTTTGGATGACTGGAGTTGGGGTGGGACAGGACCCAGGCAGTAGAGTTTTGGATAAGCTGGAGTTGGGGCGGGACAGGACACAGGCAGTAGAGTTTTGGATGACTGGAGTTGGGGTGGGACAGGACCGAGGCAGTATAGTTTTGGATGACTGGAGTTGGGGTGGGACAGGACCCAGGCAGTAGAGTTTTGGATGACTGGAGTTGGGGTGGGACAGGACCCAGGCAGTAGCGTTTTGGATGAGCTGGAGTTGGGGCGGGATACGACACAGGCAGTAGAGTTTTGGATGTCTGGAGTTGGGGTGGGACAGAACACAGGCAGTAGAGTTTTGGATGAGCTGGAGTTGGGGCGGGACAGGACACAGGCAGTAGAGTTTTGGATGACTGGAGTTGGGCCGGGATAGGACCCAGGCAGTAGAGTTTTGGAAAAGCTGGAGTTGGGGTGGGACAGGACACAGGCAGTAGAGTTTTGGATGACTGGAGTTGGGGTGTGACAGGACACAGGCAGTAGAGTTTTGGATGACTGGAGTTGGGGTGTGACAGGACAAAGGCAGTAGAGTTTTGGATAAGCTGGAGTTGGGGTGGGACAGGACACAGGCAGTAGAGTTTTGGTGACTGGAGTTGGGGTGGGACAGGACCCAGGCAGTAGAGTTTTGGATGAGCTGGAGTTGGGGTGGGACAGGACACAGGCAGTAGAGTTTTGGAGAAGCTGGAGTTGGGGTGGGACAGGACACAGGCAGTGGAGTTTTGGATGACTGGAGTTGGGGTGGGACAGGAAACAGGCAGTAGAGTTTTGCATGAGCTGGAGTTGGGGTGGGACAGGACACAGGCAGTAGAGTTTTGGATGACTGGATTTGGGGTGGGACAGGTCCCAGGCAGTAGACGTTTGGATGAGCTGGAGTTGTGGCGGGACAGGACCCAGGCAGTAGAGTTTTGGATGACTGGAGTTGGGGTGGGACAGGACCCAGGCAGTAGATTTTTGGATGACTGGAGTTGGGGCAGAACAGGACACAGGCAGGAGGGTTTTGGATAAGCTGGAGTTGGGGTGGGACAGGACACAGGCAGTAGAGTTTTGGATAAGCTGGATTTGGGGCAGAACAGGACCCAGGCAGTAGAGTTTTGGATAAGCTGGAGTTGGGGCGGGACAGGTGAGAGGCAGTAGAGTTTTGGAAGGCTGGAGTTGGGGTGGGACAGGACACAAGCAGTAGAGTTTTGGATGAGTGGAGTTGGGCCGGGATAGGACACAGGCAGTAGAGTTTTGGATGACTGGAGTTGGGGTGGGATAGGACACAGTCAGTAGAGTTTTGGATGATTGGAGTTGGGCCGGGATAGGACACAGGCAGTAGAGTTTTGGATGTCTGGAGTTGGGGTGGGACAGAACACAGGCAGTAGAGTTTTGGATGACTGGAGTTGGGGTGGGACAGGACCCAGTCAGTCGAGTTTTGGATGACTGGAGTTGGGCCGGGATAGGACCCAGGCAGTAGAGTTTTGGAAAAGCTGGAGTTGGGGTGGGACAGGACACAGGCAGTAGAGTTTTGGATGACTGGAGTTGGGCCGGGATAGGACCCAGGCAGTAGAGTTTTGGAAAAGCTGGAGTTGGGGTGGGACAGGACACAGGCAGTAGAGTTTTGGATGACTGGAGTTGGGATGTGACAGGACACAGGCAGTAGAGTTTTGGATGACTGGAGTTGGGGTGGGATAGGACACAGGCAGTAGAGTTTCAATAAGCTGGAGTTGGGGTGGGACAGGACACAGGCAGTAGAGTTTTGGATGACTGGAGTTGGGATGGGACAGGACACAGGCAGTAGAGTTTTGGATAAGCTGGAGTTGAGTTGGGACAGGACCCAGGCAGTAGAGTTTTGGATGAGCTGGAGTTGGGGCGGGACAGGACCCAGGCAGTAGAGTTTTGGATGACTGGAGTTGGGGTGGAACAGGACACAGGCAGTAGAGATTTGGATGACTGGAGTTGATGTGGGACAAGACCGAGGCAGTAGAGTTTTGGATAACTGGAGTTGGGGTGGGACAGGACACAAGCAGTAGAGTTTTGGATGACTGGAGTTGGGGTGGGACAGGACACAGGCAGTAGAGTTTTGGATGACTGGAGTTGGGCCGGGATAGGGCACAGGCAGTAGAGTTTTGGATGACTGGAGTTGGGGTGGGATAGGACACAGGCAGTAGAGTTTTGGATGACTGGAGTTGGGGCGGGACAGGACACAGGCAGTAGAGTTTTGGCTGAGCTGGAGTTGGGCTGGGATAGGACACAGGCAGTAGAGTTTTGGATGACTGGAGTTGGGGTGGGATAGGACACAGGCAGTAGAGTTTTGGATGACTGGAGTTGGGGTGGGACAGCACACAGGCAGTAGAGTTTTGGATGACTGGAGTTGGGGTGGGACAGGACCCAGGTAGTAAAGTTTTGGATGAGCTGGAGTTGGGGTGGGACAGGACCCAGGCAGTAGAGTTTTGGATGACTGGAGTTGGGGTGGGATAGGACACAGGCAGTAGAGTTTTGGATGACTGGAGTTGGGGTGGGAGAGGACCCAGGCAGTAGAGTTTTGGGTGAGCTGGAGTTGTGGTAGGACAGGACCCAGGCAGTAGAGTTTTGGATGAGCTGGAGTTGGGGTGGGACAGGACCCAGGCAGTAGAGTTTTGGATAAGCTGGAGTTGGGGTGGGATAGGACACAGGCAGTAGAGTTTTGGGTGACTGGAGTTTAAGGAGGGTGAAGGGTGAGAGGCCAGCCAGAAGATATCAAAGACATGGATGAGAGTTTCAGTAACAGATAGGCTGAGCCGTGTTGGAAGCGGGCAACGTTACAGAGGTGGAAATAAGCAGTCTTTATGATGGGGTGGATATAGGTTTGGAAGCTCAGCTTCGGGTTGATTAGATTGCTGAGGTTGCAAACAATCTGGTTCAGCCTGAGACAATGGCTGGAGAAAAGGATGTAATCAGTGGCAGGGATATAGAGTTCACGGTGCGGGCTGAAGATGATGGCTTGAGTCATTCCAGTGCTAATTCTGTCTCATCCAAGACTGGATATCAGATAAGCAGTTTGACAACACAGAGGGAGTGGAGAGATAGAGCTGGGTGTCATCAGCATGTGGAACATGACCCCAGCTCTTTGGATGATGTCTTCAAGGGACAGGATATAGATAAGGAAAAGAAAGACGCCAAGGATAGATACTTGGAGGATTACAGAGGTAACGGTGAGGCGATGGGAAGAGATGCCATTGCTGGAGATGCTCTGGCTATGATCGGATAGGTAAGAGTGGAACCAAGCAAGGGCAGTCCCACTGATCTGGACAAGGGAGGAAAAGGCATTGGAGGAGGATGGTGTCAAAGTCTGCAGAAAGATCAAGGAGGATGAGGAGGGAAAATGCACCACAGTCACTGGATATTATTTGTGACTTTGATTAGAGCTATATTGGTGCAGTGGCAGGAGTAGAAACCTGATTGTAGACATTCTAATATGGAGTTGTGGGAAAGATGGGCACAGATTTGGGTGGCAACGAGGACCTTAGAGAGGAAAGGGAGGTTGGAGATGGAGTGGTAGTTTGCAAGAACTGAGAGATTTGGGGGTGGGTTTTTTGGTGACTGGGTGATGATGCCAGTTTTGAAAGGGAGGGGGACAGGATCTAACAAGAGGGAACCATTTACAATGTCAGCTAGCATGGGGGGCAGAAAGGGTAGGTGGTCAGCAGCTTAGTAGCTTAATAGGAAGTGGGTCAAAAGAGCAGAAAGTGTGCCTCATGGACAAGCTGAGCTCAGAGGAGGGCATGAGGGGATGTGGTGAAGAAACTAGAGAAAGAGGCAGGTTCAGGGCTAGGCCAGGGGGATGTCCACTGTTTGCGAGGAAGATTTGATCCTTCAGGTTGTACTGTGGGGTCCTCTATAAGGAATCCATTCCGTATGTCGCAGTACTTCCAAACATTTCTCCATCGGTCATCAAGGCTGAGGGGAGATCGCTGAAGGGTTTTGGCAACGGTCCAAAATGACCTTCTAGATTTGAGATGGGTTGGTGGTAGGTTGTTCAAGTCGGCCATGTCTTTGTTGGTGTAGCGGTTGTATTCTCTGGAGACTGCATATTCGCGGTATAGGTGTGGTGGTGCGATGTTTGCAAGCACGGGCAGCCAACGTGTTGGTGTTGATAAAAGCGTACCGGTGATAATTCTCATCGTAGAATTCAGCTGGACATCAACGGGTTTGACATGCGGACTTGATAGCCATGCCGGAGAGCAGTACTCCATTGTAGAGTATAACAGGGCGAGTGCTGCCATATGGAGGGTTTGAGCATCTGCTCCCCATGTGGCTCCGCCAAGTTTCTGGATCAAGTTGACCCTACTCTTTAGTTTCTTCCCAAGGTTCTGGAGATGCTGTCTACATGACAGGGTGTTTTTGACTAAAAAGTGGTCACAGTCCTTGCCACACCAATCTCTCTGTCCATACATCAGCTGGGGCCATATTTCTTTCTTTCTCTTCCACCTCCTCTTCTCTTTTTCCTCTGCAGGCAAGACCACAGGCTTGCCTTTCAGTCCTTCTAGCTGCATGAGTTCCCCTCCTATAGTGAAGAATTTCTGTAGAGCACAAGAGACGCAAATGATCTTTGACCCTTCCTCAGGCTGCAGAGTAAGGCTCACTTGATATGTCTAGTCATCGGAGGTACTATTTCAACAGGCTGATTGTTAATTTCTTTGAGAATTTGGGTAAAGGCACGAGCCTTATTACACTTCCTTTCTGCGCTGCTGTGGGGGTTTTAGACTAGGGAAGCAACGGGTATCCCTGGTTCCCCAGCAGCCATCTGTCCATTTGTTTTGCTCCAACAGTTACAGTGGTGACTTTCACCACAACAGGCATGGTTGTCCATGTGCTGAATGTCACTTGCAGGTCAGACTTCAGTATATAGCACAACTCAGTGACTGTCTCCCTGCTTAAGTGCAGATGGTGAAGGCAGGTCTCCACTGACATGCACAAGTAGTTGTGCTGATTGTACAATGTAATATTTGGGCCACCTACAGGTGGGTGCCAGCTGGCTGCCGTGCCAGTACACCTGCTTCTCCTCCCTCCTCAAGAGTTCCCATTACTCCTACAAATCCATTGGCAGGCCTAATGGAATGTCCATGGTCAGCCACTGGTCATAGCAGGAAAGGAGTGCTGAATTCAAGGGGAAGGGGGTGGGAAACAGCAAACAACAGGCAAAAATTCACTTGCTCCAATGCACAAACTCAAGACGACAATAGTAGTCAGAAGGCAAATCTCAATAATATGACAAGTTCATTTTCGATGGTGGAGCTCTTCAACGAACAACTTTCAGGCCTCCTGGTATGTATTTTATACAAGTGCTCAGTGAATTAAGAGCTGCACTGCAAAATTACATGGAGAATCTGGAGCGGTACCAGCTTATATTAATGAACATAACTTTGTAGTGTAGTCTTATCTACCTAATTGAGGTCCATACATTTTACTCGCGAGGGGCCATTCCCTGAGCGCACCTTCCCAGAATTGACCCTTCCATGTGGTGCCAAAACAAAACAGTGTGAGACTACCCCTTCAGGGAGTTTTACACTGCTTTACTCCAGAGTCAGGTCATAGAAACATAGAAAATCTCAAGCCTGCAAGAGACCACAGGCCCATCTAGTTTTCCATTCTGCTGTCCTTGCAGTTGTATCCAATAATGTGTGTCTTTTCAAGATACTTGTCCAACTTTGCCTTGAAGAGATTTAAGCTACTATCCCTGCACGCTCCCTTGATAAGCTATTGCAAAACCAACCATTCTCTTTATCAAAAAATTATATTCAGCTTGGGTCCTGATGCCAGGTTTACATTGTCAGTTTAGTGTTGGTGCAAAGTGGAAATCACTTCACTGATGTTAAACTTGCAGTGCAAGTGCACCCCAAGCTATCTTTGAATTGTGTGATCTACATTAACATTTTTAATGTGAAGATTACATGGCACAGTGTATTGGCGTATGAGTGTACAGACTGGAGAGGGCACAGGTGTTTGCCTATCATTCCCCACCTGGTGACTTCTGATCTGCATTTGGCTGTTGTGGTTAAGAGAAGGTAAGGTGCTTCCTCACTGGGGGTGGGTGGTCATCCATCACACTGTGGGTTGTTGACACACACCTTCCAGTGGCTGTCACGGTCGGTCGCTGTGCCGGAGTAGGAGAATGGGTAGTAGCATAGATCTAAAAAAAAGTTTTCGACAAAAATTGGGATCACACTTCATTTTATTTTTAAAAAACCTATGAACTTGGGGGTCAGTGAGGATGTGATATGCATTGTGATGTGAGGCATTTAGGACGCACTCCTCTCACACACCGGGATTTCCAACACTGCCCCTTAAAGACATGTGTGTTCAAGCATTTCTCCAATTGTATAGAATAGAAATATTTAACACAGAAAAAACAATCTCTAATTCGAGGGGAGGGGGTTTAAATTAGATTGCTTTCAAAGAAAAGAAAGCATTTAAAAAAAAGTTTCCCTGTTTACAAATTTACGTAAAATTGTCAAGAAACTTAATCGTGAGAGAAAAGCTGGAAGAATCGTTGACTAAAAGCGGACGAGCGAACTCTCCGGGCAGTGGCAGAGGGTGAAGATTCCACTTTTTTAGGTTTACTTTTTTTCAGTGAATCTGAATCAGTTGCCTTTTTTTAATAATATTTTTTTTAATTGCCCCTTCGCCCATTTTGTTTGCTATTTGGAGTCTGTGGTTTTATTTTCCTTTCCCTTCCCTTGTTTACTCAGGCAGTGGCGGTATCATTCCGCTAGTCTGGGGAAAGAAGCGCCCCCTTTCTCTCTCTCTCTTTACACAATGTGACTCCCAGCTCCGTGCAATGAGCCATCAGACAGCGGCGGCAGCAGCAGCCCACAGCGAGCAGAGACAGCGCCGAGTCCCACTGCCTCCTCTCGCCCACAAACTTGCCGCAGATCCCCGGCGCCAGCGCTGAAAAGCTCCCGCATCTGGATGGCCGGGAGCGGCAGCACGGACATCCCCAGCCGGATTCCGCCTGCCACCGGCCGCAACTTACCAAGTTTCAGCGCGATCTGCTTTTTCTGAAGACTTTTTTTGTGTGTTGTGTCTTTTCTTTTCCTCCCCCTCCTCTCTCCTCACATTTTTTCTCGAGTATTTTTTTTCTCTGCTGGTCGGGACAGGAGAGGGGGTCGTGCGAGCAGGGAAGAGGGAGATCCAAACATAATCTTGTGTGTGTTGTGTGTGAAGAGAGAGAGAAAGAGAAAGTATCTGTGGGTGCATTAAAGGGGCCGGTGTCACCATTGCGATCGTCTGAAGGAATATTACCGTAATACAAGAGAAAAATGGGTTTCAATCATCTTGAAGGAGGTGGATTGAAGGGTGCAAAGTGTTGTTGAGATTTTGATTGAATTCGAACAAAAAGGAATCCAAGACTTTTTTATTGCAATATACTCCTTTGCAATCCCCCCGGGGTTAAAAAAAATAAATCAGAAAACAAAAACTTGTCAACATAGTGTGCTGGGAGGTTAGGATGGGGGATTACAACATGCCCCCAAACCCGAAGCACAGCGCGATCGTGGAGAGGTTGAGGCAGCGGATCGAGCTGTGCCGCCGGCACCACGCAGTCTGCCAGGTCCGCTACGAGCAGAACCAGCCGCAGCGCATCGAACAGGAGCGAAGGGACAAACTCGCCCTGCACCAGAAGTACCTGGAAACACGCAGCAAGAAGACCCCCAAAGCCAAACAGCAGCAGCAGCAACACGAAAGCAACCGGGCCACCAAAAACTGCGACAGCGAACAGCCTCCAGGACCTAACGCATCCAGCGAACACAGGAATCTCACTCTGATCGCTGTAAGTTTGCTTCCTTTGCTCGCTCACTTTGCCTCCTTATCTTATCTTTAAAGAAAAAAAGCGACACGCTTTGTTGATCTATTTGGAATTCCCTTTGTTGTTGTTTTGGTTGTTTTTGTTCAAAAGATTGGATCTGCATTAGCAGCTGTTTTTTCCAAAACGAGCAATCAGACTTTGAAAAGTGTGTCTTAAAGCTGTCCTTTCTCCAGCTTGTTGTCAGACCTTACTTAAAATGATTTGCATGAAATTGTGAAGAATTAAATGTCAGTTTGGATTAATTTTAAGAAAAATGCATTGCAATGTTCCAAAAGGTTGTCCCTTCTAAAATGGCCCTATGTGCCACAGTATTGTATTTCTGTAATTTATTTAAAGTTCCACAAGTATCATCAAAGAAGCCCGGTCTATTGGCTCCCTTATCTATTTTGTGAAATAATAAGCTGTGACCTGTGTGGAGGGTTCAGTCTGGTGTATACTCTGAAAAAGCTTGCCTATACTGAACTGAATGACCCTCGCCTCTCATTGGAAGAAACAGCCGAGCAGACATGTGATCAATACATTGAGTTTGCTCACTCAAAACTTCTGAATTGGCCAATAAGTTGCACCTGCTTATATTAATGGTTGGTAAATATTAGGGTAAGAATGGCTTTAATTTAAGCAAGTTTGTTGATGTTTATAATCTACAGTTTTGAATAACAGTCACTGTGTGTGTGTGTTAAACCAAATAACAAATGGCAATTAGGAAATCAAAGGCAGTTATATAATTCTCAGGGTTTGGATTGATGTACATTGCCAGATTTATGTTTCTGCAGTATCTGCAATTCTCAGTTTGCAGCTCACTCACAGCTATCTGTTAGTGTTTGTGTGTGAAAGTTAAGTTTCTTGGTCAATTGAAACCTTTGTGTATATCACCAGGACTAAAACTTGTTGACATTGGTACATAGTTTTTCTGCTCTTTGAGCCATAGTTTCGTGAAAAAGAGATTTCAGTATTGTACACCTGTACAGTTAATTTTCTCCCTTGTCCTCCTCCTGAAAGTGCTGATTCCTAACTGGGGTATGGTTCCACAGGTGCCAGTTGCCCTCTACATATTACACAAATGCGTGTTGTTTATACGAGCTTTGACAATGAGTGTCAGTAGGATATCTAACTGGCAGTAATGGGGCGTATCATACCTGTTCTCATACCTGCGCTCATCTGATGTGCACACTTCCAACGGGGGTTGCTGGGTAGTGAACAGGAAGCCCAGTGATTTTTCCTTCAATAACACACGGGTGCTGAGGCCAACTGTAGTGTGCCTACCGTGCTGTGGCAGAGATCAGCTAACTGAGTACAGAAAACAGATCAAATCAGGGACTTTCCTACTCCGTATAGCCTAGCTACTCACTGGATAAACTGATGAGCCATTAGGAGAGCACTGTCTGTACACTTGTATGTGTGTGTGTGTGTATATATATAAACATACATATTTATATAAATAGTTACAAAGCTGTAATTCACTCAAGCAATTGTGATGACATCTCAAACTGTGAAGTTGAAGCTTTAGCAGATTATAAACTTCAGCACAGCGTTGAGATTGAATTACAGCCTTAAACTCAATGCCAGCCATTTGCTTTTATATCATTAATACTAAATAGTTAAAAATCACCTTTTCAAAATAATTGCTTATTGACACTTTTTCATAAAAACAAATACTTTTGCAAGTTTTAAATTATAAAAACAACAGAAAAACAATAAGTACAATAATTATATTTCTGCAAGTTTATATAATGTTGACAAATGGCTTATTTAGGGCATGGGATCAGTACTCTATAAAGAATGTTCACTTAAGTATGATTTTTCTTAAGGTTGTAACGATACACCTGTGTGATATCTTCACTCCACCTCAAATTGCTGTCACCACTACCACCGCCTGTGGTAGACCTGTAACCATCAGGATTTTAGTCTAGCGTTCTGTTGCTCAAAACACTCTCTCCAGCCACAACTAAGCTTGGGAAAACAAAGGTGAACAATTTTACTGCACATTGTTTTTTACAGTTCAAGTGGTTAAAGTGTGAAAAATGAACAAGCATAACATCGCACTTTACTGAAGTCCTAATGCCATCATTGTATATACACATTCAATATAATTATACATAGTAGTCATTATCTTTGGACAGCTTAAATAATGGTAAAAGGAGGATGAAGACGAAGGCATCAAGAGAATCCAGTTCATTATCATTCAGATAACAATGCGAAACAGATCTGGGACGTGGATTTTCTCTAAAAAGCAGAAATGTGTGTTTTTTAAATAATCTTACCAGACCATGAGAGATGCCTTTATGACAGTAAAGGTGGGATAATACAGGAATATATGAACATAGGAGCAGGAGTAGACCATTGAGCACCTCGAGCCTATCAATCTCAGTCTTAAAAATTTCAATGGACTCAGCATCCACAGTCTTTTGAGAGAAGAGTTTTCCAGATTTCCACTAGCCTTTATGTGAAAAGTGCTTGCTGATTTTACTCCTAAATGGCCCAGCTCTAATTATAAGATTATGCCCCCTTGTTTTGGATTCCCCACCAGAGGAAATAGTTTCTCTGTATCTACCCTATTGAATCCCTTTAAGACCTTGATTTATAGCATCCACAATCTTCTAAACTCAATGGAATACAAACCAAGATTATGCAACTTGACCTCATAATTTAACCCTCTAAGTCTTGGTATCATTCTGGGTGAAAGGGTAATAAAGCTGAGATAAATCAAATCAGATGCCCAACTATAGTATTGTGTGGCTCCAACAAACTCCTGAGTCTAAAAATATATAGCTACATTTGCACATATTGTGACAGCTTGTGTAGAGTAGATTGTGAGCCACCTGAACCTGAATTGTTAATTAATGTATTTGATGAGCAATATTTGCTATATTGCTTGAAAGTATTAAGAAAAGAAAGAACTTGTATTTATGCAGCATTTTCCGGATGTTCCAAAACACTTCAAATCCAGTGTATTATTTTTGAAGTCATTAATCTTATGTAACAAAATGGCAACCAATTTGCACACCGCAATGATCAGTTAATCTGCTTTTGGTGTTTTAGCTGAAGGAGCAATGTTGGTTAGAACACCTCCCTGCTCTTCAAAGAGTAGTATGGGGCTTTTTACATCTACCTCGACAGGCAGGCAGACAGGCAGAGTTTAATGTCTCATCCGAAAGACAACACCGTGAAAAGCATAGCACTGCTTCAGGAATACACAAAGTATTAGTTTAGATTATATACTGGAAGAACAAGGCTTGAGCTCACAAACGTCTGACTCTGAGGTGGGAGTGCAACTAACTGTGCCAAATGGACACTATAGGATGATACAGAGAATAATGGCAAGGAGCTGGCTCTCCACTTCCATTGTTGTTACATACATTATAATTAATACTCTATTGTCTCCCTGACAGCATTCAGAAAAAAAAACTGTGGCACAAGAGTATCACAGGCAAACAAAATCAAGAAATAATCTTTCATGCAAACATAATAAGGTGGAAAATTGATGACAAGACCATCAGCATCTGAAAAGAGAAAATAAGTTGACTCTCAGCTTTCACCTGTAATTCTCCAGTTGGCATATAGTGGGGAGAACATGTTTTAATGCCAGGACAGGTTGTGCCAAACCTGAAATAACAACACAAAATGCTGGAAATACTCAGCAGGCCAGGCAGCATCCGTGGAGAGAGAAACAGGGTTAACGTTTCAGGTCTGGGACCCTTCATCAGAACTGGAAAAAGCTGGAGATGTAACAGATATTAAGCAGGTGCAGAGACGGGGTGGGGCGGTTTAGGAGGGGAGGAAGGAATTGAAAGAACATGCTGTGAAAATGTTGCAAATGGGAATGGCAAAATCATACTGCATGAAAAATGGGGGCAGGGATTATTATCTGAAATTGTTGAACTCTATGTTGAGTCCGGCAGGCTGTAAAGTGCCCAATCGAAAGATGAGGTGCTGTTCCTCGAGCTTACATTGAGCTTCATTAGAACAATGCAATAGCCCGAGGACAGAGAGATCAGAGTGGGAGTGAAGTGGAGAATTAAAGTGACAGGCGACCGGAATCTGAAATTGTTGAACTCTATGCCAAACCTGTGTCTGTTTTTAATCATAAAAAATCTATCAGTATTATCAGATTTGATACTGTGTGTAAAACCAGATTCACCTATTGAATCTGGTTTTAAGTCACTTGTTTTCATTGGAATAACTTTATTTTGCAGAAATTCTGTTGAATTTTAAAACCTTTTTAGTCAAAAAACAGATTATTATTTTAAAATCTATTAGTTCGTTAACCTAATTTTCAGATGGGTTTGAATCAGACCTCAAATATCCAATTTTGTTAGGACACTGTCCAGCAAGCCTTTTTCAAATTTTCCAGCATTTCAAATTAACCAATAAAGAATGTATTCGTACAATGACATGCAAACCTCAACTCTCGGGGTTCAGAGCATATAATGTACTTACCAGAAAATATCTTTTGTCACTGAAATTATTTTGTGTAATTTCGTAGACTTTGTTTAAATTAAATGTTAAACATTGGCCCGGATTTTGTGGTAAAATAATAACGGTGAGGCAGTCAGTCTCATTAAAGAGTAAATGGGACAGCAACTTCCAGCGACCCCACATGCAAAAATCCGGAAGTAGCTGTCCAAGTTGCCCTGCTCCTGCAGAAGCTTTACTATAACATTATTTCGCTGAGAGACTCGGCATTAAAATACATGCAATAGCGTGAAGTTCCAGTACCTACTTGATAGATACCCACTAAACTCACCAGAAAGTTAGGGCTTGTCCATTCCAGTGTAAGTAAATTTTTAATGGCATGTTAAGTCAAAATTATTGATAAACAATCTTTCTGGCACTGAAAATTAAATTCCTTCAGATTTTAATTATTGTTGGAGATTTAAAAACATTAAATTTTTTAAAACTTTTTCTTTCTGTCTGTTTTATATCTCTTAATTCCATCTTTCTTTCCCTCTCATTTTACTTTCTGTACATGATTTTACATTTAATTAACTATTCTAATATAGACTTCCTGATTCAGACACTGCATGCCTCAGTAAGGATTTTTCAATCTGATTGGTTAAGGGGATACACAGTTGCTTTCCCTGTTCACACAGGTACCAGATCCCCTGTAGAGTGCGCCGCACTGTTTTGGTTCACTAATCACAGCAAGTTCCAGTGCAAAAGTCCATAGAAAGTCTGTGGGCAAGTGTAAGTGTAATGAACAACTGACCGCAAAATCCAGGCCAATATATTTCAAGGTCATTTTCAGGGGTCTTGTGTGTGTATTGATGCCTGATTTTTAAAGCTTTTCTTATTGGCAGAGAACCTCAATAAAATGCCTTATATTTGTGTATAGTTTACTCATACATTTCATTTCAAGAAACTAAACATTACAAAGAAACAGATTACAAGTAAATTTGAACAGGATAATTGGGAAGCATCCAACAATTAATAGCCCAGGCATGACATTTTCTTCAAAATTAAAAAAAAACTGTTTAAAAAAAGACAACATTTTTACTTTGGTTTTCATAGTGATATAGCACCTGTCTTGGTGTCTATGGCAGTCAGTTAAGATGAAAGTGAATGCTGTTCATTTTTGTATAGTTTGAAAGTTTTCCAAGTGGAGGTCAGTAGAAAGCCAACTAGCTTGTACTGCAAGCGGACAAGTATCTAGTTGGGGTAGCCAGGGTAAAGAATAACATTTTAGCTATAACAAGGTGGTGAGGTTGAAATGAATTTGTACTAAGTCCTGAAGAGTTGCTAGAGGTGATGAGTGTTGTATGTTATTTTGGCTGGGTTATTTTGAAAACTACTGAGCTGGGGTCTGTGGTGTAGTTCTGCCAGTAATCTGAGGATTTTCACTGGGTCCTAAAGATAAATTCTGATTCATATCGGTTAACTTTCCCTCTCAACTCCAGAGTTTGACAGCATTCATTGAATAATGTAGCAGATAGTCTGTTACATACAGCACGACATATAGGCTAGAATGTTAATAACATACATTGTAATTTATATGGGTTCAAGTAAGTCAGAAAAGCAAAGATTGTAGAGTTTATCAATGTTATCAGAGCCCCAAAGAGTTCATGTGTTTGAAACATGCTCCATTCTACGTTTTGGCAGCTGGCTTATTCAGTTTTTGGCAAGTATTTGGTAGTTGCCACCAGCAGGCTCCCTCAGTTGAAATATTTGATTTGTACTGAATTATTATTCACTGTCTTTTTACCCCTTGGACCTTGCTTTGAATCCAGCCCAGACTGACTGGATGAAAGTCTCCTCTTTGAATACTTGAATAAAATGTTTGGGCAGTCCCAGACCAATTGGTGGCACGGGCCCAGAGCACACAGCTGGTCATCATTTTAATTAACACTAAATTGGCAATTGCACTCAGGCCGAAGAGTGGTTCGTGTGGAAAATAGACAAGATCACACTGATGCTGCATTGTCAGGGTTAAGTTGAGCTCTCCACATTGGGAAAATAAAGGTGTTGGGAGTGATGACTGTGACGCAGAATTCAGATGTAGAGCTGTGTTTATTTCTAAGAGTAAGATACAATAAAATAGGTCACAATTCTTTTTTTTATTAAGAAAACACTTCCTTCCCGATATTCTCCTCTTTTCCAGAAGGCACTGATTTCTTCCCAAGGTTCAGTTCCACAGGCACCAATCACCCTCCAATGATCTGGTACCTGAGGTTGTGAAAGGTGCTGTATAAATGCAAGCCTTTCTTTAGTGTAGTGCCCATACTGCTGTGCTGGCTGAGACCAGTTAACTCTGTAGACCAGGGATCAAACCTAGAACCTTCTTGGCCTGTATGGCTGTTACTCATTGGATAAATTTGTTGAACCATTGGGGAGCATGTTCACCGGTTTAAATAAAAATGAGTGATTGCCAATCCTAATGAGTGACATTCAGCATGTCTAGAGTTCAGCATGTCTAGAGTAGAGGGAGCTTTATCTCGGCAGCTGGTCATGACCCGAGCGTGCTTGATGCTGACACTGGGTATCTAGAATGGGAAAAACTGTTCCATGCCTTAACATTAACAACCCTCACATTAATGAGAACAAAAATTACAATAAATAATTTGATACCATGTCACTTGACGAGACTGATGAGGTTTTATATCACTAAATGTAACGGGAGAATCAGACATACTCTGTAAATAATGTGAAAAGGTTACATGATTCATTTATATTTTATTTTAAAATGTAGTACTTTGAAATTAAAATGTGAGGTGGTGTGTAATTAAAGCTTTATCAAAAACAGTGCCTCCCATTTAATTCCATAGTACTTAATCACATATGAGCCCAATGTCCTGATCTTTCCTGTTACTTCTGTGAACATAATCCACTTAATTGAATGTATAAACATAAATGGCTAATTTGGATAGCGTTTTGGCTTTCCAGTAGTTACCACCCACTTATTTACATGTGTGATCACTGCTTGAGTTTCTGATATTGGTAAATTGAACTGAGTGACAGTTCTGTAAAATGACTGCCAGGATGCACTATTTCATGAGATTATGAAGTCCTAACACCTCCTTGATGACTCAATTGATACAGAGAGTGTATAGCTGAACCATACAACCAAATGGTCCAAGATTCAATTCCTAGTCTATGTTGAGTAGCTGGTCTCAGCTGGAGTGGTAGTTGGAGCAGTACATTTGGCTCAATTGGCTTCAGCATCTCTAGGCCAGGGAGGGGTATATCCAGTAATCTGTGCTGGAACATGTCTCTGTCCGGATGTTGGGTGGGGATAGGATAAGACTTGGCCGTGATGCCCCGAGCAATTAGTCTGTGGGCACTCATTGTCTAGGCTCCTAAATGAAGAATAGCTACTTGGACGAAATAATGGAGGGCTGCCAGCATTTGTGGGATTGTACTCGAGCATGAACTTCAGAAGAGGAGAGGAAATCGGGGCCGGAGGGGTTAATTTAGACAAGAAGTACTTTTTTCTTTCACTCTTGACTATCTCACTGACATTCTTTAGAAACATTGGCTCAGATACAGAAGTGGAAATGTTTTGTCCTAAAGGATTTTGGGTTAGGCCATATTGGTGCATATTATATAGTTGTACAGAAGTCTCATCATTGTGAAACTAAAGAGAAGGTAGCAGGTCTTTAATGCATTGTGATATTTATACTCTATATATACCATCACTGACAATGTCTCATGCCCATGTTCATGCCTTCATGTATTTCACAATGTTATATATGACATATACATACCAGGCATTTGGATTAACACTATTAAAACTCTTGTAAGTTTCTGCATCAGTTTTTCCAGCAAGATTTTACTGTGCCAGTTTGGTGGGGAATGAAGCAGTATCTGAAGCATGCACCAATTCTTCATTAACTTACAGACAGAATAGCTTTGTCCACGTGCAATTGAACTGACTGCTTTGAAGTTGTTGTTGTGAGATGCTAAAGGCTAGTCTGTTTACTTTGGATCTCTTGAGACTGAATCAAATGAGGAGGGATGAGTGGATTTCAGTCAGAGGAAGATGTTTCAGAGGGTTCCTTCAAAAAAAGGTACCAGTTATAGGAGCTTGCACTCTTCTTCAGGTTGGAGAGTACAACCCTTTGATCTGTTGCATTTATTGAGAAACACTTTAACATCTTCAAATACTGTCATTGGATTGAAACAATTTTCCATTCTCCTCCAACTGTGTCCTGATATAATGGGTCTGGAATAGAAAGAGAATGACTTATAAAAGCTGAAGATCACTTGCCCCTGTTTCCCAGATCACCATTTACCAACACTTAAAATTTATCATTGGTGGCTGCTCTTTCAGCCACTATTCTCCTGCCCACTGAAACTCCCTTCCTAAATCCATCTGTCTTGCCTCCTTCCTGTCTGCTTGCCTCATAAAAGCCAGACTCATAAAAACCCTTTCTCTTAACTATGACTTTGCTTACTCCAAACTTGCTATCTTTCCCTTATTTCCCTCCCACTCAGTATCTATTCATATCCTCCATCTTGTAAAGCAGCCTCAGATCTCTGTCTCTTTTTTGAGGAACACTAGAAATGTAAGTTGATGGATTTTTTGTCAATCTGTATTGTAGCTGGTAAAACCCAAGTGGTGATGGATTGTTTGGAAAGTTCTCAATATCAGACGGCAGATGTTGAAATCTGCTACCATTTTCCTCCAGAACGGAGTGATCCATGACAACAACTTACCGTGCCTTGTTTTCCAAGTTTGGAAACTTGGATCCATTGTTTTGGAGTTGCTGGTTGTATCTGTTTGCAGTAGGTTGTTACCACTCAGTCGCATAGATCATTCCAGTGGTTTAACTCTGGGAATCCAGTTTGATTATACTTATTAAACAAAAGTCTAATCACTATCTCTATTTAGATTGAGAATATGTCAAACTATATTTCTTTTCCTTATTTTTTTTAACTATTTAAATTCCTGTGCTATCTTATACACAATAATCTTCAGGAAGTACAGGAAACTCTTTTTTATCCGGGACCGGCGTGGTGCCGGTTTATCAAAAAATCCGGATTATCGAGAGGTATAGTAAAAGGTACGAGAGCCCTGTACACGGCCACAGATCCAGGCGTCCCTGTTGCATGGCAACAGGTGCAGGAACCCCGGCCACAGAGCCAGGCGTTCCTGTTGCATAGCAACAGGTGCAGGAACCCCGGTTACATGGCCACAGATCCAGGAACGGCCACTAATATGAAGTAAAACTTACCTGAACCTACTCCTGAATTTTGCCGGTTAACAGAGATTTCCTGTTATTTAGGTGCCGGTAAATCGAGAGTTTCCTGTATCTTCTTCTTTCAAGAGAAAATAACTGCTCTTCAAAAGAAGGTGATCTTATCCAGTCTGCCATCTGTACATAACAGCCTAGAAATTCTTTCTTACTAAAATGTGAGCAACACACACACTGACTGAAATTCAAACCCTTCTGAGAACTGTGCCCCAGAATATAACAGAATTAGATTTTTCCAAGATGAATTAGATGTTTCAATTTTAACCACCCACTGTCCTTTAGTATGTATGTGTGTCTATGTACATGCAAATGCTTTTGCACTTGTGTGTGTTGGCACTGTCCTCAGGGTCTCCTATCTCCTTGTAGTATACTGATGTATGCACATGTCACTGTACTGTGATTCTGTCTGTTTGTTAGCACAAACCTTTAACACCACTCTCCCTTCATGTGTATATATGTCCCTAAGCATTTCAATCTTTTGCATGTGTCTCTTCACTGCCAATTTACCAGACATTTTGATGGAAAGCCCTCTAAATGTATTCAAAATAATGAGAATTTTTTTTATTTAATCAGAGTGTTGATATTTTAAGTGCAGTGTTGATGTCTGAACCTCCCATAATATTCGCAGTAGCTTTTAAAGTCTTTCCATCTTTTTCATTTTCAAATACTGTATGGTACATTAATAAATGCAAGAGCTCCCCCAACACACACACATTTGAAATTATTGAAATGTATTCATGTGTTCAGCATTTTGCTTTAAATAAAAATGAAAATAAATGTTTCAGATCACGGAATGAATGAGCTACCCGTGCTGTGCCAGGTGGAAATCTTGTCATTTGAACATCTCCAGACGCTGGACCCATGTAGTAAATTATTCAGAGGCACAGTTGGTACCCTGTGACATGGTAATTAATGACTATCGGGATTATTGCAAGCAATGAACTGTGTCATGCCGTGTTCTCATGCCTTGTCCACCTGTTAAAGTACAACTTTCAATTTGATCATCTCTTAATGAAACTTATTCACATCATTAAACAAATCTGTAGCTTGGTAGCTGCGGACATCATATAATCACTAAACTGTGTTACTAGGTAGACAACCACCCTGAGGCCCCTGCTTTTTGGATTTGTAAGGAGCTGTGGGTGCAGTTCACGTGCTTTGTGCTGCACAGTCTCAGGCAGACGTTAGTTTGGTGTAAAGTTGCTTTGATATTATGACAGAAGTTCACTTCTCCGAGTGGAGTTTTGAAACTTGACGCCTCAGAACCTGTTGAAATGAATAGAGAAGTAGAACCTAACACAGGGAGCACGTTAATGTGACTCCTTGACAAAGATTGTTGGCAAATAATTGCCTCATTGGATAAGTAATTCAAGAATACTTTCTCATTCTGGGCAGCCTATTGCTACAAATTGATAGATAATGTACCAAACTATAAATATATTATACTTTAGCTATTTCTCAACATGTTATACTCTTATAGATACATTTCTGCATCTAAATGCTTACAGAAAACAATTCAAAGTGTGCTGCAGTGTGAATGAATTGTTTAGTTTTTCTCTTTTGAAACCATTTTTTTTAAAGAGATTTTTGTGAAATTCCTCCCTGCCCTCATGGCTGTTACTCAGGGTAGCGTGCAACTCCATGGGTGCTTGTGGCCTTCTGGCTCTTCACTCACCTGGTCATTCTTCAAGTGTGGTGGTAGCAGTGAATGTTGGTGGACAATTACACTGTGTGGGAGGGACATCACAGCAGAGCCCAAATCCAATCCTCTCCTTGACCAGCATCCACATTTCCAACAGCTATTTCACACTTTATGGTGGTCAGAAGCAGGGACCTGGCTGCTTTATTTTTCTCCCTAGTCTCCATAGCGGAGGGAAGCTGCAAGCACCCTGTAGTCACCTCTTTGTTATATTTTACCCCCCCCCCCCCGTTTTCTTGCTTTTGTCTCTGCTTCTCCTGAAGGTGCTGATCTTGCTGAGATATGTTACACAGGCACGGCAGTCCTTCAGTGTCTTACCCAAGTGGCCATTCTTCATGTTTGGAGTTTAAATACTGAGGGCTGACAGGGCATCACGGCAGAGGCCGATCCTGTATTCAGCTGAAGTCCGCAGGTACACTTTCCAGCAGCCTTCACTGGATAGCAGTTGGGAACACAGAGCCCCTCTCTTGAGCCAAGGCAACTGAGACCAATTGTAGCATCCCAACTGCTGGCCCAGCTAGAGTAAGCTAACTCAGGAATAGCTGTGGTCTGCATGACATATTAGCACAGCAGGCAGTTCTGTCATTCCTACTTTGAACAAGGATCTGGATCAAAGCTACTTGGCTGATGGATTTATAGTCATGATCACCATCCTGAATCAATCTATTAGTATTTGAGCCAGTTTTATGAAGGAAGCACACAGTCACACTATTGTGAATAATAACATTCTTAATACTGAGTTTGAGGTTGTCATATCTGTTCCAGAATATATCAATGCTACAGTACAGAAACAGGCTATTCAGCCCACCAAGTCTGTACTGGTGTTTTTCTCCACATGAGCCACCTAGTTTAATACCACTATCCTCTCATTTCTCTTAACTTTAACAGGCCTCTTTTTCAACATCTATGATTCCCTTTTAAAATAATTTATCAACTCTGCTTCAAAAACAGGTTATAGCAGAAAACTCCACTTTCTAACTACCCTTTGTGATAATCTTACATTCATGCTCTCTCTCTCATCTCACCAATCAGTGGAAGCAATCCATCACTATTTACCTTATAATGCCTCATAATCTTGAAGATCTCGTTATCAGCTATAGCGAGAAAAGCCCTAAGCGCTCAAGTTTTTCTTCATAGCTGTAAACCTTCATCCCTGTGAATATCCCAGTGAATCTATGCTGTATTTTTTCAATTGCTTTTTATAGCTTTCCTGTAATGGGGTGCTCAAAACTGTACACAAGTCTCCAGCTATGGCCGAAATACAAGTTCAACATTATCTCCTTGTTTTTTAATTGTACACCTTTCAGATATAAAATCAAAGGTTCGGTTTGCCTCATTTACTTGTGCTGCTACCTTTAAAGACCTGTGTATCTGGCACCAAAATCCCTCTGCTCTACTCCATTTAAAATCTTACAAATTATGATGTATTTCTACATTGAACTGCTTCTGCCACATATCTGCCCATCCTTCTAGCCTGCCTATGTCCACCTGTAGTTTTTTAGAATCGTCATCACAACATTTCATCTCAATGTGGTGTCAATTCTTAAATCCAGATTCATTATGTAAATAAGACCACCTCAATGTGGAACACTACCCACCATATCTTTTCAGTTTGAGAAACTCAGTTTAGCCCCAATCCATTGCTTTCTGACCTCCAACCATCTCGCTCATTTAATTCCTTGTGCCATTCATTATTTTTGCACGGATTTCTTATATGAACTATCAATTACCATTTTTACTGAGTGATCGTCCATGGTAGTGCTCACAGATTTATAAGGATTAGCCTCTTTCCTCTGTCTTCTGCTGTTGGGTAGTGTGCAGCAGGCCATGATCAGAAGGGAAGACTGCTCTCTTTCTCTGCCTCCAAGTTGTTTTTCATTCTGGGAGCTCATTCCCTGCTCTTCTCTCTCTGATTGTTTTTATTTTAGTTCATAATTCCACAGCTGTGTTACAACATGATTTGCTGTACATTATGTGTCTTCTGGCCTGGTTGCTATCCCGTCCTGTTTTCTGTTTGTTCCTCTCAACGCCATGGTTCAAAATTCAGGAATTCATCTTGCCGGTTTGTGCATGTGTCAGAGGCTGCCTTCGTGTCGAGAGTCAGCTGGCTGGTTTGCACGTCGAGAGGTGTGCAAATGGCTCAACGATTTGTGCATACACCAAAAAGTCTTAATTGGCTGTGAAGCACTTTGAGACATCCTGAGGTCATAAAAGGTGCGCTATAAATGCAAATTCTTTCTTCTTAAAGAAAGTCAATGGTGCAGGAGGGGTTGGGGCAGAGGAGGGGGAATCCTAATGCCAGGCCTCACCATTAACTAGCAGATCTTTGGCATCCATTATGCCTGGGCGAGACTGGATGTACCAGGCTGCCATATGCTAGAAGTGGAGCTACCTGATGATGCAGGCTTGGTTCATTACCAAAGACCCTTGAAGATTCAAAGGGTAAGATTTGTTTTTGTTTGATTTTAGTATCTGCCCCCTTTGCTCAGGTGGAAAGAAAGTATTCTTTCCGGGTGGTGGTGGGGGTATTCTTTCCTCAGGGCTGCAGTATGAGGCCTGTTTGGTAGTCAGGCACCTCAGATGTGTCCCTAGTGGTAGATCAAATGTTGATGGGGTCAGTGGCAGAGGTCCCCAGGCAGGTGCATCAGGGCACTTATGCGTAGATAACCCCCCCCCCCCCCACCCTGGATTTTTGACCCAGAGATTTAATCGTTTAGGAGGAAGCAAGTGGATTTGCCATAGATGATCTTAAACATACAAGACAGATACCAAAATATTACAAAGATATAAATTGAACATAATCAACTGACATGTGAATAGAATCATAGCAATCACCATTGTTACTTCCAGATGTATTTGCAGCAGTAATTTTGCACTCTGTTTTCATTATGGTCTGAAGTGTTTCACTTAATGGAAAAAAAAGTGAAGAAATGCTGTTCGAAGTAGTTTTGAGCCATTAACCACAGTTTGGATAGATGTTTACAAATGCTGGTAAAGTAGGATTCTCTTCATCGTGTGCTGCTCAGCAGAAGGGGGCGATTGTAGAAATACTGCATAAGGGATTAAAGGGTTATCTGGACAATCTGGGCTATTCACATGTTAATGATCGAGCTGTGCCCATTTCTAGATATAAATAAATGTTGGAGAGTTTGAATATTAAAATTAACTAAAGCTAGTTGTTGCTAGGTGAGGTGACTTTCATTTAGAAATCATTGACAAAACCAGCTCTATTTTGACATAATCATGGGATTAATTACCTACAAATGAATGAGAAATGGCTGTGCAGCTTAATGTTCTAAAATAACATGGGTTATAATATAAATTGTTACATTTTGTTTGAGATATAATGTTATGGTGATTGGATAATGATTGTTGGATTATTATAATCCAATAATGAGATGAATGACTAGTTAATCTGTTGGTGATGTTGATTGAAGGGTTAATGTTGGTCAGAACACCTGCCGAACTTCACTGCTCTTTTTTTGAATAATGCACAGGATCTTTTGTATCCACCTGAACAAGAGACAGGACCTCGGTGTAACATCTCATCTGAAAGACGTTACCTCTGACAGTGCAGCACTCCCTCAGTACTGCTCTAAAGAGTCAACATAGATCAGCCTAGCTCAAGTCTTGGAGTTGGGTTTGAACACAAGAGTGCTGAGCCAAGGCTGGCACTGTTATGTGGTGTCTGTAAAACAGCTTTTAGTGTGAATGGATTCTGATAAAAGCTTTCGGTGCTCCCTGTTTACCAACAATTACACAATGTTTCCTTGCAGTTTTCTCTCCTGAAAGTGTTGTGGTGATTTAACAGATGCTGGTCACCTTCCAGTACTTTGCTTAAGTGAGTGAGTGCCGAGGCCAGCTATAACACTGACACTGCTACTGTGGCTGAGATCCAATAATTCGGTGCAGCCTGGATATCAGCCTGACACTTTGTGGTCTATAACACTCAGTTACCTGGTGATTTTACCAACTGAATTGGGAAAGCTCGGTTGAAGCTTCTTATGTGCTATGTCACCCTTTACCGTCACATGGCAGAAAGCAGTAACAGAAAGCACATGTCGCGATGTGACGGGAACAAAAAGCAGTAAATATGCAAATCAGAGTTCCTGAAATGACTTCCTTTCGGGAGAAAATAAGGTGTTTATTATCCTTAATCGGTAGGTTTGCATCTTGTTAACCAGATTGCGTTTATAAAGTAGTCATTTCTGAACAAAGACATTGTTACTGTGTAATTTTGCACGCTGTGCACAGAGAACTGTAGTATGCCTATTGCGTTTTATGCATGTACAGTAAAAATGAACAGAGAAGACATTTGTTTTGTTTCCCTCCTGTTCTGTTTCCCGAAGGTGTTGACTTCTTAATGTGGTATGATTCCCACTCGCACCTCATCCAAGTGGGTATTCTTCATATGAGCCCTGATTGTAAATGTCAACATGGCATTAATCCGCATGGGGCATCACAGAGGAACCTGGTCTTGTTCTCAGCTTGCATCTATGTATGGACACTTTCCATCATTGACTAATGATTAGTGTTGAGGAATGGGAATTCAAGCTAATTTTCCTCTTCCTAACCCAGAGAAGCTTAGGCCAATTCTAGTGCGCCTACTGTTTCCTTAGTTATGATCAGCGAACTTGGCAAAGACAATGAACTGAACATGGTGTTTTTGGCTCAGCTACTTGCTGCCATTACCAGCTGTAATTGGTGAGCTATTGCAGCATTTAAAAACAATTCCCCCTTCTCGATTCCTCCTGGAACGTGCATCTCTGATGCCAAGAGTACAATCGAGTGACCTGCTTTTAGACCTTTGCCCAGCTGCTAGAAAGAGTGAATTATTGCTCAGGCTGGACTACTGTGTCCAGTTTTCCTTCCCTCCATTGAGAGATGTTGTAGGTCCTGCTCAGCAGTTGACTTTCCTACCTTACAACAGTGACTACACTTCAAAAGTATTTCATTGGCTGTAAAGCGCTTTGGGACGTCCTAAAGTTGTGAAAGGTGCAATATAAAAGCAAGTCTTTCTTATTTTGGCATGGCTCAAATAACGAATAGTGTGGGATTGAATTTGTATCCTCACTTTGTGGCCTAGAGTGTTAATACTTAGTGCAACTGTGCAGCTCATACACTGTTAAGTGCTGTAAGGTCTTTTGTTTGTGTGTGTTATGTGCTTTATGTGCTTATATATGTTCATTTTCTCAGCCTGTGGCTGCAGTTAATTCTGCTAAGCAGCCTGGACTGTTTGGTGTAGCTGATGGGAGCTTCTTGAACTTTAAATTGTCAGCATTGTGCCGATCTGGATGAGGCAAGAGCCTAATGGCAGCTACGTGAACAAAGTAGAGTCGCACCACATGACTCCTCTTTCCATCTCTTTGGGTCTGAGTTGTGCTGCCTGGACACAAAGGAACGCAGCATGGAGGGTAGTGTGTGACATATAGAATACAGTAATTGATAGCTAGGAGGGAGATACCAGGCTAGTAACACAAAGCCACAAGAGCAGAGCTTGAGCATTTCAAACAAGTCATTTGAACCCCTGAGGATATGTTACTACTGTTAACTCCCTCCTAGCTATCTGCTACTTTTCCCTAATAACACATTACACAAATGTTTTTCTTTGAATCATTTAATTTATAAATTCCTTGGGCAAAATTTAGTAATTAATCTATGGGGACAGGGTCATTCTTTATTTCTTGAACTGCTGTAGATCGTGTGGCGTGAGTGCAAAGTACAAGACTTTGTGATGTAAGCAGAGGCATGATCTTCATGAAGAGACTGGTAGAAAGATATTATGGTTATTTTATTCCAGTCTTGTAACTTGATTAATTTCTTGTTGTCCTAATGTTGATTATTCACTGCCTTGAATGCTTTCCAGTTCTGATTTGCTGATCTGTTAGAAAGAAGAAGTCCGAGTGACGACTCACGCGCCTTTTATTTTGGCTGGAGGTGATATTCATGAATAAAGTCTGATCAGATTTTTAATACGAACAGTCTTAATAGCATAGGCTAGTGACCCGATTACGAAAGGCTGAAGATACCAGATAAATGCCTGCAGTTCTTGCTGATCCTTAATAACTGATGGTTTAATACTTAGAGGCCACAGATGTCACCTATAAGTAATTGGTGCACCATTGATGGATGTTGTTCCTTGCAGATCTGTCAGTTGTGGCTTGGTTTGATGCCATTGTTTTTTGTGTGGCATTTAAATACATAATTGCAGGGCTAGTGCTTTTAACCACTGCATTTTTATTGCAGTTAGAACTTTTTACATGGTTTCGGAGTAAGTTGGAGCTAGATTCAGGCAGGTTATGCAAAAAGCTCGCTGTTTATTGTAAGGCCAGTCACCAAAGAACAGTCAAGATGCAAAGAGTTAACATACCAGTGGTTGTGTAACAAACTGATTGTGCAGCCCAACGAGGTGTCTGCAGGTACGGCTTCTTCTGATTCTGCATTAGGTTATCTGCAAAGTCAGCCATGGCTCAGTTGTAGCACTCTCAACATTGAGTCAGAGGGTTGTTGGTTCAAGTCCCACTCCAGCAACTTGAGCACAATCTAAGCTGGCACTCCAGTGCAGAACTGAGGGAATGTTGCACTCTCGTAGGTGCCATCTTTCGGATTAGACGTTAAACCGAGGTCCCATCTGCTCTCTCGGGTGGACATAAAATATCCCATCCCAGTGCCCTGGCTAATATTAATCCCATAACCAACACCATTAAACAGAAACAGATTATCTGGTCACTATCACATTGCTGTTTTTGGGAACTTGCTGTGCGCAAATTGGCTGCTGTGTTTCCTACATTACAACGGTTACTACATTGCAAAAGTATTTCATTGACTGTAAAGCGCTTTGGAATGTCCTAAGGCCATGAAAGGTGCTATATAAATAAAAGTTATTTCTTTCGGTCTGCTAGGACTGCATGTGATGTGTGCATGTGAGACTAGCTGTAGTGTGCCTCCTGCACGAAAAAAGTTTGTTGAAGCTTTAGGTCTATACGACCTAACCCTAACCCTAACCCTGAAAGTCCAGAATGATTGTCAAGAAAGCTGTTTTTAAAAATTTGTTCTTGGGATGTGGGGCAATGCAGGCAAGGAGGATCATTTTTTCTTCATCCCTCGTTGCCCTGAGAAGGTGGGGATAGGCCTTTTCGACCCACTGCAATCCTCGGTAGCAGTGGCAGAGCCGGGGTGGCGGGGGGGGGGGGGGGGGGGGGAGGGGTGCCATGACCCCTCCCTCCCCCTCACATCACTTTGCGGTCGGCCAATTTTGTATGCCAGGACTTGGCCAAAACTGACTACAAATAATTTATTGACTAAACTTTGAAATTCTTGATTACAATTGCGTTATTGTTTTGAGTTTGACACAAAGAACAATGCAGCATTGGAGGACATTGTTGTGCCAAGTTGCCCAAATCTGAATTTTGACCCCCCAGCCCCCAATCTTTTGACCTTAGGATCAACTCCTATTAGGTAGGGGATTGCAGGATTATGACCCAGCAACGATGAAGGAATGATGATGTATCTCTGAGTCAGGATGGGGTGTGACTTGGAAGGTGATGGTGATCTCACAACACTTCTGCTCTTGTTCTTGGTGGTAGATGTTGCAGGGGAGGGAGGTGCTGTCAAATTAACCTTGGTGAGTGACTGAGCGACACGGGGCCACTTGTAACATACTTACTACAGTCCTGGCTGAGAGCCCTTATCTCAGAGTAGACTACAGATTGACCTAGTCTGGTCTGGATGATTTAGAAACTGCAGTTACCCATTAAGTCATTGAAGGTTAGAAGGCATTTTATGGCATCACCTTAATCCCTGGCATTGAGCGAGCTGGCTATCAAATTTTGCAGTGAACTAATAGATCCGTTTCTTTCAAATGTTATAATGCCTGCATTAACCTTCTTGTATCTGATGCACTTCCTGCACTGCTGCCGATGATAAAGGACTTTGGTGAGCTGAGTGTAGCTTCACAGCACCAACAGTATCAAATAAAAAATAACAACCCCACACATGTAATTTGCTAAGGACTGATGTAGCTGCATTTTACAAGGATGTAAAGCAATTTGGCAGGATTATTAAATGAGCTGCTTTCAATTGATCACTGTAATCTGTAGCAGCTCTTTTCCCTCCTCCAGGTTAATATTCAACTGTTTGATTAATATTAATATCACTGGCAATGCGAGGCTTGTGTATTCTGGTGATGTACCCGAGTGGATGGCACTAACTGACAGCTGCAGATTAGTGAGGGAGAGCGGTCCTGAATTATTGATGTATGATTGCCCATGCTGGCATCACATTTCACTCTTTATTGTGTTTAATTTGTTGTTGTTATTGTCTTCAGTTACTGCAGCCAAGGTTTTCTGATCAACTTTATTTAATGCCAGTTAACTGAACCCTTAAATGAGTTACTGTTGATGTTGAAATAAAGCTGGTCAGAAAGTCTAGGCTTGTGTGTTTAATTGTCCAGGGCAGAAAGGCTACATGCACCTGTAGGGTACCCTCTGTGGATCGCATTAGCCCGTAGTTTGTGCACAAGTGAAAATAAACAAATTAAATCACTGATGCCTTTTCTGAACTGGTGCTGATGATGACAGCAGCTGCAGGATTGCCACTGGCTGTTAAGTATTCATATGTTAAAGGGTTTACCTTGAACTCCAAGCTTTATGCAGTGGGGATGGAGGAATGGTGGAGGCGATTCATTTCCACTGGTGCTGCTATAATCAGGTACCTTGTTGTCACTGAATGCTGGTGTCTATCGAGGGTCTGTCAGCAGAACCAATTTTTCAGCTCAGCACTGAACGATGAAATAGTTGCCACCTAAACACCCATTCTCCAATTGCGCACACACACACACACTTCAGTTTGGGCTAGAACTGAGTGTTTACTCTCATCAGTAAGCGTTCTTGGGATATTGAGACAGGCTTCAGAATATTTGACTGCCTTTTGTTTAAGGGGTTTGGGGAGGGAGGCTCTGAAGGTCTATATCCTGCTCTAAGATGTATTGAGAACATTTTGAAAATGTCCGGGATAATTGCCAAGTAATTGCTTCAGCCGCTGTATAATAATTTTTTTAAAGACACTAATTTTTCTCCCAGAAATACCGAAGAGCACTGGTATTGAATAAAATCTCCCCGTTTGCATCTTGTTTTAACTGAGTTTCATTGAAGCGTTTGTCCTAGTTTTATTCTGGTAGTTTTTCATTCCAGAAAGAGTTTACCTTAATGAAGCTAATCCATCACCTAAGGATAAATGCATACTTAAATTTATCACTGTATTACAACAAATCACTAAAGTGCAAAGGTGTTTGTTGTAAATTACTATGTGGATATCATCACACACTGATTTTAATAGTAACCGTTTCATAACTTGCAATGCACAGTTCTTAATGAGCTACAGAAAAACCTCCATCTCTCATCAGAATTCTCTGCACTCCCCATCATTGATTTTCCCTGTTGTCATTTCCCCAGTGATAAATATTAACTGGTGCTCTAAATGTTATTACTTTGTACAACTGCTGTTGTGATCAGCTTGTTTTTTAAATTAAAAGGGTTCATGGCAAATATTATGCCTGGTAGGTAGGAAAAGTAAGTTATTTTTTATATAAAAAAAGTAAATATCATAAAATTTTACTGATGCATAACTACCCCAGGCAAAAAAAGAACATTGAGTATTAATAGAACGAAGTAGACAAAGGAATGTCGAATCTATAAAGCACTGCCTCACCCATTAGAGATAAAAAGATAAAAACTGCAAATGCTATGTGATACAATAGGGCTTATCATATGCTACTCTGTACCTTCAGGTCAAAGGTCGCAGCTCCCAGTAATGATATCCACATGTACTCTGATCGCAAACTTCTCCATTGTAATGTGTAAAGGATCGTGGATGCCTCTCAGTGAATTCAAAGGCATTATTTCAGTTAAGAGCATAGCACAAGCCTGTCCCTCAATGCTCTGCAATGATCCCAAATGGAAAATGCATGTGTGTGGTTAGAGTATTACCGATTTTATATTGGAGGATCTGAAGTTGTGTTAGACCTGTAACTTTGGTCCAGTGGTGTTACAGGGTTATTTTTAATAGCATATTGCAAGAATATTCATCCTTTTAAAAAAATTTTTGTACCAGTACAAAAAGCAGCAATCTCAATGGCCTAGAAATTCAGTGGCGCCCCGAGGCGCTAAAAGTAGCGCCCCGGAAGTAGTTGCGGCCGCCCGCCGGAAATTGACTTTGCGCGCCCCAGAGGGAAGTGCGGCGCTACTGGAGGCACCCCGCATCCCTCTTGGGGCGCTGCAACTCAATATCGCTGCGCAACGTGCCGCAGCGCCACACGCTGCGGCACGTCACGCTGCGGTATTGCAGGCCTTCCTCCCCTTCTTAAAGGGGAGGGGCCTGCTGCAGCGCGATCGAAGATCGCGAGCGCTGGCAAAAGAGCCCGGCACCAAGGAGAAGTGCCAGGCTCTTGGAACACAGCTGGCACTCCGCGGGGGGGTTGGGGGGCTCAGGAGGCCGGGGACGGCGGCGCGGAGAGGTGCTGGCAGGCGGCCAGCAAAAAAAAATGGCCGCTCAGCGCCTCTACCGCCGCAGGTAGACCCCCCTGAACTGGTCGCAAATAGCAACCGGCGTTAAAGCAGGGGGCGCGACTAAATTTTGCAATCGGGGCGGTAGCGGGGCGCTGCGCACACCGATGATGTCAGCGGTAGCGGCGCAGCGCTAACAGCTAGTGCCACCATTAGCATCCCGCTAAATTTAGCGGGAGGCGTGGCCAGTGGCTCCCGACCCACTTAGCGCCCTCTTAAGGCGCTAATGGGTGGCGCAGGCCACTGAATTTCTAGGCCAATGTGTTTCCAGATTCGCTGCATTTTCTGCCTATTAGTAAGTCACTTTCTTTTGCTCGATACCTTTCTTGCCTAACACTGGTGATGAATACATTTTGTGACTTTGTTCTTTAAAAAAAACGGACTCAATTGTATATAGGTTTGTTTTCATACAGAAACCTGCCACCTTAATTACAGGTTCACAGGGAGAGTGTCATGCTGGTCAGAGAAGTTGGGTGAATCTGAGTCAATACATTCCATCTGTGATCAACAAAGAAACATGTAGCTTCATAATCTTTTGCTCAGTAACCATAACACACAAATTTTTGTAATTAGTTGATATATAATTCTATTTTTGCCCCAATCTTTACCTATTAAAAAGGTGTTGTCCTAAATGTTGTGCTCTGATTACAGAGGGCTGATGATCGTCTTGCAGCGGTTGGGGCAGATGTGTTCCAAAGTTCTTCTGTCAGGCACAGGATTCAGGGGCTGGGGACAGATTTAAAGTGAAAGGTGTTGAAGAAAAATGAGACATTTGGACAGCCATTTTTAACAAGTGGATATTAGAATTATGGAACAACAGTGGCGTGGAACAGAAAGGCATGGCAGGGGGATACAGGACTACGAGTTGCAGAATCATGGTAAGGAACCTGACTGGAGATTTGGAAGGATAAGCTGGATGGACCAATGATCTTCCCTGCCCAAAACATTACTATGTTACAATGTTAATGAAAGCCTCACAATCTATGTCCCCTGCTGCATGAAACCTTGACTCTGGAATTTTGGCGAACAGCTCGTCAGTTTTGATTGATGGTTTCAGGGCCCCTGCAGTAAAATGCTCATTTCATTTCAAATCTAGGGAAGCACTTATCTGACTAGCCAAAGGTATTGTAATGCAGCAGTAAAAGTGCACCAACTCCTTACTAGTATTTGAGTGTGATATCAGCCAGGTTCTGATTGGTCAGCCTTTGAGTTTGTTAATAGTGAGCAAAGTAGGCTGATAAGCACAGCACTTATGGTGAAGTAGCTGTCAGAGAGGAAGCATCAGTGCAGTATCTTTATGACATGTACAAGCTGCTCTGGGAATAACTGAAAACTGGGTGGAAATGAACGTCAGGTCAATTGAGTCCTGATCTACTTCCTCCTCCCCCTCCTTCTCCCTCCATCCCCCTCTCCCCTTCTCCTTTGGCTTTAAAAGCCACCACAGCTATCTTCCTGATAAAACAGGTTGGGATTACTAGCCTTAATCTCAAAATAGATCTCTTCCCCTCTCTCCATAATTGGAAGATGACAATTAAATGGCTAGTTTGATCCTGGGCCGAAGGAATGGTTTTGAAAATATGGTGGTAAATGAGGTCATTTTATCTGATGCACTGGATCCCATTTCAGGCAGAGCCCTTGGATACAAAAAAAATCTAATGCTTACCCCATCCCACCAAGAACAGCAAAAAGCAACCCTCCTGTAATCCTTTAAAACCTTCTCAGAAGCCTACATTTCGTTGTACTGCACTTGTGCACTAACAATGACAATAAAAGTTGATTTGATACTTCTTCCTTTGGCTGGGATGTTGGATGTAGAACTGCATACCAGTTTTACCATAGAAGTTGTTGGTTCTCTTGAAAGAATCTTTAGGTCCAGTGACTGAGAACATGGCATTTTCACACCAGATGACCGCACGTCGCCTTTGTGGCTGGAGTTTTCTGCTTGTGCACTCGCTAGGCTGTGATTTGCCTGTCCATTAAAATGAATGATGGAACATTGTGGATTGATGAGCATATATCTACAGATAGTGGCACTCTTAGTGGATCACCCTTATTATGCTATCTTTTTAAACGACAACAAAGCAGTGCAACCTCTCAGTAATGAATGTCAGTCCTTTTGAGACGACATGATTTCTTTAATGTTCAGTTATACAGGGGCTACACCATGCATGGCAACTCAGAGGAGCCATCTTGGAAATCCAGTTTGTTTCCATAATGTACATGGTTTGGTTTATTCAGCCATATATTGTCAGTGACTTTAAATCACCCAGTGGTCGATGGGAAGGATATATAATACACGGTGCAACCATAATAATAGATGCTGTTCCTATATAGTGGAGTAAACCTAGTCCAAAGACATTAATGTACAGTCTCCAGTCACAAAAATGTGACAGGATGTGTGGGATAATTAGGATACTTTTTTTTACTTCTACATAACTTTACATATTTAAGTTTGTGCCTGCAGTTATATACAGTGAATTAAAATTGTGTGAGTTAAACTCCCTTGGGTTTTGTGGAACCATTGTTTCACAATTAAATCCAAAGTATATCAAGGATAGTTTCTTTCATAATACAGTAAATCCATGTACTGTACTTAACCGTTTGCCCTGACCAGGCCATTCTTTCACTGCAGAGCAGCAGTTGTGATAGTGTGGGAACAGAAATAAATAAAAGGCATATGAAAGCATTCAGAACTCTCAAGCATTTCAGATCCTGTTCTTTGGCTGCAGATTTCAAAACAGTGAATTATCCCTGCAAAGGATATCCATTTGCTTTGGACAATGAAAATCAAACTAGGTTTAGCACAGGTTGCCATTAAATTAGTTTCTGTGCATCATATATATTTGCACAACATATTTCCTTGCAAGAGCCATAACGTTTTTTTAAATGAACACTCAACAACTGTCAAATTTCCTTTGTGCCACTGTCGCTCGCTGTGAGCTGCAAAGTCTGGTGCTGTCTTGTGGTTGTTGTCATGCTGCCTTTGAAGCTTGCTTTGTTTATTTTTAAATTACGTTTGTTAATTTTTTTTCTTTTTTTAATTCAGTTTTAATGTGTTTCAGGTAATAAAGTTTCCTTCCAGTAGTTGCATGATAGTAAGGGACTGTCTCAGTATTCAATCACATACACTTAGTTTTATTGTGGCCTTGCTTTTTCCACATATCTATTTCCCCTCTTTCCCCTTTCTTGATTCTTTGCTGACAGGAAGGGAGGGAAGACCTATATTTAGACCTCTGCCTATATACTGTACTATAAGCATAGTGGCTTGGCATAGGTAGATGTACATGATGTTTTTTCTCCCTCTTTCTGGAAAGTTATTTCATGAGGATGATGTGGGGCGAGCTGGTTGGGATAAGGGCAGGGTTGGGCTCTGCTATGATGCATCCCATCACCAAGTAGCCTCCCCAGCACTTGCGGTCAAGAATCACATGTGGATATTGGCCAGTTTGGTTATTTAAACAGTAAAAGCTGATGATGATGATGTGGGGCGAGCTGGTTGGGAAGTGTTACTGAGCTCAGTGTGAGAGGGACTGATGTATTGTCAAACAGAGATGCACTAGCTTTTCTGTTGGCTTTGTGCCATGCTAGTGTCGCCAGCTCCCAGCATGTGGGTCTCGTACGCCAGTGGCAACACCAGGGTAAACCTAATGGATTTGCTAACGTTGGAAGCTGAGGAGACCTAATGGTTGGGGGGGGGGGGGGTGCAGGGGGAACACGGCTTCCCAACTGTTGGCATAGTGAATGCAGAAAGTTTACTGTGGGGTTGCCACCGGCTGTGTGAGAGCCGTTCATTGGGAGCCAGCAGTAGTAGAAAGAAAGACTTGCATTTTATATAGCGCCTTTCACAACCTCGGAACGTCCCAAAGTGCTTTATAGCCGGTGAACTATATTTTGAAGTGTCGTCACTGTTGTAATATAGGATGATATGAAACTAATAGAAAAGTAACTACTGCCATTAGCACCGCATTCTGCCATGGATGTGTATGTTAATTCAGCTATCACTGTCTGGTTCCGTTTCCTGATCAAGCTGCTGTCCCGATAACATCAACAGCCCTCGCTGCTGAAATAAAAATGTTCGAAAAATAAACACAAATAGAAGGAGAAAAAAAAGGTTTTGGAGTGGATCATTCTTTGTAAAATAACGTGCAAGTGTTGGACCTTCACTCACCTGACACCTGGGATGAGCCGAGCACCGACTGGAAATAAAATTATATTAGATTAGTAAAATGTTATTTTATTGGAAGAATGTGAAAATGTACTTGCTACTGAGGTAGAAATAAAAGTTTAGTTTACAACACAGAAGGAGGCCATTTAGCCCATCATATCTGTGCTGGCTCTTTGTTAGAACAATCCAAAATTAAACCCATTGCCTTGCTCTCGTGCAGCCCTGTATTTTCCTCTGTTTCAAATCCTTATCTAATTTTCCCTTAAAAGGTGAATGGTCTCCACCGCAACTATTTTCTGTAGTGAAACATTCCCTTCTGAATTTTAAAATCCTTGATTAAATCTCCTCTTAGCTTTCTCTGCTCAAGTGGAAAAGTCCCAAGTCTCCCCTCATAACTATAGTTTCATATCCCTGGTATAATCCTGTTGAATGTGAGCTAATCTCTGTGGCTTTAATGTGTCTTTCTATAAAACTGCATGCAATACTCTAACTGTGACCTACCCAATGTTTTGTACAAATATATCATTACTTGCCCTTGTATTCTGTGTGTGTATATATATATATATATATTATATATATATTTTTGCTAACCTGCACTCACACTTTAAGGGAATTAGGTACTTGAAGCCTAGGTGCCTCTGTTCATCTGTACCCTTCAGTGTCTTTCCATTGAATATGTACTTCAATTGTGGCCTAACCAATATATTGAAACATAGTTTAATTTTCAATCAGTGCCAGGATCAATCCTGATATCAACAGGTCGTTGCTTACTGCTCTACTCTGTGACTAGCACTCCCATAATTTAAAGAACCAAAGTGAAGATCCGAATCGCTAGCATGGACTGTTTGGGCCAAATGGCCTGTTTCTGTGCTGTATATTCTATGTAATGGAATAATGGCAACAATAATCCTGGGGCATAAGTCAGCCACTAATGGATTTTTCTATCTAAAGCAGGTAAGTTCATCATCAATAACCGATCTCTGTGGCTTTAATGTCCATTGTATAAAACTGAACGCAATATCCTAACTGTGACCTAATCAATGTTTTGTACAAATTTATCATTACTTGCTCTTGTATTCTATGCCCCTAACCCGTGACCTATACCACCTAGAAGGACAAGGGCAGCAGGCATATGGGAACACCACCACCTCCAAGTTCCCCTCCAAGTCGCACACCATCCTGACTTGGTAGTATATCGCCGATCCTTCATCGTCGCTGGGTCAAAATCCTGGAACCCCTCCCTAACAGCACTGTGCCTTCACCACACGGACTGCAGCGGTTCAAGAAGGCGGCTCACCACCACCTTCTCGAGGGCAATTAGGGATGTTCAATAAATGCTGGCCTTGCCAGCGACACCCAGATCCCGTGAATGAATTAAAAAAACTTATCAGGAACTGGGTGAGGGGCACACTTCTCTTTTGTAGGCCTTCCCTGGAGTACTTTTCTTTTAACATTCTACCATGTGCGAAAGTTTGGGAAGCTCCCTAAGAAATAGCTTGCAGCGCAAATCCGCACATAGGCTTACGTCATGTAACGAGATCTGGTTCCAACCTAAATATAGAGACATTTCAGTGAAAAGGGCTAAAAAGCTTGGCTTGTTTTTGTGATGGAGATGGATCAGTCGGCTGACAAGGCTGAGATTTTTGCAAAAGCCTGAATGCAAAGGTCAAAACTAACAAATAATACACATGTTCTCCTTTCTCAGACTATGAATCAGTGGTAGTTAATGTTTCTCTGGAATTTTCCAACCAACATACATGTTGTACTTGACGATTATTCAGAAATTTATCTGTAATACTCAAGTAATGGGCTCTCATGAATAAACCTGAGGGTTTGAGGGCATTAATCTGTCAATGGTAGCCTGCTGCTTTAAACTTCAAAACCTGATCCTTCAGGCCATCCAAGCAGTGGTATAAATTATCGGTTGGGACACCACAACATTTTGAGCCGATACTATTTTACTTTTCTTTTGGTTCCCCCTTCCTCTGCTGTAGTAACCTTGTTTTCTCCTTTTCCAGGCAGTCATACTTTTTTATTTATCCAGGAAGGCAACATGAACAAAAAAATGAGGGATTGCTTGACCTCCCTGTCAGTGCTGTAAGATGCAGTCCTTTAAACTGCAGTTCTGCAATATGTCAGTGCTGTAATTTGACCTGTTTGCAACAGAAAAAACAACTACCATTGCAATTTTAGCTGCTTTTATGTTGCGCTAAGACCTGTGCTTTCTTACTGGGTATTTCCAGCTGCCAATCTTGGTAAGTCCCAGCAGGTTTACTTTCAGGTTGCAGTTGGCCGTGCGTGATGCCACGCGTTGGGAACTGCGCTACAGGCACAGGTCTCGCGCCAATAGCACAGCTTTCCATTCCTCACTACTGGACGGTCCCCACTGGCTGGAGAAAACTATGCTGCTTGCCAGTACAGGGAGGCTGTGTACTCAACAATAACAACAACTTTCTATAGCGCCTTTAATGTAGTTAAACATCCCAAGGCGCTTCACAGGAATGTTAGCAGACAAAATCCGACACCAAGCCACAGAAGGAGATACTAAAACAGGCAATCATAACATAAGAAATAAGAGCAGGAGTAGGCCTTACGGCCCCTCGAGCCTGCTCCGCCATTCAGTAAGCTCATGGCTGATCATCGACCTCAATTCCACTTTCCCGCCCGATCTCCATATCCCTTGATTCCCTTAGAGTCAAAAAATCAATCTCTCAGCCTTGAATATACTCAAAGACTCAGCATTCACAACCCTGTGGGGCAGAGAATTCCAAAGATTCGCAACCCTCTGAGTGAAGAAATTCCTCCTCATCTCAGTCTTAAATGGCTTACCCTTTACCCTGAGACTATGCCCCCTAGTTCTAGACACTCCAGCCAGGGGAAACAACCTCTCAGCATCTACCCTGTCAATCCCCTTCAGAATCTTGTCTGTTTCAATTAGATCACCTCTCATTCTTCTAAACTCCAGACAGTATAGGCCCATTCTACACACTCTCTCTCATCACAGGACAGCCCTCTCATCCCAGGAATCAATCTAGTGAACCTTCGTTGCACCGCCTCCAAGGCAAGTATATCCTTCCTTAGATAAGGATCTGTGCACAGTACTCCAGGTGTGGTCTCACCAAGGCCCTGTACAATTGTAGCAAGACTTCCTTACTCTTATACTCCAACCCCCTTGCAATAAAGGCCAACATGCCATTTGCCTTCCTTATTGGTTGCTGTACCTGCATGCTAGCTTTCTGTGTTTCTGGCACGAGGACACCCAAATCTCTCTGAGCACCAACATTTGAAAGTTTCTCACCATTTAAAAAAATATTGTTTTTCTATTCTTCCTACCAAAGTGAATAACCTCACATTTCCCTACATTATATTCCATCTGCCACCTTACTGCCCACTCACTTAGTCTATCTATATCCTTTTGTAGACTCTTTGGCCTAGAAATTCAGTTGTTTGCGCCAGCCGCTAGCGCCTTAGGAGGAGGAGAAGTGGGGTGCTAAGCGGCTAGCGCCCGGGTGCAGCGCGATCTGCGCCTCTCGCGAACTTCAGTTAAGATTTAGCGGCGGCGCTCAGCTGCGCGCGCAGATCCTGACGTCATTTCATGGTGCAACGCCCTTTGTGCGCCCCAAACCGGAAATTCAGTGGCGCCGGCCTATTGTGCGCCTGGCACCCCTAACGACTGGTAGAGGGGAACGGTTCCCAGTCGCTGCAGGGTGCGGGGGGCGCTAATTAAAGGGCACTCCTCCTGCAGTATAAATGGCAGCCATTTTGCACCACTCCTTCTTTGTGAGAGACGGATCTTTGGAGAGAGACAAAGGTAGAGAGCTTTCTGGTTTGGCTCAACACTCGCACAGGTACTTGTGGCTTCAGGCCACAGCTTTGCACTTGTCTTTAACTTCAGAGTCATAGCATTGATTGGAAACATATAATGGGGGCTGCAATGGGTGGAAACGTTGGGCTTCTCCATTGCATTCAAAGGGCTCAGAGACGCCGTGAGAGAGTGCCAGTCATGGCCAGACGGAGAAGGTGCAACAGGTGTCGGCAAAGGAGGCCTTACCCACCCAGGGCATACCGCCAGCAGTTCTCATATCTGAACATGTCTGAGGAGCAGTGTGTTCGGAGGCTGCGATTCAGAAGGGCGGTGGTCACTGAGATCTGCCACCTGCTTCGCGGAGATCTGCAGCCCACAGCGGAGGAGCAGGACGTCTCTGTCGGTGGCAGCGAAGGTGACGGTGGCTCTCAACTTCTATGCCACCGGCTCCTTCCAATCCACTACTGGGGACATTTCCAACATCTCCCAGTTTGCGGTACATTGCTGCATCTGCCAGGTGACCAATGCCCTTTTCAGAAGGAGACGTCAGTTCATCTCCTTCCCCATGACCGTTGACAAGCAGCAACAGCGTGCAATGGGCTTTGCAGCATTAGCGGGCTTCCCCATGGTGCAGGGCGCCATTGACTGCACGCATGTGGCTTTGCGGGCACCTCTAGAGAATGCCGAGGATTACCGCAACCGGAAGGGTTACCATTCGCTCAACGTGCAGTTGGTGTGTGACCACAGGCAGCTCATCCTAGCTGTCAATGCCCGCTTTCCAGGCAGCAGCCACGATGCCTTCACTGCTCCTATCTTCTATGTTTCTATCCTGCGCCAGACTTCTGTGGCAGACATGTTCGAGGCCCAGCCTCACCCACGAGGATGGCTTCTCTGGGACAAAGGCTATCCTTTGTGCACCTGGCTGATGACCCCGCTCCGTGCGCCCAGCACCCCTGCTGAAGAGGGATACAATGACAGCCATCAAGCAACCAGGAACATCATTGAGCAAACAATCGGCGTGCTGAAGCAACGGTTCCGCTGTCTGGATCGTTCCGGAGGAGCCCTACAGTAATCGCCTGAGCGAGTCTCCCATTTTGTTGTCGTGTGCTGCATGCTGCACAACCTGGCTATCCGCAGGACTCAGCCACTGCCAGTAGACATTGGAGGACCACCAGAGGAGGAGGAGGAGGAGGACCAGCACAGGAGGGAGGCAGAAAGTGCAAGGGCCGCCCGTCGGCGGCTTATTGCAAGTCGGTTCTAGGCCCCCTCTCAGGGAATGGCTTGTGCCAATGGCAGAAGATGAATGTAGCCGCTCCACAAGCCCTCAGCCGAGCAGGGCAACCAGGACTTCCAAAAGAAAGCATGGACAGTGCGATTTAAGAAATTTTTTTACTATGATACCTCTGTGCCCTTCCCACATGACAAACTAATGGAGAGAAACCCCCCACAAAAACACAAATACACCAGTCTCGGCCTTTACAAGTAAAACAAATAGACCAGTCTCGGCCTTTAAATATGAAACAAATACACCAGTCTCGGCTTTTATAAGTAAAACAAAACATTTGGCCACACCTTCTACTTTTTCCCCTGCGAGGGTGATCTGTTTCGCTTCCGTGACTGGCCCCTACCCGCCCTGCAGCTCCTCCTCAATGGGACCCCAGTGGCTGCAGCAAGGCTGGGGGAAGGCTGCTGAGGGTCAGATGGTGAGACGGCAGATGCCCTTGGGGGTCGGCCTGGACCAGCTCTGGGCCTGGAGGGGCCGGCTGCTGACTGCTCCAACTCTGCTTGGGCGGCAGCAGTCTGTCCAACAGCTGGTGGCAGCTGCAATGGAGGAGTGACAGTGTTGGCTGCAGGAATGCTGCCAACCTGACAGATCACAGGCACTCCCTGGTCAGCTGATACATTGGCACGGGCCAGCACTGCAGCATGCGCAGCAATCTGCTGAGGCACAGACTGCTGGGCTGCTGCGGCACAGCGAGTGCCCCGGCGATGCCTGGCCGATCCAGCGAGTGTGGCAGCAGTTAGTGCCCGTGTGGCCCTGGTCTGTGTCTGCATGACAGCAGCCAGTGAATGCACGGCACGACTGAGCACTTGGCTAGAAGCCGCCTATGAAGGAGCGAAGTCCTGCTGACTCCTAGCCTGTGCTGCCGCGATGTCCTGCAGACTCCTGGCCTGTGCTGCACTGAATTGTTGCAGACTCCTGGCCTGTGCTGCACTGAATTGTTGCAGACTCCTGGCCTGTGCTGCCCCGAATTCCTGCACACTCCTTGCCAGTGACTCTGTGGAGTCAGGCATCCTTGCCACTGCAGCCATGAGCTCAGTGTGCCTGCGCTCAGCCTGGGCGCCCATTTCCGCTAGGAGCCGCACCTCCTCTGCGCTCACCATAGCAGGACTGGAGGCCGCACTCACCCTCCGGGGAGAAGGCCGCCGAGCTTCCCCACCCCTCCCGCGTTGCTGCAGCCCTCTGGTCCCCGGAGCTTCACTGTCCTCCGACCCTTCCCCCCCTGCTGCCCTCCAGGGAAGACGTGTCACCATCATGGCCATGGGCTGCCTCGGCTGAGGGTGTCCCCGATGGGCTGGCTTCCTCTTCCTCCTCCTCTATGTCTGACTCGGACACAGTGCCAGCATGAGGGGCCGCCTCCCCACCTGGCGAGTCACCATCTGAAAGCAGGGAGGCACAAGAGTTGCTTTAGAGTGAGGACAGGGCGGCAGCGAGGGAGGCATGAGTGCTGCTGTGCACTGCATTGGTTCGATAGTGGCAAAGGATGCTGGTGTGAGGCGCAAGTGGAAAGGGAGAGGTCAAAAAGGTGATGACCTTACTATTGGTGCCCAGAACAGGGTCAGCATCTCCAGTGGCGACGGGGCCACTCAGCCGGCCTGCCATGATCCGCTCCACTCGCTGCTCGAGGTCGCTCAGCTGTTTCAGGTCAGGACGGCCTCCCCCGGTCTGTCGCTGCTGTCTTCTGTTATGTGCCAGCTTGGCCTGCAAGAGAAAGGACCGCCTCTAAGTACAGTGTCAAGCCCTGATCTTGCCCGCACTGCCTCCCATGTTCGATTAGCCCTGACAGTGTCAAGCCCTGATCTTGCCCGCACTGCCTCCCATGGTCGAATAGCCCTGACAGTGTCTAAAGTCCTGATTGCGCAAATGCTTTTCATGACAGTCCCATAGCTGCTGGATGAGGGCTGGCCATTAGGGCTTTCAGACCTGTTTGGCCATAAAGTGAGGTGCACATGCAGGGATGAGGAGGATACTGGAAAGGGTACTCACCCTGACAACCCGAGTGAGGTCGTTGAATTTTTTCCGGCACTGGGTTGGTGTCCTGCCAACCACGCTGTTGGACGTGACCCGGTTTGCCACATCCCTCCATGCTTTCCGATATTCGGCGGGCAGCGGCCTCCTGCCACCCTCAGGGAAGAGGATATGGCGCCTGCGGTCCACTGCGCCAACCAGCAGCCTCAGGTCACCCTCGCCGAAGCGCTGCACTCTCTCCCTGGCCTTCTCCATTCTCCTGGGCGTGGAGCTGTTCCAGAAGCAGTGTTCAGGCCTTGCCTTAGGGCTGCAGTGTGCAGGGCGTGGCAGCCAAGCAATTCCACCCTCCCCCTTTAAGTGCTGACCGGCGCCTGACTGTCTGCCCTCAATGAGCAACTTGCCGCACCTGCGCTGCGCCCGCCTTCGGTGTTTGCGCCCCGGATCGCCGGCTTAGCGCCTAATGATAGTCATGCATCGCCTGCTTTAGCGCAGCAGCAACCTCTTGGGGCGATGCAACTGAATATCGGCGAAGGTGGCGCTAAGTTGCGCCGGGCGCAGAAGTTAGCGAACGCCATGCTGTAGCGCCCCAAACGTGGCTATACTGAATTTCTAGGCCTTTGTGTTCTCCTCAGAGCTTACTGTCCCACCTAGCTTTGTATCATCAGCAAACTTGGATACATTACACTCGGTCCCTTCATCTAGGTCATTAATATAGTTTGTAAATAGCTGAGGCCCCAACACTGATCCTTGTAGCACCCCACTAGTTACAACCTGCAAACCTGAAAAAGAACTGTTAATCCCTACTTTCTGTTTTCTGTCCGTTAACCAATCCTCTATCCATGCTACTATATTACCCCCAACCCCATGAACCCTAATCTTGTGTAATAACCTTTTATGTGGCACCTTATTGAATGCCTTTTGGAAATCCAAATATACTACATCTTCTGGTTCCCCTTTATCTACCCTGCTAGTTACATCCTCAGAAAACTCTAATAAATTTGTCAAACATGATTTCCCTTTCATAAAACCATGTTGACTCTGCCTAATCATGTTATGATTTTCTAAGTGACTTGATACCACTTCCTTAACATTTTCCCGACGACTGATGTCAGGCTAACTGGCCTGTAGTTCCCTGTTTTTTCTCTCCCTCCTTTCTTAAATAGCGATGTTACATTTGTGATCTTCCAATCCGCTGGGACCATTCTAGAATCTAGGGAATTTTGGAAGATCAAAACCAATGCATCCACTATCTCTTCAGCCACCTCTTTTAGAACCCTAGGATGTAGGCCATCAGGTCCAGGGGATTTGTCGGCTTTTAGTCCCATTAGTTTTTCTAGTACTTTTTCTCTACTTGTATTAATTACGTTAAGTTCCTTACCCTCATTAGTCCCTTGGTTCCCCACCATTTTTGGTATGCTTTTTTTTGTCTTCTACTGTGAAGACAGATACAAAATATTTGTTTAACGTTTCTGCCATTTCCTTATTCCCCATAACAATTTCTCCTGTCTCGGCCTCTAAAGAACCAACGTTTACTTTTGCTGCTCTTTTCCTCAAAAGCTTGGTCAAATAGGTAAGTTTTAAGGAGCATCTTAAAGGAGAAGAGAGAGAGGTGGAGAGATTTGGGGAAGGAATTTCCCGTGCTTCTGTCTGCCCAAAGCCAGAAGAAATGGTGGGCTGTGCAGTGAACTGCTGTTTATATTTGTCACCAAATGTGTGCAACCTGATCTACATTTACAACACTTACCAAAGTCAGGGCAGCTCTGTGATGGAAATGGATGATAGACAGGCTGTCTTACCCTTCCCCCCAAATGAGGTATGTTCACCCGGGAGTTTAATTTCCTGTGTCACTCTTTAATGCAATGGGTTAAAGACTGTGTGAAAATAGTGCAAACAGGAATTTGATGGGACAGCGTTAACCAATGTGTTAAAAGTAGTGCATGCTCAGGTATACACAGGAGAGCTTTATGTGGCTGAAGCTTCTGGATTTCCGTCTACAAGAATCATCGTGCAAATTCTTTAATGCACAAATAGCATCAAAAGGAATGAGAATATTAGGAGAGACGGAGGGCAAAGCAAACATTACAGAGGAGCAATAAACTTCAGTGATATCCTTTACCCAGAATTTATGGTGGGGAAACAGGTGTCCCAACAGCCTGAGGCCTGAATAGAGAATGGAGGCTGGTTTGAATATGAGAAAAACTGCGGAGACACGTGGGAGTTGAGAAACTACGAGAAAAGTCAAGGATGCAATGCAAGGACAGCTTTTCACCCAGTTACGGCAGGGTTATGTATTTTGTTAAATATAAAATTATCAACAGAAATATGTCCAAATACGTAAGCACAATAACTGAGCCACAAGGAAGGTCGCTGATCCGATCCCCAGTCTGAGCTAACTTGGCTAATCTCCGCTGGGGTGGAAGTAAATGATCCCGGAGTTCACTTCAGTGCCCCAGGTTAAGGAGGGGAAAATCACTCCGGACTCCCATTACTGATTACTATCCACTGGGCTCTGCTGGAAGTGTGCTTGCATACATGTCGATTGATGACAGAATTGAGCTAGGCTATAATTAAAAAAAAAAAAAAAAAATTATTCATTGATGGGATGTGGGCGTCGCTGGCTGGGCCTGCATTTAGTGCCCATCCCTAATTGCCCTTGAATAGATGGTGGTGAGCCGCCTTCTTGAACCGCTGCAGTCCATATGGTGTAGGTACACCCGCAATGCTGTTATTTAACAAAATACATAACCCTGCTGTAACTGTTAATGTGCCCTATAGATCAGTGGTTCTCAAACTGGGATTCACGGAGCCCTGGGGGTCCATAGAGACTTTCCAGGGGGTCTGCGAAGTAATCTGAACGAGATCCATTGCTGCGATAGCACGGGTCGGGCACGCGCTGTTGGCCGTTATTTTGATTTCCTTCGTCCGCTTGAGCAGCGCAGCCGAGAGCTTGCGCACCAGGGAGTTTGATATCGGGCACGGGGGTGTGGTGCACTCACACAGCGAGACACTGGTAAGCGATCGTCAGGCGGGCACTAGGGCCAAGGTAGCTCTGGAAACTGACACGTAACCGGATTAGTGGGGCCCCGGACTGACTGAGAATCCCGAGAGAGGAGACGCGAGGCCCCAGAGACACCAGGAATGGATTCGCAGGGCTGAGGCTGGGGGAGGGTAGGAAGGATCCGCCACGTCAGCCTTGTCTAAGGGCCTGGAATGACGATCAAGCCAAGCTTCATTCACTGAGTACGGCAGCTGGGCCTATGACTGGACCCAGACTGAAGCCGCGGTCCCAGTTACTGGTGGTGTCCCGGTGGCAGAAACGCCGCACTCCAGGCAGTGTGTCGGTGATATTCCAGCACAGAGAGGCCGGTAAACAGCAGAGGGGCAGGAAAAAAACCTTGAAACACTCAGCAGCTGTGCAGTGAGTAGGCGGGCGATGGAAGGATACACCTGAAATGGTGCCAGCGTTCCCAACAGGAGCCACCGAGCCCAATCCCACTCCAGGAAGAGCAGGGAAGATGTTGTGCAGTTCAATATTCAACGGGCATGTTGCTGAACCTGTAAGGTTACCTTTCAGCTGATTGGTGATGTGAAGACTTTCATCTTCCCATCACATCAGTGTTCACTATATCGGACAGCCCTGGCAAAATTTCATGCAAGTCCCTTTAACAGGACACTGATGAACTTTACATTCAGAAATGTAATCGTGCAAGGAGTTTATAGTATTATAATTTAGATGGGGGTGGGGGGGTGGGGGAGGTCTGTGATTACTCTTCTTCTTCGGCAGTCCCTCGGAACTGAGGATGACTTGCTTCCACATTAAAAATGAGTTCTCAGGTGACTGACGAGTCCAATGTGGGACCTACAGTCTCTGTCACAAGGTGGGGCAGATGGTGGGTGGGTGGTGTGCTTGGGTTGACGTGCGCTGCCTGCGCTTGGCTTCTGCTTGCTCCCGGCAAAGAGACTCGAGGTGTTCGGCGCCTTCCCGGATGCTTCTCCACTTTGTGCGGTCTTGGGCCAGGGATTCCCAGGTGTCGGTGGGGATGTTACACTTTTTCAAGGAGGCTTTGAGGATGTCCTTGAAGCGTTTCCTCTGCCCACCTGGGGCTCTCTTGCCGTGCCGGAGCTCCGAGTAGAGCGCTTGTTTTGGGAGTCTTGTATCGGGCATGCGGACAATGTGACCCGTCCATCGGAGCTGATTGAGCGTGGTCAAAGCTTCGATGCTGGGGATGTTGGCCTGAGCAAGAACACTGATGTCGGTGCGCCTATCCTGCCAATGGATTCGCAGGATCTTGCGGAGGCATCGTTAGTGGTACCTCTCCAGTGCTTTGAGGTGCCTGCTGTACATGGTCCATGTCTCTGAGGCATACAGCAGGGCAGGTACCACTGCTGCTCTGTAGACCATGAGCTTAGTGCCGGGTTTGAGGTCCTGGTCTTCAAACACTCTCTTCCTCAGGCGACTGAAGGCTGCACTGGCACACTGAAGGCGGTGTTGGACTTCGTCGTCGACGTCTGCCCTTGTTGATAGTAGGATCCCAAGGCATGGAAAGTGATTACTAATCCATTTGAAAAGGAGTCTTGCAACCAAAAAAGTTTGAGAACCACTGCTATAGATAAATAGCATGTTGACACACACTGTCAAGGATTACTTGGGTGAGGTGGTTGAGGGTGCTCACCAAGTCCCTGCACTACAGTAGAGAGTCAACATCTTGAGGTGAGGTGCAAAAATTGGCAGAAACAAAGGACTTGCACTGTTGCCGCACGATACTAATGGGGTAGAAATTGCGGTCGGAGGTGTACCTCCTGGAGTAAGCCTCCGACCTGCAAAACAAATCCGAACCTACCTCCATCGTCCAGGCATAGAAGAGTTCCAGTCTCGGGTCTCCAGGTGGATGTCACCGTAAAGGTCTATGGATCCCAGGGATGCAGGCAGTTCGGAAGCGTCCCTGGGATCATGTGGGCCTGGTCCTTCAATGATAAAGGAGGATTCCATTGCAATCATTTACGAAGGGAATCCCTATATGATATACAATAGAATCCCCAAACAATTATACAATTTACACAATTCTAATAAATACAAATTACTGAATTTCAATTTTATTCATAAATCCCTTCATTGCATCAACCTCAATAAATATTTTATTTTTTGATAAATAATTTTAAACGTCTTAATCCGGGCCAATATTTGCATAAACTAATTTAAAGTGTAGGTGCATCATTTTTTTTAATTTTTAAATATTTAAATTAAGGCTTATATATACCCTTACGCTGATGAAAGCAGGCCCGTTGAAATTTTGTGGGTAATTGCTGGGCAGTTGTTGGGCAAATAGTCCAACTCTGTGCCAGCGATACTCATTTTACAGTTGGTTTGGATGGTCTGTCGATGCGTTCCTTGACAGATCGCAAGCGCATGCGGAAACCCGGAAGTTGCGGGACATTTTGAAATGGATTACGATGGCGTACTTGTCAGTGACACCACAATTTTAGGGCCAATATATTTAAAGGTTGTGTCTGTACTGTGGAGGGGGATTCCAGTTTGTACTTCAGTAGCCTCAATTGGGCTTTACTTCCACTTCACAGGAGTGCCTTGTCCATGGAGAAAGGTTTTGGGATGAAACAAAGCTGGTAAAATTATTTTTTAAAAAGAGCAAATTCAGGCATATCCTGAGTGTATGTAAAAACCAGTGAAGTTCATTAACAAAAGATTTTAGTCTTGTTCAGCAACTTCAATTATTCAGTCTTTTTCACCTTGTGTGTAACATTTACAAGCTTGGCCATCATACAGTGACACGTGTATGACCTACTCAGGTGATGTATGTGGGTAGGAGGAGGGGTCAGTTCGAAGTCAAGAGATAAGTAATTCTCATTCTAACTGTTTTTAGGTATTAAACAAAAAAATTTGACAACACTTGCAGTTGAATTATTAGACATAATTAATGTAGAATGTTAAGGCAAGACCCCAGGTGTTCCTGGAGGATATCATATCCTGTAAATTTCAAACATTTATAGAGCTATTTCTGGAGGCGTGTCTGGGAAAAGCAAGAGAAAACTGACAGCCAAAATATTAAGAAGTTTGCTCTCGGTGTAATCTCCAATCAAGTACTTAGCGAATGTGGAGGTTCTTTAGGCGCCTGTCAGATTAATGTCATCCTGCTATATTCGAAGTGGCAAGGAGGTAGACTTAAGCAGGAGGCTGTGCTGATATTAGCTGTAGTCTGCAATGACACAGAGTAATTACTGCTAGTCCACGAAGGCTGTCTGCCCTGAAATGCTTTGCTTAGCTGAACGGATGGAACCATTGTGGGTTGAACAATTGTTTGCAACTTGGATGAATGTGATGTTGTCATGGAAAAGCTGAAGACTTAAGGGAGGCTGTGTTTCCTTGGGAAGCATGCCAACCTTGTATGATTTACAACTTGGTGACTGCAGCGTTATTAAAGGGAAGCAAGTTATGGAGAAGGTAATTTAATACAGGGGAGAAGAGTATATACCTTTAATCGTGCCCTAGGAGAATCTGCGATGTTTACTCCCTTTAGATTTTAAGAGCTTGAAAAATCAATCTGTACTGTCCCCGTGCTGTAGTGGGAGTAGTCTTAGAAGCAGGTCAAGTTAGAGCACATACAACTCGTCTGGTAGTCAAGAAAGAGTTTATGTACACCTTCGAGTAAAGATTTTTAATCAGTTTTAAATGTTTTGAGTGGATTTTTACAGACATTGTAGTTTTTCATTTTTCTTGGTTTTTGTTTTAGCTTTTAATTTTCTTTACACTTTCACTCTTCACATGTCTCTCCTGCCATTCCATGGGGGATGATTTTGAAATATGGTGGCCCAAGAGGCAAAATGGATTTTGAAATTGTGTCTGGCAGTGGTGACGACTTTCAAGTTTGCATGCTAACTGATGAATTGCAAATGTAAAATATGCTTAAAAACAACGTAACAGAAATCTTAAATGCAGATTGTTTTAAACCAGTAGTTAGTTCACATTAATGTTCAACAATAGAATTTGGATTGAGAAAACCAAAGTTAGCAGCTAAAGAGAAACATTAGAGCACATTTTATCTTGGGAGTGAAGACTACACTTTTAAAAATTTCATGGAATCATAGAAACTTACGGCACAGAAGGAGGCCATTCAGCCCATCGCGTCTGTGCCAGCCGTAAGAGAGCTATCCAGCCAAATCCCACTTTCCAGCTCTTGGTCCGTAGCCATTTGTAGGTTGATTTTTCCATTCAGAATAAACGGGTCGTTTTCCGAGCGGCAGGCAGTGACTAGTGGGGTACCGCAAGGATCGGTCCTAGGACCCCAGCTGTTCACAATATATATTAATGATCTGGACGAGGGAATTGGATGTAATATCTCCAAATTTGCAGATGACACAAAGCTGGGTGGGAGGGTAAGCTGTGAGGAGGATGTCTGGAAACTCCAGTACGATTTGGACAGGTTGGGTGATTGGGCAGAAACATGGCAAATGCACTATAATGTGGATAAATGTGAGGTTATCCACTTTGGTGGCAAAAACAGGAAGGCAGATTATTATTTGAATGGCAATAGATTGAGAGAAGGGGAAGTGCAAAGAGACCTGGGTGTTATTGTGCACCAGTTGCTGAAGGTAAGCATGCAGGTGCAGCAGGCGGTTAAGAAGGTAAATGGTATGTTGGCCTTCGTAGCAAGAGGGTTCGAGTACAGGAACAAGGATGTCTTGCTACAGTTGTACAGGGCCTTGGTGAGACCGCACCTTGAGTATTGTGTGCAGTTTTGATCACCTTACCTGAGGAAGGACGTTCTTGCCATGGAGGGAGTGCAGCGAAGATTCACCAGGCTGATACCTGGGATGGCAGGAATGACGTATGAGGAGAGATTGTGTCGATTGGGCTTATACTCACTGGAGTTTAGAAGATTGAGAGGGGATCTCATCGAAACCTATAAAATTCTGTCAGGTCTGGACAGACTAGATGCAGGAAGGATGTTTCTGATGGCTGGGGAGTCCAGAACCAGGGGTCATAGTCTAAGGATAAGGGGTAAGCCATTTAGGACTGAAATGAGGAGGAATTTCTTCACCCAGAGAGTGGTGAACCTGTGGAATTCTCTGCCACAGAGGGCGGTGGAGGCCAGTTCATTAAATATATTCAAGCAAGAGTTGGATATATTTCTTGAGGCTAAAGGGATCAAGGGATATGGGGAGAAGGCAGGGACAGGGTACTGAAATTGGATGATCAGCCATGATCTCATTGAATGGCGGAGCAGGCTCGAAGGGTTGAATGGCCTACTCCTGCTCCTATCTTCTATGTTTCTATGAATTTTCTATCATAAATGCCAAAATTATTTTCTGTAAATTTTACAATGCTGCATCAAATTAGCTACATGTTGGCGCACTGGGAGTTGGACATTTCTTCACCTTGTACTCATCTACTCTTTAAAGCAACTTTTTGATATTTTCTCTCGCTGATTCAGTTCCTCTATAATTTAAAAACATTTTTTCATAGTGCACTCCGAATAATTAGAAACATGTTATCCTATATTTTAAAATTTTGTGGAGAATGTCACTGCAGTCCTCAAATGGTTAACATTGCAACTCTTTGCTTTTGATACTTAGGCTGGGAGTATCCTCCCATAATTTTTAAGTAAGGCAGCTTCTTTCCCTGTTGTAAAATTTCCCAGAATGTACCAATATTCTGTTCAAATGTGCCAAGTCAGATTTAGTTTCACATGAATACTTGGGACTGCACCAGTCATGAGCATGAGCATTTGGGGCAGTACCAACCAGTTATTTTGGTAATCAAATATCTTTCAATTTAAAAACAAATGGAACAACTAATGTACTATCCAGACAGGTTAAACTGCTCTGAGAAGAATAGAGCCTGCTAGTTAATCCTTGTCCCAGAGCTTATGTCGAGAGACAAACCCCAGTTCATTAAGATAGCTTTTTTGATCCTGAATTTTGATGTGTTTGTTTTGTTGCTGTGCTGACATCAGCAGGTTTCTGTAGACAGATCGGGTGGTCTCTTTTTTTATTTCTTTCTAATATAAATATACTTAACTGTGTTACTTCCTGGAAATTAGTGGTGGACTGTCACTTCATAAGTTTCCAGTGATTCTGCTACAATCATTTAATTCTTAAGTCATCACAAGACTTGGAGCTTTCTGGCTGTCAATGTTTTCTGCCAGCTAGGGAAAAAATTGGACCTGAGATGGATATATTTATTAAAACTAAAATATTGGACATTTCCTGTTGCGTTGCTGATAGGAAGTCAGAAAAACAATGGGAGATCCATTGTTTTGATTGGGTTATACCCTCCAGACAAATGCTTGCTTAGGCTAGGATGGGGAGGGTGCAGAGATGCCACCAGGCAGGAGAGGTTACAGTGGGGCATGGAGTGTGACTAGGCCTAAATAAACAACTACAGGAGCTGAGAGGGATATGGGAGTGGGGAAACATTTTTTACTTTTAATGGGAGTGGAGCAGAAGCAGAACTGGGAGGGGAGTCAGGAGAACAGTTAGCCTGGCAAGGCATTTGGGAGGGGAACTGGAGGTTCAGTGAGGCTGGGAAACATTGATCAGAGTGGGGCTGGAGGTGGAGCCAGGAGGTGAGTCGGAGCTGGAGTGCAGAAGAGGCAGGTGTGGGGCCAGCCAGAGGCAGACCTGCAAGGGGAGTTGTAGGTACAGGTGCAGCTGGGAATGAGGACTGGCTGGTCACTGAGATGGTAAGAATGTTCGAAGGCCACCGTGGGCACATGATAAAAAGTGCTGCCATAACCCTTCATAGCTTTTTCCATGATAAATGTTTACAAAGTGACTTTGATTGTTATTGTTGACATAAAAATCATTGCGCAAAATTTGTGACAACAGCAAGTAAGGTTTGTGGACAGGAAATGAGCACAGTTGCAGATTTTGAATATATTATACTCATTCTAGAAAACAAACCGCATGATTTCAAGGCAGGCAAAATACTGGATTTCAGGGTACAAGTGCAACACTGAACCTTTGCTCTTGGGGTTTATGATTTCTTCTGAACCACTTGATGAAATCACTCCAGAATATTCTTCATTCTCTGTAAAGTGTAATGTAAAAAGGACATGCTGGTTCTAGTAATATGGCATTAAAATAAAAATAGGTACACATGCAGTGACAACTGGTGGAAAATGCTTGTGCATGGTTGTCGGTCAGGATAGGATCGGGCTTGGCTGTCAGCCTTCTGCAGTGGAATAGCCTGTTGGTGCTCACTGTTTAAGGCTTACCCTGAAGAATGGTCACATGGGAAAGTTACCCAATAGTTGTTGGCACCGCTGACGTCATACATCAGAAAGAGTCAGTGCCCTCAAGACAGACAGAAAATTGTCGAAAGTGGCAAAAAGCCTAGCTCGAGAGGTGGACTTGAAGTAAATTGAAATAAGCACATTTCAGGTACTACTTTACATTTTATTTTAGTGGAAACTTTTATCAATAATACATCAGTTGACTGATGTTAAGTTGCTTCCTAACTCTGAAATTTTGTGACTTTTGCAACATTTATGAAATGTCGTACCAACAACAACCCAATCTATGGCGAGCATGGTGACGGGATGTTATCTCTATTTGAAGCCCCAGTTAATGTGTGTAACTTCAATAGACCTCTGTGATAACTGTTCCTTAATAACTTCAGTTAACATGGTAGTAAAACTAGGTGAGAGGATTAGTCAAATAATATGAAACAAATTTAAATTTTTTATTTGACTAATCCTCTCACCTAGTTTTACTACCATGTTAACTGAAGTTATTAAGGAACAGTTATCACAGAGGTCAGCCTGTGGCATCAGTTTTTACTGTACAGAGGTGCTTCAAAGGAAGCGGTTCTGTATTTACTTACTCTTTGTTAATATTGTAGAGCAGATTAGAGGTTTGGTGGCAATACAAAAATAATTGTCTATGTTTTTGATATTAACAATTGTGCCTTTAGTCATCGGCCCATGCACCTTGCCTAACGTGTAAGCAAGCAAGACAATGGAAAAACTGCTTGTGGCCAGAAAAAATCATGGTGTTGGACTCTGTGCCACTGGAGGCACTAGTGCCACCTCATTTATATTATAGCTCCTGTGCCTAAATTGGGGCTAATGCAGATGGCAGATCCGCAATATCCGCAGCAGCAGACTTTGTGTATATTAAGTCTTTCTTTATATACTGCTAAAGTGCTGAAACTAGTCTGCATTTTTATTTGCTAAGTATGTCATTTTCGTACTCTGAAAACAAAGGGTTTATTTAAATGCCTCTGCAACGCAGTTACAACACAGATTACTTTGGTAAGCAAGCTGTATGGGCTGAGTGGAGAGGGCTGTTTGCAAAGCCTGTGTTCTCATGTCCATCCATCTTTGTATATTCCCGGGCAGACAATCAAACAGTGATAGATCTGCATAACTGTATAGCAACATGTCCATTTCAGGAATAACAACAGGAAATGCTGGAAAAACACAGCAGGCCAGGCAGCATCGGTGGAGCATTTCAGGATTATGCTCACACTGAAACATCTGCCCACTGTTCTGAATCGTTCATGGTGAAGTTGTGGAGAACTCTGCAAACACTATTTTTTCACCACATGGCTGGTGGCATTTTGGTTTCTTTCCGATTGCCTTCTGAACTCAATGGTGACTTAGTCAAAATGGCCCCTGGCAGCACACATTATCTGAAGTACAGTGCTTTACCGCAATGATACTTTGCAACCCGTGCAGTGAAAAGATTTGGTTTATGAGTAGACGATAGAAGCATTTTTTTTTTAAATGTGCTGAATTGCCCTTTAAACTTTTTATAACTATACAACTGTAGAATAACAAACAGGAACGAGTAAAGTAACCAACCACTAAAAAAAAACGTCCTATATTCCTGTTGCACTTGGAGTAGGAAATCCACAATAAATATGCTAATTAGGAATGTAATATAGTCATTGAAATATTTACTGTAGTGGATTCTGTTGTCATTGGCTTTGTGGAGGAGTAACTAAGCAATCCGTTTTATTCTGTACCTGTGACAAATCAGGTGAGTGGAACCAGGAAGGTTAATTGCTTTCTGCTGAAGATAGATTCATATTAGCTACCATGAATAAAAACAGTGGGCCTGAATTTGCAATCGGAGGCTTCCCGCGGGCAGATGCCTCCGAACATCAAATTTTCTATGCATTTACCTGGTGGTCCGGGAGATATTGAGGTTTGCGATCCTGGGCATCTCCTGGTAGAGGCCCACGTATCCCAGGGGCGCAGGCGGTTCGCAAGTACCCCTAGGATCACATGGGCTGGCCCAACCAAAAAGAAGGGAATCCCCATACATACTTATGGGGATTCCGTACGTATGGAACTCATGTAAGTATGAATGGGGATGACTTAAAAAATACACAAACACATGAGAGAATTTTTTTAATATTACATATAAAATTAATTAAAATGGCATTTAATTAAATATTTTAAACAAAAATGTAATTTTTTGAGAAAAAAAATTGTTTTAACGGGGCTAAAAATAAACTTAACTTATTGGACAGGGTTTTTAATGTACAAATGAGTGATAAAATTTTATTTTTCTATTTTTATAAACTCTTATGCTGTTAAAGTAGGCCTTATGCCTGCTTTTACCAGGCGTAAGAATTACACGGCCTTTCAGTGGGTGGAAGTTGGGTAAATAGCGCAACTCTCCACTCACAGAGGCCCTTTTCCTGGGGATGCGGAGGATCTGTCAAGAAGATTCGTGACAGATCGCAAGTGCCGAGTTTTAACGCACCTCGTACGCACCCGTAGGGGTCGCAAAATATGGCCCAGTGTCTCAATGTGCCTGTTGTCTAAAGTGAAAATAGTTGCACTTTTTAATTTCCTCTTATTTGTAATATCTAGAGCCAATTACAGACAAATGTTAGGGCTGTACAAACTTGCCCTTGTCCATCAGTGCTGTTCTGTCTCTGTGTGCAATGAAAGTTGTCAGTTTCATATATTGGCAGGTTAACCTTTTATATCAGAAAGAATTTCCTTGATGTCCTAAAGGGGGTAAAAATATCAAAAGTAGCCAATTTGTGCAAGTACATTGCATGGTATTGTACCTGAGCGATACAGACAGGTTTGACCCCTGGTCTGTGCTGTGTTAGTTGAGCTCAGCTGGTGCACCAGGAGGTTATTGCAGTTCATCTCAGTGTCTCTGAGCTAGCGTTTATTATTCATGGCCATTATTCATGTGTGATCCCAGATAGTGAGGCTATAGAATTACAAAGGCATCAGAGATGAGCCCAGTGCTGTTTGAGCCCAGTGTCCATGCATTTTCAGCAGGGATTGCTAGATATTGATCAGGAGAGCGAACACTTGCTGACATTTTTCCCCCTCCTCCCTATCTTAGGGTGCTTTGGCTAATTGCAGCACCCCTGCTGCTATTATGGCAGACAGCAACTAACTCAGCACAGACCAAGGATCAAACCTGGAACCGTGCTGTTTTGTATGGCTCAGTTACTCAATGGATAAGAACATAAGAACATAAGACGTAGGAGCAGGAGTAGGTCATTTGGCCCCTCGAGCCTGCTCTGCCATTCAATAAGATCATGGCTGATCTGATCTTGGCCTCAACTCCACTTCCCTGCCCGCTCCCCATGACCCTTGACTCCCTTACCTTTCAAAAATCTGTCTCTCTCCACCTTAAATATATTCAATGACCCAGCCTCCACAGCTCTCTGGGGAAGAGAATTCCAAAGATTCATGACCCTTTGAGAGAAGAAATTCCTCCTCGTTTCCATTTCAAATGGGTGCCCCCTTATTCTGAAATTATGCCCCCTAGTTCTAGATTCCCCCACGAGGGGAAACATCCTCTCTGCATCTACTCTGTCAAGCCCCTTCAGAATCTTATATGTTTCAATAAGATCCCCTTCTCATTCATCTGAACTCCAATGAGTCTAGGCCCAACCTGCTCAACCTTTCTTCATAAGACAACCCCTTCATCTCCGGAATCAACCTCGTGAACCTTCTCTGAACTGCCTCCAATGCAAGTTTTTCCTTCCTTAAATAAGGAGACCAAAACTCTGCGCAGTACTCCAGGTGTGGTCTCACCAACACCATGTACAGTTTTAACAGGACTTCCCTACTTTTATACTCTATTCCCTTGCAATAAAGGCCAACATTTCATTTGCCTTCCTAATTACTTGCTGTACCTGCATGCTAACTTTTGTGATTCATGTACAAGGACCCCCAGATCCCTCTGTACCTCAGAATTTTGTTGGCCCCGATTTTCTGCCAGCCGTTGGGCGGCTTTCCAGGTGGCCGGGGCCGAAAATCGCCGAAAAAGCGCGTCACGACCCCCCCCCCCCCGCCGCCTGATTTCTCGCCCCGTTCGACTTTCGGACCGCCGTTTCTCCGCGACCCGCTTCAGTCCCGCCCGCCGCTGGCGGGACTGGCCATCAGAACACTAATGAGCAATTATTACCTTGTTTAAGTCAATTTTCAGGGGCCGTTGCGATTTTGGGGCTTTCCCCACATCAAACACGCCTGCGGGGAACCCCGCTGATGAAACCTGGCGTGAAGCTTGCCAGCTTGCTTGCTGTCAGCTGCAGGTCATTCGGAGAAGCTGCGATTTAATGGGACAGCACTTGTATGTTGAAGGACCTTGTTGCTGCAGGCTTTGGGCTACTTCTTCAAGGCTTAGGCACAGCTGTGGAAGGTTGGAGCCTCACACACTTCTCCAATGTGATCTCCTGGGAAGCCCCTCTCGCCAACCTCACTCAGCGCTTCCTCAGCGGAGGCATGTACGAGAAGCATGGGACGCCTTTTTTTCCTTCCCTTCTTGCCATTAGAGTATCTCCAGCAGCAGAGGCGGCAGCAGCAGAACCAGGAACAGCATGATGAGCACCAGGCTGCTGCTCACTCACCTGAAACTGCACAGGCCAGAAGGGGCCAGTGCTTGGAAGTGGCTTGAGAGCACCTTGCTGCGCTTTAGGGGGCCATGGGGACCCGTTTCTGCACTGGCAGTCCTGCTCAGAAGGACTTCCATGAAGATCTGGTTTCTCTGTTCAATAGATGGTCAACGCTCCTCAAGAGGTGTCATTCTCTTATGAGCACTCACCATGTTTTCCGTACCCTGGCCAGTTATCTCCTCCATGGAGGTTGCCAACCTTTCCATGGTGATGCGTTCATGCGCCAATGACTCCACAAAGGCTCTGCTCATGGTCGCTATGAACTCCTCCATTCGCTCCACACTCGCAGCGACCCTGGAGACAAAACCTGCCAGAGACTCCTGCATCTGTGCATGGAGATCCATCACCTCTTCTCTTGCGGATGGACCCAGAGGCAGAGGGTCGACATGCAGCGCAGCTGAGCTGAGCTGGCAGAGTCATGCGCCCTCCGACGAGGACTCTCCACTGCTCTCCCTGTCACCAGAATCTGCTGAGGCTCACTTGTGAGCTGTGAAACACCAGGTGACAACACTACTCTATGTCCCGAAGGTCCCCCCAAGGTGTGAGTGTCTGCGCTGGTGCTGGGTGCGCTTACTTCTGCTGACGCTGCGCCCTCAGAGGTTGGAGCTTCCTCTGAGGAGTCTGGCTGCACAGCCTCTTCCTCCTCCACAGTGAGGACGGGGGCTCTGGATGGTACTGTGGGGGAGTAAAGGAAGGAGTTAGAGATGTAATGCCAAGGTTCTTCTGGTGACTCCCAGCGAGTTGGCATCTGCTGACACCTGCATCCATGCAGCCTTGGTCTCAGTGGGAGGCCTCTTCCTGCCTGACCTAGGCAAGAGGACCTCCCTGTGGGCCCTAACCCCATCCAATAATGCCTGCAGTGAAGCTTCGTCGAATTTGGAGGCAGCTCGGGGTCTGGCACTGGCCACAGCTGCTGCAGGCTCCTCTGCCATCCTGTATGGTTCGTTTGGAAGCCTTCAGAGGATGCAGTGCTTGCTATGGACCACAAATGATGACATCATACTGTGGGGCTTTCTGACTGGAAATGGACAATTAGCAAGGCTGCCCACATGCTGGGAATTAATTGGCCACTTGAGGGAAAATTGCGCGGAGCTGGCTGACATTTTTTTGTGTCAGAACCCCACATTCGGGGGAATCCGACCATTTCCCACACAAGCCACAAAATCAGGCCCGTTATCTCTCCCCATTTAAATAATAATTTGCTTTTTTATTTTTCCTACCAAAATGGATAACCTTGTATTTTCCCACATTATACTCCATCTGCCAGATTTTTGCCCACTCACTTAGCCTATCTATATCCCTTTGGAGATTCTTTGTGTCCTCCACACAATTTCCACCTATCTTTGTATCATCAGCAAATTTGGCTACAGTACACTCGGTCCCTTCATCCAAGTCATTAATATAGGTTGCAAATAGTTGAGGCCCCAGCACTGATCCCTGCAGCACCCCACTAGTTACAGTTTGCCAACCTGAAAATTACCCATTTATCCTGACTCTCTGTTTTCTGTTAGTTAGCCAATCCTCTATCCATGCTAATATATTACCCCCAACCCCGTGAGCTCTTGTGCAGTAACCTTTTATGTGGCACCTTATCGAATGCCTTCTGGAAATCCAAATACACGAATTCTACCGGTTCCCCTTTATCCAACCTGTTCTTTACATCCTCAAAGAACTTCAGAAAATATGTCAAACATGATTTCCCTTTCATAAAACCATGCTGACTCTGCTTGACAATATTATGATTTTCTAAATGTCCTGCTAACACTTCCTTAATGATGGACTCCAGCATTTTCCCAATGACCGATGTTAGGCTAACTGGTCTATAGTTACCTGCTTTCTGTCTCCCTCCTTTCTTAAATAGGGGTGTTGCATTTGCTGGGACCTCTCCAGAATCCAGGGAATTTTGGTAGATTACAACCAATGCATCCACTATTTCTGCAGCCACCTCTTTTAAGACCCTCGGATGCAGACCATCGGATCCAGGGGACTTGTTCACCTTTCGTCCCATTAGTTTGCCTAGTACTTTTCCTCTAGTGATAGTGATTGAGTGATTGTTTTAAGCCTGTTGAGCCATGGGGGAACTTGTATTTTGGTTTTTAATCAAGTTTCAATAGTTACAGATCGAGCCTTATAAAACCCAACAGCGCTGAAAAAGGTTTGAGCCATTCGGACATGGCTGTAGTGGCTGCTAGTGCATCGTTAGCAGTAACACTCTTGCTGGTCTAGGCTGAGTACCTATAGCATTCACACTGTTTTTTCTTTTAAACTGTTATTAGTAGGGACAACTGAAAGCTGTAAGCTTGCTTGTTTTTATGTTCGCTGTGAATTTCCACCTTCAGTACTTGGAAGCGTTGCTAATCTGGGACTGAGGTAGTAGCACCTTGCAGTCCCTTCGTAAGCTGTTTGTTTCTTCAGGTGATGATAATAAAACTATCTTTGTTTCTGAGCTTTTTGGTTTTTAAGCCATCACAGTTTGACCTAAACTTTTATTTAGAAACCTTTTATTGAAGTTTTATTTTCTTCAGAATCAACGTGACAATGAAATGAGTATTCCTTTAGTAATAATGGTGTAACGTGAGGATGGAATCACAACATAATGAAGCATTGATGAAAAATACATGCAACATGTTTTCAAAGTAAACTGTTTTACTGCACAGAATAGCCATTTACAAAAGAAAGAAAATCCTAGAAATACTTAGCAGATCAGGACAGATAAGTTAAAGTTCCATGTGTAAAAAATGGAAACAATTACAGATGAACAGTATTTAAAACACACACACACAAACAAAGGAGATGCTTAAATGGTGAAAGTGATATTAACATGAGACAGTAGGAGGAAGCATAATAAAATAAATTAAACACGTTTAACAGACAGGACATGTGAGTAGTTTAGGTGATGGGGCATAAGGCAGAACTGAAGTGGTAACAGGAAAAGCTGGCAAAGTGGAACAGAATCCAGCAGCCAAGGAGAAGAGAAAAGCAGAGAGACATCGAGGGTGCAGATGACCTCATCAGAACTCCAAATGCCAAACTGTTTTCCTCTCCCCCCCCCGCACCCCCCCCCTCTAAAATGCCCTCACACCCACCTTGCATTGCCAGCATCCCCTGCTATAAAGAAAGTAGGAGTTGAAGTTAAGGTCTGAAGTTACTAAGGTCAATATGAATGCCAGGGGGCTACATTTATGAATCCCCCTTAAAATCAAAAGAAGAATACAGTTGTACAAAGCAGGTTCAATCCTCACTGTATTTGGAAAGCAAAGGATATTAAAGTACAAAGAGATCCTAAAATGTGTGATTCTAAAAGGATGATTCCAGAACAGAAATACAAAATTCTATTTTTTCACGTTGTTTGTGGTAATGTTGTAGACGTGGGACAGATAGAGAAAGCTCACCTGTGTCCTGCTGACTGCCGTTCTCAGTGGGACGCGAGTTACCCAATTGTTCCGAGTTACCGTCCTGTGAAAAGTAAATCGCTTTTTCAGATGGAAGTGAATTGTGTGTCTGAATGGGAATTCAGACGGCATTGTACGGAGGGCACTGCATGCTGGGCCAGGACCGAGATTCCAGCAGTTAATTCAGAAGTAATGAATGGAAGTAGACAACCCATTGAATAGTTTAGGAAAAGTATTGCACTCTGTGCTGATGCAAGCTTTTTGATTCACTCTTTAAATTTGTGAAGAGGTGCCCATTGGTCAGATGGAATTAGACTGACCAATAAGAAAATATATTGTGTTTGCTGTTGAGAATTTGAAAGTTGATAAGTTTGCTAAAGGTGGATTAAATTAAAAAAGCACAATTTGGGTCTTTTAACATTTTATGCATTATAACAGAGATTTGTAGTGTTTCTTAAAGCGAAGTGTATATAATTGCAGCTTGTGGTTAAGTATGGTTGTATCTAAATTATACTGGTGTTTTGTGTACAGATGCTTAGTTTTTTAAATTTTAAGTTGACCTTTTTTGGGCCTCTAAGAAGGTGTGGTTCTATTCATGAGAGTAAGGTACTGTGCAGCCAATGAGAGCTAGAAGAATCATTGGCATTTCCAGAATTATGTGTGAATTTATAGAAAATCTGTTGGTCTAAACAAAGCTTCCAGTCATATTCAGTTGTAAGCAAAATAACTGGCAAGAACTTCAAGCTGGCATAATCAGCAAAAGCAACCCAATAAATTGCCAAAATGTGAAACTCTACAGTGCACTGAACAGCACCATTTGATGGACACTTGGATATAACTGTGCTTTGATCTTTGATGGAGTGGGGACAAGTACCCCTTTCAAAGTAGGACTTTTCCAGTCTAGACTAATAACTATTTATAGTCCCTCTGTGTCTCAGTCCCCTCCCCCTCTCTGCCGCGCCATACTGACTCTTCCAGCAACTCTCGTGTTCATGGAGTCCATGCAAGTGTCTGAGTGGCAACAACGGGAGTAAGCTACTTGGATTTACATTGACTTGTTCAGGTCTTCACTGAGTTTCAGAGGAGGGATGTATTTTAAATAAATACACTCAAAGTTAGCATATTTTTGCTCTCAAGGCATACTGTTGGCCTGCTTGGGTTAGACTTAACATGGAAATATTGTACATTGAGTAAATCTTGACAGTTTTAAGATTGCATTTCTTGTAGTTGTTTTTTGTTTTGTTGTAATTTGCTTGAAACAATAGGTTTACATTTAACAGTAATGTTTGTGTAACTGTTGGCATTTGGGAGAGATTTATTTGAAGAACATAATCCCAAACCTCATAAAGCACTTTTTCCCTTCTGTGTGTGTTGGAGGAGGGGTGAAAGCTCAAATCCAGTAAGATTCCAAATGTAATTTTTTTTGTAATCTTCCTGCTTCTCTTCTATGGCTGCCTGTCAGTTCAGAAGGGCCATTACATTAAATTTGACTACATTACTTTAGCTACATTAATAGTTGATTTGTTTTTCCACTTGCTTATCAATTTTCCCCCTCTTCTCCTGAAGCTTTGATTCCTCTTGTTCGGATATTGCTCGACGGGCACACTCGCCCTCCTGCACCTTGCCGAAGTCGTCATTATTCATGTGTAAACCTCAACACTGAGGCTCTGCAGGCTATTCCACCTCAGTGGACACTGCAGCAGAGCTTGGTGCTGTTCTCACCCTGCAGCCAGTTAGCAGGAACGTCCATTTGCCCCCTTGCACTCTCTCTACCCTCCGTCCCCTCTCTTTGCTGTATTAAGTTGCTAAGGGTTTTGATTTCTGACTGTTCTGTTCTCTGTCCTTTTCTCAGCCTGTCCAGCAGAGGAACTCTGCTCCCTTCCCATGCCAGTTCTGATAAAGCATTCCATTCAGAACATCAACCTGCCTTTCTCTTTCAGATAACTTGCTGTGTATTTGCAACATTTTTTTTTCATAAAATGGGTTGGTCAGTTGCCACACAGTTCCCAGTGGATGTAACTAATTCAAAACCTAAATAATGACTAATAATTGATATTTGATTGAATAATTTTTGAGGAGTAATGGGACTCTTCTGAACCCCCCCCCCCCCCAACACAGTGGTAGCTCTGTGCCATTGTGATCCAGAAGCAGAATTTGGATGCCCAAGAGTTCTTGTATGACTGATATTACACATAAAATGATGTGCACCGAAGTATTATACCGTATCTGATGCTCCATTATGCTCGCAATTGGAAATGAGAGCACTGTGAATTTCCCCATTAAATCCAGTTTCCTATTGCTGGTGAAGGTGTTACTGCCACGTACAAAATGGTGCGATTTTTAGTTTCTTTGGGAGTTAGTTCACTTCACAATTTAGGATAAATTGTCCAACAATTTTTCTGCGACCAGTTTTTCCGCTTTGCCCTGGCAAGTATTTAAATGGCCAATGCAGAAATATAATGACATTGTTTAAGTACCACCAACTGATAGATACATGTGGAGGCTGAGAGCTCTGAATAAGTTCACTATGTAAAGCCAATTAAATAGCCAGAGATTCTACAAACCGGTTGCTGTAGCAAACCAGCATGGTCCTGAGCTCTTGATCTTGGCACGATGTCAGAGCACGGTTTGAGTTAAAATATGACAGATATTTGTTAATAATAGCTGTATCGAATGACTACGTATTCAGTGAGGTTAAGCAATTTTGATGAGAAATAGTCAAAGGAGCTTTTTAGATAGTTATTCTTGCCTTAAGAAACACCGTCAACTTTGTAAGGGAGAATGTGCTGGCTCCAAGTGGAATTGCTCCCTTATACCAATTTGTCATCTTAGTGTAAATGTGCCAGTATTGTTTCCTGTGGTGTTGTACAGTAATGCTGGGTTGCAGTTAATGTTTTCTAGCCCATCTCAGCCTGCATAGTGTCACAATTATGGCGCCAGGCAGTAAAGCGTGCTTCCTGTGTCTCGGACTGACAGTGGAAAAGGGCTTGGTAATGAAACACATTTATCATCACAGCATCAAAAGAACAGGCATCTAATTTTTTACAACTCGACACAGAGCAGGGAAGGATTTGGCTCATATTACACTCAACTTGAGGTGTACTTAACCCTTTTTTGAAGACTATTTGAATTGCACCATCTCGTTTTAAATCAAAATAACGCGTAATCCTTAATTTTTCAGCTTTAAATGGGGGAAAATGAACAAATGATAAATACATACAAATTTCAAGCAAGAGTCACAGGATAACAATAAGGAATGAGAAACCAAACAACACTTTCTCCCCGCCCTAGGGATGCTGAGGCTAAATGCAATGCCGCTATTGTCATCTCAGTTGAGATCAACCAATTCAAAATTGATTGTGATCAAATCCGGGATCTTCCTGGTCTTGTGGTTCAGTTCCATACTGGGCAATACACTAAACAAGTGAGGCATCGCCAGTGCTCTATGAAGTAATTTTAAATGAAGTTTTTTTTTAGTATTAGCAGTGAAACTAGTGCTTACTACTTCAGATTAAGTCATTCTGGGGTTGCACTCTATAAAACACATTAGTTTTGGTTATTTCAGCTGAACAAATCCACCTAGAGAAGAAGAATGTTAAGATGTGCATAGGAACAAAAGTAGGCCATTGAGCCCCTCGAGCCTATTCCGCCATTCAATGAGATCATGGCTGATCTGCGACCTAACTCCATATACCTACCTTTGCCCCATATCCCTTAATACCTTTGGTTAACAAAAATCTATCAGTCTCAGATTTAAAATTAATAATTGACCTAGCATCAGTTGCCGTTTGCAGTAGAGTTTTCCAAACTTCTACCATCCTTTGCATGTAGAAATGTTTTCTAACTTGATTCCTGAAAGGCCTGGCTCTAATTTTTAGACTATGCCCCCCTAGTCCTAGATTCCCCAACCAACGGAAATAGTTTCTCTCTATCTACCCTATCTGTTCCCCTTAATATCTTGAAAACTTGGAACAAATCATCCCTTAACCTTCTAAATTCCAGGGAATACAATCCTAGTTTGTGTAATTTCTCCTCGTAATTTAACCCTTGGAGTCCATGTATCATTCTGGTAAATCCACATTGTACTCCCTCCAAGGCAAATATATCCTTCCTAAGGTACGGTGCCCAGAACTGCTCACAATACTCCAGGTGTCATCTATATAAAGTGCTTTGTATAGCTGTAGTATAACTTCTACCCCTTGTATCCTGGTCCTCTCGATAAAAAGGCCAACATTCCATTAACATTTTTGATTATTTTCTGTACCTGTCCATGACATTTTAATGATATATGTACATGGACCCCCCAAGTCTCTTTGGACTTCCACTGTTTCTGGCTTTGCCTAAACATAGGCATGTGTAAAAGTGTTTGCATGTATACTGCACGTGGTGAGGGGAAGGCAACAGATGGAGAAGACAACTGAGGGAGTGCTGTACTGTCAGAGGTGCCGTCTTTCGGATGAGACATTGAACGAGGGCCCGTCTGCTCTCTCGGGTGGACGTAAAAGTCATTCTGGAGTTACACTCTATAAAACATATTAGTTTTGGTTATTATTTTAAAGAAGAACAGGGGAATTATCCCCAGTGTCCTGGCCAATATTTATCTCTCAATCAACATCACTAAACCAGATTATCTGGTCATTATCACATTGCTGTTTGTGGGAGCTTGCTGTGCGCAAATTGGCTGCCACGTTTCCTACATTACAACAGTGACTATACTTCAAAAAGTACTTCATCATTGTATATAAAGGGCTTTGGGACATCCTGAGGTCGTGAAAGTCTATCTTTTATCCACCAACTCCACTGCCCCTGTTAGTTTAGTTAATCTGCAGATTTGATCACTTCACACTGGGTTTCTAAATCAGAGTCATTGAGGTAAATTAGAAACAGCGGTGGTTGCAACGCTAATCTCTGAGGTACCCCACTCTCAACAACTTCTCCCACCTGATGTAACTGTTCTTTCCTACCCTTAAGCCAGTTTAATATCTATACATATGATTTATTCTCTATCCCTACAGCTTTGAGCTTTACCATAATGCCTTTGTTTGGAACTTTGTCAGGTGTTTCCTGGGAGAAGTTGAGATACAACATGTTGTAGGGCTTACCACAGTCCACTTGGGATATTACTTCATAAACAAAGTGAAGTTAGGCAGGATCTTCTCCTTCTGAGTCCCTGTTGCCTGCTGTTTACTGAGTTAGTGTACTGATAATCTTAAAGTTTACATCTGATAATCAGTTCCGTTATCTTACACAGGACTGAAGTAAGACTGCCGGGTTTGTAGTTGCATGTGTTTGATTTGTTGCCCTTTTTGAACATGGGCACCACATTTACCTGTTTCCAATCTACTGGTACCTCCACAGTGTCCACTGACTCCCTCATAATGATTGTCAATACCTCAAGAGTCTCCTCCCTAGTCGTTAAGGATTCTAAGATAAATAACATCAATCCCTGGGGATCTTTTGTGTTTGAGCTCTTTCCCCAGGACTTCGATTTCATTTATATCAAAGTCACTAATTATGCTTGGATTAACTCTGGGTCGGGCACATTGCTCCTGTTTTCTCTTGTGAATATGTCAAGGAAGTACTCCTTCAAAATATTGTGCTTGTCCTCAGTTTTGAATCCGTTTGGATTTGTAAGGTTTATGAGAACATAATAGGGCTTGGTTGTGTTGCCCCCACCCCACCATGAACAAATAACTTACTGTCCAGGCTTGCAGACAAGCAATGGCCACTTGGTTGAGTTATTGGAGCGCAGCAGGACATGATGCTTTCAAGGCAGCAGGTGAGAAAATTGGCGGGAAAATGTTAAAGAAATTTCGGTGGTAGCTCTATCACTGCTGAGTCAGAAGGTTGTGAGTTTAAGTCTTACTCTAGGGATTTAACCACAATCTAGGCTGACACCACAATGCAGTGCTAGGCGAGTGCTGCATTGTTGAAGATGTCGGGCAAAATTGGGTCGTGCTCTCTTTGGGGTGCTAACTTTGCCAGGGTGCTACTTTTAGCGCCCTGAAAAAGTTAGCGCCCCCTCGCCCGAAATTCACTGGTAGCGCCCCAAGAGGGAGGCGGGGCGCTACTGGAAACGCCGCGCCTCCCTCTTGGGGCGTTGCGAGTGAATAAAGGGGACCTGGGGCCCAGCTGGGCCGCCAGGGATCGGAATGCCGGCAAAAGAGCCCGGCACTCGAGATGTAAGGCACAGGAGGCCGGGGACAGCAACGGGGGCAGGTGCTGGCAGGAGGCCAGCAACACAAATGGCCGCCCAGCCCCTCCCCTTTAATTTGCGCCGCCTTGGCCGCAGGTAGGCCCCCTTGACCCTGTCGGACATAGCACCTCCTGAATTAGTGCCAGATGCTATCAAAGATTGCGGCCGGGGTGCGAGTGGGGCGCTGCGCACGGTGATGACGTTATCGCCGGAGGGGCAGCGCCGCGAGGCACTAATGGTTACCACCGCCGCTAACCTCCCGCTGAGGCATTAGCGGCACCGCGCTTGGGCGCTTGTTGCTTTGTGCCCCGTTAGCGCCCTCTTAGGCACAAAGCAACTGAATTTTTCCCCCGTCATCTTTCAGATGAGTCATGAAACGGCTGCCCCATCTGCTTTTTCAGGTGGATGTTAAAAAATCCAGTGTCACTATTCATAGAAGGGCAGGGGAGTTCACCGAGTATCCTTGCCAAGGTTTTGTTCCTCGGTGACTACTCTTCAAACAAAACTCATTGGCTTTGAGCTGTCCTGAGTATGTGAAAGCTGCTGTAAATATGAAAAAGAGAAAGACTTGCTCCGAACGTCCCAAAGCGCTTTACAGCCAGTGAAGTACTTTTGAAGTCACTGTTGTAATGTAGGAAACGCGGCAGCCAATTTGCGCACAGCAAGCTCCCACAAATGGCAGCGTGATAATGACTAGATAATCTGTTTCAGTGATGTTGATTGAGGGATAATATTGTCCAGGACACCGGGGTTAACTCCCCCGCTCTTCATCAAAATAGTGCCATGGGATCTTTTACATCCACCTGAGAGAGCAGACGGGACCTCGGTTTCACGTCTTATCTGAAAGACGGCACTGATTTTGTGCTTAAGTCTCTGGGGTGGGACTTGAACCCACAACCTTCTAACTCCAAGGCGAGGAGTGCTACCCACTGAGCCACAGCTGACACTGTTACATTTCTTTTCAAATATGCTGACACATTTCTTCTTCAGAGTGGGGTGGAGGAAGGCAGATGCTGGTGAAATTAGGTAGAAATTATTTTTTTTGCTCGTGCTATGAGAATTGTTATTGTTCACCTCTGTAAATTCGGCAGCTGCTTTATTACTGATATTGTGCGGTAGCAAAACCAGAGCAGGTTCGGAAAGCCGCAAATAAAATCCAGCACTTGAAGGGTTACTGCCACAGAACAAACCAATGCAAGGCAACGGTCTAATTATTAACAAACTTTGAAACTGAAGCAAATTACTGACATAAGGCAGGGAAAATTACAGGCACATAATTCGATCTTTGATCACGTTGATGGACAAGATTAGGCAGCGGTGAAAGTTTATCCACCCTGATCGGTACATATTGAAGGCTTTGTCATTAGTAACTAATAACTGCAGTGTGTCTTTGGATTTTGAACAAAAAATTGCTTATAGTAAGAGTTTAGTCACTCTTTGGGTTGAGTGAAAAGAGGTCAATCAGATAATGTCATTGGTAGTGTGAATCTACTTATTTACAGTAAAAGCTGGTATTTTAAACAGATGATTTATCAGCTCACCTGACACTGTAAATTTACCCTGCCTGCACCACCTTGAGGATTTATAAATTTTATAAAGGTAAGCCCACAATTTAATTTCTTGGTGGTTTATTAGATATTAGCGTACAGGGTACATTAGTTTTTTGTTGTTGAGAGTGTGCTCTTCATGGGGGGGGGGGGAAATTTGGTTGATTAGCGCCCTAAGAGGGCACTAACCGGGGCGCAAAGCAACTAGCGCCCGGGCGCAATGATGTTTGCGCTGCTCGTGAAATAGGCCAGACATTTTGCGGCGGCGCTAAACACTACCGCCACGATCTCCTGCGCCCACAGATTGTGACGTCAGTCGTGCGTGCAATGCCCAGTAGCGCCCCAGACTGGATATTGGGTGGCGTCCCCTGCTTTCCGCTTGCCGCTAGCAACAACAGGTAGAGGGAAACGCTTTGCAGTTGGTAAGGGACTGGGGGAGCGCTATTTAAAGGCGGCCGCTTCCTGCCTTTTTTTGTTTGTGACATTTTTGCACCACGCATTCTGAGAGAGAGAGAGACTTCTGGAGAGATTAAACGCTGTGTGAAGGAGTTTTGGGTACTGAGCAGCACTTTGCAGGTTCATTTTGATTTGACCTTGCATCGATTTAGAAGAGACTATGGGGGCTGCACTCTAAGCTCTTTCCCTGGGCCTCTCCATTGTTCTTTCCAGCAGAATTGATGTACAGGTCTCTCCAGGCTGAGATTCAAGGCTGCAATGAGCAGGGTGTGGATGGAGAGCAAGATCGACCCTCCCCTTTAAGAACTGGCCGGCGCCAGTGTGTCTGTGTTCCATTGCTAACTGACATCACATGAGATTTGCCAGCGCTCTGAGGTAGCGCCTCGCTCCTCTGCGTTAGCGCCTTAAGAGAGGTGTGTAGCGCCTGATTTAGTGCTCAAATCACCTCCAGGGCGATAGAAGCCAAGTTTGCAGTCAGAGGCGATAATTAGTGCCAGGCACTAAACTTTGCGCACACCCGATAATTGCGCCCCAAATGGGGCGATACTGAATTTCTCCCCCATGATATCTTGCATGACACTTTACCGTCCTTCTCATTTGCCTGTGCTTGAGGCAATTTCTTATCACAATAATTGCAGTGTGTAATTGTAGCAGGCTCATTATTAGTGTTTCTATAAAGAGAGGGTTTGTAGCATAGTTAGAAACAGAAATGAGAATTAATGAAGCTGAAATGGTGGCCTTAGTAATGGTGTCCTTAGTTTGTCTTCCATTCCGGTACCATCAGCTCTGGTGTACCCAGGACTTCATCCTTGGTTCCCTCCTATTCATCACCTACATACTACCCCTTGTCATCTGCAAGCAAGGGATTAGCTTTCACATGATCTCCAACTCCACTTTTCCGCCACCATCATTGATGCTGCTGCTGTACTATTCAACTGTCTATTTGTCATCAAGTCCTGGATCAGTAGTCACTTCTTGCAACTCACTGTTGGCAAAACTGAAACCATCCTGATCATCTCTCATCAAAACCTATATGCTCTAGCACGGACTCGATCATCCTACCTGCCTGTTTGATCAAATTGGGCCCATTGGTGTGCCACTTCAGTGTTCTGTTTGATCCTGAATTGAGTTGTCTACCCCACATCTAATTCCATCATCAAGACCACCACTTTTACCTCTGGAACACTGCTTACACTCTACCCCAACTCCTCCACTGCTAAAATACTCATCCACCCATTCATCACCTCAGGGGTCTCTTTCTTAAATGCCCTCTTTGCCAGTATCCTCCCAAACCCTTTACAAATTTAGTTAATCATGAACTACATGGCCTGTGTCCTCACCTATGCACAGTCCCACACACCCATCACCTTTGACTTCACCCAGCTGCAATGAGTCATTCTGCCTCAGTGAATCTATTTCCTGATCTATATGCTTTCTTTGAAATCCCTCCATTAACTCTTTCTATCCTATTTGGGCAATCCTCTCATGTTTTCATAAGTTTCAGCCTTGAACCCTCTATTCCTCTCAGGATTGCTGCTTTTCCCCATCTCTTCCTCTCCATCATTGGAGGTGATTTGTTCAGCCATTGTAACCCTGCCCTTTGGAGCTCTCTTACAAAATCATTTGTCTTGTTAACTGTTTCCCTACCTTCAAAAACATCCTAATACCTAAACCATCAACTGTAGCACCAGCCAGTTCTCTAGGGGGTGTGCACCTGGTAAAGCATTGAGATTTTATTGCATGATGAATGTGATATAATTGCTTAACTGCTGGGAATTCTGCTTAATGTTGGTGAGCAAATGACACCAGATCATAGACAAGATGGGTCAGAGCTAAAAACAGCCAAGAGACTTTTATCTATTTCATTTTCCACTATTTCTTGTTTCATTTTTCAGCGCAGTATAAAACATTTGAAGGGACAAAAATAAGAGAGGGTGTGTCACTGGCTATTTTATAGTAAAAGAATTCTAAACAATGATTCCGAACTGTGTAGTTTCTGTTGGAGAAGATGATTTTGTGAAGTTAGTATTTTTGGAATGAGCAGCACTGTGGGGCACGGAGATGGTTTAGCAACATGCTGCAGCATGGAATGACATGACGCTGAGATTTGCCGCATCACGAGTTTCGCAGCTCAACCGAGACATTGGGGGGAAACTTCATAAAACATAAAGTTTGAACAAGAAAATGCCATTCATCCCATCAAGCCTGCTCCCTCCAGAGATTCTGTATAGTTTAACCTATGATGGACTCTTCACTGCCCAGTTAATCCCAAGAGATACTGAAAGGCACTTGAGCAAGTCAGCCCAGGCTACTTCTAGCTGACTGTTACAGGATGACACAGGGAGACATGTCTGGGAGCATATTTGGCTTGTGCCATTTTTGAACCATTCATTTTGTTACTTGAATATAGTGGACATTAGGTTGTTGTTTGCTTTTGATGTACAGTGCAAGTTGCATGGAGGCTATGGGTCGATGGTCAGAGCAGTTGTGTGGCAGTGCCAATTCCTTCAATGGTGACTCGAAGCTCCTAAACCCCAGTACAGTGATGCAATCTGTTTATAATCCATCATGTGTGCAGTGTGACTTTATTGTGTCAATTTGCTAAAGACAAAGAAGATATTTTTCCCGTTAATATATTGGGCACTGCTACGTTCTCCTGGCAGCAACATCAAAGAAGCCACCAGTTTACTAATATTGTAGTGACTGACTCAATCTATCGGTTTATGACCAGGTGCCAGTATTCCAATAGGGCACACGTTCCCAGAGCTGGTTGCTTTAACACTGTGTACAAGTTTCCTATTATATGGAGCATCTGAAATAAACATTTTCTGTGCATTTTGTAAGGCTAAATATTAGGACAATAGGCACAACTACTAGGGGGATGTGGCACAGTTACTTAAAATATTTTGGGTATTGTGTGTCCCCTCGCCCCGTTCCAAATCCTGCAATTACCCCTGATGTCCTCCCCACAACTCTTCTTATGTGATTGGACCTCTGGAAAGACCAACCATTGCACTTCATAACAACAGGTTCAGAATTGACAGGCAAGGGCTTGGGAGGAAATTGATTGTCCTCCTCATTGTCAAAAAATAGTAGTCATGTGGAGGATCCAACCAGAGGAGACAATAACTTGTAATGGGGCATGGGGAATCAAAAAAAGTGTAAAGCAGAACTATAGAAACATATGAAACATTTCTTGATGCACAGTATTGTCGGAGTAAATGAAGAAACATGTAATACTGATGAATTTGTTTAGACTTTGTTTTGCTGTAGAAGTTCTCCTTCAGTATCAAGGGGGTGATTTTATATGGTTATATTTCAGTATGGGCTTGGATTAGGTGCTGGAACTGAAGGTCAACTGATCACAATGCTTTGGATGACTTGTGAAGTTTTGGAGGTCTTTAACTCCCAAGCTTAATTTCTCTGTGTTTTGTTATTTGGGAACTTTTAATCTTCTGCAGGGTTCTCAACCTGATCACCATAGCTGCAATGTAATGAATTGGGACACTCGTCCAGGTGTATTTTTATGTTGAAATGTGCTCCAGCTTTTGAAGCAGCTGGGATTGACTAAGAGGATGTTTACTCTGAAAATTGAGCCAAATGCCTGCTGCATCAAAGGCAATAGGAAGTTTAATTTAGCAAATCTTTACTAACATACTTTTTATTACAAAAAATTTAAACAAAATCCATTTTCCCCATGAGACTTTCAAGTAATCATTTCATGTCCTATTTCTTGTTGTCTAATGTGAAGGAAAAGAGCATACAGGACACTATGCCCTCATTGCTTCTGGTTCATGAACAGCATGTCACCAGTATAAATGTTTAGGGTCTCTACTTACGTCCACTTAGCTGTGCAGTCCAAAGCTACAGGCACTCCATGATGCCAACTAACCAGTTAATCCAGAAGAGTGACAACAACTCTTAACATGCGTTGGCTGCAAAAAATTTGCAAATCAGTGGTACAAGTCTGTCGCACTGATGGGAAGGGGGGAGTTTTTTCACTGTTCACAGTGCAGCACGAGCCTGTAATGACACTTTGAAACAGAACAGCCAACTTTCTGATTTTCTTTTCCTGTCTTTGTTTGTGTAAAGTTATTTTCCATTTTCTGAACCTCCTCTCTTTCAAGCTGCTCCCGCTACGTGCTGTCTCCCACCAAGAAGGCTCATCTCAATGCTGTACTGTAATTGACTGCTGGGAGATGACATGAGATGCCACTCTGAAGTGATTCACTGTTGGTTATTCACTGAGATGAAAAAACCTATCGCCACTCACTGCCACTTTGCATGGCATTGCAATCGAACTCCTGTGTGTGCCATTATTGGTACTAAACCATGTCCTATCACTGTGTGATGCACTGGAGCTGAGACAGCACGGTGTCCCCACATCATCGTAGCCTTCTGACCTTGAACAATGTTCTCACAAGTCGCAAGCAAATTGTGTTGGCAGTCTGCAAAGATAACTAGATTTTTATCAGTGATTTAAAAGTAATCCTAACATCTTGCTTAGCAAAAAATGAGATACAAACTGATGGATTTGTAGGCAGTTTCAGTACTTGCTTTTAGCCACGGTCATACATAACCTGGTTCCTGGGGAAATAGTGTAAACATAAATACTGCCTGGTAAATATTTCAACTCAAACCAGTCCCACAGAAATGTGGTTGTGTCCGACTAGAAAGTGAAATTAATTTGTTCTCCTGTTGTTCAAAGTTTTATTTTAAAGCGCTAGAAATTCTGTTCAGAGCAAATGCTGACCATTGAAAAGTTTTTTCTTATGTCCAGATAGAATGTACTCCTCAGACACCTAACTTGTACCCTGCTAAGTAAACATAAACTGCATACAGCTGGCACAAGAAGTGCTTTGAGGGAGAATCTGATTCTAGGTCATTTTTTCTTATCTGATGCTTGACTGTCTTCTGCAATTTGAACTTTTGTAGTGCAGAGTTTAAGCACATAAGGACTGGAAAAGCCCCTGCTGTTTATCGGGTTGATTCCAAAAACTATTGTCTATCAATTACCACTCCCTGGGCAGTCCATTACATGCATCCACTACCCTCTGTGTAAAGTAGTTAAGTCTAAACTGTATAGGAGCGCAGGAGGTTATATTGTTTTAATTGTTCTTAGTTGGGGAAAAGGTTTGTGTTGTAGGTATTCGGGTTCACCGATGTAGGTATTGGATGAATTCCTACTTAATAATCGAGTTCGACTCCAGGAGAACAATCAAAAAGGTTTTTAATGCAGGAACAGAGGAATTCAAACAGGTTGCAGAGCTAGGTACAGGAGAGCCATAAAATAGGTCTTCACCAGACGGAGACGCCACGAGGACTGAGTAGGCAGTCCCGTGGATTGCGTGATGACGTCATCGCGTTCTTCCTGCGCTTGGGTAGTCACGTGACTTGCGTGATGACGTCATCGCGTTTGCCTGCGCTTGGGACGGTCACGTGATGTGCGACGTGACGTCATCGCGTTAACCCACGTCATCGCGTTCGCCCGCGCTCCCAAAGGAGGAAAGCCCCGCACCGGCTACATCGTTAAAGGGAATTATGTCCGGTAAGTAAGGGACACTCGGTAGTACCGCTGCAGTGTGATATTTAGATTCATGATATTCTTGCACCCTTGTCATCATGTACACCTGTATTTATAAATTTGGCTGGATGGCTAGGAATAATTTTTAATTCAGGCAACAGTACCCCTTTAAATGATGCAACTGTAAAGCAGCATCAATTGTATTCCTTTTCACTGACGTCAGTGAGTAGCCGAACCAAGAAAGGAGTGAAAGACTGGATGAGTGATTTGAGCAGTAGGTCATCAGTAGGAACAAGGAACAGCCTAGTGCACTAGTCAGTGTTCATGTACTACGAAAGGGTTACTTGACCTCTGGGTATAAGAATAGGTAAGACCAGACTAGTTAGTGTTCGATCAATGGATTACTTGACCTCGGGATACAGAGATACAACCGGTCCTTGGAACAGATATGTCAGCAACGAAAAGCAAAATATTCTTAGCTTATCGGATTGCATTCTTCAAACCTACATTATCTCCTTTTGAAGAATCAGACAGATAATACTAAACCGCAGAATGGAGCTGATCCACTTAGGATTAAGATGATGGGAATTTAGGTATAAAGCAGTGCCTGATTTGATTCTGTAACTTCCAGAATCAATGTGCTTTCTGTTGTTTTAAATGTGCTGACTTCTAAAATTTTCTCAGATACAAGCTTCAACTTGTGATTCACAAACTTTACATGATGTTACTCTCTGGATGTACACACTACTGATTACATGTTCTTTAAATGCCCTCACTTGGACCTAAAAATTAGATGTTTGTCAGTACCTGGGGTTTAGCTGTTTGCGAGCAGTACAACAATGATCAGATCGTTGATGTGTGTTACTGACTGGGATACAAGGGACAGTCTATCTTGAGCTGCGAATGCATAAGCCTCCCAGTGCAGGTGCATGGATGGTGACGTTAATGGGAAGGTTGGTGCTGTCAGTGCTGGTGACGTTAATAGGAAAACTGGTGATATCCGTGCTAGTGACATTGTTGGCATGGCTTAGACTTCCCAGTATGCATACTGTGTTCTCATGGAAGCTCTCCAATGGCAGCCCAAGTAAAAATGTAGTTTTAAATCGGTCTGGGTTATTCAGTTCAATTCTGGTTACAGTCAACTGAGGATTAATAGTATAAACATGAAACCATTTGAGAGGAGTGCTTTGATGTAATCTTGAGTTCACCATAACCAAGAAAGCATAGCGCACAGCTTTAAATTAACTCCTCAATGCAGATTTGTACAGTGTTTATGACTTTCTTGTTACATATTTTATTTTCTGATATCTAATGTCAAATTTAACCTCTATACTCCACTTTACTCCCCTTTCCCTTTACACTTGCCTCCTGCAGGTAGAAAACTGAGGTGGTCTAGCCCATGCACTTCATGCCCACAGTCAATGTCACGTTGTAATAAAACATGAAATGATGAAAATGATGCACAATGGGTCAGTCAGAATCTGAAGGAGAATATGTTAACATTTAGGGTGTGACCCTCCACCCTGGAGATCGAGCTTCGGTGCTTTGTCGCATTCAATGAAGTAGGCGTGTATTGTGCAGATATTCAGTTGCTTGATGGGAGTTTTTCAGCTCTGGGCATCCAGCACACTCTCACCAGGAGTGGCTTTGTTTCTTGATGTGTGGTGATGTGCAGTGATGTAGTATGGCTCTGGGAACTTTGACCCATGTAGCATAATATCCCTTGTTGTAGCATGAGGTGAAGACTAGGGATTGTTTTCCTCCTACAGTAATTGGAAAAATGTTGGTTAATTTTCTTTTCTTGTGTAGTATCTAGCAACCAGGCTAAACATCTTTGTGCCTCACTTATGTCATTGGTTCAGTGTTTATGAATGTAAAAGAGAGTTTCTCTGGTCTTTTAAAATGAAATATGCTGGTACAAATGGCCAAACCGCTCCCCTGATGGGCACGTCTTAATGTATGTTGTGGTACTGAGCCATACAGATTGTACATGTGATTTTCTTCTCCCGCTCCTCCCCCCCATCTATTTTACCCCATTCCTCTCCTGAAGGCTTGTTGGGTACAGTTTTATGGGCACTGATCACTCTCTGGTACCTCAACCTAGTAGTCATTCTTCAACTGTGAATGTTGACCAAAAGGAACATTACAAGTAAATCTAATCTAGTCCTCATCTACATTATACACCTGTGCACTGCCAACATGGGTCACTGCATACGAATGAAGAATGAAACTGGCTGATTTTTACCCTCATTAGCTAGGGGTGCTAAGGCCAGCATAACCCCACTACTGGGCTAATTCAGCACGGACCAGGAATTGAAGCTGTAACCTCATGATCTTTATGTTACACATACCCAGCGTTTAACAATTGAGCCATCGGAGCACAGGAAGGGGTTTTGCTGTGGCTCAGTTGGTAGCACACTCGCCTCTGAGTCAGAAGGTTGTGGGTTCAAGACCCACTGCAGGGACTTGAACATAAAGCTAGGTTGACACTCCAGTGCAGTGCTGAGGGAGCACTGCACTGTTGGAGGTACTGTCTAAATGGCGTGCCATCTTGCCATCCGGCAGAGGTCCCCAATGGAGGGCTCTCTACGCGGGAGCCCTCCCTTTTTCTATTGGGGACTTGGCCTGGAGGGTGTTGCACGGAGCAGTCCCTTGCAATAACATTCTAAGCAGGTTCACGGACTCCCAGGCCGCTTGCCTTTTCTGTGGCCTAGAGGAGTCCATTTTCCACATTTACGTTGAATGTAAAAGGTTTCAGCCCCTCTTTCATTATTTGAAGGGGCTGCGCCTCGATTTTTGGCTGCACTTCAGTCCCACGCTCCTGATCTTTGGTCACCCGGTGCAGAGGGGAGTGGGCAGATTGGAGGACCACCTCGTAGGACTGCTCCTGGCCCTGGCGTAGATAGCCATAAACTGGTCCAGGCAGCAGGCGGTCGAGGGGGTTGTTCAGCCCGATTGCCTGCCTCTCTTCCGCGGCTATGTTTAGCGCCCGGGTGTCCCTGGAGATGGAGCACGCGGTGTCCGCCGGCACGCTTGAGGCCTTCCGCGACCGGTGGGCGCCGCGGGGACTGGAGTGCATCATCACCCCGGCCAACAAAATCTTAATTTAATTTGTTAAGTTTTATTTAAAGTTTGCTTAAGTTACAGTCAATTTGTTTAATCAAAAGAGTAAGAGAATAACCTCATTTTAAAAAAAAAAGTAGGACCTCAAAGGTAGTAATCTCAGGATTGCTACCAGTGCCACGTGCTAGTCAGAGTAGAAATAGAAGGATTTTTCAGATAAATACGTGGCTAGAGGAATGGTGCAAGGGGGAGGGATTCAAATTCTTGGGACATTGGAACCGGTTCTGGGGGAGGTGGGACCAGTACAAACTGGACGGTTTGCACCTGGGCAGGACCGGGACCGATGTCCTAGGGGGAGTGTTTGCTATTGCTGTTGGGGAGGGTTTAAACTAAAATGGCAGGGGGTTGGGAACCTGTGCAGGGAGACAGAGGAAAGGGAAGCAAGGATAGAAGCAAAAGACAGGAAGGAGAAAAGCAAAAGTGGAAGGCAGAGGGTGTAAATCAAACAGGGCCACAGTAAATAATAATTCTAAAAGGTCTAAGGGGGAGAAATTTGGTTGTTAGCGCCACCGATTAACGCCTAAAGAGGCCGAGAAGTGGGGCGCTAGCCAATTTCCAGGCGGGTGCAAGGCGCCTCGTGCCATATTGAGCATGCATTTAGCGCCGGTTAGCGCCCGCTCATGGGCGCAGGCTGATTATGACGTCATTTGAGTGTGCAACGCCTTTTGGGCGCCCCGGACTGGAAATTCAGTGGCACCCCCCCTCCGTAGCGCCTGCCACTAATAGTGACAGTTTACCTGGACCTTACCAAGTCGCTCTCGGGCTAGAGGAGCGTTATTTAAAGGGGACTGGTGTGGTTTAAAAGCGGCAGCCATTTTTGGAGCACAACTTCCTCGAGAGCTACAAAGAGCTACAAGGGGCAGCACGGTGGCATAGTGGTTAGCACTGTTGCCTCACAGCACCAGGGACCCGGGTTTGAATCCGGCCTCGGGTGACTGTCTGTGTGGAGTTTGCACATTCTCCCCGTGTTTGCGTGGGTTTCCTCCGGGTGCTCCGGTTTCCTCCCACAGTCCAAAGATGTGCGGGTTAGGTTGATTGGCTATGATAAATTGACCCTTAGTGTTAGGGGGATTAAATACGTGGGGTTACGGGGATAGAGTGGGATATGTGTTGGTGTAGGGGTTACGGGGATCGGGTGGGATATGTGTCGGTGCAGGCTCGATGGGCCGAAATGGCCTCTATCTGCACTGTGGGGTTTCTGTGGTGGTTTCTGTAGTTGCTGAGCTGCACACTGAGAGCCATTTAACCACTGAGCCAGCGCAGGCAGACGATCTTCAGCCTTCTGACCATCACCTTGCTGTTGGTGAGCCTTGACAATGGGGAACCTTCCTGTGGGCACTTATTATGGGGGCTGCATTGGAGGGGGACGTCCTGCTGCTGAATCATCTGGAAAGGGCACTGAGACGCTGGGAGAGGGGGGCGGGCATGGCCAGACGGAGGAGGGCCAACAGACGTCACCACAGCAGACCTTACGCTGGCAGGGTTTTCCGACAGCAGTTTTCCTACATGAACATGCCGGAGGAGCAGTGTGTCAGAAAGCTGCGATTTAGAAAGGAGGTGGTGACTGAGCTGTGCCAGCTGCTTCAGCCAGATCTGCAGCCTCAGATAAGGTGCAGGACATCTTTGTCGGTGGCTGAGAAGATGCCTGCTGGCCTGAACTTCTACGCGAGCAGCTCTTCTCAGGCTGCGCGTCAGAGGCTGATCAGAAGTAGCTTCTAGGCCCCTCTCACGGAATGCTTGCTGCCATTCCAAGAACAGGAATGGAACCGGACTGATACCCCCAAGCCTGTGAAGGGCAAGATGCATGTAAATAGCAGGCATGGCCATTGTAAATGAAGAAAGTGTTTCATTAAACAAAATGTGGTTCCTTCAAACATGAGAAAGCTATGGCAACAGAAAGCAAAACGAATACACTGACACATAACTGCCTCTCACACCCGGGAGACTGTCCAAAACATAAATCACATTCCGACCATCTTCCTTGGCCTTGATTCCACTGCGCCAACCAAAGCATCCAATGCCCCATCAGTGAGTCGTTCCGCCCTCTGCCTCACCCTTTCCATGTCTTGCTAGGCTGGTGCGCCACAGGTAGGCTCCCACCGCTTTGAAGGCCTACAAGGCAGTGAGTGTGTCTGGTGATGCCAATTGACCTGCCCCTTTAAGAGCTGGTTGGCGCCACTGTGTCTCAGGGAAAGTGATTATTGACAGCACCCTCGCTGCGCCCCACCGCCGCGAAATTGGGTTGCGCCGCCGGGTTAGCGCCTTAAGAGTAGCGTGCAGCGCCTGATTTAGTGCCGCAATCACCTTTAGGGGCGCTGCAACCCAATATCGCGCCAGGTGGCGCTAAATCGCAGCTGGCGCTAGGCTTTGCGCTTCGCCAGAACTAGCGCCCCAAACGGGGCTATACCCAATTTCTCCCCCTAAGAGTGTTAAAAAAACAAGCCTGAAGGCTTTTTGTCTTAATGCAAGGAGCATTCGTAATAAGGTGGATGAATTAGCTGCGCAAATAGATGTAAACGGATATGATGTAATTGGAATTACGGAGACATGGCTCCACGGTGACCAAGGCTGGGAATTCAACATCCACGGGTATTCAGTATTCAGGAAGGACAGGCAAAAAGGAAAAGGAGGTGGGGTAGCATTGCTGGTTAAAGAGGAGATTAACACAATAGTAAGGAAGGATATTAGCTCTGATGATGTGGCATCTGTATGGGTAGTGCTGAGAAATACCAAGGGGCAGAAAACGTTAGTGGGAGTTGTATACAGACCCCCAAACAGTAATGCTGAGGTTGGGGATGGCATTAAACGGGAAATTAGAAACACATGCAATAAGGGCACAGCAGTTATCATGGGTGACTTTAATCTACATATAGATTGGGCTAACCAAATTAGTAACAATACTATGAAGGAGGAATTCCTAGTGTGTATACGGGATGGTTCCCTGGACGAATACGTTGAGAAACCAACTAGAGATCAGGCCATCTTAGACCTGGTATTATGTAACGAGAAAGGATTAATTAGCAATCTTGTTGTGCGAGACCCCTTGGGGAGGAGCGATCATAATATGATAGAATTCTTCATTAAGATGGAGAGTGAAATGGTTGACTCAGAGAATAGGGTCCTGAATTTAAATAAAGGAAACTACGATGGTATGAGGCTCGAGTTGGCTAGGATGGATTGGGGAACGTTACTTAAAGGGTTGACGGTGGATAGGCAATGGCAAACATTTAAAGATCGCATGGATGAACTACAGAATTTGTTCATCCCTGTTTGGCATAAAAATAAAACAAAAAAGGTGACTCAACCATGGCTAATGAGGGAAATTAGTGATAGCATAAGATCCAAGGAGAGGACATATAAATTGACTAGAAAAAGCAGCAAAACCGAGAATTGGGAGCAGTTTAGGATTCAGCAAAGGAGGACAAAGGGATTAATTAAGAGGGAGAAAATAGAATATGAGAGTAAGCTTGCTGGGAACATAAAAACTGACTGTAAAAGCTTTTACAGATATGTGAAGAGAAAATGATTGGTGAAGTCAAGCATAGGTCCCTTGCAGTCAGAATCAGGGGAATTTATAATGGGGAACAAAGAAATGGCTGACCAATTAAATGCATACTTTGGTTCTGTCTTCACAAAGGAGGACACAAATAACCTTCCAGAGATTTCGGGGAACATAGGGCCTAATGAAAGGGAGGAATTGAATGAAATCAGTATTTGTAGGGAAACGGTATTAGGGTAATTGACAGGATTAAAGGCTGATAAATCCCCAGGGCCTGATAATCTACATCCTAGGGTACTTAAGGAAGTGGCCCTAGAAATAGTAGATGGATTGCTGGTCATCTTCCAAAATTCTATAGACTCTGGAATAGTTCCCATGGATTGGAGGGTAGCTGATGTAACCCCACTATTTAAAAAAGGTGGTAGAGAGAAAATGGGGAATTATAGACCAGTAAGCCTGACATCGGTAGTGGGGAAAATGCTAGAGTCCATTATAAAAGATGTAGTAGCAGAGCACTTGGAAAACAGTGACAGGATCGGACAAAGTCAACATGGATTTACAAAAGGTAAATCATGCTTGACTAATCTACTGGAATTTTTTGAGGATGTAACTGGTAGAATAGATAAGGGAGAACCAGTGGATGTGGTGTATTTGGACTTTCAGAAGGCTTTCGATAAGGTCCCGCATAAGAGATTGGTGTGCAAAGTTAAGGCACATGGGATTGGGGGTAAGGTACTGACTTGGATAGAGAACTGGTTGGCAGACAGAAAGCAAAGAGTTGGAATAAACGGGTCTTTTTCCGAGTGGCAGGCAGTGACTAGTGGGGTACCGTAGAGATCGGTGCTAGGACCCTAGCTATTCACAATATATATTAATGATCTAGACGAGGGAACTAGATGTAATATCTCCAAGTTTGCAGATGACACAAAGCTGGGTGGGCGTGTGTGCTGTGAGGAGGATACAGAGAAACTCCAGCATGATTTGGACAGGTTGGGTGATATGGCAGATGCAGCATAATGCGGATAAATGCAAAGTTATCCACTTTGGTGGCAAAAACAGGAAGACAGATTATTATCTGAATGGGAATAGGGGAAGTGCAATGAGACCTGGGTGTCCTTGTGCACCAGTCGCTGAAGGTAAGCATGCAGGTGCAGCAGGCAGTTAAGAAGGCAAATGGTATGTTAGCCTTCATAGCGAGAGGATTCGAGTACAGGAGCAAGGATGTCTTGCTGCAGTTGTACAGGGCTTTGGTGAGACCACACCTTGAGTATTGAATGTGCAGTTTTTGTCACCTTTGTCACCTTATCTGAGGAAGGATGTTCTTGCCATGGAGGGAGTGCAGTGAAGATTCACAAGACTGATACCTGGGATGGCAGGAATGACGTATGAGGAGAGATTGAGTCGATAGCGCTTATATTCACTAGCGTTTAGAAGAATGAGAGGGGATCTCATTGAAACTTATAAAATTCTAACAGGACTAGACAGACTAAATGCAGGAAGGATGTTCCCGATGGTGGGGGAGTTCAGAACCAGGAGTCACAGTCTAAGGATAAGGGGTGAGTCATTTAGGACTGAGATGAGGAATTTCTTCACCCAGAGAGTGGTGAACCTGTGGAATTCTCTACCACAGAAGGCAGTTGAGGCCAACTTATTAAATATATTCAAGAAGGAGTTAGATATATTTCTTAAGGCTAAAGGGATCAAGGTGGGGAGAAAGCAGGGACAGGGTACTGAATTTTGATGATCAGCCATGATCTCATTAAATGGTGGAACAGGCTCGAGCGGCCAAATGGCCTACTCCTGCTCCTATCTTCTATGTTTCTCATGACATCAATTCCATCCAACAATCTTACTAATTGGTTTGTTTCCAGGAAGGTTTTCACACAGAGACTGGGTTATTGATGGGGAGATGAACCCCTGTCGATAAGACTCTCCATTACCTTGTGAGCTGTCTCAGCAAGGAGAGGAGATGATTGCATTGGTCTCTCTCTGTGACCAGGATGAGGAGGAAGGGGTTTTATCTTGTGTTGAGTTAATCAGTGGTCTGATCGGCAACTAATGACTTCTGCTCGAAAGTGCATGTGCGAGCATTTGTCAGGCCCCCTATGGTTAAATAGCTTGGCAACCTTCAACATTTCGGTTCATATATAGGAAATGGTAACTTCAGCGACTGGAGGACTGTTGGTGTCTATGGAACCATCCCTCAGCCTGAATCAGTGCCTCGAGAAGGAATACATTGTTAGATAGGGAGAAATCTCCTATTTAGAGTAAAGTGTAATCCAATTTTTTTTGTTTATTTTTCCTTTTGCCATTTTTTCTCCTGGTCTGTCTGGCTGAGCTACTCACTGGATAAATCTGGGGAGCTGAAGTGCAGTCTTTACTTAAAGCTGTCTCCTGCGTAGCCTTGGAAAAGCATTTCAATCAAAGGGAAGTGAAGTGTTTGTAATAAAATCTAGAGGAGATAATATTAGATAAAGGCAAAAATGACTCCCAATTGATCTCGGAAGTAGCTGAGTTTGTGGAAATCACTGCCAGATATTGGCTGTGTTGTGAAGGAGTCCTTCCACCTGATTAGCACAGAGGGTCCGGTTCATTTCTACCTAAATAAAATGGCTGTCGTTTGGGCTGTACTGAAGAGTTTGGTAAATATGTGGAACATGCAATGTACTATGCATTAGATTGAAAGGATCTTCCAACTTCCCTTTCCTTTAACATATATGCTACCCTCCAGCAGTTGTATGGGATTCGACTGTCACTTTAGAGAGCTCTTCTCAGGAGGGTGTGTATTTAAATCCTGGCTTTCTGTTTTGGCACCACTCAATATTATGAGGACTTTGATTAAATTCCCGGCTTTTAAATTAGTTTGAAGAATTAGCAGTCTTTTACAAAGTTAACTTCCAACAGTATTGTAAGCCAAGTTTTAAAAAAAACTCATGCTTTTCAAATATTTTCAGTGTTCTAAGTAACATTTTCTTTCTTCACCCCCAACCCCCCTCAAAAAAATACAGAAGCTGAAACCCGGGCTTGTTTTATGTGTTTCTGCTTTTCAGTGGACAAATAGAACTCCTACAACTGCAGTCTGTAGGTTCTGTTTAAGTCTGTAGCAGGAGTGCCCTTCCCTCATAGAACCCCCCGAAACCAATCTTCCCAGAAAAAACTTACAGTTGCCAATGTGGTGGCCACAGACTGACGAGACTCCATCGTTGTGGGGCACCACATTTAGCCAAATGGCCATTCTGTTATTGTCTGAATTTTTGCTGTCAGTCAGATTTCTAAAACAACTGTGCCAGAATTCACCAGCTTTTGATGAATGGCATAAATGAATTAGAAAAAAACCTGCTTGCTAGCTGAGGGCTGGCAGACTTTATTTTAACACTGTAGTTTTGTGATATCAGCATTGAGATACTGTTGACTGCACCTAAGGCTGATAAGACCTGATATTGCAATTCTTATGATACTATACTCTGATTCAAAAATGTCACTGATTCCTTTTGAATATATTGTTTATTATAATACGTTTGTAGCTGTCCTGTGGCATGGCTGAGGAGTATCACTGGGCAGCATAGTTCTCTGGGTCCACGTATGCAGATGGCTCGGAATATGTCAAATTTGAGCCAATTCAGGATGCTTTACACTTGGACACTTTGCCCCGCCCTCCAGACAGGTTGGACACTTTGCCCCGCCCTCCAGACAGGTTGGACACTGCCCCGCCCTCCAGACAGGTTGGACACTCTGCCCCGCCCTCCAGACAGGTTGGACACTTTGCCCCGTCCTCCAGACAGGTTGGACACTTTGCCCCGCCCTCCAGACAGGTTGGACACTTTGCCCCGCCCTCCAGACAGGTTGGACACTGCCCCGCCCTCCAGACAGGTTGGACACTCTGCCCCGCCCTCCAGACAGGTTGGACACTTTGCCCCGCCCTCCAGACAGGTTGGACACTTTGCCCCGCCCTCCAGACAGGTTGGACACTGCCCCGCCCTCCAGACAGGTTGGACACTTTGCCCCGCCCTCCAGACAGGTTGGACACTTTGCCCCGCCCTCCAGACAGGTTGGACACTGCCCCGCCCTCCAGACAGGTTGGACACTCTGCCCCGCCCTCCAGACAGGTTGGACACTTTGCCCCGCCCTCCAGACAGGTTGGACACTTTGCCCCGTCCTCCAGACAGGTTGGACACTTTGCCCCGTCCTCCAGACAGGTTGGACACTTTGCCCCGTCCTCCAGACAGATTGGACACTTTGCCCCGTCCTCCAGACAGGTTGGACACTTTGCCCCGCCCTACAGACAGGTTGGACACTTTGCTGCACTGAACAAACACATCAGACGTGTGGTAGATACAATTTTAATTGTTTAGATAGATCTGTGGCTGCCAAGTGAGGACATGATTGGGTTCTGATGTGTTGCCCCTATGGTAAAATAGCTTGCTAGCCTTCATGCTTTGGCTCACACATGAAGAGTGACCATTTGGGCAAGGTACCAGAGGGCTGCCAGCACTCAAGTAGTTAGAGAAATATGAACTGACGTCTGGAGTCCTCAATGAGATTACCTTTGTGCAATTGCTCCCATTCATCCATGGTTCTCCATATCAGTTGCAAACTGTGGCACTTGAAGTTCAGACACTTCCTCCCAATTTGCCACACATCAAATTTGTCTCACCTGGGCCTATAATGTATAAATAATTTGTTTTTTTTCTAGGATTTTGCAAAACCTTGTTTTTCTTCATGCCTGCCACAAAGGTCTGATTCACAGTGACATAAATCTGATGTGAAATTGGGCTGATATTCGGCTATGTCTTGTTTGATGTCTGAAGGAAGTGTTCTCTGATTCCTGTTTTGAACTGCACAAGCTCTTCAGGTAGAAGTAAATCTGTAATCTGCTGGAGTTTTCAGTTATTTGAAAGTTATCAATCATTACTTTTTTTCTGGCCACTGAAACTTCCTCAGCGACCAGGAAAAAATGTTGACTGGTGTGGCTGATGGCAAAGTTTATATTTGCTGCCAAACGTATGAGAGAAAATAACAACACCAACTTGCATTTATATAGTGCCTTTTAATATAGAAAAATGTCCCAAGCCACTTCAGAGGTGTAAGGAAAACAAGGGGGGGGGTCAATGAGTTGGATTTTAAGAAGGGTCTTGAGAGGATGTTGGAGAGGCAAAGGGAGTGGGATGCACAAAAGGCTGGAGTCAGAATAACAGAAGAGAGTTGGGGGTGGGGTGGGGGGTGAGTATTAGGGCTGGAGGAGGCTAAAGATAGGAAGAGGCAAGGCCACAGAAGGTTTCAAACTCCAGGATGAGTTTGGTGGGCAAGCAGGACTTGGTGTGGTATAGGATGCAGGCAACAGAGATTTAAATCAGTTGCAGTTTACGGAGGGTGACAGATAGGAGGCTGGTCATGAGTGCGTTGGAGGAATAGAGTCTGGAGGTGACAAAGCCATGAGTGAGGCCTTCAGCAACAGATGGGCTGAAGTAGAGATGGAGGCAGGCGATATTATGGAGCTGGAAATAGGTGGTCTTTGACTCAATGCTGGACAAGCAGCCTGTCGGCTCAAAGGCAATGACGAGAGGGGCTGGAGAGGTAGAGTTGGGTGTCATCAGCATACACGTGGAAGCTGATCCCATGGCAATGGATGATGTCCTCAAAGATCAGCATGCAGATGAGGATGAGGATGGGACCTTGACTACTGCTCCTTGAGGTAAATTTCAGTGTTTCCAGAGCAGCAGCAATACCTTGTTTAAATTCTGCTGCTGTAGTCAGTGCTATAATATAAAGGGGCCATATCATTTGTGTAATAGTCCTATTATGGCAGCTCTCATGAAAGAAATAGTTGACATTAACCTGGATCTAGAGGTCTGAGTGTGGTGACTGCACTTTTACTTATAGTTGACTTCCTTTCAGAAAGAAGGCCATTTTTTTGTATTGCCACATACATCAATCCTGTGCATGAAGTGATTGTTCATATCATGGTCACCTCCAGTGAGGGCAGAAGGAACACTGCTGAGAAATCATTTCTGGGAACTGTTTCCATCAAGTTTTCTGCCCAGCAGAGGTTACTATTCATAAATAAAAAGGAAAGAATTTGTTTTTACGTAGTACCATAAAATGTTCTCAGGATGTCCTGAAGCTCTCCACGGCCAATGAATTACTTTTTATAATATTTAGTTTAATATTGCACTAAACTTCATAGTTCTGACTTTACATGTGCCCTTTTGTGGTCTTTGAGGTTGTTGTTTAATATTGAGGTTTTTGTTTAATATATTAAAACAAGGTCCTTGTTACCCACATAATTAAAATGTATCCGATGGGGAAGAAGTGGTGAGTGGTGTGAATTCAGTTTTACATCGCTGTATAAACTCTGTCAAGGCTGATAAATCTCTGAGTGAAAGGAAAGTGTGAGTCAGAAAGTGCCTATTGTTTGCTGGAAAATGACATTTCAGCAATTCCTTGAGCTATTTATAGACTTCTGTCAGGAATCAAAGAAAGGGAAGGAAAGGAAAACTATTTTGAACATTTTAAGTACTTCTGGTAACCTTGTTGCCCACATTGATAAATGAAACCGGATTTTGATCCTTGGGGTTTGTGGCTTTGCTAATGCAGCACAATGCACAGAAGCCTCTCGTCGAGTTCACCTCCTGTTAAATTCTTATCATTCTCCCCTTTTCATAGTATGGAAAAATATTCCATTGCAGATGTTAGGTGCGGCAATTGAAAGGCTTCTGCTTTGGAGGGAGAGGGAGCGATTCAGTACTTGAAGAGTTAAAGTGTTGTGGTGACAAGGGTATGCAAACAATTGACCACAAATACAGTAATCAGACAGACCCCCGCGCAGCTAGTGGCAGAATAGAGATTAACCACCATTCTCCTCGGAAATCGGCCAAATCTGCTCCACCCCCACCTCAACTAACTGCCTCTGCTAAAGCCATCACCCGCAAACAAACACATGGGTTTAATTCAAGAACAGGGACAAGGATTCTGCGGGCATAGAAATCAACAAACAGACCTGCCGGGAAGGAATTGGGAGAAAGGGCTAAGACTGATATCAGCTGGGTTAGGAGGGAGACCTAGCTCATACATTCAAAATGATCAAACCAATAACAAGGTGAGGGTGGAGCATGAAATCAGGAGGGTAATGGTTAATGCCAATTTGATTCTCCACCCACTAAATGTTAGGTTACAGCATAGGACTTGTTCTACCCGGTTTTCATTTTTGAAACTAAGAGTACAATTACAGAACATTTCATTGCTCCCCTGATGGTTCAGTGAATTTATCCATTGAGTAGCTGAGCCACATAGATTAGGGAAAGCCTTGTCTTTGATCTTCAGTTTGTCTGAGCTAGCTGTTCTTAGTTTGGCTGGTAGTCGGGCACTCACTATACTTGGGTTCAGCATCCCTAGTTTAGAGGGAGGGAAATCAGCCAGGGTTCCTGTTCCTGTTGGATATCCAGAAGCCAATGCTGGGCATGTGTGTAGATATTGGGTGAGGGCAGGGCCATACTGAGTCTAACTGCCTACTGCCCCCCACCACCACCACCACCACCGTGGTTGAATAGTCTGCAGATACTGTTACGCCTCACTTGCAAATAATGGCAGCTATGGTGACTGAATTGAGGTGACCAGTGCCTGTGGAACAGTAAGAAGTGAACACCTCGCGAGGGAAGGGGAAAACGTGGTGCGGAAAAGGGAGCTTCTTTGTCTTACATGAAACATCAAAGTGACCAGGCAGGGCTGAAATATTTCACAGCAGCCATTCATTTTGTGTGATAATTTCTCAAGAAAGCACCTTACCCTCTGAAGTCCTGGGAGCTGGATAGTGCACAGGAATATAAGAACAGGAGGAGGCTATTCAGCCCCTCGAGCCTGTTCCACTATTCACACAGATCATAGCTGATCTGTACCTCAACTCCATAGTGCAGTGTGTTGGACACTGGCCTTTCACCTTTAGAGCTTGGATCCAGCCCAGAAATGGGCAGAGAGTCTGACTGCTGGCATTAAGAGTCCTATACAAAAGAAAGACTTGCATTTTCATAGCACCTGATCACATCTCTGAGAAACATCACAAAGCGATTCATACTGATTACTTTAGAAATGCTTTACTGTCACTGTTATGTCGGCAAACCTAACAAGCAATTTGTACACAATGAAATGCCACAAACAGAGAGACACGACTTGTGAACCTGTTTTTGGTGGCATTAGTTAGGGAGGAATGTTGGCAAGGGCACCAAGAGGGCCCCCTGCTCTTCTTTGAATCGCACCATGAGATCTTTAATATTCACCTGAAAAAGCGACGATGCCTCAGTTCAATGTCACATCTGAAGGACAGCTCCGTTGACCATGCAGCACTCCTGCAGTACTGCACTGAAGTGTCAGCCCAGATTACATGCTCAACTCCTGGAGTGAGGCTTCAACCCACAGCTTTCAGTATCCTTCTTGCTGAGGAAAAATATGACCAAAAACATTTGTGGCCACTAATATTTTAACAAGGGAGGGGGGGAAATGTTTGGTGTGTTTGACTTGGCACTGGAAATGGTTAAATAGTCCTGTTCATAAAGATTACTGAGAGACAAAATTGGCCTACGCCAATGACCTCAATGGAAAAGAAAATTGAGTGCAGTGTAAAATGGGCTGCCGATTCGCAATGCCCCTGTTTCATGCTCCTGACATAGACCCATTTCACCCACACCATGTCCAGAATCAGAGTTTGGCTGTCATTTTATCCAGGCATCACAGCAAGTCTGTCAGGCTTTCTGGAATGTGTGATCTCCTCCTTCAGGCCCCAGAAAGCTTTTTGTTACTTTGCCTTACACTGGAGTAACTCGAAGATGTATCATGCTGAATACAATATTGTGGTTGGTGTATTTTCCAGTAAACCAGCATGACAGACCATCTGTTTTCTGACGGGCACTCTACTTCCAAATATAGAAACTGATTCATTCTTCATCTATTTTGTTGGTATTCTTAAAATAATGAAAAACAAACAACCTTGTTCTGACATTTTCTCCAGAGATATGGATTTGACTGGTTACTGTCGGGTAATTTGAGCCAGTAGCTCTCGCTGCAGAGAAAAACTGGGGGGGGGGGCGGGGGGCTGGGGCGGGGTGGGGGGGGGAGTGTAGCAGGAATTTGGGGAGGATCACATTTGAAGCCCATCTGATTGAGGTTGTATGAAGAGCAGGGATGCTGCAGTGACAGTTTGGTGTCACAGTAGAAAATGAGTATTGGACTATTCAACCCTCGGTAATAGGCCAGAAATAATGTTCAGTCTGCCTAATAACCATTGTAAAAGCCACAACACAGACGCACACACATATCTATATATATACACAGTTTCCCTCTGCCTCAGATCCTTTTTACCATTCTGCCTCAGAGCTGCTGCTGTGAAGTCAAAAGCATCACAACAGCAGAAAATATAAAGGTTCTCACAAAGAGAGAAACGCTAAACTCATACACCCTACCCATAATCTAATCAACAGGAAAGCATATGTTTAACAAGATTTTACACCAGGTCTTGTACCAGGCCAGCATGATCCCTGCTGTGCTAAAACGAACACTGAGCATGCACATTCTCATTTACTATTGCCTAATTCAGTCAGACAAAAAAACAGATTTACTGAAAGGTGTAATCAGTTGTCAGTTGGAGACAGTTGAACTCATTTGAAAATTGCTTGAAAATGGCCTGCCGAGTGGAGATATTTTACTCCAAAGTGGGCTGTATTTATATGGGTCAGTAGTGATGGCTATTGAGGGGCCTCCGAAAAGATGGTGGTGATCGCAGGAAAAGTACGCCTCGGGGATAGTAGCAGCAATGTTTGTCAGCACTGTATGTGAGGGAAGGCATCCAAAGATAACTACTGTCTATCATTCTGTTTTTCTTATGCTGATAGTTAATTCAGAGTCTGTCACTTGAAGAATTTTTCTAATCTGCTTTATTGTGTTAGTATGAATTTAACTTGTGTTCTCAGAAAAAAATCAAGAATAAAATTATTTTACATGGACTAAGAAGTTAGAAATTGTTGGAAAAGGCCTCAACCTAGGATTATTGGTGATTGGCCAGTCCATCGTGATATTGCTTCATTTATTGATTAATGATAAAATTAGAATTAATGTTCCAGTGTGATGTATCCTGGAATAGAGGGACTGAACTAATTTGAAGTATAAAATTATTATGGTATGGCCCCAATAAATAAACAGTATCTTCAGATGTTTCACTGACCTGTAAACCTAGATGTGTGGCTTATGTGAGAGTTCTTTTGTCAAATGTGCCACAATTGTGACTGATACAAGGGATATTGTGGTGGGAAATTGATAGGACAATAATGAACATGAGCAAACTGGAGCATTTTAAGGCTATGGGATGACTGTGCTTTGAATCGTTAGATTGAAGTAACTGCCTTCTTGCAAAACGTACTGAAATGCCAGAGGTTTCAAATGCATCATGCAGAGAATAAACTGAGCCTTGGAACTTTCTCTGACTGACTTACTAACAATCTGCCATATACTGTCCAATATACATAGGTTTTTATTCTTCAGAAACTGATGGATCTTTACATCTAAAATGTCCTTTTATGAAGACAGTTTTTCATTTCACACAAATAGTACTGTTTTGCAACCAACTATGCACCTGATCTTCAAAAAGCTCAAATCTCCCCCCCGCCCCCCTTCCATTTCTATCAATTTTTATGGAAGTCTGTCCTGTTAATTTAGTGCTTACAGTATGGCTGATTCTCATGTGAGTGGGTAGTGACACAGTATGTAAACATAGGGGCTGTTAATGTGATGGCGGGCACCTGATGGGCTTCAGTGCATTAAGTTCTGTATTTGAGGGCACGGAAGCCAGAGGCCTCTAACATGGCCGAGGAAGCCCAATGTAGGTGGCAAGCGGTGGGAGCTTGCGCACAGGGCTCATTAGGTCACTAACTCCCAGACAGATTTAATGGCCACCCCGTAATGCAGCTGGAGTTTGGAAATGGTGCAGCAATGGGGGGAACCTAGTGCCCGGTGCAAAGCAGGTAACCAGCAGCTGCTGGCTCCTGACTCTGACACTGCTACTCACTTTATATTAGGAGTGACCCACTTGAAGCACCAGGAAATTGGGTAAATGAGCTGACCACACATTATCCGGAGAAGTCAGCTGGTTTGTGCAAAGACTCATGCTATGCTTGGGTGGCAGCGCGGTACAGGGGCCATATTGTCAACCCCATAAAGTGCACTAAAACAGATTAACGGCCCCAATCTCAACCGCACCATTTTTTTCCAACTTTCTCCTTTCTCTCTTAATTGCACTGGCTCATTCTGATATGGCTACAAGTGAGCCTCGCAATACCTTGCCTGAGTGGCCATTCTTTATATGTGAGTCTGAAAAATGAGAGTTGGTAGGCTATTTGAGCAGAGGATCATCAGAGCCAACCCCAATACTCAAATGACATCAAAACTGATTGACGTTTAAGTGGGTGGGGAAATCACATGATAGCGATCAAAAGCATGAACCTTGTGTTTTTTTTCCCCCTCCCCTTCCTAACTCACAGGCATTGAGGGCAATTGTAGTGTTGCATTTGTGCCTTGCAATTAGCTAATGCAGGATAGACTATCGATCAAACCAGTGAATTTCCTGTTCTCTTTAGTTCATATGGTGCATTTCCCTCAGTTGACCACAGGTTCAACCTTTGGACAGTTCATTTTGAAAGTCTGGTTTTCAAGTTTCCTTTTTAAAAAAAAAAAAATGAGGATCGTCCATGGCAATGGACCCATTTTGTGTTTGTGTTTGCAGCATCAGACCTATTTCATTCATGTGCACAAATTTTTTGTTTAAAAAATCACTGGCCTCCTTGTCCAGAGATCTGATTCCTGTCCCAGCCCCACTAGACAAAATTTATAAATGCTGAAGGTCATCGACCTGAAACGTTAACTCTGTTTCTCTCTCCACAGATGCTGCCTGACCTCCTGAGTATTTCCAGCATTTCGACAATCAGTCGGTTCACTTTCACATTTCAGTCAGTGCTTGAGAGCTGGTCCTTTTATTTGTCAGATTGAAAAACAGATACATATGTATACACGCACATGCAAAACAACAATGAACTGTTGCCTTGTTCAAGGTGTGTGTGCGCATGTGCTAGTTCAGGCCCTTTTTGAGAGACACGGACACATTCAGCTTACAAAACTGTGTGGAGCATCAAAGTTACTGGTGGAAATGAAAATATCTCGACGTGTGCAGTGATGTTCTTTCAGGAGCATGATCTGTGTGCAAAAGATTTTAGATAGATATCATCCACCTCCATTTTCCAGAACCCACTTTTGGTGAAGATGCTGCGCTTCCCTTCCTCCACCATCTTTGACTGAACTGATCCTTTATGTAAATAGCTTAGGCTGTACTAAGCTGTTACCACAATCACATGGCCTCCCATCATCTCCGTGCAATGGCACAATTCTTTCAGTAAGGAGAAAGTCGCCTCCAGGTTCCCATGTACTTAAAAAGTTAAATAATTAAGTTAATCTTTACCTCACCATTGCAGGGGAGTTTTCTCTGTGGTTACAAAGCTATTTTAAGGATGTAAATTACAGAGTAATCAACTAGGCTAGAGTGGAAGAGGACAATACATGAGAAATAAAGAATGTAAAAGGAATGTAAAAAGAGCAGCTACAGAATAAACTCTCCTGTTACCCGAAGCTGATAGATGATAATGTCACTTGCTTGAAACTGAGGTACAAGTATAAGTAAAATGCACAGAAGCAATAGAATTGTTGCCATTGTACTAGACTAAAATGCAAAATAAAGTACAGGATTTAAAAGATCTGCATCCCAGCCCCCACCAGTGATCCTCCCTCTGTTCAACATCTGTGCACATTGGCATTGTTGAAATTGGGAACGCGCTGTGTGGGGAACCCACATTATACCTCTAGAGTACTGCACATCTCATTGTCACCGGCTTTCAATGGCCCAGAAATTGGGGTCTCCATGGGTGAGTACACACGGGGTACTCACCCGTAGGCCCAATGGAAGTGCCGGTTTCCTGCAAGCACTGCGCATGCGCAGGAAACCGGCACATCCGTTCCTCTGAACGAAGGGGTTCAGAGGTCGAACGCGTGCGCAGGGGAGGCTGCGCGTGCACGTCAAACCTAGGTTTTTTTTACAGGCTTCTCCGGGAATGTAAGCCTGCAGAAGTTAGAAATATAAAAAGCAGGCGTAAGGCCTGCTTTTTACAAGGTAAGTGGTGAATTAATTAAAATTAAAACATTTTTTCCACAGGTTTATTATTTTTAAATACTTTAAAGCAAGGTAAGTTTATTTTTAGCCCCGTTAGAATATAAAATTATTTTTTTCAAAAATTTAAATTATTGTTTAAAATAGTTATTTCATGTAATTTATAGTTTATTTTAAAAATGTGATGGTTTTTAAAAAAATTATTTGAAGGTTTAGTGCTATTTTGGGGCCGTAGTATTTGTAAGTCTTGACAGCACTTCCTGTCAGACTTATGAATGGAGCATTCCCTGCTCCGATTGGCTGCCATGGCCCACGTGATCCCAGGGGACGCATCGAACTAACTGCGCCCCTGGGATACGCAAGCACTGCATGCCGGCAGCTGGACCAGCCCCAGATCGGAATTCCACGGGGCCCTACAGCTCAACGGCTGGCGCGCAAGGTAAGTGCAGGTCGGGGGCTTGCACCCGCGGGAAGCCCCCGACCCGAATTTCTGGGCCATTATAAAAATGTTAGCGCCTATTTCCCCGACTCAAAGTTCCAACAAGACTGACTTGTGTTATGTCTGGGTCTGTAGTAGACTAATTGCTGGAGTTTCCGCTCGGTTGCGCTTTTTTTGGCGCAATTCACCCGAAATCGGCCAAACCAGCGCAAAAGATTGCGGCATTTTAAGCATAAATTATATTCGGCACAGATCGAGTTTCCGCAGATCTATTGCACTAGTTTTAAAAAATCGCGCTAGATGCAAGCCCCGCACACAACTGGCCACACCCCCAAATCGAATTAATCAACAGTGCGAATTTCCACTAATTGCGCTCGTTTGTCAGCTTTAGGGGAGGCTCTAAAAATTAAGGTTTTTTTGGTGCAAAGATACTAAGAGGCATATTTTAAATGCTTTTGAATGTCATTTTTAATTTTATTAAGAAACTGACTACTGTACCCCAATATAACTAGCAAATGGTTCTGTATTTTTTAAAGTCATTTTCAGTTATTTAAAACCTGGTTACTCCCAGATGGCTGACTAGACACTCTGATTAAAGTGCTTATTGTTTTTTATAATAAACCCATTTTCAACTGTATTAATCAAACTGCACCAAATTACCACTCTTAAATATATCACGGAATTTTTTTTTAAAGCAAAACTATATTTTTTAAAAATTACTTTCTAAAACGCTGCCCAATTGCGCTGGTTCATGGCAGAATTTGCATTTGTCGATATGCAAATGAGTTTGAACGGAAACTTGAGAAAGAAAACACTTCTCAAAACGAGCGCAACTTTGGGCGCACTTTGCGCCCGGATCTCCAATTGTGTCCAAAGCAGAAACTCTACCCCATTGATAGAAATTAAGTGCTATGATTAGTCGGCAACTCCATTATCATCATATCCTGTGACTACCGTGATGGTACAAGGCAAACTAGATGGACCCTGGTATTTTCTCGGCTAGCAATTCCGCTGTTGTTGCCAAAGCCTGACTTGCTCAAGAGTTTTATTCTGAGCATTCCTGAGTGAATTGTAGCAAAAGAATCATCAGCTTATTTTGAATCATTCAAATTAAAATGCTTTGTGGGAAACCAGTCACTATGGGATAAGCTTAGAACTCTGCCCTGCTACATTTGTTTTTTTCCCCATTATACATAAATGAGATAATGTTCAATCAGACAGGATTTGTTGCATTGAATTTCTTCATGGTCCCGTTGAACTTCTGTTGTCCTTGAGCATTCTTTTTTACATAATTTTAATTTGCCATTGCATGGCTGGAGTTTCGGGGAAAATGGAAGTGTGGCCTGAAGCATTGCACCTTTCACACAAACAGCTGTGGGAGCCTTTGAGAACAGAAGACAGCATTCCTTTCTCACTCCCACTCATTTGTGAGGTTCTTGAACTTCCTGTTTCCTTTTTTACATTTTGTGTATTTTCTCACATCCGGCATCAAAGGATGTTTTGTCCCTTTTTGGTGTTGGTTAGTTTAAACGCTGCAGAGATAATGTTTCTGCTGGAGGAGATTTCATGGGTCTCCACCATGACACTGACTGTTTGCAGAGACTTAATGTAGAACGAAGAAAAAGACTATTTGCTTCAGTAGAGCAAAGCAACTGTGAATCTGGATCCACTGCCTGCTGTATTACTGAACCTTATCATGGTGCTTCACAAAAGATTGTTTTCTAAATACAAAATTATTTTTATTGGAGTAAACATAAAACCTTAAGAGGTTTCTGCTTGATATGCCAATCTTGACCTGGATTCTGCTGTGGGTGGAAATTTGACCCCACATTCCTTGTCTCTCTCGTTACCTGTCCCCCTCCATGATTTTGCTTGTCATGAGTGGACTCCACTACAACAATAACAACTTGCATTTATTAAGGGCCTTTGATGTAATAGGACATCCCAAGGCACTTTACAGAAGTGTGAGGGGAAACTGGATCTGAGTCAAAGATGGAAAGTTTCGGAGGAGTGACCAGCAGCATCATCAAAGAGGTGGGTTTTAAAGAGGACCTTGACAGAAGTGAGGGAGGTGGATAAGTGGAAGGGTTTAGGGAAGGAATTACAGAGCATGGGCCTAGGAGCTGGTGGCATGGCCGCCAATGATAGATAATGGGAGGGGATTGCACAGAAGGCCAGAGTCTGAGGAGTGGAGAGGGTTGTGGGGCTGAACGTGGTTAAGGAGGGGGCCATGGAGGGATTGAATCACATGGATGATCATTTTAAAATTGAGGCACTGTGGGACTGCAAGCCAATGTAGGTCAGCAAGGATGGGGTGATGAGCAGGTGGGACTTGCTGTGGGATAGGATATGAACAGCAGAGTTTTGGAGGTAACAAGCGAATGAATGGGGGTTTCAGTAACATATAGGCTGAGGTAGGGACAGAGGAGGGCAATATAATGAAGGCAAAGGTCTTTGTGATGGGGGAGGAAATGCATTTGGAACCTCAGCTTGAGGTCGAATAGGACACTGAGATTATGAACAGTCTGATTCTGCCTAAGATAATGGCCAGAGAGGGGAATGGAGGCCGTGTTGAGGATATTGAGTTTGCACCAGGGGCCGAAGACGATGGAAGCTGACTCCATGTTTGCAGATGATGTTGCCAAGGGGCAGCATGAAGATGAGGGAGCCAAAGAGGGTTCCTTGGGAGACTGCTGAGGTGATGATGTGGGATGGGAAGAGAAGACATTGGTAGCTCTGTGAATGATCAGATAGTGAGGAGAAAAATCAAACGAGGGCAGTCCCACCGAACTGGACAGTGGAGGAGAGGCGTTGGACAAGGATAGTTTGATTGACAGTGTTCAAAGCTGCAGAGAGATACAAGGAAGGATAATGCACCATGATCACAGTACATAAACAGAGAAGTAACTGGGAAGCGACAACACATTCAGGGACGTTGGAGATGGGATGTTATTTAGCGAAGACATTGGATGGAGGGTAGGATTTTTGAGGAGGTGATTGATCACGGCAGTTTTGAAAGGGAGGGAATCATTTACAATGTCAGTTAGGATAGGATCCAAGAAGAAAAGTTGAATGGTCAGGAGTTTTGGTGGAATGGTGTTGGAGGCAGTAGAAGGTTGATCTCATGGATGAGATGAGCTTGGAAAGGGCATGGGAGGAAATGGGAGAGAAACTAGACCAGGATGGGGGTCAGGGATAGGGTAGCAGGGGAACTCTTGGGAGGTTTGGTTTGGTGGGGAATGGGCAACAACAGAGGCAGCTGAACAGATGGTTTCAATCTTGGTGATGAAGAAAATGTATTGGCTCTTTGCATTTGTCAGAGGTGAGGGCAGCAGGGCAGAGGAGTGGGGTTTAAGGAGAAAGTTGGTGATGGAGAAAAGAAGCCGCAAGTTATCTTTGCCTTCCAGGATGATCCTGGAGTAGTGGGTAGTTTTGGCAGTGGTGAATGAGTCCCAGTAGAGCTTGAAGTGCTTGAGCCAGATCTGGCATTGGATGGCTAAGCCAGTTGTGAGCCAAGTATCACACTTGTGCCCCTTGAACTTGAGGGAGTGAAGATAGGGATGATAACAGGAGGAATGACCAGGATGGGAACCAGTGAAGTTTTTGCTGGGGATGAGAGCATTGAAGATGGTGGTGAGGGAGTGGTTTAACAAATGAACTGCTGCTGAAGTATCATGGTGAATGGAGGTCGAAAGGCTAGACAGTTAGGAGTTTGAAAGTGCACTTGTAAGAGACTTGGGGAAGAATTCTTTTCCAGAAATGGATGCAGAAGGAAGTGGAGGAGAGCAGAGAGATGTAGCTGATGAGAGATAGAAGAAAGTGTCAAGAGATAGTGCTGACAGAGACCACGGGGATAGAGAGGCTACCGGAGATAGGTCGAGGGTCAAGGGTTGCCATGAATATGCGTAGGAGAGTTTATATGGAGAGAGAAATTTAAGGAGAACAGCTTTTTACCAAATAAAACCATTTTCCCAGTGGTTTCTGTGCAGGTGGCAATTGTTTACCACCCTTGTGAGGGAAATATAATGAGGAGATAGCTGCTGGAATTACTGCCTGGTTCTTGGTCTTTTAACAGTTTTGTAAGAAGTGCTCTTGAGGAAAGATAGAGATAGCCCTTATCAATGCGCTGACAATTTATTTTATCTCTGAAGCTACTTTTTATATTATACAAGAGCTGTGCCAGCACGTTCAGTTTCTGAAGAACAGCCCATGCACAGCCAACTGCAACCCGAAAGTATGGCTGCCTGACATGCTAAGACCAGCTGCCAGGTAAAAAATGGGTCTTCCTGGCAGGTTTACATTGGGATCACAGCCGGCTAGCATGACCTGCGTGTCATGGTGCTAGCATGGGTCTTGCATAATGTAAATGCAGTTTGATTTTCTCTCTTCTTCTGAAGGCACTGAGTCACCCAAGTAGCTTGTGTAAACCTAAACAGTGAATTGTGGGCAGGCTGTTTGACCGTGGAGGTATCACAGCTAAGCCTGTTCTGATCCTCAGTCACTCATTTTTCAGCAGGGGCACTACAAAGCAATCAAAAGTGGGAACACTGGCTGAATTTCCTAAGCTCAAGGATGATGAGGCCAATTTTGCCTCCATTGTCGCCCTCCAAGATCTGCTAATTCACCACAGTCCAGGGATCGAAGGGCAGCTAAACCTACATCACAAGTGTGGTTTCATGATTTGATATTATGGTCAGTTGGTGTTTCTGCTCAACCAAGTGGCTCCTCTGGTAACTGGAACATCATACAGCACGCTTCAGTTCCTAGCTCATCTCCATTAACATCACGCCTTTCTATTGAGAAAAGATGATGTAACTGAAGACAGGAAGTACCTTTTTGTAAACACATCTGGGAACAAGCATCCAGAACTGTAGAACTGAATTCTGTAAGCTTTGTGAATTGGTTTCTTCTGTATGTCTGAGTTAATAGCGAAGTGGCCTAAATCATTGCAACAAGACTTCCTCTGTATTACAGGAAGTGCTTGCAACATGAACTTCCTTTTCTCCATGCCACAGACAAGCTTTCAGCAGGGAGCAAAGGTGGATACTTAATTTAAAAAATATGAAGCAACTGCTTTAGTCAGTCTGCCCAAAACTGTACTGTATCATAATACTTAGTGTCCATTTGTAGCTTATGCATGTGGTTTAGGCTTTGTTAACTTTTAAAGGGCATCATCTTGGTGAAAAAGTGTTGGGCAAATTTGACTTTTAGTTTCTGTAGAAAAAGACAGTGAAAATGTAAATCAGATCAAAATGTATTTTAAGCCACTTGTATGTGATGGCAATCACACACATTTTGGGGCAATCCACAAATCATTAGGTTTTCTAACTTTCACTTTGCACCAGATAATTAGAACAGGTCATTATTTCTACATTTGTTGATGAAGTGTCAAGCTACGCATAAGCAGACTAGAGTAATGATTTGTCAAAGAAGCCAGTGTTGTAGACTATGTTTAAGTAAGGCCGCTGTACATAGTTCCTCAGCTGGGCGTAAAATGTTCCTGTCATTATTGATGCTTTCATCGCTCAGCTCGCCACATGTCAATCCTCTTTCACATACTAATCAACTTTTCAAAGATCATTCATTGTTTTTGCAGTAAAGTGTTTCTGCTTTAGTTTCATTTGCAACAGATGCGATTAAATGGGGCGAGACACAAATATTCCAAATGGATCACTTGTCATAAGCAGGTTGTAGAAATCCCGATCCAAGCACAAAATGAATTGGTAAGCTTGCTCAGAAATGTCATTTTGGTTCGTGATTTAAAGCTGTAGTGTCTCTGCAACTATAATACCACGTGTAAAGCATCAGGCAACCTCTTCACCCGCGATGCTTCAGCTGCAGTCAGTGATCGCAACTAGAAAAGTCAGTCATGGGAAATTGTCTGTAAAATAAAAAGAAAGACTTGCATTTATATAGTGCCATTCACAACCTCAGGATGTCCCACAGCGCTTTACAGCCAGTGAAATATTTTTGAAGTGTAGTCATTGTTGCCAGATAAAAAATATTCGAGAGATTTCCCCTGAAGGAATAGTATGTAAATGCACTGTGTTGTGTAGTACTAATCCATAAAGTTTCCATTCCCAGTCTGTTCTGAGTTAGGTGATCTCAGTTGGAGTAGCAGTTGGGGAACTATCTACTAGGAAAAGGGGAAAAACACTTCTGGTTCCTGAAGCTGATCTCTCTCCAGAAATCACTGTGGGTGTTGGGTGAGGACAGGATTGGGATCAGCTGTGATACTTTGTATTGTCAATAAGCCTGTTGACAGTCACTGTCAAAGCTTTTACTAGAAGAATGGAACTGTACCACCACAAGAGTCAATGCATTCAGGAGAGGAGAGAACATTGAAAAGGCATTTTAACAAACTGACAGCTCTTCATGCTGTGTAGAGCCAAAAAAATGAAATAGCTGAATAGCACTTGTGGGTTTTACAGAAATTCTTCATTAACAGATAAGTTTAACAACGAAAGCTAATTGTTCGGATCTGGGGTTGAATTGTTGGATTTAAAAGGGACAGGAAGTAGGAGGAAATGTTTTGCTCATGTGTGGTTTTCATTATGGTTGAGCTGATAATATGTACACACAGGCTTCCTACTGTATGTCTCACTTTCATTCCTTGTGAGTTTGATGTTTATAGCTAGTTGTCTCAGGGACCAAGTTGATTAGGTCATCCGTCACACAGCCTTTGCTGGGTTCACTCTCCTTCAGAACACAACACTTTGGATGATAGTTGGGTAAAAATGGCATTTGTATGCTGCAGTTTCCAGCTTTGTGAACTCATAAATTATCAATGAGAGCAGAAATTTTCCAGATAACAGTGTCACACTTCCAATAGTTTGGTAGATTATTAATGAAGTCCACTCCTTCATATAACAACCACCCTGTCCCCTTAGAGTCAGTGTCTTAGTGTAACAGCCTGCTAGTTGCTTAATTGAACAGTAACACCGACTTCAATGGAAATGAAAATGTGGAGAGATTTATAATGGGCTGCTGAATCGATATCGCCTGTTTTACACTATTGCTCAAAGTCAAAATTACGTCCCTTGTCTCTCAGCTCTCTGGAATAAATATCTATCTCTAAAAATTAATTTATTTTCAGCCCTTTTAGGTTTTCTAAGACTTACATCTCATTTCATATCAAAGTCATTGATTTTACTTAGGATACATTTATTTGGGGAGGGCATCTTACTCATGTCTTCCTTTGTGAATACTTTGAGGAAGTAATCATTCAAAATATTAACTAAATTATCGGCATGGTATTGCATTATAATGAACAATCCAAATTTTTAAATCCAATGGCAATGAATTCAACAGTTGTTGTGATGAGACACTAAATTGCTGATTTTGAAAAGATTATTTTTAGACTTGGCATCTTTGGTGGTAAGGCTGATGAATAATGGAGCTGTGTGCTGACTGCCCTTCCACAGATATAAAGGAAACTGTCAGTGTATGGATCCCAACACCAGTAATATGTCTGGTACAAATGTCTCTTTAACATCTTTGTTGGAAGTTAACACTAGCTCCTATCCTCCTTTATTTTTCTTGTGATCTTGTAATATTTTTAGGTCACTTAATTAGTAACTAAATAATGTACAGTATCTATCCCCAGATTTGATTTCTTTTTCAATGTTTTGTGAACCAATTGATAACACAACAATAAAATTTATGTTTAAATCACTGATTTAAAAAAAACAGGTTACATACCCCTCGTAAAATAAAACAACAAAAACTTGGTGCGTGCTGAAAAATAGTTGATTGATTTGATTTGATTAATCACACTAACATGAGTGTAAGTTGTTAGGAAATGGGGATATTGCAAAGGGACTCTCTAATTTCATGTTACTTCCCTGTGCCCCTTTAAACTCTTGGTTGATGAAGTGCAGGCTGTAACTAAGTATATTTAATCATGAACTGTTAGGTTTCCATACACGTCTAGAGGTCACTGCTTCCCAGTCATACACTTGCCCCTAGAGTTTCCTTCCCCTTTACAGATGGCACTTTACACCAAGTGAAAGCAAATAATTTGTGGGGTACTTGTCTAGAATTGAAAGTAAAGTTTCAGGAAACTTGTATTTGTGTCTCTGCTCATAATTTTTTATTTTATGATATAGATATCTGTGCCATTCATCCAGTTGAAGTCATGTTAATCTTTACCTGTCAGTTTGGCTCAGTGGCAGCACTCTCAACTCAGAATCTGAAGGTTGTGGGTTCAAGCTGCACTCCAGGACTTGGCCGACATTTCAGTGCAGTACTGAGGGAGTGCTGTACTGTTGGAGGTACTGCCTTTTGAATGAGACTTGAAACCGAGGTTCTGTGTGCTTGTTAAGGTGGACATTAAAGATCCAATGGAACATTTGAGAAAGAGCAGGGGAGTTCTGGCCAACATTCAACATCAGCAAAACGGAGTACCTGGTTATTGTCTCATTGCTGTTTGTGGGACCTTGCTGTGTGCAAATTAGCTGACATGTTTGTCTGCATAACAATAGTGACTACACGTCAAAAATAATTCATTGGCTACCTGTACTACAGAGGAACTTTCATTCCTGTAGGAGTCAGTTTTCCACAACTTGTGGCTATGAAGCTGGTGACTTTGGACCTTCCACGCTCATAGAGGGCCCCTGTAACATAGGGGGTGGGGAGCGGAGTTAAAACCCGACTACAACAAGCCCATTTCCAGTTTTAACGAGGCACGATTGGTGGGGGTGGGGGGGCAACTTACCTGCTCTCCAGAGGCGGGTCGGTAATTTAAATATGATAATGAGGCTGCATGCCTCAAATGTTTACAGGTTTTCAGGATAAACTAATGTGGGCCAGGTTTTCCAGGGCTCGGGAAACCCAGCAGCTGAAGGGAGACGAGAAAGGCCAGATCCAGCAGGTAAGTTGGTTGGTAAAGTTTTGAAACTGTATATGAATTTGGCGGAATGCTAAATGCTGCATTTCTCCTGTAGATCACAGCCATTCCCAGTATTTCTTTTCTCTATACCTGACACCAGCACAGTGGAAATTCTATGCTTTAATTTCACTGATTATTATTGCATTTATTAAAATCCATAACAAAAATGTTGAGCATCCCCAAGTGAAATGTGCCATTTTATGCATTTATTTATTTAGCCAAATGAGTCAAGCCTTCAGAACTTGAGAGCACATGATCGAGACTAGTAAACTGAGTGCTGCATTGTTAGATGGTTATCCTTCGGATGAAATGAGGCCCCATCTGCCTGTTCTGATGGTTCAGGTGAATGTTAAAATCCCATGGCAACATTCAAAAAGAGCATTGTTCCCTGAACCAACATCACTGAAAACAGATGAACTGGTCATTCATCTCATTTCTGAGTGTGTTCAGAATGGCTGTACTGTTTGCCTGAATGGGAGATGATTCATTTTGATTTTATCTGAAATTGATAAGTAGATCATCATTAGAATAAAGGGACAGTTTCAATTTGTGTATCAAGTGCTTGGAGATGTTTCTGGTGCTATATGAATGCAAGCTTTTCTTTTTAATCTAAGTCATTTATTTGCAAAATAAACTATTTGCTTTATGAACTGTTTACTTAGAGTCCAGCTTGTTCATATGCCTATAGAGGTAAAGCAGGCTAGGAATTTTCTGACTTGGTGTTCTGATTTTCACAGTATACAGTGAGGTTAGTGCAGGCCCACATCACTGCCATTAGCAAGGAAATGCATACTCCTTAAAAAAAAAGTCTAATTTTAATCTTGGCTAACCTTGTACTTAAACAATGTCCAGTCACATTTTCTGTGTAATTCTGGAAGAGTCTGCAGCCGCTACCTGGGAGCTGCTTTTGGCACTTCTGAGTGGGGGCGAATTCATTTTGATTGGACCTGAAATTGACAAGCAGGTTGTTAGAAATTTTAAGTCATTTCATTCATTCACAAAAGGCAATGGAACTTGATTGATCCTTTACAAGGCTTCTGAAACAGGCCCGGGACTAAATATGGACCAATTTAAATTTAGCATGAGCTTTATTGTCGTTGTTCACCTTTTCCTGTGGGGAGGAGGGAGTATTTATTTTCTTGCATTGATCTTTAAGCTGCTTTGGTCCGCAAGATAGAGAGGGTTTTGCAAAACATGTTATTGACTGGAGCACAGGAAGTGATCTCGGCTTCCTTCTAAATAACAGAAAGCTACTGGCATGCCAAACTTGGAGATTCCAGTACTCCGTCCTTCACTGCTTCAATGTGGAATAATTTGCTTTTTGTTTAATTTTCTAAAACCCAAGGCAGTTTCTGCTGCAAAATCTAATAAGGATTACATTGTTATAGGTATCTAACCTTGGACTGAATGTTCCTGGCACTTTGCAAACACTGCTAAGCTACTTTTTCATCACTTAAGAAATCTATAGCAATGATGTGCAGTGCAAGTTTAAAGGTGCAGTGTGTGTTCCATAACTTAGTAATGCACTTTTAGTCTGCTGAGTCCAAATTGTAGCTTTGGACTCCTGTCAGGAGGGCCTGCAATCCAACCCAACGATGGCTGCCGTTCAGACCGATGTGCTACTGAACCATAGAGACTATGTTTAATTCATGGTTGATACTCAGCTGGGCTAGCAATGAGACATTCATAATTGGCTTCAGGATTCCTAGGCTGGGCAGGGGGGGTGATGAATCAGACGGAACTCTTTCTATTCAGTGATATCAGAAAGTATACGACCTTGGACATAATTTGAAGACAAAATTGGGCTTGGCATGATTGAATAACAACATGAGCACAGACAAGGCTCATTCATAAAGAATGGCCATTTGGAAGTACTGAAGGCTACTGGTGCTCATAGAAGTGTATTACATTATGAATGAGTGCCTTCTTGAGAGGTGGTGGGGGGAAAATAAATTAAAGTACTGTACAGCATTCATTAATGGGGTCAAAGAGTTGAGGACTAGCAGAAATTACAAATAGTTAACGACACAACACTGTAGGTATTGGTGACTGCATCCCAGGCACATAAGTGTGGAAGTCACTTTGTATTTGAGTAGATCTCATATGCCTGGTTAAGAAACCTTGGTTAATAACTAACGTGGAAAATTTCCAAGCTTCGCTGATGGCCTAATGGATAAAGGCACCAGCCTGCTGTCGCACTGAGCCATACAGACCAAAAGATCCCAGGCTTGCTCCTTAGATTGTGCCAATTTATCTATTTCAGCTGCATGCTACAGTTGACCTCAGTACTCGTGGGGAGGAGAAAAGTCGCTATTGTGTGGCTTCTGTTGAAAAGTCTGCATGTGTATATATTGGATAAGAAAAGGATATTGATTGACTGTGATGCCGTCTATTGTTTAGACTCACATGTAAGTAATGTTCATTTAGGTGATCTAATGGAGGGCGTTTGGTAAATATATTCAGAAATACTCAAAGTTAGCTGAATCGGTGAAGAGAGTTGGGGGGCCTCGTTGCAGTTGAGACATTGGGGAGCTAATAAATTTATATGTTTAACATTTTTTTTTTAATTAGCCAATCATTGACAGAATAGGTGGACGTGACATCGGATGATGAGATTAGTAATGAGATAAATGCATTTAAAATAAAGAGGGGCTATATTAAATAAACTAATCAAACTCAAAGAGGATAATACCCCTGGTCGGGACAGATTACATCAGTGCATTTTAAAAGAATCTAGGGAAGAGATAACAGAGGCATTACTACACATATTTAATAATTTGTTAGAACAAGGTGTAGTGCCAGAGGACTGGTGGATAGCTAACGTAATACCTATATTTAAGAAGGGAGATAGAACATGCCCAGGGAACTATCGACCAGTCAGCTTAACATTGGTGGTAGGAAAAATAATGGAATCCCTACTAGAGGAAAAAACAGAAGAACATCTAGAAACCAAAAATATAATAATGACTAGTCGACATGGATTTCAAAAGGGAAAGTCTTGTTTGACCAACCTCAGTGAATTTTTTGAAGAGGTAAGAGAGAGAGTAGACAAGGGTAATGCAGTAGATGTAATTTATCTAGATTTTCAAAAGGCCTTTGATAAGGTACCACATAATAGACTGATGAATAAGGTCAGAGCATGCGGAGTCAAGGGACACATAGCAGAATGGATTGCTGGCTGGCTTCAAGACAGAAAGCAGAGAGTAGGGGTAAAGGGTAGCTATTCAGAATGGCAGAAGGTAGGAAGTGGTGTTCCATAAGGATCAGTGCTGGGACCACTGTTGTTCACAATTTATATTAACGATTTAGACTTTGGAATCAAAAACAAAATTTCTAAATTTGCAGATGACACCAAATTGGGGGGGATAGTCAATACTGAGGAGAACTGCAACAAATTACAAGAAGACATTAATACGCTTGAAGAATGGCCATATAATTGTCAAATGAAATTCAACTCGGATAAATGTGAGGTATTACATTTTGGTAAGAAAAATAGGCAGGTCACATATTACTTGGAAAATACAAATCTAAGTGGGGTAGAAGAGCAAAGGGATCTCTGAGTACAAATATACAAATCACTGAAAGTAGCGACATAGGTTAACCAGGCCACAAAAAGCAAACATAGAAACATAGAAGATAGGAGCAGGAGTAGGCCATTCGGCCCCTCGAGATTGCTCCGCCATTCAATGCGATCATGGCTGATCATCCAAATTCAGTACCCTGCCTTCTCCCCATATCCCTTGATCCCTTTAGCCTTAAGAAATATATCCAACTCCTTCTTGAATATATTTAATGAATTGGCCTCAACTGCCTTCTGTGGTAAAGAATTCCACAGGTTCACCACTCTCTGGGTGAAGAAATTCCTCCTCATTTCTGTCCTAAATGGCTTACCCCTTATCCTTAGACTGTGACCCCTGGTTCTGGACCCTCTGACCATCGGGAACATCCTTCCTGCATCTAGTCTGTCCAGTCCTGTCAGAATTTTATAAGTTTCATCAAACCAAGCACTAGGGTTTATTCTAGAGGGATTGAATTGAAAAATAGTGAAGTTATGCTAAACTTGTATCGAACCTTGGTTGGACCACACTTGGAGTACCGCGTACAATTCTGGTCGCCATATTATAAAAAGGATATAGAGGCACTGGAGAAGGTGCAAAAAAGATTTACAAGGATGATACTGGAATTGCGAGGGTATACATATCAGGAAAGGATGAACAGGCTGGGTCTCTTTTTTCTCTTGAAAAGAGAAGGCTGAAGGGTGACCTAACAAAGGTCTTTAAAATTATGAAAGGTTTTGATAGAGTAGACACGGAGAGAATGTTTCCATTTGTGGGGAAGAGCAAAACTAGAGACCATCAATATAAGATATTCACCAAGAAATCAGAAGGAACTTCTTTTCCCAGAGAGTGGTGAGAATGTGGAACTCACTACCACAGGGAGTGGTTGAAGCAAATAGTATAGATGCATTTAAGGGGAGGCTAGATAAACATACGAGGGAGAAAGGAATAAAGGGTTATGCTGATAAGAGTTAGATGAGGAAAGCCGCGAGACATAAACAGCAGCAGCATCGGAGGAGGTGGCAAGATATAAAACAGGAGGCGAGGCAGTGTGGACCTGAGTGGTGGCAGCAGTGGAGGAGGCAGTACAAATCCGGCGAGTTCAAAAAAAGCAAGGAGTGACATCACTAAGGTAGAAGCCCATGAATTGAGGGCAACTTATTGACCTGGTTAGGAAATTGGCTGAGCAGCTGGAGACAGGCGGTAGGGATAATGGGCAGGTACTCAAATTGGCAGGATGTGTGACAGCGTAACACAAAGAATTCGACCCAACACAATCGTCGCTAAGCAAAAGGAAAAATATCTTGTCATATTGGGCAGAAACAACAAAAACCCAAAGCAAACTCAATTGCTACTTGGCCCTAAACAGACAATACAACATGGCTGATTACCTGACCATGGTAAAGGATAGCAAACTGAGAAAAACTGTGACAATGTACAGACTTAGTGAACATAACCTGGCGATCGAAAAAGGTAGACACAGGCAGACCCGGCTACCAAGAGAGGACAGGATATGCTCTCACTGCAGTCAGGGAGTGGTGGAGACAGAGATGCACTTCCTCACAGCTTGTAGGAAATATCAGGGCATAAGGGAGAATTTCTACCCAAAATTCACAAAAATATGCCCGGAATTCAGAAATTTGAATGACGACCAAAAACTCCCATACCTACTAGGGGAAGAGAGAAATTGCGTAACACTAGCGGCACTCTATGTTACAGCTTGCCATAAACAGAGGGACAACCACTAAAGATAAGAAAAGAGTATATATAAATTATATGAAAGTATATTTATACACTCAGGGATATATCTGTTTATATACTGTATGGATAGATCTGTATTTTTGTGAACAAACATGAATGTTTTCCGATGCTTTGGCAACATAAGATGTAACTTGTCATGCCAATAAAGCGATTTGAATTGAATTGAATTGAATTGACTAGTGGTGTCCCACAGGGATCTGTGTTGGGGGCTCAACTATTCACAGTATTTATTAATGACTTAGATGATGACATAGAAAGCCATATATCCAAATTTGCCGATGAAACAAAGACAGGCGGCATTGTGGGCAGTGTCGATGAAAGCATAACATTGCAAAGAGATATCGACAGATTAAGTGAATGGGCAAAACTCTGGCAAATGGATTTCAATGTAGGCAAATGTGAGATCATCCACTGTGGACCTAAAAAGGATAGAACAGGGTACTTTCTAAAATGGTGAAGAACTAAAAACAGTGGAGGTCCAAAGAGACTTGGGGGTCCAGGTACATAGATTATTAAAATGTCGTGAACAGGTACAGAAAATAATCAAAAAGGCTACTGGAAAGCTGGCCTTCATATCTAGAGGACTAGAATACAAGGGTAGAAGTTATGCTACAGCTATACAAAACCCTGGTTAGACTACCCCTGTAGTACTCTGAACATTCCTGGGTACCACACCTTAGGAAGGATATATTGGCCTTGGAGGGAGTGCAGCGTAGGTTTACCAGAATTATACCCGGACTTCAAGGGTTAAGTTACGAGGAGAGCCTACACAAATTAGGGTTGTATTCTCTAGAATTTAGATGGTTAAGGGGTGATCTGATCGAAGTTTTCAAGATTCTAAGGGGAACAGATAGGGTAGATAGAGAGAAACTATTTCCGCTGGTTGGGGATTCTAAGACTAGGGGGCATAGTCTAAAAATTATAGCTGGACCTTACAAAAAAACACATAGGGTGGTAGAAGTTTGAAACTCTCTTCCGCAAATGGCAATTAATGCTAGATCAATTGTTAATTTTAAATCGGAGATTGATAGCTTTTTGTTAACCAAAGGTAATAAGGGTTATGGGCCAAAGGCGGCTATATGGTGTTAGGTCGCAGATCAGCCATGATCTCATTGAATGGCGGAATAGGCTCGAGGGGCTCAAAGGCCTACTCCTGTTTCTATGTTCCTAGGAGGTTCGAGTGGAGCATAAACGCCGGCATGGACTGGTTGAGCTGAATGGCCTGTTTCTGTGCTGTATATTCTATGTAAACCCAGCCGCGATGGCAGCAGTCTGAGCTTGGTTGGCAGCAAGCTGAGACTGCAGGACAGCGGTCTGCGCTTCCGCTGCAGCACTAAGATGTTGGGTTGCTTCCGCCTGTGCTGCAGTGGCAGCTGCGACATCGTCCATCACATGCAGCATCATGTCTGGGTCAACATGGTCTCTCTGGGAGTTGTCCATCATTTCCAGCCCGGAAATCCAGGGCTCCAAGTTCTGCGCAAAGCCCTGTGCAATGTTGGAGGCGGACTCCTCCATGCTCCTTGACGATGCCAAGATGCTCTCTAGCAGGCTTGCCATTGCACCTAATAATTCGGTGTGCATGCCCATCACCCTTCTAAAGGCTGTCCCATCGAGGTCCTCATCTGAGTCCTGTGCAGCAGAACTTGCGTGCAAACTCGCCCTCCAGGGAGCTGGCCCCCGAGCTACCCTTTCCCCCTGGCCTTGCTGCAGCCCACTCGTGCCTGGTGCCTCATCCTGTGCCGATCCCGCTTCTACACTAAAGTATGCACAGTGCCAGTTTCTGAGGTGGTGTCTGCGAGTGACAGATTCAGTGACGTTGTGTCGTCATCGTCTTCTCTTCCCCCCTCGCTCTCCTCCATCGCCTTCGGGATAGGCTAGGCTGGTGCTTGTTCTTGGTTATCTGAAAGCAGAACGGCACGCGAGTCGGGTTATAATGGGGAGCAAGATATGCATGCATACAGCATCAGCAGCTTGAAAATGAGAAGAGATTGTGGATGAGGGGGAAGTGGGATGTGAGAAGAAGGATTAGGAATGAACAGACTGTTGTTTTCCCCCAAGGGCTTTAACCTTGCTGGTTGCCACGGTCTCCATGACTTGCCGCCCAATGAGCTCCAGCACTCGCTCCTTCAGTTGGCTGAGGTCCTGCCAGGCAGATTGCCCCCCCTCCTGTCTGCCGCTGTTCCCGGCGGTTATGCACCACCTTGGCCTGCAAGGGAAAGGGAAGTGTGTCAGTGAGTGTGGTGCAATTTGTTTGGGTGATGTTCCTTCCATAGTTGAATAGCTGTCAGTGTGTGCAAGGTGTGAGATGTGGGTGTGAGTGTTGCAGCAGTGGTAAGGTTGTGAGGGTGAAGTGAAGTCACGATTGTGAGGTCTGAATGGTGATAGGTAGAGATTGTTTGTAGGTGAGTGATGGGGGTGTGGTACATTGAACAGTGTGCGAGGCTTGTGGTGCAGATGGTGAGAGATGGCATTTGCTGAAGCCTTCACTCACCTTGACCTGCCATGTGAGGTCATTAAACTTCTTGCAGCATTAGATCGATGACGTGGGGACCACAGTGCTGGCCGTCACATAGTCGACTATCTCCCACCATAGCCTTCTGGATGTATGGGGCGATACAACTTGCGGGAAGAGGACAGCCCGCCTCATCTCCATGGCCACCACCAGTGCCTCCAGAGCCGCATCTGAGAATCTGTGGGTTCTCCCTGTGCTGAGGTTCAGCCATCTGTTTCCAGTACCATCTGCTTCCAGGTGGGGTTCGAACTGGATTGATAATGAGGTGCTGTAGCATCAATGCACCTCCCCTTTAAGTACCGAATAAAGCCTGTGCCAAACATGACTGGGAATGAGACTGGACCTGATAATGGCCCACCTGTTGAGCGGTAAGCCAAGGAGCAGCCGTTTTTGTGTTCAGATCAGCACTATAATCATGTTAATGAGGGCTGAGCACGAATTTTGCGTGCTACCTAGACCAGTTTGACCCGGCGCAGCTGAATATCGTTGGGTCATGACACTGCCTTTATTCTGGCCATATCCAATTTTTAGCTCAGTATCTTTAAATTGAGACCACAATCCAGTTATTCTGTTTGCCATATCCAGTGATAGTCTCAGCCTTATTAAAAAAATTGCGCATGCAGTCTGTATCTTTGTGTTTGGCTTTGCACCATGTGTGATACGTGTCCATGTTCGTGGGTAGATGCTTTTAATAGTTCTTAATTTTATTAATATAGCCACCTCGGAGGTGGGAAAATATTGGTGGAAGGGAGAAATGACGGATGGGTGAGCAGAAATTGTGCACTTTCAGCTGCCAGTTTTTTTTTTTTTTAACCACCTTTCCTGTAAGTGCTGTCTCCTGAGGTTTAGGAGGCAGTTTTCATCCCAGTCGGGAATGGTGCAATCGTGGCTCAAGACGTGCAGTGCAGCACTAGGCACTGTGTTCCCACTGATGACCAGCTGGCTGTGATCATGGAGTTGGCTGGGAAACAGACCATCAGTGCCACTGCCCAAAACAAGCAGGAACGTATGTGCCATTTGCAAATTTGGTGCCGTGCATGGTTTTTAGGACCGTGCTGTAATTTAGGTCTTTCACTGGTTGGGGAGTGCGCTCCACTCAATTGGACTGAGCACTGAGTGGCCAAACCAGTGGTTCTTAAAGACACTGCTGCAGGCCGCTCAGAAAAATAATTGAGGAAAAAAAAAGCTTTTCCAATCATTTTTGTGAGGCCAGAAGGAGAATGATTGAGTCTCCTGGCTGCACAAAAATCTTCTCGCTCAATGCCAGTCCCTCCGTGACTCCATCTCCTGGATTACCTACTCGCTTTAGAGCTCCCAATTCAGGCTCCGTTCCATGGAGGAACTGCCGGAATTCCGAAATCTCTCATCAGTGAGCTGTCTATCGGCGCTTGTCCAGCGCTTGTCCAGCGCTGGCAGCTCACTGATATTATTGTACTGAGTCCTGACCGTGAAAATGGTTCAGGCCTCACACTGACATCATCGGCTGCGTGCATTGGACATGCTAATGGAAAATCGCCTCCATGGTACATGGTTGTTGAACCCTTCGGGTACCTTGCCAAAGTGACCATGCTTCATATGTGAGCCCAGACATTGAGTGTTGGCAGGTTATTCAACCACAGCGAGCATTGCAGCTGAGCCCAAATCTATCATTTGATATGTGTTCTCCCTCTGCCCCGCCCTCCCCCCTCCGGTAACACCCCCTATTAAAGCAGCTTTAATACTGGAACAGTGGTTCTAGTATTGCAATGGAAGGTTATGGGAAGGAATGTTTTTTGAAAAATCTTGCCTGTGCAGTGGCTGTTGTGTGCACAGTTAGTCTTGCTACCCACAACTTTCCATTACTGCAGAGGAAGCACTATATGACTGAATGTTAGTAAAAGCTGTGCAGATCACAGAACTAGAGAGCTGGGGTACAATTTAGTAAACATAAAGCAAGATTAGAGATCAGGTCCCTGAAATTAAGGGCTGGAGAGAGCAGTTTTGTAGCTCAATGTCTGTGGGGGGTGGGGGGGGGGGGGAGAACGGGATTTGCGGTAGAAGCCGGATCTGGCTCCTTTCTGGCCCTGCTAAAAATGATTGTATTTTTGGGGATGCACATATAATAGACACCCATGAGACAGTCAGTGTTCCTCGGGCCTTGAGTGTGGGAAGTTTTAAAAGCCGGTTTCACAATGTCGCCGATCGGAGTGTGATGGATTGCATTGCAGAAAAAGAGGAGGAATTCCGTACACGTTTGGAGCTACTAATTGAGCCTGCAGGCCTAAAAGCACTCTTTTTTTTCTCCCAACCCCCTCTTCCCCACCACCCTCCCACCACCGCCCAGCTCAGGTGACACTCCAGTTGACACCTGCCCAGGAGATTGTCCTGACAGTAGGATTTTCAATGTGGTCAAGGACAATGTCAATGAAGAAGAAAGTTTTGCTCTCCCCCAGGTCTATGCCCCCCCGCCCCAGGAATTTCAAGGCCTAGAAAATTTTCCTTCACAAATCTTAGATGTATGAAATAGAATCTCGACAACTGCAATCAAAGTGATGTCAATTAACTTCTTTCAGAAAGTCCTGAATTACTACTGTATCTGGTTAGGAACAGGATTGAAGATTACAAAGATAATTATAGACAAATGACCAAATATTCTATAGAATGCTATGGTTGTTGTGCTGCTGGGGCCCTGGAACATTATCTGCGGGGTGTGCTGATCAGGGTTGAACTTTCTAGATAATAAATCACTATCCTGGATTTTCCCCTCCCCACAGGCTCCCTCCTACCCTAGCCCTGAACCCCCATTTATTTGCAATTCCTTCCTGAAACTAGTATCGTCCAATAGAGATTGCTGACTAGCCATGGGTGTGGCTATGGCAACACCATTTTAACCACATGTATTCATTTTAGTAGAAAACACCTTGCATACAATCCAGGTAAATGTACATTTACTTAACAGACATCATCTACCACCCACTGCAAGAATTTTAAGTCCTTTTCAAAAAGTTTGGAATTCTGGCATGGATTTATCAGACGCCGCACATCTTAATGCAGCTTCTAGGCTTTTGTTCAGCGAGCGATACATTGACTTCAGAGTGATTGCTGAGAATGTTGACTCACCCAACAAGATGTGCCAGACCCACCCCAGTTCTCCATCTGGAACCCGGTTAGATGCTGCTTGCCCTTTGCCATGACGTACGTGCCCTGTTGGAGCTGCACATTATTGATTGTGCTTGGTTTCTTCTGGCCTGGAGCGGTTATTCCAATTGGTCGAGCTGACCACGATGACAGCTCCACTCTTCATACAATGCTGCTGGTGTTTCCATGAAGCTGATCACATGTTACACTCCATTTTAACATGTAACCTATAAGCAGTAACCAAGGAAGCAAAGCATAAACAACAATCAAAAAACACTTGCATACTCTGCTTTTTTGTCTTACCATTTTATCAACAAGCGCACAAAAAGATTGAAGTACACATGTATACGCCACCAAATTTGAGTATTGAGATCACATGATCACAATGGTCTATTACTTATTTTTTATTTACTAATCAGAAATGCAATTAGCCACATCTGGATTCCAAATTAGCCACATGTGGTTAGTGGCTTAAGTATTGGACAACACTGCCCCAAACTACTTCAGCTCTCCACTTGCCTCCCATCCTTTAAGACCCTCTTTAAGGTACATCTCTGACCAAAAATGTGGTCACCCCTCTTAATATATCCTCCTGTAGTTGGGTTCCCATTTTTGGTTAAGTGTCTGTTAAGCAGCTTGAGAAATGTTTCTATGTTATAGGTGAAATGCAAGTTGCTTTTGTATTAATAGTAGTACTTTTTAAAGTGCATTCATTCATGGGATGTGGGTGTCACTGGCAAGGCCAGTATTTATTGCCCATCCCTAATTGCTCTTGAGAAGGTGGTGGTGAGCCACGTCTTGAACTGCTGCAGTCCGTGTGGCGAAGGTACTCCCACAGTGCTGTTAGGGAGGGAGTTCCAGGATTTTGACCCAGCGACGATGAAGGAACGGCGATATACTTCCAAGTCAGGATGGTGTGTGACATGGAGGGGAACTTGGAGGTGGTGGTGTTCCAATGTGTCTACTGCCCTTGTCCTTCTAGGTGGAAGAGGTCGCAGGTTTGGGAGGGGCTGTTGAAAACTAGTAGTTGTATAGTACAGGTAGACTACCCTTTATCCGGACTTCCGAAAACCGAAACCCTCTAAAAACCGAAGGTTTTTTCGTTCAGCGTAAGTCGTGCGTACGACTTAAGCTGAACGAAAAAACCTTCGGTTTTTAGAGGGTTCCGGTTGCGGAAGTTCGGATAAAGGGTAAGTCGTGCGCACGACCCCCCCCCGCCAGCCCCGACAACCGCCGACCCCCCTGCGGACCCCGACAACCGCCGACCCCCCCGCGGACCCCGCCAGCCCCGACAACCGCCGACCCCCCCGCGGACCCCGACAACCGCCGACCCCGCCAGCCGCCGACCCCGCCAGCCCCGACAACCGCCGACCCCCCCCGTGGACCCCGCCAGCCCCGACAACCGCCGACCCCCCCGCGGACCCCGCCGGCCCCGACAACCGCCGACCCCGCCAGCCCCGACAACCGCCGACCCCCCCGCGGACCCCGCCAGCCCCGACAACCGCCGACGCCGCCGACCCCCCCGCGGACCCCGCCGGCCCCGACAACCGCCGGCCCCGACAACCGCCGACCCCGCCAGCCCCGACAACCGCCGACCCCCCCGCGGACCCCGACAACCGCGGACCCCGCCGGCCCCGACCCCCGCCGACCCCGACTGACTTACGCTGAGCGTCAGCGTAAGTCGTGCGCACGACCCCCCGCCGACCCACCTTCCGAAATCCGAAATTCTCCTTTATCCGAAACTCGGCTGGTCCTGAGGTTTTCGGATAAAGGATAGTCTACCTGTAGTAGTCATCTGGCTCAGTACTATACCGGAGTGGTGAGTCAGGTACTTGCATGCAAATCTGCAGTGGGGTGAGATGCATCTCATCGATGCTGATGTTATTTCTGATTCCGTTTTGGATCTTGTTAATTCAGCCCATTTGTAGTGGTGAATGGAAGTTGACTTTCTGGCTGAATCCAACCTCCTTTGTCACTGTTAGTAATGGTTAAGAATGCTTCTCTTTTGTACTCTCTGGACTTTAAAAGTAAATGGAATGAAAATACTCCACGTCCTCTAATACCATGTACAATAATGGCTTGCGGTTCTATAGCGTTGGAAAGAGTTTTGAGATTAGCTCTAACCAACTATAAAGTGGTGTAGGTATAAATCCCCACATCGCACTGGTGTAGAAATGTCGGAGGAAAGTAAAGCTAACCTAGAAAAATGGCTCCCCCAGTTAAGAAACAATCAATCATTTTATTTTACATCCAACCAAAAATGGTAGGAAAACAAACTGCTGCTAAACTGTTTGTAATTTGCCCACATCATCTGCTGCTTTCTACTGTGTGCTGTTGCCTGTGGCTGCATTTGCACAGAGCTGATGAATGGCTTTGTGGCTGCACAGCAAGTCCCTCCCTGCCAGTGACGGATTGGAAGGCAGGAAGTTTTTCTATTATTACACACTCTTCCTTTACATTGTTGTGCTTGTCAGATCTCTACAGGGCTGCGGGATCATGCAGTTAGATTATATTCACGCCAGCTCCTGCAGCTTCTAAGGGCTCGCTTCTTAAAAGATTTAACTGTTCACTTTATAATCATTCATGTGCTCTGCAGTGTAATGTACTTCACCAGCAGAACTCAGATGTTCTTGCTTCCAGGCACGTCACTGCATTGAAAATTGGAGGTTTTTTACCCAGACCTGGTTGACTTCTATGCAGGAGCCTCCCAGCTTTTTGATTGTAAGTTACTCGGGGGTTGGAGACTTTTGGAACTAATAGCAAAGTTGTTCATTCATTACCTGTCAGCTGAATCTCTGGAAGGTTTTTCCAGGGATGGCTTAAATGTCTGCAGTGTACTTTACATTGCTTTTGCACATTATGGGTGACACCCACATTTAAGGGCAACTCAGTTGACTACTGCAGTGCGAGCAGAGGACCCTCAACAAAAGAATGTTGATTGTAATTTCTATTGAAATCTCAATTTTGCTTTTCTTACAATGACGTGTTGAGTTCTTTCCAGACATCCTCGATCACCATAGTTATTATACATTGTGTTCAGTGGTTTTTAGGAGAACGCATTCAAACTGAATTGACTTCAAAAGTTCACAGTGAATGCAATGCAGTGCTTCTACCTGACAGCACACTGAGACCAGGAACTCACCACATGTTTCTACCCAAATTTGAGTGGTACCATTCAGATGTATCTTGCGCCGTTTATTGTGTACAAGTATGGTAGGATGTAAAGGTGTGAGCCTGATTCCCCACATGGCGAATTCTTGGTCATTGTGGGAGGGAACGCCAGTGAACCCCTATTCTCCATGAACTTTGTAGAAATTTTAGTTTAAATTATATGTTCCATAAGGTATTTAGTTTTGCAGGTTAATGAAATACCAAACAATTACAGTTCATCTACAGATGTTAAAACCTCCAGCTACTACTGAAACATAATTTTAAATCTGTAACCTGAGGAGGCTGATCATTTCACAATTCAACAGATTATATATCTGTATATTGAACATTAAAGTGCTTAAATTGCTGCTCTGATAGCTCAGCTGGTTGAAGTAGTGAATAGTTGAGCTAACAAACCAGGAAGGCCCCATGTTTGATCCCCATTCTGTGCTGTTAGCCAATGAGGAGGCTGTAATTGGCCTCTGGGCCCCTCCAATGATTCCTGTTTGTCCATTCTATCCAGTGACCGCTGCTGGAAGCATATATCAAGTAACGACAGGATTTAGCTTAGTTGCGATCTTCTCCGGCCACCCCACCTCTTATCCCCTGCCAATACTCAGCATCTAGGCTCTCACATGGCTACTTGGGTCAGATACTGGAGGGCAACTGTTGTTTATGGAACCATTTCACAGGAAGGAGGTAGTGGCATAATGAGCAGAAAAAAGGAGGAAGAACATTTTAAATTTAAAAACTAATGCTTCTTGAAAAAATTCTCCCTTTCTCACAATGGGATAATTCCAGCTGGAGGAGGTAGTGGATGCACAGAACCTATTTTCCACACCATGCTATATAATGTAACTCACACACTATTATTTCTCTAATTGACTTTGAGATACTGGGCTAGCAATTCATTATAGCCAAGAAATGGGCAGTGTTTAGACTAAAAATGATTAAGCAGTGCCACCTGAACATCGTCTAGGCTACACACAAAATTCGTCCTCACTCCTCATTAAAATGATTGCAGTCATGATTCTCGTCTAAAAACCCAAGCTCATTGGCATTACACTGAAAAAATGGACCAATATCATGGACCGTCGAAACGCAAGTAATGATTGCCACAGGCTTTTTTTCACTACTTAAAGGGGAGGTTCATTGATGCTGCAGCACCTCATTCTCAGCATTGTTGGATGTGCAGCTGCCTCAACAACCATAAGAAGAAGGTCAAGGACAAGGAGAAGGAGCACTTATTTACAAATCTTGATGGCAGATCGCTGCCCCAGGGAGAGAGCCCGGAGGTTTTCCGATGAAGCTTTGGAGGCATTGGTTTTAGCAGTGGAGAGAAGGCGGGTAGCCCTGTACCTGCCAACTGGCAGGAGGCCCTCGCCACAAGTCTACCAGACTATGTGGATGGAGATGGCACACCACATCACGGGCAGCACTATGGTCCCCAGGACCCCCACACAGTGCAGGAAGAAGTTTAATGAGCTCACATGGGTGGTCAGGGTGAGTGAAGGCTTCAACAAATGCTACGTACCACCATCTGTACCACAAGCTTCACGCAATGCTCAATGCACCACACCCCCGACACTCACCCACCAACACCCACATCTCACACCTTGCACACAATAACAGCTATTCAACTATGGCAGGTGCAAGGGTCATTAGTTATTAGAATTCAAGTGATATATGTATAGATAAATTTATTAATTGTGTTTGGAATATTTTGTGCTCTCTCTCATTTCACCTTTGTGCCCAGGAGGATGCTGTGATACACCATGAGACAGGGATGGTATGATGGGGATGTGGTGAGCTACGGGGTTCTGGGGTTTTATTCATGCGAATTGGAGTAAGATGAGCCGGACACGCACAACTCGTCCAGAAGACTGATTGTCTCGCTGCCTCCTCCCTCCCTCCCTCCCTGCTGTTCTTCTCTCTCCTCATCCTCCTCCTCTCCCTCGTCCTCCTCCTGAGGTGGTCCCACAACCCCTGGTAGCAAGGGCTGCGCCCTCATGATGGCCAAGTTGTAGAGCACGCAGCAGACCACGATGAAATGGGACACCTGCTCCGGTGAGTATTGGAGAGCACCTCCTGAGCGGTCAAAGCAGCGGAACTATTGCTTCAGTAGCCATATGGTCTGCTCAATGATGTTCCTGGTGGCAGCACATTTCTCAATTGTATGAGTGCTGGGCACGAGTGTTGGGGTTGCGGAGGAGAGTCATGAGCCAGGTGGAGAGTGGATAGCTCTTGTCTCTGAACAGCCAGCCGCGAGCTTGACGTGGTGGCTGTAAGATTGCTGGCACACAGGTGTGGTGCAGGATGAAAGCATCGTGGCTGCTGCCAGGATAGCGGGCATTGACATTGAGGATTCACTGTGTGCGGTCACACCAACTGCACATTAAGTGAGTGGTAGCCTTTGCGGTTACGGAAGATCTCAGGATTGCTATGCGGTGCCCACAAAGCCACATCGGTGCAGTCGATGGCGCCTTGCACCATGGGGAAGCCCGCTATCCTGGCAAAGCCACATGCATGCTCGTCCTGCTTCTCTCTGGTGATTGGGAAGGCAATGCAGTCCCTTCTCCTGGTGAAGAGAGCCTCAGTGACCTCCAGGATGCAGCGATGGACGGCGGACTGTGAGATATTAGCTATGTCTCCTGTTGCAGACTGGAAGGATCTGCTGGCGAAGAAATTGAGGGCTACGGTGACCTTGACTGCCACTGGGAGCGCTGTGGTCACCCTGGTCTGAGGCTGGAGGTCTGGCTGCAGGAGGTGGCAGGGTTCTGTGACCAGCTCCTTGGCGAAGTGAAGCCTCCTAATATCTGCCAAGACTCGGTTTCACAGCCACATCTCTTTCCTCAGTAACTGTCTCCGGTTCAGAGTTATTCCACGTGGATTCCAACTAAACTTCCACCCTTCATGTTTTGGATCCACCCAGGATTACAAATATCTCCTCGATATTCATCGTTCTTCAAGCTACTGCTCTCGCCGCATCTTGAGATCCACGCTCAACGCCATGCGCCGCCACATGAACAACCTCGACCCCTCTCTTCAGCAGCACCGACGCACTCTATTTCAATGCTGTCCGGGTCCGCAGTTCCATTTCATCCTTCAACTCATCCGACGCTTCAACAAAAAACTTTTTTTCTTCCTTTCTGATGTCAAGGATCGCAAGCTTCGTCAACTCGTGGACACCAATGCCCCCCCCCCCCCCAGAACCTTCTTCCCCGTTACTTTCCTCTGATCCGATCCCTTCTTCCAGTCTCACCCCCTGCCGTGTTTTCACTATCCCCTCTGACCTTCCCCTCTCTGACCCCGAACGTTCAGTCCTCAACAAAGGCCTGAGCTTCATCCCCTTACGCCCCCACCTGAATGAATTTCGAGCTCGGCACGATGCTGAGCTCTTCTTCCGTCGCCTTTGTCTCCATGCCCACTTCTTTGGCCAAGAGTCTTCCCCCCGCACGGCTGATCTTTTCTCCCGCTTTCTAAATTCTCGTTCTACTTGGATCCCTCCCTCTGGCCTTCTACTCTCTCTAGATCTTTTCATTGCTAACTGCCGACGTGACATTGGCCATCTCCATTTCTCTGCTCCCCTCACTCACTCCAACCTAACTCCCTCTGAACATGCAGCACTCCATTCTCTCCGATTCAACCCTAACATTATCATTAAACCTGCTGATCAGGGTGGTGCTGTTGTTGTTTGGTGAACCGACCTCTACCGTGCGGAAGCTGAACGCCAACTCTCCAACACCTCCTCCTACCTCCGCCTGGACCATGACCCCACTAGCAAACATCAAGCCATTGTTTCCAAGTGTGTCACTGACCTCATCTCCTCTGGAGATCTTCCCTCCATGGCCGCCAACCTCATAGTCCCCCAACCCCGCACAGCCCGCTTCTACCTCCTTCCCAAGATCCACAAACAGGACTGCCCTGGTAGACCCATCGTTTCAGCCTGTTCTTGCCCCACGGAACTTATCTCTTCCTATCTCGACTCTATTTTTTCTCCTTGTCCAGTCTCTTCCCACCTACATTCGCGACTCTTCCGACGCCCTCCGTCACTTTAACAGTTTCCAGTTTCCTGGCCCCAACCGTCTCCTTTTCACCATGGACGTCCAATCCCTCTACACCTCCATCCCCCACCAGGACGGCCTTCGGGCGCTCTGTTTCTTCCTTGAACAGAGGCCCAACCAGTCCCCATCCACCGCCACCCTCCTCCGCCTGGCTGAACTTGTTCTCACATTGAACAACTTCTCCTTTGACTCCACTCACTTCCTCCAAATTAAAGGTGTTGCTATGGGAACCTGCATGGGCCCTAGCTATGCCTGCCTGTTCATGGGACATGTGGAACATTCTTTGTTCCAGTCCTACTCAGGTCCCCTCCCTCACCTCTTTTTCCGGTACATCGATGACTGTATTGGTGCCGTTTCCTGCTCTCGCCCTGAATTGGATAAGTTCATTCACTTTACTTCCACTTTCCACCCTGCCCTCACCTTCACATAGTCCATCTCCGACTCTTCCCTTCCCTTCCTTGACTTCTCCGTCTCCATTTCTGGTGATCGGCTTTCAACAAACATCCACTATAAGCCCACCGACTCCCACAGCTACCTGGACTACACTTCCTCCCACCCCACTTCCTGTAAGGACTCTATTCCATTCTCCCAGTTTCTCCGTCTCAGCCGCTTCTGTTCTGACGATGCCACCTTCCATACTAGTGCTTCTGACATGTCTTTCTTTTTCCTCAACCGAGGATTCCCCTCTACCGTGGTTGACACGGCCCTTGACCGTGTCCGTTCTATTTACCGCACTTCTGCTCTCACCCCTGCCCCTCCCTCCCAGAACCACGATAGGGTTCCCCTTGTCCTCACCTTTCACCCCACCAGCCTCCACATTCAACGGATCATCCTCCGCCATTTCCACCACCTCCAACGTGATCCCACCACCAAACACATCTTCCCCTCACCTCCGCGACACCCTAGTCCACTCCTCAATCACCCCCAACAGCCCTGCTCCTTCACCTGGCACCTTCCCGTGCAAGCGCAGAAGATGCAACACATGCCCTTTTACCTCCTCCCTTCCCACTGTCCAGGGCCCCAAACACCCCTTCCAGGTGAAACAGCGATTTACTTGTACTTCTTGCAATTTAATATACTGTATTCGCTGCTCACGATGCGGTCTCCTCTACATTGGGGAGACCAAATGCAGATTGGGCGACTGCTTTGCAGAACACCTCCGTTCAGTCCGTACGGGTGACCCTGAGCTTCCGGTCGCCTGTCACTTTAATTCACCGCTTCACTCCCACTCTGATCTCTGTCCTCGGGCTATTGCATTGTTCCAATGAAGCTCAACGTAAGCTCGAGGAACAGCACCTCATCTTTCGATTGGGCACTTTGCAGTCTGCCGGACTCAACATTGAGTTCAACAATTTCAGATAATTATCCCTGCCCCCATTTTTCATGCAGTATGATTTTTGCCATTCCCATTTGCAACATTTTATCTTTCCTGCCTCTTACAAAAGTACAGGATGTTCTTTCTATTTCTTCCTCCCCTCCTAACCACCCCCCGCCCTCCCTGTCTCTGCACCTGCTTAATATCTGTTACATCTCCAGCTTTTTCCAGTTCTGATGAAGGGTCCCAGACCTGAAACGTTAACTCTGTTTCTCTCTCCACGGATGCTGCCTGGCCTGCTGAGTATTTCCAGCATTTTCTGTTGTTACTCCTAATACACTGCTCCTCGCTTAATTGAAGTAGCACACAGACACTCAAACTGCAAAACCCTGTTAGGTGCGAGTGATTAGTGATGATCCCTTTAAATAGTGTCGCTGGAGCCGGCTTCCTGCTGTTGCATGCCAGCTCTACCTGTCGTTGCTTTCTCCAGCCGGTAAGTTCAATGTCGAAACGAAGTTGGGAGATCGGGCATCAAGTGAGCGTTGCACACTCACTGACGTCATGATCTTCGTGATTGCGATGTCCCTAGCGATCGAGTTTACTGGCAGCACTACTGGTAAGATGGATATGGCATGCGGTGCTGGAACCGCCATCAGCTGGCGGTGGAGCTCTGAACGGCGTTTTAGCGCCATGTCATGGCGCTAATGTGTGGCGCTAAACACACAAATTTCTCCCCCATTGGGTTTTATAATATTTAAGGCATCTGAAAATAAGTAAAAACATTTGTTACATACCTCAAAGCGCTTCATACAATGAATTGCATTTTTCAGACCAGTGTCTGATTTGGAGATGGAATGCACCCATGGATTAGTCAACTATAGGTGATTTATAGACACTTAAGTTTGACACAGATTGCAAAATAGACAGAAAGACCCCCTCCTTCCCACACCAGCTCCCAATGGGAATCACTCTACTTCATTTCCTGTAAACAAAGTTATTAATTATTTTGAATTACACCTGATGTTGTGGGAGTGTTGTATTATCCCATATGATTTATTTAGATTGGAGAGTAACATGGGTCTTTGATGTACAGTTTCCAACTCCAAATAAGCTTATGAACGACACACTCTATGTTACTCTGCCAATTAGGAAATTCACCTTGAAAATCAAGGCTGGCTGAGGAATGTTTATGCAGCATGGGTCTTCTTCCTTGTCCAGCTTTTTTGCTCGAAACATTCTCAACTCTATTCCTGTTCACAGATACAGTTAAAGTTCTGTGCTGCCTATCTGTTCAAAGTAATCTCTTTACAAATGTACTGTGATCTGTAGCTGAAAATTCTCAACGGGGTCCTTACTTTACAGCAAATTGTGTCCCAAGTTTATAGTTACAAGTTGTAAATTTGCTGTAAAAATAGCAGATATGCTCTCCTGGTGGTTCAGTTGGTGTGGGCACTGCTCTTTGTGAGGCTGAGCCATATTGAGTAGCAAATAAATTGATCTCAGCCCATGGAGCCGTACTCCAGATGTGAAAATGATAATGACCCAGCCTGTAAAGCAAGACTTGATCAATCCACAGTGCTGTACAGTAGCATCTGTAGTACTCGCGCATGTCTCGCAGGAACAGGACAAGTTTCAAAATTGGTTTTATCTTGCCAGTCGTAACATCACAGTTTGCCATTGTTGACCCATCACTTGTGAAAGTACAGATCTGAACTTGGGGATTTACCAGGTAGATTTAACTCCTGGAACAGCCTGCACAGAAAACTCCTCAGAATCTGTCTGCAGTACTTCATACCACACTTCTACAGCTGTAGTTTCAACCTCTGCAAGGTTTGGTTGTGTGTGTAGATTATGCATCTTTGTCAGAATTCACAGGTTTAACTTCTTATTCCATTGTGTACCAAAGATCACATTGTATATGCATGTAATTAATCCAATTGATTATGTCTCATCTAAATGTGGTATCGTTAGCATAAACAGCGAACATAAGAAATAGGAGCAGGAGTAGGCCATTCGGCTCTTCGAGCCTGCTCCGCCATCGAATAAGATCATGGCTGATTTTCTACCTCAACTCCACCTTCCCACACTATCCCCATATCCCTTGATTCCCTTAATATCCAAAAATCTATTGATCTCTGTCTTAAATATACTCAATGGCTGAGCATCCACAGCCCTCTGGGGTAGAGAATGCCAAAGATTCACAACGCTCTGAGTGAAGAAATTTCTCCTCATCTCCGTCCTGAATGGCAGACCCCTTATTCTGAGACTGTGACCCCTGGTCCTAAACTCCCCAGTCAGGGGAAACATCCTCCCAGCATCTACCCTGTCGAGCCCTGTAAAAATGTTATGTTTCAATGAGTGCTGAATTATATGTGCAGTTTTATATCAGTGATATCCTGTGATGGGTGCTTTTATGAGAGGCAAAACAACCTTTGTTTTCAGCATTGCTCATAAGTGGACTATGTTTTAAGACCGACTTCTTTGATAATACTATTTATTTGCAATCCCTCCCCTGCATTTTATAATGTTTTCTTTTTCCTCCTCATGGCCAAACATGCAACTTCACTATTGGTTGCCTTGAGGGCAAACAGGAGATCTCCCCGTACCACCCCCCCACTACCCCAACCCTCTTCCAATTCTATTCTGTAACTAACCAAGAGGGAGGACACCAGAGTGGGCCTGAGTGCTTGCCCTGCAGGGAGTGACTTGCTGCCTGTTGACCCAGCCCAAGATTGCAGTTTTCTTAATGGTTAGAGACAAGGAACTGTGGAGGAACAAATGGATTTGCGTGTCCATGTACGCAATCACTAAAAGCTAGCGCACAGGTACAAAAAGTAATCAAAAAGGCTAGTGGAATCATAGAATGGTGCAGCACAGAAGGAGGCCATTCTGCCCATTGTGCCTGTTCTGGCTCATTGAAAGAGCTATCCAATTCATCCTACTGCCCTGCTCTTTCCCCATAGCCTTGCAGGTTTTTCAGTTTCAAGTATTTATCCAATTTCTTTTTGAAAGTTACAATTGAATCTGCTTCCACCACCTTTCAGGCAATGCATTCCAGATCACAACAACTCTCTGTGTCAAAAAAAAAATAAAAAAAATTTCCTCCATGTCGCCTCTGGTTCTTTTGCCAATTACCTGTAATCTGTGTCCTCTAGCTACTGACCCTTCTGCCACTGGAAGCAGTTTCTCCTTATTTAGAACACCTCTAAATCTCCCCTTAACCTTCCCAGCTCTAAGGAGAACAACCCAAGCTTCTCTTGTCTTGCCATGTAACTGAAGTCCCACATCCCTAGTACCATTCTACTAAACCTCCTCTGCACCCTCTCTAAGCCCTTGACACAATTCCTAAAGTGTGGTGCCCAGAATTGGACACAATACTCCAGCTGGAGCCTAACCGGTGATTTATAAAGGTTTAGCATAACTTCCTTGCTTTTGTACTCTCTGCCTCGGTTTATTAAACCAAGGATCACGTATGCCTTTTTTAACTGCCTACTCAACTTGTCCTGCCACCTTCAAAGATTTGTTTAAGTATAACCTCAGGTCTCTCTGTTCGTGCACCCCATTTAAAATTGTACCATTTAGTTTATATTGCCTCTCCTCATTCTTCCTACCAAAATGAATCACCTCACACTTCTCTGCATTAAAATTGCATCTGCAATATATCGGCCCATTTCACCAGTCTATGCCCTCCTGAAGTCTATTACTATCCTCCTCACTGTTTATTACATTTCCGAGTTTCCTGTCATCTGCAAGCTTTGAACATGCCCTCTATATCCAGGTCATTAAAAATATCAAAAAGAGCCTTCATTACAAGAGGATTTGAGTACAGGAGTAAAGAAGTCTCACTCCAATTATATAGGGCCTTGGTGAGACCACACCTGGAGTACTGTGTACAATTTTGGTCTCCTTACCTAAGGAAGGATATACTTGCCATAGAGGGAGTGCAGTGAAGATTCACAAGATTGATTCCTGGGATGGTGGGACTGTCATATGAGAAGAGATTGAGTAAACTAGGCCTGAATTCGGAAGAATGAGAGGGAATCTCATTGATGCATACAAAATTATTACAGGGCTTGATAGGGTGGATGCTGGGAGAATGTTTCCCTTGGCTGGGGAGTCTAGAACTAAGGGCCACAGCTTCAGGATAAAGGGTAGGCCATTCAGGACTGAGATGAGAAGAAATTTCTTCACACAGAGGGTGGTGAATCTTTAGAATTCTCTACCCCAGAGGGCTGTGGAGGCTGTCATTGGGTATATTCAAAACAGAAGTCGATAGATTTCTGACTAGTAAGGGCATCAAGGGATATGGCGATAGGGCCGGTGAATGCAGTTGAGGCAGAAGATCAGCCATGATCTCATTGAGTGGCGGAGCAGGCTCAAGGGGCCGAATGGCCCACTCCTGCTCCTATTTCTTATATTCTTAATCCCATGGACTTCAATTTTGCTAACTATTATGTGGTACTTTATCAGATGCCTTTTTGAATGTCCATATTCACAGCATCAACCGCACTACCTTCATCAACCCTCTCCGTTACTTCATCAAAGAACTCAATCACGTTAGTCAAACACTATTTTCCTTTAATAAATCTGTGCTGGCTATCATTTATTAACCCATATGTTTCCAACTGACAATTAATATTGTCTCAGATTATTGTCTCAAAATTTTCTCATCACCGATGTTAGGCTGACTGGCCTGTAGTTACCGGGTTTATCCCTCTCCCCTTTTTTGAACGGGGTGTAACATTTGCACTCCCAAGTCCTCTGGCCCCACTCCCATATCTAAGGAGGATTGAAATATTGTGGTTAGAGCCTCTGCTATCTCCACCGTTGCTTCCCTTATCAACCTAGGATGCATCCCATCTGGACGGGGTGACTTTTCTACATTATTTTTATCCTATCCAATTTCTTTGCTACCATCTCCTTTTACTGTGACATTGGCAGCATCCTCTTCTTTAGTGAAGACAGATGCAAATTACTCATTTAGTACCTCGGCCATGCTCTCTGACTGCACAAGAAGATCTCCTTTTTGGTTAAAAACAACAACAACTTGTATTTATCGAGCACCTTTAATGTAGTAAAACGTCCCAAGGCGCTTCACAGGAGCGTTACCAAACAAAATTTGGCACCGAGCCACATCAGGAGATACTAGGGCAGATTGGTCAAAGAGGTAGGTTTTAAGGAGCGTCTTAAAGGAGGAAAGAGAGGCGGAGAGGTTTAGGGAGGGAATTGCAGAGTTTAGGGCCTTGGTAGCTGATGGCACAGCCAGCAATGGTGGAGCGATTAAAATCGGGGATGCTGAAGAAGCCAGAAATGGAGGAGCGCAGGTATTTCGGTGGGTTGTGGGGCTGGAGGAGATTACAGAGATAGGGAGGTGCGAGGTCATGGAGGAATTTGAAAAGTAGGATGAGAATTTTTAAATCGAGGCGTTGCTTAACCGGGAGCCAATGTAAGTCAGCGAGCACAAGAGTGATGGGTGAACGGGTCCCTAACTGGCTTCACCCATTGACTTTTTTACTATTTATATGTTTATGAAAGACTTTTTGATCCCTTTTATGTTACCCACTAATCTATTCTAAGGCACTCTCTTTGCCCCTCTTATTTCCTTTTTCAGTTCTCTGTACTTTCTGTATTTAGCTTGGTTCACTACTGTATTATGAGCCTGACGTTTATCATAAGCCTCCTTTTTCTGTTTCATTTTAATCTCTATATCTTCAGTCATCCAGGGAGCTCTAACTTTGGATGCCCTTCCTTTCCCCCTTGTGGGAATGTGTCTAGTCTGTACCCAAACTATCTCCTCTTTGAAGGCCTCCCATTGCTCATTTGCTGTGTAACCTGCCAATCTGATTCCAATTCACCTGGGCCAGATCCCCTTTTAACTCACTGAAATTAGCCCTCCTCCAGTTGTGTAAATGTTGACTGTTATCGCAAGGAAGTTATGCTTCGGTTGTACAGAGCTTTGGTCAGACCCCATCTGGGGTACTGCATTCAGTTTTGGGTACTGGACCTCAGGAAAGATTGGAAAGCGTACAGTGCAGATTCACCAGAATGATATCGGGGCTTAATGGGTTAAATTATGAGAACAGGTTTCATAAACTTGGTTTGTATTCCCTTGAGTTTAGCAGGTTGAGTGCTGATCTACTCGAGGTGCTTAACATGATAGTGATTCCATAGGGTAGATAGAGAGAAACTATTTCCTTGGAGGAATCCAGAGCAAGGTGGTACAATCTTAAAATTAGAGCTAGGACATTTAGGAGTGAAATCAGGAAGCAGTTTTTCACACAAAGAGTAGTTGAAAGCTGGAAAACTCTCCCCAAAGGCTGTGGATGCTGAGACAATTGAAATTCTTGAGACTGAGGTTGATGGATTTTTGTACGGTTAAGGTATCAAAAGATCAGGATCAAAGGCGGATAAATGGATTTGAGGTACAGATCTGTCATGATCTGATTGAATGGCTTGAGGGGCTGAATGGCCTACTCCTGTTTCCATGTTCCTATGTTGTGTGGAAAACCAGTGATGCAGTGTGGTGTGTTAATACATATTGCTGCACCCGAGTGGATGGAAAGCACAAAGTTATTGCATAGATGTGCAAATGGGCTACCTGGTATATCAAAAGTTAGCATTGCTGAGTCATTCATTCAGGACTCAAACACGCTGTGGGGCGAATGTGTAAGACCGTGTAACTGAGCCGCTGCCTTTGAATTACTCTAATGAAGAGCTGCACTGGCTTATTTTTTGCACTATAAACGGGTGGTGATTTCATTGTAAGGGGGTTTTAGGTTATTTGTCTTTAATTGTCACAATATGTAGCCAGTGAGTGAATTGGAGAACTGGAATGTTTTCATTAAGTGAGGTGTTACACTGTAAATGTATTAGTTTTACAAAGATTTCACGGTATATAAAAGACAACAGACTCCAGAACCACCAAAAGATTCTGCAGTCTCCATATTCTCAAATAGTAAAAAGAAATAAAAACTTGTTCTATTTCTATTCAATCCAGAGACACTGCTAAAGGATGAATGTCATTTGATGAGTCCAAATCCTTTTTTCATCTGCATGCAAAAGCCCACTTAGAAACCTTTAAAAATAGAAGCGAACCAGCAACAAACTGATGGGAGACTGCAGGTAGATTGATTGTATTCCAGCAAGAGGAAACTGCCTGATACAAAGGGCAAATCTGTGTAAGATGAGCCTGACATAAGCAGACCAGAGTACCAAAGTGATATATATATGCCTTATGAAATTCTTGTTTATTTTATGGACCTCTTAAAGCTACTATGGCTTTCAAGCGAAATTCAGATGTATATTTTATAGGCTCAATGAAGAGGTTAAATGATCTGGGATTGTGGAAGTGGCATCTTCTGTACCTGTAACTCTTGTGCCACTCTGCGCTTATCAGATTAGAAATAGACAAATGTTCTGATTTCTTTTTGAGGAGGGCTCCCCCCAACATTCTCCCCTTGTTTTCTGACTGATGCTGAGTTACAGTTTCAGATGTACTAGTTGCCCTCTACTACATCACCCATGTGCCTATCCTTCATGTGTGAGCCTAGGTGGTGAACTTTTCAGGATATTGGACCATGGGGGCATCACAACTGAGCTTGATCCCTTCAACTCCTGACATCCAGATGTACATTTTCCAACAATGGTCACTGGACAGTGATCAGGAGCAGAAATCTTGGCTAATTTGTCTTTCTCACCCTAACTCAGGGACACTGAGCCTGATTGTGACACCATTATTGCCACTTCAAATGAAATCAACTAATTCAGTACAAATCGGGGATTGAACCTGGGATCTTTCTGGTCTGCAGTGCTAAATTATATACTGGCATAACTACCTGAGCTATCGGAGAGCATTGGCTCATTTTTATGCACCTGATAAGGTTACTACCAAGCCCTAGAAAAGATATGTTAAGTTCAAATCCTTACTTTCCGGCTGCCCAAACCTATGCGTAACACCTGATGTCTGTCACGCTACAACTAAAATGGCCAGTCAGCCAAATGGTTATCATTGATGGTGAGGGGGCTGTGTCTTTGGTTCAGCTTCTCCAACCCATTGGTAACAAGGACAGCTTCAATCTGGAGCATTTTGAAAGTAAGCTATAGCCTAAAAGGCAAGTTGTTAGGGAGTTTTCAGAATAGTAAAATTGTTTTGAAAAAGTACTGCAGCTCCGCATGGCTTCTCAGTGTCTGCCTATTGAACGTGTTCTTTGTTAGGTTAAGCCCGTCTCTGAAGCATGTGTAAAAAGTACTAGGCAGTGCTGTGAGGCTATTGAGAAATGACTGGTGGTTATATCAGGTGACAGCTCTTACTAAGTGTTTGTTCTTGCCAGCTGCAGCCTCGCACGCACAGAGTAGCCTGGCCTCCAGTTGCTCCTCCCTTGTCTCTTCCCTATCCTCAGCTGCCTGGTCTGATGGTTGGTTCTCTCCAGCTCAGACTGCCTCTCACAGGAAGTATCTGCCAAATAAGGAGAAAGCCCAGACTCTGGCTCGAGACTGCTTTACACACCAGCTCAGGCAGTTCCTATTGGTCCCAAACCACTGTGTCGGGGCGGAAAACAAGCTTCATTTGATGGAAAATGTCCATTTGTCAGTTTGAGATGTTCCAGAATATGAAGCTGAGTGGAAAAGACAGCAAAGAGGAAGCAATTAACCAGCTTTTAAATAAATCTAAAAACTTAACTTTGTTTATGTGGGGGAAATGTTGCATGTAGAGGGAAATTTTGCTGAGTGGTTGTTTTCTTTACTGATCAAGCCACACACTTTTGGGTGCACAGGAGAAGCAGATGTTTGGGAGGCTCAGAGGAAGTGGTTCTGACAAGCGACACAGGGTTTATTTTTGATTGTTCATGAGCAATCCTTTCCTGCCTGTAATTCAATCTGTCTCATTGTGTTTCTTTATGGTGGAAAAGTGCTCTGCCTCAAAGACAGGATAAGATACAATAATCCTTACACACTCACACATGTAGATATGCAGCCCTGTTAATGCATGTGGCACTTGTTAGGGATAAAATTCAAATTCACTGTCCATTTTGCCCACTGTTGTTCATTATGTCACAAGGCATAAGTCATGTACATTGTATAGTGAAATTAAATACACACATTATACAGTGATTATACAGTATATAGTGAAATATCAGAATTTTATAGAGATTAATTAACATAACCCTATCGATAATATTGAATTTTGAGAGTTTAGAATACTAATGATTTTGAACAAAAGAGCATCCCATTCAGAGCGGAGGGCATGAAATACCAAATAAAAGACATTTAAAGGGGTATTGCCACTGTATTTTAAAGTTTTCAGGCAGTATCAGGCTAACTATCTGGAGCAGACTGCTTTAAAGACTTGGCTCTCCTGGTGCCATATTGACTGCTAGAGTAATTTAGTGTGCAACATCTGCCAAAATCTCATCACCAGTCGTGCCACTGAATACTGTGAGGGTACAAGATACTTTTAGGCAACATTGTCCTTTCAAAAGAATAGTATGCCATAAATTGAAATTAAATGTGTTTAATTGGATTATTATTTACACTCACCTCTCCTAAGGATACTGTATTTATATCTTTAAATCTGACTTATGGCCTTATATCTTCAATTAATTCAATGCTGATGTAAATTGCCTTAGTGAGTTAAAGAATTGTCTAGGGCAGTACTGAACCCCACAGACCAGGAAAGTTTCAGTTGTGATCCACAGTATGTGTTCATAGAATTAGACAGCACAGAAAGGCCATTTGGCCCATCCGCCTGTGTTGAGTTATCCCACCCTGGTCAAGTCAAAGGGAGAATTATTCTGGGAATCCCGGACTAAGAAGGTGAAAAACGGTCAGGATGCCCACTCCTGTTCGCTTTCTGGATATTGTGTGGGCGTTGGGTGAGTATTGGATCCGGCTTGGCTATCGTGCCGACCCCTTGTGTGCAGTTTTGTCGCCTTATCTGAGGAAAGATGTTCTTGCCATGGAGGGAGTGCAGCGAAGATTCACCAGACTGATACCTGGGATGGCAGGAATGACGTATGAGGAGAGATTGGGTCGATTGGGCTTATACTCGCTGGAGTTTAAAAGAATGAGAGGGGAACTCATTGAAACTTATAAAATTCTAACAGGACTAGACAGACTAGATGCAGGAAGGATGTTCCCGATGGCGGGGGAGTCCAGAACCAGGGGTCACAGTCTAAAGATAAGGGGTAAGCCACTTAGGACAGAGATGAGGAATTTCTTCACCCAGAGAGTGGTGAACCTGTGGAATTCTCTACCACAAAAGGCAGTTGAGGCCAATTCATTAAATATATTCAAGAAGGAGTTAGATATATTTCTTAAGGCTAAAGGGATCAAGGGATATAGGGAGAAAGCAGGGACAGGTTACTGAATTTGGATGATCAGCCATGATCTCATTGAATGGCGGAGCAGGCTCGAGGGGCCGAATGGCCTACTCCTGCTCCTATCTTCTATGTTTCCTTTGGTCAAATTGCCTGCTGTCTAGCTCGCATGTGAAGAATGGGTATTTGGTCAGTGTACTGGAGGATGACTGGTCATGACCGCTCACCCATTATTCCTGTCCTCACTGACATACATTGGCCCAGATATTCCGATCCCTACGGGTGGGTACGCGCTGTGTACCCACCTGTAGGGACATCGGAAATACTGGTTTCAGGCATGCACAGTGCATGCGCTGAAAACTGGCATTTCCGACCTGTCAAGAATGCTCTTGACAGATCCTCCGGCTGCCCTGGAGAAGGGCCTCTGCAGGTGGAGAGTTCCGCTTTTTGGAGACCCTCCGCCCGCAGAAAACCCTTACAATTCTTATGCCTGGTAAAAGCAGGCGTAAGGCCTGCTTTTACCAGGATAAGAGTTGAAAAAAGTTTTTTAAAAATCCTAATTTTTTCACTGATTTATCATTTAAAAATACTTTTTAAAAAGTACGTTTATTTTTAGCCCTGTAAGAAACGTTAATTATTTTTTTCAAAAATTTACATTTTTGTTTAAAATAATTAATTTATTGTAATTTCAAGTCATTTTAAAAATGTGATTTAAAAAAAAATTTACTTAAAGTTTTACTATGTTTTTGGGGTGATCTCCCTTCATATATTTGACAGGTCTTCCTGTCAAGTGTGTGAAGGGAGATTCCCTTCTTTGATTGTCTCCCCATGGCCCACGTGATCCCAGGGACGCTGCGCACTGCCTGCGCCTCTGAGATACGTGGGCGCTGCACACTTGGAGTTTTTGGAGAGGCCCAGGATTGGAAGTGTATGCAATCGGGTAAGGGCGTAGATTTTTCCAGATCGCAGGCCTCTGCACGCGGGAGGCCTGCGATCAGAAAATACGGGCCATTAGCTCCTGATCCCCCGGTGCCTCCAATTTAAAATTCCCATCCATGTGTTTAAATCCCTTCATAGCCTCGCCCTTCCTGGCCTCTAACATCTGACAGCCCTACCCCAGCATGATTCAGAGTTTTCATGAGAAACGAGGAGACAAGAGAAAATTGGGAGATGATAAAAAAGACAACACTGAACTATAGCCTAGTCAAAATAGAACGTCAAGCTGAGCTTCAGAGCATACTATGTCAGGTTGAATATTTAATTTTAAAAAGGTGAAAACGTAGAGTGTGGTGACGGGGGATAAGTTTGACACTGAATGTTTGCTGATTGCACCACCTATAATACAATAGTTTGACCCTTGTACTATATTGTCCTTTGCTGATGTTGTTGACCCCATATCCTCTCCATCACACAGACTACCCGTCTACTTCCAGCTCCATAACATCCCCTGCCTCAGCCCATCTGCTGCTGCAACTCTCATTCATGGCTTTGTCACCTCCAGATTCAACTATTCAAATGTTCTCCAGGCTGGGCTCTCATCCTCCATAAACCTCAGCTCATCTAAAACGCTGTTGTCCATATCCTATCCCACACCAAGTCCCGCTCACCCATTATTCCTGTCCTCACTGACATACATTAGCTCCTGAACCCAGTGTCTCCAGTTTAAAATTCTCATCCATGTGTTTAAATCCCTTCATAACCTCGCCCTTCCTGACCTCTGTAACATCTGACAGCCCTACCACCCTCCGCCCCAAACACACTCTTCCTCTGACTCTGGTCTCTTGTGTATCCCCCCTTTCTTTGCCTCACTATTAGCAGCTCTGGGTTCAGCTGCCTATGCCCCACACTCTGGAATTCCAGTCCTAAACCCTTCCACCTTTCCACCTCCCTCTCCTCCTTTATGATGCCTCTTAAAACCCATCTCTTCCACTAGCTTTTGGTCAGCCCACCTAATATATCCTTTGGCTCGGCGTCCATTTTCTTTCATACACCTCTACGAAACTGTTGTGTATGTACCTTTAAGAGAATAACTGGTCTCAGACTGCAGTACCGGCAGTGACCACCCCTGTATAAAAGGCGCTAGTGAGCCTCTAGTTTCAGTTTCCCGATTGACTTCATTCAGTAAAGACTTGTTTTGTTCAACTCCTGCTGTCCGTGTCTCAATCAATCACGGACATAATACTGGCGACGAGCAGATACGAACTTACCTACAGTCTGCACCACCTCCTGGGATCCATTCCTGCAGCGAAGTGAGCAGAGGTCGAGGCCAGAAGGAAGAAAGAAGCAGTAGAAACGGGCATCAACCGTGGGCATCCGCCCCTGTGTTAGCGGAGTTGAAGATTGCTGGAGCAGCTGTCGAAAGCGGAGCCTGGTTCCTGTCGACGGTGCTTCAGCTAATCGGGCTGGTGGCAGGTAGTACACTGATCCTTCCTGGGCTGCGGCGGTCGCGAACTCGAGCGGGTGGCTTGCAATGGGGCCGAGCAGCGTTGTCGAGAAGAGGAGAGAGAGAGGGTGGAGCACACAGGGCGCGGCCGGTGCTACGAAGCCGGGCTGCGTATAGACCCGAGAAGAGGGAGGCAAGAGTCCCACAGGGTTGTTCCACGACGGGAAAATAATAAAAAAAAGAAATATTAAACGCGCAGGAAACCGCGAGGAGCTGCAGGTTGCAACGGAAACCGTGGAAAGCAGCGCTAGCAACAGCGGGGAAGAAGGCAAAGCGCGGGAGGTGCCATCTTAATCAGCGGGGAAGAAGGCAAAGCGCGGGAGGCGCCATTTTGTTAAATCGGGGAAGAAGGCAAAGCGCGGGAGGCGCCATTTTACATTTTCAAGATGCCGAAGACTGGCTGTATGGCACTGCCTTTGATAATACAATAGAGGACTGGACCACATATGTGGAAAGAGTCGAGGTATATTGCGAGGCAAACGAAATAGCCGATGAGAAAAAGGCATCGGTATTGCTAAACTTAATGGGCGCTAGAACGTACGGCCTATTGCGGGACCTGATTACTCCAGCCAAACCGAAGGCGAAGAGTTTTAACGAAATTGTTGCTGTCCTACAGGAACACCTAAACCCTGCACCGCTGTTGATAGCAGAAAGATTTAAATTCCACAGGAGAACTCAGCATAAAGATGAGAGCAATGCTGAGTACCTTATGGAACTACGCAAGCTACCAAAGCACTGCCAGTTCGGAGCAGGACTGGCAGATACCTTACGGGACAAATTTGTCTGTGGACTCCTGAGTGAAGGAACACAGAAGAAGTTACTGTCGGAGAAAGAGCTGACGCTAGATAAGGCTTTCAGCGTGGCAGTATCGTACGAAGCAGCAGCCAGGGGAGCTGCGGAAATTCAACAAAAGCCACAGGAATACGGCACCCACGAAATGACACGGGGATTTGCAAAATGTTATCGCTGCGGCAGAACTAACCATGACCAGAAGGACTGCTGGTCCAAGGACAAAATATGCAGGCAATGCGGAAAGATGGGACACATTGCACGAGTTTGCAGGTCTGTGAAGAAGACCAGCGACAACAAAAAGGCTACTAAGAAACCGTACAAGAAAGTACAAAAGATGACGGACAGTAGTTCCGAAGACCAGATGAGCGATAGTGAATCTGGGAACAGGAGACTAAGCTGTCTCAAACTTCACAATGTAATCGCAAAAGAGGATCACCGAACCATTTGGGTCACCCTCACGATAGCAGGGTCCCAAGTTAAAATGGAATTGGATACAGGATCAGCGCTAACCGTCATGAATCGACGAGACTACGAGCGGCTATTCTCACACATACCCTTGAGAGAGACATCCATCGTCTTGACGACGTATACGGGGCAAAAAGTATACCCCAGAGGAAAAATACAACGGCAAGAAAATACGGAAATTGTATCTCGACATACTGCAAAATGGTGGACCACCGTTATTGGGACGTGAATGGATCAGGAAGATAAGCTTAGATTGGCACTCCATTCATGCAATGACGGTGGACGGTAAAAAAGATGAAGACGTCACTCCTGGACGATTGTCAACAATCTTAGCTAACGCCAAAGAGGTATTTCAACAAGAACTGGGCACGCTTAAAGGCGTAACCGCCTCGATAAAAATAGAAGAGAATGCAATTCCCAAGTTTTTCAAAGCAAGACCGGTACCATATGCAATTCGCCCAGCCGTCGAGGCAGAGCTGGAGAATCTGGAGAAGTGTTGTCTAAGGTCGACTGGAGCGAGTGGGCGACACCCATCGTTCCTGTCATGAAGAAAACGTTAAGCAATAAGTCTGAGGAGCCAAGGAAGGTTCGCATCTGTGGGGATTTCAAGGTGACGGTGAACCCAGTCCTTCACACAGTACAATATCCTCTTCCAAGGATAGAAGACATCTTCGCCTCACTGTCTGGAGGGAAGCGTTTTACAAAAATTGACCTAGCACAAGCATATTTGCAGATGGAGGTTGAAGAATCCTCTAGGAAGTATCTCACGATAAACACCCACAAAGGTCTTTACCAGTATCATCGACTGGTATTCGGAGTAGCATCAGCTCCGGCGATATGGCAAAGAGCGATGGAACAAGTCCTGCAAGGGATTCCGGGGACTCAGTGTTACTTGGACGACATCCTTGTGACAGGTGAAGATGACAGTGAACACCTTAACAACCTAGAACAGGTGCTCACTAGACTACGGGAACATGGGCTACAAGCCAACCGCCCCAAGTGCGAGTTTTTTAAGAAACAGATAATCGTATTGTGGCCACGTGATTGATGAAGAGGGGTTGATGCGCTATCAATTCTAATAAAAGGCTGAGCAGAGTTCAGAACGACAGGCTTTTATTAACTACTGAATTGCACTTCAGACAGATCAGGACTATGCCTCTAGTGGACGACCGAATGCCAGGAGCTGCCATGCGGCCGCTCTTATACTCGGTAGCCCAGGGGCGGAGTCAGCTGAGGCATAGTCAGGCACAACAGTGAAACAAGAGTGAACGACAACAACAACAACAACAACAGTGAACACAGTGAACTACAGTGGTTTACCACAGGGGTTACATAAGCCCCCTGACAAAATTGAAGCGGTTGTTAAGGCCCCAGCGCCTGAAAATGTGTCGCAACTGAGGTCATTCCTCGGATTGGTGAATTACTACCATAAGTTTTTGCCGAATTTTTCGACAATTCTGCACCCACTGAACGCCCTGCTACGAATGGGAGTAGCATGGAAATGGAGCAATGACTGTAAGCGGGCCTTTCAGAAGAGTAAGGACTTAATCACTTCAAGAGAAGTATTGGCTCACTACAACCCAGTACTGCCGATCAGACTGGCGTGTGATGCGTCTCCCTACGGCATTGGGGCGGTACTGTCACATAAATTCCTTGATGGTTTAGAGAGGCCGATAGCTTTTGCGTCACGCTCGTTAACTTCTGCCGAGTGTAACTACGCCCAGATTGACAGAGGCCCTCAGCCTAGTGTGGGGGGTGAAGAAGTTCAATCGCTACCTGCACGGTCAAAAATTTACTCTACTAACCGATCATCAACCTCTTGTCTCCATTTTCAACCCTCAGAAGGGCGTACCGATAATGCCAGCGCAACGGCTGCAGCGGTGGTCCCTTTTCCTAGGGGCACACCAATATGACATCGAGTACAAAGGAACTAAACAGCATGGGAATGCTGATGGATTGTCACGCCTACCGTTGCCGACGGTGGAAGAAGAAGACCTTGCAGTGGATCCAATGGAGTTATTCCACTCGACCATAGTCGAATGTCTCCCTGTGACGAATGCAAACATAGAAAAGGAAACACGGAATGACCCGACACTATCACGGGTCTATGATTTAACGGTGAAGGGATGGCCAGCACATGGCGAATCACTGCTGCCAGCATTCTCGCCGAGAAGAGAACAGCTGTCAGTGTGCAGAGGAACCTTGATGTGTGGATCCAGAGTAGTAATTCCACCTAAGTTGACGGATAGAGTGCTCAATGAGCTTCATGAGGGTCATCTGGGTGGGGTAAAAATGAAGAACTTAGCCAGAGCGTTTGTGTGGTGGCCGGGAATCGATAGAGAAATCGAAGAGATGACCAAGAGCTGTGCAGGATGCCAGAAGGCCCAAAACGCCCCACCACAAGCTGCTCTACATCCATGGGAGTGGCCCTCATCTCCATGGCAAAGGGTGCACATTGATTTTGCTGGTCCCTTCATGGACTCGATGTTTTTAATTGCGGTGGATGCACATTCAAAGTGGCCAGAGGTAATAAAAATGTCCTCAACCACCACGGAAAAAACTATCACAGTTTTATGAACCATATTCGCCAGGAATGGGCTGCCTGAACAGATTTGCTCTGACAATGGACCACAGTTTGTGTCTGAAGAGTTCCAGAGGTTCTTAAAGAACAATGGTGTTAAGCATTACGCATCTGCCCCATATCATCCAGCCACTAATGGATTGGCCGAGAGGTTTGTTCAAACATTCAAGAAGGCTATCAAGGCAATGTGTAATGAAGATATACCCCTACAACACAAGGTGGACAACTTCTTGTTTGCCTACCGGAATGCGACACATGCGGTTACCAACCAAACTCCAGCCATGATGTTCTTCAATCGAAGACTACGATGCCGCTTGGATTTGGTTAAGCCAAACGTCCAAAGAGATGTGGAGAACAGGCAGTTTCAGAATATGAATGAAAGGCCGACCAGGAGTTTTAAGATAGGTCAACCAGTTTTGGCCCGGGACTACCGCACTGAGAAATGGCAGCCAGGAACAATTTGTACACGGCAAGGACCTCTCATGTATACCGTGGACGTTGGAGAGAGCATTGTAAGACGCCATGCTGACCAGATTCTAGAGTCACTGGAAAACGTCAACTCCACACCACGATCTGATACACCTGGCAATTAAATCAACGTACCAATTGCAGCTACCGCAGAATCGGTGATATTGGAAGCAGATGAACCAAACAACGACATTGATCCCGACTCAACCTTGCCAGAAGAACCTGATACCCCAAAGAGGCATTATCCAGACAGAATCAGGAAGCCTCCTCAAAGACTGAACTTATAATTGCTTAAACTTAACCAATGTATCTAGCAACCATAATTGTGATTGTAATTAGTTATCATTTAGTTGTTAAATGAATGTTATGTACTGTTTATCTAAAAGGGGAGGAATTGTTGTGTATGTACCTTTAAGAGAATAACTGGTCTCAGACTGCAGTACCGGCAGTGACCACCCCTGTATAAAAGGCGCTAGTGAGCCTCTGTAGTTTCAGTTTCCCGATTGACTTCATTCAGTAAAGACTTGTTTTGTTCAACTCCTGCTGTCCGTGTCTCAATTATTCACGGACATAATAGAAACGCTTTAGGATATTCTTTTCTATGTTAAATGATATATAAATGCAAGTTATTGTTCACCTTGTGTTACTCATATATGCATTTCATTATACTATAAAATGTACATCTTTTGTTGTACTCTAAATGTCACTTTATAATACGTGCATATTTTCAGTGTGGACTGTTTGTTAATGCACTGTTTGCTTTAAAAGCTAATCTAGTGGCAATACTTACTCAGCACGCCTCTCGCGCTGTTGCAGTGACCAGTGTTATTTTAACAATTAAATAATTATAAAGCTAGGAGACTATGCAGTCTTCAGTGCCCACATTTCAGGAGTGCAGTATTAGATTCAAGAAGTCAAAGTGAAGAAAAGGTGTTGCATTAATGATGTGCCCGAGATATCCTTGGCATACTTTGTAAATATGACAGGATATAGCAGCTAGCAACATCTAGTGGCAGAATGGTAATGCTGGAGCAATCAATAATTTGTATTGCTAAGTGCTCCTATTTGGACACATTTGTTCCTTTCCGTGGAGTATGTTTCCCAGGTCTTGCCAGCTTTCTGGTACCTCACCCCAGAGCAATTCTTTGTTTGTGAGTCGTAACAGTGAGTGTTGGTATCTATTAAACTGGGGAGGGCATCACAGCTGAAGCCATTCCAGCTTTCACCTCTGTGCAGTAATGAGTAAGTGCTGCACTGTCTTTCGAATGAAACATTAAACTGAGGCCCAGTGTGCCTGTTCAGGTAGATTCTAGTGATTCCTTGGCACTATTGGAGGAGGAGCACAGAGTTCTTCTGGTCCTCTGGCCAGCATGCTTCCCTCAACTAACACCACAGATGAACTACTCATTCATGTTCTTTGCTGTTTGTGAGAACTTGCTGTTTTCAAAAAATGTCATCCTTCCGGACATGAGGCTAGGTTCAATCCCCAGTTTGTTCTCCATACATGGATAATGGCTGCTTGGGTGAGATACTGGCGAGCAAATGGTACTTATGGCACCATGAACCAGCAAGAGCCAACGCCTTAAGAAGAGTGGAAGGAGAAAAATGTAAATAAAATCCTTAAAAAATATATAATGGAGCCTTCTCTACATTCATTTTTCTACAGAAAAAAGGTTATTTTTAAGCTGTCATGTTGAGTATTTTGCCAGATTAAAATTTTGTAGAATCATTTATGCCATATAAAATAATAATCTTAACATTGATGGTGCTGAATTGCACAGCTGTCTCCTCCACAGTGCCTGAGTCCAAGTTTGTTGGATTACTTCTTTTCAGTTTTTGTTTATTAGTATTTTCTTCCAACGTTTAATGTTTCTGACCGGTTATGTGGAGCAGAATTTATTTTCTGCACTAGCACCAATCAAGTGGGGTACTGTGTATTGAAGAGTGGCTGATTCCAATCCAAGCTTTCTCTTTAACTTGTTGAAGTTTATGTGTGACCTGAGTTAGTGATCACTGTGAGATATTTTCCTGGCTACTTTTGCAGATCACGCATTGGCACAGGAGGGGAACGTGGAAGATGCACACGCAGGGGGCAGTTTTAATCCTCCCACAATGGACGGCGGAGGGGTGGGGGGAGGGGTTCAATTGGAAAATATACAAAATCCAACCCCAACCCGCTGCAAACGCGCCTACTCCTGTTTTAACTGCGGCGGGTTTCAGGGTGTCCGAGAAGTAAGTCTCCTCTGGAGAGGCGGGTCCGTCATGATATGTAAATGAGACTCCATTCCTGATAATTTTAAATGGCTGCCAAAAAAAAAAACATTGGCCGGCTGGGGGCCTCCGGGCCTGAAAAACACAGCAGCTAAAGGAAGGCGAGAACAGCCAGATCCAGCGGTTAAGTGCTTTTTATAGCAATGTTTGTGGTCCAGGAGAAGCAGGAGTGCTCAAGCAAATCTTCTGCCGTGATCGGCTGTCCCACCCCGCCACCCCCCCCCCCCCACCCCCAAACCTGCAACCTCTCATGGCCCACCATCCCTTCTGTTTGCCGGTCTCAACCCCCCCCCCCCCCCCCCCCAAAACCTGCAGCGCTTCTCGGTCCCCCCTTCCTCCCAATTTACCGGTCTGACACCACCCCCTGCAATCTCTCCCAGTGAAAGTCTGGTCGGCTGCCGGTCAGGAAACGGAGCAAAGAACTTATGATAATGAGTTCCTGCCGTTAAATTTATCAGGAATTCCGTGTTCCTGGCATTTCCGGATTCCTCCTCCGCCCCAAACACGCCCCCCTCCCCCCCCCCCCCCCCCCCAGGTTCCCGTAAATACTGGGGCTGCATTGTTCAGAGAACGTGTTTGGTCTTGCACATTGTCTTACCTTCCTTACAAAAAGAAAATACTGCAGATGCTGGAAATCTGAAATAAAAACAGAAAATGCTGGAGAAACTCAGCAGGTCAGGCAGCATCTGTGAAGAGAGAAACAGAGTTAACGTTTCAGATCGATGACCTTTCGTCAGAACTGGAAAAAAGCAGGAAATGGAACAGATTTTTAAGCAAGTGAAGAGGCTGGGAAAGGGGAGAGGGGATGAAAGAACAAAAGGGAAGGTCTGTGATAGGATGGAAGGCGGGAGAGATTAAGAGACATTAAGAGATATTCAAGGCAAAAGGAGATGGTAATGGAACAGGAAACAAAGGCTGGCTCTAGATGAAGTGTAAATTGTGCTGGCAGAATGAAAGACAGCTGCCCTGTGGGGGAGAAGAAAAAAAGACACAGACAAAAAGTGTGGATATATATTATATATATATGTATGATAGGGGCTGAGGTTATGATCTGAAATTGTTAAACTCGATGTCGAGTCCGGAAGGCTGTAAAGTGCCTAATCGAAAGATGAGGTGCTGTTCCTCGAGTTTACGCTGAGCTTCCGTGGAACAATGCACGAGACCGAGGACGGTGAGGTCTGAGTAGGAATGGAGCGGTGAATTAACCTTCCTTACTTCTCTCAATACTGTTTAAATTTAAAGAAAGAAAGACTTTTATTTATATATAGTGCCTTTCACGACCTCGGGGCGTCCCAAAGCGCTTTACAGCCAATGAAGTACTTTTAAAGTTTAGCCACCACTGTAATGTAGGAAACGCGGCAGCCAATTTGTGCACAGCTAACTGCCACAAACAGCAATGTGATAATGACCAGATAATCTGTTTTAGTGACATTGCTTGAGGGATAAGTACTGTCCAGGACACTGGGGATAACTCCCCTGCTCCTCTTCGAAATAGTGCCATGAGATCTTTTACATCCACCTGAGAGAGCAGATGGGTTTAACGTCTCATCCGAAAGACGGCACCTCGGACAGTGCAGCACTCCCTCAGTACTGCACTGGAGAGTCAGCCTAGATTTTTGTGCTCAAATCTCTGGAGTGGGACTTGAACCCCGAACCTTCTGACTCGGAGGCGAGAGTGCTACTCACTGAGCCATAGCAGAAGATCAGACAGTACTTTAAGAATATGTGATTGAGATTTACTGTGTAATTGTGTACATAACCCTATTGGCAGCAGTAATCTATGTTTGAGCAAATTACCTTTGAGACACTTTTTGCTTGAACCTGAGCCAAGAGTGTGTTTAACCATTTTAAGAGCTTGGAAATAACATTTTTCCCCATTATCCCATTTAATTTCTTTGTTTTTCCTTTCTGTGAGGGATTTCATTACCTTCCTTTTTTCAGTTCCTTTTTTCCCTTTTGCTTTATTTTTGTTTTTTTTTCTCTTAGCTTATACCTTTTTTATTTTCATTGTTCCTCAGTATTTTTTTGAAGCCTCAGTTCTCCATATCCTGGAACTGTACACAGCTCACACATTCATGGTATCTGATTTTCTGGGGGGGCGGAGGAGGGGGATCCTCAGTTTCCATTCATGGTAGTGACATTTGCACACCTGCTAATGATGACTGTGACTGTTTGGATGGAAGATGTTGCCTGTCATATGGCGCATTTAAAAGTGTTCTTCCAGGGACTTGCACTCTCCTTGAACCAGCGTGCAGGCTCAGACTTCAGTTGCTATATTTCACAGAGATGTGATCAAACTAGGTCTGCTGGTAGGGTTGATGGCATCCCTAACATACTAAAGGCACTTTTCAGGCATTGGGACTGTTTTCTGCTGTTGTGGAGATGGACAAAGTTACGCTTGGAGGACTATTTTTGTACCAAACTCAGGAGCTGCAACAACATTATAATTGTATGTGCATATGTGTCAAGTTTTAGTAGTTGTCAAAACACTACTGACTGACGGTAGTGGAAGATTCAGTCAGTAAATGAAGAAATAGGAACCAAGGTGCTTCTGTTTTCCTCCAGCTTAGTGCACTGAAAGTCTGCAAAGATCCACGGATATCGCAGCTGTCATTTCAAAGTAGCCCAAAAAAAATTACGAAAGGTGTAGTATTTCTCGCTTGTAATGCTGATATACCAATTAAGCCCCATGTTGAAACCAATATGGTGGCATCACTCTGAATCTAAGGTTACATCACAATGTTGAAATCAAGTATTTCTGCTTAAGATATGACATTGCTCTTTACAATATTCAGGCAATGTACCTCTTGAGAGCTAAAAAAAAATTAAGATTTAAGATATTCCACGTTTGTCACATATATTTGTAGTTTAAGTTTTTTGGCTTCTTTTGTCTGATATATAATATCTTTCCTTGTCTCTTTGTCTCCCTGCTGTGTATGCGTGTGTGTGTGTCTCCTCTATCTCTGTTTCTCACTCTTTCTCTCGTATCTATGAAAACAACAGCCACCAAAAGAGGGAGGGGAAAAACTCTTTCGTCTTTTATTTAACAAGTGAGCCTCCTTTCATCCACAACTGGCTGGAGCCCAGGTTCAGTGTGTTCTTACTCTCACTGGTTAGCCAGCTGGAATGGAGCCCTTTGATTGCTTCAAAAAGCTCTTTGTAACTACCTCTTCAGGTTTAACTGCTGAAGTACTGCGAGTAACAACTTGTAGTGGAATTTATTTTGTATTAATTATCTCTAATTTGCTTTATGCTGCTGCTGTACAATAATCTCATAGATCATAACACGAGATCATTTGTTATTTCAGCTGTAAATTGTCTTTTATTCAAACATTATACAAATGAAGGCATTTAACCCTATGTGTGCGCACATAGGAATGCACATGGTGTGTTCCAGAGTGCAATAAACTGAAAGAAATAAGAGGCTTTTTAAAGCAGGAGTGTTCCTAAACAAGTAATAATTACAAATCTGGTATTTATAACTAATTGACAATTGAAAGTGAACGGTGCATTGCGCCTCAGCTTTTCATAATGATAAACAAGCTGGAGTAGCACCAGACCTTAGTGACATCTGTCTGATGCTGCCATGGGTGGAGCTGAAGGCTTGGAGACTATGCGACTGTCTGCATGCACAATCTGAGTGTTTAAACAACACCCTCCGCTTCACAGCTCAACTTTGCAGTAGTGCAATTTGCTAAATTTGAAATCAAATTTAGTATCAAGTTCATTTTTAAAAAAATATCATTTATTGAAATATCTTTACACTTGCCAAACTAAATATCCCCATGTTCACGTAGTACATCTATTTCTACTAAACATTGTGCAGTTTATTTTCACATTATTTACTGTAAATGTTAAAGTGGATGTTCTTCCTTACCTGCTAGTGTCAAATTCCTGGAGTAACCTTTGACTCTATCTTATCATATTAAGTCCCAATAATCTTTGAGTTGAGTTTTCCTTCCCATGGCTTTTTTGTCCAGGCAGCTTTTGCTTCAAGTAAGAACTTCTTTCATACCCTTGTAATACATTACCAATCCCTCCCCCATTCCACTAAATTGCAAGTCTTCAAACTCCGCAGCATCTCCACTCTCCATTTGACAAGTCTGGTGAGAGTTGGGTTCTTCCATATACATAGTATTTTTTTTGGCTGCCAGTCTGACCTGTTGAAGAATTATTTTAAGAAACTTTCTACTACTCAATCTTCAAAATTGTTGTGCAGGAAAATGATTAGTCCTGCAATGCATATTAACTTAGTGGGGGAAGATTTCCCCTGTGTGCTATGTGTAACAAATCGTAATCTTTATTATTGAGAATGGGTTTATGATTTTGTTATACATATAGTGCAAAGAAAATCTTCCTCCTCAATATAAGTAACCCATATGTGGGTCTATAAGAAAGAAAGACTTGCATTTATATAGCGCCTTTCATGACCCTGGAGGTCTCGAAGCGCTTTACAGCCAATGAAGTACTTTTGACGTGTAGTCACTGTTGTAATGTAGGAAACGCGGTAGCCAATTTGCGCACAGCAAGCTCCCACAAACAGCAATGTGATAATGACCAGATAATCGGTTTTTGTTCTGTTGATTGAGGGGTAAATATTGGCCAGGACACCAGGGATAACTCCCTTGCTCTTCTTCGAAATAGTGCCGTGGGATCTTTTACGTCCACCTGAGAGAGCAGACGGGGCCTCGGTTTAATGTCTCATCCAAAAGACAGCGCCTCCAACAGTGCAGCACTCCCTCAGCACTGCACTGGAGTGTCAGCCTAGATTTTTGTTCTTCAGTCCCTGGAGTGGGACTTGAACCCACAACCTTCTGACTCCGAGACGTGAGTACTACTCACTCCGCCACGGCTGACATGTCTGGTTTTGCAGCATGAGCTCTTAATACTTAAGCCCTTGGACTGGAAAGATGAACTGATTGCTTTTTTTCTTGGCTCCCTAAACACCCACGATAAGGGACAGCAATATTTCTTGAGTTCAGCGCTCTTGGCCCACTATTTTAAGATTGAACTCAAAGCTCCAGTGTTCACTATTATTGGGCTACCCAAATCCCAGTTTTTTTTAAATTATATTTTTGCAAACACATCTCCCTCCTGTAGATCTGTAGTTTTATTTTTATGATCCCCAGCCTAGGGGATTGTGTCATGATCCACATGGTTTTAATACCTTCTGTGTTTTGTTTTATTTGAGTTGTGCCATAAAGCTATATGATTGACATCTGACCAACATACCAAATACCTTAACACGATTCAGTCATTGAATTGTTGAAATCTACAGGAGAGAATGACCACCTGTAATTCTCTCTGACTTACTAAAGTGTTGAAATGTTAAGCTGCCCAAGGTGGTGTCATAATGCAGTGAATGTGATTTTCAGAGCAGCTGTGGAACTATTCAGAGGGCACATATATGGTGAATTCAAGATATGTTTTGGTGAGCTTCTGGAGGAATTTTTGACATTTTGATTAAGTGACGAAACAGCTAGCATATACAAGAGAGCATTTGGCAGCAATGTGCTGAGAAAAAGGACAATTTTCTTTGAATGCGACAAACGGAGCCTGTTTAGGTTACCGGACAGTAAATCAGTTGAAGCTCTGGACCAGATTCCATATTTTTGCCTGCACTCACTGAGAAAGATCCCTTGCATTGAACACTTCTATCTCTCCTGACACATGTTCATTTTTAATTTAAAGCAAAATTTGTAAGAAATAATCTGGCTGTGTTTATGGCAATTGCTTGGATTTCCAGGGGGACTTTAAAATGTGATGGTTTGTAGGTATTGTACTTCAAAGCTGTACTAATATGCCATTTCTATTTTGCATCAACACTCTAATTATTAAAATGGGACCACAGTTCTCCACAGTGTGATCTTTCCCAAGCTGCAGAGTTCTTTTGCTAAATAGTTGTTGATCCATGTGGTTGAGAGAAACCTCGGCAAAGTCTTACTTTTTCTAAATGTTTTATTTCTTTATTAGATCAAAAAGAGAATTCTGAAAAGTTGCTTGAAAGAATGATTTCATGACCTGTAGAGATTTTATGTTTACTGTCATGAATGTTAACAAGTTAAATACTGGCATAAAGAAAGAGAAGGAGAAGTTGAAGAGTGACTGGCTTTTTGCAGTGTTGGTGTGTTTGTTAAATGTAATTTTTCAGAGGCACTAACATGCTGCATTGTTTCAGACCATTGATAGTGGTGGATAGCTCCACTCATTTGAAGATTTTTGCATTCCATAATTCACATTTTGACTAAAACTGCAGTTTCAGTCGTTTTGCCGCCTTGTATTTTTCTTGTGCATCATTTGCCTTGTAAGGTGAGAAATCGGCAGTTGTGTTATTCACTTATTATTTTTCTCTCGATAGCACAGGTATAATTAGCATAAAACAGCTTGACTCTCGGCGTTCTTTAACTCTCTGATTCTTGTGTTAAACACCACATACCCAGTATGTTGAGCTACATATGATTGAATAGCCTATCAACACCTACAGGCTCACACATGAAGAATGGCCATTTGGGCAAGATGCCAGAAGGCTTCTAGCACCTGTGGGACCATATCCCAGCAAGGAGTCTCTAACACCTTCAGAAAAGGAGTGAGGGCTGAAAATTAACAGGAAAATATAAAGAAATAAGGTTGCCTTTTTACTTTTGGGTTACTAACTCTTTATTTTAAACTTCCCAAATTGACTTTTAATTATCATGGAACAGCATGGTGGAACAGAATATTGGAGTTCCAAAGCACTGCATGTTGCTACTGGTAAATCCTGTTGTGCTAAATTCTTAAACTCATGGGAAAGCACTAAGCAATCTGCATGGGGAGGTAGGGAGGGAGCAACAATTTGAGAGCAAGTCACCCTGGGCTCCAGTTACACAACTCTGTGGCCAACACCAACACCATAACCAACAACAACTAACATTTATACAGGGCTTTAACATAGAAATACTTACCTAGGTGCTTCAAAGTGGCATAACAAAAATAAAATGGATATATTAGAAGGGTTGACCAAAAATGTGGTCAAAGAGGTGAGTTTTAAGGAGGGCCTTCAAGGAGGAGGGAGATGGAGAGGCGGGAGGGGTTTGGTGGGAATTCCAGAATGTGAGGTCTAGGAAACTGATTGCACAGCCGCCAATGGTGGCATGAAGGTGGGCTGGGGGATGTACAAGAGACCAGTGTCCGAGAAGCAGCGGGTTCGGGGGTAGAGGGTTTGTAGGGTCAGAGGAGGTTACAGAGTTAGGGAAGGGACAGGCCATGAAGGGATTTAAACAAGATGATGAGAATTTTAAATTTAAATTTGAGGGACTGGGGGCCATTGCAAGTCAGCAAGACGGGGGTGATGGACAATTTTCCCTTAAGCTGCGCGGCTGCCAAAAAATGGGCCACGCTCCCAAAAAAATGAAAGGGAACATTGGTGAGGAGTGAGTGGAACTTGGTGTGGGATAGAATACAGGCAGCAGAGTTTTGGGTGAAGTGAAGTTTATGAAGGGTGGAGGATGGGAGGCCGGCCAGGACAGCATTGGAATAGTCAAGTCTAGAGGTGACGGAGGCATGGATGAAGGTTTCAGCAACAGATGGGCTGAGGTGGGCAGACAGCTGATGTTATGGAGGTCGAATTAGGCAGTCTTTGTGATGGGCAGGATATGGCGTCGGAAGCTCAGCTAGCGGTCGAATGGTTTGGACAATTTCAGACGATCTTCAACGTAGTTTAGGGCATACACCTTTAAGTTCTGTCAGACATATTTATGTATATATCCAGAAATGTGGAAATAAGCAGTATTCTACATGAAAACCATGCACCCCTCCCTGCTGGATCTCTACGTCTCAAACATAAAACAAATTAGCATTCACACACAGGTTATATTTAAAAGAAAGCAGTTTATGGTGATACCAGTCCATGTGGGCGCCACAGATTGTCACAATTACAAATCAAATGTTGAATTAGTGAAAAACACTCTCATAAGATTGTACTACTTCACTTTGATAAGTGAAACCCTCCATTCTCTACACTTCAAATAGCTTCTGGATTTCACTCGCTCGCTACACCTGTCTCCGAACTTGGACAACAGTTTGTCAATGCTCCATGCCGACTCCACCCTACCCTACGTCAACTTTATCCCTCCATGGGACCTCTGACTTAACTCTGGACTCCCTCCTATTGTCTCCTATCTATTCCCTGTTACTACCAGGAAATATATATCCCAAAAATTGCTACATAATCAGGCCTGTGTAACTTCAGTTTTCCCAGTGTCCATTCGTGTGTGCACTTTGGCTGCCGCTCCGGACCCAAGCCCATCACTGCTATTTACACTTTTTTCTCCCCCTTTTTCTTTTCTTGACGACTTTCCCACCCAGCGTGCCTGCTGGGGGATAATCTTGCCAATCTCCTCCCCGTCCAACTCACCCCTCCCAGCGCTGACCCTGTGGACTCTGGCAGCGGATCAGCCATCACCGACCCTCTCCACATCTCTCTCTAGAATGTCCGTTCACTGGCGAACAAGGCCCTTGCCATCCATGACCTTATCGTGGATGATTGCATCGATATCATGGCCTTGACAGAAACCTGGCTGAGGGATGATGACATCTTCCCCCTACATGAAGCTGCCCCATCTAGCTATACCTTTCACCACTTGACCTGCCCAGACCGCCGTGGTGGCAGTGTGGCTCTCATCACCAAATCACACCTTGGTCTGTCCCCCTACTCCTCTGGCACTTTCTCCACCTTTGAGCATCTCGCCTTGTTCCACCCCTCTCACCTCTCATTTAAAATTCTCGTTCCCTACCATCCACCCAAGTACCATAAAAGCTTTCTCGCCGAGATATCTTCACTGCTTTCCTCCCTCAGCCTCTGCACCAAGCGACTTCTCATCCTCAGTGATTTCAACCTCCACCTCAATTCATCAACCCTCTCTCCTCTGAGTTCACTACCCTCCTATCCTCTCTTAATAGAAACATAGAAAAATAGGAGCAGGAGTAGGCCATTCGGCCCTGCAAGCCTGCTCTGCCATTCAATATGATCATGGCTGATCCTCTATCTCAATACCATATTTCTGCTCTCCCCATACCCCTTGATGCCTTTTGTGTCTAGAAATCTATCTATCTCCTTCTTAAATATATTCAGTGACTTGGCCTCCACAGCCTTCCGTGGTATAGAATTCCATAGGTTCACCACCCTCTGAGTGAAGAAATTTCTCCTCATCTCAGTCCTAAATGTCCTACCCCGTTCTGAGACTGTGACCCCCTCATTCTAGACCCCCCAGCCAGGGGAAACATCCTCCCTGCATCCAGTCTGTCTAGCCCTGTCAGAATTTTATACGTTTCCATGAGATCCCCTCTCATTCTTCTAAACTCTAGTGAATACAGGCCTAGTCGACCCAATCTCTCCTCATACGACAGTCCTGCCATCCCAGGAATCAATCTGGTGAACCTTCGCTGCACTCTGTCTATGGCAAGTATATTCTTTCTTGGGTAAGGAGACCAAAACTGCACACAGTACTCCAGGTGTGGTCTCACCAAGGCCCTGTATAACTGTAGTAAGACATCCTTGCTCCTGTTCTCAAATCCTCTTGCAATGAAGGCTAACATACCATTTGCCTTCTTAATTGCTTGCTGCACCTGCATGTTTGCTTTCAGTGACTGGTGTCCAAGAACACCCAGGTCCCTTTGTACATCAGCATTTCCCAATCTATCACCATTTAAGTAATACTCTGCCTTTCTGTTTTTCCTACCGGAGTGGATAACTTCACATTTATCCACATTATACTGCATCTGCCATGTATTTGCCCACTTGCTCAACTTGTCTAAATCGCCTTGAAGCCTCTTTGCATCCTCCTCACAACTCACAGTCCCACCTAGTTTCGTGTCATCAGCAAACTTGGAAATATTATATTTGGTTCCCTCATCCAAATCATTGATATATATTGTGAAATAGCTGGGGCCCAAGCACTGATCCCTGTGGTACCCCACTAGTCACCGCCTGCCACCCCAAAAAAGACCCATTTATTCCTACTCTCTGTTTCCTGTCTCTTAACCAATTTTCAATCCATGCCAGTATATTACCCCCAATCCCATGTGCTTTCATTTTGCACACTAACCTCTTATGTGGGACTTTATCAAAGGCCTTCTGAAAATCCAAATACACCACATCCACTGGTTCTCCCTTATCTAATCTCTCCCTCTATCTAAACTCCCCAACATGTATTCACGGCCACCCCCTTAATCTTGCCATCTCTTGTGGCCTCGCTACTCCTATTGTGTCAATCACAGATAAGACCATATCTGACCACTTCCTTGTATTGCTCTCCACCCACATCCCCCTTTTCCCCCACCAACCCTACTTCTTTCTGTGTCTGCCCCTGGAAAAAAACTCCCTCCCAACTCTCTTACAACTGCACTTACAAAATCCCAACTCTCTAGTCTTTGGCCCTCCATTCACCATGACCTTTCTGCAGCTACCGATCTGATCAACCACACCCTTACCACCGCCTTTGATGCCCTAGTCCCTGTTAAAACCATTACTTTCTCTCACCCTGGCCATTCCCCCGGTACTTGAATAGATATAGCAGACAACTGGTTTAGCCATTCACCGCCAGATCTGGCTGGACCACACAAAGCATTATTGGGTCCTGCTCTCATCTGCCAAAGCTGCTCACTATTCCAGGATCATTCTGGCATACAAAGATAACCCCCGGCTTCTATTCTCTACTGCAAACCGTCTTCTTAAACCCCTCGCCCCTGTCTCCTCCACCCTCACCTCCAACAAGTTTGAGGAGCTCATGGACTTCTTTGTCTCTAAGATTGAGACCATCCGATCAGCTGCCTCTGCTACTTCCCTTCTTTCCCCTAGCCCACCACCACCACCAACAACAACAACTTGTATTTATATAGCGCCTTTAACGTAGTAAAACGTCCCAAGGTGCTGCACAAGAGTATTTTAAGACAAATTTGACACCGAGCCACATAAGGAGAAATTAGGGCAGGTGACAAAAAGCTTGGTTAAAGAGGTAGGTTTTAAGGAGCGTCTTAAAGGAGGAAAGGTGCTGGGTCCCTTGTTGTTTGTGATCTACATAAATGATTTGGATGAGAATGTAAAAGGTATGATCAGTAAGTTCGCAGATGACACGAAAATTGGTGGGGTGGTAAATTGCGAGGAGGAAAGCCTCAGGCTACAGGACGATATAAACGGGTTGGTCAGATGGGCGGAAAAGTGGCAAATGGAATTTAACCCTGAAAAGTGCGAGGTGATGCATTTTGGACGGACAAATAAGGCAAGGGAATACACAATGAGTGGTAGGACCCTAGGAAGTACAGAGGGTCAGAGGGACCTTGGTGTACATGTACATAGATCTCTGAAGGCAGCGGAACAGGTAGATAAGGTGGTTAAAAAGGCATATGGGATACTTGCCTTCATTAGCCGAGGCATAGAATATAAGAGCAGGGAGGTTATGATGGAGCTGTACAAAACGCTGGTGAGGCCACAGCTGGAGTACTGTGTGCAGTTCTGGTCGCCTCACTATAGGAAGGATGTGATTGCTTTGGAGAGGGTGCAGAGAAGATTCACCAGGATGTTACCTGGGATGGAGCGCCTCAGCTATGAAGAAAGACTAAACAGGCTGGGGTTGTTTTCCTTGGAGCAAAGAAGGCTGAGGGGGGACCTGATTGAGGTGTACAAAATGATGAGGGGCATAGATAGGGTAGATAAAGAGGAACTTTTCCCCTTAGTAGGGGGGTCAATAACAAGGGGGCATAGATTCAGGGTAAGGGGCAGGAGATTTAGAGGGGATTTGAGGAGGAACTTTTTCACCCAGAGGGTGGTTGGAATCTGGAACTCACTGCCTGAAAGGGGGGTAGAGGCAGGAACCCTCACAACATTCAAGAAGCATTTGGATGAGCACTTGAAATGCCATTGCATACAAGGCTATGGACCAAATGCTGGAAAATGGGATTAGACAGGACAGGGATGGATGGGCGGCGCAGACACGATGGGCTGAAGGGCCTCTTTCTGTGCTGTAAAACTCTATGACTCTATGAAAGAGAGGTAGCGAGGCAGAGAGGTTTAGTCGGGAAATTCCAGAGCTTACGGCCTAGGCAACAGAAGGCACGGCCACCAAAGATTGAGCGATTATAATCAGGGATGCTCAAGAGGGCAGAATTAGAGGAACACAGATATCTCCGGGGTTGGGGGCGGTGGGTGGGGTGGTGTTGTGGGGCTGAAGGAGATTACAGAGATAGGAAGGGGCGAGGCCATGGAAGAATTTGAAAACAAGGATGAGAATTTTGAAATCAAGGTGCTGCTTAACCAGTAGCCAATGTAGGTCAGTGAGCACAAGGGTGATGTGTGAACGGGACTTGGTGCGAGTTAGGACACGAGCAGCCGAGTTTTGGATGGCCTCAAGTTTACTTAGGGTGGAATGTGGGAGGCCAGCCAGGAGTGCATTGGAATAGTCACGTCCAGAGGTAACAAAGGCATGGATGAGGGTTTCAGCAGCGGATGAGCTGAGGCAAGGGCGGAGACTGGCGATGTTATGGAGGTGGAAGTAGGCGGTCTTTGTTATGCTGCGGATATGTGGTCGGAAGCTCATTTCAGGGTCAAATATGACACCAAGGTTGCGAACAGTGTGGTTCAGCCTCAGACAGATGTTAGGGAGAGGGATGGAGTCAGTGGCTAGAGTTTGTGGTGGGGACCGGAAACAATGGCTTCGGTCTTCCCAATATTTAATTGGAGAAAATTTCTGCTCATCCAGAACTATATGCCGGACAAGCAATCTGACAATTTAGAGACCGTGGAGGGGTTGAGAGAAGAGGTAGTGAGGTCCAAACTTCCTCTAAGGTTCCTCCCTGCCCTTGCCCTGAACTCTCATCTTTCTCCAGTTTCTCTCTGATCTCCCCTCATGACCTCTCGCGCTCATCTTGTCCATGAGACCCACTTCCTGCTCCAACAACCCTATTCCCACCTAACTGCTGACCACCCAACTTCCTTTTCTGGCTCCCATGCTATCTGATATTGTTAACGGTTCTCTCTCTTCAGGTACTGTCCCCCTCTCCTTCAAATTTGCAGTCATCACCCCTCTCTTCAAAAAAACAACCCTTGACCCCTCTGTCCTTGCAAACTAAAGCCCCATCTCCAACCTCCCGTTCCTCTCAAGTCCTTGAATGTGTTGTCACCTCCCAAATCCGTGCCCATGTTTCCCGGAACTCCAAGTTTGAAGCCCTCCCATCAGGTTTCCGCCCCGCCACAGTACCAAAACGGCTCTTAACAAAGTCACAAATGATATCCTATGTGACTGTGTCAAAGGTAAACTATCCCTCCTCGTCCCTCTCGACGTGTCTGCAGCCTATGACACAGTTGACCACTCCATCCTCCTCCAACGCATCTCCACTGTCACGTAGCTGGGTAGAACTGCACTCGCCTGGTTCCATTCTTAACTATCTAATCGCAGCTAGAGAATCACCTACAATGGCTTCTCTTCCTGCTCCCGCATCGTTACTTCTGGTGTCACCCAAGGATCTATCCTTGGCCCCCTCCTATTTCTCATCTACACGCTGCCCCTCAGCGACATCATCCAAAACCACAGCATCCATTTCCACATATGCGCTGATGACACCCAGCTCTATCTCACCACCACTTCTCTCAGCCCTCCACAGTCTCTAAATTGTCAGACTGCTTGTCCAACATCCAGCACTGGATGAGCAGAAATTTCTCCAATTAAATATTGGGAAGACCGAAGCCATTCTCTTCGGTCCCCGCCACAAACTCCGTTCCCCAGCCACCGTCTCCATCCCTCCCCCTAACATCTGTCTGAGGCTGAACCAGACTGTTTGCAGCCTTGGGCCTAGAAATTCGGTTGTTTGCGCCAGCGGTTAGCGCCTAAAGAGACCGAGAATTGGGCGTTACCCAATGTTGGGGCAGGCGCAATGAAGATAGCGACAACTCCCATATTGACTATACATTTAACGCCTGCGCTAAGTGTTTGCGCGCGCCCGCGAGCACAAGCAGATCATGACGTCATTTCAGTGTGCAATGCCTTTTAGGGGCGCCTGAGCAGATATTGGGTGGCGCCCGGAGCCTTTACGCCTAGCGCTATTAGTGACAGTTCGAAGGAGCGTTAGCAGGCCCTTCTCGGAGTCGGGGGGGCGCTATTTAAAGGGGACAGCTCTAGTATAGAAGCTTCAGCCACTTGGCCTGTTCATTGCGATCGTTGGTGGAGAGAGTTGGTGAGCTACTGTGGAGCAGAGTTTTTGGAATTTAGCATTAGAGTACTTGGGACCTTCAAACCTGTCCGGCGCAGTTGGAGCACTAGACCTAACAGCCTTTTGACCAACTGGCATCGGAATGGGAGATGCTTTGGAGGGCGACGGCCTCATGGCCGAACACTATGAAGGGCAGAGAGACGGCGGGAGAGAGGGCCGGGATTGGCCAGAAGGAGGAGGGACAATGGAGGTCGGCCAATCCGAGGGTATGCTGCGAGGGTCTTTAGGCAGCAGGTGTCATACCTTGACATGTCGGAGGAGCAGTGTGTGCGAAGGCTCCGAATCGGGAGGGACGTTGTTACTGAGCTGTGCCACCTGCTTGCTGAGGATCTGCAGCCGCGTCTACGGTGCAGGACCTCTCTGTCGGTGGCCGTTAAACTGACTGTTGCCCTCAATTTTTATGGCAACGGATCCTTTCAGTCAGCCATTGGGGACATTGCGAATATCTCTCAGGTTGCAGTCCACTGTTGCATCCGGCAAGTTACAGCTGCCCTTTATAGGCGAAGGCGTCAGTTCATTATCTTCCCTCTGACCCTGGAGAAGCAGGCGGAGCGCGCGCAGGGCTTCGCTGCTATTGCGGACTTCCCCATGGTGCAGGGGGCGATTGACTGTACACACGTGGCTTTGAGGGCGCCATTCCAGAATCCTGAGGACTTCCGCAGCCGCAAAGGGTTCCACTCCCTCAACGTGCAGCTGGCCTGTGACCACCGCCAAATCATCATGGCAGTCAACGCCCAATTCCCAGGGAGCAGCCACGATGCCTTTATCCTGCGGTAGACCATAGTTTGTGACCTTTTTGAGTGGCCGGCTCGACCACGAGGCTGGCTTATTGGGGACAAGGACTATCCTCTCTGCCCATGGCTGATGACACCACTCCATGTGGCCGCCACCCCAGCAGAAGAGCTGATCAACAGCAGCCATCAGGCGACCAGGAACATTGTAGAGCACACTATTGGTGTGCTCAAAAAGCGTTTCCGATGTCTGGACCACTCTGGGGGAGCCCTGCAGTACTCGCCGGAGCAAGTGGGTCACATCGTTGTCGTCTGCTGCATGCTCCACAACTTGGCGATTCGACGCACCCAGCCAATTCCAGCTGTCCCTCAACGACCAGCAGAGCAGGCGGTGGAGGAGGAGGAGGAGGAGGAGGAGAAGGAGGAAGAGCAGGCGGAGGAGGAGGAGCATGCGGACGAGGAGGAGGAGGAGGAGGAGGAGGAAGATGGAAGGGCTCCTGAAAGTGGAAGGGCCATCCGTCAGAGGCTCATGAGGACTCGTTTCGAGGCCCCTCTGGTGGAATGATGAGTGTCTTTACTCCTGTGCACTTTGGATGTTTGAAAGCCTCTGAAGGCCAGCATCACTGTAATTAGTCACGTGCACCATAGCACATTAAAACTTCTCTTTATTGTCACAAAAGTCTTTCATTACAGCAAAACAACGTCATGTCAACAGAAACCACAACGAACAAAAAAGCAGTTAACTCTTCGGCAAACCACAAAACTAAACAAACCATTTCCAACAATTGCAACAGGTGAGGGTGTCCTTGAATTTGGCCAAAGAAACGTCTCAGCACCTCCCTCTACTGCTGGCCCCTTGATGGAGAACGACTTCTCTTTCGCGGTTGGCCCCTTCCCTCCCTGCTGCTTCTACGGAATTGAACCCCAGTGGCGGGGTGAAGGCTGGGGGACGCCTGCTGACTGTGTGGAAGCGCAGAAGCCCCTGAGGGACTGCCTGGCCGACCTCTGGGCTTGGAGGGTGCGGACGCAGGATGCTTGATCTGAGCATGGCTGGAAGCAGTGTGCCCTGCAGGTGGTGGCAGCTGCACTGCAGACGTACCAGCGCTGGCATGTGCAATGGTCTCCTGCCGAGAGAGGACACCTGCACCATGGTCGGATGACACACTGGCTCTCTGAGGGGACCGGCTCGGCTCATCCGCCACAATCGCATACTCCACTGATTCCTGGCCTTGTATGGGACTGGAAGGGCCCGAGGTGATCCTAGCTGATGCAGATAGGGTGGCTGCAGTGAGAGTTCGCGTTGCCTCAATCTGGGTGTGGACGAGGCCGGCAAGTGACTGCGTGGCAGCAGTGAGGACCTGTGTGCCAGGTGCCAGTGCTTCGGAGAAGCCCTGGACAGTTCTTTCCATTGCTTCGGACAAGGCCGGTGCCGACTGCTCCACTGCCTCGGACAAGCCCTGGACAGACCTTTCCAGGGATTGTCCGAAGCCCTGAACAGTCCCTTCCATAGCGGCCTCGAAGCCCTGGAGAGTCCTCTCCATTGTTGCCCCGAAGTCCCAACACACTCTTTGCCAGTGTATCTATTGACTGAGGCATCCTCCCCACTGCAGCCATCAGCTCAGTGTGCCTGAGCCGGGCCTGGGTGCTCATTTCAGCCAGGCGACGCACCTCCTCTGCACTCTGTGCAGCAGTCATCACTACCTGCCTTGCCCTCCGGGGAGACGGTGGCCGAACTTGTCTACCCCCCTTGCGTTGCTGCATGCCGCTTGTTCCGGCAACTGGCTGATCCTCAGAGCCCCCCCCCCTCCTCTCCAGGGAACTACTATCCCCAGTCTGTAGATGTGTATGCTCCCCTGAGATTGGAACGGATGGTCCGGCTTCCTCCTGATCCTCGCCTCCGGAGGCACTGGCACTGGCAGCTTCAGGGCGTTGAGCCCGAGTTGGTGATGAATCATCTGAAAGCAGGGAGGTGGAAGAGTGGCTTTAGCAAAAGGACAGGTTGGCGGAAAGGCATGCCAGATTGCGGCAAGGCTCTGACATGGCTGCACACTGAGGAAGCATGCTGGCGGGGGGACCAAGTGGAAGGAAACAGCTGAAAAAGGAGAGAGCCTTACCCTCGCTGTCGGAAATGGGGTCGGCAGCTGCAGTGGTAACAGGACCAGACAGACATCCTCCAAGAATCTGGTGCACTCTCTCCTCGAGATCCGTCAGAGTGACGACTTGTGGAGGCCCGCCACCTGTTCGACTCTGGTCATTTCGCCTTGCTGCCAGCTTGGACTGCAGGGGAAAGAAGGGGAAGTTCTGTAACATGAGGCCTTGAGAGATCATCGCATGCCCCCCATGGTGCAAGGGCCCTTACATGTGGCCTTGAGTGAAATGTCCATGTGTGTGCCCAGAAAGGGCCATGGGTGCTTGCTGACAGATGGCCATTGGGGCATCATGGCAACAGGGTGCTCGAAGTCAGGTGCAGATGGAGGGAATCAGAAGTTTGCATAACCAACACTCACCCTAACGACCCGAGTGAGGTCGTTGAATTTCTTCTTGCACTGAACAGGGGTCCTGGTCGCCATGCTGCTGGAGTTGACCCTCAGAGAAACCTCCCTCCAAGATCACCGGTAAGCCTTTTGATTCGGCCTCTTGCCATTGTCAGGATACAGAACATCTCAACGGCGCTCAACTGCAGACACCAACTGGTCCAGAGCCTCAATGCTGAAGCGCTCTGCTCTCTGTCTCACCTTCTCCATCCTGACCAAGTTTCTTGCGCCAGAGAAGGGTGAGCGCCGATTCTGAGGCCTACAGGGCGTTGAGTGTGGCAGCTCAGGTTGACTGACCCACCCCTTTAAGAGCCGGCTGGCGCCTGGAAGTCTCGTGGTTTCCGGTAATTGAGATCACCTGCGCTGCGCCCGTCCATGCCGATATTGGGTAGCGCCTGAACTTTTGCGCCTTAGGAGCCCCGCGCAACGTTTGATTTCGCACCTCAATCCCCTTTGGGGGCGATGCAACCCAATATCTCGCCAGGCAGCGATAAGTTTCGTCTGGCTATAAACTTTGCGCAGCGCCAGTTCTAACGCCTCAAGCGGGGCTATACCCAATTTCTAGGCCTTGGTGTCATATTTGACCCTGAAATGAACTTCTGACCACATACCTCCTAGACTTGACTATTCCAACGCACTCCTGGCTGACCTCCCATGTTCTACCCTACGAAAACTTGAGCTCATCCAAAACTCGGCTGCCCGTGTTCTAACTCGCACCAAGTCCTGTTCACCCATCACCCCTGTGCTCACTGACTTACATTGGCTCCTGGTTAAGCAACGCCTCGATTTCAAAATTCTCATCCTAGTTTTCAAATCTCTCCATGGCCTCGCCCCCTCCCTATATCTCTAATCTCCTCCAGCCCCACAACTCCTTGAGATATCTGCACTCCCCTAATCTGGCCTCTTGAGCATCCCTGATTTAGTCGCTCAACCATTGGTGTCCGTGCCTTCATCTGCCTAGGCCCTAAGCTCTGGAGTTCCCTCCCTAAACCTCTCCGCCTCTCTACCTCCTTAAAACCTACCTCTTTGACCTCTGCCCTAATTTCTCCTCATGTGTCTCGGTGTCAAATTTTGTTTTATGACATTCCTGCGAAGTGCCTCGAGATGATGTTTTACTGCGTTAAAGCCGCTATATAAATACAAGTTGTTGTTGATAATTCTCTACAATCTAATTGAGAAATAAAATTTAAAAAGACAACGTATCCAACGGTGTGTGGTTTTTTTAAAACAAAAATTACTATTTTTACATTTCTGCTTTGATAGGCAGGGAAACATGAGGCCTGATTTTAACCTGGGATGTGAGTGCTGCATGTGGGAGCCGAGGCAGACAGCAAACCCCACATTCCCCACAACACAAGGCCCGAGAGATTTTAACTCCCGGTCCTCAGTTCAGTGTTCCATGTTGGACTCCCACCCAAACCCAACGAGAATGATGACGATGCCGGCAGGCGGCAGTGGGATTTTGGGTGGCAGGAGGCCATTGCCTTAGAACTGATGGAACAGTCCCTGGCACTGCGGTAAGTGATGAGGGGGCCCAGAAGCCCAAGGCTACCTTGTGGGGCTTGGAAGAACACACCACAAGGGAATCTTATAAAAACATCAACTTACCTGGGTCTCTTCTAGCCACGATCCTGCTTGCTAGTGGCATTCACTGGTGGCTCCAGCACTGGACATCACTGCAGTGAATGACAGTTAAAATCATGTCAGGGTCTGAATTATCTCATTGGACCTTGACATCTTTTTTATTATCTATATATATAAAGCGGCTCTTCTGTCTGTCCCGATGTCTGTCTGTCTGTCTGTCCCGATGTCTGTCCGTTCTCTATACGTTTGAAAGTTACAGAGCGTACCGATACGCGCGTCGCCTCAAAAGAAAGCTTGCGATTCCGGACCGGTCATAGGCGTATTTACGTTTCGGCCGGACAAAAACCGTGCCCGCGGTATCCGAAAAACGTTCAGCCTTCCGCTCATTAGCATCTCATTAGCGACCGTATGACGTCGAGGTCGACCAATCGGACGGCGGGTTCCTTCCTACAGTTGAGTGTCGAGTGACTCGACGATTGACCAATCCTACGCTTCGGTGACCTGACCGGTCGACCAATCGGTGCGTGTGTGGGCGGGCCTTATCCTTCTGAACCGAGGTGAGTGGCCGCCATCTTGATTTTTCACTTTTTTCCCCACACTTTCAGTGTGTTAGGGAAGTAAGGTAAATATTTTAATGATGTGTTAGGGAATTAAATAACAATTTAATGGGGGGGGGGGAGAGCCTCGGGAAATCGCGGGGGGGGGAGAGCCTCGGGAAATCGCGGGGGGGGGGAAGAGCCTCGGGAAATCGCCGGGGGGGGGGAAGAGCCTCGGGAAATCGCGGGGGGGGGGGAGAGCCTCGGGAAATCGCGGGGGGGGGGGAGAGCCTCGGGAAATCGTGGGGGGGGGGGAGAGCCTCGGGAAATCGCTGGGGGGGGGGAGAGCCTCGGGAAATCGCGGGGGGGGAGAGCCTCGGGAAATCGCGGGGGGGAGAGCCTCGGGAAATCGCGGGGGGGAGAGCCTTGGGAAATCGCGGGGGGGGGGGAGCTGATGAGTTTAAAAAAAGAGGCCGCCAGTTGCGCGGCCGCCTTGACGACGGCACGCATTCGCACGGCCCCCGTTACCCTGGCAACGGGGCACGCCGGCAGTCTTGCATGCTCCCCGCGGGCCGCCTCGCGCCGCCCACACTGACCGCGCATGCGCCGCCCGCAGCGGCCGTCCATCAGCCGCGTGATACGCGGGGGACCTCAGCTCCGGACCTCAGGCGCTAGGCAGGGGGAGGGGCCGGAGAGCGGGACAGAGGGGAGGGGTGGGGGTGGGCGAGGGGAGGGAGGGAGACAGGGGAGGGAGGGAGAGGAGGGGAGGGAGGGATAGGACAGGGAGAGGACATGACAGGGAGAGGGGGGGACACACAGGGGCAGGGAGACCAAGCGCCCCAAAATTGCCCTCGCAACGCGGGGCTCCCCAGCTAGTCTATATATAAAAGGATACATCTGTCTGTCTGTCATTCCGTCTGTCTGCCTGTCTGTCTGTATTGTATAAACTCGAAAGTTATAGAGCGTACCTACACGAAATCGCGGGGGGGGGGAAGAGCCTCGGGAAATCGCGGGGGGGGGAGAGCCTCGGGAAATCGCGGGGGTGGGGGGGAGAGCCTCGGGAAATCGCGGGGGGTGGGGAGAGCCTCGGGAAATCGCAGGTGGGAGAGTCTCGGGAAATCGCGGGGGGGAGAGCCTCGGGAAATCGCGGGGGGGGGGGGAGAGCCTCGGGAAATCGCGGGGGGGGAGAGCCTTGGGAAATCGCGGGGGGGGGGGGAGAGCTGATGAGTTTTAAAAAAGAGGCCGCCAGTTGCGCGGCCGCCTTGACGACGGCACGCATTCGCACGGCCCCCGTTACCCCGGCAACGGGGCACGCCGGCAGTCTTGCCTGCTCCCCGCGGGCCGCCTCGCGCCGCCCACACTGACCAAGCGCCCCAAAATTGCCCTCGCAACGCGGGGCTCCCCAGCTAGTCTATACATAAAAGGATACATCTGTCTGTCTGTCATTCCGTCTGTCTGTCTGTCTGTCTGTATTGTATAAACTCGAAAGTTATAGAGCGTACCTACACGAAATCGCGGGGGGGGGGGGAAGAGCCTCGGGAAATCGCGGGGGGGGGGGAGAGCCTCGGGAAATCGCGGGGGGGGGGGGGGGAGAGCTTACGATTCCAGAACCGTCATAAGCGTATTTACGTTTCGGCCAGACAAAAATTGCGCCCGTGGTATCCAAAAAACGTTCAACATTCCGCTCATTATCCACTCATTAGCATCGAGTGACGTCGAGGTCGACCAATCGTATGGTCGAGCGACCCGACGGTTGACCAATCGCTGCGTGGTGGGGGCGGGTTCCTGGCGCGTGCGGGTTCCTGGCGCGTGCGGGCGGGCCCTCCTAGAGTCGAGTGACGGGACGATTGACCAATCCTACGCTTTGGTGACCTGACGGTCCACCAATCGGTGCGTGTGTGGGCGGGCCTTATCGGTCTGAACCGAGGTAAGTCGCCGCCATCTTGATTCCAAACTTTTCATTTCTTTTTCCCACTTTCTGCGTGTTTCTTTTCAAATCTACATTTCCAGCAAAAAAAAAGTTGCTTTTAAAACACAAAGGCCTAGAAATTCAGTTGCGTTCGCCAGCCGTTAACGCCATAAGAGGGGTATATTTCCAGCGCTAGGCACTTAGCGCCCGGGCGCAGACCGATCTGCGCCTACGCCCAAATTCAGTTGACATTTAGCGCCGGCGCAAAGTGTTTGCGCCCGCTCAGCTGCGCGCGCAGCTTATGACGTCATTTCATCGTGCAACGCTGTTTGTGCGCCCCAAACCGGAAATTCAGTGGCGCCCGCCCAATGTGGGCGTGGCGCTGTTAAGAACTGTGAAGTGGAACGCAACAGAGGCCCTGTGGGCCTCGGGGAGCGCTAATTAAAGGGCACTTACACTGACCTATAAAGCCCAGCCATTTTGCTGCAATGACTTTACTGCTTTGGATTTCTGGACAGAGACCAAGGGACAGAGCTTACTGATTTGGGACAACATAGGAGAGGTATTTTTGGCTTCTGGCCAGAGCTTTTACATTTGAATCATTGTGATTTCACTGTTTGCAACTTTATTATGGGGGTGCAACCCTCAGTTGCAGCATTATGTGCGAAGGGCTCGCAGACGCTGTGAGAGAGGGCCAGCCATGCCTAGACGCAGAGGGGCCATCAGGCGTCGGCAACGTAGGCCTTACCCACTCGGGCAATACCGGCAGCAGGTGTCCTATCTCACCATGACTGCGGCGCATTGTGTTAAGAGGCTGCGCTTCAGAAGGGAGGTGGTTGCAGAGATCTGCCAGCTGCTTCACAGAGATCTGCGTCCACAGCTGATGTGCAGGACGTCTCTCTCGGTGGAAGTGAAGGTCACGGTGGCTCTGAACTTTTATGCAAGCGGCTCCTTCCAAGCCGCTGCTGGGGACATAGCGAACATCTCCCAGTTCGCCGCGCATCGCTGCATCCGGCAGGTCACCGATGCACTTTTCGCGAGGAGACACCAATTCATCTCCTTCCCCATGACCCTACAGAGGCAGGAGCAGCGTGCAGTCGGATTTGGCAGGATCGCGGGCTTCCCCATGGTGCAGGGCGCCATTGACTGCACGCATGTGGCTATGCGGGCACCTATCGACAATGCCGAGGATTACCGCAACCGGAAGGGCTACCATTCCCTCAATGTACAGCTGGTGTGTGACCACAGGCAGCGCATCCTAGCTGTCAATGCCCGCTTTCCAGGAAGCAGCCACGATGCATTTATCCTGCGCCAGACTACTGTGGCTGACATGTTCGAGGCACAGCCTCCACCAAGGGGATGGCTTATCGGGGACAAGGGCTACCCTTTGCGTACATGGCTCATGACCCCGCTCCGCGCGCCCAGGACCCCAGCGGAGGAGGCATACAACAAAAGCCATCAAGCCACAAGGAACACCATAGAGCAAACGATAGGCGTCCTCAAGCAACGGTTCCGCTGCCTGGATCGTTCCGGCGAATCTCTACAGTATTCGCCGGATAGAGTCTCCCAGTTCGTCGTCGTGTGCTGCATGCTGCACAACCTGGCTATCCGCAGGACTTGGGCACTGCCACCTGACATTGCACCACCACCTCAGGAGGACGAGCAGGAGGACCATGAGGAGGAGGAGGAGGAGGAGGAGGAGTACCAGCCCAGGAGGGAGCCACAAGGTCCAAGGGCCGTCCGCCGGCGGCTTATTGAACGACACTTCTAGGCCCCCTGTCAGGGAATGGCCTGTGGCAATGAACGCACCTGAAGGCAGCCGCTCCGCAAGCCCTCAGCCGGTTAACGCAACAACCACTTGAAACATGACACCTGGACATGCTGAATAAATAAAAAGCTTTATTTCACAAACTCAGGGCCCTTCCCACATGAAACAGAAAAACAGACAAGACCCCCAAAAAACAGTCAAAAACATCTGTCACTCCCAAAACCTGGGAAGGACTAACAAAACTTGCCCATCCAAATGGCCTTCATCATCGGCCTTACAAAAATAAGCCCCCTCCTCCACAACACAAACACCCCCATAAAAACAAAAAATGCCTTGATCTTCGGCCTTACCAAAATAATCCCCCCCCAGAACACAAGCCCCCCCATATAAAAAAAAACGCTATCACCACACTCTACTGGGTGTGCCGAGAGGGCGAGTCCTTAGGCTTCTCCGGCCCCTGCCCGACCTGCTGCTCCGCCTCAACCTGGGCCCTGTGGCTGTGGCAAGGCTGGGGGAAGGCTCATGAGGGCGACAATGCGTGTCGGCAGATGCCCTTGGGGGTCGGCCTAGACGAGGCCCGGCCCTGGAGGGGCCGGCTGGTGACTGCTGCAGCTGTGGCTGGCCAGCATCAGTCTCAGCAGCAGCTCGTCGCACCTTGGCTGGGGGAGTGGCAGTGTCGGCTGCACCAATGGGGGCAAGCTGGCTGATGGCAGGCGCGCGCTGTTCGCCAGAGACACTGGCACTCGGCCGGGCTGGCAGTGCAGCAAGCGCAGCAAGCTGGTGGAGGCCAGACCGCTGTGCTGCAGCAGGGCGGCGGGTGCCCTGGCGATGCTTCCGCGCCACAGCGAGTGTGGCAGAAGTGAGTGCCCGAACTGCCCTGGTATGTGCCCGCATCAGCTCTGCCAGTGTCTGGACGGCACCACTCATGTACTCGCGACTCGCGTCCTGCGCTGCCGCGAGTTGCTGGACACCCCTGTCGTGCGCTGCCGCGAGTTGTTGGACCCCCCCTGGCCTGTGATTCGCCGAAAGCGACCACACTATGAGCCAGGGACTCAATGGCCTGAGGCATCTGTTGCACAACCCCCATGAACTCCTGGTGGCGCCGCTCCGACGCCGCCGACATCTCATCGAGGAGGCGCACCTCCTGGGCGAGGACCGTCTCCGGACTGGAGGGCGGACTCTCCCTCTGGGGAGAAGGCCGCCGTGCTGCCCGACCCTTCCCGCGTGCATCAACACCACTGGGCCCAGGAACTGCCCTCCCCTGCAACACTTCCCCCTGGCTCTCCTGCAGGCCAGACGTCTCCCCTCCATTGCCATCCCCTGGCGCGGATGAGGGTTCCCCCGATGTGCCGCCTTCCTCCTGGTCCTCGTCGTCCTCCTCCTCCAAGGGCCTGGCACTCTGAGCTTGAGGGACCACCTCCTCCTCACCAGCTGAAAGCAGGAAGGCATAAGAGTAGCTTTAGAGTGAGGACAGGGCGTCAGCGAGGGAGGCCTGAGTGGTGGCATTATGCGCATTTGTCGGACAGTGGGGAAGGATGTAGATCTGAAGCGCAAGGGCAACGAGAGAGGTCCAACCGGTCATGTCCTTACCAGTGGGTCCCAGTACAGGGTCCGCATCTCCGATGGCAACAGGGCCAGTCACCCGGCCACGCATGAGCCGAGCCACGCTCTCCTCCAGCTCACTGAGCGCCTGGTACTCGGGACGGCCTCCACCGGTGACAGACTGGCTCCTCAAATTCCGCGCCAGCTTGGCCTGCAAGAGAAAGGACGGCCTGTAAGTACAGTGTGGTGCCCTGTTGCTGTGTGCACTGCCTCCCATGGTGGAATAGCTTGGCCAGTGTGGTGCCCTGTTGCTGTGTGCACTGCCTCCCATGGTGGAATAGCTTGGCCAGTGTGGTGCTCTGTTGCTGTGTGCACTGCCTCCCATGGTGGAATAGCTTGGCCAGTGTGGTACCCTGTTGCTGTGTGCACTGCCTCCCATGGTCGAATAGCTTGGCCACTGTGTTAAGTGCAGAAAGTGCTATTGATGATCATGCCAGTGCCATAGCTGCGGGAGGAGGGCTGCCCATTAGGCCTTTGAGGTCCCTTTGCCCATAATGTGAGGTGCACATGCAAGGATGAGGAGGACACTGGAAAGGGTACTCACCTTCACCAACCGAGTGAGGTCGTTGTACTTCTTCCGGCATTGGTCCGCACTCCTGGGGACATCGCAGGTGGATGACACCCTGCGGGCGATTTTCTTCCAGGCTTTCTTGTACTGCCTCCTGGGAGCCTTCTTGCCACTGTCCGGGCACAAGATCTCTCTTTTGTTTTCCACACCATCAACCAGCACCCTCAGAGCATGCTCTGAGAAGCGCTGCGCTCGTTCACGGGCCCTCTCCATGGCTTCAGGCGCTATTTTGGCCCACCAGCAGTGTTGAGGCCTAGCTGCAGGGCTCCACTATGCAGGGCGTGGCAGCAGTCAAAGTCGACCCTTCCCCCTTTAAGAGCTGGCCGGCGTCAGGGTGTCTGCTGTCAATCAAAACATGCCCGCACCTGCGCTGCGCCCGGCCTCGGCGTTATCAGGCCGCATCTCCGGCTTAGCGCCTGAAGATAGCATTGCAACGCCAGTTTCAGCGCTCGCCCAAACTCTTGGCCAAATCTACTGAATTTCGGCGAAGTGGCCTACACTTTCCGGCGGGCGCTAACTTTAGCGAACGCCCGACTTTAGCGCCCCAAAAGTGTCCAGACTGAATTTCTAGGCCAAATTGTTTTTAAAAAAAGTTAATTAATTTGTAAATCTTTTCTGTAACATCTAGAATTTTCCTACCTTTAACCGTTTTTCCAGGCCTGTAAGCCTGGGCCTCTGTTGCCCAGCCACGCCCGAGCTAGGCACCTCCCGTCGCGCTGAACAAGCGGCTCGCGATCACCGCCATCTTTGTGAAGGCTGGAGGGGGCGGGCCTGAGCCGAGCGTCGCCACCGCCGCCATGTTAGTAAAGGCAGGTGGGGCAGGAGTCAGCGCGCGCGACTTGAGTCCGTCCGGGCCTCGCGGTAGGTTGCGCGGCGGCGTCTCTCTCTCTGCTCTTGAAGCGGGGGGGCGGGGCTCGGGAAATCGGGCCTCCGGAGATCAGGGGGGGGTGGTGGCGAGCCTCGGGAGATCGGGGGGGGGGGGGGCTCGGGAGATCGGGCCTCGGGAGATCGGAGAGCGGGGCGCGGGAGATTGGGCCTTGGGAGGGCGGGGCTTGGGACATCGGGGGGCGGGGCTCTGGGAATCCCCTCCCCCCTCCCCTCCCCCCTCCCCTCCCCTTCCCCCCTCCCCTTCCCCCCTATCTTCTCTTCCCCTTCCCCCCTCTTCCCCCCCCTCCTCTTCCCCCCCCTCCCCTTCTCCCCCCTCCCCTTCCCCCCTCTTCTCCCCCCCTCTTCTCCCCCCCTCCCCTCCCCCCCTCTTCTCCCCCCCTCCCCTTCCCCCTCTTCTCCCCCCCTCCCCTTCCCCCTCTTCTCCCCCCCTCCCCTTCCCCCCTCTTCTCCCCCCCTCCCCTTCCCCCCTCTTCTCCCCAGTCGCTCTCTCTCTTTCCCCCCCCCCAGTCGCTCGCTCTCTCTCTTCCAACAACAACATGCCCTCAAAAGACCCTCGGCACCGCCGGGCACTTCAGCTAGTTTTATTATATATATATATATATATATAAAAAGATAGTGCTGTCTGTCTGCCTGTCTGTCCGGGCATCACTCAAAAGTTATAGAGCGTACCTACACATATGTTATATCAAAAGAAAGGTTATGATTAGGAGGGTGTCCTAGGTGTATTTACTTTTTGGTCAGACAAAAAGTGTTCGGACAGTAGACAAAAAATGTTCAAAATTCCGCTCATTAGCGGTTGGCCAATCATACGGGGGAAATCCGCTCATTAGCATTGAGTGACATGAAGGTTGACCAATCCTACGGGGGGAGCGCGCTGCGTCATGGGGGCGTTTCATGGCGTGTGTGGGCGGGGCCTAATCCTTCAAACTGAAAAGCAAGCGGCGGCCATTGTTGTTTGTGATGGAGCAACTCTGCCTCTGTCCGACCATGGGCCCCAGTCCCACCCTCACCCTCCTCCTTCTCTCCGCTTTCTCCCCTCCTGTCAACCCGGCCTCTCCGCTCGCGGGTTGTTTGCATCCACGGTGGATAAGCTGCCTGCAGGCCTCAGGCCTCGAAGCCTCGGCCTCTCCTCGCCAGCCACGCCCGAGCTAGGCACCGCCCGTCCCGCTGGGCCCGATTCCAAACCAGCGGCCCGACATCGCCGCCATCTTGGTAAAGGCTGGTGGGGCGGGAGACAGCGAGCGCGTGAACGTCGGCGGCAGCCCGGAGCAGGACCTGAGCTAAGGTGAGTCGGGCCGGGCCTCAGGCGCTACGCGGAAGGAAGACGCACAGGAGTCTGGGAATTGTCGTTTCCTGGGCTCGGGCTCTGCGGGCCGTTGAGGTGAGTGGCAGAAAATCGCCGATCTAGCATTGTGATCGGGGGCTTCAGGTCACCGCGTCTCGGCTGGGAGGGAGGGAGAGGAGAGGAGGGGAGGGAGGGAGAGGAGAGGAGGGGAGGGAGGGAGGGTGAGGAGAGGCGGAGGGAGGGTGAGGAGAGGGGGAGAGAGGCAGAGGGGAGGGAGGGAGAGAGTAAAGCAGGGAGAGACGGGGAGGGAGAGAGAGGGTGAGGGAGGGAAAGAGTGAGGGGGTAGGACAGGGAGGGAGAGCTCGCCGCCTTCCTTCCTTCGCAGGGGTCCATCGGGCCAGGCCTCAGGCGCTCCTTCCCCCCCTCTCTCTCCAGGCTAATCCCGAACTAAATCCAGCAGTCTCTCTCTCTCTCTCTCTCTCCCCCCCCCCCGTCTCTCTCTTCTCCCCCCAGTCTCGCTCTCTCTCTCTCCCCCCCCAGTCTCTCTCTCTCTCCCTCCCTAGTCTCTCTCTCCCCCCCAGTCTCTCTCTCTCTCTCTCCCCCCAGTCTCTCTCGCGCTCTCTCTCTCTCTCTCCCCCCCAGTCTCTCTCTCTCTCCCTCCCTAGTCTCTCTCTCCCCCCCCAGTCTCTCTCTCCCCCCCAGTCTCTCTCGCACTCTCTCTCTCTCTCTCTCTCTCTCCCCCCAGTCTCTCTCTCTCTCTCTCTCCCCCCCAGTCTCTCTCTCTCTCTTTCTCCCCCCCAGTCTCTCCCTCTCTCTCTCCCCCCCAGTCTCTCTCTCTCTCTCTCTCCCCAGTCTCTCTCTCTCTCTCTCTCCCCCAGTCTCTCTCTCTCTCCCCCCCCAGTCTCTCTTCCCCCCAGTCTCGCTCTCACTCACCCGTCTCTCTCACTCCCCCGTCTCTCTCTCTCTCTCTCTCTCTCTCTCTCTCTCTCTCTCTCTCTCCCCCCCCAGTCTCTCTCTCTTTCTCTCTCTTCCCCCCCAGTCTCTCTCTCCCCCCCCCCGTCTCTCTCTCCCCCCCCCCGACTCTCTCTTTCCCCCCCCCCCCGTCTCTCTCTTCTCCCCCCAGTCTCTCTCTCGATCCCCGGGCCTCTCTTTCCCCCCCCCCCCCCAGTCTCAGTCTCTCTCTCTCTCCCTCTCGCTCTCCTTCCCACACAGACAGACAAACTCATTTATATATATATAAAAATTATTTGTACTTTTTTCAACATGCCCTCAAAAAACCCTCGGCACCGCCGGGCACTCCAGCTAGATATATATATAAATGAGTCTGTCTGCCTGTGTATGTGCGCGCGGTAAACTCAAAAGTAATAGAGCGTACCAACACATATGTTATATCAAAAGAAAGCTTATGATTAGGGGAGTGTCATAGGCGTGTTTATTTTTTGGTCATACAAAAATTGTTCGGACAGTTTACAAAAAACGGACAAAATCCGCTTATTTTAACAAAGCTTCTTCGGCGTGACTGACGAGTGGATGGACCAATCGACGGGCCGCATTAGTGTTGAGTGACGTGATGGTTGACCAATCCTACGGGGGAACCGTGGTATGATGTGTCACGGGGGGCGTTTCATGGCGTGTGCGGGTGGGGCCTAAGCCTGCGGCCTGCCGTGAGTGCGGGACCGGGAAAAGAGAGGGAAGGAGAGAGAGAGAATGAAGGAGAGAGAGAGAGGGGGAAAGAGAGAGAAAGGGGGAAGGAGAGAGAGAGAGAGAGAGAGAGAGAAGGAGAGAGTGAGGGAAGGAGATAAAGAGAGGAAGACACCCCGGGGAAGGGGTTGGACTCAGAGCCCGGCCGCGGTGACCCGGAGCCCCCGTGCGTGGCCTAGCGCCTCAGGCCCGGCCCGACTCACCTCAGCTCCCGTTCCGGCCCGCCGCCGTCGCTCCCCCGCTCGCTGGCTCTCGGGCCGCGCGGTTCTCTCTGTCTCTGTAACTCTTTCCCGTCTCTCTCTCCTTCCCTCTCTCTCTCTCCTTCCCCCTCTCTCTCCTTCCCTCTCTCTCTTTCCCTCTCTCTCCCTCCCCTTCCCTCTCTCTCTCTCTCTCTCTCTCTCTCCCCTTCCCTCTCTCTCTCTCTCTCTCTCTCGCTCCTCCCCCCTCTCTCTCTCTCTCTCTCTCTCCTTCCCCCCTCTCTCTCTCTCTCCTTCCCCCTCTCTCACTCCTTCCCCCCTCTCTCTCTCTCTCTCTCCTTCCCCTCTCTTTCTCTCTCTCTCTCTCTCTCCTTCCCTCTCTCTCTCTCTCTCTCTCTCTCTCTCTCTCTCCTTCCCCCCTCTCTCTCTCTCTCTCTCTCTCCTTCCTCTCTCTCTCTCTCCTTCCCCTCCTCTCTCTCTCTCTCTCCTTCCCCCCTCTCTCTCATTAATGTCAATGATAACATTGCAAAATTATAATTCTGCTTGCTACCTCCAAATTCACATAGAAGGAAAACTGTAAAACCTGGAGTATATGGCTACTGGCGATCCCCATTAACAAAAAAACAAGTTAAACAACCACCTCCTGGGTGCTTAGCAAGAGTTCTTCAATCCCAACAGTTTTATAAACATGGCAGAGGGTTCTTCAGTTCCCTCAGCAACGCCGGGTACTCCAGCTAGTTTAAATATAAATTAGGCTTCTGCCTGCCCGTGTCAAGCGGCCCCAACACTGCTGAAAACCTGCCGTTTGAAATGGCAGCGGGGGCAAACGCAGTGAGAAGTGCCCAACTGCCATTTTAACCATCCTAATCCTGCCAGGCAGGCAGGGTTAAAATCGGGCCTAGGATGTTGTCTGATGGCCTTAAATAGATTGGAAAGATTAGTGGACAGTTTAATGTGACGTTGAAGATATAGCCATCCTGTACCAGATTCAGAATAACTTGACTTTGCTTGGAGTACATTTTACACTGATTAAGTATATACTGTAAAAATAATATTTCATGAAATCATAGAAATTACAGAATCAAAGGAGGCCATTCGGCCTGTTGTGCCTGTTCCATGCTAGATCTTCAACAGAGTCTTCTCTTGAGTGAGGCTGCAACATGCACGGGCAGTGAGAAGATCATCAACAAGGGAGAGTGGGAATTCCTCATCTGTTGAGACTTGGAAACCCCTCTTGCAATCTGTAGCACAGAGTCTGCCTCAGAGCAAACTACAGCTGGGGCCAGCAGTGAGAACATCAAGGACTGGAAAGGCAATGCATTCCCGCCAGACCTCAAGGGGCTGTCAGTTGATGTGCCATTCCAGAGGACTAAATGTGTACAGATACATCACTAACAGGAGGTGAGTTACCTGGTGGAGTGACCAGCTTGGGGATGAAGTTGTAGGCAAGTAGAAGGCAAGGGTGCCAGCTCACATATTCTCCAAGAAAAGGAAGAACTTTTTCTTCACAGAACAGCGTTGCATGATAGTTATCATTCAGATACTTTTAGTCTTCAGCTGCTGTGCAGGTTGCTGTTCCAGAAAGCACAGACAGAGAATTAATGTAGTGCTCTTTACACTTTCATCATACTGGGCAAGGAAAGTGCCTCCCTGGGCAACCGATCATGGATTGTGACAACCATGGAATGTCATACCTTAAGAGGTTTTTCCCAGACCGGCTGTAGTTCAATGGAACCTGACTGTGTAGGTTTCTGTGCGTAGTTAACAGTCTGAAGGCCCACTTTATTCTTTCAGTGTTTGCCATGTTTTAAATTGCACGCAAGCTTCTTGGTAGTCCCAACAAATTGACATTATTGTGATTTAAATTTTAAAAAAATTAAATAGTGTGCAACTTTTATGACAGTATAAAAAAACATTTGTGTTACGTTTTCCTTGAACCATATAGAATTAAAGTTAAGGGCGATACCAGGAAATGTAAGGCTAACAAAACCGCAAAACAGCCAGAGAATGTAATGCAGACATGTGAGAAGTGGGAATGTTGGAGTAATTAACAGAGTAAGGTTTGATTAGTTCAGATCGGAGTGATCATCATTGTCTGTAGCCTTCCATCTTTCTTGTTAAGTGCTCCTTTTTTGTGAATTTTGGGCTTTGTATTTCCATTCTTCGTGATTTTGTTGGGATTAATATAGCGGGCATCTGAATAAGAATCTTGTGCAGGGCGTGTGTAGGGTTCCTTCTGTTGCAAACTCTGTTTCGATTTAACTGCACCCATGTACAGTTTCTATCTGATTCCAGTTTCTATGATTTCTTTCACACTGTACATTCTGGTTTTGAAAGGTTTTTTGGATGTCTTGTCATTTAATTCTGTTTTGGTTCATACAATTTTTTGCTTTCTGTACGCAAGGTCAAGAGCGTGAACCTCAGTACTGGACAGTTGTTTGTAGTAAATTTGACAGCTGTGGGATTAACAGTTAAGTGAAGCCTAAGTCAAAATTGTGTCTTTGAGAAGATTTACATGCAAATGTTTCCCCTGAGTACAGCAATCTGGTTTTAATGCACCCAAAGAGTTGCTGTTTAGGATACTCAGGCTAGTTAAGCAGAAGTGATTGAGTGGCAAAGTACTGGCGGAAACTGAGAGGAAATGGGAAAAACACAAGGGAATGGGAGATTGGAAACACTTTGTTAAGCCTTGCAGTACACCAACAGCTGTGAGGCAGCTTCTGGAGGCTCCATGGAGTACATTTGAGGGAGTGGCAGCACCAGAACTTAGAGCAGACACAGGAGACGGCACATTCGGAAGCTGCTGAGCCCAAAGAGATTAAAACAAGTGAATCCATCCATGTTCTTACAGGTAGCTTGGAGCTAAACAGCTATAAGGCTTAAAGTTACAAGGATCAATTGATTTTCATGTTGACTCACATCCAGCAGAATTCTTTGTTTAAAATTGGCTTAGATCATTTGGGCTTTAAAATTAATTTCTTGTACATTTATTGAAACTTCTGATACTCCTCCAGATACTGGTGATTTTTCTGTCTCGGTCCATCAGATGCTATGTCAGAGGTAAAGGGCGAGTTACTTATAGAAATTTAAACCGGCAACGAGTACTGTACTTCCTGTGGGTAGAGGAGAAGTGGAAAGTGGGATCCTGCAGCTTTAACCCTTTCCATGCACAATACAGAAAAGATGAAAACAGCTCACAAAAACCACTGGAAATTCTTGAGTAAAATAGGCAAGTACAGTTAACCAAATCTAATCTCTTGACTGTATCCAAATAAAGAATTGCTAAATGAAATCTCCCTCTTAAATGAGACTCACCCAGAAATTTTATATGTAAAGGCTGCCACTATTTATATGGAAGCACTTGTGGACCTTCTATTTATTCTCTTTTGATGCTCTGCATAATGTGAAAACAAGGCAGACTGTAGTTCAGAAGAAAGGGAACTTAAGAGTAACAAGTGCTGCGATGTGTAACAATGTTATGGATTATAACAATGTTATGTGTGATCCATCACATAGACTCACTGGGGTTAATTTTAACCCCAAAAACGGGTGGGTTTGGGTTGGGTGGGAAGTTAACGAGTAAAAAATTTCAAACCTGGCAACTTCGGTTTTAATGGAGGCTGGAACGGGGGCGGGCGACCAGCCTTCTTTCAGAAGGTGGATCCTCATTTAAATATTTTAATGAGGCTGCGTACCTAAGATTTTTCCTCTGTTCTAGCTTTAACACTGGTCAGCTGGATTTCCTGGGCCGGGTAACGGATTCCAATAATGGCAATCAGGTCCTGCTGAGGGAAACCCGTTCTACCGGATTTCCCGACTGATAAACTGCTCCCTCCCGCCCCCCCCCCGGCATAAATATATACATATTTCTTTGTACATATATCAAAAATAATGAGACACTTCATGGTATCAATGGTTTTAGGTAGGTGTTGCACAGTCAAGCAGCAAGAAGTAACAGGGAAATGGAGGTGTATGATAGAGAGCGCAAAGCATCAAATTAGGATATGAGTGGTTGCTGGGGGTTGAAATGCAGCATGGCTTGGGGCATGAGCCAGTAGAGATTGGGGTAAATGAAACGATGTGGAGGGAGATAACTGTACTGTGATGGGACTAGAAGGAGCTGTTATTTTTCCAGTTAACAGGATAAGGGATAATGTTAATTAGGCCAATGCAGCGCTCATCAATGCGAGCCTCGATGTACTGTTCACAAACAATTCATTAAATACTAAATGCTTCACCAGTTGCTGAGGTGCTTTCATGCATATGAATAGTCTTTTGGGAGAAAGTGCTACTTGTTGCTGGCCTGCCTGGGATATGGCTTAGAATCTACAGTGAATAAAGGCTGTGCCCCTTTGTTAATAATGTATTGTATTCTGATTTAAGACCCCTTGTACAAGTAATTACAAAACATTAACTATTGTTGCTATAAACAGCAGCACAGCAAGTGATTTTCAGTCACCTACAGTTTTGGGGGAAGTTTACAAGAATATTTCTTTATTCCTGCATCTGAAATGTACCCTGTAAAAAAAAAAAAAATGACATTTAGATACATATGATCAACATTTGTACATGTGTGTACAGATACAGGTATAGCTGGAACATTGACCTTCTTGCCCTAATGTCCTCTTATTATGCATATGAAAACAATAATTTATACACCAATCCTTTGGAAATGTAAAACTCAAGAGTGCCTTTAATCAGGAGATATTTTTGTAAAACACCACAGAAATAGGAAAGAGGGTGGTGTTATAGAGTGTCACAAGTCACTTTGTAGTGGTAGGAAGAAAGCATCGCCAGTGGGAGGGGAGTGTAGGGTGCTCGGAAGGCAACACAACCAGTACGACTCAGTCTTTATTTTTAATTAAAAAGACCTGTGAGAGAAAGATTGGTTCATAGACCAGTTAGGTACAGTGAAACCGGCTGACGCGTGTCCGAGGAGCACAAATAACTATGTGTGGAAGGAGAGCATGGAGAAGGCTAGCGAAAAGAAACCGACTTGTGTAAATCAGCAGATTTGGGGCTGGAGCCAGTGAGAATATGATGTGCAGGAAGCCTGAGGACAAGCAGAACACAGGAAGACTATGGGGAGAGCAGTGTGAAAAGGAAGGGTGCATGGGGAAAAGAAACCTGTAAAAAGCAGGAGCAGTGACGGGGAGAGATACTAGGACATCCAAATGAGAACTTGGAGGTCAAGGGTATAAGTGAGGGACGATGAGTGCATGAAAGTAGCAGAGGGAGAGAAACACAACAGGACAGGGACACAGCAAGGAATTGTATGGTGGAGATCGCTGATTGTGGGAATGCCTGAGCCATAGAGAAGCCCAGTACAGTGTAAGAGCACTTGAGAGAGAGCCTAAGCAAAGAGAGGGAAAGCCCCTGGAGAACAGCCAAGAATTAAAAGAACTCTGAGAGACCCAGAAAGGGAGAGAGCCCTGAGAACAGCCCCAAAAATACAGGAAGCTTGGACGTAGCTTCAAGCAGCACAGAGAGAGCGAGAGACCCGCAGTAAGACTGAAGATAACCACCTGGACAGCCCATCATACTCGTCTATATTTGAGGAAGACTGGGGACAACAAAACCTGTTCACCATGCCATCACTCATTCGGGACAATCTATGTAATTTAGCGCTGCAACTTCAAAAGTAGGTTGATGCAGACCTGGAAATAAAGTACAAGAGGATACTGAACAAGTACAATGTAAGGTTGGGTGATGTACTATGAACAGACTGTACTATGGAATGTGGAAAACGCAATCTGCAAATGTATTGTAATCCAGCAGGAACAACTTGCATTTATACAGTGCTTTCAACATAGAAAAGTATCCGAAGGCTCTTTATAAAGGGATACAAAAAAATGGCTACCAAGTCATGCTGGGAGAGTTAGCAGAAGTAATTGAAAGCTTGGTCAAAAAGATAGATGCTAAGAAGGCTTTTCAAGGAGAAAGAAGTAGAGAGGTGAAAGGATTTAGGGAGGGAATTCCAGAGAGTAGGAGGGCCAAAGCAGCTGATAGCTCTGTCATCAACCGTGAGGGGAACGGGTGGGAGAGGCGGTCGAAGGGATGGGGGAATACACACAAGACCAGAGTTGATGGTGTATCCTGAAGGATGTAAGGAGTAACATGAGGTTGGAAGAGGTTGCAGAGGGATGGTGGTCTGTGACCATGGAATGATAGGCGTATGAGTTTAAATACAATTCGTTGGAGGATAGGGAGCCAGTATAGATCAGTGAATACCCATGGAATTTTAGACCCAGTATGTGTACAATCTAATTCATATGAAAATTAATAGAATTGCCCCACATTAATGAACAAATGTTCTTAGAAATTTAAATGGATGAATCTGAATACTATTTGTAGGAGTTCAGAATGCAGTGCACAGTCCAATGGAAAACATAGTGAGGAATGGTGTCAGGAATTCCACTTACTGTTTTTGCGAGTTTTATTGTAATTGCAAACCTGATATTTTACATTTCAAGTTTTTAAAGAAGAAAATTGTTTATTTTCTCCCAATAGCTCATTAGGTTAATAGACCACTTGGTGCACTAATGAGTCAGTCAGACCAGGAAGGTCCAAGGTCTGATTCCCAATCTGATCTCAGCCACAGCAACAATGCTCCTGGGTTAGGAAAGGGAAAGATTAGCCACTTCTGATAACTGTTTATTTGTCTGTCAGCTTGGCTCAGTTGGCATACCTTACCATTGAGTCAGAAAGCTGATGTATTGATACCCACACTAGTGGGTCTCATTGAGTTCATAATCCAGAATAACAGTGACACAATCTAGGCCATATGACGCCCAGCTGTACCTCTCCACAACATCTCTCGACCCTTCCACTGCACCTGTATCAGGCTGCTTGTCTAATATTCAGACTTTGATGACTGCAGTTTCCTTTAGTTAAGCATTGGAACGCCAAAGCCATTGTCCTCGGCCTGTGCCACAAACTCCATACTGATTCCATGTTGCTTTAGACGGAACCAGACTTTATAACCTCGGTGTCCTATTGACCCTGAGCTGAGCTTCCAACCCCATATCCTCTTCATCACAAAGACTGCCACCTCCATAACATCGCCCGCCTCCGGCTCTGGCTTAGCCAAGCTGGTGCTGAAACCCTCATCCATGCCTTTGTCGCCTCCATGCTCTACTTCCAATGCTCTCCCACCCTGCATCCTCCATAAACTTCAGCTCATCCAAATCTCTGCTGCCCATATCTTATTCCACACCAAGTCCTGCTCACCCATCACCTCTGTCCTTCAACTATCTAGGCTTCACCCTATGGAATTCCCTCCTTGAACCCCTCTGCCTCTCCACCTCCCCTTCCTCCTTTAAGGCTCTCTTTAAAACCAACCTCTTTGGACAAGGTTTTGGTCACCCCTCCGAATATCTCTCTTGTCTCAGTGTCTATTTTGTCTGATTAGGCCTCTGTGAAGTTACTTAGGATTTATTTCTACATTAAAGTGTGATATAAATGCAAGTTGTTGGTGTTATTTGTACAGAAAGAGTGCCTAGAGACATTTTTCTACATTTAAAAGCAGTTTATAAATGTAAGTTGTTTGAATAGCGGGAGTGGTGTTTTGCCAGCGATGCCATACTTCAGATGAAAAGTTAAACTGATGTCCTGCCTATTCCAGTGGATGTTAAATTCTGGAAGGATAAGATCAGGGCCTTCTTCATCTGATCACTGTTCAGTGCCCCTGCTGGAAAGGGCATGTGTGAGGACAAGACCAGGTCTTGTCTGTGATGCCCTCCATGCTTGCATAGCTTGCTCGTACTTATATTAAGCCTCGTATATAAAGAATGTCTCTGCCCATGTATCATACTCTGTAACTGTGCCCGCAAAAGTCAATGCCTTTAGGAGATGGGCAAAATTTATATGGGGGTGTCTTATTTTTCTTAAGCTACTGTCATTAATAAAAATCCTTGCTGAGAGTGTTGATATTAAAAGGAAAAAGCTGAGCACTTCAGTTTATTGAAGATAAACACCAGTACAGTCCTCAGATAGTCACCCTGAACCTGAACAGCCCTTTGCTTCAAAGGTTTCATGATGTAGTGCTTACGTTGTGTTTGGGCGTCACCCAGGAGAAAGTCAAGGAGCTGTTTGTAGGAGCGAGTGAATATGTTAACAATATTTAATCTCTGGGATTACAGAGCTAAGCATTCAGCTAAAATAAAGCTCAATAGCAGTGAAGTAGCTGGCTAAGAGAAGGAGTAGCAGTGTTAGAGGGCATGGGATAATTGGACCAAGTAGCCCATTTTATTTTCATTAGGTGTCACCTAAGAGATACCAATGTAACAGGTTGCTGGGAGATGTGAGAAAACAGCATAAATTAATTTGCACTAATTATATAAAATAAAATTACAACAACTTGCATTTACATAGTGCCTTTAACATAGTAAAACGTCCTATGGCTCTTCACAGTAGCGAATATCACACAAAATTTAAGGAGATATCAGGACAGGTGACCAAATGTTTGGTCAAAGAAGTAGGTTTTAAGGAGCGTCTTAAATAGTAATATGGAGGTGAGGGAAGGCATAAAAAGGGAAATTAGAGAAGCGTGCGATAAGAGCACAGCTGTCATCATGGGTGACTTTAATTTACATATTGATTGGACTACCCAAATTAGTAAAAATTCTGAGGAGGAGGAATTCCTGGAATGTTTTCGGGACGGTTATCTGGACCAATATGTCGAGGAGCCGACTCGAGATCAGGCCATTTTAGACTGGGTATTGTGCAATGAGAAGGGACTTATCAGCAATCTTCTTGTACGAGGCCCCTTGGGTCAGAGCGATCATAATATGATCGAGCTCTCAGTCGAGATGGAGAGTGAGGAAATTGAATCAGAGACTAAGGTCCAGAACTTAAATAAAGGGAATTACGAGGGTATGAGACGGGAATTGGGTAAGATTGATTGGGTGGTGTTTCTGGGGGGATTGACAGTGGAGAGACAATGGCAAGCATTCAAAGATAGAATGGAAGAATTCCAGAACATGTTTATACCGGTTTGGCATAAAAATAAACCTAAAAAGGTGACTCAACCGTGGATAACGAGGGAAATTAGGGACAGCATAAAATCAAAAAAAAGGGCATATCAACTGGCAAAAAAAAGCACCAGACCGGAAGATTGGGGGCAGTACAAGATACAGCAAAAGAGGACAAAGGGATTAATCAGGAAGGGGAAAATAGAATACGAAAGTAAACTTGCAGCAAACATAAAGACAGACTGCAAAAGCTTTTATCGGTATATCAGGAGGAAAAGACTGGTAAAATCCCAAGTCGGTCCCTTGCAGTCCGATTCGGGAGAATATATAATGGAGAATAAGGAAATGGCAGACCAATTAAACTCATACTTTGGTTCTGTATTCACAAAGGAGGACACAAATAACCTCCCAGGAATATCGGCAAACATAGGGACTAATGAGAGGGAGGAGCTGACAGAAATTAGTATCTCTAGGGATATGGTGTTGGGTAAGTTGAGGGGACTGAAGGCCGACAAATCCCCGGGGCCTGATAAACTACATCCTAGGGTACTTAAGGAGGTGGCCCTGGAGATAGCAGATGCTCTAAGGATCATCTTCCGGAACTCCATTGACTCGGGAACAGTACCCGTGGATTGGAGGGTAGCTAATGTTACCCCAATATTTAAAAAGGGGGGTAGAGAGAAAGCAGGGAATTATAGACCAGTAAGCCTTACATCGGTTGTGGGCAAAATGCTAGAGTCCATTATTAAGGATAAAATAGCGGAGCACTTGACAAATGGGGAAAGGATCGGACAGAGTCAACATGGATTTACAAAGGGTAAATCGTGTTTGACTAATCTGCTGGAATTTTTTGAGGAAGTAACTGGTAAAATAGATGGGGGAGAGCCAGTGGATGTGGTGTACCTTGACTTCCAGAAAGCCTTCGATAAGGTTCCACACAAAAGATTATCATGCAAAATTAAGGCTCATGGGATTGGGGGCAAAGTATTAACGTGGATAGAGAACTGGCTGGCGGATAGAAAACAGAGAGTTGGAATAAACGGCTCGTTTTCGGAGTGGCAGGCAGTGACCAGCGGGGTGCCGCAAGGGTCTGTCCTGGGACCCCAGCTGTTCACAATATATATAAATGATCTGGATCAGGGAATTGGATGCAATATTTCCAAATTCGCTGACGACACTAAACTAGGAGGAGGGGTGGGCTCTGATGAGGATGTCAGGAGGCTACAGTGCGATTTGGACAGGTTGGGGGAATGGGCAGATACGTGGCAGATGCACTATAATGTGGATAAATGCGAGGTTATCCACTTTGGGGGTAAAAACAGGAGGGTAGATTATTATCTAAATGGCAATAGATTGGGAGATGGGGAAGTGCAGAGGGACCTGGGTGTTCTTGTGCACCAGTCACTGAAGGAGAGCATGCAGGTGCAACAGGCGATCAAGAAGGCAAATGGTATGTTGGCCTTCATATCAAGGGGGTTTGAGTATAGGAATAGGGATACCTTACTACAGCTGTACAAGGTGCTGGTGAGACCGCATCTGGAGTATTGTGTACAGTTTTGGTCGCCCCATCTGCGGAAGGATGTTCTTGCCATGGAAAGAGTGCAACGGCGATTCACCAGGCTGATACCTGGAATGGCGGGAATGACCTACGAAGAGAGATTAAATAGTTTGGGCTTGTACTCACTGGAGTTTAGAAGATTGAGAGGGGATCTCATTGAAACATATAAAATTATGGCAGGCCTGGACAGGCTGAATTCAGAGAGAATGTTTCCAATGGCCGGGGAGCACAGAACCAGGGGCCACAGTCTAAAAATAGCGGGCAAATCATTTAAAACAGAGATGAGGAAGAATTTCTTCACTCAAAGAGTGGTGAGCCTGTGGAATTCCCTGCCACAGAGGGCTGTGAAGGCTAATTCAATAAATATTTTCAAGAGAGAATTGGATATATTTCTGAAGGCTAAGGGGATTAAGGGTTACGGAGAAAAGGCGGGGACGGGGTACTGAACTGGTAAGATCAGCTATGATCTCAGACGAAGATCAGCCATGATCTCATTGAATGGCGGAGCAGGCTCGAAGGGCCGAATGGCCTACTCCTGTTCCTATCTCTATGTTTCTATGTTTCTAAAGGAGGAGAGCAAGGTAGAGGGGCAGAGAGGTTTAGGGAGGGAATTCCAGAGCTTTAGGGCCTTGGCAGCTGAAGGCACGGCCACCAATGGTGGAAGGAAAAAAATCAGGGATGCGCAAGAGGCTAGAATTGGAGGAACATAGAGATATTGGAGGGTTGGAGGGCATTACAGAGATAACGAGCGGCGAAGCCATGGAGGGATTTGAAAATAAGGATGAGAATTTTAATATCAAGGTGATGCCAGACCAGGAACCAATGTAGGTCAGTGAGCACAGGGGTGATGTGTGAACGGGACTTGGTGCGAGTTAGGATACGAGCGGCAGAGTTTTGGATGAGCTCAAGTTTATGGAGGATGCAAGGTGGGAGGTCGGCCAGGAGGGCATGGAATAGTCAAGTCTAGAGGTAACAAAGGCATGGAGGAGGGTTTCAGCAGCAGATGAGTTGAGGCAGGGGCAGAGATGTGTGATGTTACAGAGGTGGAAGTAGGCGGTCTTTGTGATTGAGAGACTATCGAGTTGGAAGCTGAGCTCAGGATCAAATAGGTTGCCCAGGTTGCGAACAATCTGGTTCAGCCTCAGACAGTGGCCAAGGAAAGGGATGGAGTTGGTAGCTAGGAAATGGCGTTTGTGGTGGGGGACCGAAGACAATGGGGCCAATTTTAACTCGGGTGCGGGGAATTGTCGGGTTCCCCGAATTTAGTGTTTCCCACACGAATCTAAATGGGTCTGTGAGATTGATGCAATTTTAACTCAATTGGCCAATTGATTTCCAACGTGTGGGAACCCTTAGCAATTGCGTATTTCCAGCCAGAAAGTCGCAGAATATGACATCATCATTGCTGCTGCTTTTAAGATCCACAGCAAGCCTTGCATCTTCTGCAGGCTTCCAAACGTTACCATTAAGATAGCACGGGAGCTATGGCCAGCAGGAGGGCAAGAGCTGCCCCAAAATTTGATGAGGCTTCACTCCAGGCATTGCTAGGTGGTGCTAGGGCCCACAGGGAGGTCCTCTTCCCTTCTTCAGGGAGGAAGCGGCCTCCCACTCAGAGCAAGGCTGTGTGGCTACAGGTGGCTGGGGAAGTCAACTCCTTGGGGCTCTCATGGCGCACCTGGATGCAGTGCAGGAAAAGATTCCATGACCTTCATCGCACTGGAAAAGTAAGTATGAAGTTTCCATCACCCTCAATCTGATCCCCATTGCCTTTCCTCACCAGCACTCAGCTTTAGCAATCTCTTCCTCCACATCCCACTTGACACTCACATCCATGCACCCTTAGCCATTCCCTCTCTCTCTCTGCTCACATTCACCTAACTATTCGACCATGCAGCCCTCACACTCCCTCTCACTCTGATGCTTTGAACACAGCTGACAACACACAAGGAGGGCCCTTGGTATTGCAACCTCACTCCATCTTTGTCTCCTTCTAAGTATCTATGCTATGCAATCTCTACACTCACTCCTTCATCCTCCTCCTCCTCCTCCATCATCATCATCATCTGAGGAGGGTATGTGAAGAGCCACTTGGTCCTCAGGAATCTGCAAGCCACGACGCTATGCCATGTTGTGGAGTGCATGGCAAACCATGACGATTCTGGAGACCCTGGCTGCTGAGTACTGTAGGGCTCCACCTGATCTATCCAGGCATCTGAAGCGCATCTTCAGCAAGCCGATGGTTTGCTCGATTATGGATCTGGTGGAAATGTGGCTGGAGTTGTAGCGCTCCTCAGCTTCGTTGGCTGGCCTTCTCAACGGTGTCATTAGCCAAGTCCTCAGGGGATAGCCCTTGTCTCCAAGTAGCCATCCGTGAAGTTAGTCTGGTGGCCTGAATAGCGGAGACACACTAGACTGGCGCAGTATGAAGGAGTCATGGCAACTGCCAGGGTACTTGGCACAAACATGCAAAATCTCCTCCTTGTGGTCACACACCAGCTGAACGTTAAGGGAGTGGAAGCCCTTGCAGTTGACAAAAATACCTGGATTGCGATGGGGTGCCCTAAGGGCCACGTGTGCAGTCAATGATGCCCTGCACCCTTGGAAAGTCTGCCAGATGAGCTAATCCAACTGCTCGCGCCATCACACTTGCGCGATCCCTGGTGAAATGGATGTGATTGTGCGCGAGGGCAAAGAGGGCATCGGTTACTTGCCTGATGCAAGTGTGTGCGGCTGACTGGGAGATGCCGCTGATGTCTGCTGTTGATCCCTGGAATGAGCCTGAGGCAAAAAAGTTGAGTGCTGTGGTGACTTTGATGGCCACTGGTAAGGAGTGTCCACCTGGTCCTCTGGGCAGCAGGTCTTGCTGTATCATTGCGCAGATGTCAGTCACTACCTGTCACGAAAGTCGGAGCTGCCTTTGGCACTGCTGCTCAGTCATGTTGAGGTAGCTGACCCTGTGTCTGTAGACCCTGTTTGGGGGGTATCTCCTACGCTGATGGGCTTCCATGTGCTGGCCCCTTCTGGCCTGTGCAGCCTCAGGTGGGTGAGCAGCAGCTTGGCGCTCCTGTTGGTGCTGCTGCTGTTCATGGTTCTGCTAGTGCCGCTGCTGGTCTTCGTCCTCATCTAATGTCCAGGAGGAAAGGAAATAAATTGCTCCCATGCTTCTGGTATATGCCTCAGTTGTGGAAGCGCTCAGTGAAGTTGGCGAGAGGGGTTTCCCAGGAGGTCTACTGGAGATGGGTGTCAGGTTCCAAACTTCCACAGCTGTTGTTATGCCTTCTAAAAGTTCCCCCAGATCTGAGACTACAAAGTCATGTCACCTGCAAATGATGGCTGATCAAATCTCCTCTTCAATGGTTGAGCTGCAGCTGATAGTCAGCAAGCCAATAGTGCTCACGCCAGGTTTCACAGGCGTGATCCCCACCAGGCGTGTTTTACGTGGGAAAAGGGTTAAACAGGCAGGGGCCTGTTAAAATGGGATTATAAAGGCCAGTAAGTGCTGTTTAAGGGTCCTAAAGACCAGTCCCACCTGTTGCAGGCGGGACTGATTCGGGACCATCAGACACGCCTGGGTTAAAATGGCTAGGTGTCGGGAACCAGGCCGGGGGGTCCCGACCCCCAGGTTTTGCGATTTTAACCCCCCACACGCCTCAAAGCTCGCCTAACGGCTGAGTTAAAATTGAACCCAATTGCTTTGGTCTTCCCAATGATTAATTGGAGGAAATTTCTGTTCATCCAATACTGGATGTCGGACGAGCAGCGTGACAAATCGGAGGCAGTGGAGTGGTCGAGAGAGGTGGTGGTAAGGTCAAGCAGTGGGTAGCTATGTCAACTGCTGTCTGAAGACCTGCAACCCACTTCTACCAGAAGAGCAGCATTGTCCGTATCAGTCAAAGTCACCGCTGCCTTAAACTTCTTTACAACTGGATCTTTCTAGACAATATCTTGTGAACACAATAGTCAGGCAGCAGCTCACCATTGTTACTGATGCTTCTTCAGATGGGCCATGCAGTCCATTTTCTTCTCAATGGAATCAGCTAAGCAAAAAGAGAAAGCTTTGTAATTCTGCAGGCTGGCAGGGTGCCCACAGATGCATGGAGCATTGCTGTGAAAGTCTCCCAAAGTCTTCGAGGCCTGAGGTTATTCTTGTCTCAATCAAGCAATTGTCCCAGAGAGATCAGCTTCTGGCAGTCATTCTCTTGCTGTGTCAAGAGGTGCTGGTTTAATGCCTGAAGCTCCTCCTTGTGCAGGCACTGGAAGGGGCCTGAAGGAAGCAGGTTCGTTGCAGGCAGTCATTGAAAAGAGATGTATTCTACAGTTTTTTTTTGGCTTTGCATGTCCCTATCCACCACTCCACCTGTGATGTGGGTTTCCTTTAGGGTACTTTAATGTATTCTTGTTTTTCTCTCCTTTTGATCTGTAGGGGGTCGCAGGCATCATGCAAACACCTAGGCAAATGCTACAGTCTCTGTTACTTAGCTCCTTGTCTGGTTTGCACTTCGCACCTCTCCACAGGCAAACTGGCTGAGCTTGACAACTGATTGGAGTGGGGCTACCTCCTCCCCCTTGTAATGGTAATCGTTGGTGTTCCAGTGTGCTGTTCCACCAATATTGTGGGGGGTTTATATTTAAGCTAGTTCAGTTATAACCAGGGGAGGTCATGATACCTAACAAAGAACTTCCCTAAATCTCATTGACACGCTTCCTCACACAGCTTCGCATATTTCTTCTTAACAACCAAGAATATAACATTAATAAATCTTAAGGTAATGGCTGCTTATTTGAAACGCAGCACTTTAATGCTAAATTTCTAATTCTAAAAATTAAAATTCTTAAAAAAGGAATACCTAAATCTATAGCTGTTAAGTATTTGGTGAACTTATGATTTGGTAGTATTTGTGTGCTGGAGCTGTGGAGACAAGAAACTAGTGTATGTGAACACCCTGACAGGGAAAAACAGGAAGACAACTTCCTTTCTGCATATGCACTTTTTTCCTGATGAGGTTTTCTGAAAATGTATTGCTGAATGTTACTGGGGAAAAGGTACAGCACCAAATTAAGACGTCAATTTATTGTAGATACCTAGACAGAAAGGCAAATTAGGTCTTCTAAGGTATTTACAGGAAACTTTCATTTAACTGGAGGTTAAATATCCGGAATGCTCTATCCACCGGCAAAATTCAGGAGTCGGTTCAGATAACTTTTTTTACTTTTCGTTGCTTTTTTTCTCCATTCGTGGCTCTGCGAGCGTCTAGCTGAAGCTGTTGCTTAGCTACAGAGACGCTTGCAAGCTGCGCCGACTGTTTTGAGGCTGTTGCTAAGCAACAGGGTTTGTTGCTTCAGACGGAGCTCAGAAGCTCCGTATGTTTTAACATTAGCGCTCGTTTTTCCGGCAGTGTTGATCGACCGGCACCAGCTCGGTCCCGTCAGTGCCGGATACCAGAAAGTTTCCTGTACCATCTATGCTTCAGTTTGGATTATTAACTTTATTATCTATATATACAATACTTGTTGATAACCGAGGGCAAGGGATAATTGGACCAAGTCACACAGATATAATTCAGTCCTCATTTTAAAGCCATACATTCTGTCTTTAATTTTGTAAATTACTTTGATTTTATATTATTATTTATAGTTAAATAGCAAAACTTAGGGCTATTTGGAAAGCATGGAAGCAGAGTTAGTTGCAGTAAAAGAGCTTGTCTGCAATAAAGGTTGATTTGCTGGGAGATGCAAAACTGAGGTGCTTCAGTACCATTACTGGTGGGACGATGTAATTACAATGTGACATGTTTACATAGGCAGTTTCCATTATAAATGTGGGCATAAGAATTTATAATAGAAAAAGTTGACACAAAAGTGACAAAAACATGACAATAGGAAGTAAGGAAATGAGCGTAGACACATTTTAACATTTTTAATATATTATTAATCAACCTTCCATGGAGTTGTACAGAGCATGAGAGAATGATCTCTCTGTTACCTGTCTCTGTTGCTGTTGTCTCTGCCTCTCCTCTTCTGATTTTGAGTGTCTTTTTCTTCTCTTCTGCTTCTCTCCCCATAAGTCTACTTTTTGCTTCTCTCTTTCTTCTTTCCTTTCTGTTGGGAGTTGGTGAGTGGTATGGCTAGGGAACGGAGCCACCGATGGCTGCGGGCTTCAATTTTTTTATTTGTTCGTGGGATATAGGCATCGCTGGCAATGCCAGCATTTATTGCCCATCCCTAATTGCCCTTCAGATGGTGCTGGTGAGCACCTTCTTGAACCACTGTAGTCCGTGTAGTGAAGGTACTTCCACAGTGCTGTTAGGGAGGGAGTTCCAAGATTTTGACCCAGCAAAGATGAAGGAACGGCGATATGTTTACAAGTCAGGATAGCTTGTGACTTGGAGGGGAACTTGGAGGTGATGGTGTTGTTGTTTTAAATATACTTCTGTTTGTTTGCAGCATAACTGAGACTGCCTATTTGCACCTCTGTAACTCCGCCCTTGCCTCAGCTCATCCGCTGCTGAAACCCTCATCCATGCCTTTGTTACCTCTAGATTTGACTATTCCAATGCACTCCTGGCTGGCCTCCCACTTTCTACCCTACATAAACTTGAGGTGATCCAAAACTCGGCTGCCCGTGTTCTAACTCGCGCCAAATCCCATTCACCCATTACCCCTGTGCTCGCTGACCTACATTGGCTCTCGGTTAAGCAACGCCTCGATTTCAAAATTCTCATCCTAGTTTTCAGATTCCTCCATTGCCTCTCCCTTCACTATCTCTGTAATCTCCTTCAGCCCCACAACCCCCCGAGATATCTACACTCCTCTAGTTCTGCCCTCTCGAGCATCCTTGATAATAATCGCTCAACCATTGGTGGCTGTGCCTTTTGTTGCCTAGGCCCTAAACTCTGGAATTCCCTCCCTAAACCTCTCTGCCTCGCTACTTCTCTTTCCTCCTTTAAGACGCTCCTTGAAACTTACCTCTTTGACCAAGCTTTTGGTCACCTGCCCTAATTTCTCCTTATGTGGTTCGGTGTCAAATTTTTTGTCTTTCAATACTCCTGTGAAGTGCCTTGGGACGTTTTACTACGTTAAAGGCACTATATAAATGCAAGTTGTTGTTGTTCACTTGAGTAGTAACGAATTCAGACTTCGGGTTATAATCATTTTATTCTTTAACTTCAGCATAAAAAGCAATTTACAAGCGGCGTATCGTCACAGATAGAGCATGCAAGCCCAGGCATGGATCTTTTCGTGCTGCTTGAACAAAGGAAAAAGCTTACATTTATACACTGTTTTCTTATCAAACTGGAGCAGGCATTGCCTAATATAATAGTCCCTGGCTACTGCATAGTCCAGAGACACAAGTCTGCATTTTCTTCAACATACATCAACAATGTTAGAAGCACATAAAAACATTGTGGGCTTGCTGTGGTAAGCATAAACCTTCTAGTCTCTAGACTTTTATCCTAACATAATATTTCTACTCTAAACATTCTATTCTGAAACTATCCAAGCCCGGTTGGTTGCAAACACCAGTTGTTGCTAAATGAAATCTGTGTCTCTCTCCAATGATACCAACCACATTTTTTCCCTATATCGAATGAACTAAACATGAGCACCTTTCAGAAGCTGAATTAACTGAGTTCCATATGCTAACAGGTGTTCCCATGCACCTACTGCCCTTGTCCTTCTAGGCGGTAGCGGTCGTGGGTTTGGTAGGTGCTGTCGAAGAAGCCTTGGCGAGTTGCTGCAGTGCATCTTGTAGATGGTACAACTGCAGCCACGGTGCGCCGGTGGTGAAGGGAGTGAATGTTTAAGGTGGTGGATGGGGTGCCATTCAAGTGGGCTGCTTTGTCCTGGATAATGTCGAGCTTCTTGAGTGTTGTTGGAGCTGTACTCATCCAGGCAAGTGGAAAGTATTCCATCACACTCCTGACTTGTGCCTGGTAGATGGTGTAAAGGCTTTGGGGAGTCGGGAGGTGAGACAGTCGCCGCAGAATGCTCAGCCTGACCTGCTCTTGTAGCCATGGTATTTATGTGGTTGGCCCAGTTCAGTTTCTGGTCAATGGTGACCCCCCAGGATGTTGATGTTGGGGGATTTGGCGATGGTAATGCCGTTGAATGTCAGGGAGCGGTGGTTAGACTCTCGCTTGTTGGAGATAGTCATTGCCTGTCACCTGTATGGCGCGAATGTTACCTGTCACTTATCAGCCCTAGCCTGAATGTTGTCCAGGTCTTGCTGCATGCGGGCATGGACTGCTTCATTATCTGAGGAGTTGCGAATGGAACTAAACACTGTGCCATCATCAGCCACCATCCCCACTTCTGACCTTGTGATGAAGAGAAGGTCATTGATGAAGCAGCTGAAGATGGTTGGGCCTAGGACACTGCCCTGAGGAACTCCTGCAGTGATGTCCTGGGGCTGAGATTATTGGCCTCCAACAACCACAACCATCTATTTTTGTGCTAGGTATGATTCCAGCCAGTGGAGAGTTTTCTCCCTGATATCCATTGACTTCAGTTTTACTAAGGCTCTTTGATGCCACACTCAGTCAAATGCTGCCTTGATGTCAAGGGCAGTCACTCTCACTTCGCCTCTGGAATTCAGCTCTTTTGTCCATGTTTGGACCAAGGCTGTAATGAGGTCTGGAGCCAAGTGGTCCTGGCGGAACCCAAATTGTGCATCAGTGAGCAGGTTATTGGTGAGTAAGTGCTGCTTGAATGCACTGTCGACGACACCTTCCATCACTTTGCGAGTAGACTAATAGGACGGTAATTGGCTGGATTGGATTTGTCCTGCTTTTTGTGGACAGGACATACCTGGGCAGTTTTTCACATTGTCGGGTAGATGCCAGTGTTGTAGCTGTACTGGAACAGCTTGGCTGGAGGCGCGGCTACTCTGGAGCACAAGTCTTCAGCATGACAGCCGGGATGCTGTTGGGGCCCATAGCCTTTGCTGTATCCAGTGCGTTCAGCCATTTCTTGATATCACGTGGAGTGAATCGAATTGGCTGACGACTGGGTTCTGTGATGGTGGTGACCTCGCGAGGAGGCCGAGATGAATCATCCGCTCGGCACTTCTGGCTGAAGATGGTTGCAAACACATCAGCCTTGTCTTTTGCACTCACGTGCTGGGCTCCGCCATCATTGAGGATGGGGATGTTCATGGAGCCCCCTCCTCCTGTTAATTGTTTAATTGTCCACTACCATTCACGACTGGTAGGATGGCAGAGCTTTGATCTGATCCGTTGGTTGTGGGATTGCTTAGCTCTGTCTATAGCATGCTGCTTCCACTCTTTAGCATGCATGTAGTCCTGTATTGCAGCTTCCCCAGGTTTTAGGTATGCCTAGTGCTGTTCCTGGCATGCTCTTCTACACTCCTTATTGAACCAGGGTTGGTCCCCTGGCTTGATGGTAATGGTAGAGTGAGGGATATACCGGACCATGAGGTTACAGATTGTGGTGGAGTACAATTCTGCTGCTGCTGATGCCCCACAGAGCCTCATGGATGCCCAGTTTTGAGCTGCTAAATCTGTTCTGAACCTATCCCATTTAGCATGATGGTAGTGCCACACAACACAATGGAGGGTGTCTTCATTGTGAAGATAGGACTTCATCTCCACAAGGACTGTGTAGTGGTCACTGCTACCAGTACCATCGTGGACAGATGCATCTGCGACAGGTGGATTGGTGAGGACGAGGTCAAATAGGTTTTTCCCCTTGTGTTGGTTTTCTCACCACCTGCCGCAGGCCGAGTCTGGCAGCTATGTCCTTCAGGACTCGGCCAGCTTGGTCAGTAGTGGTGCTACTGAGCCACTCCTGGTGATGAACATTGAAATCCCCCACCCAGAGTACATTCTGTGCCCTTGGTACCCTCGGTGCTTCTTCCAAGTAGTGTTCAACATGGACGAGCACTGACTCATCAGCTGAGGGAGGGCGGTAGCTGGTAATCAGCAGGAGGTTTCCTTGACCATGCTTGTCTTGATACCATGAGATTTCACGGGGTCTGGAGTCAATGTTGAGAACTCCCAGGGCCACTCCCTCCCAACTGTATACCACTGTGCCGCCACCTCTGGTGGGTCTGTCCTGCCGGTGGGACATGGCATATCCAGGGATGATTTGGTGTACAGGTTATGGGGAAAATGCAGCCCTCAGCAGCTCCCTTCCTAATGACTAATGCTTCCCTGCCATCCTTTCACTCCCATCATGCCCCATACCCATTCACCTTCCTACCACCTCTTCATCCCTATCATTACCTCTTCTCTTTTGAATTGCCTGCTCAGCCCTATTATCCACCTGTCCCTCTTGCTCCATTATTATGCACCTCATTCTTAACTCTCCATCCACTTCCACCAAACCCGATCACCCCCACCCGCAAAGCAGGTGGTGAGAGGCTGAAGAGAGACCCCCTCACCCTCCACCTGTTTCTATCCTCCCTTCTCACGCCTGTGCTACCTTCCTTTCTAAATAACAAAAGAAAATGCTGGAAAAACTCAGCAGACCAGGCAACATCTGTGGAAAGAGAAATAGAGTCAACGTTTCGGGTTGAAACCCTTCTACAGAAGTGAGAGAAAAGGCAGGAAATGAAACAAAAGGCAGTATGGGGGAGGGGATGAAAGAAGAGATATTACGAGATATTCAAGGTGAGACGAGATAGTAATAGGACAGGTAAAGAAACAGACTGGCTCTAGATGACGTGTGAAACGCGCTGGCAGAGAGAGACAGCTGCCATGTGGGAGAGAGAGGAAAAAGAAGGAAAAGACACAAACCAAAAGTGTGGATAAAAAATATAAAAATATAACTGGGGCCGAGGTTATGATCTGAAGTTGTTGAACTCGATATTGAGTCCGGAAGGCTGTAAAGTGCTTAATCGGAAGATGAGGTGCTGTTCCTCGAGTTTGCGGTGAGCTTCCGTGGAACAATGCAAGAGGCCGCAGACGGTGAGGTCTGAGTGGGAATGGAACGGTGAATTAAAATGACAGGCGACCGAAGCTCGGGGTCACCCTTACGGACTGAACGGAGGTGTTCCACAAAGCGGTCACCCAATCTGCGTTTGGTCTCCCTACCTTCCTTTCTGTTTCACTCAGAAGAGACTTTGTTTGCTTTCAAAATTCAACTTAATTTAAAAACAATCAAATTAGAGTAAGGTGGAAAACTGCCACTCTGCCCTTCTTCCTATTTGTTCCTTTCTCTATCTCTGTTGCATAGGTGTTAGTAATTAGAATTCTTGTCTCGCCTGTTTGGACTGACTTTCTCTGTCAACAAAACACAGGTGAGGTAATTGGCTAGCTTCATAATTCACTTTTTTTTAACTGAAATCCCATTACATGGAGAAAGACATGTTTTTTTGTCTCAATCTCTCTCTTTTTAACGCAATGGCTGTCTCTCTCCCAACCCACCTCTGATCCCAGCCTATTTCTCTATCTCATTCTCTTTCTCCCTCTCTCACACAAACATTTTCTAAACTTTATATAACACAAAACAAAGGATACAACATGTGTGTAATCAGAACATTGCCATTTTTTTCCTTTACACAGCCTCCCTGTTTTTCCACAATAAGCTCAAAATGAATTCTACCTTAATGAAGCCGTTGAAATTTGTCCTTTGGTTTTTTAAATAATTTTGAAGAACTTTTGAACAGAAACTGCTGGAAGCTACAGAAAAATATTCCTCGGTATTGCTAACTGAATGGTACTGATGCATCCTGGAAATTTAGGTACAGTGCATATGCTTAGACTACATAATCAAAGTTCAGTTCACAGTGTTACAGCTCTGGGCAAAAAAATGAACTCCCAACTCCTGGCTATTTGCAGAAGCTAAGGCCTTCATTAAAAACTTTAATGAAGGCATTGAAATGCACAAATGAAAATTCAGATGATAAATGCAATCATGTTATTGTGAAATTGCATTTATCATCTGAATTGTCCATAATAATGGTTTAACCAAAATCTACATTAAAAAAAATACATATATATTTTTAAAAATTTATATTTTGGTTAAACCCTTATTATGGACAATAGAAATTTCAGTCACCGAGGAGAAAATGGCAGTTAAAAAAAAATTAAGAAAGCATTTCAAGAGAATTATGTGAACCCAGTGGCCAGATTGTGTAGTAAAAACAGAAAATGCTGGAAATACTCAGCAGGTCAGGCAGCATCTGTGGAGAGAGAAACAGAGTTAACGTTTCAGGTCGATGACCTTTCATCAGAACTGGGAAACATTAGAGATATAACAGGTTTTAAGCAAGTACAGAGACAGGGAAAGGGGGGGATGGGAGGAAAGAACAAAAGGGAAGGTCTGTGATTGGGTGGAAGGCAGGAGAGAGTAAATGATAAAAGGGATGATGGTGCAAGGCAAAAGGGGGTGGTAATGGGACAAGTAAAGAAACAAAAATGGGTCTAGAGGAAGGTTAAATGGGAATATCAGAGTCATTATCAACAGCTGCTGTCGGAAAAAAATGGGACCAGTGGTTATTATCCGAAATAGTTGAACTCCGTGTTGAGTCCGGAAAGCTGTAAAGTGCCTCATCGAAAGATGAGGTGCTGTTCCTCAAGCTTCTGTTGAGCTTCATTGGAACAGTGTAAGAGACCGAGGTCAGAGTGGGAGTGGAACGGAGAATTAAAATGATAGGCAACCGGAAGCTCAGGGTCACGTTTGCAGATTGAACAGAGGTGTTCTGCAAAGCGATCACCCAATCTGTGTTTGGTCTCCCCAAAGTAGAGCAGACTGCATCGTGAGCAACGAATACAGTATACTAAATTGAAAGAAGTACAAGTAAATCACTGTTTCACCTGGAAGGAGTATTTGGGGCCCTAGACGGTGGGAAGGAAGGAGGTAAAAGGGCAGGCGTTGCATCTTCTACACTTGCACGGGAAGAGGAGTGGGTGTTGGGGGTGATTGTTCAATCTGGTCACCAATCAGAGTGATGTGTTTACATTCTAAATGGGGACGTAAGAACTTATAATTGTAAAGTTGACACAAAACGTGTGACAAAAATGTGACAACTGGGAGTTCAGTGACACGGACAGGAAGTGTGTGCAAATGTAAATTTGTTAATATATATTTTTACTAGTACTTTGTTTTCTGATTGAGATTCAATGATTTGAGTTTTGAATATTTCAGTCTATGCAACCTGGTTCTCCATCCCCTCTCATTCACTTCCATGAAACAAAATGGAGCCTGTTAATACTTTTGCTGTGTGATGGTGCAGACAATATCATAATTTTAATAGCATATAGAAAACACATAGAAGGCAGCTTAGATGGGCTTCAAGGCGTTTAATTTGAACCAAAACTTACTGGCAGGTTTTGATTTCTTTTTTGCGATTGAATAAATTCTCCATTTGGACTTTTATGTCCCTTTTGAACCTGGTGTCATGCTGTGACAGTTTGGTTCCTACTGCATGTGTGTTTGTATTCTTTTTCTATGCCAAAAATTTGGATACTACCGGCTTCTCTCGTTTTCTTCTTTCCCCTCTACTTCCAGCAGAACACCTCACTTTATGTTTTATGGGTTTCTATGTCAGCCGCTGAAAGGACGGGACTAGCAAGTGATTATTTTATGTTGTAATGGTCACTACCTGATCAAACCACCTAGTGACTATGGTCTAGTGACTTTCACCCAAGTCATTGCTTTCACAGTGGTACAATGGAACTATGTACCTGGCGGTTTCCTTGGTGGTGTAGTATTCATCTGAGGCACCTGTTTCTCTCCCTCATTCTGGGAATGTTCTCCCTATAAACCTTGACAATGTCAAAATATTGTTTTATTTTGCTTTTGCTTTGAAGACTGAACTAATTTGAACATGCATTCCTCTGGGCAGCACATTTTCTTTAAGTAACTATTAATATTCAGTCAAAAAAAAGCACCGCACTAACTTAGCTAGCTCTTAATTTAGAATCAGTCTGAAGGGTGTATTATCAAATTTACATAGAATAAAGCAAAAACAAGTGGATGAGCACTTGACTACCAACCAGACGGTCACTAGTTCAAGTCTGAGAGCTGCCTCTTGTCATTTCACTCATTGGTCTGGCCTTGGTTGATTAAGTTTCATGAGATATTCCATGTTTTGGGAAGGAACAACCGATAGTATCTGTAATTTCCCTTTTCTGTCTGTCTTAGGCAGTCCCTCGGAACCAAGGATGACTTGCTTCCACATTAAAAATGAGTTCTCAGGTGACTGATGAGTCCAATGCGGGACCTACAGCCTCTGTCACAGGTGGGGCAGACGGTGGTTGAAGGGGCGGGTGGGTGGGGTGCTTGGGTTGACATGCGCTCCTTGCGTTTGGCTTCCGGCGAAGAGACTCGAGGTGTTCGGCGCCTTCCCGGATGCTTCTCCTCCACTTTGTGTGGTCTTGGGCCAGGGATTCCCAGGTGTCGGTGGGGATGTTGCACTTTTTCAAGGAGGCTTTGAGGGTGTCCTTGAAGCGTTTCCTCTGCCCACCTGGGGCTCTCTTGCCATGTCGGAGCTCCGAGTAGAGCGCTTGTTTTGGGAGTCTCGTATCAGGCATGCGGACAATGTGACCCGTCGATCGGAGCTGATCGAGCGTGGTCAAAGCTTCGATGCTGGGGATGTTGGCCTGAGCAAGAACACTGACGTTGGTGCGCCTATCCTGCCAATGGATTTGCAGGATCTTGTGGAGGCAGCATTGGTGGTACCTCTCCAGTGCTTTGAGGTGCCTGCTGTAAATGGTCCATGTCTCTGAGGCATACAGGAGGAAGGGTATCACTACTGCTCTGTAGACCATGAGCTTGGTGCCGGGTGACATCAACTTGTATTGATGTTGACAATGGAAATCTTCCTGGCCATTCTGTTCTTCTTGACAGCATAAGAGCAAGCAACATTGTGAAACTGGTGCTCTTGCAGAGAGCCAGTGTGGGTTCGACAGGCCGAATGGCCTCCTTCTGTGCTGTAACCATTCTATGATTGGAGGGGGTAGAAAGAGAATGGGGATGACCGATGCAAAACCTTTGTATGAAGGAATAAAATTGACTTAATATTGCAAAATGAAATTTTAATACAAGTTTCCAGTGATCAGTCTTAATTGTCAGAGATCTGTTGGTACATCGCTGCTTTGCCAGGGTAATGAATCGTTGCTGACCTGTTTTTAAGTGCTAGACAAGATGACTTCCTAGGGTAGCTGACATGCAATAAAAAGCCTTATTCATTCAAAAAGTGTTTTTTAAATTTATATGTGAAGGGTGCAGCCGTGGATGTAAGCAAATTCATAGATACCAGAATTATTAACCAGCCTCTTGTCTCCGTATGCTGAATGTGTAGTGAAAGCTCTCTGTATCCTGAATTTCAGCAGTAGGTAATTAGCCAGATTGTGTTGGAGTGAATGGCAGAAGGTTGTGGATGAATGGCTCTTTTGTTTCTCTAAGAAGGACCTTCTTTGCACTTGTGTGCTAGTAGACGGGTGGCGCTGGTCACACTGAGGACCCTTTATCACATTAACGGCGTAGAGTCATTGTTGGTGTTGCAGCAATTAGTAAAAATGTGCAGTGCCAGCACCTTTTCCTTCTGCGAACAGGAAACTGTTGAAGAACAGTGGAGCCCCTGATAAACAAATAAGTAACTTGCCAAGGCATTCTTGGATCAGGATTTCTATAGACTGTGTTTAACAATTTTTATTTCAACTAAAATTAATCAGATTGTACTCTGTGCATCTCAATCCTTTGGTCATTCATTATACAACTGAATTCAAGCACAAACATTTTACAAGATGGTGCTAATATCTGCAAGATGAGACTTGTAGCATGTGCTGTTGCATTTAGGTGAGATTGGTCTAGACGTGACTACATTCAGACTGCTGAAGATTGGAAGCTTGAACAACAAGAGAAAATATTTTGCTTTGATGGGGGCAATGCACTTTACAATGTTAAACCTCAATTGGAGATTCCATCTGATCAGAATGAATAGTAAGTAGTACTTTGGGATTCTGAGTATGGATTGAAATTATGCTTGTAAAGGGTTGTAGAACTCAAAGGGTTAAAATATTGTTCACCCCTTCTACCTGAGTGACCAAAAGGTTAAAGGTCATATGCAATGACCTGTATAAAGGATTACTGGGTCATTTGGTCTAACCTGGGTATTATTGCTTTGAATACTGCCTTTTTTATTTAACTTTTAAGGGGGGTGGGCAGGGTGGGACTGTTTACAGTTGCTATCTTCTCCTCGCCCCCTCCCCCCATCCCCTTACATCCTCTGTACCGAACTGAGTGTTATGGGTCCTGACTCAAGCATGTTCTCATTTATTGTACATCGCTAAAGGGGTAAAATCTTAATCCTAGATAAAATAAATTTACCTTGAGGGGTTAAATATGCTTTCTCATACTTTGTGCGAGGTAATATTAGCCTTTAAAGTAGACTGTGCCGCTTACCCAGCAGAATTTAGTCAGTGGTGGATCATGCTCCGAACGATTAAACTCGGGGGAAAAAATACTTTCATTTTTCTCGCACTTTGTTTATCATGTATCTCAAACATCCTGAATGTATACAGTTGCTTTGAAGTGCAAAGGCCTTATATTATGTAGAAAAATGTGGCAGCTAATGTACACAACAAGATCCCACAAACAGTAATTAGATGAATGATCAGTTAACCAGTTTTTGGTTGCAGGATGGATGTGAGGCATAGGGAGAACTCCCTGCTCTTTTAAGAATGTCAGGAGGCCTTTAAAAATCATCCGACAGACAGGACCTCAGCTTAACATCACATCCAAAAGATGGCACCTACAGCAATATAACACTCTTACCATTGCCCTGGATTGTCAGCCTAGATAATGTACTCAAGTACTAGAGTGTAGAACTGGCAATCTTCTGATTCAGAGATGTGAGTGTTACCAATTGGACCAAACTGATTTTGATTTGAAACAAGCCCTGTTCACTCTTACTTTTGCTGTAGAGAGGACAACTTTAAGTTTCTTCCCCCACCCCCACCCTCACCTAAATATACGGCAATCTCTCTTAACCGGCAAAATTCAGGAGTAGGTTCAGGTAAGTTTTACTATATATTAGTGGCCGTGTAACCGGGGTTCCTGGATCTGTGGCCGTGTAACCGGGGTTCCTGCACCTGTGGCCGTGCAACAGGGACTCCTGGATCTGTGGCCGTGTAACCAGGACTCCTGCACAAGTGCCGTGTAACCGGGGCTCCTGCACCTGTAGCTGTGTATGGGGCTCTTGTACCTTGGTAAGTATACCTCTCTGTAATCCGGACTTTTTGATCAACCGGCACCACGCCGGTCCCATCGGAGCCGGATAAAAAAGAGTTTCCTGTATGTTAATCCCCTTTATCTCCGCATTTGTGGTTTCATAGGGCCACATGTGCTGTCCAACCTGCTCCCAATCCTCTTGTCAATACCACGCTGGCTGGCTCCCAGGAAATACAATGATGTTCGGGCCAGTTTTATCCTTGATTCTATGGGGAAATGCTTAGCAATGCAACAGCAATCTGAAACTCAGTGTAATGGAGTTACAAATACCACTACACCAGCAGAGGAGCTGATGGATGTGTCTTCATTTTGTGGTTTAATCAGCTGATAAAGACTTTATTTGATGATTTTAACTGCTTCCATAGCTTGTCTTTGTTTATTTTGTTATCCTAATTTACAAGCAAGCAGAAAAAACACCTCATAATAAATAGAATTTGGCTAAATTCAGAATCCATAAACCTATCAGAACATGCATTATGTGTGGCAAAGACCTGTCTCACTGGTCAGAATCTAATGAATCGTAAATTAGTATGCCTTTACTGCACTATGGTTCTGGTTCTCAGGATATGCAAGTATTAAGTCAGCTATCTTGGACTTTCAAGACTAGACTACCCTGCACCATTTAAAATTTGCTTACTAGAATTTTAAAAAAAGATCACCTAGCCCTATTTTGTTGTCTTTCACCATCTTTCTGCTTTCACACTATCCCCACCATTAGTTAACAAAGTTGGAAAACAGACTAGGCCGTGGACTTCCCTGTAAATGCACTCAGCCTCACTGTGCAATGGCTCAAAGAAGGCATCCTTTGTGAAAGAATTTGGTTTCCCTTGCAGTTTTTCCTTCCCTCCACAAATGAGGAGGTTTATCATTACAACTGAAAACTAGCTCAACTTGTCCAGAGATTGGCACCCAGTCAATGTTTAGCCCTAACTGGTACCTGGCTTATAGGTTATGACAGTTTCTTATATTACAACTAGTTGATCTGTTGTGACATTGTTCACGGGTAATCTAGGATGTGAAGCATAGTTGTGATGTTTAGCAACTATGTTGGAGCTGTATTTAACCTGACCTATTCCCTAAGGGATCAGCTGCTCCCTATTGGGAGGTGATCTACATAGGAACATCCTATGTAGATCCTAGTATTTGTAATGACCTATAATGGGTGAAATGTGATGGACTCAAAACATTCTTGTATAAAGCATAAAAAACTATACAGGCAGATTTTTCATATAATCTTTCTTCTGTGCACACTTCCTCTCAACTTTTTTATTTGTTCTTGGGATGTTGGCAATTCTGGCAAGGTGCATTTATTGTTCTTCTTCTGAGAAACTGGTGGTGGGTCTCCTTCATGAACTGCTGCAGTCCTTGTGGTGCTGATGGTTCCACAATGGTGTTAGGTAGGTAATTCCAAGTTAATGACCAAGTGATGATGAAGAAACAGCGATATATGTCCAAGTCAGGATGGTGTGCAACTTGGAGGGGAGCTTGGAGGTGATGTTCCCATGACATTTATGCTCTTATAGATAGAGGTGATAGAGGTCGCAGGGGAGGGAAGTCCTGTCAAAGTAACCTTGGTGAGTTGCTACAGTGCATCCTGTAGATCATAAATACTGTGCCAATGATGGAAGGAGTGGCTATTGAGTCCAGTGATAGGGTCATCAGTCGAGCACATTGTTTTGTCTTCGATGGTGATGAGTTTCTTGAGTGTTGTTGCAGCTGCATCCATTCAGGTGAATGTTGAGTACCCATCACACTTGACATGAGCCTTGTAGATGTTGGAGAGGCTTTGAGAGGTCAGGAGCTGAACCACTTGTTGCAGAGTATCCAGCTTCTACTCTGCTCTTGTTGCCACAATGTTGATATGGCTGGTTCCATTCACCTTTTGGTTATTGGTGACTTCCAAGATGTTGGTGGTAGATTTGGCAATTGTGATGCTATTTAAGGACGAGGGAAGGTGACTGGGCATTCTCTTGTTCGAGATGGTCATTACCTGGCACTCATGTGTCATTATGTTACTTGCTTCTTGTAAGCCCAAACCTGGATCCTATTCAGCACCTGCTGTAGGCTCGCGTGGGTTGCTTCATTATTGGAGGAGTTACCAATGTTGCTGAATGCTGTGGAATTGTTAATGAACACCACCACTCCTGAGCTTATGATGGAGAGAAGGTCATTGATAAAGCAGATGAAGATGATTGGGCTGAAAGCGCTTGCCTGAGGAGCTCCTGTACTGATGTCCTGGGGCTGTGATGACTGGTTTCTGACAACCACAACCACTTTCCTTTGCATGAGGTATGACTCCTGTCACTGGATGGTTTTCCCTTTGACCCCCATTGACTTCTGTTTTGCGAGGGCTCCTTGGTGTCGTACTCAGTCAAACACTGCCTTGATGTGCAAGTCAGCTACTCTTACTTCTCCTCTGCCATTCAGCTCTTGTCTCCATGTCTGGATAAAGGCTGTGAGGAGGTCTGGAGCTGAGTGGTTCTGGTGGAACCCAAACTGACTGTTGGTGAGCAGGCTATTGGTAGGTAGGTGCTGCTTGATAGCACTGTTGATGGCTCCTTTGATCACTTTATTGATGATGGGGAGTAGGCTGACAGGGTGGTAATTTTTATGCTTTATTTTTTATTTTTATCCTTTTTTTGTGGGTAATTTTCCACATTGTCAACTAGATGCCAGAACTGGGTCAGCTTGGCTGGGACAGCAACTAGCTCTAGTATGCAGATATTTAACTTTTTTTAATTAGAATTTCCTATATCCACATTTATAATTAAAATTTCTGATGTAAACTTGTCGCATTGTAATTTCACACTTCCCAAATGGAGACACCGCAGTACCATCACTGGCAGGAGGGTGTAATCATAGTGTGACAAGTTTACATTGGCAATTTCCATTATAAATGTGGAGATAGGAATTTATAGTGGAAATATAAAAGTACGGACAGAATATATGACTTTAAAGTGGGGACTAAGTTATGTTTGTGTGCCCTGATCCAATTATCCCCCAGTGTCTAATCTTGCTTCATCTGAAGATTGCACTTGGTCTTGACTCGCTCTGTGCAACGGCAACGCAAATTTAAGTGTCCACACACTCGCACGCACATGAACCTGCAGATCTCAAATGGCGTTGCTCAAAGTAAGTTAGATGATATACTATCTTATAAGGACAGGAGTATTATACCATACACAATGCATTATCCCAGTTCTAAAGTGCTGTGTCCTTTTAGGATCACAAAGTCCAATTGTTAAGTAAACGGAGCCTGAGGGCAGTCAGAATGTAATTGTTTGGTGAAGAATTTTGAAGGTTGAGATCAGAGTTTACTTGTTTGGTGAGGCAACTGTGAAGAATGAGGTCAATCAGAGTTTCATTGCTCTTCAGGCTGCAAGTAAGAATCCAAGATAAAATGGCTGTCTTCCTTTTTTTTTAAGTGTGAATGCTAATTTTTTTCGGTTCTACTGACCTCTGACTCCTGTCTCAGTAAGATTTTTTGTTGATTTTGGGGGGGGCAGTGGTGGGTGGTTTCTCTGTGCAATCCAAATGACTATCTTTCTCTTATTTTAAAGTTGTTGTAATAAATTGGCATAGGAGCCAATCAGCTGCACAAAATATACCTATAATGAAGTGTGACATGATGCCCAGGACATGTGCAAAGTCTTACTTTTTTTAATTAATATTATAGATGTATATCTGTAAGGAGTAATTGAGTCAACAAAGGCCAGTCTAATATTGGGCCTCTGGGTGAAGGAGTTAATTCTGTATATAAACTTGTCTATAAACTGTTGATTGTGGTAATCAGTATGTAATATGACCTCCAGGAGCCCCATTTCCAGTGCAGAGTTTGATCTTCTGTGAATTCAAGAAAAAAAGTAACCGAGAACAAAACCATCAAGGGGTACTGGTGTCCTTTGTTCTTATTTGTTCAGATTGAATGATTATACGAGGCATCAGGGACTGAACTTAGCTGAATTTGGAGCTACCCTGATCCACAGTGAACAGCACAGGGAGATGAGTCTGAAGTGGGACAAGAATCATTTCTGAGCAAAATCTGCTGTAAGAATAAGAAATTCTCAGCGTAATTTGTATCATGTTATTATGTACTGTTTGTACTGTGCTGTTAATTTAAATCAACAGTAAAATCATAGCTATTATGTAAATGTTGTTTCCTGGAGTTTTTTCTGGAGTATTTCCTTTTATGGTTTAATTGCATTTGTATATGGGAAGTGGCAGTGATTGATAGCCAACAGTTTGACTTCCTGTGGCTTCATAGGAGTGTATCTTTCCTTAAATCATAGAATCACAGAATGATACAGCACAGAGGGAGGCCATTCGGCCCATTGTGCCTGTGCCACCTCTTTGAAAGAGCTATCTATTTAGTCCCACTCATCTGCTCTTTCCTCATAATCGTGCTAATTTTTCCACTTCAAGTATTTATCCAATTCCCTTTTGAAAATTATCATTAAATCTGCTTCCACCACCCTTTCAGACAGTGCATTCCAGATCATAACAACTCGCTGTCACCTCTGGTTCTTTTGCCAATTACCTTAAATCTGTGACCTCTGGTTACTGACCCTTCTGGCAAATCAATTTTTAAAGCCATGCATCTTCTTATTAAATTGCAATGCGTATAACCTACGTCCACCTACATTTGTTGTCTACAACTGAGAAAGAGAGGGTGTGTGCGTTCTAAGAGAGTAATGGGTAACCTTGAACTTTATTCATAATTGCTCAGCTCACTAATACCAATTGTTGCCTTTTGTTTTTCTGACATTACAGTGGCTTTGTTTCCAAGGATTCTCCTTGGCAGGATACATGCTGTTCCTTGTGTTGTAGTGAAACTGGAGGAAATTCAGAAGTAGTGAATCGTAAAACTTCAGCTTGCAAGAACTGATTTCAAATGAGTAGATTTGACACTATAGGCCAGGTACAATGTGAGGTGTTTTTGATGCGGATTGTGACAAAGACATTGATCTGAAGTGCTTCTATTGGAAGCTGGGCTTTATCTAACTAATGATGGAGAGCCGCATTAACAGCAAACATCTTGCTGGCCAGCCACACCCTGCTCATTGTAGCCTTGAATCTCGGCCTGGAGAGACCTCTAAAGCAATTGTGTTGGAAGCACTAATGGCTAGGCCCAGGGAAAGAGCTCGGTGCTTAGGAACCTCAAAAGTGGTGCTGAGGACTAAAACTCCTTAGCATAGCGTTAAATCTCTCCAGACGTGTCTCTCCCTCAACCTGTGTGTAGCAAATATTTTGCTGACAAGAAAAAGCAGGAAGCGCCTGCCTTTAAATAGCGCTCTCCCAGCTCCTTCCCGACTTGAAAGCGTTCCCCATTACCTGTCGTTCCTAGCGGCGGGCGGAAAGGCAGGGGGCGCGACTCAGTATCCGTTCCGGGGCATTGCACGCTCAACTGACATCACGATCTGCGGGTGCAGGAGATCGTGGCAGCTGTGTTTAGCGCCGCTGCAAAACGACTGGTCAATTTCATGAGCGGCGCTAAAATCGACGCACTCGGGCGCTAAGTTCCTAGTACCCTGTTAGCACCTCCCGGAGTCGCTAACAGGAGGCACTAACAACCAAATTGTTCCCCCAATGACTTTGGTCTTCCCAATATTTAATTGGAGGAAATTTCTACTCACTGGATGTTGGACAAGCAGTTTGACAAATCATAGGCAGTGAAGGAGTCAAAAGAGGTGGGGGTGAGATAGAACTGGGTGTCATCAACGTACATGTGGAATGTGACGTTGTTTAGCTACCTGAGTGGACTCCCAGACACTGGTACTGAGGAGACTGGTTGTGCCTGCACCGTGCAGTTGGCACGTGCTCTGTGATCGGAGCCATTGAGCAGGGAAGCTGACCAGGGTGTCGTTTTCACAGCTCATAATTCATGCCGCATCTGTGAAAATGACAGTTAATGAAGACAGCATAGGGTCGAACAGGGCAACAAATAAGGTGCCAGTTTTTCAAGTTACTAGAACCACAGTTCAAATGAGATTGAGAGTCTTGGTGACATCTGTAATGGTCATGAATCATTAAAAGGTGCAGTGTCAGCCATGGCTCAGTGGTAGCACTCTTGCCTCTGAGTCAGAAGTTTGCGGGTATAAGTCTTACTTCAGAGAATTGAGCACAAAATCTAGGCTGACACCTCAATCCAGTACTGAGGGAGTGCTGCATTGTTGGAGGTGACGTCCTTCGATAAGTCGAAGCCCTGTCTGCGCTCTCGGGTGTAAGATCCCATAGTCTAAAAGAAGAGCAGGGGATTTCTCCCCGGTGTCCCGGCCAATATTTATCACAATCAATATCACTAAAACAGATTGGGCCAACATTTGTGATCGGAGGCTTCCCGCGGGCGGATGCCTCCAACCTGTATAAAAAAAAAATTAAAAAAATCTACGAATTTACCTGGTGGCCCGGAAGATACGGAGGCTTGTGATCCTGGGTCTCTCCGGGTTCGCGCAGGCAGAGGCCCACGTATCCCAGGGGCGCATGTGGTTTGCAAGCACCCTTGGGATCACGTGGGCCAGCCCAACCAATAAAAGGGAATCCCCATTCATACTTATGCGAGTTCCGTACGTACGAAACTCCAATAAGTATGAATAGAGATCACTTAAAAAATACACGAGCACATGAAATAATTTTTTTAAATTATATATTTAAAATTAATTAAAATGTCATTTCATTAAATATTTTAAACAAATTTAATGTTTTGAAAAAAAAGATGTTTTTACTGACTAAAAATAAACTTACCTTATTGAAGGGTATTTTTTAATTTATAAATGAGGGATCACATTTTATTTTTCTAGTTTTTAAAACTCTTATGCTTGTTTATCAGGCGTAAGAATTTGACAGGCATTCAGTGGGCGGAAGTTGTGCAAATAGCGCAACTCTCCACCCGCAGAGGCCCATCTCCCGGGGATGCGGATGAAAGAGGATTCTTGACAGATCGCAAGTGCCAGGTTTTAGTGCATGCGCTTCGCGTGCTTAACCTGGAACTTGCGCATACGCACCTCGTACACACCCGTAGCGGTCGCAAAATGCGGCCCATGAACTGATCACGTTGCTGTTCGTGGGGGTCTTGATGTGTGCAGCTTGGCTGCCACGTTTCCTACATTACAACAGTGACTACACTTCAAAAGTTGTGCACTTCATTGACTGTGAAGCACTTTGAGATGTCCTGAGGTCGTGAAAGGTGCTATATAAATGCAAGCGTTTTTTTTTCTTTAAATGCAATTAGTGGTCAGATTTATTGTTAGATTACTTGTGTTTCTCTACAGTTTGCCTGCAGTTCATCTGGTTAAATCCACTTTTGTTGACTTGTTTAGTGTATGCGAGTGTAACCATTTTTTTCCCAACTAATCACGGGGTATATGTCATCATTGAGCACTTGGCTTTCACACAGGAAATACATCACTAGAAAATAATTTTCATCCAGATGATGAAAGCGAAAGTACTGATCTCGGTAATGGGGGAATCATTAATTCACCAATGTGTGCAAGATGGGAGGCAAGAAAAACACCACCTGTTGCAGTGGAGGGTGCTGTTCAGACTCTGGGTTGAGGGGTTACAGTATCACAGCTACAAACAACTGCTTTCAGTTGGTGACTTGCTGCACACCTGATACAGAAGTACAAATAACTCTGTGGGTGTATTGGGAAATTTTACTGCCCACAGAATTGTTACTTCACATATGTGAAAATCCAGACTGTTATTTCTCATGTGTGAGGTAACACTTACTGGCCAGCCATAACACACACGATTTTAGAATTCTTTTAAAGGTCTGCCTAACATTCAGTTCTGGAGCAGGATCAGTGACAGCGAGTTCCTTTAGCTTGTGTGAAAGATGATCATAATTCACAAGTGGTGAGTTCTGAGCCTTTCACACTCTTCAAATAAGAACTGTAACTTCTTCACTGGGGAGCTATCTTATCGTATCCTGCCACTAGATATGGATTAGAACACTCTTTTTCCTTTCTCAGTAATGTCGGCCTCTGTAAAGTCTGTGAGTTGTTTAGTTAATTAATACACAGACTACCAGAGTAACTTAAAACAGGACTTTACTATTCGAAGGTCAGGGCGAATCTGCCAAATAAATCCTGACACAGCACTTATATACCGGTGTGGTCACCGTCGGTATTACAGTATACAGAAGCCAACAAAGTAGTGCCACACCTAAAATAGTTCTCTTAAAGGTGAACGGTTACATACAATGGTTTTCTTAAAGGTAGACGGATACATACACTACAATCCTCCCTTTTTAGCTTACAACATACTTAGTCCCCCATTAAACATAACATATATTCAACTTCATGTAAAACAATTCACAGGTATAATCTATGCGGGAAACAGTTTACAGATTCAGTCTCTGCGGGAACAGTTCACAGATTCAGTCTCTGGTCTTGACTCGGTCCGAACAACATCTCTGTGGTGTAGCCGGTTCACATTGCTAGCGTGACTCATCCAATAGTCTTTCCCTTGACTTAACAGCTTGAACTTCCGTCCTGCTGAACCAGCAGTGCTGACTTTTACAAACAGCTGGACTGCCTTGGTAATTTTTCCTACTTGCCAACTGATTTGGCTCCCTTCGTAGGGCCCACGTACATGATCTGGTAGAAGTGATAATGATTTAGATGGTTATCACCTTCTGCTTCGTCTTTTTCTTTTCTGCTTCTTGGAGACTCTCGGGGCTCCCTTATCAGCTGCCAGCTGTAGCGCCACCATCTCCCTATGTTCCTTAGACTTTAAGTGCTTCATCCTGATTTCTGCACTTTGGGAGTTTTCATCACAAGCTGGGCAGACCAAGTCCTCGTAATATTCCGTGTCACTCAACAGGTCATGGTAATATTCGGTGTCGTCCTGAACTAGTCTAGCGAGAGGGCCTGCTACTTCTTCCTTACCCAACTGGACGTTAGCCGACTGTTGTTCCCTCCCTAGACATCTTTCCTGAAGAGACTTCTTCATGCGTTCATATTCATCCCGCTCTTCCTGGGTTTCCTGCAAATCCTTCACTAATGACCTCATTTGTGATTTCAATACTTCCCCTTCCATCGGGGATTGATTGATCGGGCTATTCAATCCTTCTACTGGAGCAGCTGTTTCAACATTCTGTTGTTCACATAGACGTGATTCAGCGTACTTTTGGCATCCCAGTAAAATCTGTGTTGCAACCTCAGCTATTTCCATAACTTTTGAGAGCTCCGAACTCCTTCCCTTTGAAGATTGAAGCTCGTGTTCAGATTGTTCCCATTGCAGAGTCTTGTCCCTCAGCATATGAAGGAGTTGGCTGACCGTTAACTCTTCCACGGGAACACTGTGGATCAGAGTCTTCTCCATTTCATCCACCTTTTCCTCCAATGCTTTCACCTTCTTTTCCTCTTGTACTTTGGCTTTCAGCGCTCGGAGAAGTTGCGCCTTGATGCTCTCTAGCTCATGTTCAGGGGCCATTCTTACAGTCTCTGTGTTTCTTACAGTTTCCTTTTCTTCCACTGAAAGGATTCCCAGTTGAATCTGTTCTTCAAGTTGTTGAACCTCGGTCATTGCCGCCTCATATTTGTCTTGGGTTTCCTTCAATATTTTTATGAGTTCTTGGACATCTTGTCTTTCATGTTCTGCCATGTCTTTCACCTCTAATTTCTCATCTATGGATGGAACTTCTACCGATGAGTCTGTCTTGGCCTTGAGCTCATCAAGAATTTCCTGCAGCCTTTGGACTTCTTGCTCATGTTCAACCTTTAGTTGCTCATATGCTTCTACTGAAACTAGCTTTTCGGAGGTTGCTGAGTTAATCCCCTCCAGGATTGTAGCTTGGGCCTGTTCATACTGTTCCTTCAACTTCTCAAACTCTGCTTGTAAGGAGTCGTAGAGAAGAACGGGAATAAAATCCTGGCTTCCTGAAGATTCCTCTTCATTTGCTCCTTCCTGCAAATATTCTAACTACTGAACAGCATAAGGGAGATGTGATCGGTAATTGGTCACAATGGCTCTATGGTCGCTCTCTGCTTGAGCTAGCTGCTTCTGTTGTCTTTCCAGATTCTCCCATTCGGTGTCATAGAACTTTTTCATTGTTTTCATCTCTTGTTCGAGACGGTAACTCACTTGTTCTACTTGCTGTCGTAATTTGAAATAAAGTTGAGTCCGAGCTCAGTGTTCGTCAGTCATGGATATGTCCGTAACTTGAACAGACTCAGAATTCTCTGTCAAACTATGTTGTCGTTGTTCGGTGGAGTTCTGTTCTGAAACTTTGTTCTTCTCTGGAGCATAAGCCTTTATGCATGCCTTCGTTCTTCCAACCTTAGTCGGCAAGTCCATTTTAGCCTTGTCTTTCATATTTGGGTTGGTCTTATCGTCATCCGTTTCAGAATCTGAGCTGATTGTCTGCACCGAGTCCTCACTCGTTATGGCTTTTAGATAGTGCCATTCCATGTCTATTTTCTTGATCCACTCCCGTCCCAGAAGTGGTGGTCCTCCCTCAGGTAGTACGTATAAGTTCATTCTTGGGTGTTCTTTACCCCCATCTCTCACCTTGACTCTTATCTTCCCCATGGGGTATACTTTATGCCCCGTGTATGTCTGCAATACGAACTTGGTATCTCTTAAGGGTATATGTGAGAATAGCCGGTGGTAATCCCTTCGATTTATGACTGATAGAGCTGATCCAGTGTCCAACTCCATTTTCACTTGGACTCCAGCTATTTTTAGCATGACCCAGATAGTTTGTAGGTCAGCTTCCTTACTCACATTGTGAATTCTCAGACTGCCCAGCTCCTGGCCGTTTGGGTCTGAGTCCGAATTCTGTTCGTCTGAACTCTTCTCAGCCACCTTGTGTACCTTGTTGTACTTTTCCTGTGATGGCTTCCTTTGGTTGTTGGTCTTCTTCCCTGACCGGCATACCTTAGCTATGTGACCCAGTTTGCCACATTTCCTACATTCCTGGTTCTTAAACCAGCATTGGTTCTGGTCGTGTGTTGTCTTCCCACAACGATAGCATTTTGTTGTACTCGAGGTAATTTGATCCACACTGAGTGCCGCTGCCTTTAGCTGCATTTCCGCAGTTCCCTTCGCTGCGGCTTCGTGCGATGCTGCAATAAGGACAGCCCTGTCAAGTGTAAGGTCGTTCTCTTCGAGTAGTCGCTTTTGCGTTCCTTCCTTTGACAACCCGCACACGAACTTGTCTCGCAATGCCTCTGACAGATTCCCTCCAAACTGGCAGTGTTTCGCTAGTCTACGCAGTTCGACCAAGTATTCTGCGTTGCTTTCGTCTTTCCTTTGCGTTCTCGCATAGAATTTGAATCGTTCCACCAACATCAACGGTGTGGGGTTCAAGTGATCCTTCAGAACAGTCACAATATCATCGAAAGTCTGATCCGCCGGTTTAGCTGGTGCTAGTAGATGCTTCAAGAGCCCGTATGTCTTCGCGCCCATCGAGTTTAGCAAGGTTATAGCTTTGTCATCTTCTTCTATTTTATTGGCCTCACAATAGATCTCAATGCGTTCCACATACGTGGCCCAGTCTTCTACCTCGGAATTAAAATCGTCGATGTTACCACGCTTAGGCATCTTCCTCTCTTCCTGATAACACCACGAATTATTTCTTTAAATTTTCTTTTATTTTTTTTTCCAAGATGGCGGTTCCCGCGAAAATGGCGGTTTCCCGCGCTTCTCTTCTCTCCCTGCCCACTTCAATGGCGGTTTCCCGCTTCTGTCTTCTTCCCCGCCTAATGGCGGCTTCCCGCGTTTCTTCCCTAGCGGGAGGGGTACACTTTCCCCACGGGCGACGGCCGCTGGCTTTCAGGTTCACAGCCTGCGCGTCGGCTTCAGGGCTTTCCCTTTTCTCGGCAGGGCAACCGGCGCTGGGTACACCCCGTTGACGGCGAACAGTTTCAGCCGCTGGGCTGGCTCTCGCTCGGTTCCCCTTGCTCAGGCTCTGTCTCTCTCCCGCTCGCTCGGCTCTACCGGCGCTGGGTACACCCCATTGACGGAGAACAGTTTCAGCCGCTGGACTGGCTCTCGCTCAGTTCCCCCTTGGTCGGCTCTGCCTCTCCCGCTCACTCGGCTCCCAATCGCGCCTCCCAGCCCTCTCGCAGTCCGGTGCTTCCCTCCCCGGCTGCGGCTGAGTTTATCTCTTCCCGCGCCTACGCTCCCGGTCGCAGCGCTTCGTGGCTTCGGTCGCTGCCCGGCCTTTTTCGCCGGTTGCGGTCTAGCTGTCTCACGACGCCGTTGCGTCCCCCAGCCTGTCTGTACCGCGGCTTCCTTGCTCCACGCTGCCCCAGTCTCAGCGCCTCTGGACCCGACTTCTGTCCGGCTCCTTTCCCCCTCGACCGTGGTTGAGTGCACCGCCCTTATCCTCCGGTTATTCTTTTTACTTTCCCTTACTCACAGTCACCGTGGCCGCCTTGCTTCTCGTGCTGATCGGCTCACTCCTCACCGTGGCAGAAGGGACAGTCAGTGCCTGTTGCTGATGGAAGTCTTTGTCTCTAACTTCTTCTTCCTTTCTAGTTCTGCAGCCTCGAGTTTTCTCCCAGCAGAACGACGAGGGCGGTTGCCTCTTCTCGACGCTCGTTAACTGCTTCGGAAGTATTGTTGCCGCAGGGTACGATCGGACTCGTCGCCACTGTAAAGTCTGTGAGTTGTTTAGTTAATTAATACACAGACTACCAGAGTAACTTAAAACAGGACTTTACTATTCGAAGGTCAGGGCGAATCTGCCAAATAAATCCTGACACAGCACTTATATACCGGTGTGGTCACCGTCGGTATTACAGTATACAGAAGCCAACAAAGTAGTGCCACACCTAAAATAGTTCTCTTAAAGGTGAACGGTTACATACAATGGTTTTCTTAAAGGTAGACGGATACATACACTACAGCCTCCACTCTATTATCACAACAACATTGGTTTCTGGATGTTTTATTTGGACTGCAACTAAAATGTGTTTAAAGAAACACTGTCTTTATTTTGTTGCCAATTGTCCAGAAGGCAATGACTCATGCTGGTGTACAGAACCATGGATACGGAGAGCGCTCCTTTACCTGGTGCAAATGGCTGTTCTTCGTGTGTGAGAGTAGACTGAATGCTTGTGGCCTATTTGGTCATAGATGCTCTGTACCCAGAAGAACCATGCATCATTTTTATCATACGTTGGAGCGTTTGTAAACCATGAAAAAAAGTTTGGTAACCCCTTTTTCATCAGGATGGTTCCACTTTAAAAATTCTATGGCTGGCCTGCACTGTGGGCACACTGGTAATGGGTGAATGATTTATTTTAGCACTGAGGTCATATTGCAATTCTAAATGATCAAGTAGGGCTGAGTACCAATCCACTTGCAGGAGGATGAATGGTCACACCAGGATTTGCATAAGGTTTCATGGGTGTGTTTGAGCTTCATGGTATTGCCTGTTAACAAACATTTCGTAGACTGGAAAGCAGTTCCATTGTTTTTAGTTGAAAGCTAAGAATTATAGTAGCCCCTTCCCTTGCAAAGAAAATTGGAAAAAAATGAAACTTTTAAATAAAAGCAAGTAGATAGCTACGTTGTAAGGAAAATGATCTTAGCTGTAGTGACTCTGACCAGCTTTGTTCTGCATCTGGAGAAAAAACTGTTCCTAAACAGTGTAGCTGCTTAACTATGATGTACCAGACTGTGTGTTCTAAAGCTGGGCCATTACCAAGAGTTCGCTTGGGTTTTCCAACAACTAGTTGTTGGCTTTGTACAAAATGCTGACAGCTGGTATTTTTCCTGCTGTACTCCTAAAGACAATCGAGTGTGTCTCTGAAAACAACTAATTACTAAAACACACTGTGCATTGAAGAATGGGCATTACCTTCTTTGAGTTTTTGATGAGCAATTTTCCAGTCCTGTCACCTAATGAATTATTAGCTGACGATGACTAAATTACATTTTGTGATCCAAGTAACAACTCAAAGTTGCAGTATCCATTTAAAAACAAATGTTGGCTATGTTTTTATTCCAGTCCTTTCCTTTTAATGGGCAACTCAGTCCTATTTTTTGTGTGTTTCCAATATTTTCCTTTCCTAAACTCGTGCTAACGTACCGCAGCAAATGAATCATTCTTCCTCTCTTCGTCCAGACATTGTCTGTAAGGAGACTTCTTGAGCATGGGTGTTCTCAGTTGAGCCTGGCCCTGCCCATATTTAATCTCTGCACACATGCATTTTCCAGCAGTGGTTACTTGGTACTGATTTAGGGCTATGAACCCTGGCTGATCTTCTACTTTTTTGTTTGATGGTAATGAGGCTAATTTGTTGAGCCTCTACTGTCAACCTGGTTGAGAGCAGCTAACTCCGCACAGTCTAGGGATCAAATCTAGGGCCTTCCTGGTCTGTAAGGCTCAGTACCACACCAAGACATGTGGTACTTATATGGGAAACCTGTACCTTTTTGCATGATACATTTTTACAGGTTGCTATAGGGCCATCCATAATTGTCTTCCCTTTCACAAGAGTGCAGTGTGCTGTTCTGCTTTACCCTGCTCTGCAAAACGTCGACTGTAAAAGACAAAGGAGTTTGATAATATCCTGTGGTGGGAGAGTGCAATTGCAGCATGATGAGTTTACATAGACGGTTTCCATTATAAATGTGAACATCGGAATTTAGAATGGAAAAAGTTGACTGAAATGTGTGCAAAGTAAGACTTTTAGGCCTAAAAATTCGGTTGCTTTGCGCCTCCCGTTTGCCCGAAGAGGGCGCTAATGGGGCGCAAAGCAACTAGTGCCTGGGCGCGGCGCCACCAACGCCTCCCGCAAAATTCAATGGGAGGTTAGTGGCGGCAGTAACCACTAGCGCCCCACGGCACATCATCGCCGTGCGCAGCGCCCCGGCCGCGATCTTCGGTATCCCCCCCTGACTTACTGCTGGACGCTATGTCCGATGGGGTCAGGGGGGCTTACCTGTGGCTGGGGTGGCGCAAATTAAGGGGGAGGTGCCCGGCAGCCATTTTTGTTGCTGGCCGCCTGCCAGCATCTGCCCCTGTTGCCGTCCCCGGCCTCCTGAGCAGCTCCCCTGTAGAGTGCTGGCTGCACTCCGTGAGCCCGGCACTGCTCTTGATTGCCGGGCTCTTTTGCTGGCGCTCCAATCCCTGGTGGCCCAGCTGGGCCCCAGGTCGCGCTGCGCTAGGCTCCTCCCCATTAATAAGGAGAGGAAGGCCTACAGTACCGTGGCGTAATGTGCCGCAGAGCGTGGCGCTGCGGCACGTAGCGCTACGATATTCGCTCGCAGCGCCCCAAGAGGGAGGCGGGGCGCTTCCAGTAGCGCCCCGCCTCCCTCTTGGGCCGCTACCGGTGAATTTCAGCCGCGGGGGCGTTAATTTTTTCGGGGCGCTAAAATTTTCCCCCCTTACTCTATATAAATAAATCCTACAAGGAACGTTTCCCCTACTACCTTACTGTATATACAGGCACAGCAAAATATCTCTACTCTTCTGAACAGGATGACACATGGATAGCCTCTGACCAACACAATCTTCTTTCTTCTTTTGATTCTTGATGTTTTGTCTTGAAGCAATCATGCTTCCAGCGTTGCACTATGTGACCTGCTGGTTTCCTTGATTCAATCATATTCAGCATATCCAGTAAAACCGATCTCAGGTGGGACCGGCTACTCCGTGTTTACATAATACTCTCCTTGCTTGTGGTTTGCTATCTTGAGATTGCGGGGAGAGTATTTATAATCCAAGGTTAACATTTTACTCATTCCCTGCAGTTATTGAAATAGGATCTGTTTAAAAAAATACTATTCATTTTCATCTTTCCATAGACCTGTAATGTAGTGAAGAAATCTTCATGTTGATCTGAGTTAGTAACAAAAGTTCATCATCAAAGTTTCAAGAGGAAAGTATTGCAGGAATAAACTGTTCGAAGTAATTTGAAAAGCATTTAGAAGCTGTGATGTGTTGATTTTGTGGTGAATCGGCCAGGTGTCTACACTCCCTCACTAAAAAGTGCTTGAATAAAAAGTTAGCACTGACAAAAAAAAACAGCAAACAAGGAAAGGAAGCCTGGGCCTTTATGAAGTTCTTTTGGGTTTTTGAAATCCTTGAGACAGAACAATACTGTACAGGAGCTGCTAATATGTTGGACTTGAGTGCTGGAAATGGTGCCAAAATGTGTTTACACTAAATTTCTTACCAGATGTTCAGTTGTTTTGGAGCTTCTCCAGCTCTGTAGAATGTATTACACTAGAAGGGCTGAATTTTTGTAACTTTTAATCTTATTTTTAGGTTGGTGTTTGCAAAAGGTTATTAATTGCATTTGAGGGAGATCTGAAAAAGAATAGAAAAGGCGTGGATCTGAAAATACTTAATAGACAGCTATGTTTTTCCTTATTTCTTTTCTCCACATGCCCCTATCTCCTGAAGGCATTGAAGTACCATTCCAAAGCACTTGCAGTCCTCAGCTAAACTTTTCTAATAGCTATACTTCTTTTGTAAACCTAGAGCATGATTATTGGCAGGCGTTTCAGCAGTGGGAGAGGAGGGGGGCATTATAGTTAAGCTTGATCCTGTTTTTGCCTGTGTCCACAAATTTACACTTGCAACCAGAGTTACTCAAGAGTGGGAACACTGACCAGTTCTTCTCTGCAGCCCAGAGCCACTGAGACCAATTGTAGCACACCCCACTGTTTATCTGGCCAAGATTACCTAACCTGGCAAAGATCTTTATGTGTCATATGACTCGGTCCCACACTTTGTACTGCGTTTATTCACTGAGCCATCAGGATGGGGCTTTCTTGTCCTAGTTTTAACAAAGACTAAGGGGTCGATTTTCATTAAGCTGTCGGGAAGGAGGTGGGACTACAACTTTCGAGTTTTAGTCCCGCCTACATCGACGTCTGGCCAATTCACGCGATTTTCCCTTGATTGACCTTGTTGAGCCCGCCCAGCGGGCTCAGCAGGCCAATTAAGGGCCACCCGGCAACAGGTGACGTCACAGACTGAAATTTCATCTGTCAAGAGGTCTTGACAGATGAAATATCAGTGTTTCACAGCTGTTTGAAGCTGTCAAACACTGACAGTCTGACTTCTAACCTGAGTCCTTCTCCACAGACTCAGTTAGAAATCACACCGGCAATGAAAGCTGAAGGCTGTCACTTTTGACATCGCAGCCATTTTGCATTCAGTGCCGGCTGAGTGATGGACTCCTGAAACCTAGAGGAAGAAAGGCTGTTAAGGTAAGTACAGGTAATTTAAACTTCTTTACACACTTTAGACACACCAAACACAGTTACCTTTGCACTCATGCACCCATCACTCACCTGAACACCGACATCGCGACCCCTCCAAGTCCTTCAACCCGACGGCCCGCCTGCTCTAACCTGGCGTGGTTTGGTGCCGTCGGGAATCCCACACGACACCCCTCAAAATAGGGATTAGGCTAAAAACTGCCTGTTAACTACCTGTTAACAGGCAGTTAATTGGCACTAATCCCTTCCCGCCTCGGGTTGGCGGGTCCCAGTGTGGGGCGGGTACCCGCCTCCTGTGAAACTTACATGGAGGCGGGTTTTGGGCGGGATGGTGTCGGGACCCCCGAATTTCCCCCCCCCCCCAGGCCTGACGGCTCCAGGAAAATCGACCCCTAAGAATGTGACAACTGTGTTGGGTATTTTCATACCACAATAGATACAGCATCTGTTGCCGTGTCTATATGCCACAGTATCCAACATCATGGTTTTGCACTCAAGTTTTTTTTGTTTGCTCACATCTTTGTGTAGCACATTAAGACATTTTTCTAGGTTAAAGGCACTACATAAGTGCAAGTTGACGTCGTTGTTTTTGAAGCAGGTTGCTCTTAGAACTGAGCCTGTCTTTAATTCTTCCCAATGTGCTGATGCTGCCCCTTTAAAGAAAGTCTTACTTAAGCCTGACTCTCCTAATTGTGAAAAATAGCCTGTGTGGGTAAACAAAATGGATATATCCTTTACAACTCTAATGGGTATAAAAGGTGCAGAGGCAGCCTAAACTAACCAGCATGCACATGAAACCATGACGACCGCCTTCGCTAATGTATCAAAGCAGTTTATTTGGTCTTGAACAAGTGCTTGTAGCTATTACTCTAGTATTAATGATTAACACACTATTAAGCAGACTCTGCACCTTGTTGAACATAGTCAAAGGGTGGGGAGAGATACATACAACATGTGTTTTTATTGAAGCAGTAAGAATACAAATTGCACACTGTGTTGTGATATCAAATCAAAAATAAACTGTGTTTAATTTTACAGTAAATTAAGTCAAGTCAGGATGGAATCTAGGCCTTGTTTTGTTATTGGAATTCTATACCTGTCATTTAAGAAAAAGTGACCAGTTATATGCTGTATTTTAAGTAAATAAATGCACATCATGCCAAGATTAAATGGGGAATGAGGTGAAGGCAGTTATGTGAAGTAATTGAGCTGTGCATTATCTGTGATTAATGCACAGCCTCACACTCATTACTTGCTATTATGTTTTGTCAAACGCCATTGAAATGTAATGGGTGATTCATAAAACTGAATTACAATGTGATCTGATACGCTGTAGTGATACTTTCTGCTTAATTCACAGTGCAGATCCCCAGTGTTAATATATGCACATGTGTTAATATATGGTTCTGTGCAGCCTGTAAAAAAAAAAGCTTGCATTTAAACAGTGCCGTTTTGTGGCTGATGAATATGTAGGCAGACAGAGAAGCCAATCTGTACACAGCAAAGTCCCACAAATAGCAAATGAGATAAATGACTAGTTAAGCTGTTTTTTGGGGTGTTTGTTGAGGGATAAATGTTAGCCAGAATACTGGGAAATCTCCCCTGCTCCTCTTCGAATATTGTCATGCGATCTTTTGTGTCCACCTGAACAAGCAGGCAGGGCCTCCGATTGACACCACATCCAAATATGACGCTTATGACGCATCAGTACTGTACTAAAGTGTCCGCCTAGATTATGTACTCAAGTCCTGGAGAGCTAAGTGCGCAACTATAGGTCCAAACTGACACTTAAGCCCCGATTTTAAACTGGGGCAGGAATTGGTGGTGCGAGGGCCGAAGTGGGCAGCAATCCTTCTGGCTGTTGTGTTTTGAGTTTTGCTTCAATTAAGTTTGTCCCAGTTCCCGTGTGTTACCTGAAGGGGGTGCTGGGGGGCTCGGTTTTACTTTGTCTTTCACTTTCAGTTTTGGGTTCTGCCATGCAGACAATGTGCTGTAATGTCCGCCCAATTACTCAGTAAATAGTAAAAGGTACATTCCGTCTCCTCTATTCATTACTGTTCGGTCAAGATGTAATACTGGCAACGAGGCGGCTGTTGAACTCTCTAGAACGACGGAGATAGACATGCGAACCTACAGCCGTGATATTGGAAATTGCGACGAGCGGGGCACTCAGCTAGCAACATCAACGGCATTTTGATAGTTGGCTAGCTGCGACGTAGACGGCGGACAGAGTATTGTGCGGGCCAGGCAACTACCGTGAGTGTAGCTACCGTAACTCTGGCTGGAGGAGAAAAAGAATTTTAAAAAAAAGAAAAAAGTCCGTGGATCTTAAAGGGACAGTGCACATTAAAACTATGACAACTTTGGGACGTATTGAAGAGTTCTCTGGGGATAAGGACAGTTCATGGGAGGAATACGCAGAAAGACTGGGGTGTTTCTTTGAGGCCAATAATATTGACAAAGAAGAGAAGAAGCGCTCAGTGTTGCTAAGTGTATGCAGAGCTGCTACTTACTCCGTCCTGCGTTCATTGGTGGCCCCTCGTAAACCTAGTGAGGTGGATTATGCTGATTTGATTGAGAAGCTGCAGAAACATTTTAACCCAAAACCCTCAGAGATTGTGCAGCATTTCCATTTTCACAATTGTAAACAACAGCCTGGACAATCTATTTCAAGTTACATTGCTGAGTTGAGGAAACGCTCATTACATTGTAATTTTGGTGACCATTTAGACAATATGCTCCGTGATCGGATTGTGTGTGGAGTGCTGGACTCGGCATTGCAGAGACAGCTGTTAGCGGAGAAGGCCCTGACGTTCCGACTGGTCGAGGAGAAGGCTTTAGCAGCAGAAGCTGCATCGATGAACACACGTATGCTCCGTACAGAGGCAGCACCATCTCAGGCCGCCGAGGAGGTGCACAAGACCACACACGCAGCTGCTGCTGCGAGAGACATGGAGGCAACTAAAGAGACAGGAAGAAAATGTTTCCACTGTGGGGCTCTCCATGGTTCCACTACATGCAAATTTGTGTCAGCGGTATGTCATTTCTGTAAGAAAAGAGGACACATAGCTCGTGTCTGCATGAAGAAAGCTCAGGCTGCTGCAGCAGAGCCAACACAAGCATCGCAGACACACACCCTGACACTGGAGGACAACAATGAGTACACAGTGTATACCACGGAAGCTGAGCAGCTACCCCACAGACGGTGGGGATACACAGCAAATGTGATCATGAATGGGGCACCACTCTGCATGGAGGTGGATTCAGGCTCAGCGTGTTCGTTGATAAGTGAACAGACTTACAATAGGCTGTGGCCAAGTGAACCCCCGGCGATGGCTCAGGTCAGTGGCGTGCTACGGCAGTGGTCCCAAGCTCAACTCCAGGTGCTGGGTATGATTCATGTGGAAGTTAAGTATCAGGCAGTCAAGGACACACTTCCACTTTATGTGGTGGCGGGGCAGGGCACAAGCCTGCTGGGCAGAGATTGGTTTGAGCCCCTCGGCATTGAAGTGACAGGAGTACACACGGTACAGCGACAGCCCATAATGCCTATGTTGGAGAACTATGAAGAGGTTTTTGGTGAGTTCAGGGCCTGTCGGGGACCGCCAGTCTCAATCGAAGTGGACCCAGGGGTAGCGCCTAAGTTCTTCAAGGCGCGACCAGTTCCTTTTGCGTTGCGCAAGAAGGTGGATGAGGCCCTGGATAAGCTGGTGAACCAAGGGGTTCTCTTGCCAGTGAAGAACTCCTGTTGGGCCACCCCTATCGTGCCCATTGCAAAGAAGGATGGGGGCCTGCGAATCTGTGGAGATTATAGATGTACGGTTAATACTGCTGTGTTACCAGATGTGTATCCCTTACCAACAGTTACAGAGCTGTTTTCAACACTGGCTGGAGGCACTCTGTTCACCAAGCTGGATCTCAAGCAAGCATACCAGCAACTGGTCCTGGATGAAGAGTCAGCCGAGCTGTTGACAATCAACACCCACAGAGGACTTTTCCGAGCCACAAGGCTGCAGTTTGGGGTGTCTACGGCTGTGGCAATCTTTCAGAGGTTCATGGACACCCTGTTGGCTGGTGTTCCGGGAGTTCAGCCTTACTTGGATGACATACTGATTACAGGCAAGACACAGGAAGCCCATGATGAGCGGCTGCAGGAAGTACTACGCCGGCTGGCTGAGGTAGGACTACGCCTTCAGAAGGAGAAATGTGTGTTCGCTACCAATGGGGTGGAGTTCTTGGGATTCCGAGTGGACAAAGACAGTGTGCATCCGACTACGGAGAAGGTGGAGGCTATCGGGAGCGCTCCCACCCCCAAGAACAAGACCGAACTGCAGGCATTCCTCGGACTGTTAAACTTCTACAGTTGTTTTCTCAAGGGCAAAGCCACAATCTTAGAGCCACTGCACAGGCTGTTAGACCAAGCAACAGTGTGGAACTGAACCACAGCTCATGAAACAGCCTGCAGACAGGCAAAGGAACTGCTACAAGCAGATAAGGTTCTGGCACACTATGATGAAAACAAGCCATTGGTGTTGGTGTGTGATGCCTCACCATACGGGCTGGGAGCTCTGTTGGGTCATATAGAGCCAGATGGCCGGGAAGCGCCCATCAGTTTTGCCTCAAGAACACTCTCAACAACAGAACGTAATTACGCCCAGATTGACAACTGTATCACAGTATGGTATGGCAGCTGTAGCTACTATGACCGGAAAGCCCTGCAGCGGGTAGTCAAAACTGCCCAACGCATTACCGGCACCCGGCTACCGACCATAGAGCACATATACCAGAAACGCTGTTTACGGAGGTCATGGACCATCATCAAAGACCCTACCCACCCCAGCCGCAGTCTGTTCGCCCTCCTGCCATCTGGGAGACGCTACAGATGCATTCGCACCCGAACGACCAGATTTAGGAACAGTTTCTTTCCCAGAGCTGTCATCCTACTGAACTCCACAAATAAACTCTAAAGCCTGCACATCTGCCAATGCACTTTATTATGGTTATGTTTATGTTAATGTATTACAAGCCAAATGAATGTTGAATGTTTAAATGTCTTGATCTAAATGTACACTCTCGGGAGCCGCAAGCCTACATTTCATTGTACTGCACTTGTGCACTAACAATGACAATAAAGTTGATTATGATTATTATGATTAAGGAGGCCCTAGCCATCATATTTGGGGTAAAGAAGTTCAGCCAGTACCTGTTAGGGAGACAGTTCGTCATCTACACAGACCACAAGCCACTCTTGGGGCTCCTGCATCACTCCAAGCCCATGCCCCAGATCATATCACCGCATATGCTTCGGTGGAGTCTGATGTTGGGGGCCTACAGTTATGAACTTTGCTACAGGCCTGGGAAGATGCTGGCTAATGCTGATGCTCTGAGTCGCTTGCCTTTGAACCGGCCGCTGGCTGAGACGCCACCATCCCTGGAGGTGCTGCTACTGGAGGGGGTTCCGGAGGCCCCACTCCATGCCCAGCGGATTGGCAGCCTCACACAGAAAGATCCAGTCTTATCACGGGTGCTACGCTGGCTGCTGCATGGCTGGCCCTCCGAGGTCCAGGAGGAGCATTTCAAGCCCTTCGTTCAGAGGCACCATGAAATGTCTGCACACAAGAACTGCGTGCTCTGGGGAAGCCGTGTGGTGGTTCCTGCCGCCGCAAGAGAGGAAGTGCTGAAAATGCTGCATGACTCACACCCTGGGATTGTGCACATGAAGGCGTTGGCGAGAAGCTACGTCTGGTGGCCGGGGTTGGACCGAGACGTGGAGGAGGTGGTAAAGAGCTGTGGGACATGTCAGCTGACTCGCCATAGCCCATCCAAGGCTCCCCTTCACCCCTGGGAGTGGACCACTCGTAAATGGTCAAGACTCCACATTGACTTTGCAGGGCCATTTCAGGGGAAGGTCTTTTTGATAGTGGTGGATTCTCATTCGAAATGGCTGGAGGTGGCTATCATGAGCTCCATGACATCCAGTGCAGTAATCAACGCGTTGCGTTTGCTGTTTGCCACACATGGGGTCCCCGACGTGCTGGTTTCAGACAATGGAGCAGCCTTCACGTCAGTGGAGTTCAAGGCTTTTGCAGGCAGAAACTGGATCCGCCACGTGACCACAGCGTCCTATCACCCCTCCTCTAACGGGCAGGCAGAGAGGATGGTGCAAACCACAAAAGAGGCACTGGTGAGGATATCGGTGGGGGACTGGCAAACCAGATTGGCCAGGTTCCTGTTATCACAGCATACCACACCAAACTCAGCGACGGGGAAGAGTCCTGCCGAGATGCTGATGGGTCACCGGCTGGCGACTGCACTCGACCAGCTACACCCGGACTACAGGGATGAGATACACACAAAGCAAGAGGAGCTGGCTAAGAAGCACCAGGGCACCGCCAGGCAGTTCGAGCCGTCAGAGACTGTGTTTGCCCGTTGCTATGCAGGAGGAGACAAATGGATGCCTGCCGTGGTGGAGCAGGCCACAGGTCCCCTGTCGTACAGCGTCCGTACACCTGATGGCCAGCTACACAGACGCCATGTAGACCAGCTACGGGGTCGTACTCCGGTGCGAGTAACAGAGACGTCACAGGCTAGGCCATTGTCTCCGCCACCTCTGCCAGGCAATGATGGCCTGCTTCCTGCAACAATGACGGAAGCCACATCGACAGAAGGTGTCACGGAGTCATCAGCCACGGAGGAAGGTTTTCCTGCGGCTAGCAGTGGCACCCCGACTATGCCTGTCCAGCGACGCTCAAGTCGGGTTAGATTCCGTCCCAGACGCCTGGAGGACTAAGGGGTTTTATCTGGGGGAAAGAAGTGTTGTGTTTTGAGTTTTGCTTCAATTAAGTTTGTCCCAGTTCCCGGGTGTTACCTGAAGGGGGTGCTGGGGGTCTCGGTTTTACTTTGTCTGCATGGCAGAACCCGAAACTGAAAGTGAAAGACAATGTGCTGTAATGTCCACCCAATTACTCAGTAAATAGTAAAAGGTACATTCCGTCTCCTCTATTCATTACTGTTCGGTCAAGATGCAATACTGGCCTTCTGGAGCATGAAACCTGGCTGATTTTAACGTCCGGGCCACACTAAATAGTGTCAACACTGGTGGGTGGGAGTGGGAATTGGGTCAGCATATGGATGCTGCCAGGGACCCAAGGTAACGGTCCTTCTAACCTATAAAGAATCCTCACAGAAATTTTTTAAAATAATTACTTGGCTTTTTTGAGCACTTTGTTGCCTCCCAACTGGTTTTGCTGGCGGCTTTGGTGCTGTGCTTGGATCCCGATTTCTGGAGTTAAAATTGCATTGCGGCACCAATGACATCATTAGGCCATGAATTCAGCATGTTAAATAGGCCCTCGCCTGCCTGGGGCGGGCAGACCTCTCGCGTCTGAATTTTGCGTGGGCAAAATAGCGGGGGGGGGGGGGGCGCAGGGCGGGGCGGTGACGGGAATGTGTCAGAAACACGGCGCAGGCCGCCCACTGCCATTTTAACAACCCGTTCACCCCCTGGGTTAATGTTGAGGCTTTAATGTGTTGTGATCTCTTTTTGAATGAGACAGATACTTGTGAGTGGCAGCAATGTGTGTTGCCTCTCAAGTGTTTACTTTATTGCCTGATTCTTTGTAGGGATGAGTTTTGTCAGTGCAGGGGTCACTTCTTGGAAGTAGCGGTTCTCACCTTAGGATGGAAGGAAGGATGCAGATGTTACAGTAGCATATAAATGTGCTGTTTCAGATGCTGAGAAAGTGAAACCAGAATTGATAGCTACCCTTCGTCACTCTTCTATATGTATTAGTGATAATAGAGGATTGATACCTACTTATGATCTGTCCACTGAGGTATGCTGTGTGAAAAGGAGAGAACTAAAAGCAGAGAATCTTGAAATAACTTAAGAACACAACCCTGAGATGACTGGCTGCTTTTGCCCTGCTGTAGATGAAACTCCTTTTGGGTAATTATTCAGCAATATTGCCAGTGGTTGTCTTTATTTGTGTCTGAACTGCTACTCTATGAGGGGAGAATAATCCTGCAGAAAAAAACCCAGAGATTTGCAATTATATATTATCTCATCACACCTTTCAGAAGCATCTTGCATACAATGAATTAGAAATGCAGTTACTATTTTGCATGGACTCTTTTTGTAGCACTGCTCCCTCTGCTCTTGTTGAAGGTCAGCTGCCCCTGATCTTTTTGAAGCCCCACTCCCTGGCTGATTGGGAGACCCATCTGGCTGGCTCCCTTCTCTTCCCATGCTGTTCCCTGTGCGGTATGTCCAATGTTGTCGGACAGGGAAATCCAGTCTTTTGGAGCTGAGGCCTGATGCACATGTTACAACCAGTGAGTGGGCCACATATGATTATGTAGAAAAGTGTGCCCCCTGCCCGCCCACCTATTCACAAAGTCGCAACACTGCCCATGCACAAAATGTGCAAGCCACATGCGCTAAAGAAATGTGAGCTCTTATACACAAAAAACCTGAGCCCTCATGCACAAAAAAATTCAAAACCCTCCATATACAAAAATTCAAGTGCCCCAGACAAAGCAGCTCGAGCCTTCCTCCTGCTCTCCTCCTTTTCGCCTTCCTTTCTCTTTTCCCTGCAAACTGTTGGAAGTAAAAGGAGAAAGGAGTAAAAAAAAATTGAGAAAAGGAGAAATAAAAGTGAGGGAAATGGAAAAGAAGGAGACAAAGGTGAGAGAAAGCTCAAGAAACAGAATTGGAGTAGAAGGAATGAAAGTAACACAGAAGTGAAGGAGAAGAGTAAAATAGAATCAGAAAGGAGGAGAGGGAAAAACAACTGGCAGAGGGTAAGGAGAGACATTATTTGCAGACGTCAGTTAATGGGGGGGGGGGTGGAGTTAAGTGGCTAGGAATTTTTTGGTGGCATCCAGCTCAAAACAGTTTAAGAACCATTGAATTGGATAGTTTTGATCTAATTTATTGTCGAGAATGACAGTTTGCTTGAGTGAACATTCAGCAAAAGAATCCGTGTGCACCTATATGGTATAGGGTCCCAGTTTAACAACTTATTCAAAGGACAGCACATGCGACAATGCAACATTCCCACACAGTGCACTGTGTTGGAGCATCAGACCAGGTTACATGCTCAAGTCCTGGTGTGGAGCTTGAACCACAGTCTTCTGACTCAGAGGCACAAGTATTCCCAACTCAGCCAATCTGACACCATGGAGCACACATAAGAAAAAAGACAGGCTGAAAATCCACAGAGCAACGATTCTAGCACTTATGCAGTGATTGCGCCTGCTAAAAACTCCCACCGCTGACCCTGTATCAAAGAGAGGTTCTCACATTACCATTGGAATGGTGGCTGCCTATGTCATTATGAGCGCGTCTAGGGTGCTCTGGAAGGTGGGGGGCGGGTGGGTTACTGGCTACCCCTCCCCCACCCCCTGAAAATTCCTGTGCCACAAAATGGGCCGTGCAGGCCTCATCCCGGCACGGTTCTCCGCCATACAGGAACTCCAACATTAGGAAACCCTGTCACTGTCCTTGCCTTGTCTCACATCAGTGGTCTTATATAAGGCTGGTGTGGAGGCTCTGATCGCAGGAGGCTAGACTGAAACTCCGGGCAAGGTCAGATTTACCAGGTCGGGACATGTAGTTTGCAGTCCTTCCACCGAACTCCCAGTGGTGTTACAGCAGAAGTGTTCTGGAAGGGCCACAAATTTTCAGCGACAGAGATTGTTTAAAATATTTATAAAGAGGATCTGAGTTAGATCAAACTGTTGTATAATTCTGCTCACTTCAGTATGTTGGGTGAGCAGAGAAAACCTTCTCAAGACGACAGAAAACAAACCTTAACCTGAAGAATGTGATTTTTTTTGTTAGCAGATAAAACATGGGGGTATAATATTGTAGGCACAGAAGCGTCATCAAAATTACATGCAGCACTAACTAACTATTGCTATGCATCAGAAAAGAATAAATCAGGAATGGTGAAAAAAAATTGGGGCTCTGAAAGCATCTCGGTTTGTGTAAAACTCGTAGGGTACAGTCCCTTTCTTTGTGGATGCACCAAATTGACCAGTAATCACAGATGTTTATTGGCTGCAGCCTCTTTTGAAACTGTGACCTGCACTAGTTAAAATGACATTAAACTGTGAAATTATGGGTGGCACATCACTTCAGCTGAACATCAAATCTTGCATTAGTGTCTGAAACTGGCACTAGCTACTAACAAATTTGCAAGTCAATGTGATAGTCTGAAAATGTACCAGTGGCAATTGCCTACCAGTGAGCAGCTGCACTGACAAAGGCCTGCAATAAAATAGCAACAGTAAGATCATAATAAAATTAGAGATGAGGGCATATGCACAAAGTAGCTTTGGCTTTGCTTCTGGATCTTACCGTTGTTAAATTTACATAGTGGCTCAGTAATTGGATTTTATTTTCAAGCACTGTTAGTCAGTGGGGAACGCTAGTTTTGCTAGAGACTGCTGCAAAGGGAGACTTGTGCTTGAGAGTCCCCATTCATTGGAGATCTGTGTAGCAGGAATGAGGCCTCTCATAGCATCTTTGTTGAAGTGCTCACTGTGTTGATGGATCTCAGGCCTGCAGTTGACAGACTGCTGCTTGTAGAGTATCCCCCTGACTGTTAGTTTAAAGATATTATCAAGTTATTTGAGAAGTGTGAAGTCAGTGGCTGTAACTAAAGACTGTTAAAGGGCCTGTTAAGCAGTGTAGCACAAAAAGCAGGACTAGCAGCAACAGCAAATGGGACTCCTCACTGCAGTTACCTACATTCAAACATAAGCCAGATGTTTCCAGTGTGCTTGAAGTTTTTCACGTTTCTAGCCCTGTTTTGCACAAACTGTTTCTTTAAAAAATACCTTTTTTATTTACCTTTCACAAGGTTCTTTCTTGCTTGCCTTTTGTTTGTATTAGTGCGGCTCAGTGAAACCGAAGCATTTGACCTAGAGGCTTCACATTCTGCGTCATGCTTCACAACAACAACAACTTGCGTTTATATAGCGGCTTTAACGCAGTAAAACGTCCCAGGAGCGTTATCAAACAAAATTTGACACCGAGTCTACACTTTAAACACAGGAAAGAATGGTACCCTTAACATGCAGGGAATGCATGATTTGTGTTTGTGGTGGTAACTTAGTTGTAGATTGGCTACAAACCTGTATTGGCTGAACCCATGTAATCAAGTGAAGTGATTGATGCAAGGTCGGAGTTGGAATTTGGGTTGGAGATATAAGTGCTAAATCAGTGCAGTTTAATATGTCCGTTATCTAGGATGCTGATTGGGGAGGCATTAGCCTTGGCAAACAGGTAATATTTCCCCAAGCTCTGCCAAGACGTGTGTGTGCAAGTCCTCAGACTGGTCAGTCCAATCATGCAGGCACACCTGAGGCATGGCAGTCCAGTGACTTCATATGACCCTGATATGCACCTTTTATTGTCTGAAGATATACAGCACAGATCCAAGGCTGATCTTGTCTGTTATTAGGACAGTTCTCACCCTTTTTAAGGATAATATAATAAATTTGCATGATTTTCTTAAGTGAAACAGTAAAGGAGCTTTTATAATAGTCTTTTAATTTGAAATCTGGGAGCCCAGCACCCAGCAGAAAATTAATTCTGGTTTCTGTAGACTAGGTAAAAAGTCAACACCAAGGAAAATCAGGCAGGTGTACAACGAGCGACCGATCAATACCGCCAGTTTTCTGCCTCGGCTGACGTTGAAAATTACCCCCATTGACTCTTGCGCTTTCCCAACTGGCCATTCTTTTTGTGTGAAGCCTAGTGGTGAGTGCCATCAGGCTACTAGAACACAACTGAGTTTAATTGTGTTCTCTCCCAGTCTCTATGCTCACTCACTTTCTATCAGGGTACACTGGATAACAGTCAAAAATGGGAACCCAGGCTGATTACCACCGTCCTAATTCAGGGACATTGTGATTAACTGTATACCCTCTACTGTTGCTCTGACGAAGGTGAGCTAACTTAGCACCATGAATTGAACCTTGACCTTCCTGGCCTGTATTGCTGAGTACTGCCCCATATAAAACATTTACCCACTAAACCATCAGGGCAGGGGCTGTGTGGTGCACTGGATTAAATACTCGCCTTTCTCTTCTGGAATCTAGATTCAAAGCCAGCCAAATTTGATGGCACGGAAGTCTTTTCTATTTTCTGGCAATAATAGCCCTACATGAAATGAGTTTAGACAATCCAGTTACTGTTGGGTGTGGTACCTCTGCACAAAGCTAATTTATTATTAACCCTCTGAGTCTGAAGGCTCTGAGTTCAAGCTCCACCCCAGGACTTGAGCACATAATGTATGCTGATACTCCAGTGAAGTAATGAGGAATTGTTGTATTGTATGAGGTGCCATCCTTTGGATGATACTTTAAACTGAGACCTGTCCGTCTACTCCAGTGGTTCTGATGGATGTTAAAGGAACAATGGCACTATTCTAATAAGAGCAGGTAGTTCTTCTGAAACCCCAATCAACCTCACCCAACAATTACAGGAAACTTTTTTATCCGGCACCGACGGGACCGACGTGGTGCCGGTTGATCAAAAAGTCCAGAGAGGTGTACTTACCAGGGTACGAGAGCCCCGTACACGGCCACAGGTGCAGGAGTCCCGGTTACACGGCCACAGATCCTGGGGTCCCTGTTGCACGGCCACAGGTGCAGGAACCCCGGTTACACGGCCACTAATATATAGTAAAACTTACTCGAACTATTCCTGAATTTTGCCGGTTAAGAGAGAGTTTCCTGCAACTGGTTATTCATATCATTGCTGTTTGTAGGACCTTGCTGTGCACAAAATATCTGCCACACTTGCCCATATAATAGCTTTTAGATGTTTTGAGAGACAAGTTAGGTGCTATATAAATTTTCATTTCCTTCCTATCTCACTTAGAGACCAAAGAATAGCTGGTGTGGGAGGGCTTTCTCTTTTGAGGTTGGGGCAGAGGCACATTGTTGGGACAGAAAAGAGGAAGCTGTACTCTGCATCTAACCATGTTATATCAGACCAGAGACTGCTTGCTGCTGACGCTGGTACTCGAAATGGAAAGTGTTTCATTCCCAGCACTAAAATCCTTCCTTTTGATAAGCATAAAAGTACACAAGAAAAATTACATAAGCAAAAACCATCTGGGGAGCAGTCATCAAAACCCATTGTACTTTCAATCCACTGTATGCTTGTGAGGCAATGGTTAATCAAGTAAAATTGAAGAGGCACGACTCCTGTAGCACATTGGGTGTATATAACTTTTCTTGATTGATAACATTCAAGAGAATGATTTATTAACTTAATGGCCACCCCTTCATAGTGCAGCACTTTAAAATGATTGCTAAAACATTTCAAATTGAATTTTGTTTTGACTACAATTGCAAGCTTGGCATTGGTTGGCAACAAGATTGTGCTTGCATTACCCCAAATTGAGTCATCGCTTTACGCAGTTTTGTTACTGGCTCTTGACTTTTGTACATTTTTTATACTAAATCTTAATTTTAATTTATTGAACTTGGAAATTTTTAGTCATTTAGTGGTATGTAGAGTTTCCCAGTAAAATGAGTGGCAGTAGACAGTGATTTTGGATGTTTTGTAGTAAGCAGGTCCATGTTTATGGATGTACTGATGTAACTGGTAGAAGGGTTGTTTTCAATAGCAAAGGCTTAACGTGCATTATTGTCTGTCTGTGTTGCTGCTTGACAGCTAATTTGACCAAAAAGGCAAGGAAGTTGGTTCTATCAGAAACCTGTTTAATTGTACCCACAGGGTAGACATTTAGGACATGACTGTATCTGAGAAAGTAAGAGAATTGCTGGCAGCCATTGTGAAAACGCATGTCTTAGCTGTGTGATGTTGAAGGCAGATGTCTTCCAATTGTTGCTGTTTCATGTCATGTAGCCTGGATGGTTGCCCTCCAGGAATGAGTTTTGAGACATTAGGGATTGCTCCCTAAACCACACTGCTGCAGCTAGTCATGTTGAAGTTTGGACCCCCGAGGATTCAATGCTTCAGTACCTTGGGTTTTGTTAATTTTTTATTGTTTTTGATGTACAGATGCCAGCCCTATTTGCCTTTTGGCTTTCTGCAATTCGACTCATGTTCTGTGCATCATATGAGGTGGTGCTGAGCAAGCTTCACTAAACCAGATAGGAAGCATAACTGCTTGAGTCATGATGTGAGTGCATTTATGATTGAAAAAGTATCACAGAAATAACAATTTATAAATGCAGTTTCAGTCTTCAATAAAGTGCTTGCTCTGCAATGAATGCAGAAGACAATATCCAGGTACACCTTTCATATTCAGCTTCCGTGCGAACAGAGACCTATAACCACTCTGGAAGTACTTAGATGTAAGCCACACATGTCCAGAATATAGGAATGCCAGTGAGGCCACATGGCGACAACATACTGGCTTCCTTGTGATAATTTCTCTCTCCTCTTCTCTCCCAGTAGCACTAACTCATGTTAACAAGTGGAGAATGGCTAATTGAGTGAGGCACCATGGGGGCTGCTGGTGCCTGTGGACAGCAACAGTCAGTGCCTTTATCCACTGATTCATTGGGTGATGGCTAAAATGTTCTCAGAGAATCAAAGTTAAATCCCCTTGGGGCAAGATTCCAATTAAGTGAGCTGAACGGAACTAATAAACTACCTCAAAAAAAACTTAAATCAGGAAAAATGGCAGCGTGGCTGTCTTGAGCAGCACTATGTATTAGCATGAAAGGATGCATGCTCACACACTCAACTCTTTATGGAAAATGTGAAATACTCACAAATGACTTCTGTTCGTGGAAAATAGAATATTTGTACGTTGATGCAAACCAAGATCCTTCGTATTTACTTTTGCACTTGTTCCCAGGGAAGTGGGAAGAATTGGGAATCCTGGTCTTTGAGCTGCTGCCTCAAGATGATAGATGGTGGCCTACTTAAGATCTGGTAACTTGGTATTTCTTTAATTCATTTTTGGGATGTGGGCAGCGTTGGCAAGGCCACTATTTTTTGTCCATCCCTAGCTTACTAGGCCACTTGAGACGGCAGCTAAAAGTCAGCCATGTTAGGATGGGACCGGAGCCATATTTCGGCCAGACCAGGTAAGGACAAACATCAGTGAACCAGTTGCATTTTTATGACCATACGAAAGCTTCATGGTCTCTTTTACTGATGCAGTATTTTATTTCCAGAATTCAAATTCTCAAACCGCCATGTGGGATATTAACTCACCTTCTCTGGATTATTAGTCCACACCTCTGGATTGCTAGTCTAGTAACAAAGCCACTGCACTACCATCACTTTCGAAGAAGAATAGGGGAGTTATATCAATATTTACCCCACAATCAACATCACTAAAAAAAATTTTATCTGGTCATTATCACAATGCTGTTTGTGGGAGCTTGCTGTGTGCAAATTGGTTGCCGTGTTTCCTACATTACCACAGTGACTACACTTCAAAAAATACTGAATTGGCTGTAAAGCGCTTTGGGATGTCTGGTGGCCATGAAAGGCACTACATGCAAGTCTTTCTTTCTTACCGTACCTTATTATTGAATGGGAATTGAGCCATTGTCTTCAGTCCTCACCACAAACTCCGTTTCCTAGCCTCCGATTCCAGCCCTCTCCCTGGCAACTGTCTGAGGCTGAACCAAACTTCGCAACCTTGGTGTCATATTTGACCCCGAGATGAGTTTCCAACCACACATCCGTGCCATCAATAAGACGGCCTATTTCCACCGCCGGTATATCACATAACTCTGGCCCTGCCTCAGCTCATCTGCTGCTGAAACCCTCATCCATGCCTTTGTTACCTCTAGACTTAACTATTCCAACGCACTCCTGGCCAGCCTCCCACGTTCTACCCTCCGTAAACTTGAGGTCATCTAAAACACCGCCTGTGTCCTAACTCGCACCAAATTCTGTTCACCTACCACCCCTGTGCTCACTGACCTACATTGGCTCCCGGTTAAGCAAAGCCTCGATTTTAAAATTCTCATCCTTGTTTTCAAATTCCTCCATGGCCTCGCCCCTCCCTATCTCTGTGATCTCTCCTAGCCCCACAACCCTCCGAGATATCTGATCTCCTCTAATTCTGGCCTCTTGAGCATTCTCAATTTCAATCGCTCCACCATTGGTGGCCATGCCTTCAGCTGCCAAAGTGCTAAGCTCTGGAATTCCCTCCCTAAACCTCTCTGCCTCTTTACGTCTCTTTTCTCCTTTAAGACACTCCTTATAACCTACCTCTATCTGCCCTAATGTCTCCTTATATGGCTTGGTGTCAAATATTGTTTTATAACACTTCTCTGAAGCAACTTGGGACATTTCACTGAACGCGCTATATAAATGCAAGTTGTTGTTGAGTCTTCTGTGAACCTTTTTAGTCTTTAGTTCAATATCACGTCATGTACATTTACCCACTGTGCCAATGCCATTGCCCTCCTCCCTCCCCCCAATGCTTCCTCACAGAACTTGATACAATTCTATGGAATTTTTCCCCTGCAATAAAGTAAGAAATGGGTCAGTGCCCATGATCCACCAGCTGCTGAGTTCTTAATTTCAGCCATGCCAATTTAACAAGATGCCGATTGGACCCAGATCCAGGGTCAGAAGGGAATCCAAAAGTAGAAACGCTCTGGAAAGAAGGAAGAACTTGCATTTATATAGCACCATTCACGACCTTACCGCATCCCAAAGTGCTTTACAGCCAATTAAGTACTGTTGAAGTGCAGTCACCGTTGTAATGTAGAAAACGCGGCAACCAATTTGTGCTCAGCAAGGTCCAACAAACAGCAGTATGGTAATGACCAGATAATCTGTTTTAATGGTATTTTCTTGAGGTCAAGCACTGAGCTCCGACTGACACCTTATGAAATCTAGGATGCTTACACCCAATTGTTAGCAGCTGGTTGCAAAGTTGCATTGATGGAGGCCTAGATAAAAATCACCAGCTGGGTATGGTGTGTGATGCTGGAAGACCCAAATAATGCTTTAAATACCTTAAAAGAGGGAGCTTATCAACCAGACCAAAACCTAGAGAAGGTAATGCTGTCACTATCTTTTAAAACTATAAATTCAAGGCAATGTATGAGAAGTTCTTTGAGGTTTATAAATCGCCTTTTTTATTTTCGAGAGAATTTTGAGTTTAATGCCAGCTCTGTGCTGGAGTTAAAGATGCTGCAATTTAGTGTAGCTTACTGTAGCAGCAAAGTTACAATGGGAGACTGATGGCCTTAGTCCTATCAGTGATTCCATCATGATAAATGGTGTAATTGTGACAGTAATGATAATGGTGTAGTAAACCATGATTAGGTATTTTGACAGTTACCAATTACAGCAACTTGTTGCTAAGTCATGGGCGTTTGGAGCCAAGGGACCAGCCATGAGATTAAAGAAGCTACTAGTAATTGAGGTAGATGCTGTTCTAACCTGTTCTTTACTAGAAACCTACAGAACCTATTCCAGTCGCTGCAATTTAAAAACCTAAATTCTTGAGTAAAATTAAAAGGGAGAAGAAAAGAACAAAGACAATAAAACCACAGTGCTTGTGGCCCTGCTTGTGACTCTTCTCTTCAGTGTGAAGAAGGTTGGCAGCTGAGGGTTAGTGGACCATTAGGGTGCTAATATGTGGTGTCTTGGATAATAAGATGTCAGGTTCATGATCGCCTACATCATCACATTCCTGATTTCCGCTACATCGTTGTGAGGAAGTGCTGAAGATAGGCCAGGTGTTTACAGACCTGCGATGAAGGGAAAATCAGTGGGATAATTAGTTGCTGGCATTCTCGTATATATTATCCGTTCTTTACAAGTCAACCGGGAAACTCTCGGAAATAGCGGCGACCTGGCACAACCAGATCGCTGCTGTTCTCCTGAGGGTTCTGCTTGCGTCTCCCGAAGTTACAGCAGGAGACCAATGGAACTACTATCTAGATTCACACATGAAAAATTGGCACTTAGGTGAGGCACAGGAGAGCTGCCACTTCAGGACATGAGTCACCGCTTTCAGGAAGTGAGGGTGGAAAGTTGCAAAAACAAAGAAAAACAACTAATTGTTCTCCGTGATGATTAATTTTTCAACATAATGCTGTTGAGTTGCTGTGATGTATTTTCAATTTTTTTTAAATAGAAAACGAGCACCACTGAATGCTTTTGGTGTTGTAACCATTGAGCTTCTCCTATCGCTGCGGAGAAGCAGCCAGTTAAGGCTTGCAAAACATTAGGAAGACATTTTAAACGAATGGTTATGAGACACTGCTGCTTTCATTGAAAAAAAGTCATAAATCATTTTCTTTTTCTTGTGTGACTGCTAACGTTGAGAGAAGTGGAAGGTTAGCTTGTGTTGAGCGCAACTGGTAACTGAATCTAGCTCGGCCTTGGGTTCAGCAAGAAATGTTTTGCACAGGCATGTAAAATACATATGTTCAGCATATTGAGGGTGGACATAGAAACATAGAAACATAGAAGATAGGAGCAGGAGTAGGCCATTCGGCCCTTCGAGCCTGCTCTGCCATTCAACGAGATCATGGCTGATCATCCAAACCCTAGCACCCGGTCCCTACACCGACAGCCATCCCACCCAAGCCCTATCCCCGTAACCCCACGTATTTAATCCCCCCTAACACTAAGGGTCAATTTTTTATCATGGCCAATCAACCTAACCCGTACATCTTTGGACATTAGATTAATTTGTCGTGATCCCATTCTATGTGCTCCTGAACAACATCATTTCTCCTGTCGGAGATAGATCTGAAAACTCTGCACTGTGATACAGTGGCACAATGTACTGTGCTGTAGAGTGGCAGTCTGCCAGTTCTTGCCTGTGATTCTTCAGCACTTGAGCTGTCAATTTTGATATTGCCATCAGAAAGAGGAAATGCACAGAGATTTAAGAACTTTCTGGTGGGGAAGGAACGAAAATGGGCAAGTGAGTCACTGCAAGCTTCTCTTGTACATTTTGTAGCCACTGGCAACATTGGCAGCGGTTGCCGGCCCACATTCTCAGCTGGCAAATGATGACTGCACAGAGAAGCCTAAAAGGAAGAGAGAAAAATAAAATGTTCTGAAACTGGGTAAATCCTTGAATGGTACCAGTGGTATCTCTGCATTTCAGACTATTGTGCAAAATATTTCTTTATGCTTATCTTGCTGAGGCTGCAACATATGATTGAGGAGACTGCACACTGGACTAGGGCACAGAGGGCTGATTAAAGTACCAGTAATAGTCGAGTGCATCCATCAGCTGAAGTCCTCTGTTCTGTTGTAGAACTTCCTCAATCACACATTGCTGGCTGCTCAAGGTACATGTTTACATTTATTATGATATAAACATTTCTATTCCACTTTTTTGTTACTAGAAATGTTTGCATTGGTCCAAGACTATAACATAGAATCATAGAATAGTACAGCACAGAAGGAGGCTATTCGGCCCATCCAGTCGGCGCCGGCTCTTTCAAAGAACAATCAGTTAGTCCCACTTGCCAGTTCTTTCCCCATATCCCTGTAATATTTTCTTCAAGTATTTATCCAATTCCCTTTTGAAAGCAACTATTGAATCTGTTTCCACCACGCTTATCAGGCAGTGCATTCCAAATCTTAACCACTCATTGCGTAAAAAAACATTTCCTCATGTTGCCTCTGGTTGTATTGCCAATTACCTTAAATCTGTGCTCCTTAAGCCATTGGAAACAGTTTCTCTTTATTTACTCTATCTAAACCCTTCATGATTTTAAACACCTCGATCAAATCTCCTCTTAGCCTTCTCTGCTCAAAGGAGAACCACCCCAGCTTCTCCAGTCTATCCACGGAACTGTAATCCCTCATCCCTGGAACCATTCTAGTAAATCTCTTCTGTACCCTTGCCAAAGCCTTCACGTTCTTTCTAAAGTGTGGTGCCCAGAATTGGACACAGTATTCCAGCTGGGGTCAAACTAGTGTTTTATATAGGTTTAGCATAACTTCCTGGCTTTTGTACTCTATGCCTCTCCATAAAGCCCAGGATCCCATAGGCTTTATTAACTGCTTTGTTAACCTGCCCTGCCTCCTTCAAAGATTTGTGCACAAACACCCCCAGGTCTCTTTCTTCTTGCACCTCCTTTAAAATTGTACCATTTAGCTTGCATTGTCTCCCTTAAAATGTATCACCTCACACTTTTCTTTGTCCGCTCATTCCACCAGCCTGTCTATGTCCTCTTGAAGTCTATTACTATCTTCCTCACTGTTTACTACACTTCCAAGTTTCGTGTCATCTGCAAATTTTGAAATTGTACCCCCAAGTCCAAGTCATTAATGTCTATCAAAAACAGTAGTAGTCCTAGTACTGAACCCTGGGGAACACCACTGTATACCTCTTTAAATATGTAAATACATAATTACAAATTTGATTTTGTTGTTGAATGTCCAACAATTGTTGAAAGTTGTCAATTTTTGATTTAATGCATTTCCAAGTCTTGCATATTAGTTTTGTTTGTTTTTTTAAAAATTTGTCAATTGTAATGATTTGCATTAAGAAATGAGTGAGCATCTATTGCATAAGATGGTAACTAAACCATTATGATGTCAATAAAGATAATCAGAGCATTTGACTAAAAATGTACAACGCTGATGTATTTAAACAAGCCTTTATTGATATTTAGTCAAGAAAGTAACATAGGAACAAAAGTAGCCCATTCAGCCCCTCGAGCCTGTTCCGCCATTCAATTAGATCATAGCTGATCTGTATCTTAACTCCATCTACCCGCCTTGGTTCGATAACGCTTAATACACTTTCCTAATAAAAATCTATCAATCTCAGTTTTGAAGTTTGCAATTGGCCTAACCTCATTTTTTTTTTTTGTTTGTCTTTCAAATGAAGTTTACTACACTGTCAAATAATATTCAGGAACTGATTTAAAAGTGAAATTAGTGACAACAATATAAGGTATGGCCACTACGATTCAAGGGGACACTGATAAGAGAATGAAGAAGTTAAGAGAGCAACTCAAAAAATGGATTACTGGGTGGCCGAAAAGGTTGACAAAATGAGGCCTGAGCATTGCCAAAGGTTGCAAAGTATTTACAACACAGAAACAGGCCATTTGGCTCGACAGATCCAAGCCCCACACCAGCCTCTTCCCACCCTTCTTCATCTAACCCCATCAATATACAGTATTGTTGAGATACCGCGGCAAACGTGGGAGTCGAGACCAGAGTTGATGGAACACAACTGCTTTATTTTACATCATGGCAAAAAGAGAGCTTGAAAAGCCCGCGCAACCACTTAAATACTCCCCAGACGGGAAGTGCTCCCGGCAGCCTGTCCCTGCGGGAAACGAGTTGCCGGAGGAAAGGGCCCCCGGCTGGGGGCGGCTGCTGCCGGCAGTGCGCCTGCGTAAACTGTCCGTGCCGCCGTGAGCGGATTATGTCCAATGGTGGCGTGTCGCCACAGTATCCTTCTTTTCCTTTCTCCCTCATGTGCTTATCTAGCTTCCCCTTAAGGTTGGGTAAGCAGTCTGTGGTTTCACTCTACATTCCAATAGGAGAGGAATAGTTTTTCCTTCCCTTTTCTCCTCTGCTCTTTTGAAGCTAAAAGAAATAAGAAAAGAGTTACATAAATGCAAGGAAAAGTGGAAATCCAGCATACTGAGAGAGCTATAAAAACAACAAAGGGATTCAAAGAAATTAATAAGAGGTGCAAAACAGGAATATGAAATAAAAACTTGCAAGGGATATCATAGCTAACAGTAAAGGTTTTTATTAATATATTACGAGAAAGAAAGTGGTAAGGGGGAATGTGGGCCCATTAAAGACAGATGTAGCTGAGACTATAATGGACAATAAGGAAATGGCAGACTAGTTAAATGAATACTTTGTATCCATTTTCACAGTCGAGGAAGGAGACAAAATACCAGCGGTATAACGGAACCTAAAAATAAGTAAATGGGAGGAACCTATTTGATTTAATATAAGTAAAAAATGGTAATAAAGAAAATAATGGTACGTAAGATAGACAAGTGTCCAGGACTTGATGCTTTCCACCCCATGGTATTAACAGAAATATGTGAGGAAATTGCAGATGTGTTAGTCATAATTTGCCAAGGTTCTCTGTATTCTGGAATTATGCCTTTGGATTGGAAAATTGCAAATATCACTCCATTATTTAAGAAGGGATGGAGAGAGAAACCACGAAACTACAGATATGTCCGTTTAACATCAATTGTGGGGAAGTTACTGGAATATATCGTCAGGGACAGAGTGACTGAGCACTTGGACAAGTGTGTCAGCATGAATTTGTGAAAGGTAGGTCATGTCTGACAAATCTAATTGAGTTTTTCTGAGGATGTCACTAACATGGTGGACAGGGGAGTTATGGATGTTATCTAGTGTCAGCCGTGGCTCAGTTGGTAGCACCCTCGCCCGAGTCAGAAGGTTGTGGGTTCAAGTCCCACTCTAGGTACTTTAGCACAAAATCTAGGCTGACACACCAGTGCAGTACTGAGGGAGTGCTGCACTGTCAGAGGTGCCGTCTTTCGGATGAGACGTTAAACCGAGGCCCCGTCTGCTCTCTCAGGTGGATGTAAAAAAATCCCATGGCACTATTTAAGAAAGGCGGGAGAGAGAAAACTGGGAACTACAGACCAGTTAGCCTGACATCAGTAGTAGGGAAAATGCTAGAATCTGTTATTAAGGAAGTGGTAACAGGACACTTAGAAAATAATAATAGGATTGGGCAGAGTCAACACGGATTTATGAAAGGGAAATCATGTTTGACGAATCTGTTAGAGTTTTTTGGGGTTGTAACTAGCAGAATAGATAAGGGTGAACCAGTGGATGTAGTGTATTTGGATTTTTAGAAGGCATTCGATAAGGTGCCACGCAAGAGGTCGTCGTACGTGTCTTCATACTGTTCCCTTTGGGGAACTGTATGAAGTGGTGGAAGGATTTCTGGCCGCGATTAACGCTCCTTCCGTGACCGTAACCATCTTCGTACCAGCTATTAGGGTGGTTAGTCCTATGGTGGGAGGGTTTTACGGGCTCCCACAACCCATACGAGGGGGGGGGGCCACCCACACCCACGGACGCAAGTATCCCGCTGGATGTCAACCCAGAATTTAGAGCTGGAGCTCCGACTCCACTTGCCGGGACTGTCTGGAGCGGGGTTCGAAACCCTACGCCTTCTGGCCCAGCAGCGGGGATGCTACCGCTACGCCAAAGGCCCACTCCACACAAGAGGTTAATAAACAAAATAAGGGCTCATGGGATGGGGGTAATATGGGTTGAGGAGTGATTAATAGACAGAAAACAGAGAGCAGGAATAAACGGGTCATTTTCATGTTGGCAGGCTGTAACTAGTGGGGTACCGCAATGATCAGTGCTTGGGCCTCAGCTATTCACAATCTATATCAATAATTTGGATGAGGGGACCAAATGTAATATATCCAAGTTTGCTGATGATACAAAGCTAGGTGGGAATGTAAGTTGTGAGGAGGATGCAAAGAGGCTTCAAGGCTAAGTGAGTGGGCAAGAACTTGGCAAATAGAATATAATGTGCAGAAATGTGAAGTTATCCACTTTGGTAGGAAAAATAGAAAAGCAGAGTATTTTTTAAATGGTGAGAGATTGGGAAATGTTGGTGTTCAGAGGGACCTGGGTGTCCTTGTACATAAATCACTGAAAGTTAACATGCAGGTACAGCAAACAATTAGGAAAGCAAATAGTATGTTGGCCTTTATTACAAGAGGATTGCAATGATATAGGGCCCTGGTGAGACCAGACCTAGAGTATTGTGTACAGTTTTGGTCTCCTTACCTAAGGAAGGATATACTTGCCATAGAGGGAGTGCAACGAAGGTTCACCAGACTGATTCCTGGGATGGGGGGATTGTCCTATGGGGAGAGATTGAGTAGACTGGGCCTATATTCTCTACAGTTTAGAAGAATGAGAGGTGATCTCATTGAAACATACAAAATTCTTACAGGGCTTGACAGGGTAGATGCAGGGAGGCTGTTTCCCATGGCTGGGGAGTCTAAACCAGGGGTCACAGTCTCAGAATAAGGGATCGGCCATTTAGGACTGAGATGAGACATTTCTTCACTGAGGGTGGTGAATCTTTGGAATTTTCTACCCCAGAGGGCTGTGGGGGCTCAGTCGTTGATTATATTCAAGACAGCGATTGATAGATTTTTGGATGTTAAGGGAATCGAGGGATATGGGGATAGCGCAGGAAAGTGGAGTTGAGGTAAAAGATCAGCCATGATTTTATTGAATGGCGAGCAGGCTCGAGGGGCCGAATGGCCTACTCCTGCACCTATTCCTTATGTTCTTAAGAGCAGGGGAGTTATCCCCGGTGTCCTGGCCAATATTTATTCCTTAATCAACATCATTAAAACAGATTAACTGGCCATTATCAGCTTGCTGTGTGCAAATCGGCTGCTGTGTTTTCTACATTTACAACAGTGACTACACTTCAAAAAAGTACTCTATTGGCATTACAGGTAGACTACCCTTTATCCGAACTTCCGAAAACCGAAACCCTCTAAAAACCGAAGGTTTTTTCGTTCAGCGTAAGTCGTGCGCACGACCCCCCGCGGACCCCCCCGCGGACCCCCGCCGACCCCGACCCCCACCGACTTACGCTGAGCATCAGCGTAAGTCGTGCGCACGACCCCCCGCCGACCCCCCCCCCCCGCGGACCCCCGCCAACTTACGCTGAGCGTCAGCGTAAGTCATGCGCACGACCCCCCGCGGACTCCCGCCGACCCACCTTCCGAAATCCGAAATTCTCCGAAAACCGAAACACGGCTGGTCCCGAGGTTTTCGGATAAAGGATAGTCTACCTGTACTTCAAAATGATGAAGTGATTCAATCTTTGGTGGGGAATCCAGAACAAGGGGGCACAATCTTAGCATTAAAGCTCGGCCATGTAGGAGTGAAATCAGGAAGAACTTTTTCACATAAAGAGTAGTGAAAATCTGGAACTTGTTCCCCCAAAAGCTGTGGTTGCTGGGTCAATCGAAATTTTCAAGACTGAGATCGATAGATTTTTGTTAGTTAAGGGTATCGAGGGATATGGAGCAACAGGACAGCAGCTAAGGTTAATAAAAAGACTTTTTTTCTGCTCTAGTGTAGGAACACTGATGTTGATTATGCTCACATACTGCTCAGACTTATCAGTGAACTCAGACCTGGGATTAAATTTGGAATCTTAGTCTATATGGCTCAATACATGGTTAAACATTCACACTTGCTGCCTAAGCTCATAGATGAAGAATAACCATGCTGGGTGAGGTACTAGAGGGCCCTTGGTACCTCTGGTACTGTACTTCAACTGGACTCTTCATCTTTGGCATATGAGGAGAGAAAAAGAGAACAGCTGAATTGTTATAATATCAAAATACACATCTGGATTCAAACTTGCAAATTAGAGATGTGGAAATCTATTTTTAAATTTGTATACTATAGACACCACTGACCTCAACATGGCAAGAGTTTTATTAGAAGATGGGGAATGGAGAAATTTCTTACCTACACTCAGGTGACTTGTTGGTCAGTTTGATGAGTGTTTAACACAAGAATTTTAGAAAATCCCATTTGTGTGCCTTCCATGACCTACATGTCAGCTCCTGTTCCTTTGCTCAAGTCTTTGCTATTAAAGCGCCTGTGTATGCCTAGGTTATTTAGAAGCAAGTCCCTTGTTGGGAAACAGTGGAGACATTTTGTCTAGCCTTAAGTTTTATGAATCATTGGTTTAGTGCTTATGCTATGTGGTTGTCATTTGAGTCTCATTAAAATACCAATATTTAAAGCAAAGTAAATGGGTGATTCGTGGTAGGTAAGTTGTAGTCACAGGCTGTGGCTAGGCAGTAACAATGTTATGTTGACAAATCCCACAAAAGTGGAAAAAGATGTAGCATTTTTCATAAGCCGTTTGGGATCTTTTCATCCTTCGATCTGAGCTGTTGTCAATTTGTCCAATTTACCTATATTTTGGGATTGTATTGCTAACCTGGTTTGTTGCAAAGAATGTCAAAGATTGTGTTCTTTTTCTTTGTGTCTTTATGAAATCTTGTTTAAGAACTTTTGAAGATCTTGCATCAAACACATCAACTGCAGCAGAGCTACAAGAAAGCCCATGAGAACTTGTGAATGGGAAATAGGAGAGTATGGGTCATTTTCCACCTTGCCACCTGGGTGGTAACCTGGCTGAGCAGATTGCCCACACGTTGTAGAACCCAATCAGTTTTCATTCCATTAACATAGTTGGAAGAAAAATCGAGCTCATTCTACAGTGGGCGAATGTGTGCCAGGTTACTGCCCTTATGACATTGTTGAAAGTTACCTCCTATGTACCTTAATAAAAAAGGGGTTGGAAACATGCAATTTGAATGAAAATCAGCTTATTGGGGGCAGTACTCTATATTCTGTACAAATTGCAGAAATCCTTTCTGATGATGACGATGGGTGTAATTTAAGATAGATTTTCCAATTGCTAATGTCTGATGTTAAGATGTAAAATGTGTGTTGCCAATTGGAAAATGGGGTGGAGATCTGCCGATTTTTCACCATGTCCAATTTTGAATTAAATGATTTAAGGAAGTACATGGCAGGTTGTGAGCAGATGCATGTAAATGAGGCCAAAATGACATTGTGATGTCATCCAGACTATTGTCCAGCAGAGGACTGTCTGCATTTCTTACCCATATCAAATGGGTGTCCAAGATTACTAGGTACTGAGTTGTATACAATAGTTCATTTAAAGAGTCCAGTAAGAAGATTCTTTGACTAATTTGCATCCATTTCTCAACGTTTTTTTCTTGACTTAGTTTGTTTTATTTTGTTAGCCGCTTAGGTTTCCAGGAGCTTTTTGATCATTTGATGCTGCCTTTTTTCCCAGCAGCTCCATTAGCACCACGGTAGGTTTCCTCATAGGATTCCCTCTATATTTCTGCTTTTTGGAGAAAGAAGAGGACCAATGGAAGGTGCCAGGCACCAGAGGCTGCATTGGAGGTGCTCTGCACCCACTTGCTTGTACACACACCAGAATCCACAGGCAGAAACGCACATACCTCCATTTACCAGAGGAGCAGTGTCTGTGGAGGCTGTGATTTACAAGAGGTATCAGGCAGATCTGCAGCCATACTCCATCATAGTGGTGTTAATGCCACATTGATCCATCTTGAGCTTTTATGCTTGGGATAATTTCACGCTGCTGCTGGAGACATCATCAACAAATCAGCAAAAGCCAATCAGCAGTCAAGAGAAGTGTAAAGCAAGTGACTGATGCCTTGTTTCTTCAAGGAAGCAATGTTGTCTACTTCCTCATGGACACTGACCTCATGGACACTGACAGCAGGATGTGCAATTTTATAGAGTGGTAGGATTTGTGGGGTTATAGATCCTATCCTGTGTACTTTGGGCACAATCTAGATGAATAGGAAAGATTCCACTCTCTCAATGTTCAGTTTATTTGGAATCATCAACACTAGATTATGTAAATCAGTGCTCACTTCCCAGGCAGCTGTCATGATGCCTTCATTTTAAGGGCCCTTCATCATCCCATAAATGCAAGTGTCAGGGAACCAGAAGCAACACTCATGACACTTTATTACTGAGCTATCAGGTGGTTGCTGCTATTTGCAAAGGAATTAAAGGCAGAATAACTGTACAAAAATGATGGATTTCCCTCTTGGAATATCCATTATTCCTCTGTTTGAAAAGGAAGTTGATGAAGACAGGGAATAGTAGAGGAGGCATTAAAGACCCAAATTAAGCACTCCCAAAATTTCATCAACAGGAAAGGTTTTCATTCTCTGAATGTACAGTTTGTAAGTGATGCCAACCACATCATTCTGCGTGTGAATGCTTGCTACTGTGGAAGCTGCCATGATTCTTTGGTTCTCTAACAATCAAAGTTACCGGCATTGTTCAGCCAGAACAATGTCAGGATGGTTGTTTGGAGATCAGAGTTACACACTTCAACCATGGCTGATGACATCATCCAGGGTTGAGAGCAACTACAGATTTAATTAAGCCGAGTATGGTACACACATCATTAATGAATAGACATTCGGCATTCTGAACTCTCGCTTCCATTTACTGGATAGATATGGGGGAGCCCTATAGTACAGCCCAGCAAGGGTGTCGAGAATTATAGTGACATGCTACATGTTGCATAATTTTGCAGTTAGGAAGTGATTAAACCTTCCATTCGCAGAAGATGGAGAGGAAGTAAGTGGAAGCCATCAATCTCCTCATCATGACAAGGGTGCCCTTCTTGGGATCCAAATAGTTTTGCCTTCCTTCCACTTATCTTTGCCAACATCACCTGCACAGCACCTTCTGACAACTTTGGGGCTTTTACCACAGAAGACACCCTGATGCTGGTCCATTCTCCTCTCACTGTATCTCCTTAAGACTTGCGATGCCTTCTGGCCTTTTTAGCGGTAGCAGCCTTTTAACTGCATTTCTCTCCCTCCCAGTGCTGGAGAGCCAGTCATCAGCGGGATTCCCACCTTGAACTTTTCCAGCTCTCGGGGAAATGTAGTCGGATGTCGGTGGGATCACAGGAGTGGGCAGATGTCTGCTCCACCATGTTTCCAACGATAATCTAGGCCCTTCTCTTAGCTTGGAAATGTGGCCATGACATTGGAGAAATGGGCCACTCTAGTCTGCTCCACTCCTTACAGACATTGTTTTTAGCTTCCTTCCTTCCAAATTGGAGAAATTAATAGACCTTTAAGCTGTCACTTTAATTCCTGCGGGAACATGCAATTTCACAACCAGACAGACACGCTCTAAATCACAGGTGCTTTCCACCTGTCGAGTTTGTCCACAATATTAAAATTAGGCTGACGCTGAAACTACAGTTGTGGTCAGCACATGACAGGTTGGGCGCTTATGGTTGCTCCCAATCGTAAAATTAATACCAGTTAATCCACATGCTGATTGCTGTTGACCATTTTGTTTAAACTGTACAAACATTGCTTATCTTTTTCAGGTAAGCTTGCACAAGAGTGTTCTTGTAGTCTACCCCCATCCCCAAAAAAACTTGCATGTTCAAAGAGTTAGGGATCAAGTATCTCTTACTGGTGCATTTTAACATTACTTCAGATATTAATAAAAAATAGCAAAAGAAATGTCTGTTTGCAAATGTAAAGAGCAGCTCTTTTTCAATAACAAAAGCTGTTGAAACTTGGGTAACACATGTTCTGTGGCACCGAAAACTTTAGACGCTGACAACAGCAGAACAGGGCTGAAAGCAGGGGAGGGGTTGAACCAGTATAGTGAAGCATTTACAAGCTCCTGTTAGTTTTTTGGATCCTGACTGAGCCTGGTATGAGTCATATCTTCTACGTAAAATACAACAAAGACAGCATTCATGTAACGTGCTGTGGGATGTTATGGCACAAGACTATTAAATTACACTAAAACCTGCTTATAATGGATGGTCAATTGATGGCCTATTAGTGACCTTTATTTTACAGTGGACTGGTGTATTATCCCTTCATGTGGAGCCATAATTTATCTTAGTAATGCACCATAACAGCAGCACATGGAGCACGTTCCAGACCCACAGCCCCTACCACCAAGAAGAGCAAGAGCAGCAATATCATGGGAATACCATTACCTCCGAGATCCCCTCCAAATGACACACCATCCTGACTTGCCATTCTTTTACCGTCATTGGGTCAAAATCGTGGAATTCTCTACCAAACACCACTGTGGAGTCACCATCATCACCAGGACTGCAGTGCTTCAAGAAAAAGGCCCACAACCAATGTTCCCTCTAATTTTTTTGCGGGGGGACCACGTGGCCCATTCAGAAATCCACGCATTCGCAGTTTATGCATTTAAAAGCCGGTGGGCTGGCTGCACAGGAGGTCCAGACCGCCGCGCAGCTTAAAAGGAACATTGCACACAACCACCTCCTCAGGGCAACTAGGGATGGGCAATAAATGCAGTCTTGCCAATAATAAAAAAAAATTGTTATACTCAGTAAATGAAACATTAAATACGTTATGCCAATAACGGGAACTCAGCAACAAGCTTACAATGTAGTAAAATATCAAATACACGAAACGTAAGATCTCAAGATAAAAATTAGTCCCTCTGCACAAATATAGCCAAACTACAGTGAAAAGCAAATGAGATGTACAGTCAGCAAAAAGATTACTTGAAAGACCAATGCTAATACATTTGTATGTGGGCAGTAACGGCCCTCTTACGTTTAATTGCTGCTCTTATAACTCCACATTGTATTAATAAGAAAAGGAATCTTGCAATATTAATTATTAGCGCATCAGCTGTGGCTTTGTAATCGCATGCTCGGCATTGAACCAGCAGGTCTTGGGTTCAAGTCCCATTCTGAAGATGTGAGCACAAAGTGTAGGCTGGCATTTCAGTGCAGTACTGCAGGAGTACTTCATTCATGTGTCTTTCAATGAGGCGCTAAACCGAGGCCCCGTCTGCTCTCTCATTTGGATGTAAAAGATCCCATGGCCCAAGTTGAAAAAGAGCAGTGAAGTTATCTTGCTGTTCTGGCCAACGCAGGGTGTGGGGGGTGGGGGTGCAGAGGGAGGAGGAGTCGAGGACCTGAACGTTGGGGGGGGGGGGTGGAGCTGCTGAAATTGCATGGAGGGTGGGGCTGATATTGCAGGGCAGGGGGAGGGGGGGGTTGGTGCTCAAGAGTTGGAGAGAGAAGAACTGTGGAATGGGGGCGGGGGGAGAGAGATCGAGCGAATGGTTTCCTCGGTTTCCCCTCTCCGCCTGCTCACTGGCGCCCTCCTGGTCATTGGAACTTCTCACGCAACAGCTGCTGGAGCAAAACCACAAATAAAGATTCTGGACTACAGGGGACCCAACCTTTATAGGGTAACTCCATAACATTTGTAGAAATCATGTGATCTGCTGTCATGTGATCTGATGTCTCATGATCTGGCGTCACATGGTCAGATCTCATGTGGTCAGAACATCACATGATCAAACCTCCAGGAATGTTTCCCACCAGAGATGGCAACCCTTCACCACCAGTACCTGAGGTACTGATGAGCTGTTAATAATCCCCTTCCCACCCCCTAGCACTTCAAACATTAGCAGCTGCAGCACACGGAGGAAGGGGGTCCCAGACAGGTGTCTACAGGACAGTAATCCCACCCCCCACCCAATTTGGCTGGAATCTGCCAGGCACTGCGGCCCTGTAGCAGCCACCTTACCCTGTGCAGGCTGCCAATCTGACAGATTTAAGGATCAGGCCACCCCTCCTTCGATGGAAAAGGACCATGGAGTGGCAATGAACTAGGAAATGCAACAAACAGAAAAAGAACTGAAATCACATCCTGCTGGCAGGTCTCCAGAATTAGACAGGAGATACAGCCAATCCCAGGATATTTAGCTCATCCGGTTTACTGTACATATAACTATTTTGAAAATAAAGACACCTGCAAATGCAGGACACCTGATGAGAGCCCCTTTGGTGTCCCTAATTTACAGGATTCACTATATAAATGTATGTAAGTTTGCTTGTTCTTCCTATTGGTACTGACTCTGAGACTGTGCAGCTTGAATTTATCACACTTGGTTTACATTCTCCAATGTTAAATAAGTACTTTTGAATATTAAAGAGACTCTCATGGAGCGGTACAGTGTGGTAAGAATGAGTGCATGCTGCAACTTTGGTGCTGTATATTAAGGACACTCTTCTGCAAATAGTTAAAAGAAATCTGCAGTACCAAATAATGTAGGGTTTTGAAACTCTTGGGCAAATAGCTACTGGCAAAAGATGACAAACTTGCTCATCATGTATTGTTTATAGCCCATGCATAGAATAGCTCACTTGGGACTTCTGAATTCAGGCGTTCTCTCACTTATGTGGACATAACCCTTGTAGTTTTTGTGAACAGTGGTGCTATTTCACAGACGTAAGAGATCATCCCCAGTCCATGTTCCCTATTCTGTTTAATCTTACTATTTAAAAGGGTAGTTTAGTACCTCAAGACACAATCAAAGATGTGAATCGCTTGCATCTTTGAAATGTTTTAATTGGAAACCATATTAGTTATGAAAGTGACTGGACTCAATTGACCACCACCATATTTGAATACCACAAATTTGGCCTCAGAGGTTTTTCACTTGCATATTATTTTTACAAGATGTGGCCCCTTTAATCAGTATCTGCAGCTAATCAGTACTCGTTGCCTTCCAATTAGCAGGTGCAGTACATATTTTTTGTACAAGTAGTGTCAGAAGAGGTCTAATAATGCTGGCAGATAGATTCATTTTATTAGGTCCTTGAATACTGTATCTAGCTTGAAGTCACTTCAGCTGCTGATTAGAATTTTAATGTTTTGATTCATACCTTTACCATGTTATGGAACAACAGATTCTGTGTAGATGCTTCAGGTGAAATGTGCATACCAGATTATATATTTAAAAACCCAACTGGTGCAACCTGTTTACCACAATGACTTGTTTGTCCAAATTTGCTCACAATAAAATTGTCAAACAATTGATTGTCCAATTACAGCAACATGTCAGTCAGGAAAGCAGGAGAAGATGTTTATTTTGTTATGTTGTAAACAATAATATTCTCTGAAGATATGTTACTAAGGCTGTCTGAGCCTGCTTTAGAATAAGTGCAGAGTTTCAGGAGCAGGTTTATGAGTAGTGTAAAATGAGCGACCATCTCCAGAGGTTCTTTTTTGTTACAGTAACATTGGGGGAAATTTTAACTTTTATTGTCGGACAGAAAATGGATGATAACTAATCAGCTGCTCGTTTTACACACTGCTCGATTTTCTTTTCCAGTGACTTGAATGGAAAGGGAAAAAATACTTTTTAAGAAAAGTGAGTCTTCAAAAAAAACAGACGTTACAGCATTCACTTAGCAAATGAAAAGTTCTGGAACATCTATACGAATAGAATGAATTGATACTAAGAATGATGTTCAGGGATTTCCATGTTTCTGATGGAGATCTGAAGATCTTGACATTCAGGTGTTTGCAAAATGCAATCCTAATATCTCTAGGAAGTCACATGGATTTCCTTAGACCATCCGGGAACATGGATACAACCCCTTTCACAAAATCAATAGGTCATTATGAATGAATACTCATATCTATATCTCCAGCGATTGAACGCAGACCTTTATACATATTTGTCACCATTCTTTTCTCTTTCTTTGCCTATTTTTACCCCTTTTCTCATCTCCGAAGGTGTTTATTCCTTTCAGGATGTGGTTCTATGGATGTCCATATGCATGTATTTCGAGCAGATCTTGCTGAAGAGCAATTGGGAGCACGAATCCTTGGAAAATGTTACCCTATTTAACCCATAAATATGGAGACTAACTGTCGCATTTCTACCAGCTGAGATCAGCTAGCTCAGAACAGACTTAAGATTGAATCTAGGACAACAACATGCATTTATATAGTGCCTTTTAACATAGGAGAACTTCCCAAGGAGCTTAATCAGACAACAACTGACACCAAACCAAAGAAGGAGATATTAGGTTGGGTGACTAGAAGCTTGGTTAAAGAGATAGGTTTTAAGGAGGGTCTTAATGGAGGAAAGAAAGGTGGAGGCAGAGAGATATATGGAAGGAATTCCAGAGATTAGGGCCAAGACTGCAAAAGGCTTGGCTATCAATGGTGGTATGAAGGAAGGGACAAGATGGGCAAGACACCAGAGTTGGAAGATCGCACGGTTCTTGGAGTGTTGTCGGTTACAGAGATAGGGAGGGACCAGACCATGGAGGGATTTGAACATGAGGATGAGAATTCTCTGGCTACGACTGGATAGATGAATGGAACCACAAGCGAGGGCAGTCCCACTTAGCTGGACAATGGAGGAGAGGAAATAACAACAGAAAATGCTGGAAAAACTCAGCAGGCCAGGCAACATCCGTGGAGCGAAATTAGAGTCGACGTTTCGGGTGAACCCTTTTTCAAAACTGGAAAGGAAATGAAATAGATCGAAGGCAGGGCTGCGATAGAACAAAAGAAGTAAAGAGACATTAAGAGGTATTCAAAACCAGACGAGATGGTAATAGGACAGTGGAGACAAAAGACGGCTCAATGGAGGAGAGGATGGTGTGGTCAACCATGTCAAAGGCTGGAGAGAGATAGAGAAGGACGAGGAGGGATAGTACACCACAGTCACAGAGCATGTCCTTTGTGACTTTGATTAAGGCTGTTTCAGTTTCAAGATCCTCCTGGTCAGTATAGTTCAGCTACTCAAACTTGAGTCAATAATGTACTTCTGGGTCACCATTGTTAACAAAGAAACAGGTGAATGCAAACTAACAAGTATAAAAATTGGAGCATTTGCCAAGTTAACTCAAACTAGTTCAATTCATCTACTTCAGGTTCAGATACAGTTTGTAGTTCAGTCCTCCATTCATCCCTGATTGGTAAGAGAACTCTGTCAATTTATCTGCAAATAGCCCATGTAAAAGTCCTGTGCGTGTAAAGATTGAAATTGAATACTCCAGAATTTCAGTTATTACAACTGTCGTATCTAGTGAATTAAAATAGTGATTTAACAACTCCTGTGACATTTCTATAGGCCATATTGAGTTTAATCTCAATGAAACCTCTGATCAATGCTGTTTTGTACCAGTTGAATACTGCCATGGATTGCACGCAGCAATGAGAGCCATGTGTTTCAGGGGAAAAAAGCTCATTAATGGTGTGAAAATTTTAAATACAAGTCTTACTATTATGAGAAAATCAAACCCTATGAATTATATTAACTGTGTCCAAAATGTTATGTGCTTGCCAGTATGCTTTCTTCAGTCTTGTAAAATGATCAGCTGATATGATCGAAGAACCTATTTTGAAAGTTCTGAACAACTTTTCTCCTGATAAAGCTGGACTATGTTGGAGTTAGCGTTTTAGTAATATTATTAGATAGAAACTATTTGCAATTTGCTATAACTCTAAAATAATTTTTCAAGGGATTTTGAGGGAACATCTTCCAGATTTTAGTCATGGAAAAGCAGATTTTTTTCTAATCATAATTAAGTTTAAATATTACAGATCTGCTTTTCACTGTCACTTTCTAATTTTTATTCTGATTTATCATTAGGTAATAAAAAATGTTTACAGAGTAGAGTTGGATTCTTTCATATTGTAAACATGTTCTCTGCCATATTAGTTACAGGGAAATGAGTTCAAGATAGGGTTTTATTCTCGGTTGTCAATCTTTGAGACAATACCCCAGTATCAGAAATCTAACGTCATGATAAATAATTGCGAATGTGATAGTCATTGCAATACCACACGTGGAATTCCTTTTCATTCATGTATTACACATTGTTTCCACTGTGTTTTCACTACCAAAATGGTCTTGTAACAGGAGAGACTGAAACTTTAGGGCCCCAAAATACCAAGAGTGCAGATCAGTGAATCGCACATGGAGGTCAGTACATCTAATTTGCTTTGCTCTAGATTTTCTGGCTATTAATATTACACGACTCACAATTAGAAGGCTTAACTCTAATGGTGACTACAAATGTGTTTCTGGCTCACTTCCAAACTATAAACTTAATTCTGTTTCAAGTCTGATGTAAAAATTGCTGAGAAACTAAATGCTGACCTGCCACTAAGCCTAAAATGTGTGGCCATCTGTATCTGTAGCAGGGTAGTTGGTTTTGTGATACAAGTCTCTAATGTAATAAAGTTATTGGGAGGGTTCATTCCTATATATGAGGAGAGCTTTTCCAATTGCAGAGCAATTCCATATATTACAGTTCACCAACCCTGTAGCTTTTAACTTTGATGCATTTGACTGGTGGGGCTGGATTTTGATTCTGGAGGCATGTAGGAGGCGGGACTACAACTTTCAGGGTTGTAGTCCCGCCTCCATCGAGTTGTGGCCAACCCATGCGATTTTCACTTGATTGACCTTGTTGAGCTCACCCAGCGGGCTCAGCAGGCCAGTTAAGGGCCACCCGGCAACAGGTGATGTCACAGATTGACATTTCATCTGTCAAGAACTTTTGACAGATGAAATATCAGCGTTTGACAGCTCTTTGAAGCTGTCAAACACTGACAATCTGTACACTAAGTTAATTCCTTCCTCTCAGGCTGATTTAGAGATCTCTCCAGAACAGAGAGCTGAATGCTGCAACTTTTGACAGCTCGCGGTCATTCTGCTTTCTGTGCCGGTGAGATGAGGGACTCCCGAGTCCTGAAGGAAGGAAGGCTGTAAAGGTAAGTAAAGGTAATTCAACTTCTTTAAACACTTTACAGACACCAAACACACTTACCTCTTCACTCATGCACCCATCACTCACCTGAACACCGGACATCTCGAACCCTCCAAGCCCTTCAGCCCGACGGCCTGCCTCGCTAACTTGGCATGGTTTGGAGTCATCGGGAATCACGCACTTCAGCAATAAAAATAGGGATGAGGCTAAAAACTGCCTGTTAACTACCTGTTAACAGGCAGTTAATTGGTACTAATCCCCTTCCCGCTTCGGGGAGGCGGGTCCCAGCACAGGTTGGAAACTGGCATGGAGGCGGGTTGGGGCGGGATGGGTTCGTGCCCCCCCGATTTCGAGATTTTAACCCCCCACACGCCTCCAATCCTGCCTCCACGGCCCAATGAAAATCCTGCCCGTGGTGTCTGTAATCTGACTATGGTCTCCAGTGCATCTTCTCAAACTGTTCCTTGTAGCCTTCAGCTGTCTTGGCTCGTTCTCTCTGAACTGTCTCCTGAAATTTTGTCACCTAACTGCTATTCTCCCCACCTTTAAAAGCATCCTCAAACTCTTGAACTATGGTTTTGGTCATCTCTCTTAACTCTAATTATCTAATCCCTCCACGTAAAGCGCTTTGGGATATTTTATTACATTAAAGGCACTATATTAATGCAAGTTGTTGTAAACTTAAAATGTTTCAACCTTTGGCAACATGCAGAGTTCATATCCACAATTTACCACATGATACGTTGCTATAGGTGTGATTTGACGAGTGGAGATCATATGCTCCTTCATAGGCATAAAGGCCTATTGGAGGGAGAGTCATTTTGGCCTGCTGTCCTATACCTCTCAGATGGGTAATGAGAGATACCTAGCTTATTGTCCACCATCTTAGTTAAAGAGTTGTAGGTGGGCTGGAAAGACCTGAAAAAGAGGAGAAAAAGACAAAGAATAACTTGCAAAAATCTGTGCTGTAAATATTTTGTGGTCCGCTAAAAAAAATACATTCACATCTGAATTTATTTATTTTCTCACTCCACTAATATCATGAGACTTAAAGATAGTTTTAATTTAAATGTGCCCTGTTCATGTCTAGAAAAATGTTTATGGTAGGCTGGGAGTTCGTCAATAGTGTAAACATTTTTGCAACCACAAACTGTTGGTTCGCAGTATAGTAAATAATCTAAAAGGCCGTCTGAAAGAACGGCAGCAAAGTGGAAAGGGCCCAGTTGTCCCGCCAGCTGTTATGGGCAGGTGCGTGGTGTCTGGAACAGCTTGGGCTGTGATCCAGTAGCAATGATTTCCGAGTGGCACCACTACCGCCAGTGCACTGTTAGGTGTGTGCAAAAGAGACTAACAAGTCTAGTAATTAGCAATGCCATACATACTGTTACCAACGTTCTTAAAAGAAAGATGATTCAACCCAGATAGACCATCCTGAGGCAACATGCCTGAGTATGACCGCTTTACATGATCGCATTCTAGCAGGGTCAGACAAAGCATGGTGCTTCCTGCTTATGATTTTGTCTGCCATTATTTCTTATGTAACCACAATGTACATATTTGACTACATTTATAAGGATAAATTCCTTGTTTGCAGAAGATTTTGCCTTCACATTGATTCCCACCTACATATTTACACATTTTATGATGATTTACCTCATTAACTAGCCAACTATCACGCACCCCTTGCTCCCCCTCCACTGCCTTGACACATACAGCAGAATACACCACCAACGAGTGAAAATAGAAAAACCAAATCACCTGAGAACTGAACTGATTCCCATATTTTAACAGAGATAGATTAATTACATAATCTGCTGAATAGTTGAAAATTCTTCAGTCCATGTTGTGCAATTAAGGGAGGAGTGGTATATAAGAAAATGTGGAGTTTTAACTTCTAAATCCGTTCTGTATATTGAATCAAAAAGAGCGCAATGTGTAAGTGACAGAACGCATGGTGGTGTCCTGCTTGGCTCCAAGGGGACTCAGTTCTTCGTAAGTTAATCATAAGAACAAACAGTCTTGCTTCCAGCAGTGCAGCCACAGAGCCACAGGGGGCTTTCAGCTAATTCCAGGAACAAAAGAGGGTCTAATGCAATAAAAAGCCAGCGGCAGCAGTGACCATTTTATTCACAGCAACATGCGCTCTTGGTAGCTGTGGTGAGAGCAGTGAATTAGAGCCATTACTGAGCATGATGGGGTGGTTGCACTTGAATTGTAAACACATCAAGTTTTCCCAACATTAAATTGGCAGCTGTGCTATCTGACGGGCAATAGAACATCAGTCGTCTTTTTGATGACATGAAAGTATGTTTTAAAAAAAAATTAAGAGACATGTGCCTACCTTCATGAAAAGTTGTTTTCTGCTTTGCTTGATAGCACAGTGGATAAATGAACTATGATGCTCAGTCACGCAAACCAGAAAGGCCCCAGATTTCATCCCTGGTCTTTGCTGAGTGAGCTGATGTCAGCTGAGGTGCTGGTAAGGGAGCTACAATTGCCATCAGTATTCCTAAACTGGAGATGAGAATAATCAGTCAGCACGGTGGCATAGTGGTTAGCACTGTTGCCTCACAGCGCCAGGGACCCGGGTTCGAATCCGGCCTCGGGTGACTGTCTGTGTGGAGTTTGCACATTCTCCCCGTGTTTGCGTGGGTTTCCTCCGGGTGCTCCGGTTTCCTCCCACAGTCCAAAGATGTGCGGGTTAGGTTGATTGGCTATGATAAATTGACCCTTAGTGTTAGGGGGATTAAATACGTGGGGTTACGGGGATAGGGTGGGATATGTGTTGGTGTAGGGGTTACGGGGATCGGGTGGGATATGTGTCGGTGCAGCCTCGATGGGCTGAAATGGCCTCTATCTGCACTGTGGGGTTTCTGTGATTCTGTGATTTCCTGCTGGGACGTTTGTGTGTGGACGTCAGATGAGAACATGATGGGGCTTAGCTCTGCATCCCCCCCCCTCGCCACACTGCTGAATCACTGCTACAGGAGAGGAGAGGAGAAAATTATATTCATGAAAAATTCAAAAGCAAAATACTGCAGATGCTGGAAATTTGAAATAAATACAGAAAAATGCTGGAAATACTCAGCAGGTCAGGCAGCATCTGTGGAGAAGGAAACAGAGTTAACCTTTCAGGTCGATGAACTTTTGTCAGTTCTGAGTTTTTCCAGCATTTTCTGTTTTTAATTCATGAAACTTTGTTCGGTAAACCATTTCTCTGAGCAGATAGAGCCATGATTATGGGGGAAATTCATCAATCCTATGCTCCCAGCTGAAATGAAGGGAGTGCAAGCTGGAGATTTGGTGCTACAGTATTGTAATCCTATTTCTGACCTGCACTCCCTTTGAGCTAGACTCTCCACTAGTAGCGTGAGATTGGCAAATTCACTCTTACCTGTGTCAACCTAATTCATATCACTGTGTTTCTAAACAAACCTAGGAAGGATTGTTGATAAAGATGATGCCCCTAAATATAACTCCGTCGTTTGAACAGTTGAAGGAATCTTTTTCCTATTTACTCTTGGGCCTTATGTTCATGCATATTGGTCATTTAAATAATTGATCAAATTGGTTGAAAGTGTGTCCAGTTAATTAATGAGGCATTGATCCCTGATAAATGTTACGTAAGACGTTTTAAGTGTTTTCCAATCAATGGGTTTTACTTTAAAAGACTTAATGCCTTTGTTAAAATACATTGAAGTGTTTGTTACTAATATTGTACTGTATGATTTTAATCCACAGTTCCAATGCCACCAACCTATTACTTTTATCTTTGTTGTAACAAATATCTCGGAGGGTTGTGGGGCTGAAGGAGATTACAGAGATAGGGAGGGCGAGGCCGTGGAGAGATTTGAAAACAAGGGTGAGAATTTTAAAATTGAGACTTTTTTAACCGGGAGCCAATGTAGGTCAGAGAGCATGGAGGTGATGGGTGAATGGGACTTGGTGCGAGTTAGGGCACGGGCAGCAGAGTTTTGGATGACCTCATATTTACGGAGGGTAGAACGTGGGAGGCCAGCCAGGAGTGCGTTGGAATAGTCAAGTCTAGAGGTAACAAAGGCATGTTGGTGCTCCAACACACTTAAGATGAAGTAACGATAACATGGTGCTGCTATGTCACAGTACATTCAACCATGGGTGATATGAGAATTGTATAATTATCTTTTTTTTAAATACACTTTTGTCATAAATGCCTCTTTTTAAGGTCATTAACAGCACTAATAGACTGCATGTATTCATTCTTGTTAATTGAGGATAGGACAGGCAATTGACAAACTGAATCTATGGGCCCATAATTTGCGGTCAGCAGCAAAGCAAAGGTGTTCGCCGCTGACCTCGAAGAAAGCGTCCCACAGAGATCTCGCCATCTCTGTGGCGAAAACTTGAGGTTTCTCGACGTGTAATTGATTGTAGCACTGTGAATAGGGGATTCCTAGAATGATGCAGCCATGCCGTCATCGAGCTGTTTAAGCAGCCAATCACATTGAAGAATTCACACAGACAGCAAACCAGGAAATAAAAAACAGCTTTTATTCTCACTTTTAAAAAATGTTAGAGAGCAAAATAAAGATCAGGGCTTCCACATGTGGATAAGGTAGAAGCTGAAATATGAACAAACATTAATTATACAAATTATAAATGTTTTGGGAAAAAGCACAAACTATAGCAATATGTCCTTCCCAACAAATGTGAGGATTGCCCAAAAACTGGGTGGAGAGACTCCATCTCCGCCTTGAATTTGGCAAGAGAGTGGATACATGTATTAATTTACTGTTAACATTTATAACTGAATATTCAGTGGGATAGCAGTAAGACAGGCTGGGTTGGAATCCCAGAACTGCCTGCTTCACAAATCCTACTACAGTTGCTAGTTTGCAATTCTGTTGGGCTGTGAATGGTGGCGTGCTTTACCAACTGCATCACATTCATAACCAATATAACCATTCCTTTCTTCCTCTGTGAAATGTCTTATATTATCTATATGTATTTCTATATACATAATATATCTGCTATATAAATGCAAGTTGTTAAAGAGAGGATGGATCAAGATTCATAGAATCGTAGAAATTTACAGCACAGAAAGAGGCCATTCGGCCCATTGTGTCTGTGGTAGCCAAAAAAGAGCTATCCAGTTCTTGGTCCATAGCCTTGTAGGTTACAGCACTTCAAGTGCATATCCAAGTACTTTTTAAATGTATGAGGGGTTCTGCCTCTACCACCCGTTCAGGCAGTGAGTTCCAGACCCCCGCCACCCTCTGGGTGAAAAATGTTCTCCTCAACTCCTCTCTAATCCTTCTACCAATTACTTTAAATCTATGCCCCCTGGTTATTGACCTCTCTGCTAAGGGAACTAGGTCCTTCCTATCCACTCTATCTAGGCCCCTCATAATTTTATACACCTCAATCAAGTCTCCCCTCCACCTTTTCTGTTCCAAAGAAAACAACCCTAGCCTATCCAATCTTTTCTCATAGCTAATATTCTCCAGTCCTGGCAACATCCTCATAAATCTCCTCCGTACCCTCTCTAGTGCAATCACATCTTTCCTGTAATGTGGTGACCAGAATTGTATGCGGTACTCCAGCTGTGGCCTAACTAGTGTTTTATATAGTTTAAGCATAACCTCTCTGCTCTTATATTCTGTGCCTTGGCTCATAAAGGAAAGTATCCCATATGCTTTCTTAGCCACCTTATCTACCTGTCCTGCTACCTTCAGGGATCTGTGGACATGCACTTTAAGGTCCCTCTGTTCCTCTACCAGCAGTTTGGAGAGGCCCAGCAACGGAACTCTGCGCCTCCCGGGAGCCCTCTGGTCCAGGCGCAGATTTTTCCAGATCGCGGCCCTCCGCCCGCAGGAGGCCTACGAACGGAATTTCTGGGCCTCCTTGTTTTTCTCCAAATATTGCTGTGGGACGCTTAATGTCTACCTGAATAGATAGATGGACCTTGGTTTAACATTTCATCCAATGTATAATATGAATGCAGAAAAATGCAGAATTCCCTCATTGCATGGAAATGCTAGAAAGGAGTTCATCAAAATGGTATCAATTACTATGGATGGGCATCTATTCCACACACATTATTGTATGTGTGCGTGCGTGTGAGAGAGAGACGAGGATGGGGGATTGTTTTGATCACAAGTCTTGCTTGAGGCTTGCCAATCTTCTACTTGTGTCCTTCAATTCTGCAATCACAGTTTCAGTTGAACAATGCACTTGCATGCACATTATCCACGCCTTGGGGAATTTTGGATTTGTCTTTCTCGATCTTTTTTTCTCTCCAGTCAAAACAAGTTCAATTTTGCAAGCCTCATCTCATAATATACAGCTTAAGGAAGCGAAAACTGTGATTGACTATTGATAAAAAGAGTAGCATTAGCATCAAGAGTGTATAACTGAGCCTGAATTCTGCACACTCCCAATTGCCATATGCTGCTATATACTACCATTGACTGCCATGCGCAGTTGTATTCTAACATTGAGAGTTTTGGTTTACCATACACTTCCATGTTTTAATAACAGCGATTCTGCTGGGCTGGATAGATTATCATCCATTATAGATAGAGTATTGCTTTATTTTAGTTCATCAAGTATAAAAGTAGTTCAACTCTGCCTGATTTAATACAAATGCTAAAACATTGTAGGCAGGAGTCAGATTAGCAAACACCAGTAACAACAGTATCATCATGAATTGCTAATACATCCATCAGTTCCTTTTGTGGATTGGACCTCTCTCCTCCCTTCCCCAGCTTCTACACTTACCCAAGTTGCTCATTACTGTTCCCTGGTTTGGCAAAAGCACTGGGCAGATGGATTTAGCAAAAGAGGTGCAGTTGGATAAAATGCATTCTACTTTTGTAAAAAAAATCAAAATGCAAACTGTAACAAATCTGTCCTCATAATAGCAAACAGTATGAAGCATATCTTGTGCCAAGTGAGATTGCCAGAAAGTGTTAGGTTTCTTTTCATTCATTTTGCTGGGAAATGAAACTGATTCAAAGTTACTTCTGCAGGTGTTTGTGCCACAGCTTTAGTGCTATTCAGAATCTGAAAGGTCTGTGCAACCGTAACCAAGTGAAAACCTGAGACAAAAATAAACTCTTGGGCCACATTTTGAAATGTGCTCCCTTCTGAAAAAGTTAGCCAACTTGCAGTATGTGGGTGGCATGGTGACCTTACCAGCTCAGAGTGCAGCTTTCAAGCAGTGAAATTTCTGTCTGCTAGTGGAAAAATGCGTTGTTCATGCAGGAAGCACACTACACACCCATCTGTATAAAAGTACTCCAGACATGATAAACTAGATTTGGGTAACTAAGATTTTGACATGTCAAAGAACACAGCCAAAGAGTTTATTTGGGTCGGAAACTCTTGATAGATATGGATAAAGGTATTATGTTGTAACACTGAACCATACAGATCAGGAAGGGCCCACATTCAGCCCTTACCTATTTCCAGTTAGTTAATGCTTATGCGAGTCCTACAATTGACCTTTGTCCTCTGGTTAGGGAAATAGAAAATCAACCAGGGTTTCCATTCCTTTTCACTGTTCAGTTACTTCCATGGTGGAAAGTACATGTGTGGATGTTGGGGGAGGACCGGATTAGCCTTGACAGTGATGCCCTCCATAGTTGAATTGCTTGAAGATAGTATCCAGGCTGAGACATGCAATATGGTCACTTGTGCAAATTAGTGGAGAGCTAATGGTACTTATGTAATCATAACCCAGCATGAGTCTCTGTCTTCACAAGCAGAGGAGTGGGGGAAATTGGAAAAAGAATGAATGGAAAAGATAAAGGAGATTTGGAAAGTCCAGGGGTGGCTCACTGGAGTCAAGTAAACTGAAGCTTGTATCCATCCTGCTTTACAATAAAATTGCATATGGAACTAAGCTTAGTCCTGTGTAAATCATGAAACTATTTTTGGTGACTGTCAAATGATTTCCTGAAATATAGGGCTTGATCCTTCTTAACAAAATCCATTTTAAAATCATGTTGAACATCTGTTGCTATTTGTACCTGCCATCTGGAAGAGAACATGGTCAGTACAATGACTGGTCTCCTGTATTCTCAATGGAAATTTGCCACCTTAGTCAGACACTGGCTTTAGTGCAAGATGTACACCAGAACTGGACAGCTCTTCTCTCAAGCTACAATGTTTAGATTAGATTGATCTTAGTGACAGAGCCACCTTTTCCTTCGAGATGATGCAGTTGGTCAAGCAATAATTAAATGGCTGATGATTTTAGAAATGCAGCGCATTAAAACATGAGCAAGCTTAGTGGAAGAAAATGCTATTCAGTCCCTTAGGCTTTGTCTTTCCACAGACCAAGTGCACAGTATTCTTCTTCTCATCCTAAATATATAAATGATTTTCCACTATTTTTATGCTGTATGCTTATTGAAGATATACACAAGGAATGAATATAAAGTAGACGTCAGTACAAATGGCATTCGATTGGGCAGCACAGTGATGCCATGTACTGGTGTACCAGTGCACTGTACTTGGAATATTAAAATGGGAGTAGTGCCATGTGATTTTACACTGGTTGCAGCTGCGTTACCTGAACAAAGCAGCAGTTCGTCGAAGCAAAGCATTTGAAGGATAACAGAAGGGTGAATTAGCATGTACTACTATCATGGTAGCTCGATACTGGCAAGTGGCCTGGGAAAAGAGAATCTGAGTCTGTCTACCCTCTCCAGAGAATGGAGGCTATCATGGCAGCTCCTCCAGAGGGAAAGAAAATAATTCACAAAATGGGGAGCTAACTACGCAAATTAATCCAGAAAATTCCTTGCTCTTGCATTATAAGAAAGGAAGAACTTGCATTTACTGTATATAGCACGTTTCACAACCTCGGGACGTCTCAAAGCGCTGTACAGCCATTGAAATACTTTTATACAATAGTTATTGTTGTAATGCAGGAAATGCGGCAGCCAATTGACACACGCAAGGTCCCGCAAACAGCAATGTGATAATAATCAGATTTTTTTTTTAAGTGGTGTTGGTTGAGGGATAAATATTGGCCAGGACACTGGATAACTCTCCTGCTCTTCTTCGAAATAGTGCCGTGAGGTCTTTTACATCAACCTGAGAGGGCAGACAGGACTCCTTTTCCATCGCCTTCGCACCGCCTTCTTTGGGCAGGAGTCTTCCCCCCCCCCCGCCCCCCACACAGCTGACCCTTCCATCTTCAGAATTCTCACTCTACCTGGACCCCTCCCTCTGGCCTCTTACCCTCTCTAGATCTTTTCATTGGGAACTGCCAGTGTGACATCAGCCATTTAAATTTCTCTGCTCCCGTCACTCACTCCAACCTATATCCCTCTGAACTTGCAGCACTCTATTCTCTCAGATCCAACCCTAACATTGTCATTAAACCTGCTGACAAAGGTGGCGCTGCTGTTGTTTGGCGAACCAACCTCTAATTTGCGGAGGCTGAACGCCAACTCCGACACCTTCTCCTACCTCCCCCGGACCATGACCCCACTTCCGAACATCAAGCTATTGTTTTCAAGACTGTCACTGACCTCATCTCCTCTGGAGATCTTCCCTCCACGGCCTCCAACCTCATAGTCCCCCAGCCTCGCACAGCCTGCTTCTACCTCCTTCCCAAGATCCACAAACAGAACTGCCCTGGTAGACCCATCGTTTCAGCCTGTTCTTGCCCCACAGAACTGATTTCTTCCTATCTCAACTCTTTTTTTCTTCCCTTGTCCAGTCTCTTGCCACCTACATCCGCGACTCTCCCGACGCCCTCCACCACAGTTTCCCCGCCCCCAACCGTCTCCTTTTCACCATGGACGTCCAATCCCTCTACACCTCCGTCCTGAGGGCGCTCTGCTTCTTCCTTGAACAGAGGCCCAACCAGTCCCCTTCCACCACCACCCTCCTCCGCCTGGCTGAACTTGTTCTCACATTAGAGTCATAGAGTTATACAGCACAGAAAGAGGCCCTTTAGCCCATCATGTCTGCGCCAGCCATTAAGCCCTGTCTGTTCTAATCCCATTTTCCAGCACTTGGTCCGTAGCCTTGTATGCTATGGCGTTTCAAGTGCTCATCTAAATGTTTCTTGAATGTTGTGAGAGTTCCTGCTTCTATCGCCCTTTCAGGCAGTGAGTTCCAGATTCCAACCACTCTCTGGGTGAAAAAGTTTTTCCTCAAATCCCCTCTAAACCTCCTGCCCCTTACCTTGAAACTATGCCCCCTGGTTATTGACCCCTCTACTAAGGGGAAAAGTTCCTTTCTATCTACCCTATCTATGCCCCTCATAATTTTGTACGCCTCAATCCGGTCCCCCCCTCAGCCTTCTCTGCTCTAAGGAAAACAACCCCAGCCTGTCCAGTCTCTCTTCATAGCTGAAGCGCTCCAGCCCAGGTAACACCGTGGGGAATCTCCTCTGCACCCTCTCCAATGCAATCACATCCCTCCTACAGTGTGGTGACCAGAACTGCACACAGTATTCCAGCTGTGGCCTAACTAGCATTTTGTACAGCTCCATCATAACCTCCCTGCTCTTATATTCTTACCTCGGCTAATGAAGGCAAGTATCCCATATGCCTTTTTAACCACCTTATCTACCTGTCCTGCTGCCTTCAGGGATCTATGTACATGCACACCAAGGTCCCGCTGATCTTTTTCTGGTACATTGATGACTGTATCGGTGCCGTTTCCTGCTCTTGCCCTGAACTAGAAAACTTTTTCAACTTTGCTTCCAATTTCCACCCTTCCTTCGCCTTCACATGGTTTCTGGGGATAGGCTATCGACCGATATCCACTACAAGCCCACTGACTCCCACAGCTACCTTGACTACACTTCCTCCCACCCCGCTTCCTGTAAGGACTCTATTCCATTCTCCCAGTTTCTCCTTCTCCGTCTCATCTGTTCTGATGATGCCACCTTCCATACCAGTGCTTCTGACATGTCTTCCTTTTTCCTCAACTGAGGATTCCCCTCCACCATGGTTGACCAGGCCCTCGACTGTGTCTGTTCCATTTTCCTCACTTCTGCTCTCACCCCTTCCCCTCCCTCCCAGAACCATGATAGGGTTCCCCTTGTCCTCGCCTTCCATCCCACCAGTCTCCACATTCAACGGATCATTCTCCGCCATTTCTGCCACCTCCAGCATGATCCCATCACCAAACACATCTTCCCCTCACCTCCCCTTTCAACATTCGAAAGGGGCCGTTCCCTCCACGACCCCTGGTCCACTCCTCAATCATGGCCAACACCCCCTCCGCTTCCCACAGCACCTTCCCGTGCAAGCGCAGGAGATGCAACACCTGCCCTTTTACTTCCTCCTGGCCCACCATCCAGGGCCCCAAACAATGTTCCCTTTAAGCTGCATGGCTATGCAGTGCTCTGGAGCTCCCACGCAGCCATTTCACTGGCTTTTAAATGGGAAAAACCACATATACGCGGTATTTTGAATGGACTGCGCAGCCCCTTAAAGGGGCCGTGCACTCAAAATTTAAAGGGAAAATTAACCCCAAACACTCCTTCCAGGTGAAACAGCGATTGTACTTCTTTCAATTTAGTGTACAGTATTCACTGCTCACAATGCAGTCTCCTCTACATTGGGGAGACCAAACGCAGATTGAGTGACCGCTTTGCGGAACACCTCAATTCAGTCCGCAAGTCTGACCCTGTGCTTCCAGTTGCCTGTCACTTTAATTCTCCGCTCCACTCCCAATCTGATCTCTCTGTCGTCAGCCTCCTACACTGTTTCAATGAAGCTCACCGTAAGCTCAAGGAACAGCGCCTCATCTTTCTATTGGGCACTTTACAACCTTCTGGACTCAACATTGAGTACAACTATTTCAGATCATAATGCCCCTATTTTCTTGGATGGCAGCTGTTGATGATTCTGCTATTCCCATTTATGAATGTAAGAAGTCACACAACACCAGGTTATAGTCCAACAGTTTTATTTGAAATCACAAGCTTTCGGAGCGCTGCTCCTTCGTCAGGTGAAGTGGAGAGATGCATAAAGACACAGTTTATATAGTCAGAGAATAATGCCAGATGATTACAGGTAATCTTTCTAACTGCCTTTTATCACACCTCGGCAGAGAGATAATCACAGCAATCAAAGAACAATGAGGTGGGGTCACAAGGGGTCAAATGTTGCAGATGCTGGGGTCTGTATGAAAAACAAAAAACAGACAAAAAAACAAAAAACAGACAAAAAAAATGTTTTTTTGCTGGAAATCACAGCAGGTCCGGCCGCATCTGTGTAGAGAGAACAAGCCAATGACGACTCGAGTCTGGATGACCCTACGTCAGGTGGGGTTACATGTAGCGTGACATGAACCCAAGATCCCGGTTGAGGCTGTCCTCATGAGTGCAGAACTTGGCTATCAGTTTCTGCTCGACGATTTTGCGTTGTCGTGTGTCTCGAAGGCTGCCTTGGAGAATGCTTACCTGAAGATCGGAGGCTGAATGTCCTTGACTGCTGAAGTGTTCCCCGACTGGGAGGGAACACTCCTGCCTGGCAATTGTTGCGCGGTGTCCGTTCATCCGTTGTCGCAGTGTCTGCATGGTCTCTCCGATGTACCATGCTCCGGGGCATCCTTTCCTGCAACGTATAAGGTAGACAACGTTGGCCTAGTCACATCCGTATGTACCTGGTGGGTGGTGTCCTCACGTGTGATGATGGTATCCGTGTTGATGATCTGGCATGTCTTGCAGAGGTTGCCGTGGCAGGGTTGTGTGGTGTCGTGGTCGCTGTTCTCCTGAAAGCTGGGTAATTTGCTGCGAACGATGGTCTGTTTGAGGTTAGGCGGCTGTTTGAAGGCGAGTAGTGGAGGCATGGGGATGGCCTTAGCGAGGTGTTCGTCGTCATCGATGACATGTTGAAGGCTGCGAAGAACATGGCGTAGTTTCTCCGCTCCGGGGAAGTACTGGACGACGAAGGGTACTCTGTTGGTTGTGTCCCGTGCTTGTCTTCTGAGGAGGTCTATGCGATTTTTTGCTGTGGCCCGTCGGAACTGTCGATCGACGAGTCGAGCATCATATCCCGTTCTTACGAGGGCGTCTTTCAGCGTCTGCAGGTGCCCATCGCGTTCCTTCTCGTCTGAGCAGATCCTGTGTATTCGCAGGGCTTGTCCATAGGGGATGGCTTCTTTAACGTGGTTAGGGTGGAAGCTGGAAAAGTGGAGCATCCTGAGGTTGTCCGTGGGCTTGCGGTAGAGTGAAGTGCTGAGGTGTCCGTCTTTGATGGAGATTCGTGTGTCCAAGAATGAAACTGATTCTGAGGAGTAGTCCATGGTGAGTTTGATGGTGGGATGGAACTTGTTGATGTTATCGTGTAGTCTTTTCAGTGATTCTTTGCCATGGGTCCATAGGAAGAAAATGTCGTCAATGTATCTGGTGTATAGCGTTGGTTGGAGGTCCTGTGCAGCGAAGAAGTCTTGCTCGAACTTGTGCATGAAGATGTTGGCATATTGGGGTGCGAATTTGGTCCCCATGGCTGTTCCGTGTGTTTGGGTAAAGAACTGGTTGTCGAAGGTGAAGACATTGTGGTCAAGGATGAAGCGGATGAGTTGTAGGATGGTGTCTGGAGATTGGCTGTTGTTGGTGTTGAGTACTGAGGCTGTCGCAGCGATGCCGTCATCGTGGGGGATACTGGTATAGAGTGCCGAGACGTCCATCGTGGCGAGGAGTGTTCCTGGTTCAACTGGTCCGTGGGTGCTGAGTTTCTGTAAGAAGTCTGTAGTGTCGCGACAGAAGCTGGGGGTTCCCTGTACGATGGGTTTCAGGATGCCCTCGACGTATCCAGAGAGGTTCTCACACAGGGTTCCGTTGCCTGATACGATAGGACGTCCGGGTGTGTTGGCTTTGTGTATCTTTGGGAGGCAGTAGAAGTCTCCCACGCGGGGAGTACGTGGGATGAGAGCGCGTAAGATGCTTTGAAGGTCTGGATCGAAGGTCTTGATCAGTCTGTTGAGTTGGCGGGTGTGTTCTTTGGTCGGATCTGCGGGTAACTGTCTGTAGTGTTCCTGGTTGCCCAGTTATCAGTATGCTTCTTTGCAATCGTCCGTTCTGTTCTGTATGACGATGGCTCCTCCTTTGTCTGCTGGTTTGATGACGATGTTGCGGTTGGTCTTGAGAGCGTGGATGGCGTTGCGTTGTGCTCGGGTGACATTCTGGACTGTCTTGTGAGTGCGGCTGATGAATCTGGCGTTGATGCATCTCCTGACAGCTTGAGCATACATGTCAAGCTTAGGGCAGCGACCCTCCGGAGTGGTCCAATTTGACTCTTTCTTCTTCGGTTGCTGCACTGCGGATCCCTCTGTCTGCTGTTCCGGATCATTGGTTGTCTCATTGGGTTCGCTGTTGACATCTTGGGATTTGTGGAAGAATTTCCGGAGCCTCATTCTCCTGATGAATTCCTCTGTGTCTGCCGCGAGACCGATGGGGTCCATTTTGGTGGTGGGGCAGAAACACAGATGCGGCCGGACCTGCTGTGATTTCCAGCAAAAAAAATGTTTTTTTGTTTGTTTTGTTTTTCATACAGACCCCAGCATCTGCAACATTTGACCCCTTGTGACCCCACCTCATTGTTCTTTGATGTAATGTTTTCCTGACTGACCTGTTTGGACACCATTCACACCTTTGATTGCTGTGATTATCTCTCTGCCGAGGTGCGACAAATGGCAGTTAGAAGGATTACCTGTAATCATCTGGCATTATTCTCTGACTATATAAGCTGTGTCTTTATGCATCTCTCCACTTCACCTGACGAAGGAGCAGCGCTCCGAAAGCTTGTGATTTCAAATAAAACTGTTGGACTATAACCTGGTGTTGTGTGACTTCTTACATTTGTCCACCCCAGTCCAACACCGGCATCTCCACACCATTCCCATTTACACCTCTTCTAGACCCATCTTTTGTTTCTTTACTCGTCTCATTGCCACTCATTTTTGCTTTGCACCATCATCCCTTTTGTCATTCAATCACTCCTGCCTTCCACCCTATCATAGACCTTCCCTTTTATTCTTTCCTCCCCTTTCCCTGCCTCTGTACTTGCTTAAAACCTGTTACATCTGTAGCATTTTCCAGTTCTGATGAAAGCTCTGTTTCCCTCTCCACAGATGCTGCCTGACCTGCTGAGTATTTCCAACATTTTCTGTTTTTATTAGGGTAGACAGGGCATAGGCTTAACGTCTCATCTGAAAGACGGCATCTCTGGCAGTGCGGCACTCCCTCAGCATTGCACTGGAGTGTCAGCCTAGATTTTCATGCTCAAGTCTCTGGAGTGGGACTTGAACCCATAACCTTCTGACTCAGAGGTGAGAGTGCTACCCACTGAACCCCTTGATGAGATTACTGCCTTGTAATCATTTCAATGTCAGCTATTCTCTCTCTATATATATATATATAATCAAACTGCACTGTTTAAGACAGCAAGAGAGTGCTACTCTCTGCAGAATCAGCAAGAACTGGCAAAGAAAGCATTGCTAACTCTGTTTCGTGGTGGGGAGACCAGCACGTGAACTGGTCCCGTCACCTCACAATAGATCAGGCTGTGCATTCCTTGTCAGTTATCTTTCATTCTGCAGAAAGATGTAATTGGCTTACTCCTGCATCACTGACTAGCTCTATACCAGACCTTGGATGAGCACAGGGATGATAGAACCAGCCATTTTGATAGTGTGCTTCTCTAAATACAGCACCAGTGTTTTCAAATCAATTCTTAAATGGAAGAATACAAGAAGCTTCTTGGCGTATTGAACACATTGTAGAGATTTATATTTGGGCTTTGTAACATGAACCTCTGATAGTTAATGAATGATGTGCTAAATCAACATTGTTCAGGTTTGGGATCGGTCCCATGGACTGGCAGGAGGCCCATGTGATATCTAAATTCAAAAAGGGGAGCTATTAAAAATCTGGAAATTCTAGGCCAGCTAGTTTGACGTTGGTACAGGCAAGTTGCTAGAAGGAATTATTAAAGATGCACTGTATGATTCAGCAGCGGTTATTATGTAATGTTAAAATGGCTTTTAGAAATGGAGGTGCTATCTCACCAACTTGGTCAAATTTTTTTTTTTTTTAATTCATTGATGGGATGTGGGCTTCACTGGCTAGGCCTGCATTTAGTGCCCATCCCTAATTGCCCTTGAGAAGATGGTGGTGAGCCGCCTTCTTGAACCGCTGCAGTCCATATGGTGTAGGTACACCCACAATGCTGTTAGGAAGGGAGTGCCAGGATTTTGGCCCAGTGACAGTGAAGGAACGGCGATACAGGTCCAAGTCAGGATGGTGTGTGGCTTGGAGGGGAACTTGTAGGTGGTGATGTTCCCATGCGTCTGCTGCCCTTGTCCTTCTAAGTGGTAGAGCTCGCGGGTTTGGAAGGTGCTGTTGAAGGAGCTTTGGGGAGTTGCTGCAGTGCATCTTGTAGATGGTACACACTGCAGCCACAGTGCGCCGGTGGTGGATGGAGTGCCAATCAAGCGGGCTGCTTTATCCTGAATGGTGTCGAGCTTCTTGAGTGTTGTTGGAGCTGCACTCATCCAGGCAAGTGGAGAGTATTCCATCACACTCCTGACTTGTGCCTTGTAGATGGTGGAAAGGCTTTGGGGAGTCAGGAGGTGAGACACTCGCCGCAGAATTCCCAGCCTCTGGCCTGCTCTTGTAGCCACAGTATTTATATGGCTGGTCCAGTTCAGCTTCTGATCAATGGTAACCCCCAGGATGTTGATAGTGGGGGATTCAGCGATGGTAATGCCATTGAATGTCAAGGGGAGATGGTTAGAGTCTCGCTTGTTGGAGATGGTCATTGCCTGGCACTTGTGTGGTGCGAATGTTACTTGCCACTTGTCAGCCCAAGTCTGAATGTTGTCCAGGTCTTGCTGCATATGGACACGGACTGCGTCAGTATCTGACGAGTCTCGAATGGTGCTGAACAGTGTGCAATCATCAGCGAACATCCCCACTTCTGACCTTATGATGGAGGGAAGGTCATTGATGAAACAGCTGAAGATGGTTGGGCCTAGGACACTGCCCTGAGGAACTCCTGCAGTGATGTCATGTGATTGAGATGAATGACCTCCAACAACCACAGCCAACTTCCTTTGTGCTAGGTATGATTCCAACCAATGGAGAGTTTTCCCCTTGATTCCCATTGACTTCAGTTTTGCTAGGGCTCCTTGATGCCACACTCGATCAAATGCTGTCTTGATGTCAAGGGCAGTCACTCTCACCTCACCTCTTTTGTCCATGTTTGGACCAAGGCTGTAATGAGGTCAGGAGCTGAGTGGCCCTGGCGGAACCCAAACTAGGCGTCAGTTGGCAGGTTATTGCTGAGTAAGTGCCGCTTGATAGCACTGTCGACGACACCTTCCATCACTTTGCTGATGATTGAGAGTAGACTGATGGGATGGTAATTGGCCGGGTCGGATTTGTCCTGCTTTTTGTAGACAGGACATACTTGGGCAATTTTCCACATTGCCGGGTAGATGCCAGTGTTGTAGCTGTACTGGATTATTGAAAATGTCTCAATTTTGGTGGATAATGGTAGCTTGGCAGATGTTGTATACCTTGATTTCCAAAAAGCCTTGGCTAGAATGCCACAAAGACGACTTTTAAGTGAGGTTGCATCCTGTGGGATTGGAGGTCACATTTTAAGATGGATTGTGAATTTGTTGCAGTTGCATCGGCAGAGGGTGGTTATTAATGTAGCAGCTCTGCATGGGATACGGACACTCGTGGAGTCCCACGGGGATCTATGTTAGGAATGTTTATCTTCACCATCTTTAGCAATGAATTAGATGAAAGCACAGTCCTTAAGTTTTCTGATGACACTAAGGTTTGCGCAGGAATTAGGGCCCAGAAATTGGGCTACTTACCGCCACAAGTTACTGCCTCAATCCTGGAAAAAATGGTGGCCGCCACTCTCAAGCTCTTCTCTGGTGCAGCACTCAGCGGCCGCTGGCCCTGGAGAGGCAAATATGGAGAGTGTGCTGTCAGCATAATGTCACGCTCTGCGAACTTGGACCTTAGCGCTGAGTTCCGTTCTGAAAAGCGAGCGTGCAGCAGACAGACGCTGTCAGCACCTCTTAAAGGGACACACACATCTTTCAGGTAAGTTTGCATTTAAGCTTTTGGATTTTTTATATTTTATTGAAGTGGTAGCTTGGTGCAGTACATGTTAAAAGTTTTTTTTTTAAGTGTGCAGGGAATGCTGCTGGACGCTTGCAACGCCTTGGCTGATAAAGGAAGGCCTCTGACAAGACAGAAAATGCTGGAAATATTCAGCAGGTCAGGCGGCATCTGTGGAGAGAGAAACAGAGTTCACGTTTCAGGTCGAGATGCTGCCTGACCTGCTGAGTATTTCCTGAATTTTATGCTTTTATTTCAGATTGAAAGCATCCACTCACAGAGGGAAGAGGAAGACGCAGAAGAGGAGGAAGCAGAAGAGGAGGAAGCAGAAGGAAGGTTGCAACTCGGACAGCCCCTTTCTGACCGGGATATCTGGGATGGAATCATCCGCCTGAAGTACAAGTGAAATCGAGCCCAATTCCCCTTTCAATATTTGTCCCACATCTTCCCTTCCCTCTGTTACTGACCATCACAGCGTCCTCTTGGAAAAGAATACTGAAATAAAAGCCACCTCAAAGCAAACTTTCCAATCCAACTTTATACATCTATCCATCCAATATGACATCAAGAAATCAATTCATCACCCTTATGCATTCCCTTAGTGGCTGTCTTGCATCTGCCTTTGCCTATCCTAGTGATGTCACGCAGTGCTACCCCAGTGGCTGCAGCATGGCTGGTGGAAGGCTGCTGACTTTCAGTGGGGGTCACTGCAAATGCCTTGCAGGTCGACCTTGAGGAGCTGGTAGCTGGGAGTGTGAAATCAAGTGACTGTTTCTTCTTCTTCTTCTTCACTCTCCTGTCCCTCTTGGTCAACCACTGGCTGGGCAGGCTGCATTTCTTGGGTGTATGAAATTAGGAAGGCATAAGGGTGGAGTTGTGGTGAGGGGAGGGCGGGAAAACAAGAGGTGCATGCGAGAAGGAGGATAACGTATGAAAATACCAGCATCTTTCAGCCCCGCCACTGGCCAAGGACTCAGCCATGCCCCTGCCAAGAATGGCCAGCACCATCTCCTCCAAGGGGGTGAGGTGAAGCTAGGAATGGGAGGTGTGCCTCGTGTTTGGTACAGATTGTTGGTAGGTGAGTGATTTGACGATGGAGGGGTAGTCGTGCGTTAAGAAGTGTGTGAGGCTAGTGGTGCAGTTGGTAGGAGACGGCTTTTGAAGCTGCATTCACTGACCTTGACCTCTGGTCTGAGGTCATGAAGCTTCTTTGGGCAACTTTAAGAGCTGAAGACTCCCATTTGGGAATCCTTATAATTTTTTTTAGAAGGCAGTTGAGCTGTAAGGGCTAAAAACTGCCTTTTTAAATTATTTTTATTTTTTTCATTTTAGAAGGCCGTTCTGCTCTCTAAAATGACAGCCTTGCTTTAAGAAAAGGCTGTTCTTGCTGCAGTGATGCCACGACCATGCTACATTGGGCCTCCTGCCAGGACTAACATCACGAAAATGGCCTGGCACGGTAAGTTTGGTGCTGGGCTAATGTTAATTAGCAACCAGCGCCAATTTACCGATCCTGCCAGCATCATCAATTTCGACGGCTGTTAAATCAGGCCCGCGGTGGGGCCGCCAGATTTTTAGCGATCTCCAATTTCTAGGCCTAGGACTTTAGACAAAATAAATAGACTGCAGGCTGATTTAGATATAATGGAGAAATGGGCCCAGTATCTCGAGTCTCTCCTCATAACTATAGGTTTTCATCCTTGGTATCATTCCGCATTGTGAAGAGAAAGGCAAGACTCATAATAGCAATCATTGGAGCTCATCAACTGCTCAGTGGAAAAATGCATCATGTGACATGATATTGAGCCATACAGACCAGGAAGATCCCAAGTTCAGTTCCCGCCATGAGCTGTGTTAGCTGATCTCAGAGGCAGTACGTGATGTATTATTGGCGATGGAGAAAACTAGTGACAGTTGCTCCTCTTGAGCTGCTTTGATATAAATCTTTGGCCAAAGGATCCCATAGCCTGGATCTGCTGCCACTAGTGTAACAACGTAAAGTTTCAGCCTCTGGCCACTAATGGCAAAGATTTTCAGCCCCATTTGACATCATGATGTAACTTGCTGAAGAAAGTCTGGGGCACTTTGCACATCATGGCGGCATCTTCTTGTGATGTCATGACATAATTATGTTGTACACGCTCAAATCTGTGGCAGCAGCCGCACCATGTATATCCCCTTGGAACGCGCGGCCCCCTTGGAACGCACAACCCTTTGGAATGAACTTTGATGCAGTGTAAATTTGGGAGAAGGGCACCCTTGGTTCACTCCGAAAGACGCAGTATAAAAAGACCTTTGACATTTGAACCTATCGTGCAAACAGATCAATGGAGGATGCAATCACAACTGCTCTACATTCTGCACTGAATCACTTAGATGGTAAAGATGGTAAAGAGACCTACATCAGAATGCTGTTCATAGACGACAGCTCAGCATTCAACACTATCGCCCCCAACAAGCTGGCCACCAAACTCCTCACTCTTGGCCTGAACACTTCCCTCTGCAACTGGACCCTGGACTTCCTAACAAACAGACCCCAGTCTGTCAAATTAGGTAACGACACCTCCCCCCCGCTGACCCTGAACACGGGGACCCCACAAGGATGTGTGCTGAGCCCCCTCCTCTACTCCCTCTTCACCCACGACTGTGTGGCTGTTCATGGTTCATGGTTCCAACACCATCATCAAGTTTGCGGATGATACCACGGTAGTCGGCCAGATCACCAACAACGATGAGTCAGCCTACAGGGAGGAGGTCCAGCATCTCGTGAAGTGGTGCGCCGATAACAACCTGGCCCTTAACATCAAGAAAACCAAAGAAATCATTGTGGACTTCAGGAAGTCTAAAGGCGGAAGTCACACCCCCATCCACATCCATGGGGCTGTGGTGGAAAGGGTGGACAGCTTTAAGTTCCTCGGAGTCCACATCACGGAAGACCTCTCCTGGTCCCTTAATACCTCCTCTCTGGTGCGCCTATATTTCCTAAGGAGGCTGAAGGGATGTAACCTGTCACCCCTGATCCTCTCTAACTTTTACCGCTGCACAATAGAGAGCATCCTGACGAACTGTATCACAGTATGGTATGGCAGCTGTAGCTACTATGACCGGAAAGCCCTGCAGCGGGTAGTCAAAACTGCCCAACGCATTACCGGCACCCGGCTACCGACCATAGAGCACATATACCAGAAACGCTGTTTACGGAGGTCATGGACCATCATCAAAGACCCTACCCACCCCAGCCACCGTCTGTTCGCCCTCCTGCCATCTGGGAGACGCTACAGATGCATTCGCACCCAAACGACCAGATTTAGGAACAGCTTCTTTCCCAGGGCTGTCATCCTACTGAACTCCACAAATAAATTCTAAAGCCTGCACATCTGCCAATGCACTTTATTATGGTTATGTTTATGTTAATGTATTACAAGCCAAATGAATGTTGAATGTTTAAATGTCTTAATCTAAATGTACACTCTCGGGAGCCGCAAGCCTACATTTCGTTGTACTGCACTTGTGCACTAACAATGACAATAAAAGTTGATTATGATTATGATTATGATTGCTTGCTATTGACCTGAACTGGAATTGCCATGTACGTTTTACTTTGACTGAGGATCGGATTAAGCTTAGCTGTAATTTCCTTCATAATCAACATAACTTGCTTAAACTAAGTCTGGGCTCACACATGAAGAACTATTCTCCTTCATGAGTCACTGCCTTCAGAAGAGTAAGGCAGAAATTTCAAGGAAAACACACTATTGCAAATGGTAGTGAGGGAGGGAAGAAGCTGCACATTAATGTAGTTTAAGTGAATGACCATAACAACACTCCAGTCTATTCACTGCATTTTGTTTTTGCTTTGGTGTTGGGAAATAGAGAACCATTGGAAATGGATATCATTTGTGAATAAACAGTTTATTGTGCAGGGTAATGGCATTCAAATTGATCTGAACTACTTGATTGTGATCTATTTATTTAGATCCTTTGTGAAGCCGAATAAAGCAAATTCTCAACATTATATATTCATATCAGAGTGTTACTGTTTTATCAGTGCGATTGAGACAGTAACAGGATCTTCATTTTCTCAATTTATCCTATTTTTCCCCCTTCTGTCCTGAAAGCACTGACTCACACTAGGATACAATTCCAGAGACACTAGCAGGCCTCCGGGAGTACGTCTCTGAAATACCTGTTCTTAATGGGGGAGCTCAGACAATGAGCGTTGATGTGCGGATGCTGCAGTTGTGATCTTGTCCTCACCTTACAAACACGAGCACACTGCAGCAGGAGCCACTGGGTAACAACCAGCAACAGGGACCCAGCTTGGTTTTTCTTTGGGCTCTCTAGCCTCGGGATGCTGAGACCAATCTTAGTGCCCCACCCCTGTAACAGCTGTGATCAGCCAACGTAACACAGATCATGGATCAAACCCAGGATTTCCCTGGGCTTTGTGGCTCACTACAACACTGAAAGTTTTCATTTGATATACTTGAGGTATCTTTTAAATTTGTTTATCGGGGTCTCCCAATGACTCAACAAGTTTATCGATTATCAGGCAAGTTTGATCGCTGCCTGTGCTGAATCAGCTGATCTCAGCCATGCTGGCAGCAGGGAGGTTAAATTTAGCCTCATTGGGATTAGGAAGTGAAAAATCAACCAGGGTTCCATTCCTGATCGCTGTCCAGTGATCTGTGCTTAAAGTGCAAGTGTGCAGATTTTGGGTGAGGCGAGGATTGAACTCGGCTGTGATGCCCCCTGTAATCGAATAGTTCACATACACTCATTGTCTAGGGTCACTCATGAGTAATGGCTACTTAAGTGAGATACCAAAGGGAGCCCAGTGACCCAGCAAAGAGCCAATGTCTTCAGGAAGCAAATTACTGGTGAAAAGGAAGAGAATGAAATAGTGTTTAATAAATCTTTCAGTGTGATTAACACTTCTCGCAGAAATAAAGTGTGGTTTAATCTAATTTAGCTTTATTTACAAATAGATCAATTTCTGTTGTATTTTTATTTTAAAGATCTAATTTTCCTCCTTCCTCCCATAATGTAATATTCAGAATGTATTTCCCAACAGATGAAGGTATTGGCAATAATAAACAATGATTTTATGATTTGTAAAGCCTAGGGGGCTGCACGTTGGTCGGACAATAGCAGAGTCCACCATGTGTTCTATATATTTAAAAAATGACAATTGATAAAGGGCAGAGCAATATGTTAATCAGTCTATTCGAGGGTATTTTGCCATGTGGAGGGACATTTAATACATGATTTTAAGGCACCTGGTGACATTATGACTGTCTTTATAGTGAAATGACATAAGTTATCAATTAAATTTGATAATGCAGAACAAATATAACCTCCTCCATATCTGTTATCTTTACAGTCCAGGAATCTGTTGACATGACACTGCTCTGTGCTCCTTGAAAAGTACTACAAATAATATCAGGAAGCACAAGACTTCCTACAGGAGAAACCCCGTAGATAAGCCTGTTTTAAAGAGGCAGTATCAGTTGTGGTCAAGCTTACAAAACATTTCTGAAAAATTAATTCAATAAACACCTTTGCAGTGTATATTAACATTTCCGGTTGTGGCTGTGTTTCAAAAAACTCAGTGTGAACAGTCAGGATATCCTGACTCCAGTTGCTTATTGGAGCACTGATGTCATGTGGAAGCATAAACGCCACTCTTCCCCCCCCCCCCCCAAACCCCACCCGACCCCACTCGAATCCTCGATGCCAGTCACCGATGTTCTCTCCCTCCCACCACCCCCCGATGCTCGAGTCCGGCCCACGACCACACACATCCCCCGCCCCAGGCCCCCACTCGATCCTTTTCTCCCTCCTCTCTGCGGCCTAGTGCCGCAGGCCTACCCGCCCGCAGCCAGCCTCTCCATCTGGCTGGCTGCGGGTGGGAAGCAGACGTTTCAAATGCTAATCAGGTCTTGGCGTTAAATTTGGCAAGGCCTGTGGGGAAACCCATTTTCCTGGGTTTCCCGACCTTCCTAATCTCCCCCCACCACCCCGTGCCGCCCGCCCCCCCCCGCCGCCGCTTCCAACCCACCTCACGCTTAAAATTTGCGTCATTCATAATCATTCTCGGAGATCAGCAGTAGAATATAGTGTATATATTCCTGCTGAATGAATGTGGAATAGTTGCACTTTAAAATTAAAGAAGCTTTTATAACAGCAGAGGAAATTGTGAAAGAAACCATGTACAATTTTCACTAACGTGGAGTCTAACCAACTCAAAGATCTCCTGAGAGAACTGGATAAACAGTAACCAATATTCCTGCAATTGTTTTTGAATCTATAAACTATTTTACGAGCTCATAATATACAGATGTTACTGCATCATTGCTGCTTTTTTGGGTTGGTGAAAGGAGCACCCACGTATTTATATTCAGAGCATAGAATTGGACCCTTACTGCCATTTTTGTTAGCCATACCTGCTCTATCTTTGAAATCCCAATTCCCTGCTTTTCATCCACATTCCTTAATACCTTTGCTTCCCAATTATCTAGCTCCCATTTTGAACATCTCAGTTGACTTGCATCTATGGCCTTCTGGGGTGGTGCGTTACACGTACTTGCAACTCCATGTGTGAAGATATTTTTCCTAGATTAATTTTTAGCTGGTTTAGCTGGGTCCCAGCTGTGTCAGCTTCTGCTTGACCGGCATGGCAGATGCTTGAGAGAGCTACTGCAATTTTTTTAAATATCCAGAAGCATCTGAGCACACAGACGCCGAAAAACAGAAAACGGGCAAAAGAAGTTTACATGGATCACAGACTGTATCGATAGCTGTGAGTATTGTAAGTAAGAGCAAAACAAAATGGTGCAGTGGAACAATTCCACTCTCCTAGGCTCGCAGAATGCTGCAGAGCTTCAGCTGGGAGCAGGTAATATGAAAGTGCAGGGAAAAATTAAAACAGGATCCACAGCCTGAGGAAAGTTAAAACGGTTAGCAGAAGTAATTTTAAAGCACCTGAATAAACTTAGTCAGGTGGGAGAAGCCAAAAGGGTAACGTCAGAGGGAAGCGAAAATTAAAGGAAGCACCTGAGAGAAGTTAACTGAAACAAAAGGAAGCACCCAAGAGAAATAAATCGAGCACCCTAGAGAAATACAAACAAGTAGGGACATGACAGAAGTGAAATTAACAGGAGCACCTAGGAGAAGCAAATTTAAAACTGAAGCAACTGAGAGAAATACAATTAAGATGGATGCTATTAAGTATGTTTTCAAGCTAAAAGGTTGGATACAATGGAAGGATATGAAATTATGAAGGATTTTGTTAAAGTGAATTGCGGAAAGACTATTTTTGCTGGTTGGGAAATCAGTGACAAGTGGTTGTCAATTGAAAATTATCATTAAAAGACTTCGTGCCACATCCCTCCCCACCAGGGCTGCAGACTAATGCTGGAAAATAGTGCAATGACCTGACGAAGTCAGGCAAGGTAACCAACTGCTCACTTTGCCTTTTCTTCCTTGGGCAACGTGTGGCACCAACACATTGTTCACGCTCTAAAATTATTAGCTAACTACCTCCCCTAGCCACTGACTCCATCCCTCTCCCTAACATCTGTCTGACTTATCGCAGCCTTGGTGTCATATTTGACCCTGAAATGAGCTTCCAACCACATATCCGCAGCCTAACTAAGACCGCCTATTTCCACCTCTAACATCGCCTGTCTCTGCCTTTGCTCAGCTCATCCGCTGCTGAAACCCTCATCCATGCCTTTGTTACCTCTAGACTTGACTATTCCAAAGCATTCCTGGCTGGCCTCCCACATTCTACCCTACGTAAACTTGAGGTCATTCAAAACTCGGCTGCCCGTGTCCTAACTCGCACCAAGTCCCGTTCACCCATCACCCCTGTGCTCGCTGACCTACATTGGCTCCCGGTTAAGCAACACCTCGATTTCAAAATTCTCATCCTTGTTTTCAAATCCCTCCATGGCTTCGCCCCTCCCTATCTCTGTAATCTCCTTCAGCCCCACAACCCCCCAAGATGTCTGTGCTCCTCTAATTCTGCCCTCTTGAGCATCCCTGATTATAATCGCTTAAGCATTGGTGGCCATGCCTTCTGTTGCCTAGGCCCTAAGCTCTGGAATTCCCTGCCTAAACATCTCCGCCTTGCTTACCTCCTTTTCCTCCTTTAAGACGCTCCTTAAAATCTACCTCTTTGACCAAGCTTTTGGTCACCTGCCCTAATTTCTCATTATGTGGCTCGGTGTCATTTTTTTTGTCTTTTAATACTCCTGTGAAGCGCCTTGGGACGTTTTACTACGTTAAAGGCGCTAAACAAATACAAGTTGTTGTTGTTGTTGACATTCAATGGCATTACCATTGCCAAATCCCCCACCATCAACATCCTTTGGGTCACGAATGACTGGAAACGCAACTGGACCAGCCACATAAATGCCGTGGCCACTAGAGCATATCAGAGTATTCTGCGGCAAGTGGCTCACCTCCTGCCTCCCAAAAACCTCTCCACCACCTACAAGGCATAAGTCTAACAACACTCAAGAAACTCAACACCATCCAGGACAAAGCAGCCGCTTGATCAGTACCCCATCCATCAACTTAAACATCCACTCCCTTCACCGCCACCATACCTTGTCTGCAGTGTGTATTCACAGAATCACAGAAACCCCACAGTGCAGATAGAGGCCATTTCGGCCCATCGAGCCTGCACCGACACACATCCCACCCGATCCCTGTAACCCCTACACCAACACATATCCCACCCTATCCCTGTAACCCCACGTATTTAATCCCCCTAACACTAAGGGTCAATTTATCATAGCCAATCAACCTAACCCGCACATCTTTGGACTGTGGGAGGAAACCGGAGCACCCGAAGGAAACCCACGCAAACATAGGGAGAATGTGCAAACTCCACACAGACAGTCACCCGAGGCCGGATTCGAACCCGGGTCCCTGGTGCTGTGAGGCAACAGTGCTAACAGGATGCACTACAGCCACTCACCAAGGCTTCTTTGGCAGCACCTCCCAAACCCGTGGCCTCCACCACCTAGAAGGACAAGAGCAGCAGGTGCAAGGGAACACCACCACTTCCAAGTTCTCCTCCAAGTCACACTCCATCCCGACTTGGACATATATCACCGTTCCATCATCGTTGCCGAGTCAAAACCCTGGAACTCCCTCCCTAACAGCATTCACCACACGGACTGCAGCGGTTCAAGAAGAAGGCCCACCACCACCTTCTCGAGGGCAACTAAGGATGGGCAATAAATTCTGGCTTTGCCAGTGATACCTATATCCCAAGAATTAATTAAAGAAAAGCTGCATAAGTTATCTTTCATACTGCATTATGGTTAAGGATTGACGATATCTATGTTGACAGTCCCCTAATAGCAATTACATGCCACAGGGCTTTGAAACCCCTCCCTCCAATTTGACAAGTTGAACTCAGCAGATCTATTACATCAGCTGTCTGATGCGACCTGGGACATCTCTCAAGTGCTACTTGTTATGTTCATAAATAACTAGACGTTTTCATTATGAACAGCTAGCTTAGAGCTAGTCATTTATTCAGCCATGTGGACTTCGTGTGCAGGCATCCATCTTGACTACTGCCTTGTGGGTAGCCTAGTGCATTGTGGGTAGCCCACTCTTATATACATACAGCCCCACCTAGTGTACCATTCTAGAATGACATGTTACTGATCATTACATCCCCCATTCTTTGAGGTTAAACAAAATCAATATCAATCAACTTTCAAGAAACACGATAAAGATGATATCAGTAACACTTTTGTTAGTGCTCTATAAACATAAACATTTTCACAACAGTCAACACATTTTCAAAGCTTTACTTTATACTCAAAAATTAAGTCTATCAGGCTTTTTTACTTCACGTGTGGATCTTCTCAGCACAGATGAGTCTGATGTGTTTTCATGAGAGCCTGTATGTGTGTTTGTGTTAGATTGTTCTGGTGGTGAGTGACAAGATTCAGTTGCGGCATTGTCATCGATTTGCTCTTGGATAGTTTCTTGTGTTTTCAAGAGGGAACGGTGGTTCCTCCTGAGAATCTGCCCTTCCTCAGTTCTAACAGTGTATGACCTTGGTCCTACTTCCTCAAGAACTGTAGCTTTCCTGTTCCATGCATCTGGATCCTCAATCCTGACAACATCATCCCTTGTCAATGGTTTCAGAGTTTTAGATGACTTGTCATAGTGTGATTTCTGTTTCAGCTTTAACAGTTGAAGTCTCTGTCTCAGTTCCTTACTCTGCTTTTCTTTTGCACAGCAGGGTAGCGTGGTGCGCAACTTGCGACCCATTAGGAGTTCAGCAGGTAAAGAACCAGAGTCTAAAGGTGAGGCTCGGTAGCTCAGCAGGGCGAGATAAGGATCAGACTTGCTTTCTGTTGCTTTCTTCAGTAGCTGTTTGAGAACTTGAACACCTTTCTCTGCCTTACCATTCGACTGAGCATACAAAGGACTGGATGTGATGTGCTGAAAGTCATACTGTGCTGCAAACTGTTGCCACTCCTTACAGTTGAAGCACGGACCATTGTCGCTAACGGCAATCCTGGGAATTCCATGTCTGGCGAAGACGGATTTCACATGCATTATGACACTGCTTGCTGTGGTGCTTGAGAGCAGCGCCATCTCAGGATAGTTAGAATAGTAGTCAATCACTATTCGATAGTCTTTACCATTCAAATGAAAAAGGTCCATACCAACCTTTTGCCATGGTGCTGTTGGTAAGTCAGCTACTATCATTGGTTCCTTTGCTTGTTTGTTTTGGTGTTTCCGACATGTCTCACATTTGCCTATCATGTTCTCAATGTCCTTATTTATGCCAGGCCAATAAACAGTGTCACAGAATCACACAGAAACCCCACAGTGCAGATAGAGGCCATTTCGGCCCATCGAGCCTGCACCGACACATATCCCACCCGATCCCCGTAACCCCTACACCAACACATATCCCACCCTATCCCCGTAACCCCACATATTTAATCCCCCTAACACTAAGGGCCAATTTATCATAGCCAATCAACCCTCTTGCTCTCCTTTTGCATTTTTCAATTCCGAGGTGTCCCTCATGAATCCTTTTGAGCATGTCTCGACGTAGAGCCTGTGGAATGACTATTCTGTTCTGTTTTAGTAATAGTCCACTTGCGACACTCAACTCTGACCTTATGTGATAGTACTTTGGACAGGAACCTTTTGGCCAACCATGATGAATGTTCTCTATTACTGTTTGTAACACTGTATCTTTTACTGTTTCTTCTGCTATTTGCTTTGATTTTGTGTCTGACACGGGCAGCGCAGCAGTGACCATACTCACATGAACATCCACGTCTTCCTCAGTAGAGCTCACATGACTCATTGTGGGTGCTCGGGATATTGCATCTGCTAACACTATGTGTTTGCCTGGTGTGTAGATCAGTTCAAAGTCAATACTTTGCAGCTTCATCATGAGTCGTTGAATCCTTGGAGACATCTCATTCAGGTTTTTTTTTATGATGGCAACCAGTGGGCAGTGGTCTGTCTCAACTGTGAAGGTGGGAAGTCCATATATGTAGCCATGAAACTTTTCTAGTCCAACTACCAAGCCGAGACATTCCTTTTCAACCTGGGCGTATCGACACTCAGAATCAGTCATAGACCTGGAGGCATAGGCAACAGGCTTCCAATCTTCACCCTCTGCTTGTAGCAAGACCGCGCCTAGGCCATCTTTTGATGCATCCGTTGACACTTTGATTCTCTTTGTTGGGTCAAAGAAGGTGAGTACAGGTGTGGTTGTCAGCACTGTTTTGAGGTTCATCCACTCTTGTTCATGTCTTTCTGTCCATGCGAACTCATTTGTTTTACGTAGCAGGTCTCGCAGACAGGCTGTCTTGGCTGACAAGTTAGGAATGAACTTTCCAATGAAGTTTATCATCCCCATGATGCGTAGCACTCCTTTTTTGTCAGTGGGTCGGGGCATTTTGCGTATGGCGTTTACTTTTTCCATATCTGGCTCTATTCCTTTACCAGATAGATTACCTCCTAGGAAAGTGACTTCCTGGACGCCAAACTGACACTTGGCTTTGTTGAGCTTCAGTCCATTCCGGCGTATGCTCTGTAGCACTTTAGTCAGTCTCTCATTGTGTTCTTTCAGTGTGGAGCCCCAGATGATGATGTCATCAACATAGACCCGAACTCCTTCCAGATCTTTAATTATGTGTTCCATCGCTCTATGAAAGATTTCAGATGCAGATATTATCCCGAAAGGCATTCTGAGGAAACAATACCTGCCAAATGGTGTGTTGAAGGTACAATATTTGGTGCTCTCTTCATCCAGTTTTAGTTGCCAAAATCCTTGTGAGGCATCGAGCTTTGTGAAGTATCTGGCACCTAACATTTCACTGGTGATTTCTTCTCACTTGGGAACCTGGTAGTGTTCACGTTTTATGTTTGCATTTAAGTCCTTTGGATCCATGCATATTCTTAGATCATTGTTCTTTTTCTTTACACATACCATGGAGTTAACCCAGTCTGTTGGCTCTTCGACTTTCCTGATGACTCCTAGTGTGGTCATTCTGTCCAGTTCATTCTTGAGCCGGTCACGCAGGGGTGCTGGAACTCTCCATGGAGCATGTACCACTGGCTGAGCATCCTCCTTTAGCTGGATCTTGTAAGTGAATGGTAGAACTCCAAATCCTTTGAACACATCCTGGAAATTACTCACTACAGAATCCACCGAGTCATCTGGTCTGCTTATGGCACAGTTTATACGGTAGACTCTCTTGACCAGTTCTAAGTCCTCACAAGCTTTGTCACCTAGTAGTGAATCAAGTCCTTCAGCCACAACAGAAAACATGAGATGATGCACTTTGTCTTTGACTGTCACTTTAAGTCTGCATACACCTAAGCTATCTATTTTCTGTCCATTATAGTCCTTCAGTAGTACTGACTTTTTCTGTATTTTGGGCTTTTCTTTCATATTTTTAATGTCACTCATACTGATTAAGTTTGCTTTTGCCCCAGTGTCTAGTTTCAATGTAACTAATGCTCCATTTACCTGCAGTGGCATCATCCATTTGTCCTCTTTTACCGCATTAACTTTATATTCAGCATTGTCCATTCCTGAGGGCTGCACATTTTCTGTATCCTTTTCTATATTGTCAAATGACACCATTCGTACAAAAAATGTCTCACTTAAATCAGTGTCCTCAATCACATTGACTTGTTGCCCTTTCTTTGTTTTTACTTTTGAAAAGCATTGTTTGGCAAAGTGATTCGTTCCATAACATTTTGTGCACATTTTCCCAAACGCAGGGCATTGTCGTGACTGGTGTTTGTAATCACAGCGTTTACAATTAAAAATTCCATCCTCCGATTGCTTTGCATCTCTGTTCTGCCCACGTTTCTTCCCCTTGTAGGACACAGCACTGACAGCAGCACAGTTACTTACTACAATCGCATTATTATTAATTTCACTGAAAGTCTTCGCGTGCTTTTGAGCTAGCTCACTGGCTTGGCATATTTTCACAGCATTCTCCAATGTTAGTTCGGTTTCTCTCAACAGACGTTCCCTGACCTTTTTATCATGAATACCAAACACAATCTGGTCACGAATCATGGATGATTTCAGCTCAGAGAAATTACATGTCTGTGCTTTCAGTTTCAGATCGGTCATAAAGCTATCAAAAATCTCATTTTGCTGCTGTGTCCGTGAACGGAACACGTATCTCTCATAGGTCTCATTCTTTTTGGGAGAACAATGTGTATCAAATTTCTTTAGCACATCGTCCAATTTTTTTCTGTTCTCCTCTTGATCAAATACAAATGTATTAAATACCTCTATCGCCTGTGGGCCTGCAACCGTGAGCAGCAACGCCATTTTCCTTGCGTCTGGCTTCGTACTGAACCCGATGGCAGCAATGTAGAGTTCGAATTGTTGTTTGAAAGTCCGCCAATTGCAGTCAACATTCCCCTTGAGTTTCAAACCCTCCGGTGGCTTCAAATTCTCCATGTCGCGTTTCACAATATTCAGCAGATTTTACCAATCCTGGTACCATGTTATGTTCATAAATAACTAGACGTTTTCATTATGAACAGCTAGCTTAGAGCTAGTCATGTATTCAGCCATGTGGACTTCGTGTGCAGGCATCCATCTTGACTACTGCCTTGTGGGTAGCCTAGTGTGTCGTAGGTAGCCCACTCTTATATACATACAGCTCCACCTAGTGTACCATTCTAGGATGACATGTTACTGATCATTACACTACTCTTCACCTAATTCCCTCAATCTGTTAGAGGAAAAACTTGTGCACAATGATGATGAAAGGCAGGAGACTCAAGGGGCCCGCTATGAGGAACAGGCCATTGAGCTGCTGGGGAGCCACTCTGCTCTAGCCATGGATGAAAGCAAAGTCAGAGGGAGCGTGCACACTTAAGAAGTTACCATGGCATCCCCATGAAGCAGCAGTCTGCCAGAATTTTGATGCCCATGCTTAGCTCTTGTTTACTGCAGATCTATTGCAGCAACCGGGCAGAAGATGATGAAGACAAGGAAGATGAGGAGGAGGAGGAGGATTAGGAGGTCTGCAATTACTTCCTTGTCGACTATGTGGACGACAATGACGAGAAGTAGCATGCTGAGGACAAGGCCACACAAGAGTTCCTGGAACAGCATCCTGCCCCATGTTCGTCTGTCACAACCCCCTCAATGTCAACCCTGGGTCATTTGTTTTCTCACTAGCTCAGATCCTGCCATTTATGGGGAATTAGCGGGGATGTGGCAGCAGGAGTAACGTGCATATCGCTTCAGAGTTGTCAGACCCAGAACCCATGGGTACTCGCCTGAAAAATAGGATGTTCAAATAACATTATATCTACCTGCAGGCTCTGAGCTCAGTCTCTGGGGAATTTCTGCAGCTGCCAGCTGTGCCTCTAGAGTCTGCAGTCCTCATTTATGGTAATATTATGGAAGCTTTTGCTTCATTGTACACATCAGTGGAGCATGTGGCAGCTTCATTGGATTCTGTAGCAGTCCCCCACCAGTGGGCATGGACCAGTCGGTGACACCACCTCCACAGAAGCAGACTGCTGCCCTGGTGGCAATAGGGGACAGATTATATAACGTCCTTTCAGAAACTGGGTGCCAGCAGACGTATTTCAGGATATGATATCTGGTCAGTGGGGATACAGATCCAGGGTCCAGTGTAATGCCGATAACAGGAAGTGACCTGCATGAGTCTGCTGTTTCTTTAAGACACTAGCTTTTTCTAGGCATCCAGCTTTCCTGTTCGGAGGATCACACATGTGACACTTAGGAGGTGACACCGGACTGTTGCTATGCAAAGATGGATAAATACCACAGCTCTCCTTGAAAAGTTTGTCAGTGACCTGATAAATACAAATATGGAAGGCACCCTTGGCGATATTGTCCAGCTCCCCCATGGCTGTCTGAAATGAGCCTGCAGCATAAAAGTTGAGTGTGGTCATCACTGGCACAGCTCCTCTATTGCCCGTTTGATGAAGCACAGTCTTTGTATGCAAAGATCCTTGCTGAGATCTTTTTACAATCTGCACGCCAAATTTGGGACCATTTTCACACTGAGTAATCAGTACATAGGATGGAGCCTTGGATAAAGTAATGGAGGTGAAAATCTTTTAGTCATTTAAGAACCAATTGGTTGCTGCATTGGGGGACTTTAGAATTACCCTGGATGAGTGAGACTGACTTCATCCATAATTACCTTCTGATCTTGTGAATTGTAAGATTACGTCTCCTTGTTATGATTTCCCTACTAGAGGAAATATTTGTTTGCTATTAACCTTGCATATGCCCTTCATTACTTTAAACACATTGTTGTAGTTTGTGTAATTATGTCACAGGAAAAATCATCGTCTCATGTGCCGCTTCTCCATCCCTGACACTATCCTCCTTTTAAGCACTTTGGTGCTACAGCAATATTCTCCTTTGTGTTAAACAACATCTGTTTACTTGTACAAGTTCAGGGGATAACTAGCATTATTTTTCACATGTGCAGCTGGAAAGTTTGGATTCATATTACAGTAGTATGTGTGCACAGCCCAAAGTGAGTGTTTATGGTTCAAACAAAAGTGAGGATTTTATTTCTGTTTGAGTGCAGTTTATACATAAAAATTTGAATTGGGGTAAAGTCCACACAGAGGAAGGATCAGAATAAAATGGTTGAATGTTAACAGCAGCAACCAGAAAATTAAATTTTATAAAGCACACACAAATGGAAGGCCTGTCTGCCAGCATACAATTTAATCAAGGTGTAAGCAACGCAGCCCAAATATCTTAAGAAATGTTGATGGGGTGCTGAATTCTAAAGATTTTAACTGAAGCAAGATTTCTGTGTAAGTGATGACTTATGCCACATGTGATGGACACAATCTTTATTGAATACCAGAGGCAGTTAAACTGCTCTGGATGTTACTTAACAGTGGAAGTTGAATGAATGTTTCTGAGTTAAGGCTACATCAAAGCAGTGGAAGGGGTGAATATATGTTATTTCAATTCAGTTCCCCCATATACTGTGAAGCTCTGCTTTTTGGTGTCCCTCCTCACTTGTAGAAGGTGTGGAAACAGTGATGTGGGTGGAAGAGGAAAAAACTATCAACCATAGCGCAGTAGTTGTCTTCCTGTCTTCAGCTAACAGCTGTGGCATTTCATTAGGATTGGCTGTTTAGATAAGTCATACTTCTTGTTCTCAATGACCTAATTTTCCATTGTCATTCTGTACACTTTTTCTGCTCGAGGGGGTTAGTAAGAAACTAAGGACCCTGAAAAGGTTTTGGCCGTGAGTAAGAATTGCTGGGATCATGATCAAGCCCTGATGTAAAACCCTGGCAGTGAGTCAGTTTTCCTTTTCAATTGTGGAATAGTAAACTCTTTTTCCTTTGGATTTTACAGGACCTGGTACAGATTATCTAACAACCCAGACATAAAATAGTGAAGCAGAATAAACGTAACAGCAGTGTGATTGACCTTGATGTCTGGATTTTCATTTACTCCAGAGGCCTCTTAGTTGAGACCTTCCCCTCCCGTGTTAATCAGTATCCTCTCTTTATCCAATTGCAAACACTCTAGGTATGTGAAGATTAAAGCATAGTTCTGAGCATGTGCTTCCTTTAAACACAGTTTCCTCTTAAATGCACTTTACACAGACAGGATGTCCATTAAATGGTTTATACTGAATTACCACTTAAATAAAACTTCTCTATTTTCAGAATTGTCTCCCCCCACCCACCCCACCAGGCCTCTCTACCTGCACCATGCAATTCCCCAGCTGAAAGTACAGGAAAACAAACTCTCCGGCCTCTCTCGAATGTTGAGGTGGCTGGGTTGACTTACACTCGAATATTTCTTCCCCTCCCACCATCCAGTTTGTCCCGTAATCCCTAGTTTCCTGAAGTCAGTGGCACTGGTAGCCTTCGGCACTTTACCCAAGTCAGGGTGTTTCTACCATGAGTGAAGATAGGATTGGGTTTAGCTGTGATGAACCTACAGTCAAATATCCTGCCAGCACTCACAATCTGGGCTCGCATATGAAGAAAGGTGCCAGAAGGCTGCCAGCACCAAATCATACCACAGCAATGTCCCCCAATTTATCTCTCTCTCGGTCGCAGTGGAAGGAAAGAACTATTGGCCCCAAAATCACTGGTGTTTCTGGGGCCCTGTTTAGGTACAGCACCTTTTTAATGGTGGGTTCTGGGACAGCATGGCAGCATGTAATAGGACCATCCTGTTTAATCACGTTGCGAGTTCCTTAAAATAAGGGTGCAATAGATGGCAGCATGTAATATTGTGAGTTCCTACTTTAAGCCCCTCAACATTCTTAATAGAAAGGGGTTCCACTGACTGTCCAGATTGTGTCACCAAATACAAAAAATCTTTGAAATGAATGCCTGATTTGCTGGAAATTGTCATGATTCATTCATCCTCAGGAATTCTGCCCTCCCTGAGTGAGTGGGTGGCCTGTGAGTGACGAGATGTACCCCTTGCTGGCATCAATAATGATCCCGTAAGAGTTGCAGGAATAGCAGCAGAGGAGTGCTAAAATGAGGCACATGCCTCTAACAGAGTAGTCATTGAGAAGACCATTGGAGTCTTATAGCAGTGTTTCCACTGCTGTGATAGATCAGGAGGGGGTCTTTAATATGCTCCAGTACACGTTTCCTGCATAGTTGTAAGCTTGCTGTCCGCTGCTCTATTTTGTCATCCAAAAAGATCTAGACATGGAGATTCCTGGAGGGGGTGGCCCCTAATGTCCCGGAGGCATGAAGACCGTCAATCAGACGACTCCTTGGTGATGACTGCAAGGAGGAATCAAAACTTAGCTTATCAATGCGGTCTTCTCAACTTTAACGTAGTCCACTTTTGGCACATTGCCATAACTCCTTCTATGCCACCTTCAAATAAATAACAAAACCATCTATCCAGTACCCATCCTAGAATATCATATCACATCACATCAGACTTTATAGCCTTAGAAGTCTTAATCATCTGATTGAAATCCTGAGCGTGACGTGTAAGTTCACCCTTTCATGTATGACTATAATCTGCACAAATTGCTGAGCATCAGATAAATGCACATTCACCTTTATTAGAATGAGCTCAAAGGTGACCCTAAACCAGCCAATTTTTGCTCACATTATGCTTCCCCTGGGTAGCTAAACATGCCTTTCTTTGCACTTTTTTTTTTACTGCTTTAAGGTTCAAGCTGAGGGACAAGATCAAAAGAGTGGATTGGTTGCTTCAGTGTTACAAAGACTCATGTAACTGAAGTGGCCCTCCTCTTGTACCACCTTAGTCCTGGGAGGGAGCTGCTGCTGGCTGCACTGGGGCGTGTGCCTGGCATCACCTCCCAAACACAACTTATGTGGTGCTCTACAGGGGAAGGCTAGATGCCTGTATTGTGCTATTGTAGAGTACAGGAGCAAGGATGTCTTGCTGCAGTTGTACAGGGCCTTGGTGAGACCACACCTTGAGTATTGTGTGCAGTTTTGGTCGCCTTATCTGAGGAAGGATGTTCTTGCCATGGAGGGAGTGCAGTGAAGATTCACCAGACTGATACCTGGGATGGCAGGAATGACGTATGAGGAGAGATTGGGTCGATTGGGCTTATACTTGCTGGAGTTTAGAAGAATGAGAGGGGATCTCATTGAAACTTATAAAATTCTAACAGGACTAGACAGACTAGATGCAGGAAGGATGTTCCCGATGGCAAGAGAGTCCAGAACCAGGAGTCACAGACTAAGGATAAGGGGTAAGCCATTTAGGACTAAGATGAGGAGGAATTTCTTCACCCAGAGAGTGGTGAACCTGTGGAATTCTCTACCACAGAAGGCAGTTGAGGCCAATCCATTAAATATCTTCAAGAAGGAGTTAGATATATTTCTTAAGGCTCAAGGGATATGGGGAGAAAGCAGGGATAGGGTACTGAATTTGGATGATCAGCCATGATCTCATTAAATGACGGAGCAGGCTTGAGGGGCCGATTGGCCTACTCCTGCTCCTATCTTCTATGTTTCTATGTCTGGAAGCCGAAACAAAGGGTGCTGTTTAATCAAGAGGGTTGAGGCAGAGGAACATGGGGCAGGATGTTGCTCCAGGGACTCTTGTGTGTCCATGTCCTCAACATGCTCTTCCTCATCATCATTCTCATTGTCATCATCATAGTCCACCAGAAAGCATTTTCTTCCCTCCTGCTCCTCTTCCATTTCCTCATCACCAATTTACTCGACTTCATCATCCTCTGCCCCCATTGCTGTGATGGATCTGCTGGAAAGAAGGGCATAAGATAAGAATGGGTCAACGTAACCACCTTGGGATTAAGGAGACAGGAAAGGATGTGGAAGTTTCTTGCAGACTGCCTCTTCTTAGGGATGCCATGGTGACACTAACTTTGCCAGCGATATTGCCGCGTCTCGTGGCTAAGTGTGCCTCCCCAACAGCTTCATGGCTGCTCCGTGTAGGGGTCAGCTCGCTGTTATCCCGAAAGACCCCTCTGGACCCCTGCCGTTCACATGCATTGTGCATAAGTTTCTGTATCAAGTTTAAGGGAATTAGCTGGAGGTGCACAATTGAAGGATGTCTCCCAGGTGGCATCAGACAGTTGATGTAATAGATCTGCTGAGTTCACCCTGTGAAAGTGGGGAAAAGGTTTTTAAGCTCTTTATGCAAATAATTGCTGTTGGTGGTGGTGGTGGGGGGGGGATAATTATGTAATTTCCTGAGTTTGTGACTCCCCCCTTTGTGAAGGGTTACTTGTGTAGTTAATCATTTTAGAGGGTGAACAGTGTGTTGGTGCCCAAGGAAGAAAAGGGAGAGTGGCCGGTTTGTTACCTTGCCTGACCTCATCAACGTTTTCTGGTAACTGCTGTCGTTCCATGTTCCATAAGTGTGATGTAAAAAAACATGCAATGTTAATGACAAAAAAGCAGCTATCTGAATTTCCAGTTTGCTTCAGGACGTGGTGTTGGAAACGTGGGGTTGTTGTGCCACTTAAAGTAATTGTTGTGAATTAAAGGTAATTTCCTACAAAGTCAGACTGTTAAAGAAGTGAGCGTGAGATACAGCAGCTAATCTTTCATTTGGCCTGATGTTCTCACTGAGTTGTGGAAGTCCAGTAAACAGTGAACACGCTTTTTTTTTTCTTCTTTGATTTCTCATTAATTCTGCAGTGGTGTGCAAAGAAGAATGAGTGTAATGAGCCAGCCCTAATGGGATTTCCCTTGGGGAAAGCCACAAAGAGCATTTGACGTAAGATAGTTTCACGCAAACTCCCTGAGACACCATAGAGTGAAAGGGATTGTGGGTGTACAGCTGTTTTTTTTACTGGTCATGGGCTGGAAAGTACTTTGACTCATAAAGATGAAGTATGTGAATGAGTGGAGATTGTGGAGATGTCATTAAGCGGAGGTTGCTCTGTTGCGCTCTCAGTTCTAATAAGAGGCTGATATGACTGAAAGAGAAAGTTACCTTCTCTTCCCCTCTCTCCATGCACATAGATGCATATGAACTAATTATAATGCGGTTGTTTGCTGGAGGCTTGAACATGATTTTCTATAGCTAAACACCAGATAGGTACCTGTTGTCTGGAGCATGTGGTTCTACACAGGATTGTATAATTGTTTGCTCCAGAAGTCCAGCCTGTAATGAATGGTGATTTTCATTATTCTGAACATAAAGCCCTTCATCTTGATGGTAATCTTTGTCAATAGGAAACTAATAGACTGATTCACATTTCTCTGTATAGTGATAGTTTATTTATTTTTCCCTCCCATTTTTCCCCATCCTCAAAGTGCTCCATTGATTTTTAATAGTGTGTTTTTCTAATGCCCATCAGCCCACACTTGTTCTTTATTCTTTCAGGATTATTTAGGAAATTAGCTCCTGAAAAGCTTGTCATTTTGAAAATTAATATATACTTCCTGTAAGTGTCACACTTAACTTCCTGTAAGACTTTATCTGCCCCACTTTGCCTATTACACTCTTCTGCTGATTATGAGCAACACCACAGGAGATCTGCAAATATATATTTTTGGTACAGTGTGTTTTTTCCCCTCTTTACCACAGTTGGTCTCACTGCGCCGCTTGTCAGTTTATCAGTAGAGCCAGTAGCTGAGCTATACAGACCGGGAAGGTTGTCTGCGCTTAGTTATTTAATTTTAAGCCAAGGCATCAGTAGGGGTGTCATAATTGACCTCTCCTGACTGCTCTCCAGTGATCCATATTGGAAGTCTGACTTTGTGGATGTCAGGTGAGGATAAGACCTAGTTCAACTGTGATCACCCTCCTCCATCATGATGGAATAGGTATTCGCTGTCAAGCCTCACACATGAATAATGGCTACTGGATAACGTGTACCTCAGAAAGGATAGAAGGGAACGGGAGAAAATTGTCAGGAAGTAAAAGTTAGAATTCAAAAAAGACATACAGAAACATTTATATAGCGCCTTTCACAACCTCAGGACATGCCAAAGCGTTTTACAGCCAATGAAGTACTTTTGACGTGTAGTCTCCGTTGTAATGTAGGAAACACAGCAGCCAATTTGCGCACAAGGTACCACAAGGAGATAATGATAATTCAGTGATGTTGATTGAGGGTAAACATTGGCCAGCGCACCAAGGAGAACTCCCCTGCTCTTCTTCGAAATAGTGCCATGGGTTCTTTTACATCCGCCTAAGAGGGAAGACAGGGCCTCGGTTTAACATCTCATTTGAAAGATGGCACCTCCAACAGTGCAGCGCTTCCTCAGCACTGTACAGGAGTGCCAGCCTAGATTTTGTGCTCAATTCTCTGGAGTGGGACTTGAAGCCACAACCTTTAACAGGAAACTTTCTTTTATCTGGCACAGACGGGACCGACGTGGTGCCGGTTCATCAAAAATTCCGGATAACCGAACGCTATAGTAAAAGATACGGAGCTGAGACCTCCGTATAAAGCAACAAACCCTGTTGCTTAGCAACAGGTTCAAAACAATGGCCACAAGTTGCAAGCGTCTCTGTAGCTTAGCAACAGCTTGCAGCCACACCCTTGCACAGCAACACATGGAGCAAGGCAAGTAATAAAAGTTACCTGAACCTACTCCTGAATTTTGCCGGTTAACCGACATTTCCGGTTATTTAGGGGCCGGTTAATCGAAAGGTTCCTGTAACTCAGAGACGAGAGTGCTACCATGGCTGACGCTTGTAATGTGGAAGTAATATTTCCCCCTACTTATTTTGAGGTATGGCGCTGTGAGTACTGGCAGCCTTCTGGTACCTCACCCAAGTAACCATTCTTCATGTGAGGGCCCAACTCTTAAGGTAGGCTAACTATTCAGCTGTGGTAGGATGCAACATAGCCAGGCCCAAATCTATCCCCACCTAAGATTCTCATTTCAGTAAGGGTCCCTTGGTAACAATTAGAATCCTGGCTGATTTTTTCACTTGCAGCTCGGGAGCACTGAAGCCAATTGTAAAACCTGCCAGCCAACCTGGCTGAGATCATTTAGCTCTGCACAGACTAGGGATTGAACCTTGGAGCTTCCTGATCAGTCTGTTTCAGTATCACACTGCACCACATGGAGAATATGCCCACTGGGAAGCCCATCTGAAATCTAAGAAGAACTTCAATGTAGTTAGATATAAAGAGGTTTCATTTTTCCACAAATACTAGAGTGTGACAGTAATGCTTTGTCCTTGAATATTCTTTACAATTCTATTTCCATCATTTTCCTTGTTACATTCTTACTGTGTGCACACAAGAAAACCTTTTGGGATATGGTTCAGGTAAGTGTATAGTGTACAGGAACAAACTGAGCCTGATCTGACAATCTCTGACTCAGACACTCTACCCTGAAGGGGATATATATCTGTGCTGGCTGAACGGCTACTTTCATTCCCGCTCTTCTGTACCCTCCACCCATATTACATGTGGTCCCTGTCTAAAAGGCACCTCACCCCTTATTTTACCTCCACTTTAATATACTTTAGATGTACATTACACCTAAACATCAGGAAAGATTCTTTCTAATCCCAACACACCATATATTTTCCTAATCTTTTTTCCTGGCTTTTGTGCTGTAAACAAAATATTGTCATTGTGTTCCTCCCCCGCGGCTACTATTTTGACCTTGACTTTTTTAAAGATCAGGAAAGACTCCCTTTTGCAAATTAGATTTGTGGGGAATCATTATGCTTTAAGCTGTTCCAATTGTGTGGTGAAGCAGTGATGGTATCTTAAGTGGGATTAAATGTAAATTCAAAGGTTAGGATTTTAAAAAGGGAGAGTATCGCTTTCAAGTGAGGAACCTTAAGAGTATTAGTTAAAGGAGGAATCCCTATTAACCTGCAGCAGATGAATCAGTGAAGTCTCTCAAAAGAAATGAGACATATATGATGCTGGGGTCAGCTTGGCAGTGTGATGATTACAGCCAGCAAGAAAGCTAGAAGCCCATTCACAATTTCCATGTCTTCCACAGATCAGAGCTGTATCCTTCCCGATGGGTACATTATGATCCAAGTTCAGCTATGTACAGTTTTTACCTTTCTGAGGAATGATGATCTTCAAATTTAAGTTTACATAGAAGATAGGAGCAGGAGTAGGCCATTTGACCCCTCGAGCCTGCTCCGCCATTCAATGCGATCATGGCTGATCATCCAAGTTCAGTACCCGGTCCCTGCTTCCTCCCCATACCCCTTGATCCCTTTAGCCTTAAGAAATATATCCAGCTCCTTCTTGAATATATTTAATGTATTGGCCTCTACTGCCTTCTGTGGTAGAGAATTCCACAGGTTCACCACTCTCTGGGTGAAGAAATTCCTCCTCATCTCTGTCCTAAAAGGCCTACCCCTTATCCTTAGACTGTGACCCCTGGTTCTGGACTCGCCGACCATCGGGAACATCCTCCCTGCATCTAGCCTGTCCAGTCCTGCCAGAATTTTATAAGTTTCAATGAGATCCCCTCTTATTCTTCTAAACACCAGCAAGAACAAGCCCAATCGTCCCAATCTCTCCACATACGTCATTCCTGCCATCCCAGGTATCAGCCTGGTGAATCTTCGCTGAACTCCTTCCATGGCAAGAATATCCTTCCTCAGATAAGGCGACCAAAACTGCACACAATACTCAAGATGTGGTCTCACCAAGGCCCTGTACAACTGCAGCAAGACATCCTTGTTCCTATACTCAAATCCTCTTGCTACAAAGGCCAACATATCATTTGCCTTCTTAACCGCCTGCTGCACCTGCATGCTTACCTTCAGCGACTGGTGCACAAGGACACCCAGGTCTCGTTGCACTTCCCCTTCTCCCAATCTATTGCCATTCAGATAATAATCTGCCTTCCTGTTTTTGACACCAAAGTGGATAACCTCGCATTTATCCACGTTATATTGCATCTGCCATGCTTCTGCCCAATCACCCAACCTGTCCAAATCATCCTGAAGTTTCTCGGCATCCTCCTCACAGCACACATGCCCACCCAGCTTTGTGTCGTCTGCAAATTTGGAGATATTACATCTAGTTCCCTTGTCTAGATCATTAATATATATTGTGAACAGCTGGGGTCCAAGGACCGATCCCTGCGGTACCCCACTAGTCACTGCCTGCCACTCGGAAAAAGACCCGTTTATTCCAACTCTTTGCTTTCTATCTGCCAACCAGTTCTCTATCCAAGTCAATACCTTGCCCCCAATCCCATGTGCCTTAACTTTACACGCTAATCTCTTATGTGGGACTTTATCGAAAGCCTTCTGAAAGTCCAGATACACCACATCCACTGGTTCTCCCTTATCTATTTTACTAGTTACATGCTCAAAAAATTTCAGTAGATTAGTCCAGCACGATTTACCTTTTGTAAATCCATGTTGACTGTCCGATCCTGTCACTGTTTTCCAAGTGCTCTGCTATTACATCTTTTATAATGGACTCTAGCATTTTCCCCACTACCGATGTCAGGCTTACCGGTCTGTAATTCCCCGTTTTCGCTCTACCACCTTTTTTGAATAGTGGGGTAACATTAGCTACCCTCCAATCCATGGGTACTGTTCCAGATTCCATTGAATGTTGGAAGATGATCAGCAATGCATCTACTATTTCTAGGGCCACTTCCTTAAGTACCCTAGGATGTAGATTATCAGGCCCTGGGGAATAATCGGCCTTGAATCCCATCAATTTCCCCAACACCATTTCCCTACAAATACTGATTTCTTTCAGTTCCTCCCTTTCATCAGACCCTATGTTCCCCAACATCTCTGGGAGGTTATTTTTGTCCTCCTTTGTGAAGACAGAACCAAAATATGTATTTAATTGGTCTGCCATTTCTTTGTTCCCCATTATAAATTCCCCTGATTCTGACTGCAAGGGACCTACGCTTGACTTCACCAATCTTTTTCTCTTCACATATCTATAAAAGCTTTTACAGTCAGTTTTTATGTTCCCTTCAAGCTCACTCTCATATTCTATTTTGCCTTTCTTAATTAATCCTTTTGTCCTCCTTTGTTGAATCCTAAACTGCTCCCAATCCTCTGGATTACTGCTTTTTCTGGCTAATTTATATGTCCTCTCCATGGACCTTATGCTATCCCTAATTTCCCTCGTTAGCCACAGTTGAGTCACCTTTTTTGTTTTATTTTTATGCCAAACTGGGATGAACAAATTCTGTAGTTCATCCATGCGGTCTTTGAATGTTTGCCATTGCCTATCCACCGTTAACCCTTTGAGTGACATTCCCCAATCAATCCTACCCAACTCGCGCCTCAGACCATCGTAGTTTCCTTTATTTAAATTCAGGACCCTAGTCTCTGAGTCAACTACTTCATTCTCCATCTTAATGAAGAATTCGATCATATTATGATTGCTCCGACCCAAGGGGCCTCGTACAACAAGATTGCTAATTAATCCTTTCTCGTTACATAATACCCAGTCTAAGATGGCCTGATCTCTGGTTGGTTCCTCGACATATTGGTCCAGGAAACCATCCCGTAAACACTCCAGGAATTCCTCCTCCACAGTATTGTTACCAATTTGTTTAGCCCAATCTATATGTAGATTAAAGTCACCCATGATGACTGCTGTGCCCTTATTGCACGCTTCTCTAATTTCCCTTTTAATGCCATCCCCAACCTCCGCATTACTGTTTGGAGGTCTATACACCACCCCCACTAACGTTTTCTGCCCCTTGGTATTTCTCAGTTCTACCCATACAGATTCCACATCATCAGAGCTAATATCCTTCCTTACAATTGTGTTAATCCCTTCTTTAACCAGCAATGCTACCCCACCTCCCTTTTTGCCTATCTTTCCTGAATATTGAATACCCCTGGATGTTGAGTTCCCAGCCTTGGCCACCCTGGAGCCATGTTTCCGTAATCCCAATCAAATCATATTCGTTTACCTCTATTTGCGTAGCTAATTCATCCACCTTATTATGAATGCTCCTCGCATTAAGACACAAAGCCTTCAGGCTTGTTTTTTTAACGCTCTTAGACCTATTAGAATTATTATTTACTGTGGCCATGTTTGATTTAAACCGTTGATTTCTCTGACTGCCACTTTTGTTTTTCTCCTTCCTATCTTTTGCTTTTAAGTTTTAACAGCTTCTTAAGGAACCAAACAAGCTAGACACACCAGCAATTGTCAAGACTGCATCCCAACAACTTAATTTGACACTTTTAATATTAAGTGACATAATTTCTCAACCTCCCAAAAGTGTAGCAGTAGGATTGGAACCCCTTTCTGATGCTGGTTTTTCATTGTATCTCCTGCCATTTTGCACTAACTCACATATGGCAGTTGCCCACCAATACTTCACCAAAATGGTTATTCTTCACATGTGACTCTAGACAGTGGGGCTGGGATTTTGGTTCTTGTGGTGGAGTCCTGGCAGGGCAGGACTTCTGCCAGCCCATCTGAATCTGCTCCAAATCATACTCCTGGATCATGGTTCATTTGCGATGCACAGTGGAAATCCCACCACCAAGAGGAAGCCCACCATTGTGAAAAGGACAAGCCTGAATGTGTTGCAGTGGGGATGCTGCTTCAACACCATAATAGGAAGTTAGAAACCTTAAAGGGGCAGAAACACCCTGAAGATGGCATCAAGGCTCCCAGTAAAGACCTCAACCGAGGCCTTCAGCATGTAAGCGCTGTAATCGAAGAGGAGGGAGATGAGGCCGCAACTAATCTTTCTCCCTCTATTGAGGGATCTCCAGGTCTTTACTCTTGCTTTCTGGGGCTTACAACCACTTTCTGTATAGCAGCAGTGCTAAGTGAGATGAATGAGAAGGAAATCCTGCTGGGACCTGGGTCCCCTCGCTGCCATTTGCATGCCCCGTTTCCATCCTTGGCCTTCTATTACTCATCTTTATGTCACCCTCGGGAGTATATCTGCAAGCATGGGGTCAGCTTTTATATGTACACCTGTTTACTTCTCCACTAACACTGCTTGATTTCATGACTATCAATGTTTTGTAGGACTGCTTGTCCTACGTCAAGTTGTGGATGAGCCAGAATTTCTTGGAACTTAACATTGGCAAAACCAAACCAATCTTGTTTGCCTCCTGTCAGAAACTCCACACCCTAAACCATGGATCCCTTTTCCTGGATACCTGCTCAAACTCAATCAGTTAACATGCAACCCCAAAGTTCTTCTCGCTGCTGAGCTGAACTGTAAACAGGTTCATTACCAAAACTGCCTTTTTCTACCTGTCTCTGTCCTCATTCACCCTCCCATTGCTACTGAGACCTTCATCATTTGTCATTGTCCTTATCAGCTCTAGAGTTTACTTTTTAAGTCCCATCCTTGCTGGCCTCCCAAGCCCCATTTTACAAAAACACAAGCTCGAACTACTACAAAAGCAAAATACTGCGGATGCTGGAAATTTGAAATAACAACAGAAAATGCTGGAAATACTCAGCAGGTCAGGCAGCATCTGTGGAGAGAGAAACAGAGTTAACGTTTCAGTTCAATGACCTTTCCTCAGAGTCAAACTCAAACTATGTTGCTTGTATCCTATTCTGCACTGAATCTTGCTCACCTATACAGCAATCTTTGTTAAAGGCTCCAAGTCCCTCAGCACATTGATTTCAAAATCCTCCTCTTTGTCTTCAAATCCTTGTATGGCTTAGCCCCATTACAATCTAATTTTAGCCCTACTGTGCTGCCTGTACCCTCCACTCTTCTACCTGTACCCTCCACTCTTCTACCTGTACCCTCCACTCTTCTACCTGTACCCTCCACTCTTCTACCTATACCGTCCACTCTTCTACCTGTACCCTCCACTCTTCTACCTGTACCGTCCACTCTTCTACCTGTACCGTCCACTCTTCTACCTGTACCCTCCACTCTTCTACCTGTACCGTCCACTCTTCTACCTGTACCCTCCACTCTTCTACCTGTACCGTCCACTCTTCTACCTGTACCGTCCACTCTTCTACCTGTACCCTCCACTCTTCTACCTGTACCCTCCACTCTTCTACCTGTACCGTCCACTCTTCTACCTGTACCCTCCACTCTTCTACCTGTACCGTCCACTCTTCTACCTGTACCGTCCACTCTTCTACCTGTACCCTCCACTCTTCTACCTGTACCGTCCACTCTTCTACCTGTACCCTCCACTCTTCTACCTGTACCCTCCACTCTTCTACCTGTACCGTCCACTCTTCTACCTGTACCGTCCACTCTTCTACCTGTACCCTCCACTCTTCTACCTGTACCGTCCACTCTTCTACCTGTACCGTCCACTCTTCTACCTGTACCGTCCACTCTTCTACCTGTATCCTCCACTCTTCTACCTGTACCCTCCACTCTTCCATCTCTAATCTATTGCATACCCCCCCTTCTCTGCACTCTACCAGAGCCTTCAGCCATCGTGCCCACACATTCTAGAATTCTCTCCCTATGCCTCTGTCTTGTTACATCTCTGCCTCACCTTCAAAAATCTTCTTAAAATCTACCCCTTCAAATGTGTTTCTTTTGGTCACTTCTGCTAAACCTCCACTCACTTTTCATTCCCTTGAAAATAAACAAAATACATAATGATGACGAACAGATATATAATTGTTCACAATCTTATTTGTGGTGGAAAAAGAAAAAAAGCCACTGTAGTTTTCTGATGGTTTGTCATTGAAGGGTGATGGAACCCTGGTTATACTGATTTGGACAAACATGAAATTTCTAAGATCACTTTGACCTCATCAATAAGATTTTCACAATTTTAGTCCAACCAGCAGCTATTACCCTTGGCTTTACCACAACTAGGAAAGATTTTTTGTTGTCTGTTCTGGAAAGGAGTGAAAGAGTAGCCTGTGTGTATTTGATTTCTAAGAGTCTTGCAATGCAGACTATGAAGCCCCACCAATCACCACACTGTGTGCTTACATTACAAATTGAGGATTCACAGCCAATTTGTAAATTTGTGTGTTGGAGCTTTTAGTTCTCTGTAAACAGGATGATTCTCCCCTGGGAACTGTGTCTTTAGTTCACAACAAAGAGCTCAGATTATTCAAACAAGTGGCAGTATGAATTAGAATTCTGAAGTTTAACATCCAAATGATTGTACATCCAGCTACTCAAAGGAGCATTGCTATCTTTCTGAGAAGAAACTAGTGACTATGGTAACTGCTTACAACTGTCTGTGCTGTTACCAATAACAATGGCTCCATCCAACATGGACACATACATCTCAATCTTTTCTTTTCCCCCCAATTTTATTCCTCTTCATCTAAAGTTGGTGAATATTGCAAAGATGGTTCACAGGTACTGCCAGCCCTACATTACCTCACCAAAGTGGCAGTTTTCTTTGTGTAATCCGAGACAGTGAGTGTCGGCAGCCTATTACCACGGGTGGCATCACAGTTGAGCTCAACATCTGCTCTAGATAAGAAACAGGAATAACAATGCTGTATGATTTTTGCAAGACCACTAAGGCCAGTGGTGTCACCCTACTGTCAACATGGATGAGATGGGTTTAGGATTGAAATTGGGACCTTTCCAGCCTGTATGGATCAGTCCCACATTAGACATTGCATTTACCAAGGAGCCACTGGGGGAGTCTGTTTCAATATTTTCAGTGTGAGTACTTTGAAGTTTTGCTATGTTCACTGTTCGTGAGCACCTGTCCCACTCTTCAGGCTGCAGCGACTTACTAGATAAGTAGTCTCCTCAAGCTTCAAGGTTCTTCTGCCCCTTTAACTCTTCCTCTTCAGGTGCTGCACTGTCCGTATTATTCAGCCTTGCAGTGGTGGGCTCCTTCTTGATCGCAGAAATCTTTCAAGAAGCTCGATCTGCATAGTCACTGAACACCCCCACCCCCCACCAAGGAAAATTGGGCAGGGTCGCGATTGGGCGGCGGGTGGCAGAATTCCATCCCTGCTGCAATACCACCAATGGGAGGAGAATCCAGTCCAGTGTATCAAGGAAAGGAATCGAAATAGAGTGCTGATACTCTATATTTTATAGATGTCCTATTATGAAGTCAGGTCATGCACTATATATCACCTTATCACAAATTGTTTTCACACAGTGATTTTTACAGCTCAATACAAAAGTAGCCTGAGGTACAAGGAAGTCCTTACATATAAGTTTTCTTTCATCTGCTGCAAATTTTGTGGTAAATGATATTTCATGGCACAAGGAGATGGCTAATAAACCATGTTACCCATTAGTTGAAGCTTAAGTAGAAAAAATTGCGTCCTTGTTGCTCCAAGAGGCAAATCCTTTAGGCCTCAATTGATACACTTATTAATAACGCAATTTTATTGCTAATAATTACCCAATTAAAGAAATAGATTTAAAAAAAATACTTTTTAAGAGCCATAACTTTTTAAATTTAGTTCATTAAAAGTTAAATAAATGTTGTTAGTTTCCCCTGTTGCCATTTTCAACGTGGGTGGATTGAGGGAACTGGCATCGTTCATTCCTGCCCGCTTGCACAAAAGCCTATTTTCCCAGTTTCCCATGGCATGAGGAGAAAAATGATAGGCTTCTTTTTCCTTCTAATTGGCTCCCTTTTTTGATGGCATTGACTCATGCTGTAGTGTGGTTCCACAGGGGCCAGCAGCTCTCTAATATCTCACCCAAGTGTTCATTCTTCATGTGTGAGCCAAAACAGTGCGTACTGTTCGGCTGTTTGACAGTGGAGAGCATCACAGCCAAGCCAGATTCTGTCTTTACACCGCAGTGTAATCAACAGTGCAAACTTTCCGACAGACATCAGGTACCCTGACTGAGTTTTCCTGTTGAGACCAATTATAATGCCCCTATTCCCACGCTGGTTGAGGTCAACTAACTCCGCATAGATCAGCGATAAAACTCGGGTCCTTTCTGCTGCCTCTGGCCTAAGACCGCACTGATCCATTGGGGAAATGATCAAGTTAAAATCTGTTATGATGCAAGTACGTTGGAATCCTGGAGCCAAGTGCTGGCATCTATGGGATTGGGGGCAAGGTATTGACTTGGATAGAGAACTGGTTGGCAGACAGAAAGCAAGGAGTTGGAATACCCCAGGGATCGGTCCTTGGACCCCAGTTATTCACAATATATGTTAATGATCTAGACGAGGGAACTAGATGTAATATCTCCAAGTTTGCAGACGACACAAAGCTGGGTGGGCATGTGTGCTGTGAGGAGGATGCCAAGAAACTCCAGTATGATTTGGACAGGTTGGGTGATTGGGCAGAAGCATGGCAGATGCAATATAACGTGGATAAATGTGATGTTATCCACTTTGGTGTCAAAAACAGGAAGGCAGATTATTATCTGAATAGCAATAGATTGGGAGAAGGGGAAGTGCAACGAGACCTGGGTGTCCTTGTGCACCAGTCGCTGAAGGTAAGCATGCAGGTGCAGCAGGCGGTTAAGAAGGCAAATGGTATGTTGGCCTTCGTAGCGAGAGGGTTTGAGTACAGGAACAAGGATGTCTTGCTGCAGTTGTACAGGGCCTTGGTGAGACCACATCTTGAGTATTGTGTGCAGTTTTGGTCGCCTTATCTGAGGAAGGATGTTCTTGCCATGGAAGGAGTTCAGCGAAGATTCACCAGGCTGATACCTGGGATGGCAGGAATGACGTATGAGGAGAGATTGGGTCGATTGGGCTTGTACTCGCTGGAGTTTAGAAGAATGAGAGGGGATCTCATTGAAACTTATAAAATTCTAACAGGACTAGACAGACTCGATGCAGGAAGGATGTTCCCGATGGTCGGGGAGTCCAGAACCAGGGGTCACAGTCTAAGGATAAGGGGTAAGCCATTTAGGACAGAGATGAGGAGGAATTTCTTCACCCAGAGAGTGGTGAACCTGTGGAATTCTCTGCCAAAGTAGGCAGTAGAGGCCAATTCATTAAATATATTCAAGAAGGAGTTAGATATATTTCTTAAGGCTAAAGGGATCAAGGGATATGGAGAGAAGGCAGGAACAGGGTACTGAATTTGGATGATCAGCCATGATCCCATTGAATGGCAGAGCAGACTCGAGGGGCCGAATGGCCTTCTCCTATCTTCTATGTTTCTATGTTACAGGAATTGTATCAGCTTAATTTGTCAAAATTGTGTTAATAAGATCTTAGTTATTTACATCAGATTCCCGTGAACTTTTCTTTTAACGCTGATGATGTCACTCGTGTTTCTTTCTGGCTCCTGTCACCATTTAACTGAACTAGCTACTGGTGTGCACAGTCAGTGCAAAAAGAGATGGAATTAGCTTTGACTTTGGAAAATGGTGTTACATTTCTGCTTAATGGAGTCGATGTTGTGCATTCATGAGAGTGGACAGGCAAGTGACCTGTTCCAAGGACTTTCTGATGTCACTTCAACCCTAGGAAGTGGATGGGAACACCTAAGGATGATGGGGAAGATGCTGGATTCCCCACGGTGACGTAGTTGAATTCAGGAACTCCGGTATTGGGAATCGTGTGCACAAACTCACATTCTAACACACTGTGATTCCATCAGTCGGCCTTCAATGCCCTAAACTATAATGTTTGCAGTTTTTTTTTAAGAGTTTGAAACAGACTTAAATTAAATTTTCCTCACAGTTTTTCTTTTCATGTAATCTCATTTTTTCCCCTTCATCTTCCTTATTACTTTATATCCTCTAGCATTTTGTTCTGGTGTCAATTTTCTCTTTCTTCAGTCTGTTCTCTCTGCCTCTTATCCTTGCATTCTTTATTCACTGCCACTTTTTCCCTCTTTCCTCTCTGAAATTATTTACTTTCTATGTGAGAATGTTCCCACAGGCACAGATTGACTATCAGAGCAAGTTCAAGCTCTAGGAGGATTGTGTTTTATCATGTGCCATGATTTGCCTAGTTATGGGACAAATGCAATAACTACCATATTAACTTGCACGTCAGAGGGACCAGGGTTTCGCAGTGCTGGGATATAGAGCACATTTTTTTCAAAGAGTAAATCAACTTAAGTTGGGGGTATAATTTATATGCACATGAACACAGTACTGGTCTGCCTTACCAGATGGGAACCAATGTGCTGAACCAAGTACAAGTTTAATATTCAAGTCTCTGGCACAAGTTCATCAATTTTATTCCACTTAGAGAGTTTTTAAGGAGCACTTTTAAAAGTTCAAGTTAGAAAGAAGCACCATCAGCTTCAACATCCTTTTCTTATTACTTCATGATTGAATATTATGTGCAGTTTTGCACTCCCTACCTTCCGAAATGTTGGAGGGTTTAAGAGGAGGAGTTCAAGGATGAATACAGGATTTTAGGATTAAAGTTCACAGAATTGAACTCATTCTACTGCAGAAAAGAAGTTTGGAAAAGCGAGTCTACAAAATGATGATTGGCATAAAAATTGTAGATGTAAGCAGGTTGTTTTACTTGGACTGTGTGCACATAAGATTACATAGGATATACGGCGCAGAAACAGGCCATTCGGCCCAACCAGTCCATGCCGGCGTTTATGCTCCACTCGAGCCTCCTCCCATCTATCCTCATCTAACTTTTATCAGCATAACCCTCTATTCCCTTCTCTCTCATATGCTTATCTAGCCTCCCCTTAAATGCATCTATACTATTTGCCTCAACTACTCCCTGTGGTAGCGAGTTCCACATTCTCACCACTCTGGGTAAAGAAGTTTCTTCTGAAATCCCTATTTAATTTATTGGTGGCTATCTTATCTTGATGGCCTCTAGTTTTGCTCTTCCCCACAAGTGGAAACACTCTCTGTATCTACTCTATCAAAACCTTTCATAATTTTAAAGACCTCTATTAGGTCACCCCTCAGCCTTCTCTTTTAACTGAATGATCTGAATACATCACTAATGATCCTCAAGCAAGACTACTGATTAGAAGAACCATATTTTCCTACAAAGCGGTGGCTATGTGGAACAAACTCTCAACAAAAACATTTAATGCTATGTCAATTAGTTCCTTCAAAAATGAGCAAATAGCTCCCTCAATGGCCTAGTGAGTAAAGGCACCACCCAGCTTCGTACTATGCTATGGAGATCAGAAGGTCCCAAGTTCGATCGTAGGTCTGTGTTAACGAAACTTACAGAGGCTGTGACAATTGGCCTCAGCATTCCTAGGCCAGGGGAGGAAAAATGAACTCGGGTTACCACTCTTGATCATATTCCCGTTTTCCCTCCACTGCAATCGATGCGCCACTCAACACTCATTGTTTAGACTTGGATTTAAAGATTGCCCCTCTGGATAAGATACCGTGTACCCCAACAAAGAGCCAGCAGATTTTAGGAGAGGAGGGGAGAAAATTGGAAGAACTGGGTGCATTCAGTTTTCCCAGTGGGTCAGTGAGCTGTGTCAAATGGGACTGAGTCAGACTCGAAGTTACTGTTGAGTTTTCAGATCTCCGCTGGAGTGGTGCTATGGTGCTAAAATTGGCCTAAGTGTCCTGAGTTAGGGAGGAGAAAAAAGAAACCAGTAACCCCAGCTGGAAAGCACATTGAGTGCAGACAGGATAGGGTTCAACTGATTATAGCAGTGACAAATGACCTGCTGATGCTTAAGTACATAAAGAATGATCGGCACTGATAGTAGTTACTGAGCCCAGGTAATTCAACTAGTTAGTTATGAAGAACAGTTGAATTGAAAAGATTGCTGAAGCACTCCAGAATTGGCCTGGAATTTGCGGTCGGGATGATGGTGAACTGGCACTGTTTGCCGTCATTCCGCCATTGAAACTGACCGCAGCTTTGGGATTTGGCACATGCGCAGGCACATGTGGAAATCCTGAAGTTGTGGTCTGTCGTTTACTGCTCCAACACAGGCTATGCTGTGCCCGCCTCACCGCCCCCCCCCCCCCCCCACACAGGCGGCAATCAATGAAATCTCTCAAATCAGGGAAACTGACGAAAACTTCGGCCTAGAAATTCAGTTGGCTGCGCCAGGCGTTAGCGCCTTAGGAGGAGCAGATCTCGAGCGCTAGGCGCTTAGCGCCCGGGCGCTGCGCAATCTGCGCCTCACCCCAACTTCAGTAGACATTTAGCGCCGGCGCAAAGTCTTTGCGCGTGCTCAGCTGCGCGCGCAGATCATGACGTCATTTCGTCGTGCAACGCCCTTTGTGCGCCCGGAACCGGAACTTCACTCGCGCCGCCCCATTGTGCGCCGGGCGGCCCTAACGACTGTGAAGTGGAACGGTACACAGCCGAGGCGGGCCGCGGGGAGCGCAAATTAAAGGGCACTTACCCTGCACTATAAATGGCAGCCATTTTGCAGCATTCACTCTTGTGCAACGGATTTTTGGAGAGAGACCAAGGAAGAGAGCTTACTGCTTTGGCCCAACACTAGGACAGGTCTTTTTGGCTTCAGGCCAGAGCTGTGCAATTCTCTTTGCCTTCATTGAGATCTCAGTGTTTGCCAGCATATTATGGGGGCTGCATTGGGTGCCAACGCTGAGTTTCAGCCTTATGTCGGAAGGGCTTACAGACGCCGTGAGAGAGTGGCAGCCCTGGCTAGACGCAGAGGGGGCAACAGGCGTCGCCAAGTGAGGCCTTACCCACCCAGGGTATACCGCCAGCAGTTCTCCTATCTCAACATGTCTGCCGCGCAGTGTGTTAGGAGGCTGCGATTCAGAAGGGAGGTGGTCACAGACATCTGCCAGCTGCTTCACAGAGATCTGCGTCCACAGCTGATGCGCAGGACGTCTCTGTCGGTGGCAGTGAAGGTGACGGTGGCTCTCAACTTCTATGCCACCGGCTCCTTCCAATCCGCTACTGGGGACATCGCTAACATCTCCCAGTTCGCCGTGCATTGCTGCATCCGCCAGGTGACCAATGCCCTTTTCAGAAGGAGACGTCAATTCATCTCCTTCCCCATGACCCTGGACAAGCAGCAGCAGCGTGCAGTGGGATTTGCAAGAATAGCGGGCTTCCCCATGGTGCAGGGCGCCATTGACTGCACGCATGTGGCTTTGTGGGCACCTCTGGAGCATGCCGAGGATTACCGCAACCGGAAGGGCTACCATTCCCTCAACGTACAGCTGGTGTGTGACCACAGGCAGCGCATCCTAGCTGTCAATGCCCGCTTTCCAGGCAGCAGCCACGATGCCTTTATCCTGCGACAGACAACTGTGGCTGACATGTTCCAGGCACAGCCTCACCCAAGAGGATGGCTTATCGGGGACAAAGGCTATCCTTTGTGTACCTGGCTCATGACCTCGCTCCGCGCGCCCACGACCCCTGCTGAAGAGGCATACAACGAGAGCCATCAAGCGACCAGGAACCTCATCGAACAAACAATCGGCGTCCTGAAGCAACGGTTCCGCTGTCTGGATCGCTCCGGGGGAGCCCTCCAGTATTCGCAGGAGCGAGTCTCCCAGTTCGTCGTCGTTTGCTGCATGCTGCACAACCTGGCTATCCGCAGGACTCGGGCACTGCCACCTCATGTTGGACCACCACCTCAGGAGGAGGAGCATGAGGAGGAGGAGGACGAGGAGTACCAGCCCAGGAGGGAGGCAGAAGGTCCAAGGGCCGCCTGTCGGCGGCTTATTGAACGTCACTTCTAGGCCCCCCTGTCAGGGAATGGCTTGTGCCAATGAAAGAACATGATTGCAGCCGCTGCGCAAGCCCTCAGCCGGTTAAGGCAACAAACACTTCAAAGATCAAACATGGACAATGTGAATAAATAAAATGGTTTATTGTACAAACTCGGGGCCCTTCCCACATGAAAACCAAGAACACACGAAACCCCCAAAAAACACTCACACACATGACTCACTCCCACAACCTGGGGAGGATTAACCAAAGATGTAAATAAAAATGGCCTCATCCTCGGCCTTCAAAAAACAACCATTCCACAAAACACAACATTTGGACACACCCTCTACTTTGTGTCCCGCGAGGGCGATGCCCTCTGCAAACTTTGCCGGCCCCTGGACGCCCTGCTGCTCCTCCTCAAAGTGAGGCCAGTGGCTGCTGCAAGGCTGGGGGAAGGCTCCTGAGGGGCACATGTCGTGACGGCAGATGCCCTTGGGGGTCGGCCTAGACGAGGTCTGGCCCTCGAGGGGCCGGCTGGTGAATGCTGCAGCTGTGGCTGGCCAGCATCAGTCGCTGCAGCAGCTCGTGGCAGTTCCACTGGGGGAGTGGCAGTGGCGGCTGGAGCAATGGGGGCAAGCTGGCGGATGGCAGACGCTCGCTGGTCGCCTGAGACACTGGCACTCGGCCGGGCCAGCACTGCAGCATGCGCAGCAATCTGCCGAGGGACAGACCGCTGTGCTGCTGCAGCGCGCCGGGTGCCCTGGCGATGCCTGGCTGACACAGCGAGTGTGGCAGCAGTGAGTGCCCGTGTTGCCCTGTTCTGTGACCGCATCAGAGCAGCCAGTGACTGCACGACACCACTGATCACCTGGCCAGTCGCTGCCTGACCTGCCCCGAATTCCGCCAAACCGGTGGCCTGTGAGGCCCCGAATTCGGTCACACTCCGAGACACGGACTCGATGGCCTCAGGCATCCGTGACACTACCCCCATGAGCTCCGTGTGCCGGCGCTCCGAGTCCGCGGACATGTCCTCGAGGCGGCGCATCTCCTCGGCGTTGACCATCTCCGGACTGGAGGCCGGACTCTCCCTCTGGGGAGAAGGCCGCCGAGCTGGCCGACCCTTCCTGCGTTGCTGGACGCCGCTGGGCCCAGCAATTGGACTCCCCTCCGACCCTTCCCCCCTCTGGCGAGAAGGCCGCTGAGCTTCCACCCCCCTCCCGCGTTTCTGCAGGCCGCTGGTCCCAGGAGCTACACTCCCCTCCGACACTTCCCCCATGCTCCCCTCCAGGGAAGACGTCTCCCCTACAGTGGCATGGCTTGCCGTGGCTGAGGGTTCCCCTGATGGGCCGCCTTCCTCTTGCTCCTCCTCCTCCTCCTCTTCTGAGGGGCTGTCACTGGCAACTTCAGGGACCTCCTCCTCACCATCTGAAAGCAGGAAGGCACAAGAGTAGCTTTAGAGTGAGGAGAGGGCGTCAGCGAGGGATGCATGAGTGGTGGCATTCAGCGCATTGGTCGGACAGTGGCAAAGGATGTAGATCTGATGCGCAAGTGGGACGAGAGAGGTCCAAAAAATGATGTCCTTACCATTGGTGGCCAGAACAGGGTCGGCATCTCCAGATGCAACGGGGCCAATCACCCGGGCACCCATGATGCGCTCCACGTGCTGTTGCAGCTCGGTGAGCGGCTGGATCTGGGGTCCGCCTCCCCCGGTCACAGTCCGGCTCCTCTTATTATTGGCCAGCTTGGCCTGCAAGAGAAAGGACGGCCTCTAAGTACAGTGTGTAGCCCTGATCTTGTGTGCACTGCCTCCCATGGTCGAATAGCCTGGCCAGTGTGTAGCCCTGATCTTGTGTGCACTGCCTCCCATGGTCGAATAGCCTGGCCAGTGTGTTAAGTGTACAATGTGCAATTGATGTTCATGACTGACCCATAGCTGCTGCATGAGGGCTGGCCATTAGGGCTTTCAGGTCCCTTTGCCCATAATGTGAGGTGCACATGCAAGGATGAGGAGGACACTGGAAAGGGTACTCACCCTGACAATCCTGGCGAGGTCATTTAGTTTCTTGCGGCATTGTACCGCGCTCCTGGGGACCTCACTCTTCGATGTCACCCTGGTGGCGACATGCCTCCAGGCTCTCCGGTAGACGCGGGTCGGCGGCTTCCTCCCATTGTCTGGGAACAAAATATGGCGTCTCTTCTCCACAGCGCTAACCAGCACCCTCAGATCAAGCTCTGAGAAGCGCTGCGCTCGTTCATGGGCCTTCTTCATACTTTGAGGCGCTATACGGGTCCAGCAGCAGTGTTCAGGCCTAGCTGGAGGGCTCCAGTGTGCAGGGCGTGGCAGCAGACCAAGTCGACCCTTCCCCCTTAAGAGCTGGCCGGCGCCAGGGTGTCTGCTGTCAATCAAGAAATGGCCGCACCTGCGCTGCGCCCGGCCTCGGCGGTATCGCTCAGCACCTCCGGCTTAGCGCCTAAAGAGAGCCGTGCATCGCCAGTTTTAGCGCTCGAGCAAACTCTTAAGGCGAAGCTAATGAATATCGGCGAAGTGGCCTCGAATTTGCGCCGGGCGCAAACTTTAGCGGCCGCCCGACTTTACCGCCCCAAAAGTGGCTATAGTGAATTTCTAGGCCGTCATCCCTTCTGCAGTAATTCCGCTGTTAAATTTCCAACTAAAAGTTAAACCCAAAGGGATTAGGTGTAACTGAGGTTTTAACAGTGTTTTGACTGCTAAACAAAGGCTATGGTCCTGAAAAACTAATTTTAATTTTGTGCAATGTCACATTTATCCATTTTAATAAAAATATTAAATTTTTAAGAAACTTTTTATTAAAAAATTTAAAGTTTGTTCCTCCTTTTCAGGTTTGCCTTTTCCCCATGTCTCTAACATTTTTTTAAAGTTGGAATTTTAAGAGCTTACTCACTTCCTTGTTCACTGAGAATTCTGCGTTTTAATTGGCTGCTTAGACAGCTTGTTGATGTCACAGTAGCTCGCACTAGGGGATCCCCACTAAACTCTGTTGATTTGAACTTCACGTCAGAAAACCCGAACTTCGACACAGAGATTTCAAAATTTTTGTGCAAAGCTTACTTCGGTGCCAGCGGCAAATACATTTGCTTCGCCGCTGACCGCTAATTCCAGGCCAGTAATTAGATCCACTGACATTAACTCAGCTCCCCATCTCTGTCAAATAAGTAACTCCTCCCAACATGATCCTGGTTAATGAATTCAAAATATCCCCCCCCCCCCCCCCCCCCCCCAAAATATTATCCTTGTCTTTGGTTTTGAGGGTAAATCAGTTGCCTGCTCCCAAACCACCACCGGGGTTACAGGCTAGTAGTGCAGTGAAGACTCTCCAGCCAATTTTCTCTCTCCCCTCCCAGAAAGATTTTTTTACCAAAATCTGACATCTCTCTGTACAACACAGCTCAGATTGAAGCATTATTCCACTATGGGGCAGCGCACTGGCACTTGAATGCCCAGCCCCAGCGTGCCACCCTCGTAGCCATTGTCAAACTGCAACAGAACAATGCTAGAAAGTAAAGAATGAAGACTATTGTAGTCTGCACCAGTCTAGTACGCTCAGCACAGTAATACAATGCTTAATATTCAGGTCAGTACAATTTACTCCCTGTCAATGTGCAGTCAGCTTTTAGCCTCACAAATTTTAAACAAAAGATTGAACATTATTATGAAATGACAACAGTGTTGAACTCATGAATTCCAAGACGTTGAAGACTGCACCACGCTGATCCATATTGTATTTGCTTTCTCTCCTGTGCTGTGCTGTGTTGAGTCTGTTGCCTGCCCTTGGGCAGTGAATTCATTGCAAACAAGCTTTCAAACTGAACTGGGTTATCTTGTGTAAATCTTTAATAAAACAAAGCAACAGTCTGGCTTGTTGCGCTTTGCATGTTCACGTGTGTGGCAGTATCTCTGTCTGAGTCTACAGCGGCTAGTGTTTAATTGGGTACAACAATTTTTTTTTTATAACTGTCTGTTCCATAAGAGCAGTCTGCTCTTTATTTCTCCCTCACCCTACCCCCACCCCCATCCCCTGATTTTCTCAGCTGTTCTCCCCATCTCTCTTGAAGGCAGTGACTCATACTATGGTATGGTCCGCCAGGCTCTGGTAGCCATCTAGTCCCTTGCCCAAGTGTATATTCTTCTTATGTGAGCCTGACCAGTGAGTAACCTAGACTGCCATTGTGCAACACATGGCCTGCGTGCCACATTCACCCCCAAATTCCTTTAGTCCAACCTATATTTCTCTCGTTTCCTGGTGTAATGTTGGGAGCTTTTGCATGGTTTACAAATCCTGGACTGAGAGAATTAGAAAAGGTTGCTTCCTGATTGGTTCATTTAGACAACTGAAAAAGCAGCATTATCGAGCTAAGCAGGAAGCAGTCTTTGAGCCCAAGCAATTTAAAAAACCCGAAACAAAGGGAGACCTACTGGTGGTAAGGCTAGGAGCAGAACAAAACAAAGAAGGTAATGGATCAAGCCAAGCAGTAGTAGAGAATGTAGTGGAGCTGAGGATAGCAGACCAGGAAGAGCAGAAATATATGCAAGGTAGGGTCTAATTTGGTGGGGGTGGGTCGATTTTTATTATTTGATAGCATGCTTTTTAGTGAGTGGGGGTGGATTTTAGTGTGATCCACTTAATGTGGATCTGGCCCCTGCTCCAAAAGGTTGGATACCTCGGTTCTAGACTATGGAGGGTATCAGTTAAAATGAGTTCTGTCCTTATCTGACATCAACATGCACTGTCCAAAAGCATCCCGAGCCTGCTGAGGCCAATGATAGTACCCACCAATGCCCCAACTGAAATGACCTAACTAATGATCAAACTTGGAACTTTCCTGGTCTGCATTGCTGGTTTACCGACTGTACCATTGGGAAGTCTTAACAGTGTCCTTTTGAAATCATTTTTAGTGAAGTGCTTTATCTGTTCTCTCGAGTTTAACTTGAAATCATTATTTTCCAGTCTACAACATATGAGCCAGCAGCAAAGATGACTATTAGACCACAATGTTTTCACTAAAAGAGTCAGTCACATTGGAATAAACCATGCTGAAATTTTATAGACTTCAAATAACAGTTCTCCTTTTATACTGTCCATTACTACTATAGTCCTGCACAGGAATAACATAGGATGCAGAAAAAGGCTAGAGTCTGTGTACTGTCTAGTAAGATGAATTTAATTCCTATTGCAAGATACTGCACACTGGAACAACTAGGATTAGGTGTTTTTGTCCCACGTGGAAGAAATTCACATTCAAAGAGGGGTGCCAGGAATTTCTTCTGGGATTCTCCTGATCGGCCACAGTAACTTCAGCGGAAGCCACAGATAAACCACTTAAATGGGGTTTTGCCGATCTTCTGCCTAAATGATGACTTCTTTGACATGCAAAACGTCCCAAGCTATTTCAAACGTGGGCGAGAAAGGGGGGGAATAGACATTCAACAAGAATCATAGAATGGTTACAGCACAGAAGGAGGCCATTTGGCCCATCAAGCCCATGCCGGCTCTCTGCAAGAGCACTTCTGTTAGTCCCACTCCCCCGTCCTTACCCCGTAACCCTGCACATTTTTTTCCTTTTGAAAGCCACGATTGAATCTGCCTCCACCACCCTTTTAGGCAGTGCATTCCTGATCCTAACCACTCACTGCATAAAAAAGTTTTTCCCCATGTCGCCTTTGGATCTTCTGCCAATCACCTTCAATCTGTGTGCTCTGGTTCTCGACCCTTCCTCCAATGGGAACAGCTTCTCTCTATCTACTCTGTCTAGACCCCTCATGATTTTGAACACCTCTATCAAATCTCCTCTCAACCTTCTCTGCTCTAAGGAGAACAACCCCAGCTTCTCCAGTCTATCCACATAACTGAAGTCCCTCATCCCTGGAACCATTCTTGTAAATCTTTTCTGCACCCTCTCTAAGGCCTTCACATCCTTCCTAAAGTGTGGCACCCGGAATTGGAAATAATACTCCAGTTGGGGCCGAACCAGTGTTTTATAAAGGTTCATCATAACTTCCTTGCTTTTGTACTTTATGGGCAGGATTTTCATCCAGGAGTCGGGTGCGAGGCGGGACTACAACTTTCGGGGTTGTAGGTCCCGCCTCCATCGAGATGCGGCCAATCCACGCAATTTTAACTTGATTGACCTTGTTGAGCCCGCCCAGCAGGCTCAGCAGGCCAATTAAGGGCCACCTGGCAACAGGTGACGTCACAGACTGAAATTTCATCTGTCAAGAGGTTTTGACAGATGAAATATCAGTGTTTCACAGCTGTTTGAAGCTGTCAAACACTGACGGTCTTACTTCTAACATGAGTCCTTCTCCACAGACTCGGTTAGAAATCTCTCCTGCACAAAAAGCTGCAGGCTGTCACTTTTGACAGTTCGCAGCCATTCTGCTTTCTGTGCTGGTGAGATGAGGGAGTCCCGAGACCTAAAGGAAGGAAGGCTGAAACGGTAAGAAAAGGTATGTAAAACTTATTTAATCACTTTAGACACACCAAACACACTTACCTTTGCACTCATGCACACATCACTCACCTGAACACCGACATCTCAACCCCTCCAAGTCCTTCAACACGATGGCCCGCCTCCTCTAACTTGGCGTAGTTTGGAGCCATCGGGAATCCCACACTTCAACCTTAAAAATAGGGATTAGGCTAAAAACTGCCTATTAACTACCTGTTAACAGGCAGTTAATTGGCACTAATCCCTTCCCACCTCGGGTAGGCGGGTCCCAGTGCGGGGCGGGTACCCGCCTCCTTTGAAACTTACATGGAGGCGGGTTTGGGTGCGGGATGGGGTTGGGACCCCTGATTTTGGGATTTTAACCCCCCCCCCCCCCCCACGCCTCCAATCCCGACTCCACGGCCCAATGAAAATCCTGCCCTATGCCTCTGTTTATGAAGCCCAGGATCCCATATGCTTTTTTAACCACTTTCTCAATCTGCACTGCCACCTTCAAAGATTTGTGCACATATACCCCCAGGTCTCTCTGTTCATGCACCCCCTTTAGAATTGTACCCTTTAGTTTATATTGCCCCTCATTCTTCCTACCAAACTGTATCATTTTGCAATTTTCTGCGTTAAATTTCATCTGCCACGTGTCCACCCATTCCACCAGCCTGTCTATGTCCTCTTGAGGTCTATCACTACCCTCCTCACAGTTCACTATACTTCCAAGTTTTGTCTCATCTGCAAATGTTGAAACTGTGCCCTGTACACCCAAATCCATTTAATTAATATATATCAAGAAAAGCAGTGGTCCTAGTACTGACCCCTGGGGAACACCACTGTATACCTGTTCACCACTACTGTCTGTTTCCTGTCACTTAGCCAATTTCGTATCCATGCTGCCACTGTCCCTTTTATTCCATGGGCTTCAACTTTGCTGGCAAGCCTATTATGTGGCACTTTATCAAAACGCCTTTTGGAAGTCCATGTACACCCCATCAACCCTCTCTGTTACCTCATCAAAAAACTCAAATCAAGTTAGTTAACCACGATTTGCCTTTAACAAATTCGTGCTGGCTTTCCTTAAGTAATCCACACTTGTCCAACTGACTGTTAATTTTGTCCTGGATTATCATTTCTAAAAGCTTCCCCACTACTAAGGTTAAACTGACTGGCCTCTAGTTGCTGGGTTTATTCTTACACCCTTTTTTGAACAAGGCTGTAACATTTGCAATTCTCCAGTCCTCTAGCACCACCCCCGGAGGATTGGAAGATTAGAATAGAATAGAATAATACAGCACAGAAGGAGGCCATTCGGTCCATCGAGTCTGTGCCAACTTTTTCGAAGAGCAATCCAGTTAGTCCCACCTCTCCCGCTCTTTCCCCATAACCCTGCAATTTTTTCTCCTTCAAGTATTTATCCAGTTCCCTTTTGAAGGCTACTATTGAATCTGTTTCCACCGCCCTATCAGGCAGTGCATTCCAAATCCTAACCACTTGTTGCGTAAAAAACATTTTTCCTCATGTCGCCTCTGGTTCTTTTGCCAATCAACTTAAATCTGTGCCCTCTGGTTATTGACCCTTCAGCCATTGGAAACAGTTTCTCTTTATTTACTCTATCTAAACCCTTCATTCCTACATTGCAACAGTGACTACACTTCAAAAGTAAAGGCTGTAAAGCGCTTTGGGACGTCCTGAGGTCGTGAAAGGCGCTGTAGAAATGCAAGTTCTTTCTTTCATGATTTTAACCACCTCTATCAACTCTCCTGTTAGCCTTCTCTGCTTGAAGGAAAACAACCCCAACTTCTCCAGTCTATTCACGTAACTGTAATCCCTCATCCCTAGAACCATTCTAGTAAATCTCTTCAGTACCCTCGCCAAAGCCTTCATGACCTTCCTAAAGTGTGGTGCCCAGAATTGGACACAATACTCCAGATGGGGCCAAACTAGTGTTTTATATACTTACAAATTACAAGTCGTTCAAAGCTCGATCGCCCACACTCTATCCTGCAATAAATTACAGCGGGAGACTCCCTACAGTATTTCAATACTGGTATACTTAATCCTACTATAATTTCCCACATTACAACAGTGACTCCACTTCAAAAGTACTCCATTGGCTGTAAAGCGCTTTGAGACATCCGGTGGTCGTGAAAGGCACTATATAAATGCGAGTCATAGAGTAATACAGCACAGAAAGAGGCCCTTCGGCCCATCGTGTCTGCGCTGGCCATCAAACCCTATCTATTCTAATCCCATTTTCCAGCACTTGGTCCGTAGCCTTGTATGCTATGACGTTGCAAGTGCTCATCTAAATGCTTCTTGAATGTTGTGAGGGTTCCTGCCTCTATCTCTCTCTATCTATCTATCTTTCTTTCAACAGCACAGTTCAGATTATGGTCAGTACCTCTGCAATTTCCACCTTTACTTCCTTCAGCATCCTAGGATGCATCCCATCCGATCCTGGTGACGTATCTACTTTAAGTACAGCCAGCCTTTCTAGTACCTCCACTTTATCAATTTTTATCCCATCCAGTATCTCAACTACCTCCTCTTTCACTGTGACTTTGACAGCATCTTCATCCTTGGTAAAGACAGATGCAAAGTACTAATTTAGTACCTCAGCCATGCCCTCTGCCTCCATGCGTAGGTCTCCATTTTGGTCCCTAATCGACCCACCCCTCTTACTTCCCGTTTACTATTTATATGCCTATAGAAGACTTTTGGATTCCCTTTTATGTTAGCTGCCAATCTGTTCTCATACTCTCTGTTTGCCCCTCTTATTTCCTTTTTCACTTCCCCTCTGAACTTTCAGCCTAGTGCTCACATTTATTCTCAACCTGACATCTGTCATATGCCCCCTTTTTCTGCTTCATCTTACTCTTTCCCTCTTTCGTCATCCAGGGAGCTCTAACTTTGGTTGCCCTACCTTTCCCCTCATGGAAATGTACCTCAACTGTACCTGAACCATCTCCTCTTTAAAGGCAGCCCATTGTTCGATTACAGTTTTGCCTGCCAATCCTTGATTCCAATTTACCCGGGCCAGATCCATTCTCAACCCATTGAAATTGGCCGTCTTCCAATTACTGTATGTATTTTTACTCTAGATTGCTCCCTGTCCTTTTCCACAGCTAATCTAAACCTCATGATACTATGGGCACTGTTCCCTAAATGTTCCCCTACTGACACTTGCTCCACTTGACCCGCATCATTCCCCAGAACCAGGTCCAGTAAGGCCTCCTTCCTTGTTGGGCCAGAAACGTACTGATCAAGAAAGTTCTCCTGAACACACTTCAGAAATTCTTCCCCCTCTCTGCCCTTTACACTATTACTATCCCAGTCTATATTAGGATAGTTGAAGTCCCCCATTATCACTACTCTATAGTTCTTGCACCTCTCTGTAATTTCCCTGCAAACTTGCTCCTCTATATCTTTCCCACTAGGTGGTGGTCTATAGAATACACCTAGCAGTGAAATGGCACCTCTATTGTTTCTTAACTCTAACCAAATAGATTCTGTCCTTGACCCCTCCAGGACATCCTCTCTCCAGCACTGTAATATTCTCCTTAATCAATACTGCCACCCCACCTCCTTACTTTCCTTCCCTATCTTTCCTGAACACCTTACAACCAGGAATATTTAAAACCCAAACCTGTCTTTTTTGAGCCAGGACTCCGTTATCACCACAACATCATATTCCCATGTGGCTATTTGTGCCTGCAGCTCACCAACTTTATTTACCGTGCTTCATGCATTTACACACATGCAGTGTAAACCTATCTGAGACCTTCTTGTATCCTCTCTTCGTCTGACCCCACCTAATACCGTACTATTTCTTACTCTAGTGCTATCTGTCGCTCCTAATCCTTTGTGCACCTTGTTCCTCCTTTCTAATGCTACATCCTGGTGCCCACCCCCCTGCCAAATTAGTTTAAACCCTCCCCAACAGCACTAGCAAACCAGCCTGTGAGGATATTGGTCCCGGCTCTGTTGAGGTGCAACCCGTCTGGCCTGTACAAGTCCCACCTCCCCCAGAACCGGTCCCAATGTCCCAGGACTCTAAAGCCCTCCCTGCTGCACCATCTCTCCAGCCATGCATTCATCTGCTCTATCCTCCTATTGGAGCAGATTCCTACCACCCCCACCAGTATGAAAACCCTCAACCAGACAAGTGTCGAGATGTGTCAGCTGGGAACCTTCACTGCTGGCTCAGGCACACTTTCTGGGTCAGGTGAGGGTTCCCTACTTTGTATTCCAATGGCTAGTGCCCACGCCACTATGGATGCCTCTTGGGCCAAAGAGCCGAAATACTGCAATGCAAGTGTGCCGAGTCTGGGGGTTGCCGGGTTAGATTTAGCCTGTTTTTCGTGAATAGGACAATCTTCCACATTATTAGGTAGACAGACACCAGTGCCATAGCTGCACTGGAATAACCTAGCTAGAGGAACAGCACTCTCTGGTGCACAGGCCTTCAGCATTACAGCCTTTTCTGTGTCCAATGCACTCCTCTGCTTCTTCGTATAATCAGGCTGGAATTTCCTGGACACTGGCATCTATGATGGTGGGGGTTGAGTGGGATTGTGAACTAGACACTTTAGGCTGAAGACACTTGCAAACACTTCAGCATTGTATCTTGCATTCAAGTGTGAGGCTTCACCATGATTGAGGTGTTGATGGAGCCTCGTTCTCTGATTAGTTGCCTGATTGTCCACAACCATTCTCAACTGGGTGTGGGAGGACTAGAGTACTTTGCTTTGATCTGTTGGTTGTGGGACTACTGCAGATTTTTATGTTTAGCGTGCAGGTAGCCTGCGTTATAGCTTCACTAGGTTGGTGAAGATAGTCTAAGATGTCTGATCCTGCTCCCTTCTGCACTCCCCATTGTAACAGAGTTATTAGTCTTCTGGCTTGGAGGAATAAAGTGTGCTGGGAAGTGAGGTTACAGATTGTGGTGGTATGCCTTTCTGCTGCTGATGGTCCACAGCACCTCTTGGATGCCCACTTTTGGACTGCTAGACCTGTCCTTAGTCTATCCCACATATCATGGTGATAGTGCTACAGTAGATGATGAAGGATATCCTCACTGTGGAGATGGGACTTTGACTTCACAAGGACTGTGTGTTGGTCACTCCTACTAGTTATCGTAGACATGCCTGTGACAGGTAGGTTGGTTCCCTCGCCACCTAACACAGGGCCAGTCTGGCAATTATAACAGGAGTGTGTCGGAAAGGCCGGGGATATTTGGCCCCACTTTGTGTGTAACTTGTGGTTTGTACATAAAGAAAAAAATTATTGCAGTTAAATAACGGAGACCTACTGAGCTGGCTTGGTGTACATTATCTCTATAATCAACTGATTCTAAGTTACCCTGGCAAATTAATGAGACTATTTTTGCAATTTTGTTTTGTTGTCTCCAATTTCAGATTTCTTTCCATTGGGCACATACTTCCAGATGCCTGCTCAAGTCTGGCAATGCCAGTTGTAGTAGATATTAGAGTTGTTTCATCTGGGTGGTAGGTAGGCTGGGGGAGCAGCGATAGTTGCAGTAACAGCTGTAATGGGAGAGCCGCTGTTACTATTTGGCTGTTCTCTTGTGCAAAAGCAGAAATGATTTGCTTACATATTACGTAATTTGCTAGTGCAATGTTTGTTTTCAGTAGGGATGTTAATTTTATATGTATTGTTAAATCCAACAGCTTGCCAGATATCACTAGCCAAGAGCTGGCAGGAAATAAAAACTAAAATATTCAATTTACAATCCTGCAGGTATCTCCTGATACCATCCCCAAGTGCGAATCCTGCAAAATACAGAATAAAAAGTTGCTTGATTATCGAGGCGTTTACTTTAGCATCTGGAGGATTCTATGCTGTGTATTTAATTTTTGCTGGTTTGTGGTTTCATTGCTGGTATTATTTCCTGACAGATTGGATACACAGTAAAAAAAAAAATGACTTGTCAAAAAAACATAAAGGATTAGCACTTTTTCTGCATGGCTTTTTTAATCTAGGGCCTACTTGTAATCTGAGTGTTTATATATTGTGTTGCAATAGTTTAGAAATGAACCCTCCAATGAGGCTGAATTTACTTGGCCATTTTGACAGACTCTCATTCTAACTCCTGCAGGAATCCAGCAAAACAGTCCAGAAATATGTGGACAACTGGAACAGGGTTGTATTCCCTGGAATTTAGAAGGTTAAGGGGTGATTTGATCAAAGTTTTCAAGATATTAAGGGGAACTGATAGGGTAGATAGAGAGAAACTGTTTCTGCTGGTTGGGAAGTCTAGGACTAGGGGACATAGGCTAAGAATTAGAGCCAGACCTTTCAGGAATGAAAGTAGGAAACACTTCTACCCACAAAGGGTGGTAGCGGTTTGGAACTCTCTTCCACAAACGACAATTGATGCTAGGTCAGTTGTTAATTTAAAATCTGAGATTGATAGATTTTTGTTAACCAAAGGTATTAAGGAATATGGATCAAAGGCAGGTATATGGAGTAAGGTCATAGATCAGCCATGATCTCACTGAATGACGGAACAGGCTCGAGGGGCTAAATGGCCTATTCCTATTGCTATGTTACTATGCCTACGCTAGGAGTTCCTTGTAAGGGCGGAGCATTCACCCTACGCTGTGAGTTTACACATCCCTCAGTGGGACCCGCCACAAGGTTGGAACCGGGTGAGGTGAGCTATATCAGCCTCCAGAATGCTGCAAGGGGAAACGGCCTGCACTCCCAAAGATGGAGATAATTAAGTATTGGCTTCCTTAGTAAGGGAGCAGATTAAAGCCTTTCCCCAAGTGGATAGGGGACAGGAACACCTGCCCCCGCCGCCCCCCATCCCCATCCATCTGGATGGCAGCCAGGGACTGGAGTTTCTGGCAGCATGGGGCAGGCAAGTTCCCATGATTCACTCAGTGGCATAGGTGCATGTTGACCCCATGCAACTCGGGTGCCCTCCCACTTTCCCCACATAGTCAGGATCAGTGCCAGAGGGTGCGGGCTGGTGGGATCCTGGTGTAACTACTGGGATTGTGGTCCAAGAATTTTAAAGACCAATATTTCTACAACGGTTCATTCTTTAGAAGGCAAGAATTATTTTACTAAATAGAAGAAGCTAATATTCAAATATCAAAAGTTCTGCAAATTTATTTGGTTAAAAACATACATACAAGGGCCTCCAATTGCCTGGAGCATTTCAAAACAGAAATTTTCAGCCCTAGTGAAAATGGCCCTCTTAGAAAGATGCTCAATCAACTTTTAACCAGTGATGCAACTGGACTTACTGGCTTCCCTCACAAGTGGGCTGAACCATGCTACATTACCCGCACCCCTCCGCCTAGCGGGTGCCCAAGATGTGCTGATACGGGTGCCCACTGGGTTATATTTAAATAGCCTGACCCCAGAATTGCAGGGTCACCAGCAGGGTGTGATTCCCACAGTGGAGCACGGCTGTGGATTTTCAGCTCCATGTACAGTAGTGTGTGTGTGTATCTCTGTATTTACACAAACTAGTCTTGTGGACAATTTAAAAAAAAAATCAGACATTTGATTGTATTGTCGTCACTAGTATTTTGGTAAAGTGTAATGGTGGAAATATATTTTCGTACTGTGTACACTTGATCTGCAAAAACAAGCTAGCAGTACAGTTATTGCTGTTGTCTTTTCAAGCATCAATTGTGTCTGGAGAGAGCATTTTAAGATAAGTAACATTAGAGTAAAGTACAACAGAAAATGCTGGAAATACTCAGCAGGCCAGGCAGCATCCGTGGAGAGAGAGAAACAGGGTTAACATTTCAGGTCTGGGACCCTTCATCAGAACTGGAAAAAGCTGGAAATGTAATAGATATTAAGCAGGTGCAGAGACCGGGGGGGGGGGGGGGGGAGGGGTTTAGGAGGGGAGGAAGGAATTGAAAGAACATGCTGTGAAAATGTTATAAATGGGAATGGCAAAATCATACTGCATGAAAAATGGGGCAGGGATTATTATCTGAAATTGTTTAACTCTATGTTGAGTCCAGCAGGCTGCAAAGTGCCCAATCGAAAGTATGCAGTATGATTTTGTCATTTCAGATTTCCAGCATCCGCAGTATTTTGCTATTATATTAAAGTAAAGTACCACTGGTTGCAGACCTGCCACTGGCGATGGTAGTGGTGGAATTAATTTGAGGTCTTGAAAAGCACGTATAAGCTGATTTTTTTTTCTCGTGTAATTAATTGATACCAATGCACTGATAAAGCTTGGCGAATACAGGCACTCGCCTCTACCCGTCCAGCACCTAAGGTCAATGACACCAAGGGGACAGGGACTCCTACGCTGGGAGTTCCTGCTTCACCGACTCAGAAGGGATCTGGCGTATTACTGGAGGCTAGTATGCTGAGAGATGAGGCGTAACAGCCTCTAAATGGGCACAAATGGCCCCCAACAGCGGGGTCATTTTGTTTTTTAAAAGTTTGGATTGACCCCCTTAAAAAGAGGGGCCAAGGGGGAGATGGATGGCGCAAGCGCTGCATTTTCCGACCCCATGAGGCAGGCAGACGCCAGAGATGCAGCTATAGTGGCATGGATGCCCACCAGAACCAGGGAGATCAGGTGCTCTTCCGCTGGCTCTTCAAACTCCAATGGTCAATCAAATTGTGGCACGTAGATTTTAGGGGCCTTAATGCTTAAGCATTAAATAATCAAGTAGTATCTGAATTTTTTTTTAGGGAGGGTAAGTGATGGGAAATGTTACTACTAAAAAAAATTAATACATTTTCTTTCTTTTAGTTACAGGGTTCAATAAAGAGAAAGCTGGAAGGAAATGGTTCACCTGTCAGCAACGATAGACAAAATGGGATCTCTGATGGGCCTTTCCAAATGGATATCAAGAGAATACGAATGGATGAAGGTGGTCTTGCAATAGGCCAAAGTGGGCATCCGCTTAGTAATGGGCAAGGCCAAACGTTGCAGGGTTCGGTCACAATGGGATCTGGAACACCAGGAAAAGATGGTGGCTTGATTGGAAGCACTCAAGCCAATGGTGGTGATGTCAATTCTGGGTTCAACTTGCCACTCAACAAGGAGATGAAACAGGAGCCGGTGGAGAGTGTTTCATGCAGCGAGCATTTAAACAACCAAATCTCCAACAACGATATGTTATTCGAACCCAAAGATGATCTAGGAATGCAGTTGCTTGATCCAGATTTGCAGGATTTATTTGATGAACTGACAAATATGTCAGGTGTTCCTCCGCTGAGTGATATTGACCTGGACAACATGTTAAACCCCAGCATTAGGAACGAAGAATCATTCAACATGGACCTTGGCCAGCAAAACCAGAGCAGTACACCGAAGCCGCATTCACAGTTGGAAAATCCAACAGTAAAAACTGAATACTCACCTGGTTTTACCCAGGCGCCGGTAGGGTCACCCCAAATGCGGCCCCCTTCCGCAGGACCACCATATTCCATGACAAATGCAGCCATGTCCACTCCTTCACCCATCTCCTCAGCACCTCAAAGTCAGAACCAGCCACAGCAATCTTTACCTGCTGCAGCAAACAGAGCTCTATCCAATTGGCATGACCTGTCTCATGCACAGCAGCTGAAAAAGATTGCGGACAATCGACAACAGCATGCCATGCTGCAGCACCAACAGCAAAATCAGGCAACTAGCTGGCCGCCTGCTCCACAGTCAGGCCCTTCATCAGGAAATTTTGGCCAGGAGAAAATACCCAGTCCCTCCCTCCACCAACAGCCCTTTAGCCCCCAAAACTCTCTGCTCACTGGGGTGTCAACCAACAACAGTCAGGCAAAAAACATGAATAACTGCCTCTACAAGACTCCAACTGCAGCACAGACGAGCCACATGGATATGATAATTCACCAGCAGCAGCAGGCACACAGTATAAATCGCAGCATGATGAATACCAATTCTGCATCACCAGACCAGCTTTCATACAATAACACCAAGCCCTTGTCTCATTTTGATCCAGAGCCAGGCCAGATCTCTTCGATATTGGGTTCCCAGAGCAAACCTTCTGTCTTGCATTACACTCAGCAGCAGCAGCCTTCAGCACCAATGCAGCAGCAGCCGCCACCGCCAACAGGTCACCTCCAAAATCAGGCAATGCAGCGGGCACAGAGCATACCAATTGCACTGCAACAAAAGATGCTGCTGCAGAAGATGCAACAAAACCAACAGCCTTCAGGGTTGCAGTATCCTCTGCCCCAACACCGACAGGTACGAGTTAGCCTTTTTCAAATGTTTGAGTGCATCCACAAAACAAACATCAGTTTCTTGTTCCCCCATTTTTTTTCTAATCCAACACCATATTCAGCAAATTTGTCACGTCAACTGCTTATCACGGTCAACCTACTGCTACTAAAGCAACATGTCTGCTGTACTGGCTGACAGGGTGAGGTATATTGTTCATACATACTTTTCTCACGAATTGAACACATCTCCTGCCAGCAAAATCAGCACTGATGTTTATCACACGTGTTAACGATGTAATGGGCTCAATGCATTGTGGCTTTACCATGTCATATCTACTCTAAACAAATTAAAAATAATAATTTCCAATGTCATTAAAAGTTAAAAGTCATTGCTTGGAATTTATGAAAAGGTTCCAATGGGAAGATTTTTATTGTGATGCAAAATAATATTTTTAAAAGAACTTTTAACTTAAACATAATAATCAATTAAAAAGTATCTGAACTGTGCTGTTGAAAGAAAGATAGATAGATAGAGAGAGAGAGAGATAGAGGCAGGAACCCTCACAACATTCAAGAAGCATTTAGATGAGCACTTGCAACGTCATAGCATACAAGGCTACGGACCAAGTGCTGGAAAATGGGATTAGAATAGATAGGGTTTGATGGCCAGCGCGGACACGATGGGCCGAAGGGCCTCTTTCTGTGCTGTATTACTCTATGACTCGCATTTATATAGTGCCTTTCACGACCACCGGACGTCTCAAAGCGCTTTACAGCCAATGGAGTACTTTTGAAGTGGAGTCACTGTTGTAATGTGGGAAATTATAGTAAGATTAAGTATACCAGTATTGAAATACCGTAGGGAGTCTCCCGCTGTAATTTATTGCAGGATAGAGTGTGGGCGATCGAGCTTTGAACGACTTGTAATTTGTAAGTATATAAAACACTAGTTTGGCCCCATCTGGAGTATTGTGTCCAATTCTGGGCACCACACTTTAGGAAGGTCATGAAGGCTTTGGCGAGGGTACTGAAGAGATTTACTAGAATGGTTCTAGGGATGAGGGATTACAGTTACGTGAATAGACTGGAGAAGTTGGGGTTGTTTTCCTTCAAGCAGAGAAGGCTAACAGGAGAGTTGATAGAGGTGGTTAAAATCATGAAAGAAAGAACTTGCATTTCTACAGCGCCTTTCACGACCTCAGGACGTCCCAAAGCGCTTTACAGCCTTTACTTTTGAAGTGTAGTCACTGTTGCAATGTAGGAATGAAGGGTTTAGATAGAGTAAATAAAGAGAAACTGTTTCCAATGGCTGAAGGGTCAATAACCAGAGGGCACAGATTTAAGTTGATTGGCAAAAGAACCAGAGGCGACATGAGGAAAAACGTTTTTTACGCAACAAGTGGTTAGGATTTGGAATGCACTGCCTGATAGGGCGGTGGAAACAGATTCAATAGTAGCCTTCAAAAGGGAACTGGATAAATACTTGAAGGAGAAAAAATTGCAGGGTTATGGGGAAAGAGCGGGAGAGGTGGGACTAACTGGATTGCTCTTCGAAAAAGTTGGCACAGACTCGATGGACCGAATGGCCTCCTTCTGTGCTGTATTATTCTTTGATTCTATGAACACAGGAGGCTGGCAAGGAGTGCAGTGGGGTAATGAAGATGAGGATAAGCATTTCAGTGGCAGTGGGGTGAAGTAGGGATGAAAGCAGTGATGCAAGTGGTAATAGGTGGTCTTTATGGTTGCAACAGTGTGGGGTTTGAACCTCATCTCCAAGTTAAACAGGACACTGAGGATGTGCACCATTGGCCATCTGATACAGTAATGCCCGAGGAATGGAAATTAACACAAATAACAAAGGAAACATTATTTAATTTCAAAGCTGCGTGCAAGGTTTTGTTGCACAAAAATTCTGGTGGATAATCGAGGTAGGACATAATTGGACTACTAATGTTGGAGGTTCCACTCTAGTATTCCTCTTCTACAGTTGAGAAACATGGCTATTCATTAACTCTGGAACCAGGGTGTATGATTTACTCATAATTCAACACACAAGACAGAAGTGTCAGTTGGGTTTACATGACGCTTCTTTAAACATCCTCTTTTAATATTTTTGTCAGCAATAGATAAATTTTGCAGGTATAATGAACACTGGGGCGAGGTTTTAAACGTTAACTTACTTGCTATCAATTACAGGAAAAATTTGCAATTAACCTGAAAAGTCAACATTTTGATTGTAGTGCGTAATTCCATGCTGCGGGTAGTCCTCCAGTGATTACAGTGTGCAGTTCTGTGGGTTCGGGTAGTCCTCCAGTGATTACAGTGTGCAGTTCTATGGGTTCGGGTAGTCCTCCAGTGATTACAGTGTGCAGTTCTATGGGTTCGGGTAGTCCTCCAGTGATTACAGTGTGCAGTTCTGTGGGTTCGGGTAGTCCTCCAGTGATTACAGTGTGCAGTTCTATGGGTTCGGGTAGGCCTCCAGGGATTACAGTGTGCAGTTCTGTGGGTTCGGGTAGGCCTCCAGTGATTACAGTGTGCAGTTCTATGGGTTCGGGTAGTCCTCCAGGGATTACAGTGTGCAGTTCTATGGGTTCGGGTAGTCCTCCAGTGATTACAGTGTGCAGTTCTATGGGTTCGGGTAGTCCTCCAGTGATTACAGTGTGCAGTTCTGTGGGTTCGGGTAGTCCTCCAGTGATTACAGTGTGCAGTTCTATGGGTTCGGGTAGTCCTCCAGTGATTACAGTGTGCAGTTCTATGGGTTCGGGTAGTCCTCCAGTGATTACAGTGTGCAGTTCTATGGGTTCGGGTAGTCCTCCAGTGATTACAGTGTGCAGTTCTGTGGGTTCGGGTAGTCCTCCAGTGATTACAGTGTGCAGTTCTATGGGTTCGGGTAGTCCTCCAGTGATTACAGTGTGCAGTTCTATGGGTTCGGGTAGTCCTCCAGTGATTACAGTGTGCAGTTCTATGGGTTCGGGTAGGCCTCCAGTGATTACAGTGTGCAGTTCTATGGGTTCGGGTAGTCCTCCAGTGATTACAGTGTGCAGTTCTGTGGGTTCGGGTAGTCCTCCAGTGATTACAGTGTGCAGTTCTGTGGGTTCGGGTAGTCCTCCAGTGATTACAGTGTGCAGTTCTGTGGGTTCGGGTAGTCCTCCAGGGATTACAGTGTGCAGTTCTGTGGGTTCGGGTAGTCCTCCAGTGATTACAGTGTGCAGTTCTATGGGTTCGGGTAGTCCTCCAGTGATTACAGTGTGCAGTTCTATGGGTTCGGGTAGTCCTCCAGTGATTACAGTGTGCAGTTCTATGGGTTCGGGTAGTCCTCCAGGGATTACAGTGTGCAGTTCTATGGGTTCGGGTAGTCCTCCAGTGATTACAGTGTGCAGTTCTATGGGTTCGGGTAGTCCTCCAGGGATTACAGTGTGCAGTTCTATGGGTTCGGGTAGTCCTCCAGTGATTACAGTGTGCAGTTCTATGGGTTCGGGTAGGCCTCCAGTGATTACAGTGTGCAGTTCTGTGGGTTCGGGTAGTCCTCCAGTGATTACAGTGTGCAGTTCTATGGGTTCGGGTAGGCCTCCAGTGATTACAGTGTGCAGTTCTATGGGTTCGGGTAGTCCTCCAGTGATTACAGTGTGCAGTTCTATGGGTTCGGGTAGTCCTCCAGTGATTACAGTGTGCAGTTCTGTGGGTTCGGGTAGTCCTCCAGTGATTACAGTGTGCAGTTCTATGGGTTCGGGTAGTCCTCCAGTGATTACAGTGTGCAGTTCTGTGGGTTCGGGTAGTCCTCCAGGGATTACAGTGTGCAGTTCTATGGGTTCGGGTAGGCCTCCAGTGATTACAGTGTGCAGTTCTGTGGGTTCGGGTAGTCCTCCAGTGATTACAGTGTGCAGTTCTGTGGGTTCGGGTAGTCCTCCAGTGATTACAGTGTGCAGTTCTATGGGTTCGGGTAGTCCTCCAGGGATTACAGTGTGCAGTTCTATGGGTTCGGGTAGGCCTCCAGTGATTACAGTGTGCAGTTCTGTGGGTTCGGGTAGTCCTCCAGTGATTACAGTGTGCAGTTCTATGGGTTCGGGTAGTCCTCCAGGGATTACAGTGTGCAGTTCTGTGGGTTCGGGTAGTCCTCCAGTGATTACAGTGTGCAGTTCTGTGGGTTCGGGTAGTCCTCCAGGGATTACAGTGTGCAGTTCTGTGGGTTCGGGTAGTCCTCCAGTGATTACAGTGTGCAGTTCTATGGGTTCGGGTAGTCCTCCAGTGATTACAGTGTGCAGTTCTATGGGTTCGGGTAGTCCTCCAGTGATTACAGTGTGCAGTTCTATGGGTTCGGGTAGTCCTCCAGGGATTACAGTGTGCAGTTCTATGGGTTCGGGTAGTCCTCCAGTGATTACAGTGTGCAGTTCTATGGGTTCGGGTAGTCCTCCAGGGATTACAGTGTGCAGTTCTATGGGTTCGGGTAGTCCTCCAGTGATTACAGTGTGCAGTTCTATGGGTTCGGGTAGGCCTCCAGTGATTACAGTGTGCAGTTCTGTGGGTTCGGGTAGTCCTCCAGTGATTACAGTGTGCAGTTCTATGGGTTCGGGTAGGCCTCCAGTGATTACAGTGTGCAGTTCTATGGGTTCGGGTAGTCCTCCAGTGATTACAGTGTGCAGTTCTATGGGTTCGGGTAGTCCTCCAGTGATTACAGTGTGCAGTTCTGTGGGTTCGGGTAGTCCTCCAGTGATTACAGTGTGCAGTTCTATGGGTTCGGGTAGTCCTCCAGTGATTACAGTGTGCAGTTCTGTGGGTTCGGGTAGTCCTCCAGGGATTACAGTGTGCAGTTCTATGGGTTCGGGTAGGCCTCCAGTGATTACAGTGTGCAGTTCTGTGGGTTCGGGTAGTCCTCCAGTGATTACAGTGTGCAGTTCTGTGGGTTCGGGTAGTCCTCCAGTGATTACAGTGTGCAGTTCTATGGGTTCGGGTAGTCCTCCAGGGATTACAGTGTGCAGTTCTATGGGTTCGGGTAGGCCTCCAGTGATTACAGTGTGCAGTTCTGTGGGTTCGGGTAGTCCTCCAGTGATTACAGTGTGCAGTTCTATGGGTTCGGGTAGTCCTCCAGGGATTACAGTGTGCAGTTCTGTGGGTTCGGGTAGTCCTCCAGTGATTACAGTGTGCAGTTCTGTGGGTTCGGGTAGTCCTCCAGTGATTACAGTGTGCAGTTCTGTGGGTTCGGGTAGTCCTCCAGTGATTACAGTGTGCAGTTCTGTGGGTTCGGGTAGGCCTCCAGTGATTACAGTGTGCAGTTCTGTGGGTTCGGGTAGCCCTCCAGGGATTACAGTGTGCAGTTCTATGGGTTCGGGTAGTCCTCCAGTGATTACAGTGTGCAGTTCTATGGGTTCGGGTAGTCCTCCAGTGATTACAGTGTGCAGTTCTATGGGTTCGGGTAGTCCTCCAGTGATTACAGTGTGCAGTTCTATGGGTTCGGGTAGTCCTCCAGTGATTACAGTGTGCAGTTCTATGGGTTCGGGTAGTCCTCCAGTGATTACAGTGTGCAGTTCTATGGGTTCGGGTAGTCCTCCAGTGATTACAGTGTGCAGTTCTGTGGGTTCGGGTAGTCCTCCAGTGATTACAGTGTGCAGTTCTGTGGGTTCGGGTAGCCCTCCAGGGATTACAGTGTGCAGTTCTATGGGTTCGGGTAGTCCTCCAGTGATTACAGTGTGCAGTTCTATGGGTTCGGGTAGTCCTCCAGTGATTACAGTGTGCAGTTCTATGGGTTCGGGTAGTCCTCCAGTGATTACAGTGTGCAGTTCTATGGGTTCGGGTAGTCCTCCAGTGATTACAGTGTGCAGTTCTATGGGTTCGGGTAGTCCTCCAGTGATTACAGTGTGCAGTTCTATGGGTTCGGGTAGTCCTCCAGTGATTACAGTGTGCAGTTCTATGGGTTCGGGTAGTCCTCCAGTGATTACAGTGTGCAGTTCTATGGGTTCGGGTAGTCCTCCAGTGATTACAGTGTGCAGTTCTATGGGTTCGGGTAGTCCTCCAGTGATTACAGTGTGCAGTTCTATGGGTTCGGGTAGTCCTCCAGTGATTACAGTGTGCAGTTCTATGGGTTCGGGTAGGCCTCCAGTGATTACAGTGTGCAGTTCTATGGGTTCGGGTAGTCCTCCAGTGATTACAGTGTGCAGTTCTATGGGTTCGGGTAGGCCTCCAGTGATTACAGTGTGCAGTTCTATGGGTTCGGGTAGTCCTCCAGTGATTACAGTGTGCAGTTCTATGGGTTCGGGTAGTCCTCCAGGGATTACAGTGTGCAGTTCTATGGGTTCGGGTAGTCCTCCAGTGATTACAGTGTGCAGTTCTATGGGTTCGGGTAGTCCTCCAGTGATTACAGTGTGCAGTTCTGTGGGTTCGGGTAGTCCTCCAGGGATTACAGTGTGCAGTTCTATGGGTTCGGGTAGTCCTCCAGTGATTACAGTGTGCAGTTCTATGGGTTCGGGTAGTCCTCCAGTGATTACAGTGTGCAGTTCTATGGGTTCGGGTAGTCCTCCAGGGATTACAGTGTGCAGTTCTGTGGGTTCGGGTAGTCCTCCAGTGATTACAGTGTGCAGTTCTGTGGGTTCGGGTAGTCCTCCAGTGATTACAGTGTGCAGTTCTATGGGTTCGGGTAGTCCTCCAGTGATTACAGTGTGCAGTTCTGTGGGTTCGGGTAGTCCTCCAGTGATTACAGTGTGCAGTTCTGTGGGTTCGGGTAGTCCTCCAGTGATTACAGTGTGCAGTTCTATGGGTTCGGGTAGTCCTCCAGTGATTACAGTGTGCAGTTCTATGGGTTCGGGTAGTCCTCCAGTGATTACAGTGTGCAGTTCTGTGGGTTCGGGTAGTCCTCCAGTGATTACAGTGTGCAGTTCTATGGGTTCGGGTAGTCCTCCAGTGATTACAGTGTGCAGTTCTATGGGTTCGGGTAGTCCTCCAGTGATTACAGTGTGCAGTTCTATGGGTTCGGGTAGTCCTCCAGGGATTACAGTGTGCAGTTCTATGGGTTCGGGTAGTCCTCCAGTGATTACAGTGTGCAGTTCTATGGGTTCGGGTAGTCCTCCAGTGATTACAGTGTGCAGTTCTGTGGGTTCGGGTAGTCCTCCAGGGATTACAGTGTGCAGTTCTATGGGTTCGGGTAGTCCTCCAGTGATTACAGTGTGCAGTTCTTTGGGTTCGGGTAGTCCTCCAGTGATTACAGTGTGCAGTTCTATGGGTTCGGGTAGTCCTCCAGTGATTACAGTGTGCAGTTCTGTGGGTTCGGGTAGTCCTCCAGTGATTACAGTGTGCAGTTCTATGGGTTCGGGTAGTCCTCCAGTGATTACAGTGTGCAGTTCTGTGGGTTCGGGTAGTCCTCCAGTGATTACAGTGTGCAGTTCTATGGGTTCGGGTAGTCCTCCAGTGATTACAGTGTGCAGTTCTATGGGTTCGGGTAGTCCTCCAGTGATTACAGTGTGCAGTTCTATGGGTTCGGGTAGTCCTCCAGTGATTACAGTGTGCAGTTCTATGGGTTCGGGTAGTCCTCCAGTGATTACAGTGTGCAGTTCTATGGGTTCGGGTAGTCCTCCAGTGATTACAGTGTGCAGTTCTATGGGTTCGGGTAGTCCTCCAGTGATTACAGTGTGCAGTTCTATGGCTGCGGATAGCCCTCCAGTGATTGCAGTACACAGTTCTATGGTGTGGGAAATGTCTTGTTTCTTAGGTGCCTTGTGATCCCCCACCTTATAGATCGATTGTCCTGTGCGGTTTACTACGAGTGACATTGTAGCCATCCAATGTTGTATTTGTGGGCCAGAATACCCTACCTATACAACCATGAAAGGTCCAACTTTGACAAATGGATAAAGAGGGTCAAAACACTTCTACCCTCCCTGACCTCTCCCCCCCACCTTACACCCACCCCTGCAGCCATGTAATCTCCTGGGAGAGGCAGAAAACCAGAGAGAAAATGCAGGGCCAATAAGGGTAAAAAATACACTGTAAAATTCCTCTGTGACCCCCCTCAGGCTATCGAAACCAGTTCAAGAGATCATATAGACCAAGTGTTACCTATGAAGACACTTACCTTCAATAGGATGCAATCTCTGCCCCAGTCAGGAACCAGTCCAGCTTCTTCTTGAAGACCTGCAATCTCTGCCCCAGTCAGGAACCAGTCCAGCTTCTTCTTGAAGACCAGCAGAGAGTCAGCACCCACCACACCAGCCGGCAGTGTATTCCGGAGGCTCACAATTACATAAGAAATAAGAGCAGGAGTCAGCCATTCGAGCCTGCTCCGCCATTCAATAAGATCATGGCTGATCATCGACCTCAACCCCACTTTCCCGCCCAATCTCCATATCCCTTGATTCCCCTAGAGTCCAAAAATCTATCTATCTCAGCCTTGAATACACTCAAAGACTCAGCATTCACAGCCCTCTGGGGCAGAGAATTCCAAAGATTCACAACACTCTGAATGAAGAAATTCCTCCTCATCTCAGTCTTAAGTGGCCTACCCCTTATCCTGAGACTTTGCCCCCTAGTTCTAGACACTCCAGCCAGGGGAAACAACCTCTCAGCATCTACCCTGTCAATCCCCTTCAGGATCTTGTATGTTACAATGAGATCACCTCTTATTCTTCTAGCCTCCAGAGAGTATAGGTCCAATCGACTCAATCTCTCCATCCCAGGGATCAATCTAGCGAACCTTGGTTGCTCCGCCTCTAAGTCATGTATGTCCTTTCTCAGATAAGGAGACCAAAACTGTGCACAGGTGTGGTCTCACCAGAGCCTTGTACAATTGTGATAAGACTTCCTTACTCTTGTACTCCAGCCCTCTAGCAATAAAGGCCAACATGCCATTTGCCTTCCTAATTGCTTGCTGTACCTGCATGCTAACTCTGTGTTTCCTGTACAAGGACACCTAAGTCTCTCTGAACACCAACATTTAATAGTTTCTCACCATTTAAGAAATATTATGTTTTTCTATTCTTCCTACCAAAGTGAATAATCTCACATTATACTCCATTTACCACCTTATTGCCCACTCACTTAACCGGACTATATCCCATTGCAGGCTCTTTGTATCCTTCTCATAGCTTACTTTCCCACCTAGTTTTGTATCATCAGCAAACTTGGATACATTGCACTCGATCCCTTCATCTAAGTCATTAATATAGATTGTAACTAGTGAGGCCCAAGCACTGACCCTTGCAGCACCCCACTAGTTACAGCCTGCCAACCGAAAAATAGCCAGTTTATCCCTACTCTCTATTTTCTGTCCGTTAACCAATCCTCTATCCATGCGAATATATTACCCCCAACCACATGAGCCCTTACCTTGCGTCACAACCTTTGATGTGACACCTTATCGAATGCCTTTTGGAAATCCAAATATACTACATCCATTGGTTCCCCTTTATCTACCCTGCTAGTTACATCCTAAAAAAACCTCAAATTAATTTGTTAAACCCTGTTCTCCCATGAGTTAAATGCCTTAAATGTGTAGAATACCTTCTGTTTCAATCGAATTTGCCTCTGTATATTCCTAGTCAACCATAATGGTTTTGTTTTACCATGTGCCCTTCTCTTAACCATTGGGACGTACATGGCTTCATTCTGTCTTGAGTGTGGTTTTAAATAGAGCCCAATTGTCCTTTGTGCTTAATTGCCTATGTAGTAGGGTTGACCTATCAACTTTTGCCAGACCTTCATCCATTTTTGTAAAGTTAACCCTCTTAAAATCTGGGACCAGCATTAGATTGGCTACAGCCTTAGATTGGCCAATAAGATTAATCCAAATTATATTATGATCAGAGCTGGCCAGGTGTTCCCCCACATGGAGGTTTGATAAAGCACTAGGGTCACTGCTAAAAAAAACAGATATAGAATCTGTTTATCTCTAGTTGCCTCACCAACAGACTGTGTACTCTTTTGGTGAAGCAGTAAACAAATAAACTGTAACTTAAAACATTAAAGGAAACTTAATAAATTGAATTAAAATTCCATTGATAATGCACTCCAGCCCCTGCGGTGCCCACTGGTCGCGGAAGGCCTCAAAAGTGCCGGCGGACACCGCGTGCTCCATCTCCAGGGCCACCCGGGCGCGAACGTGGCTGCGGAAGAGAGGTAGGCAGTCAGGCCGAATGACCCCTCGACCGCCCACTGCCTGGACCAGTTGATGGCCACTTTGGCCAGGCCCAGGAGCAGTCCTACCAGGAGGTCCCCCGATCTGCCCGCTCCCCTCCGCACCGGGTGACCAAAGATCAGGAGTGTGGGACTGAAGTGCAGCCAAAAATCGAGGAGCAGCCCCTTCAAATAATGGAAGAGGAGCTGTAACCTTTCGCATTCCATATAAACGTGGAACACGGAATCCTCCAGGCCGCAGAAAAGGCAGGCGGCCTGGGAGTCTGTGAACCTACTTAAAACCTTATTGCACAGGACTCAACATGCTGTGTAAGGAAAAATTGATGGTCTCCACAAACATCTCAGCTACACTCCCCATTACACTACATGGTTCATCATCAGACCATGTAATACAAGGATATCAGCTGACCCATCATGATTTTCTAATCCTGCAGCACACTTAGTTTTTTTAATATACAGAGTGACATGTTATTCTCTTCATGCAGTGTCACAACCACCTCCCACCAAAATGCAGCGCATACTCGGTGCCAAACAGCAGAGCAGTCAAAGCGAGGATTTGCTCGCCAAGTTGGATTTGCTCGCCAAGTTAAGTGTCTGAAATGTGAGCGCAAACATATTGAGTCAACTTCACAATTTAAGCTTGATCATTGGCAAATAAAAAAAATCATCTATACCACCCAAACTCCTAATGTATGGATCTGGTAGAACTGAATCCTACAGACCAGGCTCAACTGGGGTTTGATCCACAATCTGATTTGACTCTTGTCCCCGGCTGGTCTGGCAGCAATAGAGGCTACAATTGTTTGCCGGTTCAAATAACCTGCCACCAATGTTCCCTCTCTTTTTCCTGTGTGAGCCCTTTGAATTTGCTGCATGGCCACGCATGCGTGATATCACTTCCAGCGGCAGCGGCTGGTGAGCGGCCTGCACGGAACCTCATGATTGGTGCGCAGCCACGCACCCTAGGGGGAGCAGGGCCTGCCACCTTCACTATACAGGTTTACACTGACGAATGATCACTTGGGAGTGTTACTGGAGGACAGCTGATTTCTAAGAAACCACACTCAGAATAATTCAGTGTCTTCAGAAAAAAGGGGAGAAAATTTGTGGGGGGGTTGGGGTGAGGGGTAAAGGGCATGACATAAATTTGACAAGTCCCTAATCTTTAAAGGGGCATGGTCTTCCAGAAAAGCCTAATTGAAAACTTTTTTTATTCGGGTCAGAAAAAATTCAAAACAGTCATTGATCATTTTCATCATGCTGCTGACATTTTATAATCCATTTAATGATTTATGCCGTCACTAAAGGAGAAGATTTCCTCAGTGCACTATGTGTAATGAAATTGAAAACCTGCTTCTTATAAATGGATTTATGATTTTGTTACACATAGCAGCTGAGGAAATCTTCTCTCCTAGTGCCTCTACAAACAAAAATAAATTGCCAATTTTTTTTTCACCAAGTGTGTGCTATTTTAATAAATGTAAAGGTTTGATGAGAAAAGCTATAACTTTTGTGCGTGGCTTATGGTGCCACACTGACACCAAAGAGAAGTTGCCTTTCATTTATTTCAACAGAACACCTTTAAAAGAAAATTTGTGACTTTGTAAGGTTGCTTATTTTTTTATCTTTCCTGTGCAAATGGGCAAGTTCCTACAGCAAAAACAGTTAAAACTATCGTCAACTGTTGGCACAGATGCTAAGGTGAATCCATTGTCCTGCAACATTCCGAAGTCTCTGGCATGCCATTGATGGATTCTGACATGCTCAGAAGAATGAGTTTCACTGGACTGGCATGTTGATATTCCACATCTTGTTACTGTACCTCGGTGAGTATGGAAGCAACATATTTGGCAGAGGAGAGCATGCACACAACATGCTGAGTGTGCATGCGTATGACTGACACAAAACTGTGATGAGGTGTTGCTGAGATTGCTTTCTGCAGAGCCCTTTATTCACACCTTTTAGACAGCAGCAACAGCAAGATGTGACTATGGTTTCCTCCAGTACTCAATTCATTTTAGGCATACCTTAGGTTAAATTTCATCGTATAACTAATTCAAATTAAAAAGTAATACATAAGCAAAATAGTTATAACAGAGTAGCGCTCCGAAGCATGGACTCCCATTTTCAATATAGAGGATGCACAGTGTCGCTAACCGACAGTCAGACCTCCATTTAGTAGGAAGCAGATTTTTTGGATGCAATCCGCACACTCATATCTGTTACTGTACCTGACCTAGAGAAAACTAGGACTAGATTTGCAATCATACCTTTCAAAATGAATTTTTACATTTTAAGTTTTTTACATGTAATTCTAAATGCATATATAAATCTCTGCACCTGCCCATAGATGGAGTAAAGGTCAATGATTTTTTTTAATGGCCAAAAATTTATGGCTCTTGATTTATCTGATATTCCAATCAACCCCATGGCAGACCAGGTCACGTCAACTAATGATAAATGGCTGTTGTTATATGATGCAGTGTGTACCAGTGTTTAGCTTATGCAGTTCCATGGAAGCTGATTAAAAATAAAAGCAGAAAAATACTAGAAATATACAGCAGGTCTATCAAAATCTGAAATGAAAAAAGATGGGTTAACATTTCAGGTAGAGACTCTTCATTAGAATTCAGTGAGGTGTGGCAACTGACACCTGAAACATTAACCTGTCTTTTCTCCTTTGAATTCTTTACAACTTATGACAGGAAGTTGTGAGGGATTGTTCAAGCTTCAGCAATCTAAGTCATTTCTTGAAGCAGCAGTCTAAGTCTAGTCAGAAATTGGCTGTGTTCAGTTGAAGCGTCTCCTACAGCCGCAGTGGGAAATAGCAGCTTAAAGTGGGTGTGTAACTACATCGAAGGGTTGTTCAGGCTCAGTGCCTAAATAGCCAATTATAGCTTGCTCCAAAACTTTCACTGTATCATTACCCCACTGACTTCAGGGGAAAGCTTGTTCTGTAGTGGATGCAGGTTTCCGCCATGTTTAACCTTGTTTTTAAATTCTAATGGAAAATATTCCCTTCGTGTACTGGGTGTAGAAAAATCTTTGATTTCACTACACCAAACACAGAGGAAATCTTTCCCCATTATAACTTCTAGCTGAGATTCATTTAGTGCCACATTGCATCATTGCACCTCCAATCATACCATAGTGCTCTCCTCTGTATGCAAACATGGGAAAGCATATTGTAAGACCCTTTTGCATGGTAATATTCATCTCTTTAAAGCTGCGTTTTTTATTATTAATCAGACACATAGGTGAAGAGCCAAATCCTTAGTGCAGGAAACCACCAAAGCTGGAAAGAGCAGGAAAGTACACAAGTTCAATCAGGAAGAAGTAATTAGACACGGCTAAACTTGGATTTTAAAAGTCTGAACAAAAAAAATGTGAGAAGGAAAAAGTCCTATAGTTTTGAGGTTCTGGGAAAGGATGAGTTAGAAAAGGAAGCTGAAAGAAATGTTGATTTTAGCACATAGAGGGAGGAGGAAATGTGTCAGCCAGGATCTCAGCACTTTGGGGCTAAAGCTATAATCAAAAGATTAAAATCAATGTTAATTAGTGAAAGCTAACATTTAAGCCTTAATTTTAACTTTGGGCATAAGTCGTGTGAGTGAGGGCCGAAGCGAGCAGCAAACCGCCCGATCCTCGGCAGCATGAGGCCAGGGAAATTTTAACTCCCAGGCCTCGGCTGCTTAGGCCCTGTCGGGCGGCCAGCCAGAGTCCGCAATCAGAGACCCGAAGGAGCAGTCACCAGCACTCGGGTTGGGAGGGGGTTCTGGGAGGTCTTGCGGTCGAGGTGGTGGAGGGGCGGGGGTTGAGTGGGAAGCCCAGGGCAGGGGAGGCCTAAACTTTCCTTGTGGGGCCTGGAGAAGCAGGAGTATGTACTCCTGCCCCTGCAAGGAAAAGAAAACCGCTTATCTTTTTGGGCCTCTTCTGGACATGGCTCCTCAACCCACTAGGTTGGTCTGGCAGAAAAGCAGCACCAGCTTCCCTGCACAGGCCTTCGGTTAAAATTAAAGCCGTGCCCCGATGGCATCATCAGATCTGCATATTTAAAGAAGGACCATGCTTGCTTCCAGCGGGTGTCCCTCTCGCCTGCTCAGAAGATCAGAACCCACAGGAAGACAGAGGGATCGGTGTGTCCTAGTCCAGCAGGCCATATTAACTGCCCACCTGCCCAGTTCCTACCGGGTGAAAAGGGTTTAAATTTCTCTGAAGTTGAAGTACGCCTGTCGTCACATGCAATGAAATGTTAGCAGAGTGAGAGCGCAATAAAAATAAGTGTCTGGCTCTTCAAACTCTATTCAGCAAACTTTCTGTTTTGATTTCACAAACGCAAAGTAATTCAACACACATTGATTTTTGCCCTGTATCTTAAGTCAGTGGTTATGTGGTTCAGAATTAGAATTAGGAACTTCAATGAAACAAAACTGCAGTGAAGCATTTGCTTACTGAGCCACTTGCAGCTTGTCTGATCCCTTTTTTATTTAACTCTAATGATTTTATACCAACTTTTGTTTTTGTAGACGTGCTGCTCCTCTGGTCCCCACTAACAATTTATATCTCCATATCCGGCCTCTCTAATCCATACAATCCTCCTTCAGCCAGGAATACAGGGTGGACTGAGTCAGACTTCTCCACCATCTCCATCTGTCATCACTGTTCTGTCTTGGCTAACAGTAGTCGCACTCCGAGCTGAATTTTATTATTTTTAACAATGCCTTAGCAGTCACAATGTGCCTTAAGGCTCTATTCTTCTTATATGATTTGGCAGCATGAAGTGCCAGTTTGCAGCAACAGATATTAACATGGTTAGTTGCTTCCACTTCCATCATACTTTCAAGTAGGTTTGCCAGAAACCCATGCGTGTGGCTGGGGTGAATGATATCATGTAGTTGAACAGGGCATTCAGAAGTCATTTGCCGATTTCCTCCGCCCCCACAATAAAACCCTAAAGTGTATTTATTAAAAGAAAAAAAATGATAGAATGTTTTTCCTTTGAAAAATACTTCATATTTGCTACCTTGGCTCTGTAGACTGCTACAGCGTGGTTTGGTACACAATACCATTTGAAATTCTTGGGCATTGACTCATTACTGACTTTAAGAATTGCACAACAGGGCAGATTAGGTCCTGAATAGGTTGAATGGTGTTGTAGCAAATGTATTGGGAAATGTGCACCAACATATCTGTGCTGTGACACAAACTGAATAGAATTCAACCCAGTGACACCCAGTTTGAGGTCTGTAGTAACATTTCAGCATAGAAAGTGGTTATTTGAACAGAACTGTAAGTTAAAACAATCCCTCTGGATCTTTAAATTGCTTTGATTCATCTAAACACATAAATATATAATATAGTATACATTCACTGAACTATATCATCTGTTATTACGTGGTCTTATTTTGAAATCAAGACATTTAGTATGCCCTCCATTCCCTCCATGTAACTAACAATCAGGGTCTTGGGCATCGCCTCTTTAATTAACTAATATTATATTACTATCAGCGGTTCATTTGTGGATGCTTGTAATCATACGTATCGTGAATTTTTTTTAAATGAATTGGATTAGACAAGGGAAGCTCGTACAATTAATATTTTACTGTGATTGCTACATTTCATGACCATGATTAATTTCAACCCCTTTTGCAGAGAGTAAATGTGACTCAGTGCCAGAATGCAGACGCCTTAGGCTTTTAACATTGTTGGTTTGAACAGTTAATACTCTGTTTTGCTGTTTTTTTACGGTTCCCTAAAAGCATTTGGATATGACGTAAATTCCTGAGGCCTTACTAAATCAGCATACGGTGCTCATAATTTCTTTGCCTGTCATACCCACTTCATGTCAGATTGTTGGAGATAGTTAGTGCTGAGCTTTACTAATTGGAGGCCTCGAGCCCTGGGGACAACTGAATAAGCTGTAATCTCAGCAAAGTGCTGAAGAGTGTACAGGAATTGCAATCACTCACTCACTCACTCCCATGCACACACCCAACAGATGCCCTTGCAGATGTAATAGTGAGCATTTAGTGGAGTCGCTGCATTTCTTTGTCTTATTTCATCACAGAAGACGCTTAAATGAAACGGGATGTGCTCTGCATTTCCCTTGCTGAAGTAGTTGCAGAAAGCCATAACTGAAAGCTGAAAACCTTCCTGAGAGTTGAGACTTCAACACCATTTATTGTAGAGCCGCAAATGAATATTTTCTACAGAATTGCAGCTGCTCTGTCATAAGTCCCCGATGTGCCCAGAGCAGTGAGTTCAGGGCTGTGATCTGGACTTAGTGTATCAATCCATGAATTTAGAGTGAGTGGAGCTGCTTCGTTAACGCTGCTGTGGGGTAATTCCACGAGTGTAATTTTTTTTAATGGATGCATGCTGTGTGTGTCTGGATATATCGGGTGGTAGACTCATACAAATGGATACTGTATGCCTTTGTGCAGGCCAGAGGAAAATAATTAATTTGAAAGATGGCTAGAAAAAACTGGTTTGAAGCAGATGAGACAGGCAGCAAAGGGTAGCTAATCATGGGTAGGGGTACAGTAGATGAATCAGAGAGGATTTCCAGACCCATTCATCACCCATTTGGCAGCAGAAAAGCTGTAGGTTTCATTTCATTCCTTACTGAAGGAGTGGCTCATCCTGGGGTATGGGTCCCCAGTTAATCATACAGAACAGGAAGGTCTCTCATTTGACCCTTGGTCTGTACTGAATTAGCTGATCTTGCCCGGGTGGAAGTAGGGGTGTTACTCCCACAACTAAAAGCAGTCTAGTTGTTTATGACCAACAGCAAGGGCCCCATTCCAAATATCATTGGACCATGATTCATTTTGTCCCCGTGAAGACGCTGACTCATGCTGTGAAATGATGCCACAGATCCTGGCAGCCCTCCGGTAATTTACCAAAGTAGTCACTCTTCATGCGTGAGCCAAACAGTGAGTATTGTAAGCCGATTCAAATGTGGGGCATCAGAACTGAGCTTGATTTTCCCCCTAACATCACACAGTTAATTTGGAAGTATGTACCCTGGCTAAAATTCCCCCCCCCCTCTCTCCTGAAACCAGGAGTACTGAGGCCTATTAATGCATCCCTGCTGCTACCCTGGCTAGAATCAGAAAACTCAGTAACACGGGGATTTAATTTTTTTTTATTCATTCATGATATGTGGGTGTCGATGGCAAGGCCAGCATTTATTGCCCATCCCTAATTGCCTTTGAGAAGGTGGTGGTGAGCCACCCTCTTGAACCGCTGTAGTCAGTGAGGTGAAGGTACTCCCACAGTGCTGTTTGGGAGGGAGTTCCAGGATTTTGACCCAGCGACGATGAAGGAGCGGCGATATATTTCCAAGCCAGGATGGTGTGTGACTTGGAGGAGAACTTGGAGGTGGTGGTGTTCCCATGCGCCTGCTGCCCTTGTCCTTCTAGGTGGAAGAGGTCGCAGGTTTGGGAGGTGCTGCCGAAGAACACTCAGCGAGTTGCTGCAGTGCATCTTGTAGATGGTACACACTGCAGCCATGGTACGCCGGTGGTGGAGGGAGTGAATGAGGTGGTGGATGGGGTGCCAATGAAGCGGGCTGCTTTGTCCTGGATGGTGTTGAGCTTGTGTGTTGTTGGAGCTGCACTCATCCAGGCGAGTGGAGAGTATTCCATCACACTCCTGACTTGAGCCTTGTCGATTATTTCTCATCCACATGCTGCCCCTTGGCAACATCATCTGAAAACACAGCGTCAGTTTCCACATGTACGCTGATGACACCCAGCTCTACCTCACCACCACTTCTCTCAGACCCCCCATGGTCTCTAAATTGTTAGACTGCTTGTCCGACAAACAGTTCTGGATGAGCAGAAATTTTCTCCAATTAAATACTGTTTTCGGTCCCCGCCACAAACTCCATTCTCTAGCCACTGACTCCATCCCTCTCCCTAGCATCTTGTCTGAGGCTGAAACGCACTGTTCGCTACCTTGGTGTCATATTTGACCCTGAAATGAGCTGCTGACCACATATCCGTGGCATAACTAAGACCACCTATTTCCACCTCCGTAACATCGCCCGTCTCCGCTGTTGCCTTAGCTCATCCGCTGCTGAAACCCTCACCCATGCCTTTGTTACCTTTAGACTTGACTATTCCAACGCACTCCTGGCTGGCCTCCCATGTTCTACCCTACATAAACTTGAGGTCATCCAAAACTCGGCTGCCCATGTCCGAACTCGCACCAAGTCCCATTCACCCATCACCCCTGTACTCGCTGACCTACATTGGCTCCCGGTTAACATTGGCTCCTGGTTAAGCAACACCTCGATTTCAAAATTCTCACCCTTGTTTTCAAATTCCTCCAAGGCCTCGCCCCTCCCTATCTCTGTAATCTCCTCCATCCCCACAACCGCCCCCCCCCCCCCCCCGAGATATCTGCGCTCCTCTGATTCTGCTCTCTTGAGCATTCCTGATTATAATCACTCAACCATTGGTGGCCGTGCCTTCTGTTGCCTAGGTCCTAAGCTCTGGAATTCCCTGCCTAAACCTCTCTGCCTCTCTTTCCTCCTTCAAGATGCTCCTTAAAACCTACCGCTTTGACCAAGCTTTTGGTCATCTGCCCTAATTTCTCCTTATGTGGGTCAGTGTCAAATTTTTTGTCTTATAGTACTCCTGTGAAGCGCCTTGGGACGTTTTACTATGTTAAAGGCGCTATATAAATACAAGTTGTTGTTGCTGTTGTTGAAAGGCTTTGGGGAGTCAGGAGGTGAGTCACTCCTCGCAGAATACCCAGCCACTGACCTGCTCTTGTAGCCACAGTATTTATGTGGCAGGTCCAGTTAAGTTTCTGGTCAATGGTGACCCCCAGGATGTTGATGGTGGGGGATTCGGTGATGGTAATCCCATTGAATGTCGAGGTGAGGTAGCTAGACTCTCTCTTGTTAGAGATGGTCATTGCCTGGCACTTCTGTGGCGCGAATGTTACTTGCCACTTATCAGCCCAAGCCTGAATGTTGTCCAGGTCTTGCTGCATGCGAGCACGGACTGCTTCATTATCCGAGGGAGTTACGAATGGAACTGAACACTCTGCAATCATCAGTGAACATCCCCACATCTGACCTTATGATGGAGGGAAGCTCATTGATGAAGCAGCGGAAGATGGTTGGGCCTAGGACACTGCCCTGAGGAACTCCTGCAGCGATGTCCTGGAGCTGAGATGATTGGCCTCCAACAACCACAACCATCTTCCTGCTAGGTATGACTCCAGCTAGTGGAGAGTTTCACTCCTGATTCCCATTGACTTCAGTTTTACTAGGCCTGTTTGATGCCACACTCGGTCAAATGCTGCCTTGATGTCAAGGGCAGTCACTCTCCCCTCACCTCCTGGAATTCAGCTCTTTTGTCCACGTTTGGACCAAGGCTGTAATGAGGTCTGGAGCCGAGTGGTCCTGGCGGAACCCGAACTGTCCTGCTTTTTTGTGGACAGGACATACATGGGCAATTTTTCACTTTGTCGGGTAGATGCCAGTGTTGTAGCTGTACTGGAACAGCTTGGCTAGAGGCGCGGCTAGTTCTGGAGCACAAGTCTTCAGCACGACAGCCGGGATATTTTCGGGGCCTTCCTGCACTGTTCAGCTAACGGCATACTTTAAAATTTTTGACAGCAAATTAGTACTGGATAAAAATACATTCTCTTTAGATTTCCTTTCTAATTATGTTCCCTTAATACATATAAGGAAAGGAAACAACTTGCACTTATACAGCAGCTTTCACAATCTCAGGTCACCCAAAGCAATTTACAGCCAATTAAGTACTTTTTTTTTTTAAGTGTATTCATGGTAATGAAGGGAAACTCAGCAGTCAATTTGTGCACAGCAAACTCCCACAAACAGCAGCAACCTGACCAAATATTTTTTTTTAGTGAACAGATAGGGTAGATAGAGAGAAACTATTTCCGCTAGTTGGGGATTCTAGGACTAGCGGGCATAGTCTAAAAATTAGAGCCAGACCTTTCGGGAGTGCAATTAAGAAACACTTCTACATACAAAGGGTGGTAGAAGTTTGGAATTCTCTTCCGTAAACGGCAATTGATGCTAGATCAATTGTTAATTTTAAATCTGAGATTGATAGCTTTCTGTTAACCAAAGGTATTAAAGGATATGGGCCAAAGGCAGGTATATGGAGTTAGATCGCAGATCAGCCATGATCTCATTGAATGGCGGAACAGGCTCGAGGGGCTGAATGACATACTCCTGTTCCTAAGTCCCTATGTTCCTATGATATTGATCCAGGGATAAATATCGGTCAAGGACACAGAGAACTCCCCTGCAATTCTTCATATAGCACCAGGAGATCTTTTACGTCCACCCGAGAGGGCTATTGAGGGCTAGGTTTGACGTCTCATCGGAAAGATGGCACCTCCGATAGTGCAGAACTCAGTACTGCACTGAAATGATAGCCAGGATTACGTGCGCAAGTCTCTGGATTGGGGCTCAAACCCACAACCTTCTGATTCAGAGGCACGAGTGCTACCACTGAGCCAAGGCTATCATTCTTCTACTGGATTATGATTTAGATCTAGATTGAGATTGACAGATGAGAGGATCATGGCAGGATATTTAACATTGCATCATCACTGCAATACCCTGTTTGGAAAAGAGGAAGAAACAGAAGTTTGAAAATAAAATTGAAATTGCATATTTAAATTTAATAAATAATCAGTTGCTACTAAAAAAAAGTTTGTGTTTGTTGTTAGTAATTTAGTTTGGGATTATCTTGCTAAAAAAAGACATTTGTTGTTGTTTATTTTATGATATTGGAAACAAGAGGACCAGACATCTGGGGTCCATTTGAAAAGTTTAAAATGTCTTCACTGCAGTTTGTGAAGAGAGCTACTCGGTGGATTGAAGAACTGCATTGAGCATGTACGATAGCAAAATACTGCAGATGCTGGAAATCCGAAATTTTGCATTGAGCATGTGGTTGATTTAATTTCTGAGCACCGCTTCACTGCTACAGACATGAGGAATCACAAAGCTGTAGAAGTAGTTTCAGATGGGAGAGGGGGTGGGCGAGGGTGTTGGCTGCACTGATTAAATGCGATTGTGTTTACACCGTGACTTTTATCGTGCAAATTTCAGTTTGCTGTAGCTGAGTTTGCCACAGTTAGGAATGAAAGGCTGCATGAAGAAGGGTTATCACTGACACTGCTTTTGCATTAGAAGTATTGCACTTTCACACACTTTTTTAATGTGCTTTTCTGAAAAGCACACTTTTATATATGCAAGCTATTACAGGTACTTTTATATACCAAATGAGAGTGAAGTGAATCCAGCAATACAGTACGATAGCAAAATACTGCAGATGTTGGAAATCCGAAATAACAACAGAAAATGCTGGAAAAACTCAGCAGGCCAGGCAACATCCATAATAATAATAATAATCAACTTTATTGTCATTGTTAGTGCACAAGTGCAGTACAACGAAATGTAGGCTTGCGGCTCCCGAGAGTGTACATTTAGATTAAGACATTTAAACATTCAACATACATTTGGCTTGTAATACATTAACATAAACATAACCATAATAAAGTGCATTGGCAGATGTGCAGGCTTTAGAATGTATTTGTGGAGTTCAGTAGGATGACAGCCCTGGGAAAGAAGCTGTTCCTAAATCTGGTCGTACGGGTGTGAATGCATCTGTAGCGTCTCCCAGATGGCAGGAGGGCGAACAGACTGTGGCTGGGGTGGGTAGGGTCTTTGATGATGGACCGTGACCTCCGTAAACAGCGTGTCTGGTATATGTGCTCTATGGTCGGTAGCCGGGTGCCGGTAATGCGTTGGGCAGTTTTGACTACCCGCTGCAGGGCTTTCCGGTCATAGTAGCTACAGCTGCCATACCATACTGTGATACAGTTTGTCAGGATGCTCTCTATTGTGCAGCGGTAAAAGTTAGAGAGGATCAGGGGTGACAGGTTACATCCCTTCAGCCTCCTTAGGAAATATAGGCGCTGCTGGGCCTTCTTCACCAGAGAGGAGGTATTGAGCGACCAGGAGAGGTCTTCCGTGATGTGGACTCCGAGGAACTTAAAGCTGTCCACCCTTTCCACCACAGCCCCATTGATGTGGATGGGGGTGTGACTTCCGCCTTTAGACTTCCTGAAGTCCACAATGATTTCTTTGGTTTTCTTGATGTTAAGGGCCAGGTTATTATCGGCGCACCACTTCACGAGATGCTGGACCTCCTCCCTGTAGGCTGACTCATCATTGTTGGTGATCTGGCCTACTACTGTGGTGTCATCCGCAAACTTGATGATGGTGTTGGAACCATGAACAGCCACACAGTCGTGGGTGAAGAGGGAGTAGAGGAGGGGGCTCAGCACACATCCTTGTGGGGCCCCCGTGTTCAGGGTCAGGGGGGGGAGAGGTGTGGTTACCTAATTTGACAGACTGGGGTCTGTTTGTTAGGAAGTCCAGGGTCCAGTTGCAGAGGGAAGTGTTCAGGTCAAGAGTGTGGAGTTTGGTGGCCAGCTTGTTGGGGACGATAATGTTGAATGCTGAGCTGTCGTCTATGAACAGCATTCTGATGTAGGTCTCTTTACCATCTAAGTGATTCAGTGCAGAGTGTAGAGCAGTTGTGATTGCATCCTCCGTTGATCTGTTTGCACGATAGGCAAACTGGTGTTGGTCAAGAGAGGCGGGAACACTGGCTTTGATGTGAGCCAGGACCAGTCTCTCGAAACACTTCATTATGATGGGTGTGAATGCGACAGGTCGATAGTCGTTCAGGCACGTCACAGCCGTTTGTTTTGGCACAGGAATAATGGTAGCGGTCTTGAAGCATGTAGGGACTACTGCCTGGGCCAATGACAGATTGAAGATGGCGGTGAAGACATCAGCCAGCTGATCAGCACATTCCTTGCGTACCCGTCCAGGGATGCTATCCGGTCCAGCAGCCTTTCGTGTGTTCACTCCGCGTAGAACACCCCTTATGTCGGAGGTCGACAGAGTGAGCACCTGGTCTTCCGGGGAGAGAAATTTGAGTTGACGTTTCGGGTCGAACCCTTCTTCAAAACTGGAAAGAAAAGAAAATAGATCGAAGGCAGGGCTGCGATCGGACAAAAGAAGTAAAAGAAACAAAAGGTGTAAAAGAGACAATAAAAGGTATACGAAGCTAGACGAGATGGTAATAGGCTGAGATTAGGTGTGAAGTGTACTGGCAGGGCAAGAGATAGCTGCCAGGTGTGAGAGAGAAACAAAAGGAAAGGGGTGGGGGAAAAGGAGTGGAAAAATTACAAGTGAAAACGTAATAGGGGCCGAGGTTATGATCTGAAATTGTTGAATTCAATATTAAGTCCGGAAGGCTGCAAAGTGCCTAATCGGAAGATGAGGTGCTGTTCCTCGAGTTTACGTTGAGCTTCCGTGGAACAATACAAGAGGCCAAGCACGGTGAGGTCCGAGTGGGAATGGAGCGGTGAATTAAAATGACGGGCGTTCCACACCAGTGCTTCAGACATGTCTTCCTTTTTCCACAACCGAGGATTCCCCTCTACCGTGGTTGACACAGCCCTCAACCGTGTCAGTTCTATCTCCCGCACTTCTGCCCTCACCCCTGCCCCTCCCTCCCGGAACCACGATAGGGATCCCCTTGTCCTCACCTTTCACCCCACCAGCCTCCACATTCAACGGATCATCCTCCGGCATTTCCGCTACTTCCAAAGTGATCCCATCACCAAACGTATCTTCATCTTCCTCTCCCCTCCCCTTTCAGCATTCCGTAGGGACCGCTCCCTCCGAGACACCCTAGTCCACTCCTCTATCACCCCAAACAGCCCTTCCCCTTCGCCTGGCACCTTCCCGTGCAAGCGGAGGAGATGTAACACCTGCCCCTATACCTCCCCCCTTCCCACTGTCCAGGGCTCCAAACACCCCTTCCAGGTGAAACAGCGATTTACTTGTACTTCTTGCAATCTAGTATACTGTATTCGCTGCTCACGATGCGGTCTCCTCTACATTGGGGAGACCAAACGCAGATTGGGTGACCGCTTTGCGGAACACCTCCGTTCAGTCCGTAAGGGTGACCCCGAGCTTCCGGTCGCCTGTCATTTTAATTCACCGCTCCATTCCCACTCGGACCTCACCGTCCTTGGCCTCTTGTATTGTTCCACGGAAGCTCAACGTAAACTCAAGGAACAGCACCTCATCTTCCGATTAGGCACTTTGCAGCCTTCCGGACTTAATATTGAATTCAACAATTTCAGATCATAACCTCAGCCCCTATTACATTTTCACTTGTAATTTTTCCACTCCTTCCCCCCCCCCCCCCCCTTCCTTTTGTTTCTCTCTCACACCTGGCAGCTATCTCTTGCCCTGCCAGTACACTTCATACCTAATCTCAGCCTATTACCATCTCGTCTAGCTTCGTATACCTTTTATTGTCTCTTTTACACCTTTTGTTTCTTTTACTTCTTTTGTCCGATCGCAGCCCTGCCTTCGATCTATTTTCTTTTCTTTCCAGTTTTGAAGAAGGGTTCGACCCGAAACGTCAACTCAAATTTCTCTCCACGGATGTTGCCTGACCTGCTGAGTTTTTCCAGCATTTTCTGTTGTTATTTCCAGCAATACAGTAGCCTGAGCTTTAACCAAAGCGACACGTTACTAGGTACAAGAATTTAGTATGGTGATAGGGATGCAGTTTCATCACTAATGTAACCTTCTGGGATACTGCATCAAGGTGAGCGTTGTCCGTGTGGAGCAGAATATTTTCTTACTTTTGGCATCTGGTCTCAGCATCAAGCACTCCCAGGTCAGGGGTATCAGTTACAGAGAAATGATGCCTCTGCCTTGCCCCAAACTTCGGGAGGTTTTTTCCCCCTCTCCATTTCACACACTGAACCATCCCGTGATCTTTGAGTGAATTAAGTATAAGAAAGGCCATTCAGCCCATCAAGGCTTATTCCTCTGGCAGTCAGCTGCATTTTGAATGTCCCGAATGGTTTTGACTCCAGTACCTTGCTTGGCACATTACTCCAGACATTTATCATAGTTTGAGTAAAGGAGTTCTTTTTAACATCTGTTTTAAATCTACCATTTTCTCATTTAAATTTATGTCTTCTGGGTACGGTCCTGGCTCACTTTAAAGTAGCATTCTGGATTTATTTTATCTATACCATTTAATTGGTATACTTCAGTGAAGTCGGGCCCTCCCTTAACAGCATTTTTGCGAGACTGTAGAGCTTGACTATCTCTGATCTTTTTTTGCAGCTTATTATCTGTACACTTATGATCAATCTTACTCCTCTTCTCTGCACCATGTACAGTACAATACATGTAAATGTTGTTATTCCATGGTGAATAGAATTGAACACAGTACTCCAAGTGGGTCAGACCATTGCAACATAAAACCTTAGCACATAATCTGGAAACTTGCATTCTATTGTTCTGGCTGCAAATCCCAACATTGTTATTTTTTTAATTGCTTTATTATATTGTCCACAACCAACCGTTTCCTTAAACCATTCTTCCCTTTCCCTGCCCCCTCCACCCTCCCCACCAACAACAAGTGCGAGGGCTTCATGGACTTCTCTTCCTGGCCTCCATGTTAGCTGATATTTTAAACTGTTCCCTCTCCTCGGGTACTGTGTCTCTCCCTTTCAAATCTGCCGTCATCACCCCGCTCCTCAAAAAACCCACTCTTGACCCCTCCGTCCTTGCACAACTACCATCCCATCTCCAATCACAGAATCACAGAAACCCCACAGTGCAGATAGAGACCATTTCGGCCCATCGAGCCTGCACCGACACATATCCCACCCGATCCCCATAACCCCACGTATTTAATCCCCCCTAACACTAAGGGTCAATTTATCATAGCCAATCAACCTAACCCGCACATCTTTGGACTGTAGGAGGAAACCGGAGCACCCGGAGGAAACCCACGCAAACACGGGGAGAATGTGCAAACTCCACACAGACAGTCGCCCGAGGCCAGATTTGAACCTGGGTCCCTGGCGCTGTGAGGCAACAGTGCTAACCACTATGCCACCGTGCTGCCCAGCACCGTGCTCCAATCTCCCTTTCCTCTCGAGTCCATGAAGCTGTTGTCGCTTTTCAAATCTGTGCCCATCTTTCCCACAACTCTTTGTTTGAACCACTCCAATCAGGTCTCCACCCCTACTACAGCACTGAAACAGCCCAAATCAAAGTCATAAATGATATTCTATGGCCCCGATTTTCGGCTTGTGTGGGAAATGGTCGGGTTTCCCCGAATGTGGGGTTTCTGACACATAAAAAAGTGTCAGCCAGCTCCACGCAATTTTCCCTCAAGTGGCCAATTAATTCCCAGCATGTGGGAAGCCTTGCTAATTGTCCAATTCGAGTCAGAAATCCCCACAGTATGATGTCATCATTCGTGGTGCTTTCAAGGTCCATAGCAAGCACTGCATCCTCTGAAGGCTTTCAAACGAACCATACAGTGTGGCAGAGGAGCCTGCAGCAGCTGTGGCCAGTGCCAGACCCCGAGCTGCCTCCAAATTCGACGAGGCTTCACTGCAGGCATTATTGGATGGGGTTAGGGCCCACAGGGAGGTCCTCTTCCCTAGGTCAGGGAGGAAGAGGCCTCCCACTGAGATCAATGCTGCATGGATGCAGGTGTCAGCAGATGCCAACTCGCTGTGAGTCACCAGAAGAACCTTGGCATTACATCTCTAACTCCTTCCTTTACTCCCCCACAGTACCATCCAGAGCCCCCATCATCACTGTGGAGGAGGAAGAGGCTGTGCAGCCAGACTCCTCAGAGGAAGCTCCAACCTCTGAGGGCGCAGCGCCAGTAGAAGTAAGCGCACCCAGCACCAGCGCAGACACTCACACCTCGGGGGGACCTTCGGGACATAGAGTAGTGTTGTCACCTGGTGTTTCACAGCTCATAAGTGAGCCTCAGCAGATTCTGGAGACAGGGACAGCAGTGGAGAGTCCTCGTCGGAGGGTGCAGGACTCTGCCAGCTCAGCTCAGCTGCGCTGCATGTCGACCCTCTGCCTCTGGGTCCATCCGCAAGAGAAGAGCTGATGGATCTCCATGGACAGATGCAGGAGTCTCTGGCAGGTTTTGTCTCCAGGGTCGCTGCGAGTGTGGAGCGAATGGAGGAGTCCATAGCGACCATGAGCAGAGCCTTTGTGGAGTCATTGGCGCATGAACGCATCACCATGGAAAGGTTGGCAACCTCCATGGAGGAGATAACTAGCCAGGGTACGGAAAACATGGTGATTGCGCATAAGAGAATGACATCTCTTGAGGAGCGTTGGCCATCTGTTGAACAGAGAAACCAGATCTTCATGGAAGTCCTTCTGAGTAGGACTGCCAGTGCAGAAACGGGTCCCCATGGCCCCCTAAAGCGCAGCAAGGTGCTCTCAAGCCACTTCCAAGCGCTGGCCCCTTCTGGCCTGTGCAGCTTCAGGTGAGTGAGCAGCAGCCTGGTGCTCCTGGTGCTCATCCTGCTGTTCCTAGTTCTGCGGCTGCCGCCTCTGCTGCTGGAGATCCTCTAATGGCAAGAAGGGAAGGAAAAATAGGCGTCCCATGCTTCTCGTAGATGCCTCCGCTGAGGGAGCGCTGAGTGAGGGTGGCGAGAGGGGCTTCCCAGGAGATCGCATTGGAGAAGTGTGTGAGGCTCCAACCTTCCACAGCTGTGCCTAAGCCTTGAAGAAGTAGCCCCAAACCTGCAACAAGGTTCTTCAACATACAAGTGCTGTCCCTTTAAATCGCAGCTTCTCCGATTGACCTGCAGCTGACAGCAAGCAAGCTGGCAAGCTTCACGCCAGGTCTCAGCAGCGGGGTTCCCCGCAGGCGGGTTTGATGTGGGGAAAGCCCCAAAGTTGTAACGGCCCCGGAATAACTACCTCAACAAGCTGATAATTGGTAATTAGTGTGCCGACGACCAGTCCCGCCAGCGGTGGCCGGGACTGAAGCGGATCGCGGGGAATCGGCAGTCCGAAAGTCGGACGGGGCGGGGAATTAGCCGGGGGGGGGTTCCCGAACCGCTTTTTCGCTGATTTTCGGCCCCCGGCCACATGAAAAGCCGCCCGACGGCGGCCAGAAAATTGACCCCTATGTGACTGTGATCGTGGTGTACTATCTCTCCTCATCCTTCTCCATCTGTCTGCATCTGTTGATATGACTGACCACACCATCCTCTTTCAACGTGTCTCCTCTATTGTTCAGTTAAGTGGGACTGCCCTCAACTGGTTCCACTCTTACCTACCCAGTCGTAGCCAGAAAACCTGCTGTCTAGCACTGTTACCTCTGGAGTCCCCCAAGGATCTAGCCTTGGACCTCTCCTATTTCTCATCTACTTGATGGTCTTGGCAAAATCATCAGAAAACATATCAGAAAACATAACATCAGGTTCCACATGTATGCTCACGACACCCAGCTCTACCTCACCGCCACCTCTCTCAACCCCTCCACTGCCTCTGTGTTGTCAGACTGCTTATCCGACATCCAAACCTTGGATGAGCCGCACTTTCCTCCAGTTAAACATTGGGAAGACTATTGGGTGGCCCCCACCATAAACTCTATTCCCTAGCCACTGATTCCATCCCCCGCCCTGGCCACTGTACCAGGTGGAAACAGACTGTTCGCAACCTTGCGAACCTATTTGACCCTGAGCTTTAGGCCCCATACCCTCTCCATCACAAAGACTGCCTATTTTCACCTCTAATATTACCTGTCTCCACTCCTGCCTCAGCACATCTGCTGCTGAAACCCTCATCCATGCTTTTGTCACCTCTAGTCGCGACTATTTTAATGGTCTCCTAGCTAGCGTCCCATCTTCCACCCTCCATATACTTGAGGCCATCCAAAACTCTGCTGCCTGTGTCCTAACTCGCACTAAATCCCATTCACCTATTGCCTCTGTCTTCGCTGACCTGCATTGGCTCCTGGTCAACCAACAAACTCGATTTTAAAATTCTCATCTTCGTGTTCATAGCTTTCCATGGCCTCCTCGCTCCCCATCTCTCTAACCTCCTTCGGCTCTAGAACTCGGACCTCCAACTCTGGTCTCTTGGGCATCCACCACTTTTTCTGTCCCACCATGGCAGCCGTGACTTCAGCATTCTAGGCCCTAAGCTCTGGAATTCCTTCCCTAAACCGCTCCATCTCTCCCTCCTCCTTTAAGACGCTCCTTAAAAACTACATCTTTGATCAAGCTTTTGGTCATCTGGCCTGATGTCGTCTCCTTACTACGATAATGGCGCTACATAAATGCAAGTCGTTGTCTGAACATTTTGTTGTCTGAACATTGTAGTTGAGAAGTCTACTATGAGCCTCGGGTCACTTTCTAAGTCTCCCACTGCCAATTCAGTTCCATTCATTGGTCAAAAAAATGTGTATTGTAAATATACAATGTGTAATACTTTACATTTATCAGTGTTCATTTTCATTTCACATTTGTCTGCCGACTTATATAACTGTTCCATTTCCGTCTGCAAATCTTTAGCTGTATCCTCTGCCTCTACTGCTCATCAGATTTACAAGTTTACATTTGCGTTTTGTTTTCCTAGTCATTAATATAGATTAGAAACAGCAGGGATCCAACACTGACTCCTGTATTCTCTAATCAACACCTCTACCCAGTTTGACATTACAGGGGTAATTCTCTGACTTCACACTCCCTGCTGAGCCTCACCTGCTGGCTGCACATATTGAAAACTTTGGTGTACATTGCACGTGCTTTTCTGACCTTTAGTTCTGATGCACACTGTGCTGGCGAGGCTCCCTACTGTAGTGCGAAGTTGGAAAATGACCCCTTGCATCTCTCACAAGGATACACTATTTCCTATGTTTTTAATCAATTTCTTATGAAGTCCCATGTTTTGCTCTAGATTCCAATGGCTTTTAATTTAATTAAAAACCTTTCATGTGGAACCTTGTCAAAAAACATTCAGAAAGCCCAACCAAACTATATTCTGGAGCATTGTAATGATCTACTTTTTATAACATCCCCAACAGAGCAGGTTTGCCAGACAGAATCTGTCCCAATTAAATCCATGCTGGCTGGCTATTCATTTATTGATGTACAGGTACTCCTTCAGCTCATCCTTTAGAATAGTTTCCATTATCTTGTATGTTGGTGATAGGCTTGGTGTTGCCTCAGTCAGATTTTCACCCTTAAAACCCATCAACACCTGATGATTCTGCCGTGATGATAACCAGTGTGGTGTGTGTGTGCCCAAATCTGCTCCTTGGTCTCCTTCAGTACCCTATCTGTACCAGTAATGCTTAGGGTTTTATTAACCTAAACTCACCCCTCTCATACATACAAAGTGCATTATACACCTCACTTCCATAAAACTGAGACAGTTTTTTGAGTATGATGAGCACAAATCTTTTCAAGCATGTAACTAGCTTCCCACAACCTATACAGGTTTATCATGGTATATTTTGGGGAAGTTAGTGAGCTGTGCTGTTCAATATTTACAATAATAGAGGCATTATGGCAATTTGGCGCTGCACCATGAGCAGACCCTACCAACTCTCCTTTAATTACATCTTTTTTAAAATGCCAGTTTCTCTTGTTTCTGTAGATGACTTCTGTTAAATGTATAATGAGGGTAATTTTCTCATGTTTACTTTTCCAGCCCACACCCCCATTCTCACCATTGCAATTGCTAATCTGTTAATTGTTCCATTTTCTGCTCGAGTCTCACCAGTGTAAATCTCACATTTTAAACTCTTCAAACAGTCCTGAACTGCCTATTACTGTAAATGTAAAATAGCAAATTCCCAAACATTTAGGCCCTGATTCTAGACGGAGAGCTGTAGCTAGTGGAGTCCCACAGTGACAACCCTAATCAACTGTGGGAAAGCCTATGATGTTTTACACTTAGACTTCCAAAAGGCATTTGATAAAGTTCCACATGAATGGTTACATTTTAAGCTCAATCCTGTGGGAATTCAAAGCAATACTTGGGTATGGATAAGAAATTGGCTGAAATGCAGAAAACAATGGGTACTGGTTAAACGGGTAATGTCAGGGTGTGGGCAAGTACAAAGTGTGGTGCTCCAGGACTCAATAGTAGGGCCACTCCTGTTTCTAATTTACATCAATAACGGGTTCAGAAACTAAACACAAATTACAGTGAAACCTGTACAAATGGACACCTTTTGACAGTCCCAAATAACTTACAATGTAATAGATACAAACTGCATTTTGAAACCACGGACACTCCCAAATTACAAACAGCAGACAGCCTTCAATGCACCAAGTCCGTTTACAACTTAAAACATGGGACACGCAGGTAAGTGCGAGGCGGCAGCGAGTGAAAGAAACGGATTTTGTGGAATGGAGATCTCTTCACCCAGCATCCATAGTGGCACTGAAGCCACTCTATCTCTGGAATTGAATACTTGCACTGCTCTATCCCAGGGATAGAGCGGTTTCTAAACTCCTGGTAAAGATCACCCATTCTGCCTCACCTTCAATTTACATTCAGGTACTCATCTCACTGGGCTCCACTGTGTAATTTCCCTCCTCCAGTCCGGTCATGTAACCCCCACCGCCACAGAGAGCTGGGACCAGCTGTTCGGGATTCTGGCGAATAATGAGCTACACGGGTGTCGGGAACAATCGAGGGTCGGAATCAGGGGGATCGTGGGGGGCTCAGGAGTCGGCACTCTGGGGGGCCTTGGGATTCGGGGAGAGGGAGATTGGGGTTTGAAGGCTCGGGGGGAGAGGGAGATTGGGGGCTATGGGGAGAAATGGCAGATGGGGGAGTTTGGGAAATAAGGGCTCGGGGGAGACTGGGGAATGGGAGCTTGGGGAGAGACTGGGGAATGGAGACTCGGGAGAGAGCTGGGAATGGCTGCTCATGATCAGGTGTCACGTGATCATATGTGAAAAGGTCAAATGTCAGTAGTCAGAACATCACGAGATCAAACCTCCAGTAATGCCTCTAACCAGAGTTGACAACCCTGGACATCTCACTCCGCCAGTATGTTAGGTACTGATGAGCTGTTAACAGCCTCCTACCCACCCCAGCATTTCAAACATTAGCAGCTGCAGCACACGGCGGGAGTGGGTCCCAAACAGGGGTCTGCAGGACATTAATCCTACCCCCTGCCCAATCAGAATTTGGCTGGGATCTGCCAGGTACTCCGGCCCTACTGCAGCAACCTCACCCTGTGCAGGCTGCCAACGTAGCAGATCCCACAATCACAACAGCCCTCCCATAATAGAAAAGGACTGTGGAATGGCAATGAACTGGGAAACCCAACAAACAGAAAATGAACTTTAATCACATCCCACTGGCAGGGCTCCAGAATTAGGCACGATCCCAGGTGAGAATGAAAAAAAAGAAGAAATGCTGCAGGAGATCCAGTCAATCCCGGGATATTTGGTTCATCCGGTTTTCTGTATATGCAATGACCATTTTGAAAATAAGGACACCTGTCAAAAAAGAGCCCCTGATGCAACTCCCTTAGGTGTCCCTAATTTACAGGTTTCACTGTTGCTAAATTTGCAGATGATACCAAATTCAGAGGGGCAATGGAATCGAAGGACGCAGCCCAGAAATTATACAATGAGTTATGAGGAAGAACTCTAGAGACTTGGGCTTTTCAATCTGAAAAGGAGTTATCTGAGAGTAACTTTAGGATGTCAGGAGGTTCTTCTTCATGCAGAGAGTGTCCAACATATGAAATGGACTTCCAAGAAGAGTGATGGAGATGAAAACCTTGGAATCACTTAAGAAACAATTGGAATAAATAATGGTGGGTGTGCATGGTTGTACTGGATGGATGAATTAAGATGGCTTGAATGGTTTTCTTCATCCTTAAGTATCTTGTGATTTTACAAATATGTACAAGGCAAAATTGGACAAGTGCCTTAGAGAGAAACACATTATCAGACACAGCTGGTAGGACATGAGGAAGGAGGACTAGATGGACCTACATGGGATAATTTTGACTTTGGGTGATAATGTAAAATGTGTGATATCGGACCAGCCACCTGTTATACATCTTTCCTGATCTTAATTCCCATTGAAGTCTTCCATTTTCACTGTACCTGTGTGCACTTGTCTCTCACTGGAAGACCAATGCAAACAGCCCTGAGGAGTTTCCAGAATGACTGAGTGAGTTTACCCAGTAAATAGCTGAGCAGTGTAGACCAGGAGGGGCTCAGATTTAATCTGCAGTCTGTGCTGAGTTAGATGTGGGGTCAATAGGAGTCCTTTAATTGGCCTCAGTACCCGTCAACTAGGAGGGGAAAAATTGGCCAAGGTTCCAGCTCCTGATTGCTATCGAGTGACCCCTACTGGAAGTGCATATGTGAACATCAGGTTTGGGTTTGCTTATTGAATATAAATAATAGTCCTTATTATTGAATAGCCTACTGTTACTCACTGTCAAGGCACACTCATAAATAATGGCAATAGTGACCAGCAACCATACCTCAGCAAGGAATCAACACACTGGGGGGGGGGGGGGGGGGAGAGAAAAGATTTTTTAAATTATCTGTACTCCAATTATCTACATTCTTCAATATCCATGAAAGTCGAGGTAATAGTGGGCTCTCAGAAACAACAAAAGCAGCTTCAAATCATCAATAATAGTGATTTTTATTCTATTTGCTTAATTGTTTATAATCCAACATTGGAGAGGCAGCCACCAACTCGGGCTCTGAATTTATTTTGAGCTAGAAGCTGGATTATGATACTGATCTACGGCAAAGTTGCCTTCAGCAGCATAATTGTGATTTTGATGCTACAAAACTTTACCGAGACAAATTGATGTTGTGTTTCTCAAGCAGCCTGCTTCAGTGCCTTGATTAACTTTCTGGGATAAAAACAGAAAATGCTGGAAATACTCAGTAGGTCAGGCAGTATCTGTGGAGAGAGAAACCGAGTTAACGTTTCAGGTCGATGCCCCCTTAACTTTCTGGGGTCTGGATTCAGATCCCTCTGAAGATGCACACTCCAGGGTACTTACTGATGCATGTGTTAAGTTTTGGCAGTTCTCCTGGCTCTCTAGGTTAGGTGTTCTACTTTGGTGAATGTGCATTTCTGCCTTTGCAACTGCACAGTACCGTTGGCATCCAAAATCATAAATGTGTTGTCCACTCACCTGCTTTCCAGCTTGGGGGGGGATGGGGTGTTAACACTCAGACATGACCACTTCATTATTCTAGTATTTAAGGTTGATTCGAAATGAGGAGAAGCCTTAAATATTTTAATTATCTGAACTTATACCCTTCCTGGCCTGTAACCTACTGCAGGTTTGAAACCAGGGCAGCTTCCCATTGCCAGTTGTTATCAGTGGGCTTTCTTTGGACAGCAGTGATTGAAATGGATTATCCCTGGATTAATGCTGCAGTGCTAATGCACTTGCTGCCAATGTAATTGTGAGGTATGCTAACAGGGAGCAGTTCAAATAAGAGAGAAAAATGTGGTAAAGGAGTCATGTGGAAAGTAATGACACTGGACTGCTTGGGGTTAATCGAACCAGATTCTCATTGCACTGTAAGTGAAAGATGTTGCAAACATTAGGTTCTTAGACACTTTTATTAATCATGTAAGTTTTACTGCAGAATTTTAATTGGAACTTGAGGATATGTCATTGTATTTCTGTTGCTAACTGACATTTTGTAACCCCAAATCTATGGGCGGGGGGGGGGGGGAAGTAGGAGGAGGTGAGAGGAGAGTGGGTATGATATGAGATTGGAAGAGACCTGTCAGAGCTATACTTAAAGGGGTGGAGAACAAGGCAAATTACTTGTTCAGCATGAAGGTTCTCTGCTGTTGATGAGTTCATGAGATTTTTCTTGCAAGATACAGTTTTGTTTCTGGAAATCTGGAGTCAGTGAGTATGGTTGTGAAAGTCATGACTGTTTAGTACAACATCATTACAGCTTAAATTACCTGTACTCCGACTGCCAAGATTACAAGACAAATAGAAAGGAGACCTTCAGAGACAAAGGATTTGAAAAAAACCTGAAAGTGCAATTGTGCTGAGGCTCCAATCAACAGTGGCATCAAGTATAAAACAATAGCAAAATACTGTGGATGCTGGAAATCTGAAATAACAACAGAAAAAGCTGGAAAAACTCAGCAGGCCATGCAACATCTTCTTCAGAACTGAGAAAAAAAGCAGGAAATGAAACAGATGAAAAAGCAAGTTGGGGGCTGGGAAATGGGGGAGGGGACGAAAAAACAAAAGGGAAAGTTTGTGAGAAGTGAAGAGACATTAAAGGCGTCAAGTGGCATTGTTGTGTCAGGGTGCACAGTTCCTCATAGAGTGCGTGATCCCAGATATTCCATCAGGGAAAGACAGTAATCAGAGACTAGTTGCTTCCCCACAGAGCGAGGGGAAATATTGTTAAGTGAGTCACTGTCCAACTTTTTAACACACTCTCTTAGTGGATACAACATAGTCCCTGGAATATTGGAACCCTGGTCTTGAATGAGGGCATACTTCTGTTATAGGTTAATAAATGACTGCCAGTGAGTTACAAGGCAGTAATTCAATTGAATATTTCTGATAAACCATTTGCGTTTTGCTCCTGTGGTTTATATGAACAGTAGCAAAACATGAGATTGAATTACTGCTTTAAATTTACTGCCAGTTTATTATTTGTTATATTGTATGCAGCCAATGGATTATATTTTAAAACTAATGTACATTTTGAATGTTATTGGTTATGCCAGTACACGCATGGTCACACTGAGCATGTTAGAGACGGAATGACATAAGTGAAAAGATAACAGGCTAATAGTGATATAGGCTCTGGAGGTGTAAACATCCAGTAAACTGGTATAGAAAGTACTTGCATGATGTCCCAAAGCATTTTACAGCCAGCTAATTTAATTTTGAAATGCAGTCACTGTTGTTTTGTAGCCAGATGATACAACCAATAAGCACAGAGCAAGTTCTGATGACTGCAAATGAATGAGAAACAGATAATCTGTTTTTGTTGGTGTTGGTTGAGGGAAGAATGTTAGTCAGGGGATTAGAACCTTCACTCCTTCAAATAGTGCTGTGGGGTCTTTATGATCGCAGCAGACAGGGCCACGGTTTAACGTCTCATTCGTAAGATGGCCCCTCGTACAATGCAGCACTCCCTCTGTACTGCAGTGAAGTGTCAACCAGGATCAAGGTTGGGCAATAATTTGGGCTGGAGGGCCACTTAACAAGTTCTGGTGAGCTGTTGAGGGACGCACGCCAATGATCCCCCCTAAGGTGCGTGGCTGCGCAGCAATCGCGAGTTCCCACGCATACCGCTCAGCAGCTCCTGCCACTGGAAGAGATACTGCGCAGCAAATTTAAAGGGACCGCGCACGAAAAAAAAATAAGAGGGATCATTATATAAACATAATAAACGTTGCATAAATGTAAACATAAATTCAGAAAGTAGTCAGATACTGCCTTAAATACACAAAATGCAGTGTAAAATAATAAATCTTCCATTACTAAATGAATGAAACGATTGATCGATTGATTACATGTTGTACTGAAAGTCTATGTGGCTCGAGTCTGCGGGGCCTCTGACGCGAGAGATTTTCTCTTTTTAGTGTGCTGAGTACAGGAGCCTGAGGCTTCGGGAGCCCGAGGCTTCGCAAGCCCTACAATCGCGTTACCTGGAGTCCTCGTCCTCCGGGATCCATTCTTGTGTCTAAGATGGCGATGAGAACTCCCCTGCCATCATACTCTGGGTAGCGGGAGAGGAAAGACGCAGCGCCGGTCTCTTTCTTCGGTAAAAGAGTCATGGAGATGAGCAACCATGACTCGACTCTAAAATGGGTAGGACATATTCGAGTACGCAGTGCATTCTGGGTACGGGCGTCCACCATTGGAGACCAGAATCGCGGAACTGATCCTTTTAAGAGCAGGCCGGGGAGAATCGCTTTTGCGAATTATTAATTTGTATTAAGTATTACTATGTTTTTTCCTTGACTGCGGTTCGAGTCCGTCTCCGACCCATGAGAAGTGAAAGTGGATAGACTAATATACAGCTCCAGCTCCGGCTCATGTTCTATTTCTGTCCCGTCCAGCGGGCCGGATAGAATGACTTGGTGGGCCAGATATGGCCTGCGTCATATTGTGTCCACCACTGGCCCAGATTTTGTGCACAAGTTCTGGAGTGGGGCTTGTACCCATAATCTTCTGACTCAGAGAAGCAAGTGCTGCCAGCTGAGTCGAGCTGACGCCTCCTGTTCTGGTAATGTAAAGTTCCCATGATTTTCTGGTTCATAATATCCTCAATTTGTTTTTCAGTTATGGATTATCAGAAAAATCTACTTCTTACTATATGTGGTAAAAAGAGAGAGTACAAATATTTGCACTGTGGCCTATAGTTATTATTGGGTGAGGGATCAGGCCTTTATTGTAACAGCGTTGAAAGGGATAGGATAGAAGTTGAGACCAAAGTGCAGTGATTAGGTGACACTAAGGCTGCGATTTTAATAACGGAGGCAGGTTGAGGGTGGGCCCGCTGCTCGGCAGCTTTCGGACCCACTCCCAGATGCCGTCGCCCAGCAGTAACAATTTTACCTTGATTGGCCTTGTTACGGCCGACGTGCGGGTCCCTCCAGGTAATTGCTTGGAGCAGGTCAGATTCTCGCCTCTGATGCGTTGTTTGAGTAAAAATTTAAAGGGGCCAAGTCCTCTTTGCAAAAGCATTAGGTTTTTTCTCCTAAAGATGCTGGCTCCTGCAGGAATGGCAGCCCCAAAAACTAAGCCTGCACCCAGGTTCAATGAGGGCTCTCTCCATGCTCTTGTTGAGGGAGTTAGAGGATATCAGGAGGTCCTCTTCCCTGGAAACAAAAGGAGGAGGCCTCCTCGGCAAACCAAGGCAGCTTGGCTGTGATGCGCTATTAATTACTCAAAAGACTGAGGTTAAGCGAGTAACTAACAGGCTTTTATTAACAAGAGAATGAAGGTGTGCCTCGAGTGGTCGACCAGTCCAGAATACAGAGGGACTGTGGAGCAGTCACCTTTATACCTGGACTCGTGGGAGGAGTCAGCCGAGGCATGTACAGACATGTACACAGTGGAATACAAACACCCACACAGGCAGGTATAACAGTGGTTTACCACATTCACCCCTTGTTTAAAAATGAGTCCGGCGGGGTGAAGTGTATTAAAAGTTTGTGTATTGGACTCTCTCCGGAGGTCTTGTCTGCCGCTGTGATCGACGTGGCGATGGCAGGGGTAGTGAAGCTTCCGGCGTCGAGTCCCGCGTAGGCTGAGGCACTGGTGTGTAGTCCTCGTGGGTGTCGAGCGGGTCGCGGGGCCCAGGCGTGCCGTCTGCTGGGGTTGAATATTGGATCGTTGGGGGGGGGGGTGGTAGTGGGTAGTGGGTTACTGGGGCCCCCGAGGGTGCGAGGTCTCGTATGGAGACTGTGTCCTCCCGCCCGTCCATGTACGCAATGTAAGCATACTGGGGGTTGGCGTGGAGGAGGTCGACCCTCTCGACCAGGGGGTCCGTTTTATGGGTCCTCGCGTGTCTTCTCAGTAGGAACGGCCCTGGGGACGTCAGCCATGGCGGTAGCGATGTCCCCGATGTGGACTTCCTTGGGAAGACAAACATTTTCTCATGAGGGGTGGCGTTAGTGGCAGTGCAGAGCAGTGACCGAATAGAGTGGAGCGCATCGGGGAGCACATCCTGCCAGCGGGAGGTCGGAAGGCCCCTAGACTTTAAGGCTAGCAGGGCGGCCTTCCAAACTGTCGCATTCTCTCTTTCCACCTGTCCGTTCCCCTGGGGGTTGTAACTGGTGGTCCTGCTTGTGGCAATACCCCTAGCGAGCAGGTACTGGCGGAGCTCGTCGCTCATAAACGATGAGCCGCGGTCGCTATGGATATAGCTGGGGAAACCGAACAGGGTGAAGAGGTCGTTCAGACATTTAATGACCGTGGCACTGGTCATGTCCGGGCAGGGGATGACGAACGGGAAACGGGAGTACTCATCAATAATGTTGAGGAAGTACACATTGCGGTCGGAGGAGGGGAGAGGCCCTTTAAAATCAACGCTCAGGCGCTCGAAGGGGCGAGTGGCTTTTATCAGGTGAGCCCTGTCTGGTCTATAAAAGTGCGGTTTGCACTCAGCGCAGACTTGGCAGTTCCTGGTCATGGTCCTGACCTCCTCAATGGAGTAAGGCAGGTTGCGGGCCTTGATGAAGTGGAAGAACCTGGTGACCCCCGGGTGGCAGAGGTCATTGTGGAGGGCCCGCAGTCTATCGATCTGCGCGCTGGCTCAGGTGCCACGCAATAGAGCATCCGGGGGTTCATTGAGCTTCCCGGGCCGGTACAAGATCTCGTAATTGTAGGTGGAAAGTTCGATTCTCCACCTCAAGATCTTGTCGTTTTTGATTTTGCCCCTCTGCTTGTTGTTAAACATAAAAGCAACTGAACGCTGGTCAGTGAGCAGGGTAAATCGTTTTCCGGCCAGGTAGTGCCTCCAATGACGCACAGCCTCCACAATAGCCTGGGCCTCCTTCTCAACAGCGGAGTGTCTGGTCTCCGGGCCCTGGAGGGTTCGTGAAAAGAAGGCCACGGGTCTCCCCGCCTGATTAAGGGTAGCGGCCAGGGCAAAGTCGGACGCGTCGCTTTCCACCTGGAAGGGGATGGATTCGTCCACTGCGTGCATGGTGGCTTTGGCAATGTCTTCCTTGATACGGTGGAAGGCTAAGCGGGCCTCTGCCGTCAAGGGAAAAGAGGTGGACTTGATCAGCGGACGGACCTTGTCCGCATAGTAGGGGACCCACTGGGCGTAATAGGAGAAAATCCCTAGGCACCTCTTCAGGGCCTTGAGGCAGTGGGGCAGTGGGAGTTCCATAAGGGGACGCATCCGGTCGGGGTCGGGACCGATGACTCCGTGTTCCACAACACAGCCAAGGATGGCGAGGCGGGTTGTGCGGAATATGCACTTCTCCTTGTTATACGTCAGGTTCAGGAGTTGGGCGGTGCAGAGGAATTTTTCGAGGTTTGCGTCATGGTCCTGCAAGTCATGGCCGCAGATGGTCACATTGTCCAGATATGGGAAAGTGGCCTGCAACGCATTTTGATCGACCATCCGGTCCATCTCCCTTTGGAAGACGGAGACCCCGTTGGTGACGCCAAAGGGAACCCTAAGGAAGTGATAGAGGCGGCCGTTTGCCTCAAAGGCAGTATACTGGCGGTCCTCAGGGCGGATAGGGAGCTGGTGGTACGCTGATTTCAGGACAGTGGTCGAGAAGACGCGGTACTGCGCGATCTGGTTGACCATATCAGCTATGCGGGGGAGTGGGTAAGCGTCCAGCAGGGTGTAGCGATTTATTGTCTGGCTGTAGTCGATGACCAGGCGCTGCTTCTCGCCGGTCTTAACGACCACAACCTGGGCTCGCCAGGGGCTGGTGCTGCCCTCAATAGTCCCCTCCTTCAGGAGCCGCTCCACTTCGGTTTTAATGAAAACCCTGTCCCCGGCACTGTATCGCCTGCTCTTTGTGGCGATGGGCTTACAGTCGGGGGTGAGGTTAGCAAACAGTGGGGGGGGGTGACTCTGAGTGTGGAGAGGTTGCACCTGGTGCGCGGCGGGCAATTTGGAAGCTGCTGGCTGCGGACTGTGAGTGGGGGGAGGGGTCCACCGTACGCCATCGTAACACTTTTAAGGTGGCACTGAAAATCTAACCCCTGTAGAACGGCAGCGCAGAGGTGGGGCAGGACCAGAAGTTTAAAATTATCGTACACAGTCCCGTCTACTAAGAGTGTCACCACGCAGTAGCCGCCAATGTCCGCCGACTGGGACTCGGAGGCCATAGAAATCCGCTGGTGCGCAGGCAGGACTGGGTGAGAGCAACGCCGCACCGTGTCGGGGTGGATGAAGCTCTCCGTGCTCCCAGAGTCAAAAAGGCAGGTTGTTTCGTGACCATTTACCTTAATGTCCATTGTGGACCGGGCCAGTTGGTGCGGTCTCGCTTGGTCCAGCATAACGGAGGCCAGCGTAGGGGTCGGTGTGTCGCTGCGGGTATCAGATGAGGCGGTGTTGGGGGCCTGCTGCGTCCCGGCTGTCGTCCAAGATGGCGGCGTCCATGATCCCCATGTGGCTGGAGGCGTCCAAAATGGCTGCTGTTCCGGTGGTTCGCACATGGCTGGGGAGGCCCAAGATGGCGGCCCGCACGGCCCACACGCGGCGCTGCTGGGGTTCGGGGTGGCTTTGGCCCTTCTTCCCGCAGCCCGAGCAGATCGCATTTTTCGCCGGGCAGCACGCTCTGGGGTGTTTGGCCTGGCCACAGAAGTAGCATTTCTGGCCTTGGGACACTGCTGCGGTAGTTGGGTCGTTGCTGGGATGTGGCTGGGGTGGCACGGCGCTATGAGACGGTCCTACCGTGTTCCAGGTTGTCGTTCCCCGCGGCGTCCACGGTGCAGAGGAGTAGGCATCCATGCCCCGGTAGGCTGCGTCCAATGATAGTGCGAGTTCAGAGGCCTTGTTGAGGTCGAGGTCACTCTGCTCCAACAGTCGCTGTCGGGTGTAATTGGACCTGTGGCCCGCTACAAAAGCGTCCCGGATAAGTTCCTCTGTGTACACGGCGGCCTTTACATCCTTACAACCACAGGCCCGGCCAAGCACAGACAGTGCCTGAAGATATTCCTCGGTCGATTCCCCAGGTTGTTGTTTACGACTCCCCAGGAGGTGCCTGGCGTACACCTCGTTCACTGGGCGCGTGTACTGGTCCTTGAGCTTGAGAGCAGCCGTGTACGAGGTCGCGTCCTGGATGACCGAGTACGCTCGGTGGTTCACTTTGGAGGTCAGGACATCCAGTTTGTCCTCATCCAATTTGACCGTTGCAGCGGAGGTGATCAGGAATCTTTCGAAGCACCTAAGCCAGTGAGCAAACTTGGTGGATGCGTCCGCCTCCCGATGGTCTAAGTCCAGGCATGCTGGTGTGAGGATCTTCTCCATTATAAAAAAATCTTGTTAATAAAATTGATGCGCTATTAATTACTCAAAAGACTGAGGTTAAGCGAGTAACTAACAGGCTTTTATTAACAAGAGAATGAAGGTGTGCCTCGAGTGGTCGACCAGTCCAGAATACAGAGGGACTGTGGAGCAGTCACCTTTATACCTGGACTCGTGGGAGGAGTCAGCCGAGGTATGTACAGACATGTACACAGTGGAATACAAACACCCACACAGGCAGGTATAACAGTGGTTTACCACAGGCTGCGAATTGCTGAGGAGGTGAGTTCAAGGTCTGTGTGCAGACGTTTAATGATCTGCTGAGATCACCTAAAGTGTGGCCTCTGTGTTCTGGGAAATGGAAGTTCGAGAGTGAGGGCTCAGGGCGAATTCCATGTAGAATGTTGGTGGTGACACTGAGTGCAAACCACCGTCTGTTGGACAGATGATGCCTGGGGTTTTGAGAATGCTGGACTTATATTCATCTCCATGTGCCAGCCACCTGTGGTTGAAGCGTAAGCTTACGCGAATCTGGCATGGATGAGTGCATCCCTTGCCTGATGGCCAGCAATGTGGTCGCCTGCTGCTGGATTGGCCACATCCAACCCCGTAAAGCGTCGCTCCCTCTCCTCTTCCTCGTTCACATCCTCGTTCTCCTCCTCGTCCTCTTCCTCCGAGGAGGCTGTGTGCTGAGCCACTTGTTCATCCAGCAGCACTAAGCAGCGCTGCTGTCCGATGTTGTGCAGGGCACAGCAGACCACAACGATTCTGGACATCCTGGCTGGTGCATACTGCAAGGCTCCTCCAGATCTGTCTAGGCATCAGAAGCGCATTTTGAGCAAGCTGATGGTTTGCTTGATGATGCTTCTGGTGGATATGTGACTCACATTGTACCGCTCTTCAGCACTGTTTGATGGCCTCCTCATTGGTGTCATAAGCCACTTTTTCAGGGGATAGCCCTCGTTGCCAAGAAGCCATCTGGAAAGTTGGTTTGGCGGATGGAAGAGCTGAGGCACAGTAGACTGGCGCAGGATGAAGGAGTCATGGCAACTGCCAGGGTACTTTGCGCAAACATGCATGATGATCTTCCTGTGGTTACACACCAGCTGGACGTTCAGGGACTGGAATCACTTGCAGTTGACAAATACATCTGGGTTGTGATAGGGGGCCCTAATGGCTACATGTGTGCAGTCTATGATGCCCTGCACCATTGGAAAGCCTGCCATATTTGCAAAGCCAACCGCACGCGCCGTCACACTTGGGCCATCCGTGGAAAAGTGGATGTAATTGTGCGCCTTTGCAAAGAGGACATCAGTGACCTGCGTGATGCAGGTGTGTGCGGCCGACTGTAAGATGCCGCTGATGTCTGCAGATGAGTCCTGGAAGGAGCCCGAAGCAAAGATGTTGAGTGCGGTAGTGACTTTGACAGGAACTGGTAAGGAGTGTCCACGTGCTCCTCTGGGCTCCAATTGCTAGTGCAGCATTGCACAGATGTCAGCGACTACCTCTCGCAAAAGTCTCAGCCTCCTTTGGCGTTGCTGCTCAGTCATGCTGAAGAAGTTGATCCTCCTGAGGTGAGGTGCAGCCCTGCGCTGACGCCCTCCACCCTGTGCATCATCAGGTGGGTGAGGAGGAGGTTGGTGCTCCTGGTACTGGTGCTGCGGTTGTGGTGCTGCCGTGGCTGCTCTGCCTCCGAATCTGACGACCAGGGTGAGAGGATATAAATGGTTCCTATACCCTTGCTATAGATTTCATTTGAGGCAAGAAGCTTGCAAGCTCACAGTCGAAGTGGCCTGAAATTATTCCAATCAGGTCACACTGCAGATGGCTGTCAGCTTGAACAGTCACAAGGTCAGTAGATTTGCAAAATCTTATCCCAAACCTCCAACAACAAAGTTGTTGCATTTGAATGTCAGCCATGTTACAGGAGCGCTTTTAAAGTGTTCCACCAATGACTCCAAATCATGTCCTCGAGAAACTCGTCTCCTTGAACCTGGCCTGTTTCTGACAAGACGGGAAACAGGAGCCAGAAACACGAAAATGGGAAACCATATAAAAATAGGATTAGCAAGGCAGTTAACAGGCTGTTAACTGCCTGTCCCACTGGTTCCCGTCTGGTCAGTTTAGGAGCAGCTGACCCGACAATCACAAAAATCGCGTGGGGGTGGGATGGAGGCGGGTTGGCAGTCTGAAGCCATTTTTTCTGATTTTCGCTGCCAACCTGCCTCCTCGGGGCTATTAAAATCGGGTCCAAAGGTTTGTAAAGCCTCTATATTCTGGGGGGGGGGGGCTTGAGGGAAGTGGTGAGTTCCACAGAATTGACTAACAAATAAAGTAATCTTCACATGATTTCTTTCAATGTAGAATGATCACTTGAGAGAGACCAGAAATTTGTGCTATTTGACCAAGTGTTGTGTATTTTGGATGTGTATTAGAATTGTCCCACATGGGATACCGTAGTGGTGATTTGCAATGCACTATGGGAAATGTAGTGCATTGAGTGAAGAATCACATTGTAAATAAAATGGCCGTTAACTAAACTCTCCACCCCGGAGTCCTTCATAATTGTTATATAGGTAAGGGTATAAAACCCCTTGAGACACAACAAAACTGGCGACGAGGACGACGGACTTGCGCATCACTTTGCACTGGAATCGGCGATGTTTAAAGTAAGAAGTTCCTGTCTTTTCTTAATGGCACGCCCGCAATTTAGTGCTGATGCAATCGCCTCGTAAAGGTGGCGGTTCGTGTGTTACACAAATAAGAAGGGGGAGAGTAACGATACAGTGAAACGAAGTGGAGGAAAAGGACTGTAAAATTTTTTTTAAATGTCGAGGAAAAGGACTGTAAAGATTAAAAAAAAGAAAACAAAATGGCTATGCTAACCGGAGCGTTTGGACCATTTGATGAAATGGCGGAGCAATGGAGTGCTTATACAGAGCATTTCGGATTTTTCGTGACTGCAAATGGCATTAAAGATGACGTGAAAGTGGCGACGTTCCTCAGTGTGATTGGCGCAAAAACATTTGGCTTCTTACGGAGCTTGATGCACCCGGATAAGCCCGGCGCTAAGACATATGATCAGATTGTGGAAGTTTTGGAAACACATTTCGCACCCAAGCCGCTGCTGATTGCCGAGAGGTTCAGGTTTCACAAACGAAACCAAGGGGAGGGTGAGTCCATAGCCGAATATGTTGCAGTGCTAAAGAAGCTAACTGAGCATTGTGAGTTTGGTGAAACTCTAAATGACACTGTCCGTGATAGGTTTGTGTGTGGGTTAAGATGTGAAGCAACACAGAAGCGCTTGCTCATGACTGACAAATTGACACTTAAATCAGCAGTGGAGCTCGCTGTGTCTATGGAGTTAGCAGCTAAAGATGCACAGCTGTTGGGGGCTGCAACAAGAGTGCACAGGGTAGCAGCTACACCGGATAAGCATGCAAGGGGCGCCAGAGAGTGTTACAGATGTGGAAGGTCAGGTCATCAGCCATCTGACTGCTGGTGTAAAGACCTGACCTGTCGGAAATGTGAAAAGAAAGGACACATTGAACGTGTGTGTAAAGAGCAAAGCAAACAATCCTACACAGAGACACACAAAAACAAACAAGGAAACACATCCAACTGGCGTTCTAAAAAGAAAAACCTACACATGGTGAAACAAGAACAGGAAGACAGTGACATAGACTCTGATGGGGAGCTGAATCTCCATGTGTTAACGATGAATGGAGGCTCATCAGGCTATGGAGTCACTCCACTACTAGAGGGAATACCGGTCAAAATGGAGCTGGATACGGGGGCCGCTGTCTCCTTGATTTCAGAGAAGCTATTCAAAGAAAAACTGAACCATCTATCACTGATGCCGGCCAAGCTCATCTTAAAGACCTACACTGGGGAAACAGTCCCAATGCTGGGTAAGACGGAGGTCAAGGTGGAGCTTAATGGACAAACCGTGATGCTGCCAGTTTACGTGGTCAAGGGTGACTATCCATCCCTGATGGGCAGGCCATGGTTGGAGAAAATTCATCTGGATTGGAAAAAAGTGAATGCGGTGTCAGTCGAAGAGGCGGGGCTAGCGGCAGTGTTGACAAAGCATGCGGCTGTCTTTGACGGAGAATTGGGGAGTATGAAGGGGATTACGGTCAAACTCAAGGTGAAGCCTGACAGCCAGCCACGATTCCTGAAGGCCAGGAACGTTCCCTACGCCCTCAGACCAAAGGTGGAGGCTGACCTGGAGCGTCTGGTCAAGATAGGGGTCCTGGTGCCGGTTTCGCACAGTGAGTGGGCCACACCCGTGGTACCAGTGATGAAGAGTGACGGCGCGGTTCGCTTATGTGGAGATTTCAAAGTAACAGTGAATCCTGTGCTGTCAGCTGAACAGTACCCCCTCCCCATCATTGAAGACCTTTTCGTGGGTCTAGCAGGCGGTCAGAAGTTTAGCAAGATTGATCTATGCCAAGCCTACTTGCAGATGCATGTAGAAGAGGACTCATAGAAGTACCTCACCATCACCACCCACAAGGGCCTCTACAGGTACTGCCGCCTACCCTTTGGTATAACGTCAGCACCAGCATTGTTTCAGCGGGCTATGGACCAGATCTTAAGCGGCATTCCAGGGGTACAATGTTATCTCGACGATATCCTTGTCACAGGCAAGGACGACAACGAGCATCTGCAGAACCTGACGAAGACACTGGGAAGACTTGAAGAATATGGCTTACGCGTTCGCAAGGACAAATGCGAATTTTTCAAGCCATCAGTGGAGTACCTAGGCCATGTCATCGACGCGGACGGCCTACACACAGCACCGTCGAAAGTGAAAGCCATTGCCGACGCTCCTGCACCTACAAATGTCGGCCAGCTGCAGTCATTCTTAGGTCTCCTGAACTGTTACGGAAAGTTTATTCCACAGCTGGCATCACTGTTGAAGCCATTACATGAGTTGCTGTGTCAGGGCAAGGCCTGGGCATGGACGAAGGAGTGCGAAGCTGCATTCAAGAAAGCCAAAGCAGCTTTGACTGACCCCAGAGTGTTGACGCACTTTGACCCGTCGTTGCAGATTCAGCTGGCCTGTGACGCATCGCCTTATGTCGTCGGCGCGGTCGTGTCCCACAACTTTCCCTCAGGCGAAGAGAAGCCAATTGCATTCGCGTCAAGGTCCCTGAGCAAGGCGGAGGTGAAATACCCGCAGATCGAAAAAGAGGCTTTGGGCATCATCTTTGGAATCAAAAAGTTCCATCACTACTTGTTCGGAAGGAAATTCACCTTGCTGACGGATCATCGTCCTCTGACATCGATCTTTGGTCCACACAGGAATACCCTCCCTGGCAGCGTGCAGGATGCAGTGCTGGGTGCTGATGTTAAGCGCTCACAATTACAACATCTAATACCGGAGGTCAGCAGCACATGGAAATGCGGACGGATTGTCAAGACCTCCGCTGCCTGTGCCCTCTGAAGGCTGTGAGCAGAAGATTTTCTACTTTGACATGGTGAGCAATGCCCCTGTCACGGCCCGGCAGGTCAAGAAAGAGACCAGAGTGGACCCTACGCTACCCAAGGTGCTGGATCGGGTGATGCGAGGAGACGGATCACGTGTGTCAGACACACCACCTGAGCTCCTACCTTACCTGTCAAGAGGGAAGGAGTTGTCTGTCACGTCAATGCCTGGGAATTAAACATACCAGGTTATTTAACGATCAGGAAGGACAGGCAGGAAGGAAGGGGAGGTGGGGTGGCTATGTTAATAAAGGAAGGAATCACTGTAATACAGAGAAATTATATTGGGTCAAAAGATCAGGATAATGAAACAGTTTGGGTGGAGGTAAGGAATAATAAGGGGGAAAAAACACTAGTGGGCGTAGTCTATAGGCCTCCGAACAGTGGCAACTCTGTTGGACGGAGTATCAATCAGGAAATAATTGAGGCTTGTAATAAGGGAACATCTATAATTATGGGGGATTTTAACTATCATATTAATTGGACAAATCAAATTGGGCAGGGCTGCCTTGAGGATGAGTTCATTGAGTGTATTAGGGATGGGTTTCTTGAGCAGTATGTAACTGAACCGACCAGGGGGCAAGCAACCTTAGATCTGGTCCTGTGTAACGAGACAGGATTAATTAAAAATGTCCTAGTAAAGGATCCCCTTGGAATGAGTGACCATAACATGGTTGAATTCCCTATTCAATTAGAGGCTGAGAAGGTTGGATCTCAAACAAGTGTGCTAAGCTTGAATAAAAGAGACTATGAAGGTATGAGAGCGGAATTGAGTAGAGTGGATTGGGAAAATAGATTAAAGGGTAAGACGATACATGATCAGTGGTGTACATTTAAGGAGTTATTTTACAACTTCCAAAAAAAATATATTCCACTGAGAAGAAAAGGGTGTAAAAGAAAAGACAGCCATCCGTGGCTAAGTAAAGAAATTAAGGATAGTATTCGACTAAAAACAAGGGCATATAAGGTAGCCAAATCTAGTGGGAGGATAGAGGATTGGGAAAACTTTAAAAGACAGCAAAAAATAACAAAAAGATTGATTAAGAAAGGGAAGATAGATTATGAAAGTAAATTAGCAAAAAATATAAAAACAGATAGTAAGAGTTTTTATAGTTATATAAAAAGAAAAAGGGTGGCTAAAGTTAATGTTGGTCCCTTAGAGGATGGGACCGGGAAATTAATGGTGGGAAATATGGAGATGGCAAAAACACTGAATGAATATTTTGTATCAGTCTTTACAGTAGAGGACAATAAGAATATCCCAACACTGGACAAACAGGGGGCTAAAGGGGGGGAGGAGCTAAACACGATCAAAATCACTCAGGAAGTGGTACTCGGTAAAATAATGGGACTCGAGGCAGATAAATCACCTGGACCTGATGGCTTACATCCTAGGGTCTTGAGGGAAGTGGTGGTAGGGATTGGGGATGCATTGGTAATAATTTTCCAAAACTGCCTAGACTCGGCAAAGGTCCCGGCAGACTGGAAAACTGCTAATGTAACACCCTTATTTAAAAAGGGCAGTAGACAGAAGGCTGGAAACTATAGACCGGTTAGCCTAACATCTGTGGTAGGTAAAATTTTGGAGTCCATTATTAAGGAGACAGTAACAGGACATTTGGATAATCACAATTTAATAGGACAAAGTCAGCATGGTTTTATGAAGGGGAAGTCATGTTTGACAAATTTGCTGGAGTTCTTTGAGGAAGTAACATATAGGGTGGATAAAGGGGAACCAGTGGACGTAGTGTATTTAGACTTCCAAAAGGCATTTGACAAGGTGCCACACAAAAGATTATTGCTTAAGATAAAAAATCACGGGATTGGGGGTAATATTCTGGCATGGATAGAGGATTGGCTATCTAACAGAAGGCAGAGAGTTGGGATAAATGGTTCATTCTCAGACTGGCAATCAGTAACTAGTGGTGTTCCGCAGGGGTCAGTGCTGGGTCCCCAACTCTTTACAATCTATATTAATGATTTGGAGGAGGGGACCGAGTGTAACATATCAAAGTTTGCAGATGATACTAAGATGGGAGGGAAAGTAGTGAGTGAGGAGGACATAAAAAACCTGCAAGGGGACATCGACAGGCTAAGTAAGTGGGCAGAGATTTGGCAGATGGAATACAATACTGGAAAGTGTGAGGTTATGCACTTTGGCAGGAAAAATCATAGAGCAAGTTATTATCTTAATGGCAAGAAACTGGAAAGTACTGAAGTACAAAGGGATCTGGGGGTCCTGGTGCACGAAACTCAAAAGGTTAGTATGCAGGTGCAGCAAGTGATTAAGAAGGCCAATGGAATGTTGGCTTTCATTGCTAGGGGGATAGAATATAAAAATAGGGAGGTATTGCTTCAGTTGTACAAGGCATTGGTGAGACCGCACCTGGAATACTGCGTACAGTTTTGGTGTCCATACTTAAGAAAGGACATACTTGCTCTCGAGTCAGTACAAAGAAGGTTCACTCGGTTAATCCCGGGGATGAGGGGATGGACATATGAGGAGAGGTTGAGTAGATTGGGACTCTACTCATTGGAGTTCAGAAGAACGAGAGGCGATCTTATTGAAACATATAAGATTGTGAAGGGGTTGGATCGGGTGGATGCGGGGAAGATGTTCCCGATGATGGGTGAAACTAGAACTAGGGGCATAGTCTTAGAATAAGGGACTGCTCTTTCAAAACTGAGATGAGGAGGAACTACTTCACTCAGAGGGTGGTAGGTCCATGGAATATGCTGCCCCAAAAAGCTGTAGAAGCTACATCATTACATAAATTTAAAACAGAAATAGACAGTTTCCTAGAAGTAAAGGGAATTAAAGGTTACGGGGAGCGGGCAGGAATTTGGACATGAGTCTAGGTTCGGATCGGTCATGGCCCTGTGGGTAGCGGAGCGGGCCCAGGGGCCGTGTAGCCTGATCCTGCTTCTAATTCTGTTAGATTCAGGAGATGGTTCTGTGATAGTGGATTGGCGGTTAGGATCAGATCAGTCATGATCTTATTGAATGGCGGAGCAGGCTCGACGGGCCGATTGGCCTACTCCTGCTCCTATTTCTTATGTTCTTAGTTCTTATGTCAGGATGCCTCCTTTGGGGCACGCAAGTGATCATACCACCAAAGCTGTGGAAACATGTCCTCAACGAGCTGCACTCAGGACATTGTGGTATTGTCCGCATGAAGGAGCTGGCACGAAGCTACTTCTGGTGGCCCGGTCTGGATCATGAAATTGAAGTTGAAGCGAAATCATGCCCATCATGCGAGACAACCAGGGATACGCCAAGAGCAGCGCCACTGCATCCATGGGAATGGCCGGCGACACCGTGGCAACGGATCCATCTGGACTTCGCGGGACCAGTGGAAGGAGCGATGTTCCTGGTCGCGGTGGACTCCCATTCCAAATGGCCGGAGGTTGCAGTAATGTCCACTACCACTACGGAGAAAACCATCGAGACTCTGAGAGAGATGTTCGGGCGATTTGGTCTGCCGGAGCAGATCGTAACCGACAATGCAACACAGTTCACATCCCAGGAGATGGAGGAGTTCCTCAAGAGCAATGGAATTCAGCACATGTTCTCCGTGCCTTATCATCCATCCACGAATGGATTGGCGGAGAGATTTGTCAGAACGCTGAAACGCACGTTGAAAGCGGCAAGAAGTGATGCTTCTCTAAAGCAGCGCCTGAATGCTTTCTTGCTGAAATACCGAAACACGCCTCATGCTACGACTGGAGCATCTCCTGCTTACCTACTCATGGGAAGGCAGCTACGGACACGCCTTGACCTGCTGAGGCCAACGTCCACAGAAGCAGTGGTGCACGCCATTCAGCAAGATCAAGTCAGCAGACGAGCTCAGAGGTCCAAAGAACGACACTTTGTGGTGGGGGGCAAAGTCCTCGCGCGTAACTACACCACCCCGGAGCGGTGGGTCCCGGCTACGGTCATTCAAAAGACGGGCCCCGTTTCATACCGAGTCCGCACCGGAGACGACCGAACATGGAGACGGCATGTAGACCAGTTACTGCCAAGACAGTCGCCACAGGTAACCCAAGAAACAGAGGATCAAGGACCTGCTGGGGGCTCCAGCAGGGACTGGTCATCCGACCCTGAGACAGTGGCACCATCCACTCTTGTGCCATCGAGGGAGGAAGCCACGCCTGCAGGGTCACGGGAGAGCCAGCCAGAGCCTGCTCCTGAGACTAGGCGTTACCCCCAAAGAGAAAGGCAGCCTCCAGAGCGCCTTAGTTACAGTTAGTGCTAACCTGTGTGCATGGGGCAGAATAATCCCCAGGGTTAGCGGAATGTAGAGGCAGTCTACCCTCTCTTCCAAAGTTATAGTCATTTTCAGTTATTCTGTTTTGTGGACATTCTATTTTAAGGGGGAGGAAATATGTTGTGTATTTTGGATGTGTATTAGAATTGTCCCACATGGGATACCGTAGTGGTGATTTGCAATGCACTATGGGAAATGTAGTGCATTGAGTGAAGAAGCACATTGTAAATAAAATGGCCGCTAACTAAACTCACCACCCCGGAGTCCTTCTTAATTGTTATATAGGTAAGGGTATAAAACCCCTTGAGACACAACACCAAGTAAAAGGATGTTCTTACTCAGATTTTAGAACATTTTTCTTATATAATTAACTTTGTCAAGACTTTGCAACCTATTGAATTTTAAGGATTTGTTAACAGGAAATAGTTTTAAAGTATTTCTGTATATGATGGATCTTAGTGGCTGACCAGTGCTGGCATCACATAACTGTACAAGAAAGCTTGATGTGCGAGACAGTGTTTTACAAATATTAGCAGTTGAGATTCTATCCTGATATCTGCATCTCAATATCAAAACTATTTCAGATCAGAATCAGCATTCCTTCAGGTTCTGGGGTCGGTGTAGTATCGGTACTCATGTTTGCCAATATAGTAAAGTGATTACAAACATTTTCCTCAGGGCAGGCCCAACAACTGCATGAAACTAAGCCCCAGTCCCACAAACTAACTGAATCAGTTGGGGCAAAAAAAACCATGTGATGCCGTTAACCATCCCTTTGAATATTTTGGAAACTTTTGGAGAAAAATAATATTTTAAGAAGTAGTTCTTCCATTTTATTCCATTATTGTAAAAAGAACCACATCAGTAATCCATGTTTATTAAGATATAGTTAAGACTAAATTTGATTTTTTTTCACTAGAAACCCTCGTACTGGAGTTTAAAGAAAACTCAACTACATACTAGCACAACTTAAAGACTGGGCTAATAACTAAAAATATATATATTTTTGTACACTACTAGTACACTACTATGTGTACTCTATAGGCCACCCACTAGTGGAAAGGATATAGAGGAGCAAATTTGCATGGAAATTACAGAGGTGCAAGAACTATAGAGTAGTTCTAGATAGGTTCTAGATATAGTTCTAGAACTATAGATAATGGGGGACATCAATTAACCTAATATAGACTGGGATAGTAATAGTGTAAAGGGCAGAGAGGGGGAAGAATTTCTGAAGTGTATTCAGGAGAACCTTCTTGATTAGTATGCTTCCGGCCCAATGAGGAAGGAGGCATTGCTGGATCTGGTTCTGGGGAATGAGGTGGGTCAGGTGGATCAAGTGTCAGTATGGGAATATTTAGGGAACAGTGATCATAGTATCATAAGGTTTAGATTATCTACGGAAAAGGACAGTGAGAAATCTAGAGTAAAAATACTTAATTGGAGGAAGGCCAATTTCAGGGGGTTGAGAATGGACCTGGCCCGGGTAAATTGGAATTAAAGATTGGCAGGCAAAACTGTAATCGAACAATGGGCTGCCTTTAAAGAGGAGATGGTTCGGGTACCGTTGAAGTACATTTCCACGAGGGGAAATGTAGGGCAACCAAAGTCGGAGCTCCCTGGATGACGAAAGAGATAGAGAGTAAATGAGCAGAAAAAAGGGGCTTATGAGATGTCAGGTTGAGAATACAAGTGAGAACCAGGCTGAATATAGAAAGTTCAGAGGGGAAGTGAAAAAGGAAATAAGAGGGGCAAAGAGAGTGTATGAGAATAGACTGGCAGCTAACATAAAAGGAAATCCAAAAGTCTTCTGTAGGCATATAAATAGTAAACAGGTAGTAAAAGGAGGGGTGGGGCCGATTAGGGACCAAACTGGAAACCTATGCATGGAGTCAGAGGGCATGGCTGTGGAACTAAATAAGTATTTTGCATCTGTTTTTACCAAGGAAGAAGGTGCTGCCAAAGTCATAGTGAAAGAGGAGGTAGTTGAGCTACTGGATGAGTTAAAAATTGAGAAAGAGGAGGTACTAGAAAGGCTGGCTGTAGTTAAAATAGATAAGTCACCATGACCGAATGGGATGCATCCTAGGGTGCTGAGCGAAGTAAAGGTGGAAATTGCAGAAGTACTGGCCATAATCTTCCAATCCTCCTTGGATAAAGGATGGTGCCAGAGGACTGGAGAATTGCAAATGTTACACCCTTGTTCAAAAAAGGGTGTAAGGATAAACACAGCAACTACAGGCCAGTCAGTTTAACCTTGGCAGTGGGGAATCTTTTAGAAACAATAATCCGGGACAAAATTAACAGTCACTTGGACTAGATGAATTATCGGAAGCCAGCACGGATTTGTTAAAGGCAAATCGTGTTTAACTAACTTGATAGGGTTTTTTGATGAGGTAACAAGAGGGTTGATGAGGGCAATGCGGTTGATGTGGCGTACATGGACTTCCAAAAGGCATTTGATAAATTATCACGTAATAAGCTTGCCAGCAAAGTTGAAGCCCATGGAATAAAAGGGACAGTGGCAGCATGGATACGAAATGAGCTAAGTGACAGGAAACAGAGAGTAGTGGTGAACGGTTCTTTTTCGGACTGGAGGAAGGTACACAGCGGTGTTCCCCAGGGGACGGTACTAGGACCACTGCTTTTTTTGAGATATATTAATGACTTGGACTTGGGTTTACAGGGCACTATTTCAAAATTTGCATATGACACAAAATTTGGAAGTATGGTGAGCAGTGAGGAGGATAGTGATAGACTTCAAGAGGACATAGACAGGCTGGTGGAATGGGTGGACATGTGGCAGATGAAATTTAACGCAGAAAAGTGCAAAGTGTATACATTTTGGTAGAAAGAACAAGGAGAGGCAATATAAACTAAAGGGTACAATCCTAAAGGGGGTGCAGGAATAGAGACACCTGGGGGGTATATGTGCACAAATCGTTAAAGGTGGCAGGGCAGGTTGAGAAAGTGGTTAAAAAAGCATATGGGATTCTGGGCTTCATAAACAGAGGCATAGGGCTCGATTTTCATTGAGCCGTGGAGTTGGGCTTGGAGGCGTGCGGGGGGTTAAAATCGCAAAAGCTGGCGGGCGGGACACCCCCTCCCCTGCCTGGTTCCCGACTCCGAGCAATTTTAACTCAGGCGTGTCTGATGGTCCCGACTCCGCCCCGCATCCAACAGGCGGGACTGGTCTTTAAGGCCCTTAATTACCAGTTAATGGCCTCTATAATCCTATTTTAAAAGGCCCTTGTGAATTTAACCCTTTTCCCACGTAAAACACGCCTGGTGGGAAACACGAATGTGAAACCTGGCGGGAGCACTATTGGATTGCTGACTATCAACTGCAGGTCAACCATTAAAGAGGAGATTTGATCAGCCATCATTTGCAGGTGGCAGGACTTAGTGGTCTCAGGTCTGGGACAACTTTTAGAAGGCTTAACCACACCTGTGGAAGGTTGGAGCCTCACACCCATCTCCAGTGTGGCCTCCTGGGAAACCCCTCTCGCCACTTTCACTCAGCGCTTCCTCAACGGAGGCATATACCAGAAGCATGGGAGCCATTTATTTCCTTCCCATCTGGGCATTAGAGGAGCTCGAGCACCAGCCGCGGCAGCAGCAGAACCAGGAACAACAGCAACACTAGCAACAGCAGCAGCAGCAGGAGCACCAGGCTGCTACTCACCCACCTGAGGCTGCACAGGCCAAAAGGGGCCAGTGGCTGGAAGCCCGTCGGCGCAGGAGATACCCCCCAAACAGGGTCTACAGACGCAGGGTCACCTATCTCAACATGTCTGAGCAGCAGTGCCAAAGGCGGCTCCGACTTTCACGAGAGGTAGTGACTGACATCTGCGCAATGCTACAGCAAGACCTGCTGCCCAGAGGACCAGGTGGACAAGCATTACCAGTGGCCGTCAAAGTCACCACCGCACTTATCGAACAAACCATCGGTTTGCTGAAGATGCGCTTCAGATGCCTGGATAGATCAGGTGGAGCCCTGCAGTACTCAGCAGCCAGGGTCTCCAGAATTGTCGTGGTTTGCTGTGCACTTCACAACATGGCACAGCGTCATGGCTTGCAGATTCCTGCTCCTCACATATTCTCCTCAGATGAGGAGGAGGAGGAGGAGGGCGAAAACGAACATCCTGCAGAGGCCCATCAACCAACGGTAGCAGTACGCAAGAACATTGCTGCCCGGGATGCAAGGAACGCACTCATCCTGGCCAGATTTGCTTAGCCTAGTCAATCAAGCACTTTTGCCTCGCAGCTTCTTACCAGAGCATTGACAATGTCCAAGAACCAGAGGATTCCTAGCACTCTGACCACCATACTGGTAGTTGCAAGTATTCCTAAGGCCTCATTGTGGAAGTCCCAATAGCGAAATGACAGATGCCACAACTGCAACATTTGCCATCAGAATTTTTATGCACAATTACGACGTGATGGCAGTTTTACACTAAACACAAAATTCCACCCAATTGACTACCCTTGTGACTACTTGTGCTTTATCTTCCTCTTACGCGTGCTCCTACGTAGTGCTTCCCCTGTGGCTTCAGCAAATGTGGATGCCCCTTGCTCACTTTCCTGCTGCTCCTGTCTCGACACCTTTGGCAGGCGTCCTCTGGGGTTGCGAGCCTGTGAGGGCTCGTCAACATCTGCTCCTGCGGCTGTGCAGGGGTTGAAACATCTATCTCACTTGGGTGTGGACTCCGGTGGGGCTCTGCAGTGGCATGGAAGTGTCAGCGTTTGGAGAGGAACCCCCACTTCCTTGAGGTCTGCCACCAACCTCCCTCTCATGGGTTAGGTCCCCGTCAGCGCCTGCAAGTGGCTGGAGAGCACCTTGCTGCACATCAGGGGGGGCCATGGGAACCCGTATCTGCAATGGCAGTCTTACTCTGAAGTACTTCCATGAAGGTCTGGTATCTCTGTTCAATAGATGCCCATCGCTCCTCAAGAGATGTCATTCTATTCTGAACAATGACCATGTTTTCCATACCCTGGCGACTAAGCTCCTTCATGGCCGTAGCCCTCCTCTCCTCTACCGTAGCCATCCTCTCCTCTACAGTAGCCAGCCTTACCAGGGAGGTAGCCATCCTTTCCGTGGTGATGCGTTCATGTGCCAATGACTCCACAAAGGCTCTGCTCATGTTCGCTATGGACTCCTCCATTCACTCCACACTCGCAGCGACCCTAGAGACAAAACCTGCCAGAGACTCCTGCATCTGTGCCTGGAGTTCCATCACCTCTGATCTTATGGATGAACCCAGAGGCAGAGGGACGACATGCTGCTGAGCCGAGCTGGCGGAGTCCTGCGCCCTCCAACTAGGACTCTCCACTGCTGTCCCTGTCTCCACAATCTGCTGATGCTCACTTGTGAGCTGTGATACACCAGGTGACAACACTACTCTATGTCCCAAAGGTCCCACCGAGGCGTGAGTGTCTGCGCTGGTGCTGGGTGTGTTGAATTCTGCTGATGCTGCGCCCTCAGAGGTTGCAGCTTCATCTGAGGAGTCTGGCTGCTCAGCCCCTTCTTCCTGGCTAGGGGGGACGGATGCTTGTGATGGTCCTGTGGGGGAGTAAAGGAAAGAGTCAGAGATGTGATGCAAAGGCTACATGCACATAGCTTTTTGCAGATGCTCATAAGTGCATCTGTTACAGCTTCACAATCATGATCAGCGACTCATGCAATGTCAAAGAGAGAGATGGGAAACTATTCTGTCACCAGCTTGCTGTGTTGCACCCGTCTGTCCGTCCCCCACGCGCAAATCATCCTCAATGCCCATAATTTCCAGGACGGCCTCCTCCCAGGGTGTCAGGTGGGCTATGGAGGGTGGCCCTCCTCCTGTCCTGGCTCGCTCTCTTTTGTTGTGAGCTCTCTTTTCCTGCAATGAGGGAGACAAGTGGAGGTTGAGTGAGAATGAAGGAGTGAGTGTAGAGATTACATAGCATAGATACTTAGAAGGAGACAAAGATGGAATGAGGTTGCAAGACCAAGGGCCCTCCCTGTGTGTTGTCAGTTGTGTTCAAAGCATCAGAGTGATGGGGAGTGTGAGGGCTGCATAGTTGAATAGTTATGTGAATGTGAGCATAGAGAGAGAGGGAATGGGTAAGGGTGCATGGATGTCAGTGTCAAGTGGGATGCGGAGGAAGAGATTGCTAAAGCTGAGTGCTGGTGAGGAAAACAGATTGAGGGTGATGGGAAATTCATACTCACTTTTCCAGTGCACTGAAGGTCATGAAATCTTTTCCTGCACTGTATCCAGGTTCTGCGGGTGACTCCCAAGGAGTTGACCTCCTCAGCCACCTGCATCCAGACAGCCTTGGCCTGAGTGGGAGACCTCTTCCTCCCTGATGAAGGGAAGAGCACCCCCCTGTTGGCCCTAGCCCCATCCACTAATGCCTGCAGTGCCGCCTCGTCAAATCGAGGAGCTGCTGTTGCCCTCCCGCTTGTCATTTTTGCTGCAGCTCCCTCACACTGCACAGTCAAGAAGCTTGGCAGTCTGCAGAAGAAGCAAGGCTTGCTGTGGACCTTAAATGCAGCAGCAATGATGATGTCATCGGAGGGGACTTTCAGTCATGAAAAACACATTTGCAAAGGCTTCCCACACGTTGGAAATCAATTGGCCACTTAAGTTAAAATTGCATCAATCTCCCACATCCATTTAGATTCGTGTGGGAAACACGAAATTCGGATAATGCAACACCAGCCCGCACCTGAGTTAAAATCCAGCCCATAGAGTACAAAAGCAAGGAAGTTATGATGAACCTTTATAAAACACTGGTTCAGCCACAATTAGAGTGTGTCCAATTCTGGGCACTGCACTTTAGGAAGGATGTGAAGGCTTTAGAGAAGGTGCAGAAAAGATTTACGAGAATGGCTCCAGGGATGAGGGACTTCAGTTGCGTGGATAGACTGGAGAAGCTGGGGTTGTTCTCTTTAGCGCAGAGAAGATTGAGAGGAGATTTAATAGAGGTCTTCAAAATCATGAGGGGTCTAGACAGACTGGATGGAGAAAAACTGTTCCCATTGGTGGAAGGGTCGAGAACCATAGGGCACAGATTTAAGGTCATTGGCAGAAGATCCAAAGGCAACATGAGGAAAAACTTGTTTATGCAGCGAGTGGTTATGATCTGGAATGCACTTCCTGAAAGGGTGGTGGAGGCAGATTCAATCGTGGCTTTCAAAAGGGAATTGGATGAGTACCTGAAGGAAAAAAATTTGCAGGGCTATGGGGAAAGGGTGGGGGAGTGGGACTAGCTGAATTGCTCTTGCAGAGGGCCAGCACGGGCTCGACGGGCTGAATAGCCTCCTACTGTGCTGTAACCATTCTATGAATTTCTGTTTGCTATCTCAGCAAAATTTGGGTGTTTTTACCAGGAACTTTGTCAGCTCCCCTTAGACCAGAACTGAGATACAAGACTAACTAGCTCCCTAAGCAAACATAGGCCCCAAATTGATCAAAGCACAACCCCTCAAACGATGTGGTTACTGATGCTGCCAAGATGCTTTTCAGTGCTGGATACCCCAACCCAGGTGCAACCTCTTGGATGACATGCCTTTCAATCTTTTTATCCCAGCATTTTCTTTTTGTGGTTCCTCAGAAGTCTGAAGAGAAAATGCTCACTGCAGGTTACGTGTGTAAAAAGCTATTTTTTATTATTGTTAATGTAAAATATGCTGTACAAAAGTAGAGAACTATGCTCTCTCTTTGGCTGTCTCAGGTTCACAGTGGTCAAAAGGAAAACATGATAAATGTGATACAGTTCTTCACACAGGCTGAAACCTTTTAAGAGCTGTCCATGGGTGAGGGAGTGAGGAAATGAGTAAAATGTATGAGAATGTTACCCTGTTATTTGATGGTAGTGTGAACGTTGTGCCGATTTCCTGGGAATGGTAGTTACTGCCAAGTTGACATGCCTAAGTTTTCCCCAGGGAGCAGCTCATGCTCGGGAGAGGATATAAACTCTGTGAGAAACGGAGGAGGCAGTGATGTGGATTTATATCTTTGTTTCTAGATGTGTAGGAATGGCAGACAAGATTTCTTTACTTATATTCGTAGAATTCCATTGTACAGTTTGCTAAAATATAAATTGGAATACTGCTGAATCAGGGAAACACATTGAAAATCAACGTGTTTGCAGTTAGAATTCTCTGCTGAACTTCAATTTAATGTCTACAAAATTAAATCATTGTGTGTTTCAAGATAACAGCTGGAAAGTTGCAATTTGTCCTGTCTGTTATACATGGGAGAATTGTAATAATACACACTAATCTGTGTGTCAACACTCACCTCTGTAACATCCCTATGTGGGGATTTATTAGGATTTCCAGTGTGGCATAGCCTGACGTATGATCGTTCCCTGTTACACCACCGTGTGGTGGAGAGCCACTCAGCCCCCCACCACAGCTGCATCTGCCAGAAATTTTAAAATATGCATTTTGAACCATTTAATTTCAAGTTACGTTTCTCTCAACATTTCCTTTGAGATTGTCAAGCTGCTGAAATCTTGCACCCCTACTCCCTTGGAACCTTGCTCTGGCGTGATCTCAGGTCTCACTCCCTGGCCCAAACCCTGGGGGGACGGGGGGGGGTGGCGGGGGCTGGTGGGTGGAGATCTTAATCCTCCCCACCTAGCGGAAACAGGACAGGAGGGCAGTTAAAATGCCCCTGGTTACTTATCCACTGGTAAGCCACCTGGATCCCACCATGTCCAAGTTTAACCTGCCCTTCTGAACGGGAGGCAAAGGCCTAATTGACATATGCAGATCAGGGTCCGATAGCGACAATCAGACTCCAATGCCATTTTAACTCGGGGCCTTAGCAGGGAAGCCGCTGCGGCTTTCTCACCAGGCTGCAACAGGCCTATAAGAGAATCGGAGCCCGAAGAGGCCCTGAAATGTAAGTTTTTTAAAACTTTTTTTTGTGGGGCCAGCAGAAGCAGAAGTGCTCCTTCTAGCCCCACGAGGAAAGTTTAGGCCTCCATTGCCCTGAACTATCACCACCGCCCCCCCCCCCCCGCCCCACCCATAGAGTCATAGGGCTCGAATTTCTCAGGGCCATGGAGGCGTGTGGGGTGTTAAAATTGCAAAAAGTGGCGGGCGGGCCCAATCCCACCTCCATCCCACCTTCAAGCAATTTTCAAGAAATCGTGTTTACTGCTCCCGTCTCCGTCCCGCCTCCAAGAGGCGGGCTAAGCCCTTAAGGCCCTTAACAAGCACTAAATTGCCTCTATTATCCCATTTTGAAAGGCCTTGGTGATTTTAACCCTTTTCCGACGTGAAGCATGCCTGCTCTGAAACACGACGGTGAAACCTGGCGGGAGCACAATTGGATTGCTGACTATTAGCTGCAGCTCCACCAGTAAATAGGATATTTGATCAGCCATCATTTGCAGGTGGCAGGACTTTGTTGTCTCAGGCCTGGGGGAACTTTTAGAAGGCATAACCATAGCTGTGGAAGTTTGGAGCCTGACACCCATCTCCAGTGTGACCTCCTGGGAAACCCCTCTCACCACCTTCACTGAGCGCTTCCTCAACTGAGGCATATAAGAACATAAGAACATAAGAAATAGGAGCAGGAGTAGGCCAATCGGCCCCTCGAGCCTGCTCCACCATTCAATAAGATCATGGCTGATCTGATCCTAACCTCAAATCTTCTATCACTCTGCATCCACCCGAACCCATGTGATCTCCCGGGAGAGGCGAAAAACCAGATAAAGACCCAATGGCCAATTTGGGAGAAAAAAATCTGGGAAATTCCTCTCCGACCCATCTAGGCGATCGAAATTCTTCCAGGAGATCACTCTGTCCCTATATTTTCTACAGTACTTACCTTCTGTAGAGGCGATCTCCACCCCAGCCAGGAACAGGAATAAAACCATCTCCTGAAATCTAACAGAATTAGAACACAGTAGGAGCAGAACAAGGCTACACGGCCCCTGGGCCCGCTTCACTACCCACAGGGCCATGACCATTCCGAACCCAGACTCATGTCCAATTTCCTGCCCGCTCCCCGTAACCCTTTATTCCCTTTACTTCTAGGAAACTATCTATTTCTGTTTTAAATTTATTTAATGATGTAGCTTCCACAGCTTTCTGGGGCAGCAAATTCCACAAACCTACCACCCTCTGAGTGAAGAAGTTTCTCCTCATCTCAGTTTTGAATGAGCAGCCCCTTATTTTAAGATTATGCCCCCTAGTTCTAGTTTCACCCATCATTGGGAACATCCTCACCGCATCCACCCGATCAAGCCCCTTCACAATCTTATATGTTTCAATAAGATCGCCTCCTGATGGCTTTTTAACATTAAACATCAAATTTCACCCAAGTGACTACCGTTGTGACTATTTGTGCAGTATCTTTTTCTTACGCGTGCTCCTACGTGGTGCTTCCCCTGTGGCTTCAGCAGATGTGGAGGCTCCTTACTCAGTTTCTTGCTGCTCCTGTCTCAACACCTTTGGCGGGCGCCCTCTGGGGTTGCGAACCTGTGAGGGCTCGCCAACAGTCTGCTGCTCCTGAGGCTGTGCAGGGGCTGAGACGCCGATCTCCGTTGGGTGTGGACTCTGGTGGGGCTCTGACCAAGGGCTCTGCAGTAGCATGGAAGTGTGAGCGCTTGGAGAGGAGCCCCACTTCCTTGATGTCTGCCACCAACTTCCCTCTCGTGGGTCAGGTCCCCCTCAGCGCTTGCAAGTGGCTTGAGAGCACCTTGCTGCACATCAGGGGGGCCATGGGGACCCGTATCTGCACTGGCAGTCCTACTCAGAAGGACTTCCATGAAGGCCTGGTTTCTCTGTTCAATAGATGACCATCGCTCTTCCAGAGATGTCATTCTATTCAGAACACTCACCATGTTTTCTGCACTCTGGCAACTTATCACCTCCATGGAGGTTGCCATCCTTTCCATGGTGATGAGTTCATTCAGCAATGACTCCACAAAGGCTCTGCTCATGTTCGCAGTGGACTCCTCCATTCGCTCCACACTCGCAGCGACCCTGGAGACAAAACCTGCCAGAGACTCCTGCATCTCTTCCTGGAGTTCCAGCACCGCTGATCTTGTGGATGGACCCAGAGGCAGAGGGTCGACATGCAGCTGAGCCGAGCTGACAGAGTCCTGCGCCCTCCAACGAGGACTCTCCACTGCTGTCCCTGTCTCCACCATCTGCTGATGCTCACTTGTGAGCTGTGATACACCAGGTGACAACACTACTCTATCTCGCGAAGGTCCCACCGAGGTGTGAGTGTCTGCACTGGTGCTGGGTGTGCTGAATTCTGCTGACACTGCGCCCTCAAAGGTTGCAGCTTCCTCTGAGGAGTCTGGATGCTCAGGCTCTTCCTCCTGGCTAGTGGGGACGGGTGCTGTCGATGGTCCTGTGGGGGAGTAAAGGAAAGAGTCAAAGATGTGATGCCAAGGTTACATGCACATTGGATATTGCAGATGATCATAAGTCCATCTGTTAGAGCTTCAGAATCATGATCAGCGACTCATGCAATGTCAATGAGAGAGATGGAAAACTATTCTGTCACCAGCTTGCTGTGATGCACCCGTCTGTCCATCCCCCATTTGCGCATCGTCCTCCACTCCCACGATCTCCAGGACCGCCTCCTCCCAGGGGGTGAGCTGGACTACTGAGGGTGGCTCTCCTCCTGTCCTCGCTCTTTCCCTCTTATTGTGAGCTCTCCTTTCCTGCAAAGAGGGAGACAAGTGGTGTTTGAGTGAGAATGAAGGAGTGAGTGTAGAGAATCCATAACATAGATGCTTAGAAGGAGACAAAGATGGAGTGAGGTGGCAAGACCAAGGGGCCTCCCTGTGTGTTGTAAGTTGTTTTCATAGCATCACAGTGATAGGGAGTGTGAGGGCTGCATAGTCGAATAGTTAGGTAAATGTGACCATAGAGAGAGAGAGGGAATGGGTAAGGGTGCATGGATGTCAGTGTCAAGTGGGATGTGGAGGAAGAGATTGCTAAAGCTGAGTGCTGGTGAGGAGAGGCAATGGGGATCAGATTGAGGGTGATGGGAAAGTCATACTCACTTTTCCAGTGCGCGGGTTATCGACAAAGAGTTGACCTCCTGGGCCACCTGGATCCGCACAGCCTTGGTCTGCTGGGGAGGCTTCTTCCTCCCTGAAGAAGGGAAGAGCACCTCTTTATTTGCTCTTGCTCCCTCCACTAAAGCTTGCAGGGCAACGTCTTCAAACCTGGGAGCAGACCTAGGTCTCTCGCTGGTCATTCTGCCTCCAGGTCCCTCTAACATGAAAGGCCAAAAGGTTGGCAGTCTGCAGAAGAAGCAAGGCTTGTTGCAGACCTTAAATGCAGCAGCAATGATGACGTCATCGGAGGCGAGTTTCAGACTGAAAAAACTAATTGGGCCATGGGTTCCCACACGCTGGAACTCAACTGCCTACTTAGTTAAAATCGCTTCATTCTCCCACATCGATTTAGAATCGGGTGGCTAACACGAAAAGCGGATTACACGACCCCAGCCTGCCCCAGTAACAAAATCGAGCCCAAAGAGTTATACAGCACAAACGGAGGCCCTTCGGCCCATCGTGTCTGCGCCGGCCATCAAGCCCTCTCTATTCTAATCCCATTTTCCAGCACTTGGTCCGTAGCCTTGTATGCTATGGCATTTCAAGTGCTCATCTAAATGCTTCTTGAATGTTGTGAGGGTTCCTGCCTCTACCACCCTTTCAGGCAGTGAGTTCCAGATTCCAACCACCCTCTGGGTGAAAACGTTTTTCCTCAAATCCCCTCTAAACCTCCTGTCCCTTACCTTGAAACTATGCCCCCTGGTCATTGACCCCTCTACTAAGGGGAAAAGTTCCTTTCTATCTACCCTATCTATGCCCCTCATAATTTTGTACACCTCAATCAGGCCCCCCCTCAGCCTTCTCTGCTCTAAGGAAAACAACCCCAGCCTGTCCAGTCTCTCTTCATATCTGAAGCGCTCCAGCCCGGGTAACATCCTGGTGAATGTCCTCTGCACCCTCTCCAATGCAATCACATCCCTCCTATAGTGTGGCGACCAGAACTGCACACAGTATTCCAGCTGTGGCCTAACTAGCATTTTGTGCAGCTCCATCATAACCTCGCTGCTCTTATATTCTATGCCTCAGCTAATGAAGGCAAGTATCCCATATGCCTTTTTAACCACCTTATCTACCTGTCCTGCTGCCTTCAGGGATCTATGTACATGCACACCAAGGTCCCTCTGCTCCTCTGTCCTTCCTAGGGTCCTACCATTCATTGTGTATTCCCTTGCCTTGTTAGTCCTCCCAAAATGCATCACCTCAAACTTTTCAGGGTTAAATTACATTTGCCACTGTTCTGCCCATCTGACCAACCCATTTATATCATCTTGTAGTCTGAGGCTTCCCTCCTCGCTATTTACCACTCCACCAATTTTCGTGTCATCTGCGAACTTACTGATCATACCTCCTACATTCATATCTAAATCATTAATGTACACTACACCTTCTTGACCAGTCTCCCATGTGGGACTTTGTCAAAAGCCTTACTGAAGTCCATGTAGACTACATCAACTGCACTACCCTCATCCACACACTGAGTCACCCTCTCGAAAAATTCAATCAAATTGTTTAGACATGATCTCCCCCTGACAAAGCCATTGCGGACTATCCTTGATTAATCCTTGCCTCTCCAAGTGGAGATTAATTCTGTCCCTCAGAACTTTTTCCAATAATTTCCCCACCACTGATGTTAGGCTCACTGGCCTGTAATTCCCTGGTTTATCCCTACTACCCTTCTTGAATAATGGTACTACATTAGCTGTCCTCCAGTCCTCTGGCACCTCCTCTGTGGCCAGAGAGGTTCTGAAAATTTGTGTCAGAGCCCCTGCAATCTCCTCCCTTGCCTCTCACAGCAGCCTGGGATACATCTCATCTGGGCCTGGGGATTTATCCACTTTTAAGCCTGCTAAAACCACTAGTACCTCCTCCCTCTCAATACTAATTTGTTCAAGTATATCACAATCCCCCTGCCTGATTTCTATGCCTACATCGTCCTTCTCCATAGTGAACACAGATGCAAAATATTCATTTAAAACCTCACCTACATCTTCCGGCTCTACACACACATTGCCACTTTGGTCCCTAATGGGCCCTACTCTTTCCCTGGTTATCCTCTTGCCCTTAATATATTTATAAAACACCTTGGGATTTTCCTTTATTTTGCCCGCCAGTGTTTTTTCATGCCCCCTCTTTGCTCTCCTAATTTCTTTTTTAAGTACCCCCCTACACTTTCTATACTCCTCTAGGGCTTCCACTGTTTTTAGTCCTTTGTATCTGCCAAAAGCCTTCCTTTTTTTCCTAATCCATTCTTGTTAATCCCTTGACATCCAGGGTTCCCTGGACTTGTTGGTCCCATCCTTGACCTTTACGAGAACATGTTGGAGTTGTACTCTCTCTATTTCCTTTCTGAAAGACTCCCACTGCTCTGATGTGGATTTTCCTACAAGTAGCTGATCCCAGTCCACTTTGGCCAGATCCTGCCTTATCATATTAAAATCGGCCTTCCCCCAATTTAGAAACTTTATTTCCAGTCCATCTTTGTCCTTTTCCATGACTACCTTACACCAATTGGAAGAAGCACTGAGAGTAGCAAGGGCTCAAAATGTCCTCTGGGTGGGGGACTTCAATGTCCATCACCAAGAGTGGTTCGGTAGTGCCACAAATGACCTAGCTGGCCGAGTCCTAAAGGACATAGCTGCCAGACTGGGTCTGCGACAGGTGGTGAGGGAACCAACAAGAGGGAAAAACCTACTTGATCTAGTCCTCACCAATCTACCTGTTGCAGATGCATCTGTCCATGACAGCATTGGTGGAAGTGACCACCGCACAGTCCTTGTGGAGACGAAGTCCCGTCTTCATGTTGAGGATACCCTCCACCGTGTTGTGTGGCACTACCACCGTGCTAAATGGGACAGATTTCGAACAGATCTGGCAACTCAAAACTGGGCATCCATGAGGCGCTGTGGGCCATCAGCAGCAGCAGAATTGTATTCAACCACAATCTGTATCCTCATGGCCCGGCATATCCCTCACTCTACCATTACCATCAAGCCGGGAGATCAACCCTGGTTTAACGAAGAGTGCAGGAGAGCATGCCGGGAACAGCACCAGGCATACCGAAAAATGAGGTGTCAACCTGTTGAGGCTATAACACAGGACTACTTGCATGCCAAACAACGGAAGCAACATGCGATAGACAGAGCTAAGCGATCTCACAACCATCGGATCAAATCAAAGCTCTGCAGTCCTGCCACATCCAGTCGTGAGTGGTGGTGGACAATTAAACAGTTAACAGGAGGAGGAGGCTCCAAAAATATCCCCATCCTCAATGATGGTGGAGCCCAGCACGTGAGTGCAAAAGACAAGGCTGAAGCATTTGCAACTATCTTCAGCCAGAAGTGCCGAGTGGATGATCCATCTCGGCCTCCTCCTGACGTCCCCAGCATCACAGATGCCAGTCTTCAGCCCATTCAATTCACTCCACGTGATGTCAAGATACGGCTGAAGATACTGGATACTGCAAAGGCTATGGGCCCTGACAACATTCCGGCAATAGTACTGAAGACTTGTGCTCCAGAACTAGCTGCGCCCCTAGCCAAGCTGTTCCAGTACAGCTACAACACTGGCATCTACCCGGCAATGTGGAAAATTGCCCAAGTATGTCCTGTCTACAAAAAGCAGGACAAATCCGACCCAGCCAATTACCGTCCCATCAGTCTACTCTCAATCATCAGCAAAGTGATGGAAGGTGTCGTCGACAGTGCTATCAAGCGGCACTTACTCAGCAATAACCTGCTAACTGACGCCTAGTTTGGGTTCCGCCAGGGCCACTCAGCTCCTGACCTCATTACAGCCTTGGTCCAAACATGGACAAAAGAGCTGAACTCGAGGTGAGGTGAGAGTGACTGCCCTTGACATCAAGGCAGCATTTGATCGAGTGTGACATCAAGGAGCCCTAGCAAAACTGAAGTCAATGGGAATCAAGGGGAAAACTCTCCATTGGTTGGAATCATACCTAGCACAAAGGAAGTTGGCTGTGGTTGTTGGAGGTCATTCATCTCATTCACATGACATCACTGCAGGAGTTCCTCAGGGCAGTGTCCTAGGCTCAACCATCTTCAGCTGTTTCATCAGTGACCTTCCCTCCATCATAATGTCAGAAGTGGGGATGTTCACTGATGATTGCACACTGTTCAGCACCATTCAAGACTCGTCAGATACTGACGCAGTCCGTGTCCATATGCAGCAAGACCTGGACAACATTCAGACTTGGGCTGACAAGTGGCAAGTAACATTCGCACCACACAAGTGCCAGGCAATGACCATCTCCAACAAGCGAGACTCTAACCATCTCCCCTTGACATTCAATGGCATTACCATCGCTGAATCCCCCACTATCAACATCCTGGGGGTTACCATTGATCAGAAACTGAACTGGACCAGCCATATAAATACTGTGGCTACAAGAGCAGGCCAGAGGCTGGGAATTCTGCGGCGAGTGTCTCACCTCCTGACTCCCCAAAGCCTTTCCACCATCTACAAGGCACAAGTCAGGAGTGTGATGGAATACTCTCCACTTGCCTGGATGAGTGCAGCTCCAACAACACTCAAGAAGCTCGACACCATTCAGGATAAAGCAGCCCGCTTGATTGGCACTCCATCCACCACCGGCGCACTGTGGCTGCAGTGTGTACCATCTACAAGATGCACTGCAGCAATTCGCCAAAGCTCCTTCAACAGCACCTTCCAAACCCGCGACCTCTACCACTTAGAAGGACAAGGGCAGCAGACGCATGGGAACATCACCACCTGCAAGTTCCCCTCCAAGCCACACACCATCCTGACTTGGACCTGTATCGCCGTTCCTTCACTGTCGCTGGGCCAAAATCCTGGAACTCCCTTCCTAACAGCATTGTGGGTGTACCTACACCATATGGACTGCAGCGGTTCAAGAAGGCGGCTCACCACCATCTTCTCAAGGGCAATTAGGGATGGGCACTAAATGCAGACCTAGCCAGCCAGCGACGCCCACATCCCATCAATGAATAATAAATAAATAAATAAATCTCACCGAATTATGGTCACTGTCACCAAATTGCTGTCCTGCTGACACTTCTACCACTTGCCCGGCTACATTCCCTAGAATTAGGTCCAGTACCGCCCCCTCTCTTGTAGGACTTTCTACATGCTGGCTCAAAAAGCTCTCCTGGATGCACTTTAAGAATTCTACACCCTCTGAGCCTTTCACACTCTGACTATCCCAGTTAATATTGGGGATATTGAAATCCCCTACTATTATTACCCTATTATTTTTACACTTCTCTGAGATTTGCCTACATCTCTGTTCCTCTATCTCCCCCTGATTGTTTGGGGGCCTATAGTACACTCCCAGCAAGTGCTTGCCCCCTTTTTGTAAGACTCCTTGTATTAAAATAAATGCCATCCAGCCTTGCCATACTCCCTTGTGCCGTTACATATTTGCTCTGCCTTCCAGACTGACTTGTTTTTTCCTCTATATTTGGTTGTGCATCACCCCCTACTATAGCTCCACTCCGTATCCCATCCCCCTGCCAAGTTAGTTTAAACCCCACCCCACCCCCAACAGCACTAGCAAACCTCCCCGCAAGGATGTTGGTCCCGTTCCAGTTCAGACGCAACCCGTCTGACTTGTACAGGTCCCACCTGACCCAGTGATCCAGGAAACTGAAGCCCTCCCTCCTGCACGAACTCTTTAGCCAAGCATTCATCTGCTCTATCCTCCTATTCCTATACTCACTAGCACGTAGCACGGGAGTAATCCAGAGATTACAACCTTTGAGGTCCTGCTTTTTAATTTGCTACCTAGCTCCCTAAATTCTTGTTGCAGGACCTCATCCCTCTTTCTACCTATGTCATTGGTACCAATATGAACCACGACCTCCGACTGTTCGCCCTCCCACTTCAGAATGCCCTGCAGCTGTTCAGTGACATCCTTGACCCTGGCGCCAGGGAGGCAACATACCATCCTGGAGTCACGTCTGCGGCCGCAGAAACGCCTGTCTGCACCCCTCTCTATTGAGTCTCCTACCACTATTGCCCTTCCACTCTTACTCCTCCCCCCTTGTGCAGCTGAGCCACCCACAGTGCTGTGAACTTGGCTCTGGCTGCACTCCCCAGAGGAACCGTCACTTTCACCGTTTTCCAACACAGAAAAACGGTTGTTGAGTAAGATGCACTCTGGGGCTTCCCTGACTACCTGCCTGCCCCCCTTCTGACTGGAAGGAGTGCAGCGAAGATTCACCAGGCTGATACCTGGGATGGCAGGAATGACGTATGAGGAGAGATTGTGTCAATTGGGCTTATACTCACTGGAGTTTAGAAGATTGAGAGGGGATCTCATCGAAACCGATAAAATTCTGTCAGGCCTGGACAGACTAGATGCAGGAAGGATGTTTCCGATGGTCAGGGAGTCCAGAACCAGGGGTGATAGTCTAAGGATAAGGGGTAAGCCATTTAGGACTGAAATGAGGAGGAATTTCTTCACCCAGAGAGTGGTGAACCTGTGGAATTCTCTGCCACAGAGGGCGGTGGAGGCCAGTTCATTAAATATATTCAAGAAGGAGTTGGATATATTTCTTAAGGCTAAAGAGATCAAGGGATATGGGGAGAACGCAGGAACAGCGTACTGAATTTGGATGATCAGCCATGATCTCATTGAATGGCGGAGCAGGCTTGAAGGGCCGAATGGCCTATTCCTGCTCCTATTTTCTATGTTTCTATGAGTGGTGGTCAACCATTCCCTCTTTGACTGCACTTTCTTAAACTGCGGGGTGACCATGTCTAAAAACGTGCTATCCACGTAACTCTCAGCCTCGCGGATACACCGCAGTGCCTCCAGCTGATGCCCTAGCTCCAAAAACCGGATCTCAAGTTGGCCAAACCATTGGCACTTACTACACATATGGTCATCCTGACTGCAAGAAGCGTCTAGGAATTCCCACATGCTGCATTCCATGCAACACACGGGACTGAGGTCCCCTGCCATACTTTTAATTTAAAAAACTCTTACCTCAAATTTAAACTCTCGTATTCTCACTCTCCCGAACTACCTTAAAAGAAATAAACTTAAAATTGAAGAAAAAAAAGCACTCACCCACCACTCACCAATCAGCTTCTTCCCCTGCACCGGCGTCACTTTCTGTACTGTGACGTCACTCTCGAATTCTGCTGCTGCTCGACTGCGCCTGAAAATCACCGACCTTTATTTTCTCCCACAGCCGCTGCTCCCTCGCAGGTCCGCCACTCCCATTGCTGCCGCTGCCAGCCCCCTCCCTACAGCTATCTACTTGGTAATGATGCTTGGTGGTTAAAATCGCCGTTGCCTCATTCCGCTGCAGACAGCTCAGAAACTAACTGACTCCTGTGGGTTCCCACCTAGGAGTTAAAATCGTCCCCCCTCTCTGTTGGAACCCCACTGCCTAAAATTCATGGCCCCCGCTTAGGAAAATCCTGCTTCTACCTTGCTGAGTTGGCAGGCCCCACTCATAACCCTGGCCCCACCACTCTAGGAAATCTCCTTCCACTCTAGGAAATCTCTGCTGCTGCCCAACCCTTAGCGGGCCCAGCTTGCTGCTCTGGGCATCCTCTTCAGCCCTGATATCCTGCCAGTTGTACTGTGACCCTGCCAGCCTGGTGACTGCCTCCATTACGTCTGGCCTCTGGGTCTTGCCCTAAGGAATCATTGCTGCTACCTGACATGTTGGCAGGTACCATTCACCGCCCCCTTTGCAGTTTTGGCAGAGGACGGTGAATTATGTCTACATGCCCTGATCCAATTATTCTCCAGTGTCTAACTTTGCTTCACCTAAAGACTGGAATTGATCTTGACCCAACCCCCATGTGCAACACCACGGGCGATCAACTGGTGTCTGCATACAAGCAGTTATATATTACAGTGGGAGATTTTACACTTGCTAGTGTTCTCTCTGGTTCCCAATAATTCAAACGCCAATTTTCTTCCCTTGCTTCCTCTCTCCTTGCTGAGCTGTAGCTCCAAGTGCATCAGCTGCCCTCTGTTATCTTGCCTCAGTGGCCATTTTTCAAGTGTGACCCTTGATAGTGAGAGTCAGCAGACTACTGGGCTGTTTTCAATGAAAAATGATGTATATCACATCAGACCACATCACTCACATCTGATCTCATCATGATGAAAAGGATGCAGGGCTCTACACGCTTTTTTAACTTCATAAACAATAAAAAGGATTTGCTAAATATTAATTAACAAAGACAATGCCTTTTTAAAACTACTGGTCAGAGGCAGCCTGGGAACAGACACACGAAGCAGAAAATTGCCCCTCTAGTGACATCCTGATGTTCTCCGCCAGTGATCCCCATTCGTGATATCACTGGAGCAGAACTTCATGACATTTCTGCAGAGGAACATTCTGCTGAAAATTACTTCTGTTAGGCAGCCTTTGGCCAGGAGTTTAAAGGATAAACTTGAGTGTAAGGAAGGAATGAGAGCACCTGTGAAGGTGTGAACCTTTCTCTCCAAACTGTAAGCTTTCAGATTATGTGGACGTGCAACCTACATCAATTCTTGAACAATTAAAAAGTCACTAAGAAAATTAGATCAACCAGGCACCCTAATTGGCCTACTCGGCCACAAGCTGTGTAATTCTACATGTTGCATTCACCCTGGGGGGTGTCCGTACTACTTGAGCAGTTCTAGTTTTTAGTATGGTAAACATAAGGGCCCAGAAATTCGGGTCGGAGGCTTCCCGCGGGTGCAAGCCCCCAACCTGCACTTACCTAGCGCGCCAGCCGTTGTGCTGTGGGCCCGCGTGGGATTCTGATTCTGATCCTGGGCCTGCTCCAACTGCCGGCGTGCAGTGCTTGCGTATCCCAGGACGTTCGAAACGTCCCCTGGGATCACGTGGGCCATGGAGAGCCAATGGTAGCAGGGAAGTGCCCATTCATAAAATTGACAGGAAGAGCTGTCAAAACTATAAATACTATAAGCCCCAAAACATAACTAAAACTTCAAATACATTTTTAAAAATCACATTTTTAAAATAACTATAAATTACATAAAATAACTATTTTAAACAATAATTTAAATTTTTGATAAAATTAATTACATTTTCTAACGGGGCTAAAAATAAACTTACCTTTCTTTAAAGTATTTAAAAATAATAAACCTGTGGAAAAAATGTTTTAATTTTAATTAATTCACCTACCTTGTTAAAAGCAGGCCTTGCGCCTGCTTTTTAAAAGTGTAGCTGCTGGAGACTTACCCTCCCGGAAAAACCTGGAAAAAAAACAGAAGTTCCAGGCGCACGCGCTGCCTCTCCGGCGAATGCGTTCGACCTCTGAACCCCTTCCTTTAAGGGAACGGAAGTTCCGGTTTCCCGCGCATGCGCAGTGCATGCACGAAACCGGCACTTCCATTGGGCCTATGGATGAGTACCCCGTGCGTACTCACCCGTGGAGACCCGAATTTCTGGGCCAAGTATCTCCAATGTGTACAAAGATATTTCTTAGTTAATTAAGATGTTGACTTGTACTATCTGCTGAGTTATTGTATTGGTTATTACTGTTCTGAAATATAAATGGGGTGTCCGAAATATAAACAAAGTGAGTTATTTTTAAATTAGTTAAAATTGGCCTGAAAAATTGGCATTAACAAACTGGCTGTGGAGAAAAAAAAGAAAGACTTGCATTTATATAGTGCCTTTCACGACCACCGGATGTCTCAAACAGCCAATGACTTACTTTTGGAGTGTAGTCACCGTTGTAATGTGGGAAATGCGGCAGCCAAATTGCGCACAGCAAGCTCCCACAAACAGCAATGTGATAATGACCAGATAATCTGTTTTTGTTATGTTGGTTGAGGGGTAAGTATTGGCCAGGACACCGGGGATAACTCCCCCGCTCTTCTTTGAAATAGTACCATGGGATCTTTTAGATCCACCTGAGAGAGCAGATGGGGCCTCAGTTTAATGTCTCATCCGAAAGACGGCACCTCCAAAAGTGCAGCACTCCCTCAGCACTGCACTGGAATGTCAGCCTAGCTTTATTTGCTCAAGTCGCTGGAGTGGGACTTGAACCAAAACTTTCTGACTCAGAGACGAGTGTGCTACCCACTTAGCCACAGCTGACAGAACAAATGCTTGGATAGACACGATGTGTTATCCAGAGTACAATGTTTTCAATACCATTGCACTCACACTCGCCTGCGGCCATTCTACTGGAAAATCCATCCACCATGGATAGAAAGAAGGTGAAGCCTCACAGCATCGTGTGGTGCAAAAGTGTAGTTGGAGTTGGATTCTTCCAAAACACATTAATAAATAGATTGGAACAGCAATGGGAAATTCTGCTTGTGAACAACCTATTGAAATTCATCATTTTCAACTTGGTTAAGTCTTTTAATATTGGTACCTTTGAACGGTGGCGGGATACTGTACTGATGAAACACTTTCCTGATGATCCGTTAGAAAAAGTCATGTCTGGAACATATGTATAAAAAATCCTGTAGTTCAGAAGACTGGCTATTTAGCATTCTTCTCCCACCAGCCAGAATGTACATAGTAACACTGTTCCTCTATATATACATAAAATATCTATATTTCTCTATAACCAAAACATAATGCAGACATAATCCTATTCAGTGCCCTCCTTTATAGAAAAGGCATGAATCTCATAATACATCAAGCTCAACCTCCACAAAAGTCCAAGCAGTAATTGTTGGGTTGGGAAAGGTGTTTACGTATTTTTAAGTACTTGCCGTGGTGTCGTCAATTGTTTCATCAAGAAGCCTGTCCATCTTTTGGCTTGCAAGCCAAGAATTCCCGTGTACAAACGGAAAGTACAATCAGCAGCTAGCTTGGAGTGTTAAAGATAGGGAGAAAGATTATGAAGATGCCACAATAAATATTTTTCAATGACTTCCAAAACTGTGATGTTCATACTTTCCTCCAAATTCGTGTCAGATTTGGGACGGTAAATGGAGTAAAATGAGTTAATAATTTTTGCTAATATGCCCTCAAAAAATCTACACCTAAATTATCCACCCAAGCACCAGTCACTGTAAGGCTCGCTGGGGACCCAATCCACTTCATGTCAATGTATTAGGAGTGTGACTAACCTTCCAACCAGAGAGAGAGACAGCGACACACACACAGAGCGAGAGAGAGACAGCGACACACAGACAGACAGAGAGAGAGAGGGAGACAGCGACACACAGAGAGAGAGAGACAGCGAGACAGAGAGAGAGAGAGACAGCAACACACACACACACAGAGACAGCGACACACAGACAGACAGAGAGAGAGAGAGACAGCGACACAGACAGACAGAGAGAGAGAGACAGCGACACACAGACAGACAGAGAGAGACAGCGACACAGACAGAGAGAGAGAGACAGCGACACAGAGAGAGAGAGACAGCGACACAGAGAGAGAGAGAGCAACACACACACACACACACACACACACAGACAGCGACACACACACAAGACAGCGAGAGAGAGAGACAGCGACACAGAGAGAGAGAGAGAGACAGTGACACAGAGAGACAGAGAGAGAGAGAGAGACAGCGGCACACACAGAGAGAGAGAGAGACAGCGACACAGACACAGACAGACAGAGAGAGACAGCGACAGACAGACAGAGAGAGAGACAGCGACACAGACAGAGAGAGAGAGAGTGAGAGCGACACAGACAGAGAGAGACAGCGACACAGACAGAGAGAGAGAGAGACAGCGACACAGACAGAGAGAGAGAGAGAGACAGCGACACAGAGCGAGAGAGAGAGACAGCGACACAGACAGACAGAGAGAGACAGCGACACAGACAGAGAGAGAGACAGCGACACAGACAGAGAGAGAGAGAGACACAGACAGAGAGAGAGACAGCGACACACACAGAGCGAGAGAGAGAGACAGCGACACAGACAGGCAGAGAGAGAGACAGCGACACACACACAGAGAGAGAGAGACAGCGACACAGACAGACAGAGAGAGAGAGACAGCGACACACACAGAGAGAGAGAGAGACAGCGACACAGACAGGCAGAGAGAGAGACAGCGACACACACAGAGAGAGAGAGAGACAGCGACACAGACAGACAGAGAGAGAGAGACAGCGACACACAGACAGACAGAGAGAGAGAGAGACAGTGACTTTGGTAAGTGGCAGAAAAAGTCTTTTAAGTGCATTTACTGAATTTTAGTGAGTAAAAAAGTGAATTATTTGAAGTACGTTAAATTTTTTAGAGTAAATTAAGCTGTTGGGGAGTTGAAACCGGAAGTAGAATCCGGGTATAAAAAGGGGCGGGCTTTCGGGCAAGTGGGAGGTGAGGGGGTGCTTGTTGCTCTGTTTTGCTTCCCTCTCTCAGGCTAATCCAACACTGCGGACGTGGAGCAGTGAGACAATTCAACCAGACAGGTCCCCCAGACAGCTTCCACGAGGGAGGTTGGTGATCAGCTGGTTGGTAGGTTCTCTTCCTTCTCTTCTATACCTTTAAGTTGGTAAGTCCTATTAAATAGTGGTGTAATATTATTATCTATATTGGGGCAGAGGGTCTTCATAACTAATAATAAGAAATTTAATTAATTCCACAGATATGGGTGAACAGGTGATGTGTCACTGTTGCGAAATGTGGGAGCTGGTGGACCCCATTGAGGCTCACGGTGATTACATTTGCGATAAGTGTTTGCTGCTAGAGGAACTCAAGCTCCATGTTAAAGAGCTTGAGACCGAGCTTCAGACACTGCGACACATCAGGGAGGGGGAGAAGTTCCTGGACTCTATGTTTCAGGAGTTGGTCACACCTATGAAATTAATGACTGCAGATGTAGTCCGTGGTCAGGGACAGGACGGTGTGACTACGAGTGAGGAAGGTACAGGGATCCAGGATGTAGTGTTGAAGGAGCCACAGCCCTTGCTCTTGTCAAGCAGGATTGAGGTTCTTACTCCCTGTTGAGGGCAGGAGTGGGGACTGCAGGGAGGATGAGCAACCTGGCCACAGCACCGTGGTACAGGGGGCCGTTCAAGTGGAGGGAGTAAAAAGAAATGTTGTAGTGGTAGGGGATAGTATCATTAGGGGGATAGATAGGGTTCTCTGCAGTCAAGAGCGGGAGTCCCGAAGGCAGTGTTGCCTGCCCGGTGCCAGGGTTAAGGACATCTCTTCTGGGCTGGAAAGAAACTTGGAGTGGGAGGGGGAGGATCCAGTTGTCGTGGTCCATGTTGGTACAAATGACGTAGATAGGACAAGGAAGAAGGTTCTGTTAAAGGAGTATGAGCAGCTAGGGGTCAAATTAAAAAACAGAACCTCAAGGGTAATAATCTCTGGGCTATTACCTGAGCCACGAGCGAATTTGGCTAGGATAAATTAAATTAAAGAGTTAAATGCGTGGCTCAAAGACTGGTGTGGGAGAAATGGGTTTTGCTTCTTGGGACACTGGCACCAGCACTGGGACAGGAGAGAGCTGTTCCGTTGGGACGGACTCCACTTGGCCAGTGCTGGGACTAGAATCCTGGCGAATCATATAACTAGGGCTGTAGAGAGGGCTTTAAACTAATTAGTTGGGGGGAGGTTTCTAGAGAACAAATAACAGAAATGACAACGGAGAAGGTCATAGACTTAGGTAGCAGTGGGGAAATTAAAAAACAGAACGTGTCAGGAAGGGACAGAAGTTATGAAGTAAAAGGTAAAGTAGTAAAAGGGGAAAAAACAGGAACTAAGTGTCACAAAACATATTTGAAAGTTCTTTATCTGAATGCACGTAGCATTCGTAACAAAATGAATGAGTTAACGGCACAAATAACTACATATGGGTATGATCTTGTGGCCATTACAGAAACATGGCTGCAGGGTGACAATGCCTGGGAATTAAACATACCAGGTTATTTAACAATCAGGAAGGACAGGCAGGAAGGGAGGGGAGGTGGGGTGGCTATGTTAATAAAGGAAGGAATCAGTATAATACAGAGAAATGATATTGGGTCAAAGGAGCAGGATAGTGAAACAGTTTGGGTAGAGATAAGGAATAATAGGGAAAAAAACACTAGTGGGCGTAGTCTATAGGCCTCCGAACAGTTGCAACTCTGTTGGACGGAGTATTAATCAGGAAATAGGCTTGTAATAAGGGAACAGCTATAATTATGGGGGATTTTAACTATCATATTAACTGGACAAATCAAATTGGGCAGAGCAGCCTTGAGGATGAGTTCATTGAGTGTATTAGGGATGGGTTTCTTGAGCAGTATGTAACTGAACCGACCAGGGGGCAAGCAACCTTAGATTTGGTCCTATGTAATGAGACAGGATTAATTAAAAATGTCCTAGTAAAGGATCCCCTTGGAATGAGTGACCATAACATGGTTGAATTCCATATTCAAGTAGAGGGTGAGAAGGTTGGAGCTCAAACAAGCGTGCTGAGCTTGAATAAAGGAGACTATGAAGGTATGAGAGCGGAATTGATTAGAGTGGACTGGGAAAATAGATTAAAGGGTAAGACGGTACATGATCAGTGGTGTACATTTAAGGAATTATTTTACAACTTCCAAAAAATATATATTCCACTGAGGAAAAAAGGGTGTAAAAGAAAAGATAGCCATCCGTGGCTAAGTAAAGTAATTAAGGATAATATCTGACTAAAAACAAGGGCATATAAGGTAGCCAAATCTAGTGGGAGGATAGAAGATTGGGAAGTCTTTAAAATACAGCAAAAAATAACTAAAAGATTGATTAAGAAAGGGAAGATAGATTATGAAAGTAAATTAGCAAAAAATATAAAAACGGATAGCAAAAGTTTCTATAGTTATATAAAAAGAAAAAGGGTGGCTAAAGTAAATGTTGGTCCCTTAGAGAATGAGACTGGGAAATTAATGGTGGGAAAAATGGAGATGGCAAAAACGCTGAACAAATATTTTGTATCAGTCTTTACAGTAGAGGACACTAAGAATATCCCAACACTGGACAAACAGGGGGCTCTAGGGGGAGAGGAGCTAAATACGATTAAAATCACTAAGGAAGTAGTACTTGGTAAAATAATGGGACTTAAGCCGCATAAATTCCCTGGACCTGATGGCTTACATCCTAGGGTCTTGAGGGAAGTGGCGGTAGGGATTGTGGATGCATTGGTAATAATTTTCCAAAACTCCCTGGACTCAGCAAAGGTCCCGGCAGATTGGAAAACTGCTAATGTAACACCCTTATTTAAAAAGGGTAGTAGGCAGAAGGCTGGAAACTATAGACCTGTTAGCCTAACATCTGTGGTTGGTAAAATGTTAGAGTCCATTATTAAGGAGACAGTAACGGGACATTTGGATAAACATAATTTAATAGGACAAACTCAGCATGGTTTCATGAAGGGAAGTCATGTTTGACAAATTTGCTTGAGTTCTTTGAGGAAGTAACATACAGGGTGGATAAAGGAGAACCAGTGGATGTAGTGTATTTAGACTTCCAAAAGGCATTTGACAAGGTGCCACACAAAAGATTATTGCTCAAGATAAAAAATCACAGGATTGGGGGTAATATTCTGGCGTGGGTGGAGAATTGGCTCTCTAACAGAAAGCAGAGAGTTGGGATAAATGGTTCATTCTCAGGCTGGCAATCAGTAACTAGTGGTGTTCCGCAGGGGTCAGTGCTGGGTCCCCAACTCTTTACAATCTATATTAATGATTTGGAGGAGGGGACCGAGTGTAACATATCAAAGTTTGCAGATGATACTAAGATGGGAGGGAAAGTAGTGAGTGAGGAGGACATAAAAAACCTGCAAAGTGACATAGACAGGCTAAGTAAGTGGGCAGAGATTTGGCAGATGGAATACAATACTGGAAAGTGTGAGGTTATGCACTTTGGCAGGAAAAATCATAGAGCAAGTTATTATCTTAATGGCAAGAAACTGGAAAGTACTGTAGTACAAAGGGATCTGGGGGTCCTGGTGCACAAAACTCAAAAAGTTAGTATGCAGGTGCAGCAAGTGATCAAGAAGGCCAATGGAATGTTGGCTTTTATTGCTAGGGGGATAGAATATAAAAACAGGGAGGTATTGCTGCAGTTATACAAGGTATTGGTGAGACCGCACCTGGAATACTGCATACAGTTTTGGTGTCCATACTTACGAAAAGACATACTTGCTCTCGAGTCAGTACAAAGAAGGTTCACTCGGTTAATCCCGGGGATGAGGGGGTGGTCATATGAGGAGAGGTTGAGTAGATTGGGACTCTACTCATTGGAGCTCAGAAGAATGAGAGGCGATCTTATTGAAACATATAAGATTGTGAAGGGGCTTGATCGGGTGGATGCGGTGAGAATGTTCCCAATGATGGGTGAAACTAGAACTAGGGGGCATAATCTTAAAATAAGGGGCTGATCTTTCAAAACTGAGATGAGGAGAAACTTCTTCACTCAGAGGGTGGTAGGTTTGTGGAATTTGCTGCCCCAGAAAGCTGTGGAAGCTACATCATTAAATAAATTTAAAACAGAAATAGATAGTTTCCTAGAAGTAAAGGGAATTAAGGGTTACGGGGAGCGGGCAGGAAATTGGACATGAGTCTAGGTTCGGAATGGTCATGGCCCTGTGGGTAGTGGAGCGGGCCCAGGGGCCGTGTAGCCTGGTTCTGCTCCTACTTCTTGTGTTCTAATTCTGTGTTAGATTTCAGGAGATGGTTTTATTCCTGTTCCTGGCTGGGGTGGAGATCGCCTTTACAGAAGGTAAGTACTGTAGAAAATATAGGGACAGAGTGATCTCCTGGAAGAGTTTCAATCGCCTAGATGGGTCAGAGAGGAATTTCCCAGATTTTTTCTCCCAAATTGGCCATTGGGTTTTTTATCTGGTTTTTCGCCTCTCCCGGGAGATCACATGGGTTCAGGTGGGATGGAGAGTGATAGAAGATTTGAGGTTAGGATCAGATCAGCCATGATCTTATTGAATGGTGGAGCAGGCTCGAGGGGCCGATTGGCCTACTCCTGCTCCTATTTCTTATGTTCTTATGACACAGACAGAGAGAGAGACAGCGACACAGAGAGAGAGAGAGAGAGAGAGACAGCGACACAGACAGACAGACAGAGAGAGAGAGAGACAGCGACACAGACACAGACAGACAGACAGAGAGAGAGACAGCGACACACAGACAGACAGAGAGAGAGAGAGACAGCGACACACAGAGAGAGAGAGACAGCGACACAGGCAGAGAGAGAGAGGGAGACAGCGACACAGACAGAGAGAGAGACAGCGACACAGAGAGAGAGAGAGAGAGAGAGAGACAGCGACACACAGAGAGAGAGAGACAGCGACACAGACAGACAGACAGAGAGAGAGACAGCGACACACAGACAGACAGAGAGAGAGAGAGACAGCGACACAGACAGAGAGAGAGAGACAGCGACACAGGCAGAGAGAGAGAGGGAGACAGCGACACAGGCAGAGAGAGAGAGGGAGACAGCGACACAGACAGAGAGAGAGAGAGAGACAGCGACACAGACAGAGAGAGCGAGAGAGAGAGCGACACAGAGAGAGAGAGACAGCGACACACACACAGACAGAGACAGCGACATGTAAATGTATCAGGAGCGTGACTAACCTTCCAACCATTTCCCCCAACTTCTTAATAATAATTAGATCCAAATAATTAGAAGTTGCAAGAAGGTAACCAGGTCATGGAAGCCCTGCAAAAGTGCCAAGTTCAAAGCATATATTGCAGCACCATTAGCTGCCACCCCAGAAATCAGCAATGCCCTTAGAAGCTCTTCCTGGCATCTTGATACCAGAGAAATCTACCAGACTGTCACAGTCTGTAGGGTGTTCTGCAGGTTGTGATAAATTTCCTCCAGTGTGTTGCAGATCTCGCATCGCAGCTATATGCATGGAGACTATCTCCACTGCTTCACATGAGATTGATGCTCCCTAAGTGTTAAATCTCAAGAGTTTAATAACCTTGCTTGTATAACAATTAAAAGAGTACGCAGGAGACAGAGTTCAGTTAACAGCCATCTTTCCAGAGAATCTTCTCCACTTCATGCACTCTATTTCCCACAGTACATTGCACATCACAACTACAGTAAGCTATGTGGGACAATTTAAATACAACATTCAAAATACACAACATCTCCTCCCCTCTTACATTAGATGTCCCAATAGAACCACAACATTTAAAAACACAATAATAATTCAAAATTTTTAAAACACAATAATAACACAATAAAACACAGATAAAGGATAAGCCTCTGAACTATAAGTTCAAACTTAGGATACCGGCGGTCAACCTGGCTCTCCAGTTCATTGTCTCTCACAGGTGACGTCAACACAGGTGTAGGCGGCTGAGGTGCCTGTATAGAGGTCTCCCTTGCTGATGAGATAGGAGCTGAAGCGGCTGCTTCCTCAGAAGGTGAGCCTCTCGGTGTAGAAGGCGGATGACCCACAGCGTCACCCAATGGCAGATAAACTGCTGTTGGTGGTTCATTGGGTGTTGCTGCACTTCATAGAAGCTGATCGGTGGTCTCTTCCAGACAATGTCCTCGGGTGTCTGTACAGTGTAGGATACTGGACCAGTCTGTGCAATGACAGTAGCAGGAACCCACTTAGGTCCACCACTGTAGTTCCGTGCCAACACATGTTCACCTGGACTGAAGACTCTGTCTTTGGAGCGTTGTTCACGTCGCTTGATCTGCTTGTCCTGCTGATATTGTACCACGTCTTTCACCTTTGGCGGTTTCAGCAGGTCAAAGTTGGTTCGTAGCTCTCTTTTGAGCAGTAGAGTGGCAGGTGATGCTTTTGTGGTCGCATGTGGTGTGTTCCTGTAACTCAACAGGAAACTATTCAGGCGCTGATGAAGCGTTCCCTGGCCTTGCGATGCCTTTAGAGAGTCTTTCATGGTCTGAACAAGCCTCTCAGCTAGACCATTGGTCGCAGGGTGGTATGGTGCAGCCCTGATATGTTGTACGCCATTCACCTGCAGGAATATAGCCATTTCTTGTGACACCCACTGTGGACCGTTGTCTGAGACAAGTTGCATCGGAGATCCAAATCGGCTGAACACCTCATCTAACTTCTCGATGGTCTTCTCAGCGGTGGTGGACTTCATTATAACAACCTCTGGCCACTTACTGTGCGCGTCAACAGCCACCAGGAACATTCTCTCCTCGAATGGACCTGCAAAGTCTACATGAATGCGGTGCCATGCTTCCTCCGGAAAGTCCCAGGGGTGAAGAGGTGCAAGCTGTGGCACATTACGAACTCTCTGACATGAGGAACAGGTTTTAGCTTTGTCCTCAATCTGTCCATCCATACCCGGCCACCAGAAGTAGCTTCTCGCTATTTCTTTCATATGAACCATTCCGCAGTGTCCGGAGTGTAGTTGCTGCAACACTGGTTTCCGTAGCGATGGTGGAATAACCACTCTCCTCCCCCACAGCAAACATCCAGACTGCACCGACAGTTCGTTTCTCCTTAAGAGATATGGTTTTAGGTTTGGGTCATCGCTGTCAAGCTTGCCCCTGACGATAATGTCCAGCACTGCAGACGACACTGGGTCGTTTCTGGTGTTTCGTCGGACCTGTGTCGAAGTAACAGGCGCGTTCTCCACCTGCCTAAAATAGCAGATGCCCATGCTACGCGTCATAGGCTTGGTGACAGGCAGCGGTAACCTGGAAAGACCGTCGGCATTGCCGTGCAGGTCAGACTTGCGATATCTAATGTCAAATGTGTGTGCAGACAACAGCAGCGCCCACCTTTGCATTCTGCTCGCAGCAAGTGACGGAATCCCTGTATGTGGCCCGAAGATGGTCATGAGAGGGCGGTGATCTGTTAGTAGGGTGAACTGTCTCCCGTACAAATATTGGTGAAACTTGCGAATGCCAAAAACGATGCTCAGTGCTTCTCGTTCTATTTGGGCGTAGTTTCAGCTCTGTTCAAAGTCCTAGATACAAATGCTATCGGCTTCTCTTCTCTGTTTGGCGTGATATGAGAAACGACCGCTCCCACACCATATGACGATGCATCGCAAGCTAACTGTATTGGTAATGAAGGGTTAAAGTGCGTCAAAGCCTCTGACTTCAGGAGCGTGTCCTTTGCTGTCATGAACGCCTCCTGGCACTTGTTAGTCCATTCCCACTTCTTGTCTTTACATAGCAACCAATGCAGCGGCCTCAGCATCGAGGCTAGGTTCGGTATGAACCGTCCATAGTAGTTCAGTAACCCTAAAAAAGAACGCAACTGGCTGATATTTTCAGGTGCTGGGGCATCTACGATTGCCTTGGTCTTGGATGGTGCCTTGTGAAGGCTTGTGGCATCAATCACATGACCGAGGTACTCAACTGATGCCTGAAAAAATTTGCATTTATCCCTGCGAACTCTGAGTCCGTAATCCCTCAGTCTCTGTAGCGTTGCATCCAAGTTACACAGATGGTCTTGGTCATCACGCCCAGTAACTAAGATATCATCTAAGTAGCACTGGACTCCAGGCAATCCACTAAGGATCTGGTCCATAGCACGTTGGAAAAGCGCTGGAGCTGATGTCATTCCGAAAGGAAGTCGGCGATACCTAAATAGGCCCTTGTGCGTCACAATAGTCAGCATTTCTCGTGACTGTTCATCCACATGCATTTGCAGGTAGGCTTGACAGAGGTCGATTGTGCTAAACTTCTGGCCCCCAGCAAGTCCCGCAAACAAATCATCAATATGGGGGAGCGGATATTGCTCCACTGACAATACAGGGTTAACAGTTACTTTAAAATCTCCACATATCCTAACTCCACCCCCTTTCTTGAGCACTGGTACGATGGGCGTTGCCCATTCACTCACGCTGACTGGTTCTAGTACTCCGCTTTCAACTAGAGCTTCTAGGTCGTGCCTTCATGAACTTGGGTTTGCTATCCTGCTTAATACGAAGCTTCACAGTAATATCTTTCATGCTACCCAGTTCTCCATTAAAGACTTCTGCATGTTTCTTTAAGATGGCGGGTAAGCCTGGATCATTGTGTGACAGCATGTAGACTGATGACCAGTCTAATTTTATTCTCTCCATCCACGAACGTCCCAGCAGGGAGGGGTTGTCTCCTTTAACTACGTAGAGTGGTAACTTCCTAGTTTGTCCAGTCAACTGAACTGTGACCTCAGTGATACCTCTCACGGTTACTCTTTCACCGGTATATGTCTTTAACGCTATGTTAGCTGGCTGAAGTGGAAGGTGCTTTAATGTCTTTTTGTAGACTGTCTCTGACATAAGAGATACTGCTGCCCCGGTATCGATCTGCATTCGCACAGGCTGCCCCTCTAGCAAGGGTGAGACCCAGTAGCCATGCGAATCCCCAGCTATAGTCAGCACATTCAGTAATAGTTCCTCCTCTGAAGTGTCACTTGCCTCTGTTTTGTCCTGTTCTACAGAGCGGACATGCTTCTTTGTCTTTTGTCTGAATGTTTTTTTTCTTCCTTCCGCCTTTGACGTTTTCTCTGTGTCCTTTTTATTTCTGCATGCACGCTGAATATGTCCCTTTTTACCACAGCTGTGGCAATCCATGTCCACACACCAGCATGCAGACGCAAGATGCCCCGTTTTGCCGCAACGGAAGCATGGCCCTTGGCTCTCTGTTCTTACTTTGTGCACTTTTTCTGTTGCACCCAACTGTTGAGCTTCCTTAGCTGCCAATTCCATGGAAATACTGATTTCAATGGCCTTTTGTAGAGTCAGATTACTCTCCGTTAATAGTCTCTTCTGTATGGCTTCAGTTCTCATACCACACACTAGCCTGTCTCTTATAGTATCATTTAGCATGTCATTAAACTCACAGTGCTCTGATAGTCTTTTTAGTGCAGCTACAAACATGGTCACTGTTTCTCCTTCTTCCTGGTTACGCCTGTGGAACCTAAACCTCTCAGCTATGACTAGGGGTTTGGGTGAAAAATGCCCTTTTAGTATCTCCACAATTTCGCTATATTGCTTAGTCCGTTGGTTTATCTGGATGCACTAAAGTACGCAAAAGATTGAAAGTCTTTGGTCCCATCACACTTAACAATGTAGGTACTACTTTGTTCCCTCCAATGTCATTTGCTTGTGTGAAGTATTCAAATCGTTCTGTGTATGAGCTCCATTGTTCGACATTCTCATCAAATGGTCCAATGTTACCGATAATTCCAGCCATTTTCCTTCTCTCAGGCTCCTAATTATCATTCACTAAGGATCCTTCCAATGTTGAATTCAACTAAAATCACTATCAATTATTTAGTGCTTCAATTTACCGATCATTTCACTGTTGAATAAATGTCCTTCCCGATTTACCCACTGCTTTTCCTCCCCTTTCTCAAGTCGTTAGTACCTTATACGCCGTCTCATCTTCCCGCCATTGCAAGCTCCTTTATCCTCGAGCCAGCCTCACTTTATTTAACTGTCCACGGCAAAAATAACAGTTTTAAACACGTAAAACCCGTCTATCTTCCGCACAGCAGAGCCACGTAAGTTCAGACGTCCTCGTCGCCACTTTTGTTAAATCTCAAGAGTTTAATAACCTTGCTTGTATAACAATTAAGAGAGTACGCAGGAGACAGAGTTCAGTTAACAGCCATGACTTTCCAGAGAATCTTCTTCACTTCATGCACTCTATTTCCCATAGTGCATTGCACATCACAACTACGGTAAGCTATGTGGGACAATTCAAATACAACATTCAAAATACACAACACTAAGCATAACTCTTTTGAAGAAATGGGAGGGGAGAAATTTGTGTTCGCCAGCAAAGTTGCCGGTGTCATCGGCAATTGGACTTAACGGCCGCTGAAAATGGCTTCAACGCTCACGGTGCAAAATTGGTCTGAGGGGCATTGAGATTGGTGGTGCTGGAAGCATCCGAGACGAAGTTCCTGTCCAGGTGCGGCGTTGCAGCTTCCCAGAGCCTCTGGAATCGAGGCGCTGGAGCTTGCAAGGAATTATGGGTAATGAAGAGGTCTGAGAATTAAAGGGGCCATGCACACTGAAACAATACAAATTAAAATAAAGTGAAACAATGCAGCTTTCAGCCCTTTCTGCCTTTTAAAAAATATTTAACATTTAAAAGAAGTCCCAAATGTGAATATTCAGCTGTTAAAGCTGAACTACCTTCCTAACCTCAACAAATGGGAAATCTGCCTCAGCACCAAAACAAATGGCTCATCAAGCCAGGGAAGGGGCACCGAGGGACTCACACGCAGCATTCCAGCTTTGTGCAGGGGGTCAACATTGCAAGACAGGCCCTCCGCCCACAAGGGACAGGAGGCCCTCCAGTAAGAATGACGTGGGAGTACATCACTGAGGCCACCATCTGGCTCTAGTGCCCAAAGAAGCTTATTGACCTCAGACCACTGATCAAGGTCAGTGAATGCATCTTCAAAAGCCGTTTCCTACCAACTGCACCACTAGCCTCAAACACTGCTCAATGCACAACTCCCAATCACTCACCTACCAACAATCTACACCAATCACAAGGTACATCTCCCATTCCTAGTCTCACCTCACCCCCTTGGAGGAGACGGTGCTGGTCATTCTTGGCAAGGGCATGGCTGAGCCCTTGGCCAGTGGCAGGGCTGAAAGGATACAAGATGCTGTAATCCTCATACGTTATCCTCCTCTGGCATGTACCTCATGCTTTCCCGCCCTCCCATCACCACCTCATTTCACAAGTCCAAGAAATGCAGCCTGCCCAGCCAGTGGGTGACCAGGAAGAGGGAGAGGAGAGTGAAGAAGAACAAGAACAGATGAAGATTGATTTGTCACTCCTAGCCACCAGCTCCTCAAGGTCAACCAGCAAGGCCATTTGCAGTGTCCCCCCACTGAAAGTCAGCAGCCTTTCACCAGCCATGCTGCAGCCACTGGGGTAACACTGCGTGACATCAGTAGGATAGGCAAAGGCATACACAAGACAGTCACTAAGAGAATGCATACAGGTGATGAGTTGATTTCTTGATGTCACATTGAATGGATAGATGTATATAGGTGGATTGGAAAGTTTGCTTTGTGGTGGCTTTTATTTTAGCATCGTGGCCAAGAGGATGTTGAGACGGTCAGTAACAGGTGAAAGGTAAGGTCTGGGACTAATGTTGAAAGGGGAATTGGGGTCACTGGGGCCGGAGGCGGATGATTCCATCCTGGATATCCCGGCCACAAAGGGGCTGTCTGGGATGCATCCTCCTCTTCTAATTCCTCCTCTTCTCTCTCTAAGCGGATGCTGTAAATGTGAAATGACAGCATTAAATGCTGGAAATACTCCGCTGGTCAGGCAGTGCAAAGGGGGACATGAATATGTTGGCCGCTGCGGGACTCACCACCAGCTGACGAACGAGTGGCAGTGGCCATTTTATCGCCCTTTCATGGCGCTACGGAATGGTGATAAATAGATGAATTTCTAGCCCCAAGGTCTCCAGGCTCCTGAGCCAAGGCTGGTCATTTCTCTGCGCTCCATGGAGGCATGCCACTCAACCTCTCTTCCACTCCCTAGTCCTCATTCTTATTAATTCTCAGTGCTTCACCCAATGAGACTCACTAGCTGCATCCTCCCAAGTGGGTATCTCTGTGCTGCTGCTTGCACAAGAAAGATGCCATGATGCAGTTGGTGAGAAAGTAGCAGCAGCTGAGGCTGTGGTTCCAGCAGAGAATTCCTCAATGGAAGTGCTTGGGTAGTGATCGTTGTAGTTGGCATCTTCCTGCAAACACTCCCTATGATTTAAAACACAGAAGAGCTTGTTTAGCTGTATACTAGTGACGTTCGCTCTTGGTGAAATAGTGGCTGAGTGCAAGGGCATTGCAGTACTTTGGAAAACGCATAAAGCTGGCACTACCTGATATGAGCATTACCCAGCCTTTACCAATCTTCACTTGCCACCTGGCCTCCAACCTTACTGTCTTCCCACACCTCTCCTGTTGACCTATGATGTCTAACGGCACCTCTTCATGTGGATTCGTGAATCTTTGTGCTGGTGCTCCTCTGCCATTTCTCTGGCGTGGGTTATGGACAAGCATTTCCTTTGTAGTCAGAGAACAATGTTAAAGATGTGGGTGCCATGGGTATTTCCCCCAGATGAGTATATGCATCCCATGATGATGAGAGATGCAGGTGCATGGTCCCTTTAGAAGTGACATTGAGGACTAGCAGGATTCCTTGTGGCAGGCAACATGAGTTGCCGAAATGGTTTTGAGTAAAGATGGTGTTTGACTGTTTGCAGAGAGTACTGTCAACTCTAACACCCAGGTGCTCAGAGAAAGAGTATGAGGTGAGTGAAGCTGTCTGAATGGGAGTGGATGTGCCTTGGCCACCTTGTGAGGTCATCGAACCTCCTCCTGCGCTGTGTGGCTGTTCTTGGGGTGGTAAAGGTTACACTGACTAACTCTGTCACCTCCGTCCAGCCAGCCTGCACCACCCCAACACTTCCTGCCCTCAGTTCCCAATAATCTTGCTCTTCTGGACCTGACTTTTGCCCAAAGAACTTCCATGGATACATCAGGCAATCTGGGAGCCCTGATGGCCTTTGACACCCCTGAAGCCGCTGCAGCTGCTTCAGCCATTCTTGTACAAATCAAATCTTTACCTGGCTGCAACCTTTTAAAGGCAGCACCAGTACTGTATTTCCCTCCCGCTCAGTGGCAGCTAACCTATCAGAAATGGGATTATTGCTCCAAACTCCCCCTGTATGGCAAATGAGAGCCCCAGGAGGAAGTTGCAGCAGGTTCGTGGTGGATTCACACTGGCAGGCAGTATTTCCACTTGGTTGCTAACTCACCAGCAGGATGGAAATTCAGGCCCGCGTCTCTGAAACTGCAGACACACGTCATTGTGAAAATTGGAGCATTCCCGCTATCACCTTTGATACTCCAGTTAGGTTAATACCCTCAAAAATATTTTCTAATGTAGCCTTTTTATATTGTAGTCTGTATTTTGAACGAGATAGTTAAAATGCTACAGATGTTCGAGATGAGAATTCTTTATCCTTGAATTATTCTGAAATAATTTCTGACAGAACGTAGATTTATGAGACACATTTCATGCCCTCGGGGCACCTCAAAGCTTTCCACAGAAAATTAATTACCTTTTGAAGTGCAGTCACTGTTTTGTAGGCAAACCCAACAGCCAATTTGCACATGGCAAGGTCCCACAAACAGCTATGGGGATAAATGATCAGTTAGTGGCACGGAAATTCCAGCATGCCTGCTCCACCACTGGAAATTCGAATTGTTTCTATAATCGATGGCCAATCAGCAATGCCCGCTTTCTGCCCGGGCGTCAAGTTAAGAATCCACTCCGTGGAGTCCCCTTGTTCAGTTACTCAGAAACAGATGTTTGATTAGCATTATTCAATTTTTGCTTATAGTGCTGAGGTAAGCTGGCTTATACCAATGTTGATCTTAATTGCAAATGTTTGGGCACATTACAAAGGGCATTCTTTAAGAGTATGAGGGAAGGTACTTTACTGCTGTAACAGAAGGATGGATGACTATCCCCTGGATCTAATTTTTGAGCTATTTGAGGTAAGGGATTATAACGAATAGAACATGATAATTAGGGAATGAAATTATTCTATGTGTTGAAGCTAGGTATGCAGTACTTTGTAGTAGCTTTGTGTGTTAGCAGTAATGGAGCATGCAAGTATTTTTGGCAGTGCCCCTAAAATTCCTCTGGGGAGCAATCCAGTTTAGTGCACTTTAAAAGACAGTCCTGGCATTAATGTTCAGCTTGTTAAGGACCAATTAATGGTCAACGTGCAACTTTACTCATGTTTGCCTTTAGGCACACATGTCATTAATGATACCCACATTAAAAGTGGCATTAAGGCAGTGGAGAGATTTGACAACAGCCCAACATGGAGCAGAGCAGGAAATGCTGTAAGAAGTGACTCGGCTGTTTTAGTCTGCACAGCAGCAAAGGTGCATTCCACGTCTCGATTTGCTGGACACATTGGAGAAGGAGAAGCAGCAGTAGAGTAAGCGAAACTGCCCCTGGACCGTAGAAGGAGGATCACATTTCTTACTTCTACCTCAGACAGTGAGGGGCGAAAATTGAGTCGCACCCCCTTTGGGGCACTAACTTCGCCGGGGCACTACTTTTAGCGCACTGAAAAAATTAGCACCCCCGCGGCCGAAATTCATCAGTCACACCCCAAGAGGGAAGCGGGGCGCTGCCTCTTGCTCTTGCAGCTCCCTCTTTGGGTACTGCAGGCCTTCCTCCCCTTCTTAAAGGGGAGGGGCCCTGCGCAGCGTGACTCGGGGCCCAGCTGGGCCGCCAGGGATCGGAGTGCCGGCAGCACCCCGTGAGTCCGGCTGCTCAGGAGGCCAGGGATGGCAACGGGGGCAGGTGCTGGCAGGAGGCCAGCAAAAAAAATGGCCGCCCAGCACCTCGCCTTTAAATAGCACTGCCCTGGCCGCAGGTCCCCCGACCCCGTCGGACATAGCGTCCGGTGGTAAGTCGGGGGGGCGCTACCAAAGATCGCGGCCGGGGCGCAGCGCAGCGGGATGCTAACGGTTTCCGCTGCCACTAACCTCCCACTGAATTTCGCGAGAGGCATTGGCGGCGCCTCGCCCGGGCTAGGACACTAACGGAAGGCGCAAAGCAACCGAATTTTTCCCCCTGAGTCTTCTACAGACAACAGAGCTACCTTGACTTCACTGAGAAGGGTTTGCCTCATCCAGGATGTCATAGATGAATTGTGCCATTTCCTGAAACTAGATCTGCGACATCAGCCTGTAATGGTAAAAGTGACTCAGTTATTTTGCCATAGGACCTTTCGAGGCAATAGCTAAAGATTAAGCAAGGAACAGCCATTTTATGGTTCACCACAACATAAATGAGGTCGCATGTGCCCCACATCAACATGTTAGTGACTACATATGCAGCGTAGGTTTACCAGAATGATACCCGGACTTCAAGGGTTAAGTTACGAAGAGAGATTGCACAAATTAGGGTTGTATTCCCTAGAATTTAGACGGTAGGGGTGATCTGATCAAAGTTTTCAGGATATTAAGGGGAACAGATAGGGTAGATAGAGAGAAACTATTTCTGCTGGTTGTGGATTCTAGAATTAGGGGGCATAGTCTAAAAATTAGAGCCAGACCTTGCAGGAGTGAAATTAGGAAACACTTCTACACGCAAAGGGTTGTAGAAATTTGGAACTCTCTTCCGCAAACAGCAATTGATGCTAGATCAATTGTTAATTTTAAATTGGAGATTGATAGCTTTTTGTTAACCAAAGGTATTAAGGGATATATGGGCCAAAGGCAGGTATATGGAGTTAGGTCGCAGATCAGCCATGATCTCATTGAATGGCGGAACAGGCTCGAGGGGCTGAATGGCCTACTCCTGTTCCTATGTTCCTAAATTTAACATCAGACTGGAGCAGGATAATCACACAAGACTTTAGGAAATTCCCAAGTACATCCACTGTAACCATAAGTCATGGAAGGACCTGTGAAGCATCCCATAGAGTTCATCAACAGACAAGAATACCATTCCATTCATGTTCAAATGGTTTGCAACAAATAACTGCATCTTGATTGGATGGTTTCCAGGGAGTGCCCATGGTGCTATATCTTAATGCTGTGGAGATGCCGGTGTTGGACTCGGGTGGACAAATGTAGGAAGTCACACAACACCGGGTTATAGTCCAACAGCTTTATTTGAAATCACAAGCTTTCGAAGCGCTGCTCCTTCGTCAGGTGAAGTGAAGAGAAGCATACAGGCACAGCATATATAGTCAGAGACTCTGACTATATATGCTGTGCCTGTATGCTTCTCTTCACTTCACCTGACGAAGGAGCAGCGCTCCGAAAGCTTGTGATTTCAAATAAAGCTGTTGGACTATAACCTGGTGTTGTGTGACTTCCTACTATATCTTAATGGAATCATGGGTTCCTCACATATTCCAGGGAGATGAATGACCTGGCTTACTGACTCAGATATGGGTAACCGACTCGAAATGTGGCTTGTGACGTCACTACACAGAAAAAAGCCAACAACAAAGCACTTGTGAGAGGCAGACAATTGACAGCTGATGTTTGAATTACAATGCAGGCGCTCTATGATATGGTAATAGTGCAATAATATGAATGACAGGGGTGTGCAACATAACCATGGAAAGAGCCATACGCATGTTTGTGGATAAGGACCAGCAAAAACTTTCTCACAGAAATTAAACAATCCACAGCTGGAATGCCAGAGGATGCTAATCATACCAGTTAAGTAGTTGTTTAGTTGAGTCGGATTACCTCCCTAGGGCCGAGTGCCAGCATCAAACTGCCCCAAGTAAAATAAATTTGGCTTGAAGTGGTAGATTTTTCTTCCATTGCTCTATAAAACTAACTCAGTCGTAGGCTCAGAAGTGACCCATCCAGTAATTCCTGGCTGAGATCAACTAACTCAGCATAAACCAGGGATCGAGCGTGGGATCTTCTTAGTCAGTTTGGCTAGCTTTCCAACTGCTGTATCAGAGACCCTCAAACGGAATTCAAACGGAACCCAAACACATAGTGCTACCAAATCTCATACATTTTTTCAAAGAAACAAGACCTTGGAAATTGAATCAGAGAAATAACCGTTTTCTGGGACATTGTTCTCTCGACATTGTTTTGCTTTTGTAGTATCTTTTGAAACTATTTAAGTTATCCTCTTATTTCTTGGTGAGCGATGCTGAAAAATAACACTGATTAACTTTTCACACTCCATAAACTCTTGTTTGAATTTAAGCAGAGGAATTTCATGTTAAGAATATGAAGTAAGAAAGAACAGCAACAAGCCAGAAATGATCAGGTGCAGCAATAGCCGAGAAAGAAGAAGGGAAGCAGTGGAGATGCTAGGAAACACATACTGGCTATCATTTTTCCTTTGAACAGATCCATCAAATTGCAATATTGCTGTTCGTCCCTGAATACTGGTCATTTTCGTATGTCTCTTAGCGAAAGAAAAGGTACAGCTAGGAGTCTGGGAAAGTAACGGGGTGATGGTATCAGCCATCTACTGTAATATCCTTCACTCTATTTTCTTTTACAAGGCGTAGATGAGGCGAATGGCATAGATGCATTTAAGAGGAAGCCGGATAAACACATGAGGGAGAAAGGAATAGAAGGATATGCTGATACGGTTAAATGAAGAGGGGTGGGAGGAGGCTCATGTGGAGCATAACCGCTGGCGTGGACCAGTCTGGCCAAATGGCCTGTTTCTGTACTGCATATTCTATGTAATTCTGTGTACATTGCCACCAGGCATAGATGAATCCAAATAGAAGCTGGCCTTCTCCCCTCCATCAATGAAGGACATTGCTCACTTGATGGTTCCTAATGCTATTGAATTCTGGGGTTCTCCTCTCAGTAGGACACATCCTCGAATCACAAACCCATGTTTCTATGTTTTCAAATATGCACGAGCTGAAATATCAGCTGCTGGTCTCCTGTGCTCTTTTCAACAGTAGACAAACAAAATAGCAGCCTCAGGATGGAAAGACTACTCGGGCAAGATTTGGGTATTTGAACAAACAAATAACAACAGCAACTTGTATTTATATAATGCCTCTAACGTAGTAAAACGTTCCAAGGCTCTTCACAGGAGTATTAAAAGACAGAGGGAAAAATTTGGTTGCTTTGCGACTCCTGTTAGCACCCTAAGAGAGTGCTAATGGGGTGCAAAGCAACTAGCGCCCGGGCGCGGCGCCGCCAACGCCTCCCACAAAATTCAGCGGGAGGTTATCGGTAGCGCTAACCGTTAGCACCCTGTGGCGCTGCACCGCCGGCGATGAGGTCATTGCCCCACTCGCACCCCGGCCGCGATCTTCGGTAGCGCCCCCTGACTTACCGCCAAACGCTATGTCCGACGGGTTCAGGGGGGCCTACCTGCGGCTGGGGCGGCGCTATTTAAGGCAAGGTAAGGGAATTAAGGGTTATGGGGAGCGGGCAGGGATGTGGACGTGAGTCTAGGTTCGGATCAGCCATGATCCTATTGAATGGCGGAGCAGGCCCGAGGGGCCGTATGGCCTACTCCTGTTCCTACTTCTTATGCTCTTATGTTAAGGTGCCGGGCAGCCATTTTTGTTGCTGGCCGCTTGCCAGCACCTGCCTCCGCTGCTGTCCCTGGCCTCCTGACCCCCGCCCCCCCCCCCCCCCCCCGCAGAGTGCCGGCTGCGCTCCATGAGCCCAGCACTTCTCTTGAGTGCCGGTCTCTTTTGCTGGCACTCCAATCCCGGGTCGCGCTGTGCAAGGCCCCTCCCCTTTAAGAAGGGGCGGAAGGCCTGCAATACCACGGCATGTAGCGCCGCGATATTCCCTCGCAGTGCCCCAAGAGGGAGGCGGGGCGCTTCCAGTACCACTCAATTTCAGCCGCGGGAGCACTAAAAGTAGCGCCCTGGCGAAGTTAGCGCCCCAAAGGGACAGGACTTAATTTCTCCCCCCAAAAGTTTGACACCGAGCCACATAAGGAGAAATTAGGCCAGGTGAGGTAGGTTTTAAGAGCTTCTTAAAGGAGGAAAGAGAGGTAGCGAGGCAGAGAGGTTTGGGCAGGGAATTCCAGAGCTTGGGGCCTAGGCAACAGAAGGCATGGCCACCAATGGTTGAGCGATTATAATCAAGGATGCTCAAGAGGCCAGAATTAGAGGAGCGCAGATATCTCGGGGGGTTGTGGGGCTGAAGGAGATTACAGAGATAGGGAGGGTGATGCCATGGAGGGATTTGAAAACAAGGATGAGAATTTTGTAATCGAGGTGCTGCTTAACCGGGAGCCAATGTAGGTCAGCGAGCACAGGGGTGATGGGTGAACGGGACTTGGTGCGAGTTAGGACATGGGCAGCTGAATTTTGGATGACCTCAAGTTTACGTAGGGTGGAATGTGGGAGGCCAGCCCAGAGTGCATTGGAATAGTCAAGTCTAGAGGTAACAAAGGCATGGATGAGGGTTTCAGCAGCAGATGAGCTGAGGCAAGGGCGGAGACGGGCGATGTTACTGAGGTGGAAATAGGCGTTCTTAGTTATGCTGCAGCTATTTGATCGGAAGTTCATTTCACGTTCAAATATGACATCAAGTTTGCGAACAGTCTGGTTCAGCTTCAGACAGATGTTAGGGAGAGGGATGGAGTCAGTGGCTAGGGAACGGAGTTTGTGGTGGGGACCGAAAACAATGGCTTTGGCCTTCCCAATATTTAATTGGAGAAAATTTCTGCTCATTCAGAACTGGATGTCGGACAAGCAGTCTGACAATTTAGAGACTGTGGAGGGGTTGAGAGAAGTGGTGGTGAGGTAGAGCTTGGTGTCATCAGCGTACGTGTGGAAACTGATGCTGTGTTTTCGGATGATGTCGCCAAGGGGCAACATGTAGATGAGAAATAGGAGGGGGCCAAGGATAGATCCTTGGGGGACACCAGAGGTAACGATGCGGGAGCGGGAAGAGAAGCCCTTGCAGGTGATTCTCTGGCTACGATTAGATAGATAAGAATGGAACCAGACGAGTGCAGTCCCACCCAGCTGGACGACGGTGGAGAGGTGTTGGAGAAGGATGGAGTGGTCAACCATGTCAAAGGCTGCAGACAAGTTCAGAAGGACGAGGAGGAATAGTTTACCTTTGTCACAGTCACAAAGGATGTCATTTGTGACTTTGATGAGAGCTATTTCGGTACTGTGGCAAGGGCGGAAACCTGATTGGAGGGATTCAAACATGGAATTGCGAGAAAGATGGGCACGGATTTGGGAGGCGACAACTCATTCAAGGACTTTGGAGAGGAAAGGGAGGTTGGAGATGGGGAGGTAGTTTGCAAGGACGGAGGGGTCAAGGGTTGGTTTTTTGAGGAGAGGGGTGATGACGGCAGACTTGAGGGAGAGGGGGACAGTACCTGAGGAGAGAGAACCCATTAACAATGTCAGCTAACATGGGAGCCAGAACAGGGTGGTCAGCAGTTTGGTGGGAATAAGGTCAAGGGAGCAGGAAGTGGGTCTCATAATGTAAATGTTGGTCACAGAATCTGCTGAAGGTTCCTCTGGCCTCATGGAACTCACCGGAAAATAACAAGGCCCTGGTTGCCCTGGGTCCCTGCCATTTTTGGGCTTTTCCAGCATGCCTTGGGACAGGGCTGAACCCCCACCCACTCCATACAAGGCAAATGTTTTCGGGAGTGCAGAGCTAGGTGCAGGAAACTCCTAGTCTGGGAGATTCCATATCCTTGCCTCAGTTAGGACGCAACATTGTACTGGAGCTAGCGAAACGGCCTGGACTCCCAAGGCAAGGTACAGAACATTCTAAAAAAAAAAGATTTCTTGACCCCCCCCCCCATTTCACGAAGGCTGAAGGAGTTTTGACAACAATCCCCCCTCCCACCCACCACCCCCCCCACCCCCCGGCAGGTGCTGGATTTCCTGGTTGCATGCTGCATACGCATGCCTGGTATTTGCATCATAGGGGCCTTCCCACTGATGTCAGCGAGGTTACCACTTCTTTTCTCTCTGTTTTCCTTCCTGAAAACCGTGTCTCGTGCTGCGATATGATTCCAAAATGTCAGAAGTGCAGAAACTCTTTGGTACCTTCCCAATGCCCTTTCTTCGCAAAACAAGCTAGATAGAATAAGCATTAGCAGGCAATTCATCCGAGGAAACGTCACGGCTAAGCCACAGCTGGGTGTCAGGGAAAGGGAAGATAGTTTTCCCAGAGGGTGGAAAGAAGAATTGAAGCACAAATCAACCAAAGACACTTTCGCATTTCTCACAACAGTAAGACATAGAAAAGCAGCAGCCGCAATGTCTTAGGTTCTTGTTGCTCCAATCCTCTCCCCTCCTCCTGCCCCACCACACCCGGCTTTAGTCAGGGAATTGCATATAGGACATAAGCACTGAATGGGAGCGAGAAATAGTAATAAAAAGGAACAGTGACGGAACAAAATTGAAGTTTTATAGTCTGCAAAGGTTTAAAGAAAGTTCAGTGTTTAAAAGGTGAAAGTTCGTTTTTGGTTCTTCAGTTTTCTTTTTTTAACTTGTGTCTCCCTGTGCCTCCTTCAGTTGCCGTAGTAACAAAATAAACATAAAAATGGCCCATTGAACTCCCTTCATGAATCATGGTACATGTAAATAAGATGGAAGGTGAAAAAAGAAAGAAACATTATGCTGAGTTTCCAGGGTACAGGGATCTCGAGGATTATGATTTAAAACCCAGGCACTTGAAACTGTATAGGTAGCAGGGACTCACCATGAATTGAGCCCTTTGATCCAGAGCTGTGCAAAGCTGCTTTTCAGTCTTTATTCTTTCTGCCAGCAGTGTAGACTTCTGAAAATGCGATTGGTGAGATTCATGAAAATGTGGATCATTGGTTGAAAACTCTCATTTGTGTGTGTTTCTCAGTTGGAAGCTCCAGTTAAATCTGCAAAGCTACCACACCCGCACGTATTAAAGTATATTAGAACTGACTGAAAAAACATTCAAAAGCAACCTCTTCCAGAGATTTCACTTAAAAATGAATTTACAGAAATGATCAAACTCCACAGTCATATAATTTGTTTATAGATGATATTTTGTTCCATTTTGCCCTGATGATAATTGCAAAAGTGCCATATATATTAATAATCAATTTTAAAGCAAAAAATAGAGCTTCCGGTTAGACAATGTGATGAGAATTGATTGGGGAGAAATTCAACTGGTGCTCGTTTCCGGTGAGAAATGGATGGCGCGATCGGAATGTGCGCCTGAGGCCTCGTGCATGAAACCAGTGAGCTACGGACACGAATCAGGCCTCACAATGCAGCTCGTCACTTGGGGCTTTAGGAATTTCGGCCGGCTCACATGCCAAACTGGCCCACCAGTAGATCTTTGGGATGGGAGGAGATGCAGAGAGGGACGAGCCTGGGCTAGCAACAGCATGGAGTATTTTTATGGAGTCAGGAGGAGCACTCCTGCTCCTCCTGGCTCCACAGAAATTTAACTATAAAATCTTTTCTTGCCTTTTTTATGGGCGGCCTCCATCGCTCCCTTTAAGGACTGCTGGTTAGGCTGCTGAAAACACGGAGCATACGTGGTGCAGGCTCCTCCCATTTGAAGACCAATTTTGCATCAGGTCCTACAACCGGTGCTAGGACCCAGATTTGCATTTGCACAGTGCCTAACGCCTGTGTCAGGCTGGTGCTCCGCTTACTTGGAAGTCACCAGCTTTTATTGGGCATCTGCCATACTTACAGGAAAGACTGGGCACGGGAGATTGTGGCCTGAAATCCATGCCACAACATTTACTCTTTACCCAGAAAACAGGAGTAATGATTTTCAATTTGTCCCCCATTGTGTTTATATAGAATCTGTGCAAGATATAGAAGTGCTTCTTAGTTCTAAAATTCTCTCTTGAAGATGCAAGAGCTGATTTTATGAAATCACCCTTCTGGTAGGAATGCAGGTCAAATGGGAAATCATGGGGAGTGTATGCCTGAAAACATGGGGAAAGAGCAAAATTTCCTAAAATTGTGTCTCAGGTTCGAATACAGTCACATGATGCTGGCAGTCTTTAGGTGCCCAGTGTTGTCACCAGAGTTTTAGTCAAGTGCAATGTGAGATTTTCATAATTTTCCACTTAAACAACGACAACTTAGCGCCTTTAACGTAGTAAAATGTCCCAAGGCACTTCACAGAAGCATTATCAAACAAAATTTGACACCAAGCCACAAAAGGAGATTTTAGGTCAGATGACCAAAAGTTTGGTCAAAGAGATAGGTTTTAAAGAGCGTCTTAAAGGAGGGTAGAGAGGCGGAGAGGTTTAGGGAGGGAATTCCAGAACTTAGGGCCTTGGCAACGGAAGGTACAGCCGCCAATGGTGGAGCGATTAAAATCGAGGATGCTCAAGGGGCCAGAATTTGAGGAGCGCAGATATTTCGGAGGGTTGTAGGCAATGTTGCCATTAAGCTACGCAGCCACGCCACGCTCTGAAGGTCCCGCGCAGGCCCACACCAGCTTTTGTATGAGAAGAGCCGTACATGCGTGAACATTTGAATGGTCCACGCAGTCTATTAAAGGGCCCGCGTGCCGAAAAAAAAACAGGAGGGAACATTGGTTGTAGGGCTGGAGGAGATTACAGAGATAGGGAGGGGTGAGGCCATGGAGGGATTTGAAACCAAAAATGAGAATTTTAAAATCGGGGCATTGCTTAACTGGAGCAAATGTAGGTCAGTGAGCACAGGGGTGATGGGTGAATGGGACTTGTTGCAAGTTAGGACACAGGTAGCAGAGTTTTGGATGACCTCAAATTTACGGAGGGTAGAATGCGGGAGGCCGGCCAGCAATGTTAACCCTAATTTTTTTGGGGGTGCGCTGTCCCTTTAACGGGCTGCACGGCCCATTCAAAATTTAGTGCATGCGTGAAATCTCTCATTGAAAAGCCAGTGAGCGGCCTGCACGAGACCACCAGACAGCTGTGCAGCCACGCAGCTTAATGGGAATGTTGCCGGCCAGGCGTGCGTTAAAATAGTCAAGTCTAAAGGCAACAAAGGCAAAAATGAGCATTTCAGCAGCAGATGAGCTGAGGCAGAGGTGGAGTCGGGTGATGTTACCGAGGTGGAAATAGGCGGCTTTAGTGATGGCGTGGATATGGTTGGAAGCTCATCTCGGGGTCAGATACGACACCAAGGTTGCGAACAGTCTGGTTCAGCCTCAGACAGTTGCCAGGGAGAGGGATGGGGTCGGTGCCTAGGGAACGGAGTTTGTGGCGGGGACCGAAGACAATAGCTTCGGTCTTCCCAATATTTTGCATAATGCGAAACACCCTACAGTACAATTAGACTGTAGATTTTTGTCATTTTAAACTTGGGTTGGGTCTGGGAAAAGAATTTTGAGTTTCATATAATATACGGGTAAAGTATTGTTGGTTATAGATCTGTCGTTTTGGTGATAGCAGTTTAAGATGATAGGTTGCAAGTACCGCACAAAAAGCATATCAGTGCAAAATGAAAGTTATTGTCAATTTTCTTTTGCCAATAACAATAATCGCACCAATTTATTATATAACTGCAGTGACAACATTGCACCTCAGCAAGCAGGCATTCTTCATGTGTGTGAGCTTAAACAATGGCAAACTAGCCCACCATGGAAGGGCATGGCTGCCCTGTCCTCGCCCAATATCCATACACACGCACTGCTCCATAGAAGTCAAAAAACATTGATTAATATTTCCTACATTACAACTGTGACTACACTTCAAAAGTACTTCATTGGCTGTAAAACACTTTGGGAGGTCGTGAAAGGTACTACAGGTACAACACCGGTAATCCGGCACCTTCAGTGGTCCGGCACGAAGAAGGTCCTGCTGTCACATTCCCTCCCTGGGATGGGTCCGGCTCGGGTCCCGGGACCGCCGCCGGGTCAGGATCAGCGCCTGGACCGCGCAGCATCACCGACGGCTCGGCAGAGCGATGGAGCCCGAGCCTGAGCAGCGCGGGGTCGGCGGTGGCACAGGGAGGGCAGCAGCAGGAAGAGGAGGAGCAGGTGGTAGCGGTGTTTGGTGACTTTCGACACCTTCAGTGGTTCGGAATTTTCAGTGGTCCGGCACCGGCCTGGTCCCGAGGGTGCCAGATTACCGGTGTTGTACCTGTATATAAATACAGTACAAGTCTTTTCAAAAAATGCACTCTAATTTCCATGCATCCCGACACATTACACCAATCACTACTCCAGTGGATATGCAAATGAATTGGTGTAAGTACCTCCCCAGATGTAACTCATTTCCCATTGGCTTAAAAGCGTTAGAACTCCCCACGTGGAATTTATAAGCCAATATATTGTGAGACCACAGTGACGTGGCATAATTTAAGGTGGAGAACTTCCAAATGTTTTTAAAATGCTGTTTTCCTCGCATCTAATTTCCCTTGTAGGTAGTATAGTGATTATGTCACTGGGCTAGTAATCCAGAGGCCTGGACTAATGATCCGGAGACATGAGTTCAAATCCCACCACGGCAGCTGTGGAATTTAAATTCAGTTGGAATAAAAAGCTCTATCAGTACAGACCATGAAACTAACGGATTGTTGGAAAAACCCATCTGGTTCACTGATGTCCTTTAGGGAAGGAAATCTGCCGTCCTTACCTGGTCTGGCCTATATGTGACTCCAGACCCACAGCAATGTGGTTGACTCTGAACTGCCGTCTGGCCCAGTTGCATGAAAACTGCTATAGACCTCACGGACTGCAGCGGTTCAAGGCGGCGGCTCACCACCACCTTCTCGAGAGCAATTAGGGATGGGCAATAAATGCTGGACTTGCCAGCAATGCCCACATCCTGTGAATGAATTTTTTTTAAATTCCAAAATGGTCACCATAGTTCTGTAAAAACATATTGTTGCAATAAATTTAAAATGTTGGAAGAGAAGAAATAAGATACTGGTTTTGCCTTCTAGCATGCACAGTAAGTGCTTGCATTTCATTTCCTTTAGAGACAGAGCTACACCTTTGCTATGGAGCAGTAGCAGGAAGCAGGCTTATTCCCTGCTATACCTTCGGGAAGGGAGTGCCAAACTGTGGAGCAGGGGCCAATCGGTTTTTCATAGAGGGGGAAGATTTCTTCTGGTCGCTATGTGGCAATGCCGGAAATGTACTGAAAGATTGTCTTTGATTGCTATTTCTAGCAAAATTGTAAACCTATTCTTTTATGATTGATTTTATATGTAGGAAACCTGCTTTATTTACAATGCCGTTAAAACATAACGACGAAGGAAAATCTTCTCTAGAGTGGGCAATACCAATGGATTGAATCAGCCTGGGTTTCTCACAAGCAGCTGTTTCAAGAATCGCATTAGCAGAGGCCTGCGAGTGGATAGCCTCTTGGCTGCGGAATGGGGCATGGCAAAAAGAGGACAGAAAGGCATTTCAAATAGAGCCAAGCAAAAAATAGCAATCAATTTTTGATTTATAAGATAGGTAGATATTGTAAACATAGAAACATAGACGATAGGAGCAGGAGTAGGCCATTCGGCCCCTCGAGCCTGCTCCGCCATTCAATGCGATCATGGCTGATCATCCAAATTCAGTACCCTGTCCCTGCTTTCTCCCCATATCCTTTGATCCCCTTAGCCTTAAGAAATATATCTAACTCCTTCTTGAATATATTTAATGAATTGGCCTCAACTGTCTTCTGTGGTAAAGAATTCCACAGGTTCAACACTCTCTGGGTGAAGAAATTCCTCCTCATCTCAGTCCTAAATGGAATGGCTTACCCCTTATCTTCAGACTGTGACCCTTGGTTCTGGACTCCCCCGCCATCGGGAACAGCCTTCCTGCATCTAGTCTGTCTAGTCCTGTTAGAATTTTATAAGTTTCAATGAGATCCCCTCTCATTCTTCTAAACTCTAGCGAGTATAAACCTAATCGACCCAATCTCTCCTCATACGTCATTCCTGCCATCCCAGGTATCAGCCTGGTGAATCTTCGCTGCACTCCCTCCATGGCAAGAACATCCTTCCTCAGATAAGGCGACCAAAACTGCACACAATACTCAAGGTGTGGTCTCACCAAGGCCCTGTACAACTGCAGCAAGACATCCTTGCTCCTGTAAAGACTGAAGAACATATAGCCTTATGTTTTAAAAGCTCCAGAGGCCATTCATTGCTCATAGGGTTGATTGTATAGGTGACAACATTATTGGCCTTCTTGGTACAAAATGTAATCATCTCTGCAGTGTATGGTATTGGGCAGAGGAGTACATTTCTAGCAGTCCCTGTCACAGTACCACTTTCTGGACCTGTAAATAGTATTGCAGTTAATAAAACAGTTTCTTCAGGACTGTAGTTGGGCTAAAATTCATATTTTAGCACTTTTATATGGTATTATTATGTTTTTTTCCCTAAAAAGTCTCTCTCTCTTTCTTGCCATGGTGTGTGTCTTTTTTTCCTGAATACATACAAGCAGGGAAAGTAATAAAATGTTAAGCGTAGATGCCAGTTGCTATTACATAAAACGAGCCAAATCTGTGCTTGTGGGCAGAATGTCCCAGCATGCAACAGGTATCTGGGCCGATGTGTGTATCTGGCACAGCTCCCAGGAAGAGTGGATTTTAGCTGCAGCACAGGAACAAACCCAGCTTGTAAAGGATAGGGCATGATTTTTAATGAGGGGTAACAAACACAATCAGCTACCTTGTGGTTGTGCAAGGGAAAAGAGCATGGGTTTAGATAAATATCAGTTCATTTGAAATATAGCAATAGCAATGCATTTTCATTTTTGGAAGCCTTATCAATAACTACATTGATGTCTAACTTCCATTTATTTTACACCTTGGCTTGTTTCATATTAAAAGTTCATTTACAGTAATTTGTTTTTTTTACTGTGGAATAAGCTCTTTATCAACTAATACTGACATTTTTGAGTAAGCCGTTTTCTCTCTTTCTACATATTCTCTTTTAAATTTCACTTTGCATATGTTGTTGTCCAGTTAAGAAACCACAAGGAGGTGCATGAGGCCTGGGGTGTCTGTTTTAACTTCTCTCGCTGTGTGTGTGTGGTGGGGGAGGGAGAGGTGACAGCTGGGCTCTGTGCAGCACCTCCCCATTTTGACATAGCTGAAATTGTGAATCCACAATGGGAGGAACTGTTTTTGTAAACCTGAGCCTTGCCAGCCACTAGCACAAAGCTGTTTCTCAAGTGGCAGGTTTTTGATTTGTTTCAGAGTTTTAACTCCCTTCCTCAGTTGATTCTTTGATTCTGTCATGCTGTATAAACACTAACAGAGCCTGGAGTCCCTAACCCAAAGGTCATGTTTTTAAGGCACATGTATAGGTGCCTCCTATGTCATATTATAAGTTGTGCAGATGTCCGCTCGTGCTAAAGCACCAGATCATCCTCAATTAAAAACAAGAAATTCCAGCACAAAGAAAGCTGACCCGACCCTCCTTCCACGCAGTCCCCATTTCCTGCATTGTACGAATGTATCACTTGTTATATAATGGAAGTTATTTTTTATTTACTCTACTCTAGCCTCTCTGTAAATGGCAGTTTAAACCCAGCTCATAGAGCGGCTAGGCGATCAGATTCAAAATTCCAGCCAGGGCTCTAGCTGCTTGGGGACTGGTTTAAAGGAAACTATTGCAGGAACGGAGGTTCCTATCTGAATAAGGTATTCGACTCGATGAATCAAATCAACAGGTTTTAATGAACAACGAAGTTAACAGGGAAACTACAGGAGAAACGGTACACAGGTCTAATCAGCTTGCTGGGCACTCGACGACTACTGGAAGATTCTGGAAGCTGATGTCATCGCGTTCTTCGCACCACAGGTGGTCACGTGATCGGCGTCATGACGTCATCACGTGGCGTGCAGGAAAACACAATACAGGTAGACTACCCTTTATCCGAACTTCCGAAAACCGAAACCCTCTATAAAAACCGAAGGTTTTTTCGTTCAGCGTAAGTCGTGCGCACGACTTACGCTGAGCAGAGGGTCAGCGTAAGTCGTGCGCACGGACCCCCGCCGACCCCCCCGCCGGCCCCGACCCCCGCCGACTTACGCTGAGCATCAGCGTAAGTCATGCGCACGACCCCCCGCGGACCCCCGCCGACCCCGAACCCCGCCTACTTACGCTGAGCGTCAGCGTAAGTCGTGCGCACGACCCCCCGCAGACCCCCGCCCCGACCCCCCCGCGGACCCCACCGGCCCCGACCCCCGCCGGCGCCAACCCCCCCGCCGACCCACCTTCCGAAATCCGAAATTCTCCGTAAACCGAAACACGGCTGGTCCCGAGGTTTTCGGATAAAGGATAGTCTACTTGTACAGTACAGTTAACAGGCAGTTTAAAGGTGTAGTCCGCGGCTGCACTACACTGTAGTTAAAGGGATTATTACTAATTGTTCTGAGACCCTTGGTGGCTCCGCCACAGGCGCCCCCCCCAGAATCCACTTTAACGGACATTGTCAACCGAGTAGGAGGTTTAATGATCCTGGCCGAACGGCGACGAAACTCAGGCAGCGGAAATGGGGCGTTAGTAGACAAACCAGTGCCGGATTGCGGCAGAAGCGGCGTCTCGGGCGAGGCAGAAACGGTAGTCAGAGGTGCAGGCGCGTCTGAGGCCGAATCGGGCTGTTCGACGGTGGGCTGGTGCACGGCTGGTCTGGCGGCCAACAGCGGTCGGCCGCGGCGAGGCAGTTGGGCAGCCACGACAGGCTCACTCCGATCTAGGTGGGCTGGTTTGAGCCGGTCGATAGAGATGGTATCGGACTTTCCACCGACTTCGACTGTGAAAAACTTTTCCCCTGATGAGATGACACGAAAAGGTCCGGTATACGGCGGCTTGACCGTCCTGTCTAATAAAGACATAGTCCGAACTCATGAGCTCTGTCGGGACGTGAGGCCTCTGCAGGTCATGCTGCGAGGTTGGGATGGGCAGGAAATTCCTAGCCGCCTCCTGATGTAGCAGGAGCTGTTGAGCTGCAGACCATGGTTCGGTGTGTGGAGGGAGAAAGTCACCTGGTACTCTGAGTGTCTGGCCATAAACCAGCTCAGCCGATGAAGACTGAAGATCCTCCTTTGGGGCTGTCCGGAGGCCCAGCATCACCCAAGGGAGCCTGTCCACCCAGTTGGGTCCCCTCAAGCTGGCACGGAGGGACGCTTTGAGAGACCGATGGAACCTTTCGCACAGACCATTCGCCTGTGGATGGTACGCGGTGGTACGGTGCAGCTTGGTACCCAGGCCTTGTGCCACTGCATTCCACAGCTCTGATGTGAATTGCGGACCGCGGTCCGAGGAGATGTCCGATGGCACCCCGAAACGAGTCACCCACGACGAAAGAAATGCCCTGGCGACGTCTGCTGCGGTGGTAGCGGCCAAGGGAATCGCCTCTGGCCACCTGGTGGTCCGGTCTACCACCGTCAGGAGGTGTGTGAATCCATGTGACCCGGGAAGGGGACCTACTAAATCCACGTGAACGTGGTCGAAACGGCGCTCAGGCACCGGGAAGTTGGCCACCGGAGCCTTGATGTGACGGTGGACTTTGGATTTTTGACAATCGACGCAATTGTTTGTCCAGTCCCGGACGTCCAAATGCATGCCTTTCCAAACAAATTTGCGGGACATTAGCCGTTGAGAAGCCCGCATCCCCGGGTGAGATAACCCGTGGATTGCCTGGAATACTTTCTTGCGCCATTCGACCGGCACAATGGGCCGGGCACTCCCATGGATGTGTCGCACAAGAGCGTGGTACCTGCCGCTTGAAACGGCACGTCTGCAACCTGCCAACTGGAAGGCGTGGTCCTAAACGCTTGTACCTCTGGGTCTGCCAGTTGATCCTCTGCCAGTCCGACGAAATCGATGCCCAGGTGGACTGCCTGGACTGGAACCCGGGAAAGGCAATCTGCCACGAGATTATCCTTGCCTGACACGTGCCGCAAATCCGTTGTGAATTCGGATATAAACGTGAGGTGGTGCTGCTGCCGAGCTGACCAAGGTTCCGCCGTTTTGGCCATGGCGAAGGTGAGCGGCTTGTGGTCCACGAATGCAGTGAACGGACGGCCTTCTAGAAGGAAACGGAAATGCCGGATGGCCAAAAACAGGGCTAGCAACTCTCTGTCAAAAGTCCTATACTTTCGCTCGTTCTTGCGCAGTTGGCGGCTGAAAAATGCTAACGGCTGCCAACCCCCGTCGACCCACTGCTCTTGAACTGCTCCGATGGCGTAGTCGGAGGCATCCGTAGTGAGGGCAACAGTCGCGCCCAGGAGTGGGTGTGCTAGCATAGTTGCATCCGCCAACGCCGCCTTGGTATCGCGGAACGCCTGGTCCATTTGCGGTGTCCAAGTGAGAACATCCTTGCCTGACTTTCCTTTTAGTGCTTCGTACAGAGGTTGCATTAACCGGGCCGCCTTGGGGACGAAACGATGATAATGGTCTGGAACTCAGCCTTTGCGGCTGCCAGCTTGCCGGCTTCTAATCGCCGCGCCCGAGCGTAAACGGGTGCTCCGGTCGTGGAGATATGGTGCTCCACCCCGTGCCGTGTGCCTGCAGCCGAAAAAGTAGGCCTGGTGAGCTACGGGAATTCGCCGAGCAGGCGCGTAAACCCGTCTTGCGACGGAACCGCACAGGCCACCGACCAGGACACTGCGGTGCTGCGGTGGCAGGGCACTGCGTGGAAAGTGGACGCATTAATGAGTTGGCAGTGTTGGACGTCGACCAGCAGACCGTTGGCACAGAAAAAATCAACCCCCAGGATGGCCTGTGAGACCTTAGCTGTAATAAAGTCGCAGACAAAACGCTGACCGGCGAAGGTTAAGTTAACCGTCCGTTTACCGAACGTACGCATGGCAGCGCCGTCTATTGCCACGAGGGAAGGCCCCTGGCCGCCGGATAGTAGGTCCAGCTTTGAAGCTGGCAGGATGCTGCACTGTGAACCAGTGTCACACAGGAATCGTCGGCCCGTAACGGAATCCGTAACGTAAATGAGTTTGCCCGCTGAGCCCGCCGCCATAGCTAACTTGCCGTGCTTTTCAGACCTTGTCGTCCGTCCGGGAGGACGCGGGCTTGTTGGAGTTTTTTTTTTTCTTGAGGGAAACGGCAAGGAGGCCGGCAGCATCGAGCTTTGGCGCCAAAACGGGCGTGGTACACGCACCATCCTGCTGGGGGAGGGCTGGGCTTCGCTCGCGTGGGGGAAAGGCGCCTCGTGGCTGCACAACATTGCTGAGTAACAGTAAATATCTTGTCTGCCTCTGCAGCGAGTTCAGCACCGTCTGTGATGGCAGTGTTGGCCAATGCCGCCTGAACCGGTTCGGATAGCTGGCAGAGGAAAAGCTCACGGAATAAAAAACATTGGGGTTCCGCGCCCAACAGCGTGAGCATTTGACTCATCAGCTCTGACGGTTTTGAGACCCCGAGGCCGGGCATGGAAATAAGCTTGCGTGCCCGCTCCGACTTATTAAGATCAAGTACCTGTAGCAAACGGGCTTTAAGCGCTTCGTACTTGCCCTCCTCCGGTGGGATGCCAAGGATGCTGACGACCTGCGAGGCCGTGGCACTGTCGAGAGCGGCAACCACATAATAATAACGGGTCGAATCCGCTGTGACCTCCCGGAGAGCGAACTGTGCTTCTGCCTGGAAAAACCATGCTGCTGGCTGCCGTTCCCAGAGCTGCGGCAGATTAAGGGCGACGGCGTTCGTGTTCATCCTCGACGAAAGTTGTCCGACGAGATCGGGGTCACCAATGTAGGAACGGTGGTTCCTATCTGAATAAGGTATTCGACTCGATGAATCAAATCAACAGGTTTTAATGAACAACGAAGTTAACAGGGAAACTACAGGAGAAACGGTACACAGGTCTAATCAGCTTGCTGGGCACTCGACGACTACTGGAAGATTCTGGAAGCTGACGTCATGACGTCATTGCGTTCTTCGCGCCACTGGTGGTCACGTGATCGGCGTCATGACGTCATCACGTGGAGTGCAGGAAAACACAATACAGTACAGTTAACAGGTAGTTTAAAGGTGCAGTCCGCGGCTGCACTACACTGTAGTTAAAGGGATTATTACTAATTGTTCTGAGACCCTTGGTGGCTCCGCCACACTATAAGATTTTACCATTGCACTTGATAAATTAAGAAAAATCTCATTAAAACTGCAGTGCCCTATAATCAAGAGATCAGATTGAAGGAACCTCACCTGTCAGAGAGGGAAAAAATCATGTTTCTTACATTATGAAAATATTTTATTTTTTATAGCTGAGATGGAAAATATAGTTTGTACATGCGGAGCACTGCTAACATCAGTTCCTTGGCTGAATGCCTGGCTCTCTGATTGGTAGAATCTGGAGTTGAAGATTGGATGTTGGTGCTCAAGTGCACAAGTCTTGCATTTTCAGTTCAACTACATAGGCCCAGAAATTCGTGTCGGGGGCTTCCCGCGGGTTCAAGCCCCCGACCTACACTTACCTGGTGCGCCGGCAGTTGAAGCCTGGGCCTGCGTGGATTTCCTGTCTGTGGCCCGGTTCAGCTCCTGGCGCGCTGTGCTTGCGTGACCCAGCGGCGTACTTAGTGCGATGCGTCGGCTGGGATCACGTGAGCACTGGGCAACCAATCGGAGGATGCAAAAGTTCATTCATGAGTTTGACAATAAGAACTGTCAAACTCATGAAAACTCCGGGCGCCCAAAACAGTACTTAAACTTGAAATAATTTTTTTTTTAAATCACACTATTTAAATGAACTATAAATAACTTTAAATAACTATTTTAAACAATAATGTAAATTTTTGAAAAAAATAATTTTATAAAAAATCGGGGCTAAAAATACACGTACCTTACTGTAAAGTCTTTAAAAATAATAAACCTGTGGAAAAAAAATTCTAATTTTAATTAATAGACCACTTACCTTTTAAAATTAAATCCTTACGTCTGCTTTTTTAAAGTGTAAAAAGTGGAGGCCTTCACGCACGGGCAAACCTGGGGAAAAAAAAGGAAGTTCAACGCGCACGCGTTCGACCTCTGAACCCCTTGGTTCAGAGGATCGGAAATGCCGGTTTCCCGCGCATGCGCTGTGCATGCAGAAAACCGGCAATTCCATCAGTCCCACGCGTGAGTACACGGTGCTTACTCGCGCGTTGGGACACTAATTTCTGAGCCATAATGTACCATACTGGGAGTGTTACTTTTTCCACAGGCTAGGATGGCTCTAATCAATAGAAGAAAGAAGTTACTGTGGGGGTGCGAAAATCTTGATACATAGGCTAAGGTACCCTGGTAGATGATTGCAATCCGTCTTTCAGATGAGACGTTAAACCGAGGCCCCGTCTGCTCTCTCAAGTGGACGTAAAAGATCCCATGGCACTATTTTGAAGAAGAGCAGGGGAGTTATCCCCAGTGTCCTGTCCAATACTTATCCCTCAATCAACATAATAAAAACAGATTATCTGGTCATTATCACATTGCTGTTTGTGGGAGCTTGCTGTGCGCAAATTGGCTGCCACATTTCCCACATTACTACAGTGACTACACTCCAAAAGTACTTCATTGGCTGTAAAGGGCTTTGAGACGTCCGGTGGTCATGAAAGGCACTATCTAAATGTAAGACTTCCTTTCTTTCAAAGAGTTAATTCAAGTATGAACTCAAAGCCTCAACTAACCTTTGATTCACCTGCCCTTATCTGGGGACTTCAAACCAGTTTTTGACCATGTCAACTACACTAGGGGATGGCGGTGTGGGGGAGGGGGTGAGGGACAAAACCTGCAGCACCAGGGCTGCCCTGCAGAAGCTCAGCCTTTGTCTACCAATCAATAAAAAGCTGGAAATCATGACTGTAATCCTATTGCTTTTGTTGGATCAGTTTCTGGCATTCATGAACCCTTTACGTACTGGAGGTTCTTCAAACATCCATCTAATAATCTCTATCCTGTGACATATGCAGGACTGAGAAGTGGAGTGTTCAGTGGTGAGTGTTCTAATTTACAGCCAAAGAACTTTTTTTATTTTCCTGAAAAAAACTATAACAAAATTTGGAACTTATGCAGATATGTTACTGTATTCTTCAGAAGCTGAAATAATGAAGGAGATCTTGTACAAATGGTATTACTATAGTTTCCTGGACCAGACTCTCAGTCCCCAGGCTGAAGAGAGGAAATTAGCCAGGCTTCCTACTTCTGATTACAATTCAGTCACCCCTGCTGAAAAGTGGATGTTGGGTGGGAAAGGATCATTGTGATGCCCCCACCGTTGAATAGCCTAACAACACTGATTGACCACTTTTTTTATTCGTTGTTATGGGATGTGGGTGTCTCTGGCAAGGCCAACATTTATTGCCCATCCCTAATTGCCCTTAGGTGGTGGTGAGCTGCCTTCTTGAACCGCTGCAGTCCGTGTGGTAACATAGAAACGTAGAAGATAGGAGCAAGAGTAGGCCATATCCCTTTAGCCTTAAGAAATATATCCAACTCCTTCTTGAATATACAGGAAACTTTCTGGTATCCGGCACTGACTGGACCGAGCTGGTGCCGTACCATCAAAACTGCTGTAGAAACCATCGCTAATGTTAAAACATACGGAGCTTTTGAGCTCCGTGTGAATCAACAAACCCTGTTGCTTAGCAACAGCTTCAAAACAGTCGGCCGCAGCTTAAAAGCGTCTCTGTAGCTAATCAACAGCTTCAGCTAGACCTTGCAGAGCCTGACTGGAAAAAAAAAAGCAACAAGAAGTAAAAAAAACTAATAGGAAACGGCTCCTGAATTTTGCCGGTAGATAGAGCTTTCCGGACATTTAACCTCCGGTTAAACGAAAGTTTCCTGTATTTAATGAATTGGCCTCAACTGCCCTGTGTGGCAGAGAATTCCACAGGTTCACTACTCTCTGGGTGAAGAAATTCCTCCTCATCTCAGTCCTAAATGGCTTACCCCTTATCCTTAGACTGTGACCCCTGGTTCTGGACTCCCCCGCCATCGGGAACATCCTTCCTGCATCTAGTCTCTCTAGTCCTGTTAGAATTTTATAAGTTTCAATAAGATCCCCTCTCATTCTTCTAAACTCTAGCGAATATAAGCCTAATCGACTCAATCTCTTATCATACGTCATTCCTGCCATCCCAGGTACCAGTCTGGTGAATCTTCGCTGCACACTCTCCATGGCAAGAACATCCTTCCTCAGATAAGGCGAGCAAAGCTGCACACAATACTCAAGGTGTGGTCTCACCAAGGCCCTGTACAACTGCAGCAAGACTTCCTTGCTCCTGTACTCAAATCCTCTCGCTATGAAGGCCAACATACCATTTGCCTTCTTAACCGCCTGCTGCACCTGCATGCTTACCTTCAGCGACTGGTGCACAAGGACACCCAGGTCTGGTTGCACTTCCCCTTTTCCCAATTTATTGCCGTTCAGATAATAATCTGTCTTCCTGTTTTTACCACCAAAGTGGATAACGTCGCATTTATCCACATTGGGCAGATGCATGGCAAATGCAGTATAATCACCCAACCTGTCCAAATCGTACTGGAGTTTCTCTGCATCCTCCTCACAGCACACACGCCCACCCAGCTTTGTGTCATCTGCAAACTTGGAGATATTATATCTAGTTCCCTCGTCTAGATCATTTATATATATTGTGAATAGCTGGGGTCCTAGCACCGATCCCACTAGTCACTGCCTGCCACTCAGAAAAAGACCCGTTTATTCCAACTCTTTGCTTCCTGTCTGCCAACCAGTTCTCTATCCAAGACAGTATCTTACCCCCAATCCCATGTGCTTTAACTTTACACGCTAATCTCTTATGCGGGACCTTATCGAAAGCCTTCGGAAAGTCCAAATACACCACATCCACTGGTTCTCCCTTATCTATTCTGCCAGTTATATCCTCAAAAAATTCCAGTAGATTAGTCAAGCATGATTTACCTTTTGTAAATCCATGTTGACTTTGTCTGATCCTGTCACTGTTTTCCAAGTGCGCTGCTATTACATCTTTTATAATGGACCCTAGCATTTTCCCCACTACCGATGTCAGGCTTACCGGTCTATAATTCCCCGTTTTCTCTCTACCACCCTTCTTAAATAGTGGGGTTACATTAGCTATCCTCCAATCCATGGGAACTGTTCTAGGGTCTATAGAATTTTGGAAGATGACCAGCAATGCCTCTACTATTTCTAGGGCCACTTCCTTAACTACCCTAGGATGTAGATTATCAGGCCCTGGGGATTTATCGGCCTTCAATCCCGTCAATTTCCCTAACACCATTTCTGTACAAATACTGATTTCATTCAATTCCTCCCTCTCATTAGACCCTATGTTCCCCAACATTTCTGGGAGGTTATTTGTGTCCTCCTTTGTGAAGACAGAACCAAAGTATGTATTTAATTGGTTTGCCATTTCTTTGTTCCCCATTATAAATTCCCCTGATTCTGACTGCAAGGGACCTATGCTTGACTTCACCAATCTTTTTCTCTTCACATATCTATAGAAGCTTTTACAGTCAGTTTTTATGTTCCCTGCAAGCTTACTCTCATAATCTATTTCCCCCTCTTAATTAATCCTTTTGTCCTCCTTGGCTGAATGCTAAACTGCTCCCAATCCTCAGGTTTGCTGCTTTTTCTGGCCAAATTATATGTCCTCTCCTTGCATCTTATGCTATCCCTAATTTCCCTTGTTAGCCATGGTTGAGTCACCTTTTTTGTTTTATTTTTATGCCAAACAGGGATGAACAAATTCTATAGTTCATCCATGCGATCTTTAAATGTTTGCCATTGCCTATCCACCGTCAACCCTTTAAGTAACATTCCCCAATCCATCCTAGCCAACTCGTGCCTCATACCATCATAGTTTCCTTTATTTAAATTCAGGACCCTAGTCTCTGAGTCAACTATTTCACTCTCCATTTTAATAAAGAATTCTATCATATTATGATCGCTCCTCCCCAAGGGGCCTCGCACAACAAGATTGCTAATTAATCCTTTCTCATTACATAATACCTAGTCTAAGATGGCCTGATCTCTAGTTGGTTCCTCGACATATTGGTCCAGGAAACCATCCCACATACACTCTAGGAATTCCTCCTCCACAGTATTGTTACTAATTTGGTTAGCCCAATCTATATATAGATTAAAGTCACCCATGATAACTGCTGTGCCCTTATTGCACGCATCTCTAATTTCCCGTTTAATGCCATCCCCAACCTCAGCATTACTGTTTGGGGTTTTGTATACAACTCCCACTAACGTTTTCTGCCCCTTGGTATTTCTCAGCTCTGCCCATACAGATTCCACATCATCAGAGCTAATATCCTTCCTTACTATTGTGTTAATCTTCTCTTTAACCAGCAATGCTACCCCACCTCCTTTTCCTTTTTTCCTGTCCTTCCTGAATATTGAATACCCCTGGATGTTGAAATCCCAGTCTTGGTCACCCTGGAGCCATGTCTCCGTAATCCCAATTATATCGTATCCATTTACATCTATTTGCGCAGCTAATTCATCCACTTTATTACGAATGCTCCTCGCGTTAAGACACAAAGCCTTCAAGCTTGATTTTTTAACACTCTTAGTCCTTTTAGAATTCTTATTTACTGTGGCCCTGTTTGATTTACACCCTTGATTTCTCTGCCTTCCACTTTTGCTTTTCTCCTTCCTGTCTTTTGTTTCTATCCTTGCTTCCCTTTCCTCTGTCTCCTTGCACAGGTTCCCAACCCCCTGCCATTTTAGTTTAAACCCTCACCAACAGCACTAGCAAACACTCCCCCTAGGACATCGGTTCCGGTCCTGCCCAGGTGCAAACCGTCCAGTTTGTACTTGTCCCACCTCTCCCAGAACCGGTTCCAATGTCCCAGGAATTTGAACCCCTCCCCCTTGCACCATTCCTCTAGCCACGTATTCATCTGAAATATCCTTCTATTTCTACTCTGACTAGCACGTGGCACTGGTAGCAATCCTGAGATTACTACCTTTGAGGTCCTATTTTTTAATTTACCTCCTAACTCCCTATATTCAGCTTTTAGGACCTCATCCCGTTTTTTACCTATATGCACCACAACAACTGGCTGTTCACCCTCCCCCTCCAGAATGCCCTGCAGCCGCTCCGAGACATCCTTGACCCTTGCACCAGGGAGGCAACATACCATCCTGGAGTCTCGTTTGCGGCTGCAGAAACGCCTATCTATTCCCCTTACAATAGAATCCCACTATAGCTCTCCCGCTCTTTTTCCTCCCGCCCTGTGCAGCAGGACCACCCAGGGTTCCAGGAAGTTGGCTGCTGCTGCCTTCCCCTGATAAGCCATCTCCCTCAACAATATCCAAAGTGGTGTATCTGTTTGAAAGGGGGATGGCCACAGGGGACCGCTGCACTATCTGCCTGCGCCTACTACTCTGCCTGATGGTCACCCATTCCCTTCCTGCCTATGCAGCCTTTCCTGCAGTGTGACCAACTCCCTAAACGTGTTATCCACGATGTGCGCAGCATCACGAATGCTGCAGTATGTATCCATTCGCAGCTCCAGTGCTATAATGCGGTCTGCCAGTAGCTGCAGCTGGATACACTTCCCGCACACATGGTCACCAGGGACACAGGAAATCTCCCTGATTTCCCACATAGCGCAGGAGGAGCATGCCATGGGGCCGAGCTGTCCTGCCATGACTTACCCTTTAATTAATTTAAATGAATTTAAATCAAATCAATACCATTAATTACATTACTATTAAATGATATACTCAAGGACCCTTGGTTATTAGCACTCCCCAATACACAAGAGAGACCTTAGAAACTATAACCACAAAAATTAAGACCTTCTAAATTTTGTAAACTATTAATCTTAACTGTCAAACTATAGAGTAGTATATATACTCACCTGGCCGTACTCACCCAATCAGCTGCTTCCTATTGCACGCGTCACTTTTTGAATCGTGACGTGGCTCCGGAATGCCGCCACTGGTCTGTGACATTGGTAAGCCTCTGTAAAAAAGCCCGCGAAAGTGAGTTTAAGTACTCACTATACCGCCGCTCTCTCCACTCCCGACACTGGCCTCAATCAGCTCCCTCCCCTTGTGCCGACGTCACTTTTGACTTCTGACGTCACTCTTTGAAAATTCTGCCAGTGCTGAGTTTGTACCGCCGCCTCGCCGCTCCTCCCAGGTCCGCACTGCCGCCGCTGCTCCCACAGCAGGTACTCCCACAGTGCTGTTAGGGAGGAAGTGCCAGGATTTTGACCCAGCAACGACGAAAGATTGGTGATATACTTCTAAATCAGGATGGTGTGTGACTTGGAGGGGAACTTGGAGGTGGTGGTGTTCCCATGCGCCTGCTGCCCTTGTCCTTCTAGGTGGAAGAGGTCGCGGGTTTGGGAGGTGCTGCCGAAGAAGCCTTGGCAAGTTCCTGCAGTGCATCTTGTAGATGGTACACACTGCAGCCACGGTACGCCGGTGGTGGAGGGAGTGAATGCTTAAGGTGGTGGATGTGGTACCAATCAAGCGGGCTGCTTTGTCTTGGATGCTTTGTCAAGCTTCTTGTGTGTTGTTGGAGCTGCACTCATCCAGGCAAGTGGAGAGTATTCCATCACACTCCTTACTTGTGCCTTGTAGATGGTGGAAAGGCTGTGGGGAGTCAGGAGGTGAGACACTCGCCGCAGAATACCTAGCCTCTGACCTGGGTGAGGAACCAGAGGGCTTCATGTGCCTGTACAATAAGAGCCTGGCATGAATCAGGCATTCAACAGTGGAAGAGAAAATTGAGGAGGTGTGTGAGCTGGGTTGAAAAATCACTTACAATTAACACTTTTTATTCAGTGCCAGAAATTATATGTAGCCAACACAATTTTATCTTTAAATATATACATAAATTGCTACAAGGCCAGCTCACCGTGTTTTCTTCTTGAGGTGATGATATAGCCGAGGACAGAAAGTTCCTGTTAGAACCGTTTCTGTAGTCACCAGGATCTCATTGCAGAGGTTTCCTCCATTTCTTTGTTCAATTGTTCTAGCAATATTGTTAAGCCTAGCACAGGAAGCACAATATAACAGAAACTTTCTGCCCCAGTTGCATTATTGATTCCTAACTAGAAGCCGTGATATCACTGCCTTCCATTTAAATAACTGTGACTGGGCTACATGTAGTATCCAGGGTCGTTTTTATGTTCTTCAAAAATAATAATAATTTTAAACTGGCCACAATAATAAGTTGTCTTTCAGTTCATTGACAGTCTAGCCACCAGGGCTTAGTTTGTTGCATGTGTCCTGGTTTTTTGGTTTCTGGGTGCACCTGGCTGTTTGTCTAGGAGGTCCTGCCTTGAAAGATACGATAAAAAATTTAAAATACTGCAAATCTGAAATACACAACAGGTTTCTGGGCATCTGAAAAGAGAAAAGATAGGTTAACATTTGACCGTGCACCCTTCATCGGTTCTGATTAAGGGTATCTACGCAAAACATTAGTCTCTCTTTTCCATTTAAAGATGCTGATAGACCGACTATGTAATTCCACCATTTTTTCTTTTTAAAAGATGTTACCTTGAACTCCAATCTGAGAAACTCAGAACTCAGCACTAATAAAGGTCTTACAAAGCTATTTTGATGCCAAAAATCAAAATACAGCCATCTGCAACCTTTTAGTTTTGCAAAAAACTGCATAAATACCCACACACAGTGTTGTGATATCAATGACGTTGCTGGGCTGATTTCAGCATGAACTATCTCATACCTTATTTCTATTGTGTCAGCCATGGCTCAGTTGGTAGCACTCTCACCTCTGAGTCAGAAGGTTGTGGATTCAAGTCCCACTGAACACCCACGCACAAAAATATAGGCTGACACCCCAGTGCAGTACTGAGGGTGTGCTGCACTGTCGGAGGTGCCGTCTTTCGGATGAGATGTTAAACCGATGTCCTATCTACTCTCTTAGGTGGATGTAAAAGATCCCATGCACTGTTTTGAAGAGCAGGGGCGTTATCGCCGGTGTCCCGCCAATATTTATCCCTCAATCAACATCACTAAAACAGATTATCTGGTCATTATCATTCTTCTAAGAATTCTTCTACAAAGCTGGGTGGGGAATGTAAGTTGCAAGGAGGCTTCAAGGGGATATAGACGGGCTAAGTGAGTGGACAAGAACATGACAAATGGAATATAATGTGGAGTTATCCACTTTGGTCGGAAAAATAGAAAAGCAGAGTATTCTTTAAATGGTGAGAGATTGGGAAATGTTGGTGTTCAGAGGGACCTGGGTGTCCTTGTACACGAATCACTGAAAGTTAACATGTAGGTACAGCAAGCAATTAGGAAAGCAAATGGTATGTTGGCCTTTATTACAAGAGGATTTGAGTATAAGAGTAAAGACGCCTTACTACAATTATATAGGGCCCTGGTGAGACCAAACCTGGAGTATTGTGTACTGGTCTCCTTACCTAAGGAAGGATATACTTGCCATAGAGGGAGTGCAACAAAGGTTCACCAGACTGATTCTTGGGATGGGGGGATTGTCCTATGAGGAGAGATTGAGTAGACTAGGCCTATATTCTCTAGCGTTTAGAAGAATGAGAGGTGATCTCATTGAAACATACAAAATTCTTACAGGGCTTGACAGGGTAGATGCAGGGAGAATGTTTCCCCTGGCTGGGGAGTCTAGAACCAGGGGTCACAGTCTCAGAATAAGGGGTCAGCTATTTAGAACTGAGATGAGGAGAAATTTCTTCACTCAGAGGGTGGTGAATCTTTGAAATTCTCTACCCCAGAGGGCTGTGGAGGCTCAGTCGTTGAGTATATTCAAGATGGAGATCGATAGATTTTTGGATATTAAGGAAATCAAGTGATATGGGGATAGTGCAGGAAAGTGGAAATGAGGTAAAAGGTCAGCCATGATCTTATTGAATGGTGGAGCAGGCTCAAAGGGCCAAATGGCCTACTCCTGCTCCTATTTCTTATGTAAGAAGTCACACAACACCAGGTTATAGTCCAACAGTTTTATTTGAAATCACAAGCTTTCGGAGCGCTGCTCCTTCGTCAGGTGAAGTTTGTGATTTCAAATAAAACTGTTGGCCTATTTCTTATGTTCTTATTATCACATTGCTGTTTGTGGGAGCTTGCAATGCGCAAGCTGGCTGCCGCGTTTCCTACATTACAACAGTGACTACACTTCAAAAAGTACTTCATTGACTATAAAGTGCTTTGGGATGTCTTGAGGGTCATGAAAGGCGCTATATAAATGCAAGTTTTTTTTTTCTTTTTTATTAGAACACTGTCACTGACAGCCATCCTGACACTGTAATGTAAGTGAGGCAGCACAATTGCTCCTGGAGGAGTGTAAAGTCACCTCAAAAGCTGACGTTCAGCTGATCATCTGCTTTTTCATCTACAAGCTGCCCCATGGTGACATCATCTGCAGACATGGGGTCAGCTTCCACAGTTACACTGACGACACACAACTCTACCTCTCTATTACCTCTCTCAGCCCCTCCACTACCTCTGTGTTGTCAGACTGCTTAGCCAACATCCAGTCTTGCCTGAACCGCAATTTCCTCCATTTAAACTTTGGGAAGACCGAAGCCATCATCTTTGGCCCCTCACAACAATCTCCATATCCATGCCACCAATTCCATGCCCCTCCACAGCTGTTGTCTCAGGCCAGACCAGACTATTAGCAACATCTGGGTCCTATTTGAAGCTGAGCTTCTGACCTTATCTCTTCTTCATTACCAAGACCACCTACTTCCATAACATTCCATTAAAATAATCCTCATCCATACCTATGTCACCTCCAGAATCAACTATTTCAATGCTTTCCTGGCCAACCTCCCATTTCTTCATCCTCTGTAAATTTCAGCTAAACTCTGCTGTCTGTATCTTATCTCGCACCAAGCTCATCTATCATCCTTGTCCTCACTGGCCTATATTGGCTCCTGGTCCCTCAAACTTCAAATTTAAATCCCTTCATGACCTCACCCCTCCCTATCTCTGTAACTTCCTGTAGCCCTACAACCTCCTCCCTAAACTCTCTGTTCTTCTGACCCCAACCTCTTGTGCATATCCCACTTCCTTTGCCCTAAAATTGGCAACTGTGCCTTTAGTCTATTTGGCCCCACACACTGGAATTCCCTCCCTAAATCCCTCTGTCTCTCCTCCTTTAAGACTTTCCTTTTATCTCCTTCTTTGGTTGGGCGCCCATTTTTTTTCCTGATTATGATTCCAAGAAGCACCTTGTGATGTTTTTCAAGCTAAATTGTGCTATATAAATGCAAGTTGATGTTGTCCCTCCTCCAAAAGAAGAAGTGCAGTCAGCAACAAATGTAAATGGACAAGTTCTGGCAGCCAGGAGTAAAAGAAGTAGAATCCACCCTGCAGTGTAAATCAAGTGCATTCCACAGCATTGGCAGCCCCAGCATATTCCAGAGCCACTTCTACATGAAGCAGTGCTCTAATATAAAGGGGGCATCAGAGAAAATTGGATTGGCAAACTGGTGGTGGTCAGTTGATTACCTTGAAAGAGAACCAAGTTGCAATGCAGAATCATCTATTGCAGGCCCCAAAACAGATTTGGTTCACTTTAAAGCTGTTTTTATATTTTTAGTTCAGATTCTGGGAGCTCTGCGTCTGTGAACTGGCTTCAGGCGCTTGTGCTGTGAATTCCGTAGCACAGCAGCAGACTCGTATACCTAGTTTATTGGTTCTACAAAAAACGGATTTAACAGTATAAACCCTGGGAGCCAGCTCTGGACCTCTGGCTCCCAGAATCTGAAATAAAGCAAGACCAATATAAAAGCAGCTTAAGACTCCAGCTTAAGAGGTTGAAATCAGCATCCAGCATCAGGAATGTGTCCTTTTCACATCACTGGCATTATGACATATTATTTACGTCATCAGTGATTGGTAACTGTTGCCACCAGAACCTTACAGCAACGTGTTAAGAAATGACCAACAGAGACCTGTTTTGCACTGCTTTTTTTCAAAGGGCAGATAACACGAAATAAGTAAAAGCTACTACTGCACAGCAGGATCCAGCTTTGTAAAGGGAAGCAAAGCTGACTCGCTGGTTTCCAACGAGTTGCTTGGACATGTGCAAAAAGACTTGGGAGCTAAGAGAGTTTAATTATTAATCACTGTCAACCTTTGTTCCTGTTAAAGACCTGATTATTGTAGCAAGCTGGTAATGAGGCACAGTTTATGTGTCTGTTGCTATGAGATTGTGAGGGATGATCTTTGGTCTCTGCAAGATATCGCTCTGAGCCCACATTTAATGAGTTTGGATGCAGACTGTTATTGATAGAATGGTTAAGTAATACAGCTGCTTTTCAGCACTAGCATGCAGATTTACAAAGACAATATTCTCTTTACTTCTGTCTTGGCTGCATTTCAAAGACATTGTTCAAATAACCTTTCACTATATTCCAACCTTTTTTTTTCAAATGATCACTGTGGTTTGTTTAAACGTTCGTGTACTAAACAGTGTAGTCCATATTAATTACAATATAGCGAGTGGTGTTGCTGCAGTGCTGATAAATGCATAACTAGTCTCCCAGGGAATGTTCTGGTTAATCAGGATTTCTGTGAACTGGGCGATTTACACCATAGCCCCACTTAAAGCTTCATTCCTCCACAAATAAAACAAATTAAACATTCAATAGTATTCACCTTTAATAGGTCAGTCCTGATAAAATCACTCTTCTGTTTTTAAAAAAAAAGATATATCCTGCTTGCTAATCATTCACACAATATTAAGATAATTTAGAGGTTTTTAGATGCTAATGTCTCAGTAATTATGCAGTTGCAAAACTGAGTGTTTTGAACACCCCTCCACAGTGTAGTACAGTGCTTGAGTGCCGTGTGTGATGGGACACTGCTTCACACACACGCGATTCTCTGCTTACTGATTTGAAATACAGTACTGTCCAAAAAGATATGAGAACATTATATTCTGGTGCCTTAAAAACAAATGTAAAAAGATAAGGAATCTTTGCGCCCTATCCCCAGTAACATGTGAAGCTGAGCCATACAGACTGAGAAAGTTTCCAGGTTTGAACCCTGGCGTGTGCTTAAATGAATTGACATCATGATCCCAGGGTCATAGAGAGGAAAAATTGGCAAGGTTTCCTGTTCCTGATCACTCCCCAGCGACTTTTACTGAGAACGTCTGTGGATGCCAGGCGAGGGCAAGGTTCGGCTCGGCTGTGAAGGCAACCGGCAGTTTTATGACCAAACGTTCCCATTAACGTTCTCTGCCGGTCCCGCGCAGCCCGGGACTGGTTTTTACAATGTTAAAGGAAACTGTGAATGGGCCACACACCCCAAAAAAAATTACAGGGAACATTGTTTATGACCTGTTGAATTCATCCGTCAAGCTCACATGTGAAGAATAGCCACAAAAAGCAAAACACTGCAAATCCAAAACAAAAACCGAAAATGTTGGCAATGTTCAGTGGATCAATCAGCATCTGTGGCGACAACAGATAAGTTAATATTCAGGTATAGAAGCTTCATCAGAACTAACAAAGGGTCTACATCTGAAATGTTAACTTATTGATTTTCCCCACGGATGCTGACTGACCACTTGGGGAAGGTCAGGAGGGCTGCAACAATGTGCGGAACTGTCCCCAGAGTCTCTGCCTCCAAAGGAGGAGTGTAAAGGGAAAATCAGAGGAAAGGTTGGAGAAAAATGGGAAGGTTACAGGGGACTGGATGGGTCCTTTAATCAGAACACCATATTCACAGGAACATACTATTCACGATTCAGCACTAATTGGCAATCCCAGAGGGCCCACAAGGATGGCTGGTTGAGAAATGGAAAAATTCATACAGGTGTATTAGGAAGTATGTTCTGAAGTTGGGGTTCAGACACATCAGAGGAAGATTTTCTTCACTATTTACAAAAATTATTATTTGTGCTCACACTCACTATTTTGATACAAATGGCAAACCGGAGAAAGCTTTCTCCATTGTTGGGACAGTGTAAGGCTTTAACCTGCAGCTGATTGTGAAAAACCAATGTGGGAGTGCTCAATACTGACACTGAGTGGCCAGAATGGAAAAAGCATTCCATTCACAACAATGATAAGTGCAAAGAATTCACCCAAAAATTTTAAAATAAGGAATTTAATTCCTTTAAAAAGACTTCACTAGATCTTAACTTAATTTCATAACTATTCCTTATGAACCACATGGTTCACTGCCCTCATGTCCAGGTTCGACCTTCTGTAAGAAATTGTGGGGCTGATTTTGGTTTGCCACTCGGTGACATTGGTGGGAGTGGGAGACCTGAACCACTTTCATATACCAGCCCCATTTTAGTGTCAAGGACAAACTGTCAGTGTGATTTGCTCAATATATTGGCAACTTGCCCATTGGGAGAGTGGGAAATTCGTCCGGGCTGCCACGATATAAAGGCTGTCTGCACCTCTAAAAGGGGAGGTGCACTTTTTTCATGGCTCTATTGGAAAAGTTTCTTCACTGTCAGAGAAGAAGATAACTGTATCCAGGTTTGTGGAAGTACTGGCAGACCAAGTTACCAATAGGAGGGAAGTCCTTTTCCACGTGATGGCTGCCAGGTGCCCAGCAAACGCCTAGGCCTGGGAGTTTAATGAAAGTGATGTGCTGCTGCCCCATAGGAGTGGTAGTGGTGCTATCAAAGTGGCACCGGTTGCCTCAAGAAAGAAAGACTTGTATTTATATAGCGCCTTTCACAACCTCAGGATGTCCCAAAGTGCTTTACATCCAATGAAGTACTTATTTGAAGTGTAGTCGCTGTTATAATGTAGGATGACAGTCCATTTGCTCCCTCGCTACTCCTTTCACCAATAACCGCTCTTGTGTCAGGAAACCAACTGGAAAATACAAGAATTGGAGATATCTGGGTCTGTGTTGGATGTTGTGGTGAGACCAGGGGATTGTGCTTTTTCAGTTAGTTGTGTGGTGGTACAGGGCTTCCATGTGGGCGGTTGCCTCTCACTGCAGGGTTGAAGGAATGTTACAAGGCTGTACATGCTGCAGCAATGGGCTGCAGTTTCTGCTGCAGGTGGTGATGCAACACTGCCTTTCTGCAGAACCGCAGCCTCTTTACACATGGCTCCTCCAAAAGCTGTAGGTACAAAGTTTGGGGTCGGGCTAGGTAGGGAGACCTTCTCACTCGCCCCTTCTGCCTTGTGTCCCTCCCGCTGCAGTTGCAGCTTTGTGTAGCCCATCCTGCTGCTGTTCCTCCTCCTCTAGACACAATGGTAATCCAACCACCACTCCCACACCCTGAGTGCTGACAGATGCCCCTTCTCAGTGCAACAGACATGAAAGGCAGTCCCAGCAATAGCAGCAGGTGCAGAAATTAAAAAAAAGACACTATCGCCAACCAGCAATCCCGAGATTTACCTTGCATCGGATGAGCCTCCCTTTAAACAGCACTCAGAATAGTGCCCCCTTGACATGCAATGCCAGTGAATTGTTCTCGTGTTCTAAAAATGGCATCAGCAACATGACTACATATGAAAATAGCCTGGCAGTGCAGGACCTCTCTGCATATTGATATGAGACCCCACTGCTTCTGGGTGGGAGTGTTGGACGCCTACTTTGAGGTCCTTCCAAAGATTGAATAGTCAACCATTCACGAGAACTGGCAGGATGCGAGTCTCGCTGATTTTCGTGTTACTGCCACCCCATTCTTGCCAGGAAATGGGGTGACCAGCAGATAAAATTGACCCCAATGTGTCATCTCAATCATATAAAAAAAAATCTTTTGGGGGGATTTTAATTTAATCTGCTATCATCCTCTGGATTCCTTTTGTAAATGGGCCTGCTAGGAACTGTCATTTCTTTGGATCATATGTCTGTAAATATTCTGTAACTGCACATGAACTTGTCCTGTCAACTTTAAAACTCTTTATTGAGTTTTCATCGAACCAGATAAAGAGCTTGCTCAACATAAGCTCGAGGAACAGCACCTCATCTTTCGATTAGGCACTTTACAGCCTTCTGGACTCAACATAGAGTTCAACAATTTCAGACCATAACTTCAGCCCCTATCTCTTTTGTTTCCACACTTTTTTTTCTCCCCCACATGGCAGCTGTCTTTCATTCTGCCAGCGCAATTTACACTTCATCTAGAGCCATCTTTTGTTTCTTAACCTGTCCCATTACCATCTCCTTTTGCCTTGAATATCTCTTAATGTCTCTTAACCTCTCCTGCCTTCTATCCTATCCCAGACCTTCCCTTTTGTTCTTTCATCCCCTCCCCCCTTTCCCAGCTCCCACACTTGCTCCTACAAATCTGTTCCATTTCCTGTTTTTTCCCCAGTTCTGACGAAAGGTCATCGACCTGAAATGTTAACTCTGTTTCTCTCTTCACAGATGCTGCCTGACCTGCTGAGTATCGCCAGCATTTTCTGTTTTTATTTCAGATAGAACTTCTTTTACCATTCTCTTGGTTCCTTTTGATATTAGAGACTCTGGAAGCAGCACCGTTAAGTGCCTAAGAACAGACTTGTAACATGAAAGAATTTATTCTTGTGATCGCCTGTATTATTGCAGTCAGATACCAAATTTGATTTCTCCACCCCCCCCCCCCACCCCCCGCCCCCACCAAAGCTTTCTTTTCTTTTCTGAAGCTGACAGTGGGGCAATGCTCTGCAGCCCCAGCAACCCTGCTCTCAGTTTGTAGCACTATAGATTTTTCACTACATTGTTTTCTCCAAAAAAAACCCTCCCCAACTTCCCTGGTACTTCAGAGACTCAACAGTATAAAAGTACATGCCATGAGAATCAATCAATCCGACCCATGTGAAGTGTGATGCTCCTACTCCCTCCCGATGTCTCAGTGTAACTTGTTACAAGAAGTGTGGAGGTGGGAAGGGAGGTCTCACCTGATAACTATTCCCTGACTCCTTGTTGGAAAAGTGCTTTACTTTTGCTTAAAGAACATGGCAATTATTTATTAATATCATTACTGTATACACATAGCTTGCACAAACATTCATCTAATTCTGAGTTTTTTACATTGGGATTTTCCCAGAGAATTAATGAAGATAACAATGCACCTTTAGAAAGTGAAGTAACCGTATTAATCCAAATACAGTCATGACAATAATAGGAATCTCCAGTTGTAGTCAGTGACTATGTTTCCGATGCCCAGGGTGTTAGAATCCACAGTGGAGTTACTTAATGATAAAAGTGGTGGCCAAACTGTTTCCTTCCAAACAAATCCTGTTGAAAAAAATGATCACAAATTTAGCCCTGATGGCACCATGATAAAAATGAAACTGAGCTCTTCCAGCTCATCTTCCTCTCAAACACTTTCCCATAAAGACAGTGATCATTTGATGGGGAATACTGAAGTACTATTTATATGCATGTGAGTGTGGATAATCAAATAATAAGCAACAATGGAAATAGAGTGTACATATCAGGGAGCTGTTAAATATAGTCTTAGTCCAACGTGTGGACCTACCTAAATAAAGCACAAGCGACAAAGTACAAACAGAAAGAACAATGGCCCGGAATTTGCAGTAGTAATAACGGCGAGGCTGTCAGCGCTTGCCATTATTACTGTGTGAAACTGACAGCAATTTCTGCCGTCCGCACAGGCGCAGTTAAATGCGGAAATTCGGAAGTTGCTGTCAGTGATACCGTGCTGCTCCACAGGGAGCACTGTTGCAGTCTTCGCAGATGGAATCATTAGAAATCACTGATTTGTCATGAACTTCAACTATTTACGTACTATTTGCGCTGTAAAAACCAAAGAAAATGTTACGCCTTGTTCAATCAGGAGTAACTGAGTTTTTAACAACATACTAAGGGGGAAAAATGGGGTGAGTAGCGCCACCTGTTAGCGCCTAAAGAGGCAGTCAGTGGCTGTAGCGCCACTGGCTGCGCCTCCCGCGATATTCAACAGGGGCGCTAATGGTGGCGTTAGCTATTTGCGCTGCGCCGCCACCGATGACGTCATCGGTGTGCGCAGCACCCCATTCGCACCCCGGTCGCGATATTTGGCAGCGAACGGTGCAGTTGCGCCATTCGCTACCTGCGCCCGGTTCACGGGGCCTTGCTGTGCCGGCAGCGGCGCAAGTTAAGGTGGAGGTGCAGGGCGGCCGCCTTTTTCGGCGGCCGCCTGCCAGCACCTCCGTCCCCGGCCTCCTGACCCGCACCCACCCACCCCCGCCCCCCCCCCCCCCCGCGGCATTGCCGGCTTTTTCCCGAGAGCCCGGCACTTCTCCTTGGTGCCGGGCTCGTTTGCCGGCACTCGCGAGCGGGGATCGCGCTGTTGCAGGCCCCTCCCCCTTAACAATGGGAGGAAAGCCTGCAGTACCGCAGCGTGCGGCGCTGCGGCACGTTGCGCTGCGATATTCAGTTTCAGCGCCCTAAGAGGGACGCGGAGCGCCTCGAGCCTCACCCCGTCTCCCTCTAGGGGCAATGAAACTGAATATCTGACAATCGCCAAAGCCTCGAACGCTGCGCTAAATCCTGCGCTCAGGCGACTTTGGCGCCACTTTGGCGCCCCAACCCAATTTCTAGGCCTAAGTCATAATTACTGCTGAACAATGTTCCCTGTAATTTTTTTTGGTGAACGGTCCCTTTAATGGTCTGCACGGCCCATTCAAATTTTTGCATATGCGCGGTTTCTTGCATTGAAAAGCCAGTGAGCGGCCTGTGCGGGACCTCCAGCCCACTGCACAACCGCGCAGCTTAGCGGGAACTTTGCAGCTGAACAACCTCTCTGGCCCTGAAAAACTAATTTTATAAGTGTGGAGTCTCATTCCCTCAGAAGAACATTTAAAAATTGCAGATTTTTAATAAAGTTTAAAAAAGAATTAAGTTTTTGTTCTAATATTTATGTTTCTCCCTTAACCCCATTTGAATGTGCCAATCTTTATTTTGCTTTCTGTATAATGATTTAAATGTGATTTATGGTCCCTGCTTTTTACTTCCTGCTTTGCTGTCTGTGAGAATTTGTCAATCTGATTTGCTGATCAGCCTGCCTGCCCTGTTGCTGGACGCCACAGATCCCCCATAGAAGGTGCCAAGTTGAAGCTGACATCGAAAAAGAGGAAACCTGTGCTCTAGATCCCACTATATCTTTGTGGGCAGCTTTTTTTGAGGTCAGCAGCGAGCGCCGTCCCATCGTCGCTAACTGCAAAATCCGGGCCTATAAGTAATAGTGCATGTTAGTACTGAGCGATACTTCCCTGGAAGATTAGGGTTCAGTTTTTTGACTGTTGTGCATTAGCTGATCTCAGCTGGCACAGCAGCTACAGTTTCCCTTAACATTTTCTAATGCTGGATTGTACCTAAGTGTGGACTTCTGACAAGTGATTCTCCCTATGTGTAAGTAGCCTGTCAACACTCACTATCTAGGGTCATGCATGAAGGGTTGCCAATGACCCTGGATCTGCCCTCCCACCTGAGTCATCACCTTCAGGAGAAGAGGGCATGAGGATGGAAGAATAATTTAGTAGTTGAGAAGCAATAGTATATCAATCTATTAAGAAACTAGTATTGGAGATTCTTAAGGGAATAGATAAATTGAACCCCAATAATATGAGCAAAATTGCTATCAAAAAAATTAGAAGCGGAATTGAGTAGAGTGGATTGGGAAAATAGATTAAAGGGTAAGACGATACATTATCAGTGGTGTACATTTAAGGAGTTATTTTACAACTTCCAAAAAAAATATATTCCACTGAGAAGAAAAGGGTGTAAAAGAAAAGACAGCCATCCGTGGCTAAGTAAAGAAATTAAGGATAGTATTCGACTAAAAACAAGGGCATATAAGGTAGCCAAATCTAGTGGGAGGATAGAGGATTGGGAAAACTTTAAAAGACAGCAAAAAATAACAAAAAGATTGATTAAGAAAGGGAAGATAGATTATGAAAGTAAATTAGCAAAAAATATAAAAACAGATAGTAAGAGTTTTTATAGTTATATAAAAAGAAAAAGGGTGGCTAAAGTTAATGTTGGTCCCTTAGAGGATGGGACCAGGAAATTAATGGTGGGAAATATGGAGATGGCAAAAACACTGAATGAATATTTTGTATCAGTCTTTACAGTAGAGGACACTAAGAATATCCCAACACTGGACAAACAGGGGGCTATAGGGGGGGGAGGAGCTAAACACGATCAAAATCACTAAGGAAGTGGTACTCGGTAAAATAATGGGACTCAAGGCGGATAAATCACCTGGACCTGATGGCTTACATCCTAGGGTCTTGAGGGAAGTGGCGGTAGGGATTGTGGATGCATTGGTAATAATTTCCCAAAACTCCCTGGACTCAGCAAAGGTCCCGGCAGACTGGAAAACTGCTAATGTAACACCCTTATTTAAAAAGGGCAGTAGACAGAAGGCTGGAAACTATAGACCGGTTAGCCTAACATCTGTGGTAGGTAAAATTTTGGAGTCCATTATTAATGAGACAGTAACAGGACATTTGGATAATCACAATTTAATAGGACAAAGTCAGCATGGTTTTATGAAGGGGAAGTCATGTTTGACAAATTTGCTGGAGTTCTTTGAGGAAGTAACATATAGGGTGGATAAAGGGGAACCAGTGGACGTAGTGTATTTAGACTTCCAAAAGGCATTTGACAAGGTGCCACACAAAAGATTATTGCTTAAGATAAAAAATCACGGGATTGGGGGTAATATTCTGGCATGGATAGAGGATTGGCTATCTAACAGAAGGCAGAGAGTTGGGATAAATGGTTCATTCTCAGACTGGCAATCAGTAACTAGTGGTGTTCCGCAGGGGTCAGTGCTGGGTCCCCAACTCTTTACAATCTATATTAACGATTTGGAGGAGGGGACCGAGTGTAACATATCAAAGTTTGTAGATGATACTAAGATAGGAGGGAAAGTAGTGAGTGAGGAGGACATAAAAAACCTGCAAGGGGACATCGACAGGCTAAGTAAGTGGGCAGAGATTTGGCAGATGGAATACAATACTGGAAAGTGTGAGGTTATGCACTTTGGCAGGAAAAATTGTAGAGCAAGTTATTATCTTAATGGCAAGAAACTGGAAAATACTGAAGTACAAAGGGATCTGGGGGTCCTGGTGCACGAAACTCAAAAGGTTAGTATGCAGGTGCAGCAAGTGATTAAGAAGGCCAATGGAATGTTGGCTTTCATTGCTAGGGGGATAGAATATAAAAATAGGGAGGTATTGCTTCAGTTGTACAAGATATTGGTGAGACCGCACCTGGAATACTGCGTACAGTTTTGGTGTCCATACTTAAGAAAAGACATACTTGCTCTCGAGTCAGTACAAAGAAGGTTCACTCGGTTAATCCCGGGGATGAGGGGATGGACATATGAGGAGAGGTTGAGTAGATTGGGACTCTACTCATTGGAGTTCAGAAGAATGAGAGGCGATCTTACTGAAACATATAAGATTGTGAAGGGGTTGGATCGGGTGGATGCGGGGAGGATGTTCCCGATGATGGGTGAAACTAGAACTAGGGGGCATAGTCTTAGAATAAGGGGCTGCTCTTTCAAAACTGAGATGAGGAGGAACTACTTCACTCAGGGGGTGGTAGGTGTAGTGTATGTGCCTTTAAGAGCCCCATGTGTGCTGTAATGCCGGTAATGGCCACTCGGGCTATATAAGCCTGTATATTGTGTTATATCCGTTAGTTCCCCTCCAGACTTTGCTTAGTAAACACCTATGAACCAACTCCTGTCTTCAGTGTCTCTATCAACACACAGACACAACAGTGGCGACGAAGTGGAAATGGACTTACCTGCAATTCGGCAGCACCTCAAGGACATCGATTCCTCTGGCGTCCAGAAGAATCAAGAAAGTGAAAAAAGCTGTGGTTTCACCAGCTGGCCAAGCTAGTGGCAGGTACTGCGCTAATCCTTCCTGGGCGTCAGGCTGGGGCTCCAGCGGCTGGTTTTACAGCTGGGCCAAGCAGCGAAAGCGGAGGCAAGCAGTAACAGACGGGGAGGGAGCACTCGGGAGACAGCCGGCGCTGCAATAAGGTCGGCATTCGGACCTAGAGAGAAAGTCCGGCGGGAACGAGTCTCCAACTGTAAATAAATTTAAAAAAAGAACGGAAACCACGGGAAACAGCGTTGTCATCGGCAGCAGCGGCGGGAAAGCGCGGGAAGCGCCATATCTTTTCTAAGATGCCTAAGTCTGGCAATATTGATGCTTTTGATAGCGAGATAGAGGATTAGACCACATATGTGGAAAGAGTGGAGGTATATTGCACTGCAAATGGAATAGAAGATGAAAAAAAAGCTTCAGTACTGCTGAATCTAATGGGCGCAAAGACATACGGGCTGTTATGAAATTTAATCACTCCAGCCAAACCAAAGGACAAGGATTTTAAAGAAATTGTTGATACCCTACAGGAGCACTTAAACCCAACACTGCTGCTGATAGCAGAACGATTCAAATTCTTCAAGAGAAATCAACACAAGAATGAAAGTAACGCTGATTACCTCACCGAATTAAGAAAGCTATCAAAACACTGCCAATTCGGGGCAGGACTAGCAGATTATCTTCGAGACAAATTCGTCTGCGGTCTCTTAAGTGAAGGAACACAGAAAAGGCTGCTTTCTGAAAAAGATTTAACATTGGACAAGGCGTTCAGTATGGCTGTATCATACGAAGCAGCCGCAAGAGGAGCTGCAGAAATACAACAAAAGACACAGGACTTCGGCACCCATGAAATGACACAGGGTTTCGGGAGATGTTATCGCTGCGGCAGATCCACCCATGACCAGAGGGACTGCTGGTTCAAGGACAAAGCATGCAGGCAATGCGGAAAGATTGGACACATTGCATGGGTATGCCGATCTGGACAAAATAAATCCACAGACAGGAAAAAAAAAATCAATAAAGAAAAGTACAGAAAGGTACAAATGATGACTGACAGTAGCTCCGAAGACCAGAAGAGCGATAGCGACTCCGAAAACAAGAGACTAAGCTGTCTCAAATTACATAATGTACTTGCCAAAGATGATTACCAGACCATTTGGGTTACCCTCACGATAGCAGGGTCCCCAGTTAAAATGGAGCTAGATACAGGATCAGCTCTGACCGTAATAAATCGACGGGATTACGAGAGGCTATTTCCGCATATACCTTTAAAAGACACATCCATTATCTTAAAAACATATACGGGGCAGAAAGTATACCTCAAAGGAAAAATAAGGGTGCCTGTTGTATACAACGGCAAGGAAATACAGAAGTTGTATTTATACATTCTACAAGATGGTGGCCCACCGCTGTTAGGACGTGAATGGATCAGGAAAATACGTTTAGACTGGCACTCCATTCAGGCACTGACGGTGACCAGTAAGAAAAAAAAACGATGATGATGTCATACCTGAACGATTAAGACATCTTGGCCAACGCCAAAGAAGTGTTTCAAGAGAAACTAGGAACCTTGAAAGGCATCACCACCTCAATAAAAGTGGAAGATGCAGCAATTCCCAAGTTTTTTAAAGCAAGACCAGTGCCATACGCAATTCGTCCAGCAGTCGAGGCAGAGCTGGAGAATTTGGAAAATGCAGGCCTATTATCCAAAATAGATTGGAGCGAGTGGGCAACACCCATCGTTCCAGTCATGAAGAAAGCATTGAATAATGATAAATCTGAAGAACAGAGAAAAATTCGCATCTGTGGAGACTTCAAGGTGACGGTAAACCCGGTCCTTCACACGGTACAGTATCCTCTTCCGAGGATAGAAGATATTTTTGCCTCACTATCCGGAGGGAAACGTTTCACCAAAATTGACTTGGCACAGGCATATCTACAGATGGAGGTTGAAGAGGCCTCTAAAAAATATCTCACGATAAATACACACAAAGGTCTGTACCAGTACAATCGACTGGTTTTCGGAGTAGCATCCGCTCCAGCTATCTGGCAAAGAGCTATGGAGCAAGTCCTCCAAGGGATTCTGGGTACTCAATGCTACCTAGACGACATCCTTGTAACAGGAGAAAACGACAACGAGCACCTTGCCAATTTGGAGCAGGTGCTCACTAGACTGAGAGAACGGGGCCTACGAGCAAACCGCCCCAAGTGCGAATTTTTCCAAAATCAAATATCATATTGTGGCCACATAATTAATAAGGAAGGGTTGCATAAGTCACCTGAAAAAATTGAAGCGGTCATAAAAGCCCCAGCACCTGAAAATGTTTCACAATTAAGGTCGTTCCTGGGATTAATAAATTACTATCATAAATTTTTACCGAACTTATCAACTCTTCTACACCCTCTTAATGAACTGCTACAAACAGGAGTAATTTGGAAATGGAGCGAAGACTGTAAACGTGCCTTCCATAAATGCAAAGACTTAATCACATCCAAAGAAGTTTTGGCTCATTACAACCCATCACTGCCAATCAGACTGGCGTGCGATGCATCCCCTTACGGCATAGGAGCAGTATTATCGCATAAATTCCCTGATGGCTCGGAATGGCTGATAGCTTTTGCGTCACGCTCATTGAACTCAGCTGAGTGTAACTATGCCCAAATCGACAGGGAAGCACTCAGCCTGGTATGGGGAGTGAAGAAATTCAACCATTACCTACACGGACAAAAGTTTACCTTGTTGACTGACCATCAACCCCTCATCTCCATATTCAACCCTAAAAAGGGTGTTCCCATTATGACAGCGCAAAGGCTACAGAGGCGGTCCCTTTTTCTAGGGGCACACCAATACAACATAGAATACAAAGGATCAAAACAGCATGGGAATGCTGACGGTTTATCGCGCCTACTGTTGCCAACGGTAGAAGAGGCACCTACAGTAGACCCAGTGGAGATGTTCCACTCAACCATAGTGGAATGTCTACCAATAACAAATTCTGCCATTGAAAAGGAAACGAGAAATGACCCGACTCCCTCACGAGTCTACGACTTAACGGTGAAGGGATGGCCAGCACATGGCGAACCACTGTTGCCAGCATTCTCGCAAAGAAGAGAACAGCTGTCAGTATGCCGAGGAACCTTGATGTGTAGATCCAGAGTGGTGATTCCACCCAAACTCCAGGATAAAGTGCTAAAGGAGCTTCACGAGGGGCATCTGGGTGGTGTGAAAATGAAGAACCTTCCAGATAGGTCAACAAGTTTTGGCCCGGGACTACCGTACCGAGAAATGGCAGCCTGGAACTATCTGCACACGACTAGGACCACTGATGTATACCGTGGACATCAGAGAAAGCATAATAAGGCGCCATGCTGACCAAATCATAGAGTCATCCGAAAAGGGACAACCTACACCACAACTCTATACGCCTAACGATGAAGTAGAGATACCCATATCTACCTCCGATCCGGTGATACTGGAACCCGATGAACCCGACACTGGCATTCAAGCCGAATCAGCCTTGCCAAAAGAACCTACTACACCACCAGAAACTACTACACCACCGAGGCGTTATCCGGACCGAGTCAGGAAGCCTCCAGAGAGACTGACTTATAATTAATTAACTGCAGCAATGTGTATATTATTTTTCTTATAACATGTAATTAATAATTACTTAAAATATTATGTACTGGTTAGCTAAAAGGGGAGGAATTGTAGTGTATGTGCCTTTAAGAGCCCCATGTGTGCTGTAATGCCGGTAATGGCCACTCGGGCTATATAAGCCTGTATATTGTGTTATATCCGTTAGTTCCCCTCCAGACTTTGCTTAGTAAACACCTATGAACCAACTCCTGTCTTCAGTGTCTCTATCAACACACAGACACAACAGGAGGTCCATGGAATATGCTGCCCCAAAAAGCTGTAGAAGCTACGTCATTACATAAATTTAAAACAGAAATAGACAGTTTCCTAGAAGTAAAGGGAATTAAGGGTTACGGGGAGCGGGCAGGAATTTGGACATGAGTCTAGGTTTGGATCGGACATGGCCCTGTGGGTAGCGGAGCGGGCCCAGGGGCCGTGTAGCCTGATCCTGCTGCTATTTCGTGTGTTTAATTCTGTTAGATTCAGGAGATGGTTCTGTGATAGTAGATTGGCGGTTAGGATCAGATCAGCCATGATCTTATTGAATGGTGGAGCAGGCTCGAGGGGCCGATTGGCCTACTCCTGCTCCTATTTCTTATGTTCTTAAGCTGAACCTTAAAATAGGGAAGGTGTGCAAACTGTTTAAATTTAACTAGATTACACAGAGGGTAGTGAAAATGGGGAATGGCTTGCCATGGGAAGCATTGGAGGCAAATAATGTGGAAAAATATATGGTAGAATTGGGTAGATGTTTGAGGGATTGGGTGATTGTGAATTATTAGTTTTTGAGACGGATGGACTGGAGAATGTTTTCTGGTCCTGTAAGTTCCTGTTTGCATGGAGCACATGTGCAACGTGTATGTAGCATATGAAGCGGCTGATTGTCTCAAATTTAACATTTATTAAAATGCAACCAATCATAAAGACTTAAGACATAAACAGAGCACTTCACTGGCTCTCAAATAATTCTCAATCACATCCCTGCAAACAAAATTCAAAGTCCTTTGTGTGGTCACGTTGATCCCAACCCACCTCACAGTGATAACATTTCAATAGTTCAAGCTTTTCTAATATTTCCAGGGATGTAATGGGAAATTGTATTGCGATACAGTGAAGTGCACGGTCTATGTTTGAGTGTTTTTGATTGGTTCTAACTTTTCCCTTGCATAGGCCTCGCCTCTTGGGGGTCTCGGGCTTATCTTCTCCTCCATTCTAGAGTTCAAATTCTTCATTGTCTTTGTTACATAGTTATGTTGGGACTACATTGTACAAGTGTACTAACACTCAAATCAAGTGTAGCAGCACTACGATGCTGGGAAAGTAGTGCGCAGGCGCCGCACAGGGCACTAGGAAATATCACCCCGCACCATGCGGCAGGCAGCCATTACAACTCAAATAAAACAGTAGTTTATAATTACAAACTACCGAGTCCAGAGGCGTCTTTACAAAGCACTACGAGCGCTAGAAGACATAACATGGTGGCAGCGGTATAAGTGAGTAAAACTTACGCAAATAAAAACGATATCAGATTGAAGAAAGAAATTTAAAAGTAAACTCTGCAGCGTTTTAACTGCGAATCGTACAGGCAGCTAAAATGGCAGCGTCCAATGCACTGACCGCGAATATGCTCCCCATCATGAACTGGGAAGCCGACAATATCGTGGAAGCTTTCTGGAAATTTAAGCAAAAATGCGAGCTTACATTTAAAAGTTTCCTGAAAGGCTCCTCCGATGAGGAAAAAGTCAGCTACATTCTACTGTGGGCGGGAGAAAAAGGCTTAGATCTCTAACAGCTGGAGTTTATCCGAAGAGGATAAAACGAATCCTACGGAGATTTATGAAAAGTTCAGTAACCATCCCGAGCCTAAATCAAACCACCGCATACACAGGTATAAATTCCAAAGCTTAAGACAGGAACCTGGTGAAACAGCTGACAATTTCCCGACGAGATTAAAAAACGAAGCCAGCAAATGCAAGTTTACGGAACTAGAAGAAAGCAAGTAGACCAACTAATATGGGGATCAGCACATCCAGAAGTGCAAAAAGAACTAATAGGAAAAGAAAAGCTCGGAATATCAGAAGCCATAGATACAGCGAGGGCTCACGAAGCCACAAAACAATGCTGAATACTCATACGGCTGACGTGTGGACAACTCCCGAACCGGATCACAGAGTAGATGCAGTGCACGAAAAGCACAGCACACAAAAACAAGTATATGACAGCGGGAAGAATACGTGTAGAAAATGCGGAAGACAACACAACTACACAGACAGAAGAAAATGCCCAGCGTATGGAACAAGCTGCAGTGGTAAAGCAAACCACTGGCAAAAGATGTGCAGAGCTAAAAGAGAGGGGCTACACACCAAAAGCAGAGGTGGACAGCAGAACCAACAAAAGAAAAACAAAATCCATACCATGGGTGAGCAAGATGACGAAGACTGCGGGTACGACAAAGCTCTGAACATTGAAACCATAAAGGTTCTCTTACATGAAACGTCCAAAGCAGAAAGCACCCCAAAGAAAGAATGGCACACTATCATCCAGATTAAAAAGAGGATCAAAGGACAGCCCACAACCGTCAATCTAAAAGTAAAGTTGGACACAGGAGCTCAGAGCAACATCCTACCACTGAGGCTATACCGGAGGATCTTCCCCGAAAACTTGGGCGAAGATAGATACCCGAAAAGAGGATGTTTAAAAGCAAACAACGTCACGCTGACAGCATATGGGGGGAGCGAGATCAGACAACTCGGAACAACCTATATAAAAGGAACACACGAAAGCAGAAACATCAACTGCATGTTCTATGTGACCGACTCCGAGGGACCGGCGATCCTGGGATTAAACAGCTGCGAGAAGCTGGGGTTAATCTCGGTAAACCACGAACTAACAAAAACATCACTGAAAGTCGACAGCAACACCCCACTGGAAAATCGTCCACAAATCATGGACACGAAACATTTGATGGACATGTATCCAGAGTGTTTTGATGACACTGTAGGATGCTTCGGGGAGTTCAAGTACCATATAACAATAGATCCAGAGGTAAAACCCGTCATCCACGCTCCAAGAAAAATACCCATCGAGCTAAAAGAAAAATTATACACCGAACTAAAAGAAATGGAAGAGAAAGAAATCATCGCAAAGGTCACTGAACCCACAGACTGGGTAAACTCGATTGTGGTACGGGAAAAACCGAACGGGCAGCTCAGAATCTGTCTGGACCCCAAAGACTTAAACCAGGCAATAAAGCGGGACCACTACCCCACACCAACATTAGAAGAAATCACACCAGCACTGGCAGGAGCCAAAGTCTTCTCCAAACTGGATGCCAGAAACGGCTACTGGAACGTAAAACTGGACGAAGAATCAACTAACCTGACGACTTTTAATACACCATTGGGGCGTTATAAATTCCTGCGGCTGCCATTTGGGTTGAAAGTCAGCCAAGACATCTTCCAACAAAAGATCGATGAAACATACAAAGGCTGTGAAGGAGCCATTGGAATCGCTGATGACATCCAAGTTTACGGAACAAATGAAAGAGACCACGACATGCACTTGCACGAGGCCATGGAGCGCACCAGAACGGCTGGCATCAAGCTGAACGCCGAGAAATGCATCGTTAAAAGTACGAAATGCAAATTTTTTGGCATGATCTACACACCGGATGGTGTCAAGCCTAATCCCGAAAAGGTCGAGGCGATAGCAGAGATGAAACCTCCAAACGACAAGGAGCTGAGAAGCTACCTCGGCTTGGTCCAGTATATGAGCTCTTTCATCCCGAACATGTCAGACTACACAGCGAACCTAAGAGAATTACTAAAAGAAGACACCGAATACCAATGGTCAGAATCCCATGAGAGGAACTTCAAACACCTAAAGGAATTATTATGTAAAGAAACCAGCCTGTCTTATTACGATAGAAAAAAACCTGTCACCCTACAGGTAGATGCCTCTACCAGGGGGCTAGGGGCAGCCCTCGTGCAGGAAGGAAAACCAATAGCTTTCGCATCGAAGGCATTGACATCAACAGAGACAAGATACGCAAACATCGAAAGAGAGCTATTGGCAGTAGTATACGGATGCAAAAAGTTCCACACCTACTTATACGGAAGAAAATTCGAGGTAGAGAGTGACCATCGGCCACTCGAACAAATTTACAAGAAAAACCTAAGCAAGGCCCCAGCAAGACTGCAAAGGTTACTGTTAAGACTCCAAAGTTACGGCTTCGAATTAAAATACCGGCCAGGAAAAGAAATGGCACTGGCAGATGCATTGTCTCGATTGTCACCACACAAAAAACACGAGATGAAGGGCCTGACAGTAAAAATACACCACCTCATAAATGTTACTCCCACAAAGCTCAGCCAAATTCAAGAGGAGACTGGTAAAGAAGAGGAGTTGCTACTACTCATGCAACAGGTAATACAGGGGTGGCCGGAGAAGATCCAGCAGGTCCAAAACCAAATCCGACAGTACTGGACAATCAGAGACGACATCTCGGTGGAGGACGGTGTTCTCCTTGCTGGCTCAAGAATCATAATACCAAAAACGATGCAAACGGAACTTCTCCGCTTAATACACCAAGGCCATATGGGGATGGGGAAATGTAAACTAAGAGCCAGATCAGCTGTGTACTGGATAGGCATGTACAAAAGCATAGAACAAATGGTCTCCACATGCTGCATATGCCAGAAATACCAAAACACACAGCAGAAGGAGGAGATGATTCAAATGGAAGTACCCCCGAGACCATGGCACACGGAACAGATCTGTTCCTGTGCAACCAGGAGTGGTACATCATAGTAGCAGACTACTACTCAAAATTTCCTTTTGTCAGAAGGATAAACGACATGAGAGCCACAACAATCACAAAAATTGCGAAAAACTTATTCGCAGAACAGGGCATCCCAGAGAAGGTCATCTGCGACAATGGGACACAATTCACCTCCAGCGAATTCAGAGCACTGGCTGGAAAATACGGATTTAAAATAATTACCTCATCCCCACATTACCCAAGGGGACATGGATTTATTGAAAGACAGATCCAAACAGTCAAAAGAGCTCTCATTAAAAGCAAGGAGATGGGAGAAGACCAAGACCTCGCCCTGTTGGCAATCAGGTCGACACCTTTGAGAGCAGACTCGAAATCACCAGCAGAACTACTAAACGGTAGAAAATACAAAACAACTCTACCAGCAAAGATATATCCTCCCCAGGACCAAGAGGACGTTCGGCAGAAGCTGATGGAAACACAAGCTACGGGGAGCACACACTACAACAAGCATGCAAAAGCACTACCGGAGCTGCGAAATGGGCAATCAGTGCATATACAAGATCCGTTGTTGAGAACATGGAGTCCAGCCAAGGTTATTGGAAAAGCTGATACTCCAAGATCTTACTTGGTAGAGACAGAACCTGGAAACCAATACAGGCGAAACAGGATCCATATCAGACCCTCACCTGAAGCTGTCAAACAGCGAACAACATTAACAGCAGTTATGGTACCAGACACGGAAAACAATATAACGCCAGAAACAAACACCTCAAATACAACAACTGCAAACATGCACTCTCCAGAGCCAAACATGACAGCACCGGCAACAAGAAATGAACACACCAAAACACTGCAGAAAGGAATAGTTACAGCCAAGTCCACAAGATGGAGGAGTAACATACAACCACCTGAGCGGTATCGCGAATAATTATAAAGACAATTATAATTCGCACAGAACAGTAAAACAACATGGACAAATATCTGTATATAAATTGAGCAAAGAAAGCTCACGTTCTGTATTTTGTTAACGTTATTCAACTGGAAACATTGTAAAATAGAAAAATTGATGTAATTAGTTTTGTTGCGAAAGAGGGATGTTACATAGTTATGTTGGGACTACATTGTACAAGTGTACTAACACTCAAATCAAGTGTAGCAGCACTACGATGCTGGGAAAGTAGTGCGCAGACGCCACACAGGGCACTAGGAAATATCACCCCGCACCATGCGGCAGGCAGCCATTACAACTCAAATAAAACAGTAGTTTATAATTACAAACTACCAAGTCCAGAGGCGTCTTTACAAAGCACTACGAGCGCTAGAAGACATAACAGTCTTACTTTACTTTACATTCATTCTCTTCATACTTTTCAGACCTCGACCATGCACGACCTCGGTGTGGATTACCACCAGAGGCACAACCTCTGACCCAGCCTCAGAGTTGTCACGTGCAACCTCTGCCCAGCTGCATCCTTTAAAACAGAGAGAAAAGCCCCACATTTAAAATCAAATAATTCTAAAACAAAACAGGAAACAAAATTAAGGCAAAAGCAAAATGACAGAAATAGCATAAGTGAAAATATCAAGAGTTGAGTAAAAGCAGAAAGGAATCAAACAGTTAACCAAAAAGACAAAACAACTCCAAAGAGGCAAAAGAAAGACATAAAACAAAGGAGGCAGATGATAAGAATGAAGATAGGAAAAGACATAAGAAAAGAATAAGTAAAATTTAATAACGTCAATTTTTATAGACAAGCCTAATTTTTTGTTACATTTTCCCCCTTGAGATAGGTCACAAAACGGGTTAAAAAAATACTGTGGCGGAGACCACATAGGGACAGTAACACAATTCACTATGTATAGCCAATGTTGTTAACGCTCCACGTTATGTACGGAACTTGGTTGGGTTATCGGGGCAGGGTCCCTTTAAGAGTCGTCGATTGTGTGATGACGTCATAGCCCTGCGACGAGGCCGAGTCCCTCAGTCCATGCGGAGAATTAATAAAGCTAACACACGTTTTTCTTTGCTGCTATGAAAGTCTCACAGTCTGTTTATTTCCAGCGACTCCTACATTGGTGACCCCGTTTCTCTTTTGAATGTTTCCAAAGACTTTATCCGAGATGGCAATGAACGCCGTTTCTCTCAAATTACCAGAGTTTTGGGAACGGCAGGCTGCCGCTTGGTTCGCCCAGGCCGAGGCTCAGTTTGCACTCCGGGACATCACCACGGACGACACGAAGTATTATTACGTCGTCTCTGCTCTCGGCAGCTCCACCGCGGCCAGAGTCGTGAGCCTGCTCGAGGAACCCCGGAGCACCACAAATTTGCGACGCTGAGAACGCACCTCCTAGAGACTTTTGGACTAACTGAACCTGAGCGCGCACGCCAGCTTCTCTCTCTACCCGGGCTTGGCGACTCCAAGCCCTCAGAACTGATGGACCACATGTTAACCCTCCTGGGCAAGCACAAGCCGTGCTTCCTCTTCAGAGAACTGTTCTTACAACAGCTGCCAGGGCAGGTACGGTCGGCTTTAGCCAACTCTCATATTAGTGATTTCCGCGCCCTGGCCAAGGAGACTGACTAATTTTTCTCCGCCAGGCAACAGGACTGCGCGGCCATGCGGGGCCCTGCCCCCACCGCCACAGCCCAATGGCGGCAGCCCCCAAGCATGTGCTTCTACCACGCGCAGTTCGGTCCCAACGCTAAGATGTGCCAGCCCCCGTGCAGCTTTACCGCATCGGGAAACGCGAAGGCCCACTCATTAGCTACCATGGCTGTCGGCCGTTCAGGTAGTCTGTTATTCATTACGGACACTGACTCTGGACGTCGTTTCCTCTGCAACACGGGTGCCCAGGTGAGTGTCCTGCCCGCGTCAATCGTAGATATACAGGGGGGGAACCACGGCCCCGCCCTCGAAGCAGCCAACGGCAGTTCCATCCGTACTTTCGGATGTCAAGAACCGACGTCTCGTCAACGCTGAGACTTTCAGTTCGCTCCCATGTTCGCTCAGTGGTTCCGGCACGACGAAGTTGTCCAGCGTACTCTCGGCCTCCGACGAGCTTTCCCGCCTCCTCGCCAGGTTCCCGGACCTCACGAAGCCCACTTTCTCGTCTGTCGCCACCAAGCACGGGGTAGAACACCACATCCCGACCACCGGTCCGCCTGTCTATGCCCGCGCTCGGCGCCTCGACCCGGGGAAACTCGCCATCGCTAAAGCCGAGTTCGACACGATGGAGCGCCTCAGCATCATTCGCCGGTCAAACAGTCCGTGGGCCTCGCCCCTCCACATCGCACCGAAACCAGGCGGCGGTTGGCGCCCGTGCGGCGATTACCGGCGCCTCAACGACGCTACGACCCCCGACCGCTACCCGATTCCACACATCCAGGACTTTTCCGCCCGCCTGGCCGGGAAAGTTGTTTTCTCTGAAGTGGACCTCGTTTGGGGTTACCACCAGGTCCGCGTTCGGCCGCAGGACATCCTGAAAACCGCGGTGATCACCCCGTTCGGGCTGTTCGAATTCCTCCGCATACCATTCGGTCTCAAAAACGCCGCTCAGGCTTTTCAACGCCTAATGGACACCGTGTTATGGGACCTGCCATTCCTGTTCGTCTACCTGGACGACATTCTCATCGCCAGTGCCTCCAGGACGGAGCATGTGTCCCACCTCCGGACTCTCTTCGAACGCCTCAGCCAGTACGGCCTAATCGCCAATCCGGCCAAGTGCCAGTTCGGGCTGTCCTCAATCGACTTTCTCGGGCACCGCATCACGAAGGATGGGGCGGTGCTACTGCCGTCGAAAGTGGAGGCCGTGAAGGATTTTCCACGACCCCTCACCGTGAGGGCCCTGCAGGAGTTTTTGGGCATCGCTTCGTTCCCCGGGCAGCCCAGCTTATGCGGCCCCTTTACGAGGCCCTCAAAGGCAAGCCCACCATGCTTGCCGTCGACTGGTCCGAGGAGATGGCCAATTCTTTCACGGACACGAAAAGGGCCCTGGCTAAAGCGACCATGCTGGCGCATCCGTTGCCCGATGCGCCAATTGCTCTCACCACTGACGCTTCGGACTATGCTGTCGGCGCCGTCTACGAACAGTGGGTCAACGGCACGTGGCAGCCGCTTGCTTTCTTCAGCCGACAACTCCGTCCCAACGTGCGTAAGTACAGCACCTTCGATCGCGAGCTTCTCAGCCTCTACCTCGCCGTCTGACACTTCCATATCCTGCTGGAGGCCCGCCCGTTCACGGCGTTCGTGGACCACAAGCTGTTGACCTTCGCCATGGCCAAAGTTTCCGAGCCGTGGTCGGCCTGTCAGCAGCGCCAGCTTTCCTTCATCTCCGAGTTCACGACGGACATCCAGCATGTGGCTGGGAAAAACAACACAGTCGCCGACTCTCTCCCGGGCCGTCGCCAACGCCGTACACCTCGGCATCGATTACACCCGCATGGCGGCCGACCAGGCCTCCAACCCGGACGTCCAGGCCTACAGGACAGCTGTCACGGGCCTTCAGTTAGCGGACGTCGTGTTTGACGATGCCGGTACCATGCTCCTGTGCGACGTCTCCGTTGGGCAGCCACGCCCCGTTGTGCCCAATGGGTGGAGATGGCAGGTTTTCGACGCCGTCCATAGCCTTTCCCACCCGGGCAGGAAGCCGTCACAGAAGCTGGTGGCGGCTAAGTTCGCCTGGCACAGGCTCAAGAAGGACGTTCGCGACTGGGCCAATACCTGCGTGGTATGCCAGCGCTCGAAAGTGCATCGCCATACTAAGGCCCCGTTAGTGCCTTTCGTGCTGCCCGAGAGGCGTTAACGTGGACCTGGTGGGGGCCTTGCCGCCCTCCCGCGGGTTCACCCACCTCCTCACGATGGTCGACAGAACCACCCGATGGCCGGAAGCCGTCCCGCTGTCGTCAACAACGTCCGCCGATGTGGCTCGGGCGTTCATCAACACTTGGGTCGCCCGGTTCGGCGCCCCATCTGACGTCTCCTCCGACCGGGGGCCCCAGTTCACGTCGGAGCTCTGGAACGCTGTCGCCCAAGGCCTCGGGTTGAGACTCCACCGCACCACCGCATATCACCCTCAGGCTAACGGGCTGTGCGAACGGTTTCATCGCTCCATGAAGGCCACGCTCCGGGCCAGCCTCCAGGACGACAGTTGGATCGACAGACTCCCGTGGGTCATGCTGGGACTCAGGACCGCCCCCAAGGAGGACCTCCAGTCCTCGTCCGCCAAGCTCGTCTACGGGCAGCCGCTGCGGGTTCCCGGGGATTTCGTCCCCAACGCCACAGACCCTTGGTCTGCAGCCCGTCAGCAGTCCGCCCTCCTGGACAACGCCAAGGTTTTCGTGCCGGTGCCCATGTCGCAGCACGGTCTCCCTCAGTCCCACGTTCCGCCCGACCTTCGTGCGGCGGAGTACGTTTTCGTCCGCCACGACGCCCACCGGGGACCTCTTCACCCACCCTACGACGGACCATTCCGCGTCCTGGAAGCCGGGGACAAGGCCTTCGTGATGGATGTTGGCGGTAAGCCGGACTACATTTCCGTGGACCGTCTTAAGCCGGCCCACCTGGATCTGGACCGACCTGTTGGGTTGGCTCAGCCCCCGCGGCGGAGCCGACCTCCAGCTTCTGCACCCTCAGTCCACCACCGAGCGCCCGGGGACCCTCCTGCGACCCCCCCCCCCCCCGGTCTCCGCCCCGGACTTAAGGAGCCGTTTCGGCCGTGTGATCTGGGCCCCTCAACGACTGACATTGCCAGTTCTAGTGAATTTTGCGGGGACGTATGTGGCGGAGACCACATAGGGACAGTAACACAATTCACTATATAACCAATGTTGTTATCGCTCCACGTTATGTATGGAACTTGGTTGGGTTATCGGGGCAGGGTCCCTTTAAGAGTCGTCGATTGTGTGATGACGTCATAGCCCTGCGACGAGGCCGAGTCCCTCAGTCCATGCGGAGAATTAATAAAGCTAACACACGTTTTTCTTTGCTGCTATGAAAGTCTCGCAGTCTGTTGATTTCCAGCGACTCCTACAATACATCCATTACATTTTTGTACCTGGATTAAAGGGCTAAGTTTCCAGTAAAAATGCCAAGACTTACGATTTTCCAAACTAAGTGATTATGAATATTTTGTGACAGTTTTGTAACAATTATCCTTTGATCTGTGGTGTCAAAGAGGCCAAGATTAAATAGTAAATGGGTTGAAGAAGCCTGTCCTTCAGGGAATAATGGCAGCATCTGTTTTTGTATGGTCACGATAATTTGTGGCTCAGTGCAATAAAAGTGCAGATTATTGGGCAAGGAAAAGTTTCACTTGCTGACTGCTGCCAAGAAGCAATCTCAGCAACTCTGCGGACACAGCTGTCCTTTGTGTTAGATCAGCAAACTGATTCAGAGTATTAGCACCTTCCCCTTCAAATTATGGACAATTTCACAATCGAAAGAAGCCACGCATAACATGCTTGGCTAGGACCCGTCAACCACAAGTAACATAATCGTCAAGAAGCTACACTGGATTTGAAAATGGATGCAAAAATTAAGTCACCGCAATATTGCTCCAAGAAAATTGGGGTGAAAATGAATAATTGCTTTGTATTGGACCAAATGAATGTTGAATATTGTAGCTTTCACTGTCGAATGAGATTCAAGTTAACCAAGATATTGCAGGTTATCTATCTATTTTTTATCTATATATATATGAAAAAGGATCTGTCTGTCCTTCGGTGTGTCTGTCCGGCTATACACTCTAAAGTTATAGAGCGTACCTACACGTGCGTTACATCAAAAGAAAGCTTACGATTCCAGAACGGTCATAAGCGTATTTACGTTTCGGCCGGACAAAAATTGCGCCCGCGGTATCCAAAAACCGTTCAAAATTCCGCTCATTATCCGCTCATTAGCATCGAGTGATGTCGAGGTCGACCAATCGTACGGTCGAGCGACCCGACGGTCGACCAATCGCTGCATTGCGGGGGCGGATTCGTCGCGCATGCCCTCCTAGAGTCGAGTGACAGGACGATTGACCAATCCTACGCTGCGGTGACATGACGGTTCACCAATTGGTGCATGTGTGGGCAGGCCTTATCGTTCTGAACCGAGGTGAGTGGCCGCCATCTTGATTCCAAACTGTTCATTTCTTTTTCCCCACTTTCTGCGTGTTTCTTTTCAAATCTACATTTCCAGCAAAAAAAAGTTGCTTTTAAAACACAAAGGCCTAGAAATTCAGTGGTGTTAGCGCCCACTTAGCGCCTAAAGAGGTCTTTTGCGCCGGCGCTGTTGGTAGCCTGGAATTCAGTGTAGCGCAAATGGTGGCGTTAGCCGGTAGCGCTGCGCCGGCACCGATGACGTCATCGGTGTGCGCAGCGCCCCGGTTCCAACGCGATGCCGGCCCGACGCCCAAATTCAGTTGCGGCCGCCTCTCCCGTAGCGGGCGCAAAGAGCGTTTGTAAAACGGGGCCTTGCAGCTCCGAGAGGCCGGGGCGTAAAGGTGGAGGTGCGGCCGGCCGCTTTCCCGGCGGCCGCTTGGCCGCACCTTCCTCCCCGGACTCCCACACCACCCCACCCCCCCCCCCCCCCCCGCGGCATTGGGCTCTGACCCCCGCGAGCCCGGCACTTCTCCGTGGTGCCGGGCTCATTTGCCGGGGGAATCCAGCGGCGATCTCACGGGTGCAGGCAGCTCCTCCTTAAGAGAAGGAGGAGGCCTGCAGTACCCCAGCCTGCCGCACCGCATTGGGTGGCGCTGCGGCAGCTGGACGCCTGAAATTGACTTTCAGCGCCCCAAACGGAGGCGGCCAAACCCTGCAATAGCGCCCGCCTCCGTCTTGGGGCGCTGCAACTGAATTTCAGGCGGGCGCTACGGGAATCCGGGCGTGCGCTAACTTTCGGGCGCTAAAGACCTGGCGCGGCGATAGCGAATTTCTAGGCCAAATTGTTTTTAAAAAAAGTTAATTAATTTGTAAATCTTTTCTCTAACCTCTATAATTTTCCTACCTTTCACCGTTTTTCCAGGCCCGGGGCCTCGGCTTCTCCAACTGCCAGCAGCGCAACTCGAGTTATTATTATATAAAAGGATAGTGGTGTCTGTCTGTCCGGGCATCACTCAAAATTTATAGAGCGTACCTACACATATGTTATATCAAAAGAAAGGTTATGATTAGGAGGGTGTCCGAGGCATATTTACTTTTTGGTCAGACAAAAATTGTTCGGACAGTAGACAAAAAACGTTCAAAATTCCGCTCATTAGCGGTTGGCCAATCATATGGGGGAAATCCGCTCATTAGCATTGAGTGACGTGAAGGTTGACCAATCCTACAGGGGGAGCGCGCTGCGTCACGGGGGGCATTTCATGGTGTGTGTGGGCGGGGCCTAATCTTTCAAACAGCTGTTAATTCGGCCATCTTTACCTCAGCTTTTACTTTTATTCACATTTTAACAGATGCCACCTTCCTGTTCTATATGGCTTAATGCCAGATCATGTAGTGCAGTTGTCTTCTTAGCTATGGGGTGCTTAAAAACCTGAACTTTAATACAGGGAACTAAGGAAAAGAACAAATTAATTCAGTTTTAAATAGTATTTAGGAACAGTTAGAAATGAAGTGATCCATTTCAAGTATGAAGGAACTCAGTTGTCTTCCAGGGAAGGTCTCCCCACCTTGTGGAGCTGGAGGCCCCAGCCGGGGACTCGGGCTTTCCCCCCCTCGGCCCGGTCCTCGGCTCCGTTTGTGGCCGGGGACTCGGGCTTTCCCCCCCTCGGCCCGGTCCTCGGCTCCGTTTGCGGCCGGGGACTCGGGCTTCCCCCCCTCGGCCCGGTCCCGGGGCTCGGCTCCGTTTGCGCCCGCAGGCCGGGGACTCGGCCTTTCCCCCCCTCGGCCCGGTCCCGGGGCTCGGCTCCGTTTGCGCCCGCGGGCCGGGGACTCGGCCTTTCCCCCCTTGGCCCGGTCCCGGGGCTCGGTTCCGTTTGCGGCCGCGGGCCGGGGACTCGGCCTTTCCCCCCCTCGGCCCGGTCCCGGGGCTCGGTTCCGTTTGCGGCCGCGGGCCGGGGACTTGGCCTTTCCCCCCCTCGGCCCGGTCCCGGGGCTGGGCTCCGTTTGTGGCCGCGGGCCGGGGGCTCGGCCTTCCCCCCCTCAGCCCGGTCCCGGGGCTCGGCTCAGTGTCCGGCCCTGAGGCGCGAGGGAGAGGTGAGGGAGGGACAGAGAGGAAAGCAGGGAGAGACGGTGAGGGAGAGAGAGAGGGGGAGGGAGGGAGAGAGGCAGGGAGAGGAGAGAGGGGAGGGAGGGAGAGAGAGGGGAGGAGAGAGCGGGGAGGGAGGGGGGAGAGGGGAGAGACGGGCAGGGAGAGAGAGAGGGTGAGGGAGGGGGAGGGAGAGAGAGGGTGAGGGAGGGAAAGAGTGAGGGGGTGGGAGAGCTCGCCTTCTTCCTTCCTTCCTTCGCGGGGGTCCATCGGACCAGGCCTGAGGCGCTCCTTCCCCCCCCTCTCCAGGCTAGTCCCGAACTAAATCCAGCAGTCTCTCTCTCTCTCTCTTCTCCCCCCAGTCTCTCTCTCTCTCTTTCTTCTCCCCCCAGTCTCTCTCTCTCTCTCTCTCTTCCCCGCCTCTCTCTTCTCCCCCCAGTCTCTCTCTCTCTCCCCCCCAGTCTCTCTCTCTCTCTTCCCCCCAGTCTCTCTCTCTCTCTCACTCCCCCGTTTCTCTCTCTTCCCCCCAGTCTCTCTCTCTTCCCCCAGTCTCTCTCTCTCTCTCTCTCTCTTCCCCCCAGTCTCTCTCTCCCCCCCAGTCTCTCTCTCTCTCCCCCCCAGTCTCTCTCTCTCTCTCCCCCCCGTCTCTCTCTCCCCCGTGTCTTTCTTTCTCTCCCAGTCTCTCTCTCCCCCCCAGTCTCTCTCTCTCTCTCTCTCCCCCCCAGTCTCTCTCTCTCTCTCTCCCCCCCAGTCTCTCTCTCTCTCTCTCCCCCCCAGTCTCTCTCTCTCTCTCCCCCCCAGTCTCTCTCTCTCTCTTCCCCCAGTCTCTCTCTCTCTCTTCCCCCAGTCTCTCTCTCTCTCTCCCCCCAGTCTCTCTCTCTCTCTCCCCCCAGTCTCTCTCTCTTCCCCCCAGTCTCTCTCTCCCCCCCAGCCTCTCTCTCTCCCCCCCAGTCTCTCTCTTCCCCCAGTCTCTCTCTCCCCCCCAGCCTCTCTCTCTCCCCCCCAGTCTCTCTCTCTCTCTCTCCCCCCAGTCTCTCTCTCTCTTCCCCCCCAGTCGCGCTCTCCCCCCCAGTCGCTCTCTCCCCCCAGTCTCTCTCTCTCCCCCCCCCCCCCCCGTCTCTCTCTTCTCCCCCCATTCTCTCTCTCGATCCCCGGGCCGCTCTCCCCCCCCCCCCCCAGTCTCTCTCTGTCTCTCTCTCTTCTTCCCACACAGACAGACAGACAGACAAACTCATTTATATATATATAAAAATTATTTCTACTTTTTTCATAACAACATGTCCTCAAAAAACCCTCGGCACCGCCGGGCACTCCAGCTAGTCATATATATCATTAAAAAATCACGACAACTAAGAATAAAACTAAAATGGACGATTTACAGCCCTCTGGATCTCGTGGAGGTGTCCAAGCTTTATATCTTTGTAAACTTTTTAAGTGCATACTACTGAGCCTCTTGGGCCACATAGAAAGTTTAATGAAAGTTCCCATGAATTTGCATATACTTAAGCTGTAGAAGCAGATTTCAGTTTTCAGTTGAGGATTTATCTACTAATGAGGCAACAGTGCGAAGAATGAGTCTTTCCAAACCCGCAGGGCCATAAATTTCAAACAGAAAAAAATATAAGTGTAGAACTTAGTTGCCTGGGCTTCATGGGCTGGATTACCTGGGCTTGCAGGCTGCTTGTAGCCTATGGGCCATAGTTTGAACACTCCCGCTCTAGATGTTGATAAAGGAGAAGCATCTATGATGAAGAAATTGCAACCAATAAATTTTGCTGTTAGGATTTTAATCAGTGTATTCAGTAAATGCAGACTGCTGTCAATGAGTTACGGAGCAAAAATTTAATTTACATAAACCATGAGAGCAAAACGCATGCGATTTATAAACATCAACAGAAACACAAGATTGAATTGCTGTAATACTTGTTTTAATCTTTTAACGTATCATCTACAGTTTATTTTATTTCAAAAATAATATTTTTTCAATGATTACCTTTATATGCTGGTCACATTGAGCTAAATATATACATGAAAGGGAAATAAAAATGATACAGGTATATTAGCTGATTCCATATTCCTATATTATACTATACTAGCAGGGGTGCCCGGCGTTGCCAGGGCAATTTTGGGCCGCGCGGTCTCCCTGCCCCTGTCTGTCCCCCCTCTCTCTCCCTCTCCCCCTCTCCCTGTGCTGTCCTCTCCCTCCCTCCCCCTCCCTCCCCTCTCCCTGTCTAGCGCCTGAGGCCCGGTGCCGTTGTGATAATGGCCGTGCGGGGCCTAGCGCTTGAGGCGCGGCCGGGCTGTCGGGCCGAGACGGACCCGAGCTGAGCTCCCCCGTGGATCGCGCGGCTGACGGCCGGCTGCTGCCGCTCCCCCGACTGCTGTGTGTGTCGGGCCGAGCGGTTGCGAGGCACGGCCTAAGTGAGCCCAACTTACCTGCCACTCCGGCAGGGCGGGAGCGGGATCGGGAGCCGTAATGTGGGGCTTTCTTTTGCTGCTGCTGTCCCTGTGGGGATGGAAAAAATGGCGGCGAAGTTTAGGGAGACTGGAGGATTAGGACTCGCCCGTGACACATTGATTGGTCAACCATCAGGTGAGTGAACTGTAGGATTGGTCAAGGAGCACGTCACTCAACGCTAATGAGAGGTAGGATTGGTCAACCGCTAATGAGTGGATTTTTTAACGTTTTTTGTATACTGTCCAAACAATTTTTGTCTGACAAAAAAGTAAATACGCCTACGAGAGTCCCCTAACGATAAGCTTTCTTTCAATATAACATACGTGTAGGTACGCTCTATAACTTTTGATTGTATAGCCGGACAGACAGACAGAGAGACAGACAGAGAGACAGACAGATAGACATACCGGTTTATATATATAGATTATTACCAGGTGTTTATGGCTGGACCATATATTGTATGGCATATGTTATATATTATGTAAGATTACACATTCTGGTGTACACAACAAGGTAATACATTGAGGGATTGAGATGGGATGGTCAGATAGACCGCAGTGGTATTTTCTGGTCTTGTACAATCCTATCTTCCTATGATGCCATAAACTAAGCAGAGAAAAACTCAAGTGGCTCATGATGTCTTCTGTACAGTGATGGTGTTCTGGTTTTTTAAAAATTCATTCTTAGGATGTTGGCGCCGCTGGCATGGCTGACGTTTGCCCATCCACAGTTGCCCTGAGAAGGTGGTGGTGGTGGGCCTTTTTGAACCACTGTAGTTAATTTTTTGTAGTGGTTTGATACAACTGATTAGCTTGCTAGGCCACTTTAGAGAACAGTTAAAAGTCAACCATGTTGGTGTGGGTTTTCAGTCACATAGGCCAAACCATGTAAGGATGGCAGGTTTCGTTCCCTAAAGGACATCAGGTAATGAACATAAAGTTAACAATTTCTCTTGCAGCTTTTCTGTTTGAACTTTTTTTTTGCTGGTAGGGTATCATTGCGGAAAGCAAGGGATAAATGACTCCCACGGTTCAATTGTGTGACTTGACAAGCAGTGATAATTGGAATTTATTCAACTAAATGATCCTGAGGAAACTTTAGGCAGTGAAGGTTTTTTTAAAGGGAGGGAGTCAGGAATGATAATTTAATAAACGGTTTTCCATTAGACAGTGGTCAAATATAAAAAATGACTGAGCCTTCACAACCTGAGTGTTAGACGGTCACAAGTGAAATAATATTTGTATTTAGCATTTGTCAATTAGATACTCTATTTGTTTTATTTAGAATGTCATTCATACACTAAGTCAGGGTCAACAATCATAGCTCTATTTCCTTGGCAGCTGTTTAACAATTTAGTATCCTGGCAAAAAAAAATATTGTAGCCAAAGTGCGACTGATCTTTAGAAGTGAAGCTTCTGCCCCTCACTTGTAAAGCCTGCAAGTGGTGAAAATTTAACCTGTTTTGACAGATTTTTAACCAGATGGTGAACTCATTTTCTACACTGTGATCGGATCGTGCAATTCGACTCTGGTTGCCATGTGGTTGAAATGTTGCCTATTTAAGTAGATTTGTTGAAAGCAGACTGAACAAGCCAAACGGAAGACATTGGGCTGCTAATTTTTGAATAGTAGCTATATGCTAGGTACAGACTACAAAAGTGATCAAAATAAAGGTAGTTAGGCGAAAGGGCAAATAAGATAGTCAAATGTATTCATATTTGAAAGCATTTTGTTAACTTTTAGTATAGTTTGCAGTTTTTACAAGAGAATTTATCATGGATCGGATCGGAGCAGTGAAGAGTGACATCAAGTGATGTCACATTTGGCCAAAGCATGGTATAAAAGCATCTAAACACTGAGCCTTCCTTGCTACTTCCAAAATTTCCACATCTTTTCTTTTACACAACATCAGTAGTGAGAAAGTCCTGCCACATTTTGATGATTAATATTTGAAACTAGGATTTAAAAAAAAACATGAAATAGAAACATTGGACACTTCTTAATATCACCAAGTTCTCTGATAATTAACAGGATAGTCCTGGCTAGGTTTTTATTTTACATTTGATCATTGATTCGTTAATCAGCCCTCAAGGGGTTAATATATGGAATTTTCAAACCCTCAAAGGTGTCTTAAATATGTCTCAGTTCTGGTTTTATTCTAAGAAAGTCATCATGACAGCTTCTGTCAACACAGTATACAAAGCAAACTGATCAGAAGAGAAAGAAAACATGTACATTTGGAGTACATGTGCATGAGCAAGGATTGTCAGGGCTTCTGTGTGGGTAGAAACATAGAAAATAGGAGCAGGAGTAGGCAATTCGGCCCTTCGAGCCTGCTCCACCATTCAATATGATCATGGCTGATCCTCTATCTCAATACCATATTCCCACTCTCTCCCCATACTCCTTGATGCCTTAAATATCCTGTTAATTATCAGGTATAAATGAGTAGCTTCAGTGAGTGTTGTCTAATTTAGATTAAATGGTATTCAGATAATCAATAGGTATGCTCATTCCTGATCTATTTTTAATAATAAAGATTAAATAGAGACTACGTAAGCTACTTATGAATGTAAGCTACTACTGAACGGCTGCAGGGCATTCTGAGGGAGGAGGGTGAACAGCCAGAGGTCGTGGTCCATATCGGTACCAACGACATAGGTAGGAAGAGAGATGAGGTCCTGCAGGCAGAGTTTAGGGAGCTAGGAAAGAGATTAAAAAGCAGGACCTCAAAGGTAGTAATCTCCCTACCAGTGCCACGTGCTAGTGAGTTCAGAAATAGGAAGATAGAGCAGATGAATGAGTGGCTGGAGAGATGGTGTAGGAGGGAGGGCTTTAGATTCCTGAGGAGTTGGAACCATTTCTGGGGGAGGTGGGACCTCTACAAGCCAGACGGGTTGCACCTCAACGGGAACGGGACCAATATCCTTGCGGGAGGGTTTGCTAGTGCTGTTGGGGAGGGTTTAAACTAGCTTGGCAGGGGGGATGGGAGCCTAAGTGTAGCGTCAATAGGGAGGGAAGAAAAACTGGAATTGGAAAACAAAAATGTAGAAAGTAAATTGGAAGGACAGAGGAATCAAGGACTAGATAGTGGTCAACAAGAAGGTTTGCCTGTACTAAATGGTATATACTTCAATGTAAGGAGTATAGCGAACAAGGCAGATGAGTTGAGGGCACAGGTGGATACTTGGGACTATGATATTATAGCTATTACAGAGACGTGGCTGAAAGAGGGGCAGGTATGGCAGCTCAACATTCCTGGTTACAGGATTTTCAGACTGGACAGAGAGGGAGGTAGAAAGGGAGGGGGGGTCGCGGTATTGATTAAAGAAACCAATACAATTGTGAGGAGGGATGATATGTTGGAGGGATCATCAAACGAGGTCATATGGGTCGAATTGAAAAACAAAAAGGGGTGATCACACTCCTGGGAGTGTACTACAGACCCCAAACAGTGCGAGGGAGATAGAAGAACAAATATGCAGACAAATTTCTGGGAAGTGCAAAAACTATAGGGCATTTCAACTACCCCAATATTAACTGGGATAAAATTAGTGTGAAGGGTATAGAAGGTGCAGAATTCCTAAAATGTATCCAGGAGAACTTTTTTAGCCAGTATGTAGCAAGCCCAACAAGGGAGGGGGCGGATCTGGACTTAGTTTTAGGGAATGAAGCTGGGCAGGTAGAAGGCTTATCAGTGGGGGAGCATTTTGGTGCTAGTGATCATAATTCTGTTAGATTTAAGGTAGTTATGGAAAAGGACAAGGATAGACCAGGAATAAAAATTCTAAATTGGGGAAAAGCAAATTTTGCTAAGCTCAGAGGGGATTTAGCCATAGTGGACTGGAAACAGCTACTGAAGGTAAATCAGTGCCAGAGCAGTGGGAGGCATTCAAGGAGCAGATCCAGAGGGTTCAGACCAAACATGTGCCCTTAAAGAAAAAAGGTGGGACTAACGAATCTAGAGCCCTCTGGATGTCTAGAGACATACAGGGTAGGATAAAGAAAAAAACGGAGGCGTATGACAGATACTGAGGGCTAAATACTCCAGAATCTTTAGAGGAGTACAGAAAGTGCAGGGGTGCAATTAAAAATGATATTAGGAAAGCAAAGAGAGAGCATGAAAAATTCTTGGCAAGTAAAATCAAGGAAAACCCAAAGATGTTTTATAAATATATTAAGAGTAAGAGGATGACTAAAGAAAGGGTAGGGCCTATTAGCGATCATGAGGGTAATCTGTGTGTGGAGGCGGGAGATGTCGGTAGGGTTCTTAATGAATACTTTGCGTCTGTTTTCGCAAAGGAGAGGGACGAAGCAGACATTGCTATCGGGGGAGGAGTGTGAAATATTAGATGAAATAAGCATAGTGAGAGAGGAAGTATTAAGGGGATTAACCGCTTTCAAATTGGATAAATCCCCAGGCCCAGATGAAATGTATCCTAGGCTGTTTAGCGAAGCAAAAGGGGAAGTAGCAGAGGCCCTGACCATCATTTTTCAATCCTCTGGCTTCAGGTGTGGTGCCGGAGGACTGGAGGACTGCTAATATGGTACCCTTGTTTAAAAAGGGAGAAAAGGATAGACCGAGTAATTACAGGCCAGTCAGCCTAACCTCAGTGGTGGGAAAATTATTGGAAAGAATTCTGAAGGACAGGATAAATCTTAATTTAGAAAGACACGGATTACTCAAGGATAGTCAGCACGGATTTGTTAAGGGAAGGTCGTGTCTGACAAACTTGATTGAAATTTTTGAGGAGTTAACAAGGAGGGTAGACGAGGGTAGTGTGTTTGATGTAGTGTATATGGACTTTAGCAAGGCTTTTGATAAGGTTCCACATGGCAGACTGGTCACGAAGTTAAAAGCCCATGGGATCCAGGGCAAAGTGTCAAGTTGGATTCAAAACTGGCTTGATAACAGGACACAGAGGGTAATGGTTGATGGGTGTTTTTGTGACTGGAAGGTTGTTTCCAGTGGGGTTCCGTAGGGCTCAGTACTAGGTCCCTTGCTTTTTGTGGTATATGTCAACGATCTTGACTTGAATATAGGGGATATGATTAAGAAGTTTGCAGATGATACTAAAATCGGCTGTGTGGTTGATACTGAGGAAGGAAGCTGTAGACTGCAGGAAGATATCAATAAATTGGTCAGATGGGCAGAACAGTGGCAAATGGAATTCACTCCGGAGAAGTGTGAGGTAATGCATTTGGGGAGGGCTAACAAGGAAAGGGAATACACATTAAATGGTAGGACACTGAGTAGTGTAGAGGAACAAAGGGACCTTGGAGTGCATGTCCACAGATCCCTGAAGGTAGCAGGCCAGGTAGATAAGGTGGTTAAGAAGGAATACAGAATGCTTGCCTTTATTAGCCGTGGCATAGAATACAAGAGCAGGTGAGTTATGCTTAAACTGTATAAAACAGTAGTTAGACCTCAGTTAGAGTACTGCGTGCAGTTCTGGTCACCATATTACAGGAAAGATGTGATTGCACGAGAGAGGGTACAGAGGAGATTTACAAGGATGTTGCCGGGAGTAGAGAATCTTAGCTATGAAGAAAGACTGGATAGGCTGGGTCTGTTTTCCTTGGAACAGAGGAGGCTGAGGGGAGATCTTATTGAGGTGTATAAAATTATGAGGGGCATAGATAAAGTGGATAGAAACAACCTATTTCCCTTAGCAGAGGGGTCAAAAACCAGGGGGCACAGATTTAAAGTAATTGCGGGAAGGTTTAGAGGGGATTTGAGGGGAAATTTCTTCACCCAGAGGGTTGTGGGGGTCTGGAACTCACTGCTTGAAAGGGTGGTAGAGGCAGGAACCCTAACCACATTTAAAAAGTACTTGGATGTGCACTTGGGATGCTCTAACCTGCAGGGCTACGGACCAAGAGCTGGTAAGTGGGATTAGGCTGGATAGCTCTTTGTTGGCCAGCGTGGACACGATGGGCTGAAATGGCCTCCTTCCATGCTGTAACTTTCTATGAATGATTAGAAGATTGTAATTTTCTCAAACTTTAGATAGCATTGTAAACAAGAGGACAATGACAGTTTTTAACTATCATTTTGCACCTAATGACAATCGTTGGTTTAAGGCAAACTCCAGAGACTTGAGCACATAACCTAGGCTGGCAGTTTGGTGCAGTAATGAGTGAGTGATGCACTGTCAAGGGTGTCATCTTTCGGATGAGAAGTTAAACCGAGGTCCCGTTTGCCCTCTTAGATAGACGTAAAAGATCCTATGGCGCTATTCGAAGAAGAACAGGTTAGCTGTCTCGGTGTCCCGGCCAACATTTATACCTCAACTAACTTCGCGAAAACAAATTGGCCCAGATTTTGCAGTTGTAATGACGGCGAAACTGTCAGCATTTGTCGTCATTTCCCTGTGAAACTGACAGCAACATCTGGCATTCACACATGCGCAGTTAAACGCAGAAATCCAGAAATTACTGTCACCGATTCCCTGCTCCCCCACGGGACACGCTGTTGAAGACCCCACAGACGGCAGTCTTTGAGAAATTACTGAACTGACGAGAACTTCCCCTTTTATGCTGTAATATTGCTGTTATAAAACCCTGAAAAAATTAAGCCTTGTTCAGTAAGGTGTAACTAGGTTTTTAATTGCGTACTAAGTTATAAATACTGCTGAACAACATCTCTGGCCCAGAAAAACTATTTTTTTATTTGTAGAAAGTCAAGTTTCTCCATTATGATAAAAAATCCATATTTTTTAATATATTGGGGCAGAATTTGTGGTCGGTATGACGGTGTACTGCCTAAATTCCGAACTTGCAATCTGTCAAGTTCCGACTAGACAGACCATCCGCTGCGACTGTTAAGTCATCATTGCTAGTGAGAAGTTGGGCTAATTGCCCACCAACTGTGCAGCAATTACGCTGGAAAACCTTATGGCTGGTGCAAACAGGCGCAGGAGCCTGTTTGCACAAAGTAAGAGGAGGGGGGGATGAGAAAATTGTATAAATAATTAAAAACGAACACAGAAAAGTGCCATGTATCAACATATGAAGCAGCCATAATGGGTTGATTTGAGGGATGAGGTGTTTTAATCTGTTTCCTGATTGGCTAGTGAAAGGAACACCGCCCCACATGATCCCAGGTACACTTGCGCATAATGGTACGCCCCTGGGATCCGTGGGCCACTACGCTGCACACAACTCTGCAGCATTACAAAGCAAGTTATCATTTGGGGCCTCACACCAGTTAAGTGCAGATTTCATTCGGAGGTTGGCGGCATACTCCTTAGCTACTCCGCCGACTGCAATTTCAGGGCCAATAAGAAAAAATGTTTTAAAGTTGTATAATATTTCAGCTTCTACCTTACTCCCATGTGTATGTCCCAATCTTTATTTCGCTCTATAAAATTTATAAAAAGTGAAGGATAATCAGTGCATTTTACTTCCTGGTTTGCTGACTGTGAGATTTCTTCAGTGTGATTGGCTGCTTAACCTGCTTTATGACATCACTGTTGCTGGACACTGGAGATCCCCTCGACTTGGCCAGAATCAAATTAATGTCGAGAAAGATGAAATCCATGCCACAGATATCGCTGGATCTTTGTGTGCAGCTTTCTTTGAGATCAGGGGCGAGTGCCATCACTTCGCCGCTGACTGCAAAATCCATTATCTGGTCATTTACCAATTGCTGTTTGTGGGACCTTGCTGTTTGCAAATTGACTGCCGCGTTTCCTACCTTACACCAGTGACTACACCTCAAAAGCACCTCATTGGCTCTAATGCTCTTTGGGATGTCTTGAGGCCATGAAATGCACTATATAAATGCCAATACTTTTTTCCTTTGCGAGGGAAAAGTGACCAAATTACCAATGCCAGATGAGTAGGGCCAGGTGCCCTGTGAAGGCAGGCCCACTCCTCGGCAGGACCCTGTATTGGGAATGGAGGGTTGAAACAGTAGCACATCTGGCCGCCAGCCTCAGGACCTGAAGCTCCACCGTGGAGGAAAGAAAGAAGAGGACTTACCTTCAACCAGGCTCCATTTTTGAGGTGCTCCTCACACCACTGCAGAAGACCTACTGAGATCTTGCCTTTGGCTGAATAATTTCTGTGTTCTTAACTATGATGTGTGTACTACTCTTCAATATAGTCAACCTTCAGTAATAAGCTCAGATGGTAACCAGCAACATACCCTCTAAACGGCGGTCCCGCACAGCCCGGGACTGGCTTTTTTTATGTTAAATTTCATGCATGCGCGAAACTGTGAATGGGCCGCGCAGCCCCCCCAAAAAATTAGGGGGAATATTGGTAACCAGCATTCCTACCGCTGTTGAGTGTTAGTGCTGAACTTTGCTGACAGTGATGCTAACAGTCAAAATAAACTATTCAGGTTCCCAGCACTCATCTGTATACCCAGTATAATTCTTGGGGGTTTTCAATGTTTTGTTTTTGTATAATACAGTCTCTTTCTCTCTCTCTCCCCACCTCCCTATTGCACACATGTGCAGGTACCTCCACTGATTATCTAGACCTAGGAGTGAACAAAGAAATCTGATTATTCATCCCCTTTCAACCTAGAATATGTTCTTTTTATCATTCATTTATGGAAACACTTTAATTGTTTTAATTTCTAGTACAGTCCCTTAAAGGAGCACAAAATAGAATCTGAAACCGAGCCAAACCATCTACAAGGCTAACACCGCCCCCTACCCACCCATGCTATTTTTTGAAGTAAAGTGAGCATTTTCATCTTTTGTTCATCCTTAGTGCAAGTGCAGGCCCACTTGCTCTGACTCACAATTCTCCCAAGTTCCCTCCCCAGTCCTGTAGTTTTCACGACTCCTGCCCTCTACATATTATGTCATACAAAATGATTCCTAAAATAAATGGTTATGTGATTTTTCTTTTCTTTTTAAACTAGCTCAGTGATTTGTAACCTCCTTCCTGTTTGGTTGCTCGGCACATAAACCTTCAGTGATAATTAATTTATATATGTTTATAAGAATTAGGATAAAAGCACATACATTTTAACGGTGACTATCTCCTAGAGTTGACAACAGAATAATAAAATCTGGAGGCAGCCGGATGTGGGTGTTTTTAAAAAAAAGAATCTCATGAGAGCATGAAACGCCTAAAATACTAAAGTAATATGAATAAAAACACAGCAAGATCATCAATTTAAATTTATCACAGGAATAAAATTAGAACACAAACTGCCTCTTGTTTGTTGCGGAATATACAATTATTAGACAATGCTGTTAGGACATTGACAGCTCAGGCTAATAGATTTTGGGACTGTAGAGACAGACTCTGAGTTCCAGGAAGCATTAGGACCTTCAGCTGCTGCTTTATAATTGACTTCAAGAAATAGGCCCCTTTTTTCCAGAACAGTGGAACAAAATGACATTGAATTTCAAATGGTTCTCCCTTGTTTACCTCTACACCTGTTACAATTTTTTAGTTGGGAATTTACAAGGAAAAGGGATTACTGATGGGGTTTTTGTGCAGCACTATTGTCATTGGCCAGCCCTTTTAAGCAGTTATTACTATGTTTGTAGGAGTTAAGTTAGGAGGAACATAACTTGGGCTTATACCTATCTATTATTTTGAGCAGAATCAAATATGTAGCTATGGCTCCTTAGGATCTGTTTTAATATCCTGACAAAAAGGTAGATCTGAAATGAGACCTGTTCTGAAGACAAATGTTAATATTGATCCAAAAAAATGAAAAAAGGGTTTGGAAGGGCTTAATTTCTACCATTAGATTGCTCCATGGCTTTAATAGATCACCTTAAACAGGCCTGCCTCTGAAACCTGCTAAGCTGTGGAAAGGTTTTTTTTTTAAAGTGAAAATCCTTGCAAAATAACTGCAATATTGAACTTGAAGACAGATACAGGAGGTAGAACATTGTGTGCATTGGCGGGTAAATCTTAGGATAGCAGTCCTGGCGTAGAGCTTCACAATTGGAAGCACATATTGGGAGTTCGGGCAAGGAGGCCAGCGGACTCTGCAGAGTTTTTTGTACTTTAGCTTTAAAATCTTGCTCTGGGTAAAGCTCCATGTCAGGAGTGCAAAGTTGTAAAATGACCCTTGGAGCATCTATTGGATAAACTTTGGATTAAAAGTTTTGCATATATTATGCATCACACTTTAAATGTGTCCAGCACAAAACAATCTGTCATGCTTTTCCGATTGACTCAAATTTCTCAAGTAACAATCAGAAAACACTTTACTACTGTCAATTTATATGAACTAACTCAGATTTCCCAGCAACCAGTCAAAGAAAACACTTCACCGCTATCCAGTTATAGTGGATAGGGGATTGTCTATGGATGTTGTCGAATGGACTTCCAGAAGGCATTTATTTGATCACTACCGCATAAGAGGTTATTAGCAAAGATGAAAGCGCAAGGAATTGGAGATAACCATGTGACATGGTTGGTAATTGTTTGCGAGGTAGGAGACTGAAAGTAGGGAAAAAGGAAAGGAACTGTGATTGGCGGGATGTGACAGGTGGTTTTCCCCAGGGATCTGAATTGGGACTTTTCACCATATATTAATGCCTTGGATGAAGGAATAGACAGTTGTACATCCAAGTTTTCAGATGACACTAAATTAGTACGCACAGTAAGTTGTGTAGATTGGAGCAGGAAGTTACAAAGGGATACAGACAGACTAAGTGAGCAGGCAGATGGATTTCAATGCGGGGAAGTCATCCACTTAAGATCCAAGAAAGACAAATCGGAATATTTTCTTAATGGTGAGAGACAAGGAACTGTGGGTTTAGGTGTCCATGTACACAAATCACTAAATACTAGTGAACAGGTACAATAAGTAATCAAAAAGGCTAATAGAATGTTATCCTTTGTGTTAAGGGATTTGGAATACAGTGCAAAGGGGAGGAAGTGATGCTTCAGTTGTACAAGCCTTGGTCAGACCCCATCTGGAGACTGTGATCGGTTTTGGGCATAAACCTCAGGAAAGATATATAGGGCTAGATTTTCAGGGAGCCGTCAGGCAGGGTTTCAGGCGTGTGGGGGGGGGGGGGGCAACCCTGAATTTGGGGATCCCGACACCATCCCGCCCAAAACCCCGCCCCGCGTAAGTTTCAGGGGCGGCGGGTACCCGCCCCGCACTGGGACCCGGCGAAACCAGGCGGGAAGGGATTAGTGCCAATGAACTGCCTGTTAACAGGTAGTTAACAGGCAGTTTTTAGCCTAATCCCTATTTTGAGGGGTTTCGTGTGGGTTTCCCGACGGCTCCAAACCATGCCAGGTAGAGCAGGCGGGCCGTCGGATTGAAGGAGTTGGAGGGGTCGCGATGTCGGCGCTCAGGCGAGTGATGGGTGTATGAGTGCAAAGGTAAGTGTGTTTGGTGTGTCTAAAGTGTGTAAAGAACTTTTACTTACCTGTACTTACCTTAACAGGCTTTCTTCCTGTAGCCGTCAGGAGCGTATCACTCAGCCGGAACTTAAAGCTGAACGGCTGCGATCTGTCAAAAGTGACAGCCTTCAGCTTTGAGTGCCGGTGTGAGTTCTAACTGAGTCTGTGCAGAATGACTCATGTCAGAACTCAGACTGCCAGTGTTTCACAGCTTCAAACAGCTGTCAAACGCTGATATTTCATCTGTCAAGGACTCTTGACAGATGAAATTTCAGTCTGTGACATCACCTGTTGCCGGGTGGCCCTTAATTGGCCGGGCTCAACAAGGTCAATCAAGGGAAAATTGCGCGGATTGGCCGGACGTCGAAGTAGGCGGGTCAAAAACCCGAAAGGGGAAGTCTCGCCTTCTTCCCGACAGGTTCGGCAAAATCTACCCCATTGGCTTTGGATGGGGTGCAGCAAAGATTCACCAGAATAATACCAGGGCTTAATATTGTAGGACCTCCGTGTCCCCGTGATTTCCGTGTTTCCATCCCGCTACTGCGCTCCACCTTGCCTCCCCGTAAATATCGGGCCCAGAGATTCTAATTTCTAACACCCATGAGTCAGAGGGAGAAAGAAAGAGAAAGGCTCAAATAGAGAGAAAGGCATGCTGGCATTTTCTTTCCTCATTCTGATTTGATTTTATTTAAAGTTGAAGTAACGTAAAATGGGGGGGCAGGGTGGGGTGGAGGAAAGAAACTGGTTGAGGGTGAGAGGGCCTCTTGCCATCTGCCTGGAGGAAGTTCGTGGGAGTGGGGCAAGTGGATAGAGGGTTAAGGATGAGGTGAGTGACAGTGGAAGAAGGTAGATGAAGAGGTTGAGCAGGTAGGTCAAATGGGAAGAAGTAGGGGTAGTAATGGGGCTGTGGAAGAGGTAAGAAGGGGAATGGGTGATGGGAAATTGAAGGGATAGGGGCACGATGGGAGCGAGGGTATGGGGAAATCATAAATGATTGGTGCAGAGGATGAGAAGGGAGTCGCTGAGGTCACATTTTCCCCTCATCTCCCACCAACCCCCACTCCAAATGCTGCCAGGAGCTGCAAAGAGGAGTACCCCCGGCTGCACATAAATTGACTGTGTGGTTGATAGTGAAGAAGAAAGCTGTAGACTGCAGGAAGATATCAATGGACTGGTCAGGTGGGCAGAAAAGTGGCAAATGGAATTCAATCCAGAGAAGTGTGAGGTAATATATTTGGGGAGAGCTAACAAGGCAAGGGAATACGCAATAAATAGTAGGATACTGAGAAGTGTAGAGGAACAGAGGGACCTTGGAGTGCATGTCCACAGATCCCTGAAGGTAGCAGCGCTAGATAAAGTGTTTAAGAAAGTATACGGGATACTTTCCTTTATTGGCCGAGGCATAGAATATAAGAGTAGGGAGGTTATGCTACAACTGTGTAAAACACTAGTTAGGCCACAGCCTAACGATGATTCTATAAATTAAAAAAATTAAAACTTACCTTTTCGATTGGTGGCAGTTCCAATGCCAGGAAAATCCCAGCACCTGCTCCATTCAGGGAAGCTCAATTTCTCAAAAGGGTCCTAAAACAGGCATTGGGCCCCTTGAATATGCTAATGAGGAGCCTAACTCCTGTTTTAGGCAGCCGTCCTGGATGCCGCAAGATTGTTCGAGACCAATGTTTTTTTTACAGATGAGTGAGGAGCATATAATAATTAATTTTATGTAAGTAGGTTGTGTGAGGAGCACAGATTTGTTTACATGTTCATTTATTCCTTTCTTAATTTTTATCCACGGGCAACAGCACTACTCTATTAGCATTAAGTATTATACTCACTGTGTTGTTTTATAATACAGACTATCACTTGGTAAATTTGCAGTACCTATAATCAGAATTATTAACCCTCATTGAGGATGTGATCATGCGCCACCTCTGCTGAGCATCCAGATCATTGAGATGTGCCATGAAAACTGCCACCCACAAAAATAGAGTAAAACAGAATAATTGCACAGTATATATCTATATATATATATAAATAAGAAGAGAGCTCTTCTGTCTGTCTGTCTTTCAGTCTATCTGTCTGTATGTCTGTCCTCTATACACTCAAAAGTTATAGAGCGTCCCTACACATGTGTTATATCAAAAGAAAGCTTATGATTCTGGAATGGTCATAAGCATATTTACTTTTTGGTCAGACAAAAATTGTTCAGACGGTACACAAAAAACGTTCAAAATTCCGCTCATTATCCGCTCATTAGCATTGCGTGACGTGAAGGTTGACCAATCGTACAGTCGAGCGATGTGACGGTTGACCAATCGCTGCGTCACGGGGGCGGGTTAATTGCGTGTGCAAGCGGGCCATCCTAGAGTTGAGTGACGTGATGATTGACCAATCCTACAGTTGAGTGACCTGATGGTTGACCAATCGGTGCGTCACGGGGGGGCGTTTCATTGTGTGTGTGGGCGGGCCTAATCCTTCTGAGCTGAGGTGAGCGGCCGCCATCTTGATTCCTAACTCTTCATTTATTTTTCCCACTTTCTGCGTGTTTATTTTCAAATATAGATTTCCAGCAAAAAAAAAGTTGCTTTTAAATCACAAATAAATTGTTTTTAAAAAAAGTAAATTAATTTGTAAATATTTTTTCTAAGCTGATTAATTTTCCTACCTTTCACCCTCTTTTTTTCCTGTTGACTCGCTACCTCCGCCGGGCGCCGCAACCTTCCAGGTTTACCCCGACTGCAGGCCTCGAAGCCTCGGCGTCTCCTTCCCAGCCAGGCCCGAGCTAGGCACCTCCCGTCCCGCTCAACATGCGGCCCGCGGTCGCCGCCATCTTTGTAAAGGCTGGCTGGGCAGGAATGAGCCGAGCGTAGCCACCGCCGCCATATTTGTAAAGGCTGGCGGGGCGGTACGGAGCCATCACCGGCGCTGGGCTCGGGTGCTTTGTGGCCTGCGGTCGAACGGTGGCTGCGGAGCTCGGGCTGCCCGGGGCGCTGGGCTCGGCTGAGCCATGTCAGTGCGGGTGCCCGAGGCCCCGGGGCCTAGCCTTTTACAACCGCCGACAGCGCAACTCTCAACACTGGCAGAGGGGAAAGGGTCTGCTAGCTCCCCCACTCCCTCTCCCCCTCCCTTCCCCTCCTACCCCCACACCCTCCCACCCCCCTTCCCCCCTCCCCACCCTTTCCCCCTCACACCCCCTTTCCCCCCTCCCTCCTCCCCCTCACACCCCCTTTCCCTTCCCCCTCCCTCTCCCCCCTCCCCCTTCCCTTCCCCCCCTCCCACCCCCCCTTCCCCCCCTCCGCCCCCTCCTTCTCCCTCCTCCCCCCTCACTTTCCCCCCTTCCCCCACACCCCCTTTCCTCCCCCACCCCCTTCCCACCCCCCTTCCTCCCCCACCCCCTTTCCCCTTCCTTCCCTTCCCCCCCTCCGCCCCCCTCCTTCTCCCCCCTTACCCCCTCCTCCCCCCTCACTTTCCCCCCTTCCCCCACACCCCCTTTCCTCCCCCACCCCCTTCCCACCCCCCTTCCTCCCCCACCCCCTTTCCCCTTCCCTTTCCCCCACCACCCCTCCCTTCCCTCCCACCTCCCCACCACCCCCCCTTCCCTCCCCTTCCCCCCCACCCCCCCTTCCCCTTTCTCTCCTTCCCTCTCTCTCTCATTCCCTCTCTCTCTCTCTCTCCCTCATTCCCTCTCTCTCTCCTTCCCTCTCTCTCTCTCCTTCGCTCTCTGTCTCTCCTTCCCTCTCTCTCTCTCTCCTCTCGCTCTCTCTCTTCCCCCCAGTCGCTCTCTTCCCCCCAGTCGCTCTCTCTCTTCCGCCCAGTCGCTCTCTCTCTTCCCCCCCAGTCGCTCTCTCACTCTCTTCCAACAACAACATGCCCTCAAAAAACCCTCGGCACCGCCGGGCACTTCAGCTAGTCTATCTATCTAGCTATCTATCTATCTATCTATGTATAAAAGGATCGTTCTGTCTGTGTGTATGTCCGGGCATCACTCAAAAGTTATAGAGCGTACCAACACATATGTTATATCAAAAGAAAGCTTATGATTAGGGGAGCGTCATAGGCGTATTTACTTTTTGGTCAGACAAAAATTGTTTGGACATTAGACAAAAAAGTTCAAAATTCCGCTCATTAGCCCACTCATTAGCGGTTGACCAATCCTACGGGGGAATTAGCGTTGAGTGACGTGATGGTTGACCAATCATACGGGGGAATCCGCTCATTAGCATTGAGTGACGTGAAGGTTGACCAATCCTACGGGGGGAGCGCGCTGCGTCACGGGGGGCGTTTCATATGGTGTTTGTGGGCGGGGCTTAATCTTTCAAACTGCCGTTAATTCGGCCATCTTGATTTTTCTGCATCCCCTTTCCTCTCTCTCTCTCCTCTTCCCTCTCTTCTTCCCTCTCTCTCTCTCTCCTTCCCTCTCTCTCCTTCCCCCTCTCTTGCCGTGCATGCGGGACCGGGAAAACCAGGGCTTTCCAACGAGCCGTCCCCGACCGAAATCGGACACCTGGAGTCCACAGCGAAAGGCGCTCGTCTGCCGTTTGCTGAGTGAGTGAGGGGGAAGCAGGGCCCGGCGAGGGCACCGAGTGCCCGTCTTTTCAGACAGTCAACCAGCCGGCCGGCTGGCCCGACAGGCCCCTGATCAGGGGCGCGGCCCCCAGTTGTGGGCTTGGTGTGCGCTGTCCAGGCAGAGTCAGCCCGACGCGACGCGACCCGATACAGCGCCTCAGCGGCCGGCGAACCCGGCACCGGCTAAATAACCAGAGAAAATAAATACAGCGCAGCCGACAGCCGGGGAGCGGCAGCAGCAGGAAGGGAGAGAGATAATGGCAGAAAAACTGACAGCAGCAGAGGGGAAGAGTCAACAGACAGACATCAGAGAGAGACAGAAATACAAAGAGAGAGAGAGATAGATACAGAGATAGAGAGGATCCCCGGGCTCGCTTCGGAGCGATGGGCACCCAGCCTCCCGGTGTCGGACTGACTCCGTTCTGGTACCCAGGTGAGTCGCGCCAGGCCTGCCCCCCCCCCCGAGTCTCTCTCTCTCCCCCCCCAGTCTCTCTCTCTCTCTTCTCCCTCCAGTCTCTCTCTCTTCTCCCTCCAGTCTCTCTCTCTCTCTCTTCTCCCTCCAGTCTCTCTCTCTCTCTTCTCCCCCCAGTCTCTCTTTCTCTCTCTCTCTTCTCCCCCCAGTCTCTCTCTCTTCTCCCCCCAGTCTCTCTCTCTCTCACTTCTCCCCCCAGTCTCTCTCTCCCCCGTCTCTCTCTCTCTCTCTCTCTTCCCCCCAGTCTCTCTCTCTTCCCCCCAGTCTCTCTCTCTCTCTCCCCCCCAGTCTCTCTCTCTCTCCCCCCAGTCTCTCTCTCCCCCCCAGTCTCTCTCTCTCTCCCCCCATCGCTCTCTCCCTCTCTCTCTCTCCCCCCCAGTCGCTCTCTCCCCCCCAGTCGCTCGCTCCCCCCCAGTCGCTCGCTCCCCCCCAGTCGCTCTCTCCCCCCCAGTCGCGCTCTCCCCCCCCAGTCACTCTCTCTTCTCCCCTGTCTCTCTCTTCCCCCCCGTCTCTCTCTTCTCCCCCCGTCTCTCTCTTCTCCCCCCGTCTCTCTCTTCTCCCCCCCGTCTCTCTCTTCTCCCCCCGTCTCTCTCTTCTCCCCCCCGTCTCTCTCTTCTCCCCCCGTCTCTCTCTTCTCCCCCCGTCTCTCTCTTCTCCCCCCGTCTCTCTCTTCTCCCCCCCGTCTCTCTCTTCTCCCCCCCGTCTCTCTCTTCTCCCCCCCGTCTCTCTCTTCTCCCCCCCGTCTCTCTCTTCTCCCCCCGTCTCTCTCTTCTCCCCCCCGTCTCTCTCTTCTCCCCCCGTCTCTCTCTTCTCCCCCCGTCTCTCTCTTCTCCCCCCCGTCTCTCTCTTCTCCCCCCGTCTCTCTCTTCTCCCCCCCCGTCTCTCTCTTCTCCCCCCGTCTCTCTCTTCTCCCCCCGTCTCTCTCTTCTCCCCCCGTCTCTCTCTTCTCCCCCCGTCTCTCTCTTCTCCCCCCCGTCTCTCTCTTCTCCCCCCCGTCTCTCTCTTCTCCCCCCCATCTCTCTCTTCTCCCCCCCGTCTCTCTCTTCTCCCCCCCGTCTCTCTCTTCTCCCCCCCCGTCTCTCTCTTCTCCCCCGTCTCTCTCCTCCCCCCCCGTCTCTCTATTCTCCCCCCCGTCTCTCTCTTCTCCCCCCGTCTCTCTCCTCCCCCCCGTCTCTCTCTTCTCCCCCCGTCTCTCTCTTCTCCCCCCCGTCTCTCTCTTTTCCCCCCCCCCGTCTCTCTCTTCTCCCCCCCCCCCCCGTCTTTCTCTTCTCCCCCCCCCCCCCGTCTCTCTCTTCTCCCCCCGGTCTCTCTCTTCTCCCCCCAGTCTCTCTCTCGATCCCCGGGCCTCTCTCCCCCCCACCCCAGTCTCTCTCTCTTTCCCTCTCTCTCTCTCTCCTTCCCACACAGACAGACAGACAGACAAACTCATTTATATATATTAAAATTATTTCTACTTTTTTCATAACAACATGCCCTCAAAAAACCCTCGGCACCGCCGGGCACTCCAGCTAGTAAATATATAAAAATTTATTCTTGGGAATGATTTCTGGCAGTAATCCCATTTTGGGAGTTTAGATGATAATTATAAACTGTTCCTGTGGTTTATGACCTCACCTTAACCTGCATTTAGATTACTTGTTGTCATTCCCGGGTAGCCATTATTTTCTATCCACACATGTATACTGAAAAATTGAGTGGAGGCCCTTTCAGGGGCTCCATATCCTCATACTAGATTGGACTGAAAGCACTGCCCGCATATATAGGATTGTAAAATACTCATGTACGATGTCAGCTAGAGTGCTATCAAAACATGTGGGGCCTAATGTTCAAAGAACTTGCAGCTTTGTACGTCTATTTGTAGAGCTTCTTGCTGCTTATGTGATTATGAGGAATTTTCAAATGTTGAGGTCTCTGGATGTACAAGAATTATCCTGATTGACTCAATATCTGCCTGGCACCTCCCAAGATAATTCAGCCAAAGAATTGGATCTTGACGCATGGAAAATGATGGGATGTGACTCTGCTTCCTACCAATCTGTAATGCTGTGCATCTTTTCTTTATTTTACAAGACCAGTATATTTTGTTTGTTTGGGTTTGGTTGGCAACAGTCTGATATTAAAGGCCTAAATGAGAGCTTTCTGTTTAAGTTGGAATTCTATCTATATGGGAGCATATCTGTTGCATCAAAGCAAATGTGCACTGATGGTCTAGATTCTGATAAGAGCCTGATCATTTGCTCATTGTGGTCACTCATTGTTCAGTTGTTGATGATGATTTGAAACTACAATTTCAAAATTTGTGGATGACACCAAAGTGGAGGGTGCTGAACGCGACTGCAGCAAAATACAGGACGCTATTAATAAACTTGCAGAATTTGGCGAGTAATTGGCAAATGAATTTCAATATAGCTAAGTGTGAGGTGTTACATTTTGGTAGGAAGAATAAGGAGGCCGCATACTCCTTGGATAATGAGTCCAAATGGAGTCGAGGAGTAAGGGGATCTCGGAGTACAGATACACAAATCACTAAAAGTAGCAATGCAGATTAATACTGTGGCGGAGGAATTCCTGGAGTGTTTACGGGATGGTTTCCTGGACCAATATGTCGAGGAACCAACCAGAGATCAGGCCATCTTAGACTGGGTATTATGTAACGAGAGAGGATTAATTAGCAATCTTGTTGTACGAGGCCCCTTGGGTCGGAGCGATCATAATATGATAGAATTCTTCATTAAGATGGAGAATGAACTGGTTGACTCAGAGACTAGGGTCCTGAATTTAAATAAAGGAAACTACGATGGTCTGAGGCGCGAGTTGGGTAGGATTGATTGGGGAATGTCACTCAAAGGGTTGATGGTGGATAGGCAATGGCAAACATTCAAAGACCGCATGGATGAACTACAGAATTTGTTCATCCCAGTTTGGCATAAAAATAAAACAAAAAAGGTGACTCAACCGTGGCTAACAAGGGAAATTAGGGATAGCATAAGATCCAAGGAGAGGACATATAAATTGGCCAGAAAAAGCAGTAAACCTGAGGATTGGGAGCAGTTTAGGATTCAACAAAGGAGGACAAAGGGATTAATTAAGAAGGGGAAAATAGAATATGAGAGTAAGCTTGCAGGGAACATAAAAACTGACTGTAAAAGCTTTTATAGATATGTGAAGAGGAAAAGATTGGTGAAGTCAAGCGTAGGTCCCTTGCAGTCAGAATCAGGGGAATTTATAATGGGGAACAAAGAAATGGCAGACCAATTAAATTCATATTTTGGTTCTGTCTTCACAAAGGAGGACACAAATAACCTCCCAGAGATGTCGGGGAACTTAGGGTCTGATGAAAGGGAGGAACTGAAAGAAATCAGTATTTGTAGGGAAATGGTGTTAGGGAAATTGATGGGATTGAAGGCCGATAAATCCCCAGAACCTGATAATCTACATCCTAGGGTACTTAAGGAAGTGGCCCTAGAAATAGTAGATGCATTGCTGATCATCTTCCAACATTCAATGGAATCTGGAACAGTACCCATGGATTGGAGGGTAGCTAATGTTACCCCACTATTCAAAAAAGGTGGTAGAGAGAAAACGGGGAATTACAGACCGGTAAGCCTGACATCGGTAGTGGGGAAAATGCTAGAGTCCATTATAAAAGATGTAATAGCAGAGCACTTGGAAAACAGTGACAGGATCGGACAAAGTCAACATGGATTTACAAAAAGTAAATCGTGCTTGACTGATCTACTGGAATTTTTTGAGGATGTAACTAGTAAAATAGATAAGGGAGAACGAGTGGATGTGGTGTATTTGGACTTTCAGAAGGCTTTCGATAAGGTCCCGCATAAGAGATTAGCGTGTAAAGTTAAGGCACATGGGATTGGGGGCAAGGTATTGATTTGGATAGAGAACTGGTTGGCAGACAGGAAGCAAAGAGTTGGAATAAACGGGTCTTTTTCCGAGTGGCAGGCAGTGACTAGTGGGGTACCGCAGGGATCGGTCCTTGGACCCCAGCTATTCACAGTATATATTAATGATCTAGACAAGGGAACTAGATGTAATATCTCCAAATTTGCAGACGACACAAAGCTGGGTGGGCGTGTGTGCTGTGAGGAGGATGCCGAGAAACTCCAGGATGATTTGGACAGGTTGGGTGATTGGGCAGAAGCATGGCAGATGCAATATAATGTGGATAAATGTGAGGTTATCCACTTTGGTGGCAAAAACAGGAAGGCAGATTATTATCTGAATGGCAATAGATTGGGAGAAGGGGAAGTGCAACGAGACCTGGGTGTCCTTGTGCACCAGTCGCTGAAGGTAAGCATGCAGGTGCAGCAGGCGGTTAAGAAGGCAAATGGTATGTTGGCCTTCGTAGCGAGAGGGTTTGAGTACAGGAACAAGGATGTCTTGCTGCAGTTGTACAGGGCCTTGGTGAGACCACATCTTGAGTATTGTGTGCAGTTTTGGTCGCCTTATCTGAGGAAGGATGTTCTTGCCATGGAAGGAGTTCAGCGAAGATTCACCAGGCTGATACCTGGGATGGCAGGAATGACGTATGAGGAGAGATTGGGTCGATTGGGCTTGTACTCGCTGGAGTTTAGAAGAATGAGAGGGGATCTCATTGAAACTTATAAAATTCTGACAGGACTGGACAGACTAGTTGCAGGAAGGATGTTCCCGATGGTTGGGGAGTCCAGAACCAGGGGTCACAGTCTAAGGATAAGGGGTAGGCCATTTAGGACAGAAATGAGGAGGAATTTCTTCACCCAGAGAGTGGTGAACCTGTGGAATTCTCTACCACAGAAGGCAGTAGAGGCCAATTCATTAAATATATTCAAGAAGGAGTTGGATATATTTCTTAAGGCTAAAGGGATCAAGGGGTATGGGGAGAAAGCAGGGACCGGGTACTGAATTTGGATGATCAGCCATGATCGCATTGAATGGCGGAGCAGGCTCGAGGGGCCGAATGGCCTACTCCTGCTCCTATCTTCTATGTTTCTATGTTAATAAGACCGTAAAAAAGCAAACCAAGCGCTGGGGTTCATTTCTAGAGATAGAATTGAAAAGCAGAGAAGTTATGTTAAACTAGTATAGAACCTTGGTTAGACCACATTTAGAGTACATTTCTGAACTCCACATTATAAAAGGGATTTTGAGGCACTTGAGAAGGTTAAAAAAAAGATTCACAAGGATGATACCAGAACTGAGAGGATATACTTTGTAAGGGGTGGTGGTGTGGGTCTGGTCAGCTTCACCTCTGACTCCTTTGAGCGGTTCGAATCGCTCCCACTCCCTTTTGTTCTAGACTTTGGACTTAATTTGGGGGTTGTAATGAAAGTGCAACAGACACCTGGGTTGGTCAAAAGAACTGAGATCTTTTTATTTTGAGACAGGAAAATATACAGTACAATAAAACTTATGCTCTAAAAGGGTGGGAAACACTTGGAATATACGAGGGAGAATTACAATAGACAAAATCCCTTACCCTCCCAACCCCACTATCCTAACTAGGTTGAAATCCAGAGGACCAGGAAATGCTCACCAAACGACTTTCTTGACAGATTGTAGAGGTTCGCGATTTTGGGGTTCTCCTTAGTTGTGGCGGTTGGGGCCTGCCGTACCCTGGACGTGGTAGAAGACTGCACCTGCGTTGGGTCTTCAGTTTGGGTTTGTCCGCTGATGCGGTTAGCTGCGTAGTTTGGATGTATTGGGTAAGTACCCAATTTTCTTTGGTTAGGCTAAATTTTAGGGTCTTTAGTGTCAAAATCTTACCCAGGGGTAAGTCAGACTAGCCTGTAGAGTGGAAACAAGTCTTTCATTTTCTAATTTTCGGTGGTTGGTCGCGGTGACTCAGTATTACCTGGTTGGTGGTAATATTGGTAGTTGTTGGTTTCTTGAGGCCTTCGGTTGCCGCGATCTCCTTTCTTCTTCTTTACTTCAAGTCTCCGATTCTGCTGATGATCCGATGAACTGTACTGTGCTCTCGCTGGCTGAACTGAACAAGTGGGCCTCAATTATACTGGTTTGAGGCCTGGCTTATCTGACCGCCAAATCTCTGGTTTCTTTAAGTTTTGGCGGGCTCGTTATTTTTAATATGTTTTTAAACTTTAACGAGCTTCGGGGATGGTCCATCGATTTTTAATTGGCCATTGACTGGTTTCGGGATTGCCTTGAAACCAGTTTAAAAATGTAAAACGTTTTGGAAATCTCTGTGATTGGTTTTGGACTGCTGTTTGATTGTTGTTTCCTGTTGGGCCATGTTCTTTCTTTTGTGTTGCTGTGGGCATGTACTGTTTTATTCATGTACTTTGGCTCTGTGAGTTTCGGTGGGAACAGGCTTTATTGTCTTTATGTAAAGGTTGGGGTGGCCCAGAACATTCCCAGACGGCCCAATATCCAAACTCGGGGACCCATCCCACCTTCCTTTGTCACCGTTTTTTGCAGGTCTGAACATGCCTTTTAAACCAGCCAAATCTTCCTGGGGTTTTGATTTTTAAATCCCTTTGGCCCAATATTTCCTTCAAACAGTCCAATATCTCTTTTCTTACATTGGGGGAAAATTGTGTAATTTTGCGATCCTTACAACTTATCAGAAAAGGCTGAATAGACTAGGTTTCTTTTCTCTAGAATAGAGGTCTTTAAAATTATGAAGGGGTTTGATAAGGTAGATATTTCCACTAGTGAGGAGTCCAAAACTAGGGGACATAAATATAAGATAGCCACTAATAAAGTCCAAAACTAGGGGACATAAATATAAGATAGCCACTAATAAATCTAATAGGGAATTCAGGAGAGACCTCTTTTCCCAGAGAGTGGTTAGAATGTGGAACGCACTACCACATGGAGTAGTTGAGGCGATCAACATAGATGCATTTAAGGGGAAGCTAGGTAAGTATATAAGAGAGAAAGGAATAGAAGGATATGCTGATAGGGTGAGATGAAGAGAAGTTGGAGGAGGCTCATGTGGAGCACAAACTCCAGCATGGACCAATTGGGCCGAATAGTCTGTTTCTGTGCTGTAGACTCTATGGCCCCGATTTTCCCCCAGCCGTCGGGCGGGTTTTCGGGCGTGTGGGCGGGGAAAATCGCAAAAACGGGGTCGCGACCCCCCCCCCCGCCTGATTCCCCGCCCCGTCCGATTTTCGGACTGCCGTTTCTCCCCGACCCGAATCAGTCCCGCCCGCCGCTGGCGGGACTGGCAGTCAGGACCCTAATCAGCAATTATTGGCATGTTTAATGCCATTTTAAGGGGCCCTTGCTATTTTCAAGGGTTTACCACGCTAAACACGCCTGCGGGGAACCCCGCTGATGAAACCTGGCGTGAAGCATCCCGGCTTGCTTGCTCTCAGCTGCAGGTCATTTGGGAAAGCTGAGATTTAATCGGAGAGCATTTGTATGTTGAAGGACCTTGTTGTTGCAGGCTTGGGGCTACTTGTTCAAGGCTTAGGCACAGCTGTGGAAGGTTGGAGCCTTCCACACTTCTCCAATGTGAGCTCCTGGGAAGCCCCTCTTGCCACCCTCACTCAGCGCTTCCTCAGCAGAGGCATCTACCAGAAGCATGGGACGCCTTTTTTTCCTTCCCTTCTTGCCATTAGAGGATCTCCAGCAGCAGAGGCAGCAGCAGCAGAACCAGGAACAGCAGGATGAGCACCAGGAGCACCAGGCTGCTGCTCACTCACCTGAAGCTGCACAGGCCAGAAGGGGCCAGCGCTTGGAAGTGGCTTGAGAGCACCTTGCTGTGCATTAGGGGGCCATGGGGACCCGTATCTGCACTGGCAGTCCTATTCAGAAGGACTTCCATGAAGGTCTGGTTTCTCTGTTCAACAGATGGCCATCGCTCCTCAAGAGATGTCATTCTCTTATGAGCACTCACCATGTTTTCCATACCCTGGCGACTTATCTCCTCCATGGAAATTGCCAACCTTTCCATGGTGATGCGTTCATGCGCCAATGACTCCACAAAGGCTCTGCTCACGGTCGCTATGGACTCCTCCATTCGCTCCACACTCGCAGCGACCCTGGAGACAAAACCTGCCAGAGACTCCTGCATCTGTGCATGGAGATCCATCACCTCTTCTCTTGCGGATGGACCCAGAGGCAAAGGGTCGACATGCAGCGCAGCTGAGCTGAGCTGGCAGAGTCCTGCGCCCTCCGACGAGGACTCTCCACTGCTGTCCATGTCTCCAGAATCTGCTGAGGCTCACTTGTGAGCTGTGAAACACCAGGTGACAACACTACTCTATGTCCCGAAGGTCCCCCCGAGGTGTGAGTGTCTGCGCTGGTGCTGGGTGCGCTTACGTCTGCTGACGCTGCGCCCTCAGAGGTTGGAGCTTCCTCTGAGGAGTCTGGCTGCACAGCCTCTTCCTCCTCCACAGTGGGGACGGGGGCTCTGGATGGTCCTGTGGGGGAGTAGAGGAAGGAGTTAGAGATGTGATGCCAAGGTTACATGCACATTGGAGTTGGCAGATGTTCATAAGTCCAAATGATGTAGCTTCAGAATCATAACAGCGACTCATGCTATGTCAATGAGAGAGATGGCAAACTATTCTGTCACCAGCTTGCGGGACTGCCCCCGTCTCTCCTTCCCCAACTTCCGCGGCCACATCAGCCCCAACAATTTCCAGCACTCCTTCCTCCCAGGGGGTCAGGTGGGCTACTGAGGGTGGGCCTCCTCCAGTCCTGGCTCGCTCTCTGTTGTGAGTTCTCTTTTCCTGCAATGAGGGAGACAAGTGGAGTTTGAGTGAGAAGGAAGGAGTGCGTGTAGAGATTGCATAACATAGATACTTAGAGGGAGACAAAGATGGTGTGAGGCTGCAAGACCAAGGGCCCTCCCTGTATGTTGTCAGCTGTGTTCAAAGCATCAGAGTGAGAGGGAGTGTGAGGGCTGCATGGTGGAATAGTTATGTGAATGTGAGCATAGAGAGAGATGAAATGGGTAAGGGTGCATGGATGTGATTGTGAAGTGGGATGTGGAGGAAGAGAGTGCTAAAGCTGAGTGCTGGTGGGGAAAGGCAATGGGGATCAGGCTGAGGGTGTTGGAAACTTCATTCTTACTTTTCCTGTACGGTGAAGGTCATGGAATCCTTTCCGACACTGTATCCAGGTTCTTCTGGTGACTCCCAGCGAGTTGACATATGCTGACACCTGCATCCATGCAGCCTTGGTCTCAGTGGGAGGCCTCTTCCTGCCTGACCTAGGGAAGAGGACCTCCCTGTGGGCCCTAACCCCATCCAATAATGCCTGCAGTGAAGCTTCGTCGAATTTGGAGGCAGCTCGGGATCTGGCACTGGCCACAGCTGCTGCAGGCTCCTCTGCCATCCTGTATGGTTCGTTTGGAAGCCAACAGAGGCAGCAATGCTTGCTGTGGACCTTGAAAGCACCACGAATGATGACATCATACTGTGGGGCTTTCTGACTGGAAATGGACAATTAGCAAGGCTGCCCACACGCTGGAACTTAATTGGCCAATTGAGGGAAAATTGCGTGCAGCTGGCTGACCCATTTTTTTTCGGGTCGGAACCCGAAAATTTCCCGCATGATCCAGAAAGTCGGGCCCTATGTAATTCTATGGAAACTTATCTTAAATCTTTTTTGTTCCATATAACAGGACAAACATTGTTATTGTACTGTAGTGGTTTTGTTTCTAGTAATGATGGGAGCCTAACTGAAATATCCTAACTGATTATTGCAATAATAATTTAAGTTTAAATACATGCTTCCACTGAGTTGTTTGACACAGGTTTGTGTGTAAGATTCCACCGCACAGTGACTTCTGGATTTCAGCTGTCATCATGGATGGTTACAGATGTAAGCCTTTAAAAAGGTCACTTGGTCTCTCTACAAATTGCAATTGCTTAGATTAAACTTAAAAAAAGCTTACAAAGATGTATACAGAATTAATCAAATCTTGTGAAACAATTATGAATTAACTATAAATGATTTTTTTCTGAATCTCATACCATATTTCTTATGATACATTTTTCCCTATACAAAGCTGAAATTTATAAAGTTCAGACAAGAAATGACTTGTCTTTTCTTTCCTTTCTCAGGATCAGAACTCTGTGGTGGGGCCAGGTCCGGGCCCGAGCCAAACTCCAAATACCTGTCCAAACCCAAATCCTGGCAACAGCTACATTAACAACTCACATCAGGCTGTGTTAAAGCAGCAATTGATGGAGAAGAAACAGGCCATGCAGAGGCAGATGATAGAGCATCAGAAACAGCTGCTCCTTCGACAACAAATCCTAGCAGACTCGGTACAGTATTTTCCTGATCACTTTGCTAACACGCCTGTATTTTATGAATAAAGTTTTTATTTATTTTTGCATCGAATCACAAAGCACAATGTCTAAACCTCCCATCCATTTTGAAGTTGTTTCCTCTTGTCTCTTGTCCATTATTGAGAGAGCAACCAGGCAGTGTTTTCCCCAGGTCTGTGCTGCTCTCAAACTTGTTTTGCCTTCGGGGACTGCCATTGATGGCAGATAAATGGGCCCTGATTTTAACTCTGAGTGGGTTTTGGGTGGTGAGTAATGAGATGAGTTGAGAACTCACCTGCTGCTCCAGAAGTGAGGCCCGGGCTATCTTAACTCCTGGACCTCATTTAAATGCAACCTGCCAACTTCCGGCTCCTCTTCCCACTGTCTACACTGACAGGAAGCAGCAGAAAATCGTGAGGCCCAGAGGTCACTCACGGGCACAAGGTAGATGGTCTCATGAACTGCCCTCAGGTCTCCAGTTACAGCTAAATGTGCAGAGCTGGATTCCCTCCTTTTTAGCCATGTGAATTATAGGTCTCCAGTCTCAATTAATAACAGCAGCAACAACAACAAAAGAGCAGTGTGCAGAGGTTGTGGGTTTCCATTTGAGCACATCTCCCCCAGAACCACTGTACAGAGTGTAAAAGGGAGGTTAAGGCAGTCAGTAGACAGTGATGCAGATTTGCTTGCGTTCTATTTTTTCCTCTTCCTCTGGGTGCGTACTTTATCTCTGCTGAAGTCTTATCACCAGGCAATAAGGCTCACCAGTGAGTTGTCGGCTGCTTTGCCATTTTTAGCCATTTCAAGTAGCCAAACAAAGTTATTGGGCCTGAAAGCCCCTGGGCCCAACTCCCTGGCAATAAGTGCCTGCCTGTGACCTCTGAACTGGTTACTGAGTGCCCACAGCATAGACTGAATTCTCTTGCCTGATGACCTATCATGTTCCACCTCATAAGAAATTGTCCTCATCACAGACAGGGCCTCAGTTTAACATCTCATCTGACAGACTATACCTCTGACAGTGCAGCTCTCCCTCAGTACTGCACTGGAGTGTCAGCCTAGATTGTGTGCTCAAGTCTCTTACAATAATACAGAAATGTTGGGGTAGATTTTCCTCTGCACTGCTCCCAAATAATGCCTGAATTATGGGCACAACACAGACGAAAAGAAGATGCTAATCCTTTGCCTCGGCTCTGTGCTGAAATAGTGCAGCTACTTTGGCTTTTCTGATGTCCGTGCATGAGTGCACCTCAAGAGGGCGCAGCAATTTAAATTACACGAAATGGCACCAGACAGATCACTTGGGCCTGCGCCCATATTGCCTCCAATAATGTTGGGTGCAGACCAAGGGTAGCCTGCTCCCATTTAAACCTGCTGCTACTACTTCCTGAGCTGTCCTTTAGGCATTATCTCTGTTGAAGGGACTGGCTGGTATTGACAAGAAAGGTCTTTATCTTTGACTTTTAACATTAAAAATGATTTTGCTGCCTCAGTACTTGTTGCCAAAAGGTTGCTAATCTCCTACAAAGTGGTTGAAGTTGTATTCTGCGCCCCCCCTGCCCACTCTTTTGCAATGTGATTTATTTGGGGGTAACAACCGTAAGTTCTCACCCACCCCCTCTTGATGGCCGCTGAAGTATTTTGCTTGGCTCTGAACTCATGAGCCACCAACAACGGTTTCCTTACCATATAGAAAGAATCCTTCTTGCCCCTGACCATACAACTACTTCATCCCACCTTGAATAAAAAGCTTACCCATCACCTCTGTGCTCGCTGACCTACATTGGCTCCCAGTCCACCACTATCTCACTTTTAAAATTCTCATCCTCATGTTCAAATCCCTCACCCCTTCCTATCTCTGTCACCTCCTCAAGCCCTACAATCCTCCAAGATCTCTGTGGTCCTCCAACTCTGGCCTTTTGTGCATCTCCCATTTCTTTCATCCCACCTTTGTCAGCCCTGTCTTCAGCCGTCTAGACCCTAAGCTCTAGAATTCCCTCCCTGAACCTCTCTGCCCTTCCGCCTCTCCACCGTTAAGACACTGCTTAAAACCTACCACTTGCCCCTCCTAGTATCTCCTTCTTTAGTTTGTGTCAATTTTTGTCTGATTGTGCTCATGCAAAGCGCCTTGGGACGTTTTCCTACGATAAAGGCGCAAGTTGTTGCTAAGATCCCCCTCCCTCTATTCAGTGACTAGTGGGGTACCGCAGGGATCGTTCCTAGAACCCCAGCTATTCACTATATATATTAATGATCTAGACGAGGGAACCAGATGTAATATCTCCAAGTTTGCAGACGACACAAAGCTGGGTGGGCGTGTGTGCTGTGAGGAGGATGCCGAGAAACTCCAGTATGATTTGGACAGGTTGGGTGATTGGGCAGATGCATGGCAGATGCAGTATAATGTGGATAAATGCGAGGTTATCCACTTTGGTGGCAAAAACAGGAAGGCAGATTATTATCTGAACGGCAGTAGATTGGGAGAAGGGGAAGTGCAACGAGACCTGGGTGTCCTTGTGCACCAGTCGCTGAAGGTAAGCATGCAGGTGCAGTAGGCGGTTAAGAAGGCAAATGGTATGTTGGCCTTCGTAGCGAGAGGGTTCGAGTACAGGAGCAAAGATGTCTTGCTGCAGTTGAACAGGGCCTTGGTGAGACCACACCTTGAGTATTGTGTGCAGTTTTGGTCGCCCTATTTGAGGAAGGATGTTCTTGCCATGGAGGGAGTGCAGTGAAGATTCACCAGACTGATACCTGGGATGGCAGGAATGATGTATGAGGAGAGATTGGGTCGATTGGGCTTATACTTGCTGGAGTTTAGAAGAATGAGAGGGGATCTCATTGAAACTTATAAAATTCTAACAGGACTAGACAGACTAGATGCAGGAAGGATGTTCCCGATGGCGGGGGAGTCCAGTACCAGGGGTCTAAGGATAAGGGGTAAGCCATTTAGGACAGAGATGAGGAGGAATTTCTTCATCCAGAGAGTGGTGAACCTGTGGAATTCTCTACCACAGAAGGCAGTTGAGGCCAATTCATTAAGTATATTCAAGAGGGAGTTAGATATATTTCTTAAGGCTAAAGGGATCAAGGAATATGGGGAGAAGGCAGGGACATGGTACTGAGCTTGGATGATCAGCCATGATCTCATTGAATGGCAGAGCAGGCTCGAGGGGCCGAATGGCCTACTCCTGCTCCTACTATGTTTCTATGTATTCCCACACCATCATCCTTGATACCCATACTTATCTCCCTGTTCACTAAATTTAAAACTTTTAGACCAACATGAGACTAGCAAGAGTATTGTGTGTTTACTGCTTCGCACCAATGTGTTTCCCTTTAGCCCCTTTTCCAAGTTGTCATCTGAGGGGCGCATCTACCTATCCAGTGCTTCTTCTAAGTGAACTCTCACTGACAGGACACCGGGAGAGGGGACTCAGCTGTGTCTCAAGTACAGTCTCTAGGAAAGGGTGCTGGGAACTCTTTGAGCACCGACCCCAGATTGTCTCACTGCAGGCTGTGAACTTCCTGCTGCTGCAATGACAGCCTGGTCCAACCGGCCTTCTGGCTCCTGGACAGTCATGGGGGATGGACAGAGGAGTAGTGTGGAAGCCCTGGTTATCCTGAGAGAGAGAAGCTCACCTATCGTGGCCACTTCGGTCCTACCCCTCCATGTCACCATGCCATCTGATCTGTGGGTGTGCAGACTGGTTGGTGGCAATCACATCTTGGGAAGTCCATCACTATCTTACACCTCATTTGGGTAAGCTCATTAGAAATTCTGCCCAATTATGTGGCTGGACTGCAGCCCAAGGCCTGGATGGCACTGAAAGGTTGCAATGCAGATGGCCTTAGAATTGCCACTCCTTCCAAGGCTGAGTGCAGGTTCTGAATGCAGCCCCTCCCCACATGTGACTGGTGGGCTCCTCCATACTCAACACCATTTGTTAGAAGTGATGCGCTATCAATTACTCATAAAAGACTGAGAGTTAAGAGAGTAACTAAAGGCTTTTATTAGCAAAGAACAGAGCATGCCTCTCGTGGTTGACTGGGTTCCAAGAAGGCAGGGGGCTGCAGGTCAATCACCTTTGTACCTGGGCCTGTGTGGGTGGAGCCAGCCGAGACATGTTGAGGCATGCATAGGTACAACAGTGTGTAACAACAACAACAACAACAGTGGTTTACCACATTCACCCCTTGTTTAAAATTGAGTCCGGCGGGGTGAAGTGTACTAAAGGTTCGTGTAAGTAAGTCTATCAGGTGGCCTTGTATGCCGTCCTGATCGTCGTGGTGGCGGCGGTGATGGTGCAGCATCCAACGTTGAGTCTGGCGTCTCATTGAGTGGTTGGGTGGTCAATGACGGGTCCTGGGGCTGCGGCATGCCGTCTAGCGGGGTTGGGTTGTGGGTAATGGTGGATGGCAATGGTAGTGTTTCAGGGGCACCCAAAGGTGCGAGATCTCGTGTGGGGGGTGTGTCCTCCCGCCCGTCCGGGTACGCTACGTAAGCGTACTGGGGGTAGGCGTGGGTAGTGGTGGATGACGAGGGAGGTGTTTCGGGAGCACCCGAAGGTGCGAGGTCTCGTATGGAGACTGTGTCCTCCCGCCCGTCCGGGTACACCACGTAAGCATACTGAGGGTTGGCATGGAGGAGGCTCACCCTCTCGACCAGGGGGTCCGTCTTATGGGACCTCACGTGCTTCCGCAGTAGGACGGGTCCTGGAGAAGTCAGCCATGTCGGTAACGAGATCCCCGATGTGGACTTCCTGGGGAAGGAGAACATTCTCTCGTGAGGGGTAGCATTGGTGGCTGTACAGAGCAGTGACCGAATGGAATGGAGCGCCGCAGGGAGGACTTCCTGCCAGCGAGAGGTCGGAAGGCCCCTTAGATTTCAAGTTTAAAAGGACTGCCTTCCAGACCGTCGCATTCTCCCTTTCCACCTGGCCATTCCCCCGGGGGTTGTAGCTGGTGGTCCTGCTTGTAGCGATACCTCTCGAGAGCAGGTACTGCCGGAGTTCGTCGCTCATAAAGGATGAGCCCCTGTCGCTATGAATATAGCTAGGGAAACCGAACAAGGCGAAGAGGTCATTCAGACATTTAATGACCGTGGTATTGGTCATGTCTGAGCAAGGGATGGCAAACGGGAAATAGGAGTACTCATTAGTTATGTTGAGGAAGTACACATTGCGGTCGGAGGAGGGGAGGGGCCCTTTAAAATCGACGCTCAGCCGTTCAAAGGGGCGCGTGGCTTTGATCAGGCTTGCTCTGTCTGGCCTATAAAAATGCGGTTTGCACTCGGCACAGATTTGGCAGTTCCTGGTCATGGTCCTGACCTCCTCGATGGAGTAGGGCAGGTTACGGGATTTGATGAAGTGAAAAAACCTGGTGACCCCCGGGTGGCAGAGGTCATTGTGGAGGGTCTTCAGTCTATCGACCTGCGCGTTGGCGCATGTACCACGTGATAGGGCATCTGGGGGCTCATTGAGTTTCCCGGGCCGGTACAAGATATCGTAATTGTAGGTGGAGAGTTCGATTCTCCACCTCAAGATCTTGTCGTTCTTGATTTTGCCCCTCTGCTTATTATTAAACATAAAAGCTACTGAACGCTGGTCAGTGAGCAGGGTAAATCGTTTTCCGGCCAGGTAATGCCTCCAATGTCGCACAGCTTCCACAATGGCCTGGGCCTCCTTTTCGACAGAGGAGTGTCGAATCTCGGGGCCCTGGAGGGTCCTTGAGAAAAAAGCCACGGGTCTCCCCGCCTGGTTAAGGGTTGCAGCTAGGGCAAAGTCGGATGCGTCGCTCTCCACTTGGAAAGGGATGGACCCATCCACTGCGTGCATTGTGGCCTTCGCAATATCTCCTTTTATGAGAGTGAAGGCTGCACAGGCCTCTGCTGTCAGGGGGAAGGAGGTGGACTTGATGAGGGGTCTGGCTTTGTCCGCATAGTTGGGCACCCACTGAGCATAGTACGAGAAAAACCCTAGGCATCTCTTCAGTGCTTTTTGGCAGTGGGGGAGGGGGAACTCCATAAGGGGGCGCATCCTGTCGGGGTCGGGGCCGATGACTCCGTTCTCCACTACACAGCCAAGAATGGCAAGGCGCTTGGTACGAAACATACATTTGTCCTTGTTGTTTGTTAGGTTCAGCCGCTGGGCCGTACGGAGGAATTTCTCTAGATTAACATCATGGTCCTGCTGGTCGCGGCCGCAGATGGTGACGTTGTCTAGATAGGGGAAAGTGGCCTGGAGCGCGTTCTGGTCGACCATCCGGTCCATCTCCCGTTGGAAGACTGAAACCCCGTTGGTGACGCCGAAGGGAACTCTGAGGAAGTGGTAGAGACGACCGTCAGCTTCAAAAGCTGTGTACTGGCGGTCCTCAGCCCTGATGGGGAGCTGGTGGTATGCCGACTTCAGATCAATCGTCGAGAACACCCGGTATTGTGCTATCTGATTGACCATGTCAGATATGCGGGGGAGTGGGTATGCATCTAGCTGGGTGTAGCGATTGATCGTCTGGCTGTAGTCAATAACTAGGCGCTGTTTTTCGCCAGTCTTCACTACCACCACTTGTGCTCGCCATGGGCTGGTGCTACTTTCAATAATCCCTTCCTTCAGGAGTCTTGCTACCTCGGATTTAATGAAGCTCCTATCCCCGGCACTGTAACGCCTGCTTTTGGTAGCGATGGGCTTACAGTCGCGGGTGAGGTTAGCGAACAAGGAGGGGGGGGGGACTTTAAGAGTGGAGAGGCTGCAAATGGTGCGCGGCGGGCGGTTTAAAAGCTGCTGGCTGCAGACTGTGAGTGGGGGGAGGGGTCCGTCGTATGCTAATGTGACACTCTTAAGGTTGCACTGAAAATCCAACCCCAGTAGAACGGCAGCGCAAAGATGGGGCAGGACCAGGAGTTTAAAATTTTTGTACTCTGTGCCCCTTACTGAAAGGGTCACTACACAGTAGCCACCGACGTCCGCTGACTGGGCTTTGGAAGCCAAAGAGATCCGATGTTGCGTCGGCAGGACCGGGAGAGAGTAACTGCGCACCGTGTCGGGGTGGATAAAGCTTTCCGTGCTCCCGCTGTCAAAAAGGCAGGTAGTGGCGCGGCCGTTTACCTTAATGTCCATCATGGACCTGGACAGTTGATGAGGGAGAGATTGGTCCAGCGTCACGGAGGCCAGCGTATGGTCGAGCGAGTCGATGTGGTCGTCAGATGAGGCGGTGGTTGAGTCCGGGTCCCCCGTGGTTGAAGTTGGAGACGTCCGAGATGGCGGACAAAATGGCGGCGCCCATGGTCCCGATCCCCACGCGGCTGGGGGAGCCCAAGATGGCGAACAAGATGGCTGCCCCCACGGTTCGCACGCGGCGCTGCTGGTGTTAGCGGTTTTACCTTTGCAGGCGCTGACATAGTGTCCTTTCTTCCCGCAGCCGGAGCAGGTAGCGTTTCTCGCCGGGCAGCGTGCTCTGGGGTGTTTTGCCTGGCCACAAAAATAACATTTCTGCGCCTTGGACATCGCAGCAGCAGTTGAAGGTGGCGGTCCCATGACCCAAGGTTGTGGCGTCCACGTTGCGGAGCGGTTAGGGGAGAAGGCGTCCATATTCCTATGGGCCGCGTCGAGCGAGAGCGCGAGGGACACTGCCTTTCTCAGGTCCATTTCTCCCTTTTCCAACAGTCTCTGCCGGGAGTAGTCGGACCTTAGACCCGCAATGAAAGCATCTTGGATCAGTCCCTCCGTGTGTGCTGCGGCTGATGCTTCTTTGCAATCGCAGTCTCGGCCGAGTATCCGTAGTGCCCGTAGGAAGGCCTCCACCGATTCCCCGGGCTGCTGTCTGCGGGATCTTAAGAGGTGCCGGGCATAGACCGTATTTACCGGGCGTGCGTATTGCCCTTTTAGCAGACCGATAGCCGCCGCGTAGGTCGTCGCGTCCTGGATTATTGTATAAACTTGGTGGCTCACCTTTGAGGCCAGGATTTCCAACTTGTTTTCGTCCAGGGTCACAGTTGAGGCTTGCAGGTAGGCCTCGAAGCAACGCAGCCAATGCGCGAATTTGGTACCCGAACCCGCTTCTTGGGGGTCTAGGTTCAGGCATGTTGGTCTGAGGGCTCGCAGCAGCTCCTGTTGCTCAGCGTTTGGTGCAGCAGCCTGCTGTTCAGCGTTTGGTGCAGCAGCCTGCTGTTCCGCGTTTGGTGCAGCAGCCTGCTGTTCAGCAAATGTCGACATTTTGTTTTTGCTAATAAAATTGATGCGCTATCAATTACTCATAAAAGACTGAGAGTTAAGAGAGTAACTAAAGGCTTTTATTAGCAAAGAACAGAGCATGCCTCTCGTGGTTGACTGGGTTCCAAGAAGGCAGGGGGCTGCAGGTCAATCACCTTTATACCTGGGCCTGTGTGGGTGGAGCCAGCCGAGACATGTTGAGGCATGCATAGGTACAACAGTGTGTAACAACAACAACAGTGGTTTACCACAAGAAGCTTCTGGGTAGATCCCCCAATGATACAGGAAACTTTGTGATATCCGGCACCGACGGGACCGGCGTGTTGCCGATCTATCAAAACTGCCGGACATACAAAGTTAATGTTGAAGCATACGGAGGTTTTCATCTCCGTATCTGACAACAAACACTGTTGCTTAGCAACAGCTTCTAAAGAGTCGGCTGCAGCTGCAAGCATCTCTAGCTGAAGCTGTTGCTATAGCTACAGACCTTGCAGTGCTTGACTGGGGAAAAAAAAGAACGAGAACTAAAAAAACTTATAGAAAACGGCTCCTGATTTTTGCCGTTAGATCGAGTATTCCGGACATACAGCCTCCGGATAAACCAAAGTTTCCTGTACCAACAAATTCTCATGCTCAGATAGCATTCTTTTCTTGAAAACCAGACAACAGAGTTCTGGCTCCCTAACTTTATGGGCTGGGGCGGAGGGGGGGTGGGTGGGAGCGGAATGACCTCACCGTCTGCTAAGGAGCTTCCTGCTCCTCTTCCTCCACCTGTTTCCACTCCTCTTCCTGTCTACTTGTGATCTGTGCCTCACCCTCTGTGTTGCCATCTACTGAATATCCAAAGCTTCCAGGGTGAATGCCCCTGAATTGGTGAATGTCAGTGTATCAATGTATTCAAAGTGCTTGGTGTGCTGCTGCTCCTCAGCATGGGGCTGCTTGCTGATGAGTGCTATGTGGGACCAACTCCTCAAGCCTGAGAGGATCCTGCAAAAGTATAAAAGGGGCAGTGTTAATAAGAAGGAACTGAGATAATTGGTACTCTTGAACTATCATTTTCAAGCACTTGGTTCCTGGACACCGTGTGTGTTAGTTCTTCCAATAGATGTTAGATTGCAGTGTGCACGATGGAGCCTTTGGATACAAACTCTGTGCTTGGGCTCACCCTCCTGCTTCTCCACTTCCAGTCAGCTTTTGGCAAAAGTACCCTTGAATCTTAATGGCCCACTTCTCAAAGAGGGTGAGGTCCCTGATGGAGGTTTCCCCATCTCCTGTTACAGAGGGTTCCCTGTTATTATGTGCTGGTTTCTCCTGTAAGAGATGAAACAGTGATGCAGCAAATTAAAGAGTGTACAGTTCCCGTTACCAATCCCATGTGATAAGGGAGACTAATAAGAGAGAGAAGTGAATTCTACAAAAGAGATGCCTTGCTAGCTTACTAGTGGGCATGCTTGTGTTGGGGAAAGACGTCGTGATCAAGGAATTGGAAAATAGAGAAGAGTGAAACCAGGATGATTTCAGGACTGTACCAAACAATAAAAATTGTGGGGACAGCGCTTTGATCTACACACAAACATCCCTTGTTGAAAAGAATAACCCACCATTGGCCTACCTTGTCCCATCTGGTGATGTCAAGACACTTTTTCTGTCACTGCAGCAATGTGCAGCATACAGCGCTGACGGATTGACTTGTTTCACCCCCTCCTGTCACACTCTTTGGCCTGTGGTCTTGATTACTTTTTGCCTTTGTGGCAGGAAACAGCACAGCCCTTCTTTGCTGCACCACGTGTAGCAGTATGTTGATGGTTTAATCGTAGAAATGGTGTGCCCTGGCTCTTGCTTCCGCTACTGATGCCCTCCAAGATTTCCAGAGAAGCAATAGCACATTGACAGGGGAAGGCATATTAAAAGCAATGTCAAGAGCAGAGGCACACAAAGCAAAGGCAACAATAGATTCTAGCAATTTAAAACATGCAAAAACAGCTAAAATTATATCAAACCTGCTCTAGAAACCTCACACACCCACAAAAACCCAGTTTCAGCAGAAGCTTCTGTCATGGGGCTGCTCCTGCACCAGGCTCTTCAATGCAGTTGCTGCCTTTAAGGCCCGAGAAGCACCAAACTTCCTCTCCCCTGTAGGCCTTTGCCCAGTAATGCGCCATTACATGTCCCCAGTGCACATCCACTGTGAGGAACTTCATGCATTAAGGTCAAGGTCCAAGCAGAGTCCAAGTTGCACTGGGGAAGCTCTGGGAAAGGAAAATCTCTCCTGTTATCTACACACCTTTCACCCCAGAGCATCTCTGTTATTAAACAATACTTCAGTGAACTGTGCCAGAATATGGACTCAGACACATGATTCCCCACACAGCGACTGCCTGATTTCAGCTGTGCTGTCGTGTGGAAGTGTCAAGTGGAAATCAGCCGCTTCCCCACACAGTGGTCCAGTCAGCCAGGCTGCTGTCACACATCTTGCAACTGGCTGATGCGCAGCATTGGTGGAGTCCTGGATAGCACATGTCCAGCTCATCCTCTCACCTGCGAAGGTGTATGCCCATGGAGATTCTATGAAGGGGAGAAAAGTGGGGGGGGGGGGGAATAATTGTCTTGTTTTCTGGAAAGCTTAATGACTGATTATTGAGGTTTTATTTTTTTAGGAGAAAATGAACACGCAAGATCAACTTAACAGGCATTTGACAAGGCCGCCTCCAGATTATAAAGAGCAGAGGCGAAATCTGGTTGGAATCCCACAGCCAAGTCAATATTCAGGTAATAAAAAAAGGACAGCAAATTACACAACTTAGCATTGCACTTTGAAATTTATTTTCTGTACATTGCAACAATAAAGAAGCATAATATAAAGTTATTTTGTATAAAATTTTTTCTGGATAGCACAGATTATAATAGGTGTTTAAGGCTATAAGTTGCAGATAATAATAATAATCAACTTTATTGTCATTGTTAGTGCACAAGTGCAGTACAACGAAATGTAGGCTTGCGGCTCCCGAGAGTGTACATTTAGATTAAGACATTTAAACATTCAACATTCATTTGGCTTGTAATACATTAACATGAACATAACCATAATAAAGTGCATTGGCAGATGTGCAGGCTTTAGAGTTTATTTGTGGAGTTCAGTAGGATGACAGCCCTGGGAAAGAAGTTGTTCCTAAATCTGGTCGTTCGGGTGCGAATGCATCTGTAGCGTCTCCCAGATGGCAGGAGGGCGAACAGACTGTGGCTGGGGTGGGTAGGGTCTTTGATGATGGTCCGTGACCTCCGTAAACAGCGTTTCTGGTATATATGCTCTATGGTCGGTAGCCGGGTGCCGGTAATGTGTTGGGCAGTTTTGACTACCCGCTGCAGGGCTTTCCGGTCATAGTAGCTACAGCTGCCATACCATACTGTGATACAGTTCGTCAGGATGCTCTCTATTGTGCAGCGGTAAAAGTTAGAGAGGATCAGGGGTGACAGGTTATATCCCTTCAGCCTCCTTAGGAAATATAGGCGCTGCTGGGCCTTCTTCACCAGAGAGGAGGTATTGAGGGACCAGGAGAGGTCTTCCGTGATGTGGACTCCGAGGAACTTAAAGCTGTCCACCCTTTCCACCACAGCCCCATGGATGTGGATGGGGGTGTGACTTCCGCCTTTAGACTTCCTGAAGTCCACAATGATTTCTTTGGTTTTCTTGATGTTAAGGGCCAGGTTGTTATCGGCGCACCACTTCACGAGATGCTGGACCTCCTCCCTGTAGGCTGACTCATCGTTGTTGGTGATCTGGCCTACTGCCGTGGTATCATCCGCAAACTTGATGATGGTGTTGGAACCATGAACAGCCACACAGTCGTGGGTGAAGAGGGAGTAGAGGAGGGGGCTCAGCACACATCCTTGTGGGGCCCCTGTGTTCAGGGTCGGGGGGGGAGGTGTGGTTACCTAATTTGACAGACTGGGGTCTGTTTGTTAGGAAGTCCAGGGTCCAGTTGCAGAGGGAAGTGTTCAGGCCAAGAGTGTGGAGTTTGGTGGCCAGCTTGTTGGGGACGATAGTGTTGAATGCTGAGCTGTAGTCTATGAACAGCATTCTGATGTAGGTCTCTTTACCATCTAAGTGATTCAGTGCAGAGTGTAGAGCAGTTGTGATTGCATCCTCCGTTGATCTGTTTGCACGATAGGCAAACTGGTGTTGGTCAAGAGAGGCGGGAACACTGGCTTTGATGTGAGCCAGGACCAGTCTCTCGAAACACTTCATTATGATGGGTGTGAGTGCGACAGGTCGATAGTCGTTCAGGCACGTCACAGCCGTTTGCTTTGGCACAGGAATAATGGTAGCGGTCTTGAAGCATGTAGGGACTACTGCCTGGGCCAATGACAGATTGAAGATGGCGGTGAAGACATCAGCCAGCTGATCACATTCCTTGAGTACCCGTCCAGGGATGCTATCAGGTCCAGCAGCCTTTCGTGTGTTCACTCTGCGTCGGAGGTCGACAGAGTGAGCACCTGGTCTTCCAGGGGTGGCAAGGCTTTGGTAGCCGGCTCCCTGTTGTCCCTGTCAAAGCGAGCGTAGAAGTTGTTAAGCTCCTCCGGAACGGAGGCATCGCTAACCGGGGGGCTGGTGTTTTTACTCTTGTAGTCAGTGATGGACTGGATGCCTTGCCACATGCGCCGGGGGTCCGAGTTGTTGTGGAAATGATCCTCTATCCGCAGTGTCTGTTTCCTTTCGGCAGTCCTGATACCCTTTTTTAGGTTGGTCGTAGCTGCACTGTAAGCCGCCGCGTCGCCAGCTTTAAATGCTGCGTCACGTGCTTTCAACAGCGAGCGGACCTCTCCGTTCAGCCAGGGTTTCTGGTTGGGGTATGTCCTGATATTTTTATGGGTCGTGACGACCTCAACGCAACTGTTAATGTACAAAGAAGGTTCACTCGGTTAATCCCGGGGATGAGGGGATGGACATATGAGGAGAGGTTGAGTAGATTGGGACTCTACTCATTGGAGTTCAGAAGAATGAGAGGCGATCTTATTGAAACATATAAGATTGTGAAGGGGTTGGATCGGGTGGATGCAGGGAAGATGTTCCCGATGATGGGTGAAACTAGAACTAGGGGGCATAGTCTTAGAATAAGGGGCTGCTCTTTCAAAACTGAGATGAGGAGGAACTACTTCACTCAGAGGGTGGTAGGTCCATGGAATATGCTGCCCCAAAAAACTGTAGAAGCTACATCATTACATAAATTTAAAACAGAAATAGACCGTTTCCTAGAAGTAAAGGGAATTAAGGGTTACGGGGAGCGGGCAGGAATTTGGACATGAGTCTAGGTTCGGATCGGTCATGGCCCTGTGGGTAGCGGAGCGGGCCCAGGGGCCGTGTAGCCTGATCCTGCTCCTATTTCGTGTGTCTAATTCTGTTAGATGCAGGAGATAGTTCTGTGATAGTGGATTGGCAGTTAGGATCAGATCAGCCATGATCTTATTGAATGGCGGAGCAGGCTCGAGGGGCCGATTGGCCTACTCCTGCTCCTATTTCTTATGTTCTTAATAGCACTGTGGATGCGTATTCCTCGATGTCATTATGGGCAAACATGCCCCAATCAGTGCGTTCGAAGCAATCCTGAAGCTCCGAGACTGCCCCCTCTGGCCATACTTTCACTGATCTCACTGATGTTCTCACTCTTTTGATGAGCGGTTTGAATGCCGGGGCTAGAAACAGGGAGAGGTGGTCAGACTTCCCAAGGTGGGGGCAGGGAATGGCCTTATAAGCATCTACAATGCTCGTGTAGACTTGATCCAGTGTGTTCTCCCCTCTTGTGGGGCAGGAAACATTCTGGTGGAATTTCGGTAGTACAGATTTTAGGTTTATGTGATTGAAGTCCCCCGCGACGATAAAAGCTCCGTCTGGGTGCGCAGTTTGTTGTTCGTTGATGGCCCTGTAGAGGTCCTTCAGTGCTAGTTTGGCATTAGCGTGTGGTGGGATGTAAACCGCAGTGATGATAACAGCCGTGAATTCCCGAGGCAGGTAGAAGGGTCTGCACCTTACCATGAGGAATTCCAAATCAGCCGAACAGGATCTGTCGATTATGTCCGTGTTAGTGCACCAGGCATTGTTAGTGTAAATGCACAAACCGCCTCCCTTGCTCTTACCGGAGTCTGCAGTTCTGTCGGCGCGGAAGACCGTGCGTCCTTCTAGCTGGATGGTGGTGTCAGGGATGCCATTGTTCAACCAGGTCTCTGTGAAGATCATGGCGCAGCATTCCTTTGTCCTTTCTGTGAGGAGAGATCAAGTTTGATCTCTTCCATTTTATTTTCTAGTGACCTGACGTTGGCCAGGAAAATACTTGGGAGGGAGGGTTTGTGTGGGGCCCTCTTCAGCCTATTTTGGATTCCGGCCCTCTTACCCCGCTTCTGCTTGCGTTCCCTGCGCGGTCTGCGCCGACTTCCGGCTGGGGAAGGACGCCACGCTGGTCCCGGGGGTCGGGCGATGTCGGGAGGCAGATCGACGGCGCCGAATGTGAGCTGCACGCAGTCGGCCCCGATATCGAGGAGCGTCTGCCGGCTGTACAGTAGGTCTGCCCTCAATTCCCGTATCAGCAGAGCCTGCAGTATACACTATTACCACATGTAAGACAAAAATGAATGCCACTGTTTGTAAGTTAAAATAAGAGCGTTTTCTTACACAAAAGTATCAAATTCAGGATTTCAGGTGGGGAAGCACTTTATACAGCATGTGGTCTTTCCACTTACACTTTTCCTTTCATTTTAATGTTAGGGTAAGATGGAAGTTGGAAATAAACTTTTTAGCACTCTACTTGGGCTTCAAGTGGAACTTGCTCTGTGTTCTGCTGCTCCTGAAGCAGGTTGAGTACTGTACTTGCAGACTGTACGTGTGATGTTGTGGTCAATGACAGAGCCCAGCCATTTTAACGCCCCAGCCAACTTCCAGCCCATTCTGGGTGGCAAGTCGGCAGGAAATGGTGGAAAATTGTGTGGCCTGGAGGCCGCCCACCAACACAAATTAGGTGAAAGAATCGGATTCCAGAGGCGTTTCACGGGAGTCATGTATTAGGTAAAGGTGGTGGGGTGGTCTGGGGCAGGGTAGGCCTAAGCTTTCCTACTCCAGCTGTCACCACAAAGGAAAGAAAAAAACTCTCCTTTTTTAGCCTCTTCTATGGCTGATCCTATTCCGCCTGACTCAGGCCTGAGCTAAAATTGCAGTCCTGTCCTGATGATGTAATTGGCATGCATATGTAAAGAAGGACCCCGTTAGCTTTCGATGGGTGACGTTGCCGCCTGCTCAGGAGAGCAGGTTAAAAGCCTGGATGGTGGGATCCTGGCAGCTTTCTGGCTGGTAAGTAACCTGGGTCTTTTTAACTGCCCACCCACCTGGTTTTCTGAGAGCTTCTGGAGAGAGGAGGAGGCATGGTGATTCGAGACTTGTACTGGAAAATGGGAAGTGAAAAGAGATACCGTTCAGAATAAATACAATAACAAAAAGGGAGAAGACTTCAAATAACACTTGTATACGGGGAAGATTCTTACCATCCTTTACAATTGTCATGAAATTCATTGCCAGCACACTGCGGTTCTGATGTCACGTTCTACAGCCCCGATCTGTTCTCCACAGCTGGACTAATTGTGTCACCTGGTGCCGTCCCAGAACTAAAGGTTTGGAGACAATGCCAACTGGAGTTGTCAATAAGAATTGATTGGTGACCAGCACTGTCACACATTCTGCTTGTATCATAGAAATTTTTTTTATAAATTGGTATTCCTAATATTCAGAAATTGAAGTTTATTTCATTTATTTATAGATTTCAAGGTAAATTGCCCTAGAAATGGTAAAGTTAAATTCTAAAGTGCCAGAACTTCTTGGCGGAAAAATTTGGTTGCTTTGCAGCTCGCGGTAACGGGGGTCGCAAAGCACCTAGCGCCCGAGCGTGGCACCGCTAACGCCTCCCACAAAATTCAGCAGGAGGTTAGCGGCTCCAGTATCGCCCCATGGTGCTGCGCCTTCCGCGATGACGTCACCGCCGTGCACAGCGCCCCAGCCGCAAACTTCGCTTGCACCCCCTGACCTACTGCCGCACGCTATGTCCGACAGGGTCAGGGTGCTGTGTTTGCAGTCGGGGCGGCGCAAATTAAAGGGCAGGTGCCGGGCGTCCTTTTTTTTTGGGCCACCTGCCAGCACCTGCCTCCTCCTGCGGGGTGCCGGCCGCGATCGGTCAGCCCGGCGCTCCTCTTGAGTGCCGGGCTCTTTTGCCGGCACCCCGCTCCCCGGTGGTCCTGCAGAACCCTGGTGCACGCTGCACTGGGACCCTCCCCTTTAATCGGGGGGGGGGGGGAGGCCTGTAATACCATGGCGCTATGTGCTGACACATGTGGTGCTGTTGCACCTAGCGCTGCGATATTCAATGGGAGCGCCCCAAGAGGGAGGGAGAGCGCTTCCAGTAGTGCCCTGCCTCCTGCTTGAGGTGCTACCATTCAATTTTGGGCATGGGGGCGCTAACATTTTTGGGCCCCGGCGAAGTTAGCGCTCCAAAGGGGACACGACCCAATTTTCCCCCCCTTGTTCTCAGACCTTTAACTCCCGCTTTTAAGACAGAACGGGAATCGGCTGGGTGGGGGCCAAGGCAGGCAGGGTTAAAATCACTCCTTTAGTGATTTTGCAGCATCCTCAGCCAATAAGTACATTGGATATGTTAAAACTACCAGAATTGTTGAGTTCCTGTTGTACGTAAGTTGTAAAAAAATGGAAGTACATAGACACTGTATTTGTGGAATAGTGTGCATGCACAATATTTTAAATTTTACATTCAAATTGCTTTAATTTAGAGGCCATCAGCCTGATGGTATTTGATACAGTAAACTTTTTCAAGGTGAACTTTTTTTTTACATCAAGTGGAACTTTTTTACAAAAAGTATAATAGACTTGAGGAGCAAGTTATCAGGGAGAAATGGACTTAATGTATAATAGAGGTGAAATTCAACTTTGGCAGGGGCACAAAACAGGCGGTAGTGAATAGGCTGCCAGTTATACATTGGCCCAATTATATTCCAGCTGATCTGCTACCACCTGTTTTGCACTCACGCCAAAGTTGAATTTCACCCCGAATTAGTTTCGCTGCTGATGAGAAAGGGTTTGAGAGACAATGATGAACAAGCAGCTAGCTAGGGTTGAGATCTAACAAAAACATACAAGTTTATTGTGCTACTGCCTTTTTCTGCTCCCTGGTTGATTTTTTCTCAATCTCCTCAATGGTAATTCCCTACAGGCATACGGGATACTTTCCTTTATTAGTCGAGGCATAGAATATAGAAGCAGGGAGGTTATGCTAGAACTGTATAAAACACTAGTTAGGCCACAGCTAGAATACTGCATACAGCTCTGGTCACCACATTACAGGAAAGATGTGATTGCACTAGAGAGGGTGCAGAGGAGATTTACGAGGATGTTGCCAGGACTGGAGAATTTTAGCTATGAGAAAAGATTGGATACGCTGCATTTTCTTTCTTTGGAACAGAGGAGGCTGAGGGGAGACTTCATTTGAGGTGTATAAAATTATGAGGGGCCTAGATAGAGTGGATAGGAAGGTCCTATTTCCCTTAGCAGAGAGGTCAATAACCAGGGGGCATAGATTTAAAGTAATTGGTAGAAGGATTAGAGGGGAGTTGAGGAGAAATATTTTCACCCAGAGGCTGGTGGGGGTCTGGAACTCACTGCCCGAAAGGATGGTAGAGGCAGAGATCTTCATCACATTTAAAAAGAACTTGGATATGCACTTGAAGTGCCGTAACCTACAAGGCTACGGGCCAAGAGCTGGAAAGTGGGATTAGGCTGGATAACTCTTTTTCGGCCGGCACAGACACGAAGGGCCGAATGGCCTCCTTTTGTGCCATAAACTTCTATGATTCTATGACAGCTACCCGACCCAAGATCAGCTAATTTAGCACAGACTAGGGGTTAAACTGAGAGATTTTTGATTGTCCTGTGTAGCTCAGAAAATAATGGCCCAGAAATTGGGGTCTCCACGGGGTACTCACCCGTAAGCCCAATGGAAGTGCCGGTTTCCTGCATGCACTGCGCATGCACGGGAAACCGGCACTTCCGTTCCTCTGAACAAAGGGGTTCAGAGGTCGAATGCGTGCGCAGGAGGGGCTGCGCGTGCGCATCGAACTTCGGTCTTTTTTACAGGTTTTCCCGGGAACGTAAGCCTGCAGAATTTAGAAATGTAAAAAGCAGGCGTAAGGCCTGCTTTGTACAAGGTAAGTGGTGAATTAATTAAAATTACAACATTTTTCCCACAGGTTTATTATTTTTAAATACTTTAAAGCAAGGGTAGTTTATTTTTAGCCCCGTTAGAAAATAAAATTATTTTTTTCAAAAATTTAAATTATTGTTTAAAATAGTTATTTCATGTAATTTATAGTTTATTTAAAAAATGTGTTTTTTTTAAATTTATTTGAAGATTTAGTGCTATTTTGGGGCCGTAGTATTTATAAGTCTTGACAGCACTTCCTGTCAGACTTATGAATGGAGCATTCCCTGCTCCGATTGGCTCCCCATGGCCCACGTGATCCCAGGGGACGCATCGAACTAACTGCGCCCCTGGGATACACAAGCACTGCGCGCCGGCAGCTGGACCAGGCCCCGGATCGGAATCCCATGGGGGCCCACAGTTCAACGGCCGGCGCGCAAGGTAAGTGCAGGTCAGGGGCTTGCACCCGCGGGAAGCCCCCGACCCAAATTTCTGGGCCAATAAAGGGTATATTTACCCACTGACTCGTTGGTCGAACGATCCAGTTTATTATTTTAAATAATGTACAGCATGCAGCTGTGAGATGAGAGATAACATTGCCTCTTCCCCTCACTTGAAATCCTGGTCATTGGCTGCATGTAATTACATTGATTTGTGTGCCCTTTGCAATGAATTTAAATCCATTATGATCACTCCTACTCTACCCCGCCCCCCCCAACCAACCTCCAAATCCTGGATCCATCTTGCTGACAGATTTCATTACCCATTATCATTAGTAAAATTTGAATTATGAAAGGCCTTACTGATGACTTTTCATTCGTAGCAATTAATCTATTTTCTGTATTTATGCCACTATATTACTGTATATGGTATGTTATTCTATATCAGAGTGTGTATTATGGAAATTAATTACTTTAATTTAATCTTACAGGTGCTGCAGCTGCAATGGGATTGAACGCCTCTCAGCCTCTGTCAAACCCTGCTCCTAATCACCGTGTGATGCCTCCAAGCTCTAGCCTTTTGCAGGTGAATCCACCAAGCAGCCAAGGACCTAGAATGCCTCCTATATCAGGAACTCAAAGTGACAGAACCATAGGAATATATGGAAGTGTCCCCGCTTCCCAGCAGGGAGCATATACTGTTTCTTCTAGTGTTAATCAACTGCAGCATCACACAAGCCAAAGTCAAATGGGAATAACCCAGAACAACATAATGATGCCAAGGCAGCCAACATTAGGTCAAGGGACCACAATGTCAGGGTTTGGCACTGGGTCTGTTGGGAGTTCTGCCATTTCTCAGCAGCAGATGAGACCGGTTTTGAACCACATAAACACCAGTATGTCTGCACAGAGACTTACAAATATGATGACCAATTCCAGTATGGCGGCGCAGAACTGGACACCCCAGGGGGTGCAGGTAACTCCAAAACAGACACAAATGGGACCTAATGTAAGATTCTCTAATAACCCTCCTTTCCCAAATCAGTCTGTGCAACCTAATATGTCCAATCAACATTTTGCTCAGCGAGGCATGGCACCACCAAACCAGATAGCTCCAGGCGTTCAGATGCGACCTTTGACCCAAATGAACCAAGCTATGAGTGGACAGACAATAGGCTCACTGAGTGGGCCATCTCCTCGAGCTAATCAGCCAAGACCACAACCACAAGCTATGTCTGTAATGAGCCAGTCAGCCGCAAGCATGGCTGTAATGAGCCAGGCACCTTCAGTGCAAACATTGCCCACAACCAATTTTCCTTCCACCAACCAGACCCCTAGAGGTTACCAGGGAACAAATCACAACAGTGACTTGGCATTTGACTTTCTCAGCCAACAAGGCGACAATGCACTGTCTGGACTCAGCAGTGACTCTGATTTCCTTGACTCATTGATAAAAAATAGCACTGGCAATGATGACTGGATGAAAGACTTAAATCTTGATGAAATTTTGGGGCAGCATTCATGAAAAAGCCTGAGGATTGGTAAATATTATCCATCTGTTGGAGAAGTACTGATGGACAGAATTTATCTGTGCCTATAGCCAGCTGGCAAAGAGCCCCACAGCAAATCGCAGGTGTGCACAGTTGTGCCCGATTCGATACATGTTGCCGAATGGATTACCAGTGTAAAAACGTACCAGTACGCCCTACCCCCCAAGTGTATATTACTGGGCTCAAAATGCATAGATTTTATGTGCTTAGTAAAAAGAAGTTTTGTAAAATATGTTTTTTACTGAAAATCATATTCTCTGTAAGAAGATTATATTTATACTTTTTTTCTGAAAAAAATTCTGTGAATCATTGTAGTGAAACATTTTTACTTACAAAAATTAAATTGTACATGTTTGTTTTGTGTTATAGTTTTAAATTGACTTACATGTTAGATCAGCAGTCTACTTATTACCAGTTTCAAATGCATACAGTAGTTTGCTTAAGTGTTTTACAGTATAGTTATTGTTTTATAAACGACCTGTTCTGGTTTCATTGATTTTGTTACAGTCCCAACAGAGTATTTTATCTTCACTTACATCACATTTATCCATTGTGAGCTTCTGTGGCCAAACTTCCTAAAACTATTTGTTTTAATGATAAACTTCATTATCATTAAGCCGCTTCAACCTATTTGTGAGTGCAACAATAGGCATGGGATTTCAGTGTCACTGTGTTTCCACTTTATCATGAAGAAAGGTTGTGTTTGTCAACTATGAATGTTTATAAGCCTCTACACTTCCAGGTACAAATCTGGAGAGAAGGTGACATTCCAGCCTGCCTGCTACATATTGTTTGAGCTTCCTCAGTTTTCAGCTTGGCTTTGTGGTGGAGCAGCCCATCTGGGAAACGCAACTTCCTTAAGATTTTCATTTCAGCAATCATACTTCCAAAGAGCCAATCCATGGAGCACTATCATTGCTCATTTTGCAGAGTGGTTCCCAGTTTGAAGGTTTATTGTGGAAGTGAGACACTTTAAAAAGCGGGTAAGAGAAAATGGTTATAAGTTGCTCAAATAGTTTTGTGGATTTGTGGCAGTACAAAGTGTATTTTTCTAACTTAATGGTGACACCCTTAACCCCTGATAAAGTATTGCTAATGGCACTAGTGCACATATTCATCTGATCCCAAGCTCTTATTAAAATATGTTTCAATTCAACTGCCGTATCATTGTTTTGTGATTTTCAAAGACAATATAATAGTACATTAACACAACTTCCCATTTCCAACCAATAATTTAGCCATAGTTCATGAGAAATTTTTGAGTGTGTAAAACAAAGTGGTGCTATAACAGCAGATTGAAATGTCCTTCACAATAAGAGGTGCAGTGACCGGAAGGTTGATTGAAAAGATTACTGTTGTGCAGAAGTTAACCTAGGATTATAAATTAAATCAGTTCCAGTAAAATTAGCCTCAATTGGCCATGTTTTATGCCCAAAGGTTGCAGAGGTATAGAGAATTCAAATTGTGTTCTCTGATTGAGGTTAGGCTACAATCTTAGACCTTGTAAAATATGTCTGATACTGATGCTCACCTTGGGCAATGCTGGCTTATCACCAGATACAGGGTGGAAACACGTGCCATTCTCTACCACAACTTAACATCAACAGTAAGAAATGACAGCACTGTACTTTTGAATGTGTTAAGAAAAAGCTTATCCACTCAATGTCAGTTTAATATTGTTGATAACACCAAACATATGAACATATTGACATGTGGGTCAGAAACAAAGCACTAGCATTGTCATTTTAATTCTGCATTTTTTGGTGCTGAGATTTGGACTAATAGATTAAATAAAACCATAGAGACTGAATTAGCTGGGGCCTGAGCACTTCATTTTTAGGGCAGATCTGAAAACTAATGGCGTTATCTAATCATCTTTTGTTATTGGGTCATTTCGTATCTGTTGTAAGTTATTAGAGTCAAGCACACTTGTTTTGAGTTCAGGTTAAACCCGTGCAACCAATATGTTTTTTTAATTTTCAGCTAGGTGGCTAATGATGTTGGAGTTTTTAGTTCATGCCACAAGATTGACTTGCAAACTGAAACAATCAATGAAAATAACAGAACCAAGTCTTTTAGATATGCAGACCATGAGAAATGGTACTTTTGTATAATAGATTTTGTAAAAGTTCTATTGAAACAATATTATTATACTGCATTTTGTATTTTATTGTAATACAGTATCTTTCTTGAAGTATTTCCAAATACACTACTGCAGATGCAACAAGCAACGTGTCATGAAACTGCTGTGATTTATTTTTCTTTGTAATTAAACTACAAGCTATTCTGATTACAGACCACATTCTGTGCATTTAATGAACTTTAGCTCTACCAATGGTACTGCAACTAAAAATTTTCAACAGCATCGTTCAAAAAAAATTGTGAAAGACTATGAGCCTCTAGGCTTGACCCTTCATCTGTGCTGAGTTATCTGGTCTCAGCCAGGGGAGTATTGAGTAGTGTCCTGTGGCTAAGGGCAGAGAAAATAAATCAGCCACAGTTCCTTTTCTTCACTACTATCTTGTAACTCTGGCTGGAAAGGGTATGTATAGACTCTAAACGGACCAGGCATGACTATGATACCTCCCATATCAATGGTGGTGACTTACACTGTGGAGTTCAGTTCCCACAGGCACCAGCAACTCTTCAGAACATCACTCAAGTGGCTATTCTTCATGTGCAAACCTAGATAGTGAGTTTCAGCAGGTTATGTCAACAGGTGCAGGGGGAAATTCACGTGGCCAACTTTCCCCTCCTTTACTCAGGAATATAGGGAAAGGAGTCGGCCATTTAGCCTCTCAAACCTGTTCTGTCATTTAATTAGATCATGGCTGATCTGTACCTATACTCCATTTACCCGCCTCTGCTCCATATCTCTTGATGCCCTTACCCAGCAAAAATCTATCACACAGGCTAATTATAGGTCCACTACCCATTTGAGATTCTGGTTAACACACCATTTGAGGTATTTATCCTTTGAACCATTGGGGGAAGCCCAATGCTCTCTTAACAGAAAAAATACTTGATTTTTTTCCCTTACAGTTCCAAATGAATTCAAGATCTGTCACTTTCCTCTGAGGAACCACGGAGAGAAGCACAGTCATTTCCCCCACAGGGAAGTGGGAATTATTGGAAGGAGAGTCATTCTTGGGGCACTCTGACTTAGAGATTCCTCCGTGGGCAACTGGAATTTGCACCCGAAATTGCACCTGAAGCTGCAGTCCTTTTGCTGATAGCGAATTACACTCAAGTGTCCTCCCAATCTTATTAGAATACGCCCGAACTTAAAGGTGGGCATAAATCAGCGTAAACAATCGTGACCCAAGGAAATGCCGAACCCACACCAGTATTATTTCTTCTATGAGTCTTAAAATTTAAGTTTCAACTGATTTAACCATTATTCATGCTCATATACAACAGGGGTTAAATTCGGGAGCACCCACATTTGGGTGCCACCCCACGCAGCAATATTTCCCTGCGCACAAATGTTGAGAGCCAAGGAGCCCCGAATATTGGGCCTCAGGCCGCGTCAAAATGAAGATGGCACTTTTTTTATTCGTTCATGGGATGTGGGCGTCGCTGGCACAGCTAGCATTTATTGCCCATCCCTAATTGCTCTTGAGAAGGTAGTGGTGAGCCGCCTTCTTGAATCGCTGCAGTCTGTGTGGTGAAGGTACTCCCACAGTGCCGTTAGGGAGGAAGTTCCAGGATTTTGACCCAGAGACGATGAAGGAACGGTGATCTATTTCTAAGTCAGGATGGTGTGTGACTTGGGAACTTGGAGGTGATGGTGTTTCCCTGCGCCTGCTACCTTGTCCTAGGCGATAGAGGTGCTGCCGAAGAAGCCTTGGCGAGTTGCTGCAGTGCATCTTGAAGATGCTGCAGAAGGAGATACTTGCTTAAGCTTGGGATTGGGGACTTGGAGGAGCAACCGGGGGATCAGGGCCTCGGAGTCAGCATTGGGGCTGTGGGGAGTGATCGAGGGGTCGGCATCGGGGCCGGGGGGTGTGATCGAGGGGTCGGCATCGGGGCCGGGGGGTGTGATCGAGGGGTCGGCATCGGGGCCGGGGGGTGTGATCGAGGGGTCGGCATCGGGGCCGGGGGGTGTGATCGAGGGGTCGGCATCGGGGCCGGGGGGAGTGATCGAGGGGTCGGCATCGAGGGCGGGGGGAGCGATCGAGGGGTCGGCATCGAGGGCGGGGGGAGCGATCGAGGGGTCGGCATCGAGGGCCGGGGGGAGCGATCGAGGGGTCGGCATCGAGGGCCGGGGGGAGCGATCGAGGGGTCGGCATCGGGGCCGGGGGGAGCGATCGAGGGGTCGGCATCGGGGCCGGGGGGAGCGATCGAGGGGTCGGCATCGGGGCCGGGGGGAGCGATCGAGGGGTCGGCATCGGGGCCGGGGGGAGCGATCGAGGGGTCGGCATCGGGGCCGGGGGGAGCGATCGAGGGGTCGGCATCGGGGCCGGGGGGAGCGATCGAGGGGTCGGCATCGGGGCCGGGGGGAGCGATCGAGGGGTCGGCATCGGGGCCGGGGGGAGCGATCGAGGGGTCGGCATCGGGGCCGGGGGGAGCGATCGAGGGGTCGGCATTGGGTCCGGGGGGAGCGATCGAGGGGTCGGCATCGGGGCCGCGGGAGCGATCGAGGGGTCGGCATCGGGGCCGGGGGGAGTGATCGAGGGGTCGGCATCGGGGCCTGGGGGAGTGATCGAGGGGTCGGCATCGGGGCCGGGGGGAGTGATCGAGGGGTCGGCATCGGGGCCGGGGGGAGTGATCGAGGGGTCGGCATCGGGGCCTGGGGGAGTGATCGAGGGGTCGGCATCGGGGCCGGGGGGAGTGATCGAGGGGTCGGCATCGGGGTCTGGGGGAGTGATCGAGGGGTCGGCATCGGGGCCTGGGGGGAGGGGTCGGCATCGGGGCCTGGGGGAGTGATCGAGGGGTCGGCATCGGGGCCGGGGGGAGTGATCGAGGGGTCGGCATCGGGGCCGGGGGGAGTGATCGAGGGGTCGGCATCGGGGCCGAGGGGAGTGATCGAGGGGTCGGCATCGGGGCCGGGGGGAGTGATCGAGGGGTCGGCATCGGGGCCGGGGGGAGTGATCGAGGGGTCGGCATCGGGGCCGGGGGGAGTGATCGAGGGGTCGGCTTCGGGGCCTGGGGAGTAGCAGCTGCTTGTGTCGGAGCCAGGGCCTGGAGATCAGGGCCAGGATTTTCATTGGGCCGTGGAGGCGTGCGGGGGGTTAAAATTGCGAAAACTGGCGGTCGGGACCCCCTCCACCCCACTGCCTGGTTCCCGACTCCGAGCAACTTTGACTCAGTCGTGTCTAATGGTCCCGACTCCGTCCCGCCTCCAACAGGCGCGATAGGTTGTTAAGGCCCTTAACAAGCACTAAATGGCCTCTATAATCCTAGTTTGAAAGGCCCTTGCGAATTTAACCCTTTTCCCACGTGAAACACACCTGGTGGGAAACACGATGGTGAAACCTGGCAGGAACACTACTGGATTGCTGACTATCAGCTGCAGGTCAACCATTAAAGAGGAGATTTGATCAGCCATCATTTGCAGGTGGCAAGACTTTGTAGTCTCAGCTCTGGGGGAACTTTTAGAAGGCATAACCACAGCTGTGGAAGTTTGGAGCCTGACACCCATTTCCAGTGTGACCTCCTGCGAGACCCCTCTCGCCACCCTCACCCAGCGCTTCCACAACTGTGGCATATACCAGAAGCATGGCAGCCATTTATTTCCTTCCCTTCTGGGCATTAGATGAGCTCGAGCACCAGCCGCGGCACCAGCAGAACCAGAAACAACAGCAGCAACAGGAACGGCAGGCTGCTGCTCACCCACCTGAAGCTGCACAGGCCAGAAGGGGTCAGCGCTTGGAAGCCCGTCGGTGCAGGATATACCCCCCAAACAGGGTCTACAGACACAGGGTCAGCTACCTCAACATGTCTGAGCAGCAGTGCCAAAGGCGGCTCCGACTTTCGCGAGAGGTAGTGAGTGACATCTGCACAATGCTGCAACAAAGTGAGAATGAAGGAGTGAGTGTAGAGATTCCATAGCATCGATACTTAGAAGGAGACAAAGATGGAGTGAGGTGGCAAGTGCCCTCCCTGTGTGTTGTCAGTTGTTTGCAAAGCATCAGAGTGATAGGGAGTGTGAGGGCTGCATAGTCGAATAGTTATGTGAATGTGACCATAGAAAGGGAATGGGTAAGGGTGCATGGATGTCAGTGTCAAGTGGGATGTGGAGGAAGAGATTGCTGAAGCTGAGTGCTGGTGAGGAAAGGCAATGGGGATCAGATTGAGGGTGATGGGAAAATCACACTCACTTTTCCAGTGCGGAGAAGGTCATGAAATCTCTTGCAGCACTGAATCCAAGTTCTGCGGGTGACTCCCAAGGAGTTGACCTCCTCAGTCACCTGCATCCACACTGCCTTGGTCTGCTTGGGAAGCCTCTTCCTCCCTGTAGAAAGGAAGAGCACCTCCCTGTTGGCTGCAGCACCATCTACTAAAGCCTGCAATGCCACCTCGTCAAAACGAGGAACTGATCTGGGTCTCCCGCTGCTCATGGTGCCTCCAGGTCCCACTCACTCCACAGTCAAAAAGCTTGGCAGTCTGCAGAAGAAGCAAGGCTTGCTGTAGACCTTAAATGCAGCAGCAATGATGATTTCATCGGAGGCAACTTTTAGTCAGGAGAAACTCATTTGCCAAGGGTTCCCGCACGTTGGAAATCAATTGGACAACTAAGTTAAAATTGCATCAATCTCCCACATCCATTTAGATTCATGTGGCTAACACGAAATGCGGATTACACGACACCAACCCGCACCTGAATGAAAATCCAGCCCCAGGGGTCTCAAGATCAGGAGCGGGCTGGTTTTCCCCTCAGGGCAAACCAATGTTGCAGCAGGGTCTTGAAGCAGGCATTAGACCCCTTATTTGCATATGCAAATGAAATCACGCCAACTTCAGGCATGGGTAAAGGATGCCTCTTGTTTGTCCTTACCCAATATGGAGGGTGGCGCACTTCAAGTTGGAAGTGTGCTCACATTTCCTGCCCTCCATTTTGGGGCCTTAGGAGGCCACATAGTGCCTGAAAAGCTACGCAGCCCAATTTAGCCCCAACAAGAATCTGCAATTGGGGAAGCTTTTCAGTTTTCAATGTGACGTATACTATGCCATGAAAATGTATTAAAAGAAACAGAAAAGAGAGCAGGTCTCTGAGGATATTTTTTTTTAAATGAAACAAAAATTCCAATGAAAAGACCAGAAAAATGACTTTGTTTCCTGCTGCACCTGAATATCCGGTTGAAATGTTAAGAGACCCCCGAAAAAGTGCAATTGGAGGATACTCGCATTTGAGAGTCGAATGCGTGGGCAGAGATTCGTTGCAACGGAGGGTTTGATGGACAGACGTAAAAAATTGAGGAAACGTAGGCGTATTGTAGTTACAGGTGTATCTAGGTGCAAATGTGAAGGAAACCCCAGGCTTCTATATCTTCCAGGACTCAATTTTAGAGCAGCATTTGTGGAGGTATGGGAGCTGACCTCTTGCATTCTTTTAGTAATGGATAGTGCATAATACACAGATCTAACTAGCAAATGGGAGGAAATAACCTTTTGAATGAAAAGAAGACTATTACTGTTAACCAAATCCTGTATATCAATATAAATTAGCTGAAAACAAATTGGTGCTGTCATTGAGAACAGCGTTATAACTTTTAAAAATCTGTTCTGACGATGTGGGCAATGCTGGCAAGGCTGCATTTATTGCACATCCTTAGTTGCTCTGAGAAGGCGGTAGTGGGTATTCTTGAATCACTACAGTCCTTAAAGCGATGGTGCTCCCACAATCACGGTGGGTAGGAAATTCTAAGATTTTAACCCAGGGACGATGAAGGAACAACAATATATATATAGAAGGGTTTTGACCTGAAACGTTAACTCTCTTTCTCTCTCCATGGATGTTGCCCGGCCTGCTGAGTTTTTCCAGCGTTTTCTGTTGTTATTTCGGATTTCCAGCATCCGCAGTATTTTGCTATCGTAACAATATATATTTGTCAGGATGGTGTGTGACTTGGAGATGATGGCCATCCCATGACATTGCTGCTTTTGTACTTCTTGATATGCTGATAGGGTTAGATGAATAGGGGTGAGAGGAGACTTGTGTGGAGCGTAAACACTGGTATAGACCAGTTGGGCCCAATGCGATCAGGGTCTAGGAGTCAGCTTTGGGGCTGGGGGTGAGTGATCGAGGGGGTGGCATCGGGGGTGGGGGAGTGCTGTAAATTTTATGTAATTCAGTAATAGTGGTCACAGGGGGGAGGTGTGCTGCCAAAGTAACCTTGGTGAGTTGCTGCAGTGCATCCTGTAGATCAGAAATACTGCAGCCACAGTGTACCAGTGGTAGTGCAAAAGGCTGCATAATACGTCCAGTGCCAGGGGTGCCCATCAAGCAAACTGCTCTGACCAGGATGGTGTCAGCTTCTAATGTTGTTGCAGCTATTCCTTTCAGTTGAGTTGCTGTTATTCCATCACACTCCAGCTGACCCTTGTAGATAGTGGAGATGTTTTGAGAGGTCAGGAAGCAGGCCACTCATTGCAGAGTACCCAGACTTGTAGCCAAAGTGTTAATGTGGCTGGTCCAGTTAAACTTCTGATTAGTGATGACCACTAAGATATTGATGGTGGGGGACTTGGCGATGGTGGTGCAGTTGAAGGTCAGGGGAGATGGTTGGGCTTTCTTCTGTTCAGAGTAATTTCCTGGCATTTACGTGACTGGAATATTACCTATCACTTGTCAGCCCAAGCCTGGATGTGGACAGGTCCAACTGTAGACCAGCTTGGGCTACTTCATTATCAGAAGAGTTGTGAATAGAGTTGAACTCTGTGGAATCGTCAGCAAACACCTTATGATGGAGTGATGGTCATCATTGAAGCAACTGAAGATGATTGGGTTGAGGAACTCTTGTAGTGGTGTCCTGGAGCAAGTGATGATATGGGCTGCAGCAACCATTTACTTTTGTGTTAGCTATGACTCCAGCTAGAGAGTTTTCCTTTTGATTTAGTTTTATTAGGGTTTCTTGGTGCCATTCTCAGTCAAATTGGGTGAGAAAATCTAGTCAAATTTTCATGGCTAAAATACTTTGGAGATACATATAGCACATGTGAATTGATCATTCATCCCTATCAACAACATGAAATACTCCACATTGTTTAGTTCTGAAGTGTTTCAAGAAGGGACCAGAAATGTAATTTTAAGGAAATACATAGAAGGTTCAACATTCGACCCAATCAATCTGTGGCAGTGCCTCGCGAGCAGATAGTCCCAATCACATTTACCCATCCTATTCCCATATTGTTTCATCCCCACTTCCTTCATCTACCCATCCAATATTATTTTAAATGTTGATAGAGAGTTTCTTCACCACCAACCCTGGAAGTGAATTACAGCCTCACAACAATTGAAGTTTCTCTTGCTCTCTTATATTTAATCTTGTATCTATGACCTCTCATTCTAGGTCCCACAATTACTGGTAACAGTCTGCTTCTATCTACCCTATCTCATCCTTTCAAAATTTTAAACACCTCTATCATTGCCCTAATGTGTATTGTAATGAAAAAAGATCACATTTTTCTACTCTTCGTATTTGTATTTCTATGTAACAGGCATCATCCCTGTGAATCTGCATTGTACCCTCTCTAAAGCATCAATATCCTTTGTATAGTTAAACCCAATACTACACAAAATATTCTAACTGAAGTCTTATTAAGGTTTTATATAAGCTCATCGTTACCTCTTGGCTTTTATAGTCTATGCATCTTGATAAAACATAGGATTCTGTCGGCTTTTTATTTTACAGCCTTATCAACCTGAGGTGCTGGTTTTAATGACCTGTGAATCTGTATCCACAGCACCGAGCTTACTTCCATTCAGAATATAAGTACTGCTGTTTCTTTTTACCAAAGTGCTTCATCTCACACTGACATTGAATTCTATCTGTCAATTTTTAGCCCGTTCTCCCATCTTATCAATGTCCCTTTGCAGTTTCCATTGATCTTCTAAAGAATTAACTATACATAGAAACATAGAAGATAGGAGCAGGAGTAGGCCATTCGGCCCCTCGAGCCTGCTCCGCCATTCAATGAGATCATGGCTGATCATCCAAATTCGGTACCCTGTCCCTGCCTTCTCCCCATACCCCTTGATCCCTTTGGCCTTAAGAAACTCCTTCTTGAATATAGTTAATGAATTGGCCTCCACTGCCTTCTGTGGTAGAGAATTCCACAGGTTCACCACTCTCTGGGTGAAGAAATTCCTCCTCATCTCTGTCCTAAATGGCTTACCCCTTATCCTTAGACTGTGACCCCTGGTTCTGGACTCCCCAACCATCAGGAACATCCTTCCTGCATTTAGTCTGTCTAGTCCTGTTAGAATTTTATAAGTTTCAATGAGATCCCCTCTCATTCTTCTAAACCCCAGCGAGTATAAGCCCAATCGACCCAATCTCTCCTCATACGTCATTCCTGCCATCCCAGGTATCAGTCTGGTGAATCTTCGCTGCACTCCCTCCATAGCAAGAACATCCTTCCTCAGATAAGGCGACCAAAACTGCACACAATACTCAAGGTGTGGTCTCACCAAGGCCCTGTACAACTGCAGCAAGACATCCTTGTTCCTGTACTCAAACCCTCTCGCTACGAAGGCCAACACACCATTTGCCTTCTTAACCGCCTGCTGCACCTGCATGCTTACCTTCAGTGACTGGTGCACAAGGACACCCAGGTCTCGTTGCACTTCCCCTTTTCCCAATCTATTGCTGTTCAGATAATAATCTGCCTTCCTGTTTTTGACACCAAAGTGGGTAACCTCGCATTTATCCACATTATACTGCATCTGCCATGCTTCTGCCCAATCACCCAACCTGTCCAAATCATACTGAAGTTACTCGGCATCCTCCTCACAGCACATACACCCACCCAGCTTTGTGTCGTCTGCAAACTTGGAGATATTACAACTATACCTTCTAGTTTATAAATTTCAACACCTAATTCAATACCTCTTTAATTTTCTCCAGTAATTTCCTATGTGATGCCTTGGTAAAGGTTTCCCTAAAGTCCATGTTCACTACATCCACTGCATTTCCTCCAACTATCACGACTATTCAATTTTTATAGAATTTTATGAGGATTGTCGAGCACGAGTATCCCTTTCAAAATCCAAGCTGGCTACCTCTTAACTATTTTCTCTGTATCTGGATACAGGATAATTCCATCCTTAAAGAGTCTAAGATAACTGGCCTGTAATTACTTGGATTAGCTCTGTCTCTCTTTTTAATAATGGGTATTACATTGACCACTCTCCAATCCTCCCATTAATTCACACTCAAAACAGCCCTAAAATATATTTTTTAGGACTCGCAATTTCCTCCCTGAGCTCCCTCGGGATCCCAGGATGCATCGCATCAGGCCCTGGCGCTTTGTCTTCCCATAGTCTAATTAACAACTGTAAGAAGTAACATTTGTCCGCCCCAGTCCAACTCCGGCATCTCCACACCATAATTAACAACTAGTATTTTGAGTATCAATCATCTCACACTGTATGTAGTGAGCATGGACTTTAGGAAAACTCTTGATAACCACTTCAGGATTCACCTCCTCTCTGACAGTCTTCTCTTTAATAAAGACTGGTGCAAATACTTATTAAATGTTTCCACCATTTTTAATCATCATCTACAAATTGATTATCCTCTCCTCTCACACTTTTAACAATGCTCTTCTTCCTAATAGACTTGTAAAATACTCTACTGTACCTTTGATATATTTTCCCTCACACTCCCTCTTAGCTTTGCTTATCCTACTCTTAAACCTCTTCTTATTTTCTCATATTCTCCTTTAGAATCATAGAAATTTATGCATTCAGCCCATCGTGTCTGTGCCGGCTGAAAAAGAGCGATCCAGCCTAATCCCGCGTTCCAGCTCTTGGTCCGTAGCCCTGTAGGTTACGGCACTTCAAGTGCATATCCAAGTACTTTTTAAATGCGGTGAGGGTTTCTGCCTCTACCACCCTTTCAGGCAGTGAGTTCCAGACCCCCACAACCCTCTGGGTGAAAAAAAGTTCTTCTCCTTCTACCAATTACTTTAAATCTATGATCTCTGGTTATTGACCTTTTAGCTGAGGGAAATAGGTCCTTTCTATTCATTCTATCTAGGCCCCTCATAATTTTATACACCTCAATTAAGTCTCCCCTCAGCTTCTTCTGTTACAAAGAAAACAACACCAGCTTATCTAATATTTCCTCATAGCTAAAATTATCCAGACTTTAGTTTTTTGATTATTATTCTTGTAGGCTCTTTTCAATTTTACTTGGTTTCTAACCTCTTTATTTAGCCATAGAATCCTGAACTATTACTGTAGTAGTTTCCTTTTTTAATGAAATATACTTATTCTATACCTTTAGAATCTCTTTCTTAAAAACATCCCACTGTGCTGTACAGTTCTGTGCTAATTTCTCTTTCCATCTCACCTCAGCTGTCTCACTCCTTATCATTCTAAAATCCACCCTCATCCAAATGGTGGTCTAACTTTTCTACTGACTTTCTCCTTTCTAGTTGTATCTTAAGCTTTAGCATATTGTGGTCACTACTCCCACATTTAGCTATCCAATATTATTCATTACATAACCAGCTCTAGTAATGGAGTGTACAGTTTAATATCTGTGGCTAGAATCCTCCTATGTGCATTAGTGTTGTTGCATGCTTACCACTTGTAATGGCATGTTTCTTTTTCAGTGGTAATCAGTGTAATTACCGTCAGTCTGCATTTTCTACTTTAAATTAAACAATGATAATGATGATAGATTAGTGCACAGTGACTAAAACATCAATTAAGCACGCTAATAGGGAGTGATTCTGACTAAACTAAGCTAACTAGTCACTTTCAACATTAAATATCCACATACTCCATTAGTGCTATAAGCCACAGTTGAAGTAGATTTTAAATACTGCTAACCCACTCTCATTCCTTTAGCCATGTAATTGACTTCATCGGTGTCTCAAATAAGTGGAATGTTTGCAGATGTTGGGCGGAGACTGGACAATGAAAGATTTTTCTTTCCCTAGAATTTACAAGCCAACAGCTAACTACTTGTCATTGACAAAACAGCAGCATTGGTGTTTTTTTTGCCACAGCAGAGAGGTGCTTATTAATCTGTTGGTTGTTAAACCCTGAGCTGGAATCACCCTTTTTGAGAGGAACTTTTATCTGTAGCTGTGATGGTAACACCAGTCCATGAATTTTCACAACAGAAGCTCCTACCAGGCAACAGGGAGGGTTTATATTTGCATGATGCAGTCTACCATGTCAAACTTTACCCGGGAGGTCATAGGGATACTGCTAATGAGAGACTCCAGCTCACTGTTGATAGAAGTAGTGATCATTTGGCTTATATATGACCTTGAAATTGATGAATATGTACAGATTGCCGGGACATCTTTCGAAGAGGAGGGGAGAAAACAGATGGAAAGAGAAGAAAAGATATTGTTTGGGAAGCCGTTCTCCCAGTGGTTCAGTGGACAAAGGGCGCCACATTGTGTCAAGCTGAGCCACACACAACAGAAAGGTCTCCGGTTCAATCTCTAATCAGTGTTGACATCTCATCTCAGGCTGGGTATCAGTAGGAGTTCCACAATTGGCTTCAGTGTCCCCCATGAAAAATCATTTTGTGTTCCTGCTCTTGATTGCTACTGAGATCTAGGACAAGCCCAATGTCTATTCTGAGTCCTGGTGAGTCATATTTTATTTGTTTAATTCCTGTCAATAAGTGATGAGCAATATCATTTTCAAGGATCAAAGCTGATCAAAATTATTCCATTTAAGGAGGAGAAACAAGAAACTATTGACATACTTATACTTTCAAAATTATACGGTACACGTGACTCAGAGGGTAAATGTACTAAGGCCTAGAAATTGGGTATAGCCCCGCTTGAGGCGTTAGAACTGGCACTGTGCAAAGTTTATAGCCAGACGCAACTTATCGCTGCCTGGCGCGATATTGGGTTGCATCGCCCCCAAAGGTGATTGAGGCGTGAATTCAGATGTTGCACGGGACTCCTAAGGCACTAAACTTCCGGCGCAACCCAATATCGGCGCGGACAGGCACAGCGCAGGTGCTCTCAATTACCGATAACCACGAGACTTCCAGGCGCCAGCCGGCTCTTAAAGGGTGGGTCAGTCAGCCTCAGCTTCCACAATCTGCGCCTTGTAGGCCTCAGAATCGGCGCAGGCCCTTCTCTGGCGCAAAAAACTTGGACCAGATGGAGAAGGTGAGACAGAAAGCAGAGCGCTTCAGCAATGAGGCTCTGGAGCAATTGGTGGCCGCAGTGGAGCGCCGTCGAGATGTTCTGTATCCAGACAATGGCAGGAGGCCGAATCAAAAGGAATACCGCCGAGCTTGGAGGGATGTTTCTCAGAGGGTCAACTCCAGCAGCATGGTGACCAGGAGCCCTGTACAGTGCAGGAAGAAAATCAACGACCTCACTCGGGTCGTGAGGGTGAGTGGTGTTTATGCAAACTTCTGATTCCCTCCATCTGCACCTGACTTTATGGCTACAGGGTGCGCGATGCCCCAATGGCCATGTGTCAGCAAGCACCCATGGCCCTTTCTGGGCACACACATGCACATTTGACTCAGGGCATCATGTAAGGGCTCTTCCACCATGGGGGGCATAAGATGATCACTCAGGGCATCATGTAAGGGCTCTTCCACCATGGGGGGCATGAGATGATCACTCAGGGCATCATGTAAGGGCTCTTCCACCATGGGGGGCATGAGATGATCACTCAGGGCATCATGTAAGGGCTCTTCCACCATGGGGGGCATGAGATGGTCACTCAGGGCATCATGTAAGGGCTCTTCCACCATGGGGGGCATGAGATGATCACTCAGGGCATCATGTAACATAACTTCCCCTTCTTTCCCCTGCAGTCCAAGCTGGCGAAGATTCGCAAAGACCAGCTTCGAACCGGTAGAGGACCTCCACAAGTGGTCACTCTCACGGATCTCAAGGAGAGAGTGCACCAGATTCTTGGAGGACGTCTGAGTGGTCCTGTTACCACTGCAGCTGCCGACCCCATTGTCGACAGCAATGGTAAGGTTCTCACCTTTTTCAGCTGTCTCCTTCCACTTGGTCCCCCCGCCAGCATGCTTTCTCACTGTGGAGCCATGTCATAGCCTTGCCGCAATCTGGCATGCCTTGCTGCCAACCTGTCCTTTTGCTAAAGCCACTCTTCCACCTCCCTGCTTTCAGATGCTGCATCACCAGCTCGGTATCCGGGCCCTGAAGCTGCCAGTGCCAGTGCCTCCGGAGGCGAGGATCACGAGGAAGCCGGACCATCCGTTCCAGCCTCAGGGGAGCCTACACATCTGCAGACTGGGGATAGTAGTTCCCTGGAGGGGAGGGGGGGGCTCTGATGAAGAGCCAGTTGCCGGAACAAGCGGCCTGCAGCAACACGAGGGGCGTAGGCAAGTTCGGGCACCGGCTCCCCGCAGGGCAAGGCAGGGAACGATGACTGCTGCACAGAGTGCAGAGGCGGTGCGTAGCCTGGCTGAAATGAGCACCCAGGCCCGGCTCAGGTACACTGAGCTTATGGCTGCAGTGGGGAGGATGCCTCAGTCGATAGAAACACGGGCAAAGAGTGTGCTGGACTTTGGGGCAGCAATGGAGAGGACTGTCCAGGGCTTCGGGGCAGCAATGGAGAGGACTGTCCAGGGCTTCGGGGCAGCAATGGAGAGGAGTGTCCAGGGCTTCGAGGCCGCTATGGAAAGGACTGTTCAGAGCTTCGGACAATCCCTGGAAAGGTCTGTCCAGGGCTTGTCCGAGGCAGTGGAATGGACTGCTCCAGCCTTGTCCGAAGCAATGGAAAGAACTGTCCAGGGCTTCTCCGAAGCACTGGCACCTGCCACACAGGTCCTCACTGCTGCCACGCAGTCACTTGCAGGCCTCGTCCACACCCAGATTGAGGCTACGTGAACTCTCACTGCTGCCACCCTATCTGCATCAGCTAGGATCACCCCGGGCCCTTCCAGTACCACACGAGGCTAGGAAGCAGTGGAGCAGTCGATTGTGGCGGATGAGCCGAACCGGTCCCCTCAAAGAGCCAGTGTGTCGTCCGACCATGGTGCAGGTGTCCTCTCTCGGCAGATGACCATTGCTCATGCCACCGCTGGAACGTCTGCAGTGCAGCTGCCACCACCTGCAGTGCACACTGCTTCCAGCCATGCCCAGATCAAGCAGCCAGCCTCCGCACCCTCCAAGCCCAGAGGTCGTCCAGCCCGTCCCTCAGGGGCTTCTGTGCTTCCAGACGGCAGGCGTCCCCCAGCCTTGACGCCGCCACTGAGGTTCAATTACGTAGGAGCAGCAGGTAGGGAAGGGGCCGACCTTGAAAGAGAAGTCGGTCTCCATCAAGGGGCCAGCAGTAGAGGGAGTTGCTGAGACGTTTCTTTCTCCAAATTCAAGGACGCCCTCACCTGTTGTGATTGTTTGTGATGGTTTGTTTAGTTTTGCGGCTTTGCCAGAGAGTTAACTGTTATTTTGTTAGTTATGGTTTCTGTTGACATGACGTTGTTATGCTGGAAGGAAGCACTTTTTTGACAATAAAGAATTTTTTTTATTTACAATGGTACTCGTAACTATTTACACTCATGATGGCCTTCATAGGCTTTGTACGATCCGAAGTGCGCAGGACGAATGACACCCATCATTCCGTCAGAGGGGCCTAGAACCGAGTCCTTATGAGCCTCTGACGGACGGCCCTTCCAGTTTCAGGAGCCCTCCCATCCTCCTCCTCCTCCTCCTCCTCCTCCTCGTCCGCCTGCTCTTCCTCCTCCTCCTTGTCCGCCTGCTCTGCTGGACCTTGAGGGTCGGCTGGCATTGGCTGGACTCGTCGAATGGCCAAGTTGTGGAGCATGCAGCAGACGATGACGATGCGACCCACTTGCTCCGGCGAGTACTGCAGGGCTCCCCCCGAATGGTCTAGACAGCGGAAACGCTGTTTGAGCACACCAATAGTGTGCTCCACAATGTTCCTGGCCGCCTGATGGCTGCTGTTGTAAAGCTCTTCTGCCGGGGTGGCGGGCAAACGGAGTGGGGTCATGAGCCATGGGCAGAGAGGATAGCCCTTGTCGCCAAGAAGCCAGCCTCGTGGATGAACCGGGCCCTCAAAAAGGTCAGAAACTGAGGTCTGCCGCAGGATGAACGCATCGTGGCTGCTCCCAGGGAATTGTGCGTTGACTGCCATGATCATCTGGCGGTGGTCACAGACCAGCTGGACATTGAGGGAGTGGAACCCCTTGCGGTTGCGGAACTCCTCAGGATTGTGTAATGGCGCCCGCAAAGCCACGTGTATGCAATCAATGGCCCCCTGCACCATGGGGAAGTCCGCAATATCAGCGAATCCCTGCGCACGCTCCGCCTGCTTCTCCAGGGTCACAGGGAAGGTGATTAATTGACGCCTCCTTCTATAGAGGGCAGCTGTCACTTGCCGGATGCAACAATGCACTGCAAATTGAGATATATTCGCGATGTCCCCAGTGGCTGACTGAAAGGATCCGCTGGCGTAAAAGTTCAGGGCAACAGTCACTTTGACGGCCACCGACAGAGAGGTCCTGCACCGTAGACGCGGCTGCAGATCTTCAGCAAGCAGCTGGCACAGCTCAGTCACAACTTCCTTACCGAATCTGAGCCTTCGCAGACACTGCTCCTCCGACATGGTAAGGTATGACACCTGCTGCCTGAAAACCCTCGCAGCGTATCGTCGGATTGGGAGACCTCCATTGCCCCTCCTCCTTCTGGCCAATCCCGGCCCTCTCTCCCGCCGTCTCTGTGCCCCTTCCAAGTGTCCGGCCATGAGGACGTTCCCCTCCAAAGCAGCTCCCATTGCTATACCAGACGGGCAACACGCAGTAATGTCTAGTGCTCCAACTGCTCCGGACAGGGCTGCAGGTCCCAAGTCTCCGAAGGCTAAATCCGAAAAAGACTGTGCAACAGTAGTTCACCAACTCTCTCCAGCAATGCTCAGAATGAACAGGCCAAGTGGCTGCAGCTTTTATACTAGAGCTGTCCCCTTTAAATAGTGCCCCCCGACTCCGAGAAGGGCCTGGGAACGTTCCATCCAACTGTCACTAATGGCGCCAGGTGGAAAGGTTCCGGGTGCCACCGAATATCCGGTCAGGGGCGCCAAAAAGGCGTTGCACACTGAAATGACGTCATGATCTGCCTGCGCACGCGGGCGCGCGCTAAGAGTTAGCGCAGGTGCTAAATGGATACTCAATATGGGAGGTGTCGCTATCTTCATTGCGCCCGCCCGAACATTGGGTAACGCCCCAATTCTCGGGCTCTTTAGGCGCTAATCGCTGGCGCAAACAACCGAATTTCTAGGCCTTAGTGTTTTAGCCCCCTGCTCACAAGGTTCTAGGAATCAAATTTAGAATTGACACATTTCTTTTTACTGCTTCTCCCCCAACCCTCTCCTGTGATGCACTGTGAGCATCTTATTTTTATGGGAGTTGACTCATATTACCCTATACCTAGTTGTAGAATAGTTGGATCTGGGAGGATAATAATGAAACCCCCTTGTGTTCTGAACTGGATCTTCAGTTTCTTGCACGGCACTATCACACTCCCAATTGTTCACCTTGTCCATGAGACCCACCTTCAGCTCCCTTGACCCTATTCCCACTAAACTGCTGATCAGCCAACTTCCTTTCCTGGCTCCTATACTAGCTGACATGGTAATTGGTTCCCTCTCCTCTGGCACTGTCCCACTCTCCTCTGGCACTGTCCCACTCTCCTCTGGCACTGTCCCACTCTCCTCTGGCACTGTCCCACTCTCCTCTGGCACTGTCCCACTCTCCTCTGGCACTGTCCCACTCTCCTCTGGCACTGTCCCACTCTCCTCTGGCACTGTCCCACTCCCTTTTAAATCTACCATCTTTACCCACCTCCTCAAAAACCCTCCCTTGACCCCTCTGCCTTTGCAAACTACCGCCCCCATCTCCAACCTCTCTTCCGCTCCTTGAACGTGTTGTCCCCTCCCAAATCTATGCCCATCTTTACCACAATTCCATGTTTGAATTTCTCCAGTCAGGTTTATGCCCCTGCCACAGCACTGAAACTGCCCTTATCAAATTCACAAATTAGATTCTATGTGAGTGTGACCGTGATGCAGTATCGCTCCTCGTCCTTCTCAACCTGCAGCCTTTGACACGGTTGACCACGCCATCTTTCTCCAACGCCGCTCTTACGTTGTCCAGATGAATAGGATTGCACGCGCCTGGTTCTACTCTTACCTATCAAGTCGTAACCAGAGAATCTCCTGCAATGGCTTCTCTTCCCACCCCACGCCATTACCTTTAGAGTCTCCCATGGATCTATCCTTGGCTCCCTCCTATTTCAAACATTCCGGTCCAGTCTGCCTCGGTTTCATCCCTGGCCACTGCCTCCAGCTGAACCACACTTTTCGTAACCTCAGCGTCAGTTTTGATCCTAAGCTGAGCTTTGGACCCCATATCCTCTCCATCACAAAGACCACCTACTTCCACCTCAGTAACATTGCCTGTCTGCCTCAGCCCATCTGCTGCTGAAACCCTCATCCAGGCTTTTATTACCTCCAGATTCAAATATTCCAATGTTTTCTTGGCCGGCCTCCCCTCTTTCACCCTCCATAAACTTGAGTTCATCCAAAACTCTGCTGCTCGTATTGTAACTCGCACCAAGTCCCATTCACCCATCACCCTTGTGCTCATTGACCTAAATTGGGTCCCGGTCCAGTAACGCCTCGAATTTAAAATTCTAATTTTTGTGTTAAGTTCATCCACTGATTTGCAATACAGCAGACTCCTGGAGATCAGTGATCTGATTGAAGTCCATATCCATTTGCACTACCAGCCTGTCCAAGGTGAAAGAGTTGGTGGAGTCCAGAGCCTGCATGATCACAGTATGAGCATCCCTGAGAGATGTTATTACTGATGATAGACTCTTGCATGGGGGCTCAGCTGCAGTGGCCATTGAGGAGACCACATGCTCCATGGTAACTACAGAATGTTGAATTCATGCATGTGAACCCCACCTAAGTTGGTAGTGGACTCCACCATACTATCTGACATTTTTGGAAGAGTTCTGCAGGCAGTCCAATGCATTCAGCAATTGCTGGTGTACAGAAATCACCTTTCTTTTCATTGCTGGGTCAGTGAAGTCTGCATCACTGTCCTTTGCATCAGAGCTAGGACATGAGCTGGCCTTTTGGTTAGCTCTTTCCTGGGCCACCTGCAGCTGCTTCTGCTGACTGTGTATTCCCCAGTGCAGTCCTCTTGAACTCTCGATCTAAGTCACTTGGGATACCCATTTCTGTGCTGGTGCTTGGCAGGATAAGAGTGAGTGCAGGTGCATTATCTTCAGCATCATCTCCATCAGTCTGTCTGGTAGTAGCAACTAAGTCATCTGACCAGTGGCGGCTGGTGCCCTTTTAACAGGTGAGGCACATGCTATACATGCCGAATCACAGCAGCTTGTTACCATGGCAATGGACCTTTGCGCATGCGCAATCAACTACAACTTTACAACATTCAAAAAAATCTGTTGTAATCTAACCTGTTGGAATTATTTTCTCATTCTTTGAACCTTATGATGTCGCATTGAAAAGGCAGCACGTCAGAATCCCAAATAATTCAGCCAAATCACTGAGGGATTTGGTGTTTGATCTTGGTTCTCAGGTGATTTTCAACGGAATCTTTCTGTTCTTAAACAGAACCATATAAACAAAAGGCAGTGGTGAACAGGGTCAAGCTTGTACTCAATATCAACCCATGCACCCTACCTCTGCTAACTGGATAGAGGAGTTACAAGAGAAAGGAAGGAGAACCTTGAGCCAAAGGACTCGCCAGGAATTCTGACACGCATCTCACAGCATGGAATTCCACACAATTCTAGGTGAGGTCCTGATGAGCTGCCTCTCCGTCTGACTGGTGTAGAAAGACAGGAGGGACAAGGGTTAGGGTGTAGTGTGAGGGTAAGCACTAACAAATCAGGGGCAGCCCAATACACCACAAGGTTGTCATGCTCACTGTGGAAAGGAAGATGCCAAGACACCCTGCTGTGTCAGGCCTCCAGGCTCACCATCTCTGATGCTGACTGCTGTGTGTCTTCCAATGATGCCAATGATGACCTCTGCCATAGACGTCAGTGTTTGCATTGTAGCAGAAACTCCTCCTATGATGGTTGGCTCCCTCCTATTGTCTGCCAGCTTCTCCTGCAAAAAGAGTGGATGTGAGTGAATATCTGCCCGGGCAAGCGTTTTCAACACATGAGTGCCAGTTTATCATAGTGTTTATGAGGACAGGTAAAAGCAGCAATTGAGGTCAAGAGGGAGAAGTAGTTGTGAGGGCAATAGCAGCTTTTGGGGTATGAGTGCAAGCAGAAAGGAGTTGCAGTGACTTCTTTCCAGTTGAATTATGCAGTCATGGCAAGCGGGAAAAGAAAGGATTCATAGTGCTGAGGCAAATGTTGGGTCCTTGATGGACTCTGCAGAAAAGAGATCTGATGGGAAGTCTTACTTTGGCCCTCCTGCTGAGGTCATTAAATTTCCTTCAGCATTGCTGCCAGATCCTGGTGAAAATAATGATGGCATTAATGTGTTGTGCCACTTCTTGCTATGCCCCTTTACCAATTCGCCATGGTACCCGTCTATCATCCATGGGCAAGAGGAGCTTCTTTCTGTTGTTCACTTGCTTTACCAGTATCTCCACGGCTACATCTGAAAGCCTCAGGGCCCTACTGCAATTCATGCTGCCCACAGATGTGGTGTATGTAACCTGTACCACCTTAAGAGACTACCTTAGGAGATGGACTACTTTCTCTTGGCTACTGTATATTGTAGTACCGGTGGTGACCACACCGGTATATAAACTCTGTGTAGTAATTTGCTAAGCAGTTCAGCCCTGACCTTCGATTAGTAAAGACCTGTTTAAGTTATTCTTGTTGTCTGTGTCCAGTGATTTAGAATAAACATATCTGGGACACTCAGACTCAACAGTGGCGACGAGTCCGATCTTACCCTGCGGCAGTTTTGCATCCAAGGCAGCTTCGTCCTCAGAACGGGCGTCGAGAAGAGGCATCCGCCCTCATCAGCCTGCTGAGCACCGCATCGCACGGGAGGCATCGAGAACCCGGGTTGAAATTACTGACCACGAAGTCCTCCATCAGCGACAGGCAGTGATCATCCTTCTACCACGGTGGTGGGTAAGCCGATCTAGCGACACGGGCAGAAAGTCGGCCGCGTTGTCAGTGGAGAAGGGGAGGGAAACCGGAGGAAAAAGGGCGGAGAACTCGACCGCAACCGGTGAAAAGGGCCGGGCTGCAATCGGAGCCGAGAGGCGCAGCGACAAGGGCAGCGTTAATGCCACGAGAACCGCGGAGAACTCGACCGCAGCCAGTGTAAAGGGCCGGGCTGTAATCGGGGCTGAGAGGCGCAGCAACAAGGGAAGCGTTAATGCGGGGGAAGAAGACAAGCGCGGGAAAAGCTGCCAAGCGCGGGAAGCCGCCATTTTAGTAGGCGGGGGAAGAAGACAAGCGCGGGAAGCCGCCATTTTGGGAAAATAAAATATTTAAAGAAACTCTCAAGGATGCCTAAACACGGTAACATCACTGCTTTTGATAGCGATGTTGAAGATTGGGCCACGTATGTAGAACGCATTGGAGTTTATTGTACAGCAAATGAGGTACCAGATGATAAGAAAGCAATAACCTTATTAAACTCAATGGGTGCGAAGACGTACGGGTTATTGAGGCACCTTGTAACACCAGATAAACCGGCGGATCAGGCTTTCGCGAATATTGTTACTATCCTGCAAGAACATTTAAACCCCACGCCGCTGCTGATAGTGGAACGATTTAAATTTTACAGAAGAACGCAGCTGAAAGAGGAAAGCAACGCTGAATTCTTAATTGAACTGCGCAAGCTATCAAAGTACTGTCAGTTTGGTACAGGACTAGCAGATGCTCTGAGAGATAAATTTGTGTGTGGATTATTAAAAGAAGGAACACAAAAGTGACTGCTAGAGGAAAAGGACCTTACGCTTGATAAAGCTGTCACCATTGCAGCATCGCACGAGGCCGCAGCAAGAGGCACCGCGGAAATGCAGCTAGGGTCATCGGAACTCAGCACCAATCAAATGGCATTGGGTGCAGTAAAGTGTTATCGTTGCGGAAGGACAACGCACGATCAGAACCAGTGCTGGTTCAAAAATCAGGAATGCAGAAAATGTGGCAAGCTCGGTCACATAGCTAAAGTATGCCGGTCAGGAAAGAAGACCAGCAACAAAAAGTCACCGCAGGAAAAGTGCAAAAAGGTACACAAGGTGACAGAGAACAGTTCAGATGAACAGAAGACGGATTCAGACTCCAGCAGTAAGGAACTGGGTTGTCTAAGAATACATAATGTGGGTAACACAGTAGACCACCAAACTATCTGGGTCACACTTCAGATAGCAGGAGTCCAAGTGAAGATGGAATTGGACACTGGATCGGCATTGACGGTCATGAATAAGCAAGATTACAAAAGGTTATTTCCACACATTCCCCTAAGGGATACGGAGATTGTATTGAAAACATATACGGGGCAAAGAGTATACCCCATTGGAAAGATAAAGGTAAAGGTGGTCCACAAGGGTAAAGAAAGCCGAGGAATGGACTTATATGTGTTACCTGAGGGAGGCCCACCACTACTGGGACGGGAATGGATCAGGAGAATAAATATGGACTGGCATTCCTTAAAAGCACTAACTGTAGATTCCGGTAAAAAGGACGATGTCAAACCTAAATGACTGTCCAGAATATTGGACGATGCTAAAGAGGTGTTCCAGCAGGGACTGGGAACACTGAAAGGAATTACGGCAAACATCAAGGTTGAAGAACATGCAAACCCGAAATTTTTCAAAGCTAGACCGGTACCTTATGCGATACGACCTGCTGTGGAAGCTGAGCTGGAAGGACTAGAACGTTCCGGAGTACTGTCAAAGGTGGACTGGAGTGAATGGGCCACGCCCATTGTTCCCGTCATGAAGCGTTCATCGAGTAACAAGCCGGGGGAACCAGGGAAGGTTCGCATCTGTGGCGATTTCAAGATCACTGTTAATCCGGTGCTTCACACGGTACAATATCCGCTTCCACGGATTGAGGATATCTTCGCTTCGTTGTCTGGCGGGAAACACTTCACCAAGATAGACCTGGCGCAGGCGTACTTACAGATGGAAGTTGGTGAAGCGTCACGCCAGTATCTCACGATCAACACGCATAAGGGCTTATATCGGTATAATAGACTGGTTTTTGGAGTGGCATTGGCTCCAGCGATTTGGCAAAGGGCCATGGAGCAGGTATTGCAGGGAATTCCAGGCACACAATGCTACCTGGACGACATTCTGATTACAAGAGATGATGATGAGGAACACCTTGCAAATTTGGAACAGGTGCTCACCAGATTGAAAGAATATGGACTTCGAGTTAATCACCAGAAATGTGAGTTCTTTCAGAAGCAAATCTCGTACTGTGGTCACGTCATTGACCAGGAGGGGCTTCACAAGTCACCTGACAAGATCGAAGCTGTTGTGAAGGCTCCCGCTCCGGAAAATGTATCCCAGTTGAGGTCGTTCCTAGGGTTGATTAACTATTACCATAAGTTTCTGCCAAATTTATCCACGGTGCTACACCCGCTGAACGCTCTTTTGCAGAAGGGAGTGCCATGGAAGTGGAGCAAGGACTGTAAGCGGGCCTTTCACAAAAGCAAGGCATTGATCACCTCTAAGGAATTGTTGGCTCACTTTAACCCAACGCTGCCTATTCGTTTAGCTTGTGATGCTTCTCCATATGGTATTGGGGCAGTGCTCTCACATAAGTTGCCAAATGGCTTGGAAAGACCAATCGCATTCGCATCCAGATCATTGACCTCCGCTGAGCGCAACTATGCTCAGATAGATAGGGAGGCTCTCAGCCTTGTGTGGGGAGTAAAAAAATGTAATCATTACCTGCAAGGGCAAAAGTTTACGCTGCTGACAGACCACCAGCCGTTGGTTTCCATTTTTAACCCTAAGAAGGGTGTTTCGGTGATGACAGCGCAGAGGCTCCAGAGATGGTCCCTTTTCCTAGGGGCACATCAATATCAGATCGAATTCAAAGGTACAAAGCAACATGGTAATGCTGATGGGCTGTCGCGCCTGCCACTACCTACAGCAGAAGAGGCACCGACAGTTGACCCTGTTGAGTTATTTCACTCGACCATCATCGAATGTTTACCAGTCACCAATGCAAGTATTGAGAGAGAAACCAGGAATGACCCGACACTGTCTCGGGTCTACGAATTGACAGTGAAGGGATGGCCAGCTCATGGTGAACCACTGTTACCGGCATTCTCAGCCAGACGAGAACAGCTGTCCGTCTGTCAAGGAACATTGATGTATGGAACAAGGGTGATTATTCCTCCTAAATTAAGGGAGAGAGTTCTAAAGGAACTGCATGAAGGTCATCTGGGCGGAGTCAAGATGAAAAGCCTTGCTAGGGCTTATGTGTGGTGGCCAGGTATCGACCAATAAATAGAGGATCTGACTAAAAGCTGCTCAGGGTGCCAAAAAGTTCAAAATGCACCTCCAATTGCACCGCTGCATCCATGGGAATGGCCTTCAACCCCATGGCAATGTGTACATATTGACTTCGCAGGTCCATTCATGGACTCCATGTTTTTAATTGCGGTAGACGCACATTCTAAATGGCCAGAAGTGATTAAGATGGCGACCACTACCTCGGAAAAGACGATCGCAGTTCTAAGAACGATATTCGCAAGAAATGGATTGCCAGAACAAATATGTTCAGACAACGGACCGCAGTTCGTGTCAGAAGAATTCCAGAAATTCATGAAGAAGAATGGGGTGAAACATTATACCTCTGCCCCATATCATCCGGCTACAAATGGGTTGGCCGAGAGATTTGTACAAACGTTCAAAAAGGCAATAAAGGCCATGAGCGAAGACCAGATTCCACTACAACACAAGGTGGACAATTTCCTAATGGCATATCGAAACGCCACTCATGCAGTGACAAATCAAAGCCCTGCCATGATGTTCTATAACAGGAGGTTGCGGTCCAGGTTGGACTTGTTAAAACCAAATGTGCGGAGGGAAGTCGAAAACAAACAGTTCCAGCATATAAATAACAAGACCACTCGGAGTTTCGAAATAGGACAACCAGTGTTAGCCCGGGACTATAAGAATGAGAAATGGCAATCTGGAACAATTCGTGCCAGACAAGGACCCCTGATGTACACGGTAGATATTGGTGAAAACGTAATACGACGTCATGCTGACCAACTTGTAGAATCGAGAACAAGGGTCGAACCCATAACTACGACAGAGACACCAGTGGAAGAAGTTAGTGAACCTGAAGCATCTACCTCAGACGCCAATGTATCTGATGATGTCCAATCCATAAGAGATCAACTAGATGAGTCACCCCAGCAACGAGAATCAGAGACCCCTGAAAGGCGTTATCCAACTCGGATCAGGAGGCCTCCTCAGAGACTGAATCTTTGAACTGTTTTGCATGAAGTTGTATATATGTTATCCATGTTATGTTTAAATTGGGATGTACACTGTTAAGCTAAAAAGGGAGGAATTGTGGTGTATGTAACCTGTACCACCTTAAGAGACTACCTTAAGAGATGGACTACTTTCTCTTGGCTACTGTATATTGTAGTACCGGTGGTGACCACACCGGTATATAAACTCTGTGTAGTAATTTGCTAAGCAGTTCAGCCCTGACCTTCGATTAGTAAAGACCTGTTTAAGTTATTCTTGTTGTCTGTGTCCAGTGATTTAGAATAAGCATATCTGGGACACTCAGACTCAACAACAGACATCTTCCTGTAGCTCCACTGTGCTGCTTTGCTCTTTTGCCCACAGAGAAAGGACCTCCTCTTTAAGCTATTGCAGGCCCTGAAGACCCTGCAGCAACACTGAATTCCCTGCTTCCTAATCTGCCTATGGGGAGTATGTTTTGAACTGGCAGTTTGCCTCCACCATGCAAATGATGGGCAACCCGGAAACTGGGATGCCCGCTGACTCCTGCAGGTGGCCGCTGCTCTCGCCCCTCCTGCCTCATGCCCCCACTAACTCTCATTCACAATAAATGGGTTAATGCATTCAAATCAAAATCAAGTCGTTTACTTTAAGTCATGCCTGGAATTAGTGAGTATAAATAATTGAATGATTTGAAAATATCACTACAGGAGTGATAAAAGTGAATAGCTCAAGCCTAGATGGTGGTGAGGGGATCCTGGATGGTTTGAACAAGTCACTAAATTAAATGCAGCTGACGTGGGGTAAAGGAAGAGAACAGCTGGAAAGAAAGAAGGAGCTGGATTCTCCGGGATTTTTATTCCTTGTTTAATTAGAGTCCATATTCAGTACCTAACCTGCTGTAAACTATACAACGTGAGCTTTGCACATGTATGCGGGATTCTGCTGAGGGGTCATGCTCATTAAAGAAAATACTTTACAAGGTGGCCTTTGGTATCTTATGCTAACAGTATTTATATATGTTGTTTATGGTGGGTAAGGGAAGTAAGGTTAATACTCGCTTAATAAAGAATTAACAGAGAGAAAAGGAGATGATTCAGCAGGAAAATGTTATTATACAAGGTGAAATCATCTAATGCCATGTTTATTGGTATCTTCAGCAGTTTCAGTGATGTTTGCCAGATGTTTTCACACTACTGTCTTTGTTTGAAGGCTTTTTTTCATGTGGTTAAAATGTGCTACAAAATAGCACAAGCCACTACCGTCAGCCAGTTTCACTTTTAGCTTCCAGGCCTCCCCCACCAACACACAACTGTGGTAGCTGTACAGAGGACTGACATCATTTGACATGAGGCAGTGCTGTATGTCTGGCCACTGACATGAAACTAAAATTGTCAGCTTGGCTCACTTTAGTAATCTCATTCCTGAACCAGAAAGTTGTGAGTTGAAACCCTATTCCTGGACTCAAGCACACAATCTAGGCTGATGCTTCACTGTAGTACTGAGGGACTGCTGCATTATCACAGGCACTGGATGAAATGTTGAACAAAGGTATCATCTGCCTGTTCAGATAGATGTAAAAGATCCCATCGTTATTTTTTGAAGATGAGCAGGGAGTTCTCCCAGTGTCCTGGCTAAAATTCATCTCTCAGCCAACACTAGCAAATCATGGCTAACAGACCATTCATCTCATTGGTGTTTGTAGGATATTGCTGTGTACAAATTGGCTGCTGCACTTACCTACAAAACAATAGTAACTACACTTCAAAAGTCATTATTTGACTGTGAAGTGCTTTGAGATAGCCTGAGGAGGAGAAAGGCACTATATAAATGCAAGTTTGGGTCTTTTTTAAAGTGGTCCTGTTCTGCTTAGTTTTTTTTCCCTGCTTTTTTAAAAAAAAGCTTTGTTGCTTTCCTTATTGTTTTTGAATTTTCCATGGCCTCTTCCCCACTGTCCTTTTTTCAAGTCTTGTTGCTGGCTGTCGCTTTTTTCTTGAAGACCCATTTCCCCACAATCTATTTGTTTATTGAATAACGGTTCCCTAAAGCCAGGTGTTTTTCCTGTCTTTTCTAAAAGCCCATTGCACGGTGTGCTCTCTTTCCCCATTCTCTTTTTGTTAAGCCGTGCTGCGTGTTTTTGTTGTTTTCTCTCTTTGTTCCTCATTGTCTTTTCTGTTCAAAGCCTGCTCTTCACAACGGTTTTATTGAAAGCCTGTTCCTGATTGTCTTTTATTTCAAGGCCTGTTCTCCGTTGTCTTTTTTTCTCCCGGCACCTTTTCCAGAATCTAAGTATCCCACTTAACACATTCCAATTCCTCAATCCTCCAATAGCCCCAAATACACACTACCCCATTATTTCCTGCACACTCCCAACTACTCTCTATCTCACCATTCCCCTTTCATTAGTATATCCCAAGTACCAACTATCCCTAAAAGTCTTTCCTTGGCACTACTGAATACCTCTTCAGCTGACTTCCCCAAACCAATTACTCCTGCACCCCTTTCAAATCCTACAAACCAAATAATCTGTTACCTCAAACCACATTGTCTTGCCTACCATAACAAATACTACAACAGATCCACTGCCTCTGGTATCCCATATGTAACACCATGGGAGATCAACAAATTATCCATTATATATTAAAAATGGTGAATGGCCTCAATTGTCTGAAGATACTGTACTAGTATGTGGCACTGTAAATGGTACATTACATGGCCCATTGTAAACAATGTGTGTCATTAATGTTACATAACCGGCTGCTGCACTCTCCCTCCTCCTCCAGACATTTGAAAGTGACATTTACCCTGATTAATTTAAGTTTCTGTTCTGAAACCTACCCTCAGCTAAAACTTTGTCCTGTCGGCAAATTAAATAAAACCTCAGATATCCCCAACAGTGACTTTTTAGAGAAAAGCCATCAGCAATGGTTAACTAATGCCAATGCAAACTACATTCATTGTAAAGGAATCGTCACATCAGGAAGCTTGAATTAAATACTTATAATATATAGAGGCATCGAGTTATAAAACACTAGTTCTGCCCCAGCTGGAGTATTGTGTCCAATTCTGGGCACCACACTTTAGGAAAGACGTGAAGGCTTTGGAGAGTGTAGAGAAGAGATTTACTAGAATGGTTCCAGGGATGAGGGATTACAGTTACATAAGCTGGGGTTGTTCTCCTTAGAGCAGAGAAGGTTAAGAGGAGATTTCATAGAGATATTTAAAATCATGAAGGGTTTAGACAGTGTAAATAAAGAGAAATTGTTTCAAGTGTCTGAAGGGCAATAACCAGAGGGCACAGATTTAAGGTGACTGGCAAAAGAACCAGAGGCGACATGAGGAAAAACTTTTTTTATGCAATGAGTGGTTAGGATTTGGAATGCACTGCCTGATAGGGTGATGGATAAACATTCAATAGTAGCCTTCAAAAGGGAATTGGATAAATACTTGAAGAAGAAAATAATTGCAGGGATATGGGGAAAGAGCAGGGGTTGGTACTAACTGGACTGCTCTTCGAAAGAGCCAGCACAGACTCGATGGGCCGAATGGCCTCCTTCTGTGCTGTACTATTCTATGATTCTATAATTCTCCTACATTGCAACAGTGATTACACTTCATAAGTACTTCATTGGCTGTAAAGGGCTTTGGGACGTTCTGAGGTTGTGAAAGGCGCTATATAAATGCAAGTCTTTCTTTCATTAATAATCTGTTTTCTCCTAATACCAGCATCCCCCCACAACTAGCAATTGCCAGGAACTTTAACTCACCTGATAGTCCTATATGCAAGGAAAGACATCAGGCACAGTCCCCTGGCATGGAAAATTGGTACAGTACATTTTGAAACCTGAAAATGGAAAATTGCACCTGTAACAATTGGTGGTCTAGAAATTCTTTTCCTTAGCGCTGACCGTTAACGCTGGTCTTCATGAAAAAATGGCGGCTGCCTCGTTTCCGCCCGGTTCCGGTGCGGGACACAGCAGCTGCCATTTTGGAGAGGTCGATAGCGCTGCTGTTGCCAGTTGTAGGTGGTTTGCCTTGGTGGTCCTAATCACCTCTCCTACTTAGTTCTAGATGACAGGAATTACGGTGAACAGGATTGGAACACAGACAAGCTTTTTGGACTCAACCGTATGGTGTTTAATAAGGTTAATACACACACCCACCTCCAGTACGTAAAATGCCCGGTGGCGTAAAACAAACAGTACAACAATACAACTTGGCCCGTCGAACAGGCCCCTGTCTCATACTAAGACGCCTAAAATCACACTGTGTTGCTATACAGAGTATAACATGGACTTGTCCCACAAACCCCGGAACATACACTATATAATACACAGAGCCTCCCCACTAAGCCCCTCTGGATTGGTTGGGACACACAACACCCCCTCACACAGTACCGGTGGTCTTAAGGATGCGTGGGCTTGGACAATGCTCACCCCGATTGTCCATTTTCTTGCTCGCTGCTTCCCTGTGTAGAACGTGTCTTTTGGTTCCGTATCGCTGATGCAGTATCCAAGTCCCAGTCTCGAGGTTCGTTCCTACAGTCAAAGAGCAAGGTGATGCTCTTGTCGCTCATGGTGGTTTCTTTTCTCCGTCTCGGACGGAGTGCTCGGTTCTTGGTTCAGCGATGAGGGCACGCGAAGGCAAGAGCAAGCAAGAGAGAGCGAGAATGGCCAAAGCTGCCTTCTCTTATACCCTAAAAGTTTGTTAAGATCTGTGTATTGCAGTGATGTCTTTTTAATCACCCTTCTTTGTCTGGTTTCCCGCCTTTCGGGGCTATCCCATTTAGTTGCTAGTGTTAATGGCAGATGATGGGCTGCACTTCTTAACCGATCCTGGGTTAAGTGGTTTCCCATTAGTTTCCAATGGCCCTCCTTTGTCCGGTTCCCGCCTTTCGGGGCTATCTCATCTAGGTGCTGGTGTTAATGGCAGATGATGGGTCGCACTTCTCACCTGATCTTGGGTTAAGTGGTTTCCCATTAATTTACAATGGCCCTCCGTCTTCTGCCCGTTACCGTATGAGTCACCTACCTTCCAGAGGCTGTGCGAAGCTCCAACGCTGCACCTGGACAGGAACTTTGGGTCAGATGCTTCCACTAACGCCACAGGTCGGTGTTGCATGGAAGGTAAATGCTGTGCCACTAATCTCCAGCCCCCCAGACGAATTTTGTCCTGTTAGCATTGCAGCCATTTTCAGCGGCTGTTAACTCCAGTTGCCAGTGACATCGGCAACTTTCCTAGCGAACACGAATTTCTCCCCCATAGTATTTAAGCCCAAAGTTATTCCAGCTCTTCTACATAGTTCTATAATAAAACACAATTTAACTTATTCAATCACTACATTATCAGTGGCCCTAATAATATGTTGTACGTTACATAGGTCTGCCTAGAAACCCGATGCCTCCTGGGTGAAGCAAGATATTCTCAATTTATAGTGAGCCATTTAGCACAAATATTTTGCACTTCTCAGAGTGATTAGGAAACTTTAAAATATTATACTGGTTAACTGGTTCAAACGTGTCAATTGTGGCCCAGTGAGTAGCACCCTCACCTCTGAGTCAGCAGGTTGTGGGTTCAAGTCCCACTCCAGAGACTTGAGCACAAAAATCTAGGCTGTCGGACGTGCCGTCTTTTGGATGAGACGTTAAACCGAGGCCCCATCTGCTTTCTCAGGTGGATGTAAAAGATCCCATGACACTATTTTGAAGAAGAGCAGGGGAGTTATCCCTGGTGTCCTGTCCAATATTTATCCCTCAATCAACATAACTAAAATAGATTATCAGGTCATTATCACATTGCTGTTTGTGGGAGCTTACTGCATGCAAATTGGCTGCTGCGTTTCCTACATTACAACTGTGACTGCACTTCAAAAGTACTTCATTGGCTGTAAAGCACTTTGGAACGTCTGGTAGTTGTGAAAGGCGTTATATAAATGCAAGTCTTTCTTTCCTTTTTAAATGGCTCATTAGTCTCTTGAGATGTGTAAAAAAAATATTGATATTTTTGTCATTGTTTTTTACCACTAACAAAATTCACACTTTCAAAACTACACATTTCCCACAATTTTATTAATACGACAAAACTAATGAAGACATTTTTTTATATTTTCCCAAACAGAAGAAAGTATAGTCATACAAAAGCAAAATACTGCGGATGCTGGAAATCTGAAATAAAAACAGAAAATGCTGGAAATACGCAGCAGGTCAGGCAGCATCTGTGGAGAGAGAAACAGAGTTAACGTTTCAGGTCGATGACCCTTCGTCAGAACTGGTCTTATAGTCAGAGTTGATTATCAATCTCTATCACATGTTGAAAATCTTACTTTCATGCACATTTCTTGTTAACTTTTTCCATGATAAATTCCTATGTTCTCACTTATAATGGAAACTGCCTATGTCAACTTGTTGCACTATAATTACACTGTTCTTCTAGTGGAGACACAGTGGTGCCACCACTGGTGGGAAGGTGTAATTATAGCCTGAGGAGTAACTATTATAAATGTGGACATAGGAATATAAAGTAAGGAGAGAATGTATGACTTTTAAAATGGGGATTGAATTACGCTGCTCTCATTATCCCTTGCTTTCTAAGTCTCCTTCATCTAAGAATGCTCTTGGTCTTCACTCTTTATATGGAACACCATGGGAGATTGACTAGTATTTAAAAAAATCATTCAATGGCTGGATAATTTGTAATTTATTTGACAGAATCCTGAAAAATGCAATATAAAGGAACTGTTCTTAGAAAATATGTAGCACAATTCATCAAAGAAATGAAGCTTAAGACTAACATGACTATTTACATGCAATTGAAAACAGATTACCCATGTCAGTGTTTTGTTGGAATAATTCAATAAGATCCAAAACGCCACATTTATACCTGGGGAGAAGATTTGTTTGCTATTTGTAAATGTGAGTATGAGAAACGCATTTATGATTTTACTACAATGTTGAATAGGAGAAATCTTCTCTCCTGATTTATATTTATTTTGAGGATTTCCCTATCTCAGATTAAGTCAGTTTAATTCAACAAACAATCCATCTGGAAAATGTCTGCTCTACAGTGTGACATATGGAAAGAGGATTTTTAATTAGATAATGCAATAAGAGGATTCTTTTCACATGGCAGGGTGGATTATGAAGCTTTGACACATTCACGTATAAAGGTTCCTTATAAAGACTCAGAAAGTGTTTTTGACATAACAACAGAAAATGCTGGAAAAACTCAGCAGGCCAGGCAACATCCGTGGAGAGAAATTAGAGTCGACGTTTCAGGTGAACCCTTTTTCAAAACTGGAAAGGAAATGAAATCGATCGAAGGCACGGCTGTGATAGAACAAAAGAAGTAAAGAGACATTAAGAGGTATTCAAAACCAGATGAGATGGTAATAGGACAGTGGAGACAAAAGACGGCTCAGATTAGGTGTGAAGTGTACTGGCAGCATGAGAGACAGCTGCCATGTGGGAGAGAGAAGAAAAAGGAAAGGGGGGAGGGAAAACCCAAAACAAAGGGGTGGAAAAAAATATAAGTAAAAATGTAATAGGGGCCAAGATTATGATCTGAAATTGTTGAACTTGATATTGAGTCCGGAAGGCTGCAAAGTGCCTAATCGGAAGATGAGGTGCTGTTCCTCGAGTTTACGTTGAGCTTCCGTGGAACAATGCAAGAGACCAAGGACAGTGAGGTCCGAGTGGGAATGGAGCGGTGAATTAAAATGACAGGCGACCGGAAGCTCGGGGTCACCCTTACGGACTGAACGGAGGTGTTCCGCAAAGCGGTCACCCAATCTGCGTTTGGTCTCCCCAATGTAGAGGAGACCGCATCGTGAGCAGCGAATACAGTATACTAGATTGCAAGAAGTACAAGTAAATCGCTGTTTCACCTGGAAGGTGTGTTTGGGGCCCTGGACAGTGGGAAAGGGGGAGGTATAGGGGCAGGTGTTACATCTCCTGTGCTTGCATGAGAAGGTGCCAGGCGAAGGGGAAGGGCTGTTGGGGGTGATAGAGGAGTGGACTAGGGTGTCTCGGAGGGAGCGGTCCCTACGGAATGCTGAAAGGGGAGGGGAGGGGAAGATGCGTTTGGTGGTGGGATCACTTCTACCTCTTTCCCAAGATCCACAAACAGGACTGCCCTGGTAGACCCATCGTTTCAGCCTGTTCTTGCCCCACGGAACTTATCTCTTCCTATCTCGACTCTATCTTTTCTCCCCTTGTCCAGTCTCTTCCCACCTACATCCGCGACTCTTCGGACGCCCTCCACCACTTTAACAGTTTCCTGGCCCCAACCGCTTCCTTTTCACCATGGACATACAATCCCTCTACACCTCCATCCCCCACCAGGATGGCCTGAGGGCGCTCCGCTTCTTCCTTGAACAGAGGCCCGACCAGTCCCCATCCACCACCACCCTCCTCCGCCTGGCTGAACTTGTTCTCACATTGAACAACTTCTCCTTTAACTCCACTCATTTCCTCCAAATCAAAGGCGTTGCTATGGTTACCCGCATGGGTCCTAACTATGCCTGACTTTTTGTGGGATATGTGAAACACTCTTTGTTCCAGTCCTACTCAGGTCTCCTCCCTCACCTCTTTTTCCGATACATTGATGACTGTATCGGTGTCATTTCCTGCTCTCGCCCCGAACTAGACAATTTCATTCACTTTGCCTCCAATTTCCACCCTTCCCTCACCTTCACATGGTCCATCTCTGACTCTTCCCTTCCCTTCCTCGACTTCTCCGTCTCCATCTCTGGGGATAGGTTATCGACCAATATTCACTACAAGCCCACTGACTCCCACAGCTACCTGGACTACACTTCCTCCCACCCCGCCTCCTGTAAGGACTCTATTCCATTCTCCCAGTTTCTCCGTCTCCGCCGTATCTGCTCCAACGATGCCACCTTCCACACCAGTGCTTCTGACATGTCTTCCTTTTTCCTCAACCGAGGATTCCCCTCTACCGTGGTTGACACGGCCCTCGACCGTGTCCGTTCTATCTCCCGCACTTCTGCCCTCACCCCTGCCCCTCCCTCCCGGAACCACGATAGGGTTCCCCTTGTCCTCACCTTTCACCCCACCAGCCTCCACATTCAACGGATCATCCTCCGCCATTTCCGCTACCTCCAAAGTGATCCCACCACCAAATGCATCTTCCCCTCCCCTCCCCTTTCAGCATTCCGTAGGGACCACTCCCTCCGAGACACCCTAGTCCACTCCTCTATCACCCCCAACAGCCCTTCCCCTTCGCCTGGCACCTTCCCGTGCAAGCGGAGGAGATGTAACACCTGCCCCATACCTCCCCCCTTTCAACTGTCCAGGGCCCCAAACACCCCTTCCAGGTGAAACAGCGATTTACTTATACTTCTTGCAATCTAGTATACTGTATTCGCTGCTCACGATGTGGTCTCCTCTACATTGGGGAGACCAAACGCAGATTGGGTGACCGCTTTGCGGAACACCTCCATTCAGTCCGTAAGGGTGACCCCGAGCTTCCAGTCGCCTGTCATTTTAATTCACCGCTCCATTCCCACTCGGACCTCACTGTCCTTGGTCTCTTGCATTGTTCCACGGAAGCTCAACGTAAACTCGAGGAACAGCACCTCATCTTCCGATTAGGCACTTTGCAGCCTTCCGGACTCAATATCGAGTTCAACAATTTCAGATCATAACCTCGGCCCCTATTACAATTTTACTTTTTTTCCCCTCCCCTCCCCCCCTTTCCTTTTTTTTTCTCTCTCCCACATGGCAGCTGTCTCTCATCCTGCCAGTACACTTCACACCTAATCTGAGCCGTCATTTGTCTCCACTGTCCTATTACCATCTCGTCTAGTTTTGAATACCTCTTAATGTCTCTTTACTTCTTTTGTTCTATCGCAGCCCTGCCTTCGATCTATTTCATTTCCTTTCCAGTTTTGAAAAAGGGTTCACCCGAAACATCGACTCTAATTTCTCTCCATGGATGTTGCCTGGCCTGCTGAGTTTTTCCAGCATTTTCTGTTGTTATTTTGGATTTCCAGCATCTGCAGTATTTTGCTATCGTACAAGTGTTTTTGACAGCTGATTTAGTTAGTGGAGAGGGTGGTTGAAACAAATTGTTTTAAATGACTGTCTAGTTTCCAAATAATTGCGTAGTTCTGTGGTAATCTTAGCTGAGCCAGGGTCATTTATTGCCCTCCTCCCCTTCAACTGCCCAACTGGATGCTGCTGACAATGGTGGGATTCTGTGCTGTTTCCTCACATTTACTTGGTCACCAGCAACTTAAGACAAGGAAATGTTACTGGCAGAAGTTCCCTATTGGAAATAAAAGGGCATGTTACAAGTTTCACGTCTGCCTTAGATAGTCTCTCAGCTACAGTCCTTCTAGTCTCTCCTGTAAGTGGTCTGAGTGTCTTATGTCCAGAGTATGTTTGTACTACCCAATATCTAATTATGTGATAGAGTAAATCAGGGTGTAACTATAGGATGCCTGTGTGAGCCAAACCAGATATTGTCTCTTTTGCTTGTGCCCTCACATGCATTTCTCTAACCTTTCAGTAGCTGGACTGAGAAGCGCTTTGCTGTGATGTCCAGCTGCATTGATTTTTTTTATTTTTGTCTTATTTTACTTACAATATTCACAACTCTCGATGGAGTCTGCAGTCCCCTTAATTTTCCTCTGCCATTATTTAAATTTTCTCAAGGGCTGAAGATATTTTTAGAAGCACTTCTGAATAGCTGCCTCAATTGTCAACCGGAAGTTGAGCAATTATATGTGTAAGTTATGCCTTAAATGTTATTTTAAGCCATATACATTGGTCTGAGTGAAAATAGCTTCTGAAAAGTGTGCAAAGAAATGATTTGTGATTTTGTTTGTCTGTTCTTTGCTAGTTGTTTATAGAAACATAGAAGATAGGAGCAGGAGTAGGCCATTCAGCCCCTCGAGCCTGCTCCGCCATTTAATCAGATCATGGCTGATCATCCAAGTTCAGTTCCCTGTCCCTGCTTTCTCCCCATATCCCTTGATCCCTTTAGCCTTAAGAAATATATCTAACTCCTTCTTGAATATATTTAATGAATTGTCCTCAACTGCCTTTTGTGGTAGTGAATTCCACAGGTTCACCACTCTCTGGGTGAAGAAATTCCTCCTCATCTCTGTTCTAAATGGCTTATCCCTTATCTTTAGCTTGTGACCCCTGGTTCTGGACTCCCCGACCATCGGGAACATCCTTATAGCATCTAGTCTGTCCAGTCCTGTTAGAATTTTATAAGTTTCAATGAGATCCCCTCTCATTCTTGTAAACTCCAGCGAGTATAAGCCCAAATGACCCAATCTCTCCTCATATGTCATTCCTGCCATCCCAGGGATCAGTCTGGTGAATCTTCGCTGCACTCCCTCCATGGCAAGAACATCCTTCCTCAGATAAGGCGACCAAAACTGCACACAATACTCAAGGTGTGGTCTCACCAAGGCCCTGTACAACTGCAGCAAGACATCCTTGCTCCTGTACTCGAATCCTCTCGCTATGAAGGCCAACATACCTTTGTATCTTGTTGCAGCCCTCCCCAGTATTAATTATACCCCGCAATTTGGTGTCATCCGCAAATTATGAAATTGTCCTTCTAATTCCTGAGTCCAAATCATTTATGCAACATAGAAACATAGAAGATAGGAGCAGGAGTAGGCCATTCGGCCCCTCGAGCCTGCTCCGCCATTCAATGCGATCATGGCTGATCATCCAAATTCAGTACCCTGTCCCTGCCTTCTCCCCATATCCCTTGATTCCTTTAGCCTTAAGAAATATATCTAACTCCTTCTTGAATATATTTAATGAATTGGCCTCAACTGCCTTCTGTGGTAGTGAATTCCACAGGTTCACCACTCTCTGGGTGAAGAAATTGCTCCTCATCTCTGTCCTAAATGGCTTACCCCTTATCCTTAGACTGTGACCCCTGGTTCTTGACTCCCCGGCCATCGGGAACATCCTTCCTGCATTTAGTCTGTCTAGTCCTGTTAGAATTTTATAAGTTTCAATGAGATCCCCTCTCATTCTTCTAAACTCCAGCGAGTATAAGCCCAATCGACCCAATCTCTCCTCATACATCATTCCTGCCATCCCAGGCATCAGTCTAGTGAATCTTTGCTGCACTCCCTCCATGGCAAGAACATCCTTCCTCAGATAAGGCGACCAAAACTGCACACAATACTCAAGATGTGGTCTCACCAAGGCCCTGTACAACTGCAGCAAGACATCCTTGTTCCTGTACTCGAATCCTCTCGCTACGAAGGCCAACATACCATTTTCCTTCTTAACCGCCTGCTGCACCTGCATGCTTACTTTCAGCGACTGGTGCACAAGGACACCCAGGTCTTGTTGCACTTCCCCTTCTCCCAATCTATTGCCATTCAGATAATCTGTCTTCCTGTTTTTGCCACCAAAGTGGATAACCTTGCATTTATCCACATTATACTGCATCTGCCATGCATCTGCCCAATCACCCAACATTTCCAAATCATACTGGAGTTTCTCGGCATCCTCCTCACAGCACACACGCCCACCCAGCTTTGTGTCGTCTGCAAACTTGGAGATATTACATCTAATTCCCTCGTTTAGATCATTAATATATATTGTGAATAGCTGGGGTCCTAGGACCGATCCCTGCGGTACCCCACTAGTCACTGCCTGCCACTCGGAAAAAGACCTGTTTATTCCAACTCTTTGCTTTTGTCTGCCAACCAGTTCTCTATTCAAGTCAGCACCTTGCCCCCAATCCCATTTGCCTTAACTTTACACGCTAATCTCTTATGTGGGACCTTATCAAAAGCCTTCTGAAAGTCCAAATACACCACATTCACTGGTTCTCCCTTATCTATTTTACTAGTTAATCCTCAAAAAATTCCAATAGCTTAGTCAAGCACGATTTACCTTTTGTAAATCCATGTTGACTTTGTCCGATCCTGTCACTGTTTTCCAAGTGTGCTGCTATTACATCTTTTATAATGGACTCTAGCATTTTCCCCACTACCGATGTCAGGCTTACCGGTCTATACTTCCCCGTTTTCTCTCTACCACCTTTTTTGAATAGTGGGGTTACATTAGCTACCCTCCAATCCATGGGAACTATTCCAGAGTCTATAGAATTTTGGAAGCAATGCATCTACTATTTCTAGGGCCACTTCCTTAAGTACCCTAGGATGTAGATTATCAGGCCCTGGGGATTTATCAGCCTTCAAACCCGTCAATTTCCCTAACACCATTTCCCGACAAATACTGATTTCATTCAGTTCCTCCCTCTCATTAGACCCTATGTTCCCCGACATCTCTGGGAGGTTATTTGTGTCCTCCTTTGTGAAGACAGAACCAAAGTATGTATTTAATTGGTCTGCCATTTCTTTGTTCCCCATTATAAATTCCCCTGATTCTGGCTGCAAGGGACCTATGCTTTACTTCACCAATCTTTTTCTCTTCACATATCTATAGAAGCTTTTACAGTCAGTTTTTATATTACCTGCAAGCTTACTCTCATACTCTATTTTCCCCCTCTTAATTAATCCCTTTGTCCTCCTTTGCTGAATCCTAAACTGGTCCCAATCCTCAGGTTTACTGCTTTTTCTGGCCAATTTATATGTCCTCTCCTTGGATCTTATGCTATCCCTAATTTCCCTTGTTAGCCACAGTTGAGTCACCTTTTTTGTTTTATTTTTATGCCAAACAGGGATGAACAAATTCTGTAGTTCATCCATGCGATCTTTAAATGTTTGCCATTGCCTATCCACCATCAACCCTTTAAGTAACATTCCCCAATCCATCCTAGCCAACTCGCACCTCATACCATCGTAGTTTCCTTGATTTAAATTCAGGACCCTTGTCTCTGAGTCAAATACTTCACTCTCCATCTTAATGAAGAATTCTATCATATTATATTATGATCGCTCCGCCCCAAGGAGCCTCGCACAACAAGATTGCTAATTAATCCTTTCTCATTACATAATACCCAGTCTAATATGGCCTGGTCTCTAGTTGGTTCCTCGACATATTGGTCCAGGAAACCATCCCGTATACACTCCAGGAATTCTTCCTCCACAGTATTGTTACTAATTTGGTTAGCCCAATCTATATGTAGATTAAAGTCACCCATGATAACTGCTGTGGCCTTGTTGCATGCATCTCTAATTTCCCGTTTAATGCCATCCCCAACCTCAGCATTACTCTTTGGGGGTCTGTGTAAAACTCCCACTATCTTTTTCTGTCCCTTGGTATTTCTCAGCTCTACCCATACAGATTCCACATCATCAGAGCGAATATCCTTCCTTACTATTGTGTTAATCTCCTCTTTAACCAGCAATGCTACCCCACCTCCTTTTCCTTTTTGCCTATCTTTCCTGAATATTGAATACCCCTGGATGTTGAATTCCCAGCCCTGGTCACCCTGTAGCCATGTCTCCATAATCCCAACTATATCATATCCGCTTAGATCTATTTGCGCAGCTAATTCATCCACCTTATTACGAATGCTTCTTGCATTAAGACACAAAGCCTTCAGGCTTGTTTTTTAAACACTCTTAGACCTTTTAGAATTATTATTTACTGTGGCCATGTTTGATTTAAACCATTGATTTCTCTGACTGCCACTTTTGCTTTTCTCCTGCCTGTCTTTTGCTTCTATCCTTGCTTCCCTTTCCTCTGTCTCCCTGCACAGGTTCCCAACCCCCTGCCAGTTTGGTTTAAACCCTCCCCAACAGCACTAGCAAACACTCCCCCTAGGTCATTGGTGCTGGTCCTGCCCAGGTGCAAACCGTCCAGTTTGTACTGGTCCCACCTCCCCCAGAACCGGTTCCAATATCTCAGAATTTGAATCCCTCCCCCTTGCACCATTCCTCTTGTCACGTATTCATCTGAAATATCCTTCTATTTCTACTCTGACTAGCACGTAAGATTACTACCTTTGAGGTCTTATTTTTTAAATTACCTCCTAACTCCCTATATTCTGCTTTTAGGACCTCACCCCGGTTTTTACCTATATCGTTGGTACCTATATGCACCACAACAACTGGCTGTTCACCCTCCCCCTCTAGAATGCCATGCAACGCTCCGAGACATCCTTGACCCTTGCACCAGGGAGGCAACATACCATCCTGGAGTCTGGTTGATTGGTGTTTGTTGGTTCTTCAATGATAGTTTTCCTACCTGTTTGCTGCTTGTTCATTGGTAAGTTTCCAACACGTTAATCATTTTTCATCAATTTGTACTGCTCAGTTAACAATGATTTGTTGCCATTTGATAATATTTTTGTCAATCAAGCAAATGTGATATACAGTATGACATACATACTGCAAGTGTAACATGTTAAAGTGTGACGGACATGTGTTAGATGCAAGACTTTAAATTATATTCGCAAATTGCCTGTGGTGCTGCTCATGTTAAGTCAAAAGATTGCTTTTTTGTAAGAATATGACCATTATACCATGTAAAACTCAAAGTACTATTCTTCCGCTAAAGAATAGTTGTTTTTCACTTTCAGCCTATAGTCTAATTGCTGTTAAGTAAACACTGTGTGGGTTCATACAGAGGTCAGTTAAGGAACTACAGATATCTTGGCTCTGGTATTTTGTGTTCTTGGAAAGTTCCTTTATTCCTTTATGTTTTTCTTTGAGATGTGACACAGAAATTTGAGTGTGACTGTAGGGTTCTCAAAATTCCCGCCTTCCCCAAAGTTATGGATAAAGGGACCCTGTATGGACAAGTTATTAAAAACAGGGTACCCAAAATGGCTTCTGTAACCTCGTGACCAAAACCGACAGGATTTTAAAAGCAAGGCCCTGCAAACAGGCAGGCCCTGAAACGAAACTTAAAATGCAGGAATCTGTGAAAAGACTCTGGGGGAGAAATTCGGTTGTTAGTGCCAGTGATTAGCGCCTAAAGTGGCTGAGAATTGGGGCGTTACCCAATTTTCGGGCGGGCGCAGTGAACCCAGCACCTCTTGCCATATTGAGTGGGCTTTTAGCGCCGGCGCTAAATCTTAGCGCCCGCTCGCGGGCGCAGGCAGATCATGATGTCATTTCAGTGTGCAACACCTTTTTGGCGCCCCGGACCGGAAATTCAGTGGCGCCCCCCTCTGTTCCGACCGGCGCTAATAAGGACATCTTCCTGGAACGTTCCCCAGTGGCTCTCAGGCTTAGGGGAGGCGCTCTTTAAAGGGGACTGCACTGGTATAAAAGCGGCAGCCATTTTGGGAGCACAACTTATTTGAGATTTACACAGAGTTGCAAAGTTGAACTCTGAGCCATTTCACTAGTGACCCAGCGCTGCCAGAGGACCTTCAGCCTTCATACCATCACCCTGCTGCTGGTGAGCGTTTACACCCTATTTAATTTCTGCTGACCTATTATTATGGGGGCTGCTTTGGAGGGGAACGTCCTGCTGCTTGACCATCTGGAAAGGGCACAGGGACGGAGGGAGAGAGGGCCAGGAATGGCCAGACGGAGGAGGGCCAACAGACGTCGCCACACCAGACCTTACGCTGCCAGGGTTTTCAGGCAGCAGTTCGGGAGCAGCAGTGTGTTAGGAGGCTGCGATTCCGAAAGGAGGTGGTGACTGAGCTGTGCCACCTGCTTCAGGAAGATCTGCAGCCGCAGATAAGGTGCAGGACCTCTCTGTCGGTGGCTGTGAAGATAACAGTGGCATTGAATTTCTATGCGACCGGCTCCTTCCAGTCAGCAACTGGGGACATTGCCAACATATCCCAGTTTGCGGTGCATAGCTGCATCCAGCAGGTTACAGATGCCCTGTTTAAAAGGCGGCGTCAGTACATATCCTTCAATGTGACACCGGAGAAGCAGCGGGAGCGCGCAGAGGGCTTCGCGGCAATAGTGGACTTCCCCATGGTGCAGGGCGCCATTGACTGCACGCACGTGGCTTTGCGGGCGCCTGTACAGAATCCTGAGGAGTTCCGCAACCACAAGGGGTTCCACTCCTTGAATGTGCAGCTGGTCTGTGACCACCGGTAGCTGATCCTGGCGGTCAATGCACAGTTCCCAGGCAGCAGCCACGACGCTTTCGTCCTGTGCCAGACTTCAGTCGCTGACCTTTTCGAGGCCCCGGCTCACCCAGAAGGCTGGCTTCTCGGCGACAAGGGCTATCCACTGTGCCCATGGCTGATGACCCTGCTCCGGACGCCCAGCACCCCTGCAGAAGAGCACTACAACGTCAGCCATCAGGCGACGAGGAACATTGTGGAGCACACAATCGGCGTGCTGAAGCAGCGGTTCCACTGTTTGGACCATTCGGGAGGAGCCTTGCAGTACTCACCAGAGAGAGTCTCCCACTTCATCGTTGTCTGCTGCATGCTCCATAACCTCGCCACCCTGCGCACCCAGCCAATGCCAGCAGACATTGAAGGACCAGCAGAGGAGGAGGAGGAGGAGGAGCAGGAGCAGGAGGAGGAGGAGGAGGACCAAGACGGGAGGGTCCGAGAAACTGGAAGGGCCGTCCGTCTGAGGCTGATAAGGAGTCGGTTCTAGGCCCCTCTCACGGACTGCTTGGTGCCATTCGAAGACCAGGAATGGAACCATTCGGATAACCAAAAGCCTATGAAGGCCACAATGATTGTAAATAGCAGACATGGCCAATGACATTAAAATTTTTTGTTTATTTTGAAAACTGTGCTTCCTTCCAACATGACAAAGCAATGGCAACAGAAAGCTTAACTAACAAACTAACACATACGTGACTCACACACCCGGGAGACTATCCAAAACATGTCTAACATTCAGAACAAGTGACTCGCACACCCGGGAGACTATCCAAAACATGACTAACATTCAGAACAACATCCACGGCCTTGATTTCTAGAAATAGGACGTTTCAGCAGCACCTTCTACTCTTTTCCCTTTGATGGTGATCTACTTCTCTTGCGAGAACGGCCCCTTCCCTCCTTGCAGCTCCTCCGTAATGGGACCCCATTGGCTGCATGAAGGCTGGGGGACGCCTGCTGACTGTCCGAAAGCGCTGATGCCCCTGAGGGACGGCCTGGACGGACTCTGGGCTTCGAGGGGCCGGATGCTGACTGCTCCAAATGGGCATGGGTGGAAGCAGTCTGTCCTGCAGGTGATGGCAGCTGCAGTGGAGACGTGCCAGCGTTGGCATCAGGAATGCTGACATCCTGAGAGCGGACACCTGCTCCGTGGTCGGCCGACACACTGGCACTCTGACAGGGTAGCACCGCAGCATGCGCACCAATCCGCTGGTCCACAGATTGCTGGCCTGCTGTGGTGCTGCAAGGGCCCCGGATAATCCTGCCTGATCCATCGAGGGTGGCAGCAGTCAGTGCTTGTGTGGCCTCAATCTGCCTCTGCATGAGGCCAGCGAGGGACTGCGTGGCAGCACTCAGCACTGGCACCTGCCACGCAAGTGCTTCGGTGAAGCCCTGGACAGTCCTTTCCAGTGATGTCGTGATGCCCTGCACAGTCCTTTCCAGTGATGTCACGACGCCCTGGACAGTCCTTTCCAGTGATGTGCCGACGCCCTGGGCAGTCTTTTCCAGGGCTCCCCCGAAGCCCTGGGCACTCCTTTCCAGGGCTGTCCTGAAGTCTTGCACACTCCTTGCCAGTGTCTCAATGGATTCAGGCATCCTTGCAACTGCGGCCATCAGCTCAGTGTGCCTGAGTCGAGCCTGGGCGCTCATTTCTGCGAGGGAACGCACCTCTTCTGTGCTCTGTGCAGCAGTCATCGTGGCCTGATGCGCCCTCCGGGGGGATGGCTCCCGAACTTCCCTACCCCCCTTGCGCTGCTGGAGGCCGCTGGTTCCTGCAACTGGTTCCTCCTCAGAGCCATCCCCCCCACTCCCTTCCAGGGAAACACGATCCCCAGTCTGCAGATGGGCTGGCTCGCCTGAGGGTGGGACGGATGGTCTGGCTTCCTCCTGCTCGTCGCCTCCGGAGTCAGTGTCCCTGGCAGCTAGATGGCCCGGCTCCCGAGCTGGTGATGCAGCATCTAAAAGCAGGGAGGTTGAAGAGTGGCTTTAGCGAAAGGAGAGGGTGGCAGCAAGGGATGCAAGAGTGCTGCAATGCTCTGACATGGGTCCAGGCTGAAAAAGCATGTTGGTGGGGGGAACAAGTGGAAGGAGAGAGTTCAAAAAGGTGATGACCTTACCATCGCTGTGCACAATGGGGTCGGCAGCTCCAGTGGTGACAGGACCACTCATCCGGCCTCCAACAATCTGGTGGACTCTTTCCTCCAGGTCCGTGAGTTCCTGCAGCTGAGGCGGGCCCCCGCCAGTATGAATCTGTTCCCTCCGGTTCCTGGCCAGCTTGCCCTGCAGGAGAAAGGACGGGAAGTTCTGAAACATGCTGCCCTGAGTTGTCATCGCATGCCCCCCCCATGGTGGATGAGCCCTTACATTATGTCCTGAGTTGTCATCTCATGCCCCCCCATGGTGGATCAGCCCTTACATGATGCCCTGAGTTGAATGTGCGTGTGCGTTCCCAGAAAGGGCGATGTGTGCTGGCTGACAGATGGCCATTGGGGCATTGCGCACCCTCTGGCCATAAAGTCAGGTGCAGATGGAGGGATGAAGATGATTGCCAACAAGCCACTCACCCTAACGACCCGAGTGAGATCGTTGAACTTCTTCCTGCATTGCACAGGAGTCCTGGGCGCCACGCTGCTGGAGTTGACTCTTTGACAAACTTCCCTCCAAGCTCTGCGGTACTCGTTCTGATGAGGCCTCCTGCCATTGTCAGGGTACAGCACTGCTCGCTGGCGCTCCACTGCGTCAACCAAAGCATCCAATGTCCTTTCGGAAAACCGCTCCGCTCTCTGCCTCACCCTCTCCATCTGGTCAAAGTTTCTAACGCCTTAGATTGCACAGCGCCGATTTTGAGGCCTACAGAGCGATGAGTCTGGCTGCTGAACCTAAATGACCCACCCCTTTAAGAGCTGGCCGGCGCCAGCATGTCTCGTGGTCATCGATTATTGACAGCACCTGCGCTGCGCCCGTCCACCCAGATATTGAGTAGCGCCGCCAGGTTAGCGCCTTAGGAGTCCCGTGCAGCGCCTGATTTAACGCCGCAATCACCTTCAGGGGCGCAGCAACCCAGTATCGCTGGAGGTGGCGATAAGTTGCGCCTGGCGATAAAATTTGTGCATCGCCAATTCGAGCGCCCCGAGTGGGGCTATACCCAATTTCTCCCCCTCTGTGGAGCCAGACAGCTAAAGCAAACACAGAATATACATTCATTCGCCTTGAAACAAATCAAGTTAGAATGGGCCTAAATCGAGGCCATTAGGTTTCTGCATATTTAATCGGTAACAGCTCACAGTAGCCATCAGGTCAGGATGGGACAATTAAGTTTCATAAATGACAAACAACCAGGACATCGAGGCCATTAAGCACGGAAACAACCACTCCAGAAGTCGTTAAAGTAAATGGCTGTAATCATTTTAAACAAGCCCGCCAAAACTTAGACAAAGGACTGACCTGATTTGGCGCGCAGATAAGGGGGTGAAGAATGGGTATAATTGTAGGCTCATCAGCGGTGATCGCTCTCTTATCTCTGGCTCATTACTCTTGGGCTCCTGCCTCTCATTCTCGTGCCCTGGCCTCGTGGCAGGCTCTCTTCTCGCTCCCCACGCCGCTCAACACCAAGGACGCCCATTACACCGGGGCCAAACGCGGGAGGAGAACGGACCCGATTCGAAAGTACACAGGACACACAGGCCACAAACGGGCAGATGAGACAAGATGAAGAATACGGTAAACCGATAAGAGCAGAGAAGGGCAGCGGAAAGACGCATTGGGGGACAAATGCCTAGTTATAAGCTGGCGTTTGAAGAGTAAGTTGGCGTTTACATGCATGGACAGTAAAACCCCAGAATCATAGCCCAGTCTGAGAATAAACTAGCGTTCGAAGGATGGGTAGCAAAATCAATGGACAATAATAGCCCAGTTTAAGAATAAACTGGCGTTCGAAGCTTGGGTAGCAAAATCATTAGACGATAAAGACCGCCAACTGACCCCCAACCGCAGCAATACCGTCGACGACTGCCCAAGGAAGAAGAAGAAGAAGAAGACCCATCGTGACTCGACGATGACGTTAGCTGAGGAAAACATAAGAACATAAGAACATAAGAAATAGGAGCAGGAGTAGGCCAATCGGCCCCTCGAGCCTGCTCCGCCATTCAATAAGATCATGGCTGATCTGATCCTAACCGCCAATCCACTATCACAGAACCATCTCCTGAATCTAACAGAATTAGACACACGAAATAGGAGCAGGATCAGGCTATACGGCCCCTGGGCCCGCTCCGCTACCCACAGGGCCATGACCGATCCGAACCTAGACTCATGTCCAAATTCCTGCCCGCTCCCCGTAACCCTTAATTCCCTTTACTTCTAGGAAACTGTTTATTTCTGTTTTAAATGTATGTAATGATGTAGCTTCTACAGCTTTTTGGGGCAGCATATTCCATGGACCTACCACCCTCTGAGTGAAGTAGTTCCTCCTCATCTCAGTTTTGAAAGAGCAGCCCCTTATTCTAAGACTATGCCCCCTAGTTCTAGTTTCACCCATCATCGGGAACATCTTCCCCGCATCCACCCGATCCAACCCCTTCACAATCTTATATGTTTCAATAAGATCGCCTCTCATTCTTCTGAACTCCAATGAGAAGAGTCCCAATCTACTCAACCTCTCCTCATATGTCCATCCCCTCATCCCCGGGATTAACCGAGTGAACCTTCTTTGTACTGACTCGAGAGCAAGTATGTCCTTTCTTAAGTATGGACACCAAAACTGTACGCAGTATTCCAGGTGCGGTCTCACCAATACCTTGTACAACTGAAGCAATACCTCCCTATTTTTATATTCTATCCCCCTAGCAATGAAAGCCAACATTCCATTGGCCTTCTTAATCACTTGCTGCACCTGCATACTAAACTTTTGAGTTTCGTGCACCAGGACCCCCAGATCCCTTTGTACTTCAGTACTTTCCAGTTTCTTGCCATTAAGATAATAACTTGCTCTGCGATTTTTCCTGCCAAAGTGCATAACCTCACACTTTCCAGTATTGTATTCCATCTGCCAAATCTCTGCCCACTTACTTAGCCTGTCTATGTCCCCTTGCAGGTTTTTTATGTCCTCCTCACTCACTACTTTCCCTCCCATCTTAGTATCATCTGCAAACTTTGATATGTTACACTCGGTCCCCTCCTCCAAATCATTAATATAGATTGTAAAGAGTTGGGGACCCAGAACTGACCCCTGCGGAACACCACTAGTTACTGATTGCCAGTCTGAGAATGAACCATTTATCCCAACTCTCTGCCTTCTATTAGATAGCCAATCCTCTATCCATGCCAGAATATTACCCCCAATCCCGTGATTTTTTATCTTAAGCAATAATCTTTTGTGTGGCACCTTGTCAAATGCCTTTTGGAAGTCTAAATACACTACGTCCACTGGTTCCCCTTTATCCACCCTATATGTTACTTCCTCAAAGAACTCCAGCAAATTTGTCAAACATGACTTCCCCTTCATAAAACCATGCTGACTTTGTCCCATTAAATTGTGATTATCCAAATGTCCTGTTACTGTCTCCTTAATAATGGACTCCAAAATTTTACCTACCACAGATGTTAGGCTAACCGGTCTATAGTTTCCAGCCTTCTGTCTGCTGTCCTTTTTAAATAAGGGTGTTACATTAGCAGTTTTCCAGTCTGCCGGGACCTTTGCCGAGTCCAGGGAGTTTTGGAAAATTATTACCAATGCATCCACAATCCCTACCGCCACTTCCCTCAAGACCCTAGGATGTAAGCCATCAGGTCCAGGTGATTTCCTGGAGGGTGCTTTGCATAAACAACTTCAGCGCCATGCCCTGAAACCACGTGGCGACAGGATACCCCAAAGGACAGAAAGAGCTGACCTCAAAACCAACCCAGTTAAAGCAACAGGTTTCGGATTGGTGAGCATGAATTCTGACCCCTCATAGCTTAATCTAGTTAGGTGTAGGGGGTGGGATAAGGATAAGGGGATTGTTAATGTAGTTGTTTTCCCTCGATGTGCCGTGTGTTCCCCATTCCCATATAAGTGTAATTGTTTATGCTTGTATTCATATCAGTAATTCTCATAAGATTGTGTTTTATTCTGTTTTAATAAAATTTTGGTTTTCTTGCACCAAACCATTTGTCTACTCTAATTCTGTATCGCCGCCTGTACCTAAGTCCAGTGTCTAGAACCCAGGGGTGTGGGAGCGATTCAAACTGCTCAAAGGACAGTCAGAGGTGAAGCTGACTGGGCGCAAACGCCACCCCCCTACAGTGACATTTGAAGTGTGATCCAGAAGTGTAAAGGACAGGAAATTGAATGCTAGATTTTCTACTTTTGTATTCATGAGCATGTAATTTTCCTGTCCATTTAAAATGAATGGGGGCAAACTGTGGACTGGTGAGCATACACGCCTTATAATATCACTAGCAAGTCTCCTGTGGGTGCTACCAATAAAATGTGATGGGTAACATGTTACAGGAAATAAGTGATGACTTTTACAGCAAAACAAGTCCCAGTGAAAAGCATTGGCTTCTCCATAATGAATTAATTAAGTAAAATGGTGTCTGGAGAAAGCTTATCCTGGGGTTGGGAATGGGAACTGGGACCAGTGAATTAAAGAAAAATTAAAAATTTATGTACTGCCCTCAGTTGGGACCAATGAATTGAAAACAAACTGAACTTTATATATTTATTTACTATAAAGAAACATTGGGGACCGATGAATTGAAAATTAACTGTAGGTTTAGAATTGGCATCATGTCAGGTCGGGAACAGGGTATAGGGACCAAGTTTCCACGAGGAATTAAAAAGGAAGTGTCACTGAATTTAACTAATTAAAACATTATTTAGATGGATCAGGGAATAGGAGTGGGAAATGTGAGCAATAAATTAATTAATTAGAGAAAATGAAGTGGCACCAAATAAAAAATGAACTGCCAATTTATGGAAAATAAACTGTAGACCTCCCAAAGAATTAAAAAAAATGAATTAAAACATATGTGCCTGAGTCAGGAAATGGGAAATAAAAATGAATTGAAAGGTTATTTGGACAGCTCAGGGAATGTGAAAGGAGGCAAATAAAATTATAAATAAGCACAAGTGAAATGACACTGAATTAAAAATGAACTGTCATTCACAGAAGATGCTACAATTTCCTATGTATACGCTCGGCCCTCTGGATCAATGCTGCATTAGATAGAGGAGAAAGGGGCAGACTTAAGCTAAATTCCAGCAGTTGCAGTCTCTCAGAGTGGCATGCACATTAACACTAGTAGGACATATACAGAATGACACTGGTGCATTTTGGGAGCCCACTACTTGGTTGAGCCTATTCAGTGAAGGAAGATCCAGAAACACAATGGAAATGTAGAAGGCAGCAGGACTTGAGCTCCAGGCTCCATAGAGAACGAGGCAGGGCAAACTTCTGTGGCGGAACCACCAGAGGATTACGGACAATTGTATATAATTCCTTTTACAGCAATGTAGTACAGCTGGGAGCTGCACCTTTGATGTATCTGTTAACTGTACTAGGGCTTCTTTCCTGTACTCCGCGTGATGACGTCATGCCGTCCATCACGTGATCTCTCAACGGCGGGAAGAACGTGATGATGTCATGACGTCAGAGCTCGGAACCTTCTAGCAGTAGAGCTCGGAACCTGCTAGCAGTTGAGCTCGGAACCTGCTGGCAGTTGAGCTCGGAACCTGCTAGCAGTTGAGCTCAGAACCTTCTAGCAGTTTCCAGAGAGGCTTTCAAGCAGACCAGACCTATTTGCATTGTATCCTACAGTTTCCTGTACAGCTTCGTTTGTTCATTAAATTTTATTGTTTTTGATTTTCTGAGTCGATCTCAATTCTTCGGCTAGGAACCCCAGTTCCTACACTTCCAACTTTAAATGGCTAATATTCAAACAAAGTTAACTTTTTTCTTAAGTATTTAATTTTAAAATTTTAGGACATTTGGTAATCTATAATCAGGGCTGAAATTACTAAGCACTTGGAGAAACACGACAGAGCTAGTCATCATTAATTTCTAAAGGGCAGGTTATGTTTGGTCAATCTAATAGAATTCTTTGAAGAAATAACAGAGGATCACAAGATCATAATATAATTGCTGATGAGGGAGGCCATTTGGCCCATCTTAGTTCATCCACCCAGAATGACTCTAAAGTCTCCCCATTGTTGTATCCAATTGGTTCTTAAATTATTCCAGGATTTTTGCTTCCATTATTTTATCCAGAAGTCCACTCCATGTGTTGATCACTATTTGTGTGGAGAAGAGAATCTTGATATTAGCCCTATATTAGCCTTTTATAAGTTTGAGCCTGTGCCCCTTTGTCCACTCCTGCCATTTAATTTGAAATAATTTTCTGGATTTACCTTCTCCATGTTATTTACAATCATATACCTCTTCAAAATCACCTCTCAGATGTCTCTGTTCAAAGATGAAAAACCTGAGTTTCTTTCGTCTCTGCTATAATTTAGACCTCTAAGACTAGGGATTGGCATTTTGGCTCTTCTCTGCACTGCTTCCGCCATTTGAATGTCTCCCTTGTGTCTCAGTGACCAGAAATGAACAAAGTACTCAAGATGTATTGTGACCAAGGCAAAATATTGTTTAATCATAATTTCCTCCGACTTGCATTTGACCATATAGTTCTACATTCTATTGGCTTTGTTGATAATGTTTAACTTTGGTTGGACATGTTGCTAAAACAGCTAGGTCTTTTTCAGCTTCATTCTTAGCTAACTTATCACCATTCATTAAGTATGTGTGTTGCCCATGTTCGTTTCTGTGTGCAATACTTTGCACTTGTCTGAATTAAATATCATCTCCATTGTCCTGCCCACTTGCATGTTTTGTCCAACTCATTCTGTAACTTCTGAGCTGCCTTCTTCAATTCCGCTGTCCCACTTAGTTTAGTATCATCTGCAATTTTTATTAGGTTTCTGAGTTCAAATCATTGACGTAAATTAGAAAGATCTATATCTGGGGCACCGCACTCAGTACTTTCTCCCACCCTGAAGTAGCTCCTCTTGCAAGTACACATTGCGTCTACCCTTCAGCCAATTTCTTATCCATAGCCAAGATTTACCTTGAAATTCCATAGCTTTGAGCTTAGCTAATATTGATAAAGGAGCTACAATAGTTGTGCTTAATATAGATTTTCAAAAAGCATTTAATAAGTAACCACAAAAAGACTTATGGCAAATATAATGGCACACTCAATTAAAGGGAATGTAGCCACATGGATTGACATGCTTGGAGGACATCAACCAAAGGTTAGGGGTAAAGGGAAGTTTTTTAGAATAGAAAGACTTGGGCCTAGAAATTCAGTATAGCCACTTTTGGGGCGGTAAAGTCGGGCGGTCGCTAAAGTTAGCGCCCGCCGGAAAGTGCAGGTCAGTTCGCCGAAATTCAGTAGATTTGGCCAAGAGTTTGGGCGAGCGCTGAAACTGGCGTTGCACTCCTATCTTTAGGCGCTAAGCCGGCGGTGCGGACTGATAACGCTGAGGCCGGGCGCAGCGCAGGTGCGGTCATGTTTTGATTGACAGCAGACACGCTGACGCCGGCCAGCTCTTAAAGGGGGAAGGGTCGACTTGGTCTGCAGCCACGCCCTGGATAGTGGAGCCCTGCAGCTAGGCCTGAACACTGCTGGTGGACCCAAATAGCGCCTGAAGCCATGGAGAAGGCCCGTGAACGAGCGCAGCGCTTCTCCCAGCATGCTTTGAGGGTGCTGGTTAGGGGGTTGGAAAGGTACAAAGAGATCTTGTGCCCGGACAGTGGCAAGAAGGCTCCCAGGAGGCAGTACAGGAGAGCCTGGAGGAAAATCGCCCACAGGGTGTCAGTCAACAGCGATGTCCCCAGGACTGGTGACCAATGCCGCAAGAAGTACAATGACCTCACTCGGATGGTCAAGGTGAGTACCCTTTCCAGTGTCCTCCTCATCCTTGCATGTGCACCTCACATTATGGGCAAAGGGACCTCAAAGGCCTAATGGCCAGCCCTCCTCCCGCAGCTATGGCACTGGCATGATCCTCAATAGCACTTTCTGCACTTAACACACTGGCCAAGCTATTCGACCATGGGAGGCAGTGCACACAACAACAGGCCACCACACTGGCCAAGCTATTCCACCATGGGAGGCAGTGCACACAACAACAGGCCACCACAATGTACTTAGAGGCCGTCCTTTCTCTTGCAGGCCAAGATGGCCCGGAATTTGAAGAGCCAGAATGTCACCGGGGGAGGCCGTGCCCAGTTCCAGGAGCTCAGTGAGCTGGAGGAGAGCGTGGCTCGACTCATGCGTGGCCGGGTGACTGGCCCTGTTGCCATTGGAGATGCCGACCCTGTGCTGCGACCCAATGGTAAGGACATGACCGTTTGGACCTCTCTCGTTCCCCTAGCGCATCAGATCTACATCCTTTGCCACTGTCCGACCAATGCGCTGAATGCCACCACTCATGCCTCCCTCGCTGACGCCCTGTCCTCACTCTAAAGCTACTCTTGTGCCTTCCTGCTTTCAGCTGGTGAGGAGGAGGTCCTTGAAGCTGAGAGTGCCAGTCCCTCGGAAGAGGAGGATGATGAGGACCAACAGGAAGGCGGCACATCGGGCGAAGCCTCATCCGCGCCAGGGGATGGCAATGGAGGGGAGACGTCTTGCCTGGAGGAGAGCCAGGGGGAAGTGCTGCAGGGGGGTGTAGTTCCTGGGCCCAGTGGCGTCCAGGCACGTGGGAAGGGTCGGGCAGAACGGCGGCCTTCTCCCCAGAGGGGGCAAGTGTTGCAGGGGAGGCCAGTTCCTGGGCCCAGTGGCGTCCAGGCACGTGGGAAGGGTCGGGCAGAACGGCGGCCTTCTCCCCAGAGGGAGAGTCCGGCCTCCAGTCCGGAGACGGTCCTCGCCCAGGAGGTGCGCCTCCTAGATGAAATGTCCGCGGATTCTGAGCGCCGCCACAAGGAGTTCATGGGGGTTGTGGGACAGTTGCCTCAGGCCATTGAGTCCCTGGCTCATAGTGTGGCCGCTTTCGGGGACTCACAGGCCAGGGGTGTCGAACAACTCGCGGCAGCACAGGCCAGGGGTGTCGACCAACTCGCGGCAGCACAGGACAGGGGTGTCCAGCAACTCGCGGCAGCACAGGACAGGGGTGTCCAGCAACTCGCGGCAGCGCAGGACGCGAGTCGCGAGTTCATGAGTGGTGCCGTGCAGACACTCACTGATCTGATGCGGGCACAGACCAGGGCAGTTCGGGCACTCACTTCTGCCACACTCGCTGTGTCGCGGAAGCATCGCCAGGGCACCCGCCGCCCTGCTGCAGCACAGCGGTCTGGCCTCCACCAGATTGCTGCGCTTGCTGCACTGCCAGCCCGGCCGAGTGCCAGTGTCTCTGGCGACCAGCGAGCGCCTGGCATCAGCCAGCTTGCCCCCATTGCTGCAGCCGCCACTGCAACTCCCCCAGCCAAGGTGCGACGAGCTGCTGCAGAGACTGATGCTGCCCAGCCACAGCTGCAGCAGTCAGCAGCCGGCCCCTCCAGGGCCGGTCCTCGTCTAGGCCGACCCCCAAGGGCATCTGCCGTCACGCATTCTGCCCCTCAGGAGCCTTCCCCCAGCCTTGCAACACCCACAGGGCCCAGGTTGAGGCGCAGCAACAGGTCGGGCAGGGGCCGCACAAGGCTGTACAAGGACTCGCCCTCTCGGCACACCCAGTAGAGTGTGTTGGCAACGGTTTTTTTTATATGGGGGTGTTTGTGTTGTGGGGGGTGCTTATTTTGGTAAGGCCGAGGATGAAGGCCAATTGGATGGGCAAGTTTTGTTATTCCTCCCCAGGTTGTGGGAGTGAGATATTTTTGTGACTGTTTTTTGGGGGTCTTGTCTGTTTTTCTGTTTCATGTGGGAAGGGCCCTGAGTTTGTTAAATAAAGCTTTTTATTTATTCAGCTTGTCCAGGTGTCATGTTTCCAGTGGTTGTTGCGTTAAGCGGCTGAGGGCTTGCGGAGCGGCTGCATTCAGGTGCGTTCATTGCCACAAGCCATTCCCTGACAGGGGGCCTAGAAGTGTCGTTCAATAAGCCGCCGGCGGACGGCCCTTGGACCTTGTGGCTCCCTCCTGGGCTGGTACTCCTCCTCCTCCTCCTCCTCCTCCTCATGGTCCTCCTGCTCGTCCTCCTGAGGTGGTGGTCCAACGTGAGGTGGCAGTGCCTGAGTCCTGCGGATAGCCAGGTTGTGCAGCATGCAGCAAACGACGACGAACTGGGAGACTCTATCCGGCGAATACTGTAGAGATCCGCCGGAGCGATCCAGGCAGCGGAACCGTTGCTTGAGGACGCCAATCGTTTGCTCTATGATGTTCCTTGTGGCTTGATGGCTTTCGTTGTATGCCTCCTCCGCAGGGGTCCTGGGCGCGCGGAGCGGGGTCATGAGCCATGTACACAAAGGGTAGCCCTTGTCCCCAATAAGCCATCCCCTTGGTGGAGGCTGTGCCTCGAACATGTCAGCCACAGTAGTCTGGCGCAGGATAAATGCATCGTGGCTGCTTCCTGGAAAGCGGGCATTGACAGCTAGGATGCGCTGCCTGTGGTCACACACCAGCTGTACATTGAGGGAATGGTAGCCCTTCCGGTTGCGGTAATTCTCGGCATTGTCGATAGGTGCCCGCATAGCCACATGCGTGCAGTCAATGGCGCCCTGCACCATGGGGAAGTCCGCGATCCTGCCAAATCCGACTGCACGCTGCTCCTGCCTCTCTAGGGTCATGGGGAAGGAGATGAATTGGTGTCTCCTCGCGAAAAGGGCATCGGTGACCTGCCGGATGCAGCGATGCACGGCGAACTGGGAGATGTTCGCTATGTCCCCAGCAGCGGCTTGGAAGGAGCCGCTTGCATAAAAGTTCAGAGCCACCGAGAGAGACGTCCTGCACATCAGCTGTGGACGCAGATCTCTGTGAAGCAGCTGGCAGATCTCTGCAACCACCTCCCTTCTGAAGCGCAGCCTCTTAACACAATGCGCGGCAGTCATGGTGAGATAGGACACCTGCTGCCGGTATTCCCTGAGTGGGTAAGGCCTACGTTGCCGACGCCTGATGGCCCCTCTGCGTCTAGGCATGGCTGGCCCTCTCACACAGCGTCTGCGAGCCCTTCGCACATAATGCTGGAACTGAGGGTTGGAACCCCATACAGCCCCCATAATAAACTTGCAAACAGTTAAATCACAATGATTCAAATTTCCAAGCTCTAGCCAGAAGCCAAAAAGACCTCTCCTATGTTGTCCCAAATCAGTAAGCTCTGTTCCTTGGTCTCTGTCCAGAAATCCAAAGCACTGAAGTCATTGCAGCAAAATGGCTGGGCTTTATAGGTCAGTGTAAGTGCCCTTTAATTAGCGCTCCCCAAGGCCCACAGGGCCTCTGTTGCGTTCCACTTCACAGTTCTTAACAGCGCCACGCCCACATTGGCCGGGCGCCACTGAATTTCTGGTTTGGGGCGCACAAACAGCGTTGCACGACGAAATGACGTCATAAGCTGCGCGCGCAGCTGAGCGGGCGCAAACACTTTGCGCCGGCGCTAAATGTCAACTGAAGTTGGGCGTAGGCGCAGATCGTTCTGCGCCCGGGCGCTAAGTGCCTAGCGCTGCAAATCTACCCCTCTTATGGCGTTAGCGGCTGGCGAACGCAACTGAATTTCTAGGCCTTGGTCTGTGTTGGAACCGCTCTTAATTACTATATACATAAATGATCTGGACTTGAGCATCAAGGGAGCAACATTGAACTTTGCTGATGACTTCAAATTGGTATGGGGAGCATGGCAAGTTTTGACAAGGACTGTGAGAGACTGCAGGAGGGCATAGATAGGCTAGCAGGATGGGAAGGTAGGTTCAGATGCAGTTCAATGTAGAGAAATGTGAAGAAATACATTTTTGAAGTAAGAATAAGGAAAGTAAGTGCACCTTAAATGGCAAGTTTTAAATGGAGTAGAAGAACAGAGAGACAGTGGTGTGCAGTTGCAAAGGTCACAAAATGTGGCAATGAAAGTAGATGAAGCCAAAAGCAAGACAAACAAAATGCTTGATTTTGTACCTAAGGCATAGAATACAAAACAGATGAGGTAATAATGAGCATGTACAAGACCTTAGCTAAGCTGCAGTCGGAACATTGTGCATAGCATTTGGGCACGGCATTATAGGAAAAATACAAAAGCAGTGGAAAAGTTGCAGCATAGATTCACTGGGATGTTACCAGGGTTATGAAGTTATGAAGAGAAACTAAAGAAGTTGGAGTTTTTTCACTGGAGCCAAGAAGGTTGAGCAGTGATCTGCTGGAGATGTTTAACATTCTGAAGGGTTATGATAAGGTAAATATGATAGATTGTTTCCACTGATCGACAAGTCCGTAATGAGGTGGCACAAATTTAAGATAATCACAAAAAGAATTAAAGAGGAGATTAGAAACAAATTTCTCTACCTAGAGAATGGTTACAATGTGGAATTCTCTGCCATGAAACATTGTTGAAGCAGAATCAATAAGTACTTTAAAAGGAAATTAAATGGTTCCTTGAAAAAGAGGAATATTAAAGGGTATGGACAGCAAGCAGGAGATTTGGATTAGACTAGGGTGCTAATGAGGAGAAAAACACTGGTTCATACTTAAATGGGCCAAATGATCTACTTCTGTGCTGTAGCATTCTATGTTATATTCTATATGATTATATATTCAACTGGGTCAGAAATCAAGATGATGGCTGAAAACAAATTGAAAAAATAAATTGAGTGTTCATTGTGTGATAGTTGGTTGTCTGATGGTTCATTGTGTGGTAGCTGATGCTACCAGATTGGTACCTTTAGAAAGAAATTGAGTGATTGAATTGATTGGTTTTGTGCAGGATGCTCATTCATGATTGATAGCTTTCCTGATATATACTTGAGTGAATCAGTATGGTTACCTTAACAGATGGGTAGTCATTTAAGGCCAATCAAAAATTGTGACAAATGGATTTTTTTGTGCGATAGATAGATTTATTGTGCCATCCTTCACATTTACGGCTAACTTGATTAGGCTCCACTTCTGGTGCAGAGCCTCACAAGTAGCAAGCACATTAATGGAGATGGGGCTAGAATGTTGTAGTCCTGATTTTCCAAAGCATGTTCAACACAAGGGAGACTTTATGCTAGTAATGGAACCCCATAAAATTACTCCCTTAAGGTATTATGTACAGAAACTTTAGTCATATGGATAGATGATACACATCATTGGTTACAACTATGAGGGAAAACTGAAAAGGCTGGGGCTCTTTTCTCTAGAAAATAGTAGGCTGAGAGGTGACATGACAGAGGTCATTAAAATTCTGAAGAGGTTTGATAGGGTAGACATAGAGAAGATGTTTCCACTTGTGGGGTGTCCAAAACTAAGGGCCATAAATATAAGATAGTCACTAATAAATCTAATAAAGAATTCAGGAGAAACTTTTTTACCCAGAGATTCTTAGAATGTGGAAACTTGTTACCACATGGAGCAGTTGAAGCGTATAGCATAGGTGCCTTTAAGGGGAAACTAGATAAGCACATGAGGGAGAAAGCAATAGAAGAATATGCAGATAGGGTGAGATGAAGAGGAGTGGGAGGAGGCTCGTGTGGAGCATAAACACTGGCACAGGCCAGTTGGGCCGAATGGCCTGTTTCTGTGCTGTAAATTCGATGTAATTTCACATAAAAAGTAGAGGAATAGTTTGGCTTTTTATATTTAAGAAAAACAATTTGCACTGTTAATGTTTTACACATTTAAAAGGTATGTCTCTGGATGGAAGTTTTAGGTCTTTGGTTTTGGATGCAGTGTGAATATTTTGAACACTTTGGGGGCGATTTTGCCCCCAAAGTGGGTATGGAGGCGGGACTACCGGGAAAATGGCAGAATTTGGCGGCAGGTGCCCAACCCGCTTCCATGCCATTTTCCTAGGAGGCAGGTAGCCGTCCCGGGCCGGGTCCCGTCTCCTTGGAGGCGGGAAGGGATTGAAGCCTATTAACTGCCTGTTAACAGGTAGTTAACTGGCAGAAAATAGGATTATCCTTTTATTGCCCTCACAAGTGCGGGCTTCCCGAAGGCTCCGAAACCCACCAGGTCATCGAGACGGGTACTGTGTCTGCGGGGGTCGGGGGGTGCAAAAGTGTGCTGTGAAGGTAAGTGATGGGTGCAAGAGTGGAGAGGTGAGTATCTAGGGTAAGTGCAAACTGTTAGTAAAAGTGTACTTATCTTTGTTTCTTCCTGCAGGCTTCAGTCAGTGTGTATGCGGAGAATCTCGGACTTCCGTGTTGGAGATGACAGATGGCCGTTGCATTCTCAGATGCAACAACCATCTCATTTTTATAAAAGAAAGAGGTTTGATGAGGTCTTGAATTCAAGAACTCATCAAACTACAGAGAATGTCACTGTTTGACAGCTTCACAGAGCTGTCAAACGATGACAATTCATCTGTCAAAATTTTTTGACAGATTGACCTTGTTAAGCCGCAAGGTCAATCAAGGGAAAATACCGTGGGTTGGCCACAAATCGATGGAGACGGGACATCGACGCGCCAAGCAGAACTCCCACCTCCAACGCGCCCCCATTGGCAAAATCACCTCCTTTGGGTTTTTCTGATAATTCAAGCTTCAGCTTAGAAGAGAAGAACTACTGAGAAAATCAGTTTAGTTTAGGCTTCATTTCCAGATCATCTGAACTGCATCAGACCTCAGACTTCTGAATCATGATCCTTTGCGTGTTTACTAAAATGGAGAGGGGTGTTCCAGTGAAATGAGGAAATGAACTAGTATAAATCAACACTGAAATAGGTCTAGAAGCTATAAATAGTGCAAATCAGTTCCAAAAAAAAATAACCACGCCTGTTTATGGCTGGTCTCCAGCATAATCCCAACCTCATCCCTCTACAGCGGTTATTTATATAATGACTTTCCAAGATATTGAAAGGCACAGATCTGCTAAGCAAGCAATATCCTTGTACAAGAGAGCAGTGGCAGCTGCTGCCATTTCCAATAATGATACTGTAACTGGTATTGTGTTTTCATTAATACAATTAGTGTTTAATTTGATTTTGAACGCGTAGGAATTTTATGCACCCATTTATTTTTTGATAATTATGACAGTCCAGTACCACAGTTTGTGAAGAGCAAAACACAATAGGGTGGATTTTACTTGGGACACCTGGGGCAAATAGGCGGTAGCAGCACGAAAATGGCTTAGCACCCCACTAACACTGGTTCTTTGGTACCTGTCATCCTAAAAGGGGGCTTCTGTTGAGTGGTTGACCCTTTCAATATGCAAATTGGGGCCTATGATGTACATACTGTGCTGGTTGGTGAGATGCAGCAGGCCGCTCATTTGGCGCCTGTAGCTCGTCAGCGGTCTGATAATGAGACCTGGTTCCCAAAATGGACCAGGCCTCCCACTGGCAGGATCAGGCAGCTGGCCAGCACCCTCTGCTGGTCAGTCACCCAACAGTTAAATTTAACCCCAATACAATTAAATTACACAATAGAAAGTAATAATACAAGTTATGATATTATATAATTGCTGTCATTAAACCACATTGTAGTAGAGGAGAACATTTTACTGCTTTCAGAAAAATAAGTTTCTGTGCTTTGCTTTATGGCAGATATCGTTAATGGAAAACTGGAATTATTGCCAACATTTCACTAACGAATCACCCAATAACTGCAATGAGTCCTCTGCTGCCTCTACTTCTGCATGGTTGCCATCTTGTTTATGGCCATATTCTTCTCAATGCCTCAGAATTAAATACATGATTCTAGTTAGAAAAAATATTTTAAAAGCTTTATAGATTTACTTCACATGTATTTCTGGATGAATAAAAATCTGTTCTAACTAAACTTGCTTGCAGCTAAATTTGAAGCTTTATTGTACTGGCAAAGGTTATCTTGAATAAACTATCATATATAATTGTCTTAAAATTTGAGCAGGCACTCCTGATGTTAATTCTCAAGGCTAACCTTAAATTCTTACCTTAAAGCCAGTTTGGCTTTGTAGCAAAGCACTAAGGTACTCATTAGATTATGGGATTATTAGTGAGGATCCAGCAGTCTGGTTGCTTGGTAACTGGGGTGAATCCCATGATAAATGCTTGGTTTATCCGAGCCCATTAAAATGGAAACATAAAACTAAACAAATAAAATACTTTAATTGTGTGGCAATATGAATACAAAGTAATGCTAGTTTTGTTCCAAGAAACAAGAAACACATTCAACATCTGAATTTTTCCCATGCCGTAACAATTTCTGGTGGTGTAAAATGTTTAATAAATATTTTATTTCTCATTTAAAAACTTTAAATAAAACTACTTTTTTCCCCCACAGGATAATGGGCATGTGGAACAGAGTCCCAATTAATGAAACTGATTCGGGATCAATTGGTACCTTTAAAAGAGAAACAGATCAAAATCTGTTGAGAAGGGAGATTGAGGATTATAAAGATATTAACAGCACAGTTTGAATTTTTGTTTAGGGGAGGTAGGGGGAGGAACTAGCTTAGCCTCAGCAGCCTGCAATGTAAATCAAAAATTCACGACCTTAACTTATCGGTGTTGTGAGGCTGCACGGCGCATGTCATTGTGCTGCCCCTTGCGGTAAACTAAGCTTGTTTGGTGTTGCACGTGTTAGCATATCCAAGATAGAGCCATACGCAATTGGAGGCATATCATTCACTGGAGCTCCTCAGCAGGATTTTAGCACTCTACCAACTAAATAGGCAGGAGAAGGCCACATTTCACAAGCTGGGATGTGGTGCAAGAGAGCATAAGGTGGCAGAAGGAGATATCTTATTAAAAAATGGGGCCACAGAGAAAGTAGGAGAAGAAACAAAAAGTAAGGAAAAATAGCAAACTTGGACTGGTCAGACAATGGAAGTAAAAGTTCATTGAATTTTGTCGTTTTAAATGCTCGATTTGTTTGCATTATCTATTTCTTTCCTTCCACCCACATTAGTGATGAAACCACAAAACATGTACAGCTGAACAATCAAGTTGACACTCTTCCAGGAAAATCTTCATGTTAGGAGCAATTAACACTTGAAATAGACTTCTGGGTAGTATAATGAAGGCAAAAGCTTTGGAGTCAGTTTAAGAGATTGTTGGATGTGCTCATGGGGGAAATGTAAGCTTTACGAAATGGTCAAATGGTCTGAGATGGGTTGAATGGTCTTTTTCATCTGTAATAATCTTGTCAGGAGGGAAGAGAAGAAAATTGGAGACAAAAAAATACATTATTATTGCAGAAAAGGTGGTGGAAGCTGATTCCATAAATAATTTAAAAAGGAGTTAGAAAGGTGCTTGAGGATGAGGAACTTGCAGGGTTACGGACTAAACGTGGGGGTGTGGGACTAAAGCACGACGGCTCTTTCAATGAGCCAGCACAGGCAAGACAGGCCGAATGGCCTCCTTCTGTGCTGTAAGTTTCTATGATTCTAATGGCAAGGAATTTTTTCAGAGCTGCTCTTATTTTGCTTCTCTAACTTCGGCGGAAATTCACTTCACACATGTAAAGGAGTTAACCGCCGCACCTCTAGTGAGATTACGGCAACAGAGTAGGAGCAACTCCGGGGAAATTCCTGATCATTTTGATTGGCTGTTACTTTTTCTTTTCAGTAATGAAATTACAGTTTCAGAAATTGTACATCTCAGTTGGTAAAAATTACGCAGAAACAACTTGTATTTATATGGCACCTTTAATGTAGTAAACCATCCCAAGGTGCTTTACAGTAGCGTTATAAAACAAAATTTGACACGAGACACAAGGCGATATTAGGGCAGATGACCAAAAGCTTGGTCAAAACAGTAGGTTTTAAGGAGCGTCTTAAGGGAGGAGAGAGAGAGAGTGAGGCGGAGAGGCTTAGGGAGAGAATTCCAGAGGTTAGGGCTTCGGCAGCTGAAGGTATGGCCAACAGTGGTGGAGCGATTAAAATCGGGGATGCGCAAGAGGCCAGATTTGACGGAGTGCAAATATCTTGGAGGGTTGTAGGGCTGCAGGAAGTTACAGAGATAGGGAGGGGCGAGGCCACTGAGGGATTTGAAAACAAGGATGAGAATTTTAAAATCAAGGCATTGCTCAACTGTAGGTCAGCGAGCACAGGGGTGATGGGTGAATGGGACTTGGTACGAGTTAGGATATGGGCAGCAGAGTTTTGGATGTCCTTAAGCTTATATAGAGGGTGGAAGATGGGAGGCCGGCCAGGAGTGCGTTGGAATAGTCAAGTCTTGAGGTAATAAAGGCATGGATGAGGGTTTCAGCAGCAGATGAGCTGAGGCAGAGGCAGAGGCGGAGTCGGGTGATGTTACGGTGGTGGTAATAGGTGGTCTTATTGATGGTGTGGATATGTGGTCGGAAGCTCATCTCGGGGTCAAATATGACACCAAGGTTGCGAACAGAAAAACAGAATTCCTCCCAGCTTTTTTTGAACAGATGAAAATATAGCCCATCCAATCAAGAATAGTGTTGAACAACCAGTCAACTAACAGTAGGAAGATCCATGAACATTCCCACCCTCAACCATGGTAGAGCCCAGTAATTGAGTGTAAGAGACAAGGCTGAAGTGTTTGCAAGTGTCTACAGCCAAAAATGCGAGTGGATGATCTTATTAGACTTCTTCCTGGAGTCCCCATTATCGATGCCCGTGTCCAGCTAATTCCTTAACTGAGACTCTGTCTTTGACGCGAGTGTCCTCAACTCTATCCTGCAGCATGCTACCCGCCACCATCTCAGCACAACCCCAGCCCGGCATGAGGTTGAAAAGGCCATCAACAACTGAAGAACAAGGCGGCCTCAGGAGCAGATGGAATCCCTGCTGAGGCACTAAAGCATGGCGGAGTAGCACTACTGGCACGAATTCATGAACTCATTTCTCTTATCTGGAAGGAGGAGAGCATGCCAGGGGATCTCAGAGACGCTGTAATTGTGACCATCTTCAAGAAAGGTGACAAGTCCGATTGTGGTAATTACAGAGGAGTTTCCCTGCTGTCTGCCACAGGGAAAGTCATCACAAGAATCCTCCTCAATCGCCTTTTCTCAGTGGCCAAAGAGCCCCTCCCAGAGTCGCAATGCGGATTCCGCCCACTAAGGGGCACAATGGACATGATCTTCACCACGCGTCAATTACAAGAGAAATGCAGGGAACAGCACCAACTGCTGTACATGGCCTTCTTTGATCTCACAAAGGCCTTCGACACTGTCAACCATGAGGGATTATGGAGTGTCCTCCTCAAATTCGGCTGCCCTCAAAAGTTTGTCACCATCCTCCACCTGATTCACGACGACATGCAAGCCGTGAACCTGAACCTGACCAACAGTTCCACCACAGACCCAATTCACGTACGGACCGGGGTCAAGCAAGGCTGTGTCATCACACCATCGCTCTTCTTGATCTTCCTTGCTGCAATGCTCCATCTCACCCTCAGTAAGCTCCCCGCTGGAGTGAAGCTAATTTACAGAACAAACGGGAAACTGTTCAACCTCCGTCGCCTCCAGTCCAGATCCTCTGTCGTCGAATTACAGTATGCAGACGACGCTTGCGTCTGCGCTCACTCGGAGGTCGAACCCCAAACCATCGTCAACACCTTCACCGAAGCGTACGAGAGCATGGGCCTTACGCTAAACATCTGTAAGAAAAAGCTCCGCTACCAACCTGCCCCTGCCACACAGCACTGCCCCCCCGATTATCAAAATCCACGACAAGGCCTTGGACAACGTGGACCACTTTCCATACCTCGGGAGCCTACTGTTAACAATGGCAGACATTGATGACGAAGTCCAACACCGCCTTCAGTGTGCTATTGCAGCCTTCGGTCGCCTGAGGAAGAGAGTGTTTGAAGACCAGGACCTCAGACCCGGCACTAAGCTCATGGTCTACAGAGCAGCAGTGATATCCGCCCTCCTGTATGCTTCAGAGACATGGACTATGTACTGCAGGCACCACAAAGCACTGGAAAGGTACCACCAACGCTGCCTCCGCAAGATCCTGCAAATCCATTGGCAGGATAGGCGCAACAATGTCAGTGTTCTCGCTCAGGCCAACATCCCCAGCATCAAAGCTTTGACCATGCTTGATCAGCTCCAATGGACGGGTCACATCGTCCGCCTGCCCGATACGAGACTCCCAAAACAAGCGCTCTACTCGGAGCTCTGACACGGCAAGAGAGCCCCAGATGGGCAGAGGAAACGCTTCAAGGACACCTTCAAAGAAAAAGTGTAACATCCCCACTGACACCTGGGAATCCCTGGCCCAAGACCGCAAAAACTGGAGGAGAAGCATCCAGGAAGGCGCCGAACACCTCGAGTCTCTTCGCCGGGAGCAAGTGGAAGCCAAGCGCAAGCAACGCAAGGAGCGCACGTCAACCCAGCACCCCACCCACCCACCCCTTCAACCACCGTCTGCCCCACCTGTGACAGAGACTGTAGGTCCTGCATTGGACTCATCAGTCACCTGAGAACTAATTTTTAACGTGGAAGCAAGTCATCCTCGGTTCCGAGGGACTGCCTAAGAGAGAAGAAGAATTCAGTTCACTCCACGTGACATTAATATGTTGTCAGGGCCCATAGCCTTTGCTGTGTCCAGTGCACTTAGCTGCAGCAAAGGCTCTGCGCCCTGACAACATCTCAGTTGAAGTATTGAAGACCTGTGCAGCAGAGTTAGTTGTTACCCTTACCAAGCTGTTCCAGTACAGCTATGAGACTGGCATTTACCCAAGAATGTGAAAGATTGCCCAGGTATTTCCTATCCACATAATATAGGATAAATCTAACCCAGCCAATTACCACCCTATTAATCGCCTCTCAATCATCAGTCAAGTGATAGAATGAGTCATCAGTAGTGACATCAAGCAACACCTATTCACTAATAATCTGCTAACCAATACTCAGTTCAGGTTCATTTAGAACCACTCAGCTTCAGACCTCATCACAGTCTTAATCTAGATACGGACACAAGAGATGAATGCCAGAAGAGAGGTGAGAGCAGCTGCCCTCAACATCATGGTAGTAGTTAATCGAGTATGATACCAAAGAGCCCAGGCAAAGCTGAAGTTAATGGGAGTCAAAGGGAAAACCCTCCAGTGGCTGGAGTCATACCTGACACAAAATAAGATGGTTGTGATTGTTGGAGGCCAGTCATCACAGCCCCAAGACATTGCTGCAGGAGTTCCTAGGGTAGTGTCCTCAGCCCAACTATCTTCAGTTGCTTCATCAATGACCTTCCCTCCATCATTAGGTTAGGAGTAGGGCTGTTCTCTAATGATTCCACAGTGTCCAACGCCATACATAACTCATCCTGAAGTGAAGCATCCCATGCCAACCTACTGTAGGACCTGGACAACAATCAGGCTTAGGCTGACAAGTGGCAGGTAACATTCATGCCACGTAAGTGCAAATAAAAATGTCATTCGTTCATGGGATGTGGTGTCACTGGCAAGGCCAGCATTTATTGCCCATCCCTAGTTGCCCTTAAGAAGGTGGTGGTGAGCCACCTTCTTGAACCGCTGCAGTCCTTGTGGTGAAGGTACTCCCACAGTGCTGTTAGGGGGGGAGTTCCAGGACTTTGACCCAGCGACGATGAAGGAACGGTGATACACTTCCAAGTCAGGATGGTGTGTGACTTGGAGGGGAACTTGGAGGTGGTGGTGTTCCCATGTGCCTGCTACCCTTGTCCTTCTAGGTGGTAGAGGTCGCGGGTTTGGGAGGTGCTGCCAAAGAAGCTTTGGCAAGTTGCTGCAGTGCTTCTTGTAGATGGTACACACTGCAGCCACGGTACGCCGGTGGTGGAGGGAGTGAATGTTTAAGGTGGTGGATGTGGTACCAATCAAGCGGGCTGCTTTGTCTTGGATGGTGTCAAGTTTCTTGTGTGTTGTTGGAGCTGCACTCATCCAGACAAGTAGAGAGTATTCCATCACCACTCCTTACTTGTGCCTTGTAGATGGTGGAAAGGCTTTGGGGAATCAGGAGGTGAGACACTCGCCGCAGAATACCCAGCCTCTGACCTGCTCTTGTTGCCACAGTATTTATGTGGCTGGCCCAGTTAAGTTTCTGGTTAATGGTGACCACCAGGATATTGATGGTGGGGGATTCGGCGATGGTAATGCTGTTTTCACAAAGGAGGACACAAATAACCTCCCAGAGATGTCGGGGAACATAGGGTCTGATGAAAGGGAGGAACTGAAATAAATCAGTATTTGTAGGGAAATGGTGTTAGGGAAATTGATGGGATTGAAGGCCGATAAATCCCCAGGGCCTGATAATCTACATCCTAGGGTACTTAAGGAAGTGGCCCTAGAAATAGTAGATGCATTGCTGATCATCTTCTAACATTCGATGGAATCTGGAACAGTACCCATGGATTGGAGGGTAGCTAATGTTACCCCACTATTCAAAAAAGGTGGTAGAGAGAAAACGGGGAATTACAGACCGGTAAGCTTGACATCGGTAGTGGGGAAAATGCTAGAGTCCATTATAAAAGTTGTAATAGCAGAGCACTTGGAAAACAGAGACAGGATCGGACAAAGTCAACATGGATTTACAAAAGGTAAATCGTGCTTGACTAATCTACTGGAATTTTTTGAGGATGTAACTAGTAAAATAGATAAGGAGAACCAGTGGATGTGGTGTATTTGGACTTTCAGAAGGCTTTTGATAAGGTCCCACATAAGAGATTAGCGTGTAAAGTTAAGGCACATGGGATTGGGGGCAAGGTATTGACTTGGATAGAGAACTGGTTGGCAGATAGAAAGCAAAGAGTTGGAATAAACGGGTCTTTTTCTGAGTGGCAGGCAGTGACTAGTGGGGTACCGCAGGAATCGGTCCTTGGACCCCAGCTATTCACAATATATATTAATGATCTAGACAAGGGAACTAGATATGGCGCCAGAAACCCGGGTTCGAATCTGGCCTCGGGTGACTGTCTGTGTGGAGTTTGCACATTCTCCCCGTGTTTGCGTGGGTTTCCTCCGGGTGCTCCGGTTTCCTCCCACAGTCCAAAGATGTGCGGGTTAGGTTGATTGGCTATGATAAATTGACCTTTAGTGTTAGGGGGATTAAATACATGGGGTTACGGGGATAGAGTGGGATATGTGTTGGTGTAGGGGTTACGGGGATCGGGTGGGATATGTGTCGGTGCAGGCTCGATGGGCCGAATGGCCTCTATCTGCACTGTGGGGTTTCTGTGATTCTGTGAATATCTCCAAATTTGCAGACGACACAAAGCTGGGTGGGTGTGTGTGCTGTGAGGAGGATGCTGAGAAACTACAGGATGATTTGGACAGGTTGGGTGATTGGGCAGAAGCATGGCAGATGCAATATAACGTGGATAAATGTGAGGTTATCCACTTTGGTGGTAAAAACAGGAAGGCAGATTATTATCTGAATAGCAATAGATTGGGAGAAGGGGAAGTGCAACAAGACCTGGGTGTTCTTGTGCACCAGTCGCTGAAGGTAAGCATGCAGGTGCAGCAGGCGGTTAAGAAGGCAAATGGTATGTTGGCCTTTATAGCGAGAGGGTTTGAGTACAGGAACAAGGATGTCTTGCTGCAGTTGTACAGGGCCTTGGTGAGACCACATCTTGAGTATTGTGTGCAGTTTTGGTCGCCTTATCTGAGGAAGGATGTTCTTGCCATGGAAGGAGTTCAGCGAAGATTCACCAGGCTGATACCTGGGATGGCAGGAATGACGTATGAGGAGAGATTGGGACGATTGGGCTTGTACTCGCTGGAGTTTAGAAGAATGAGAGGGGATCTCATTGAAACTTATAAAATTCTGACAGGACTAGACAGACTAGATGCAGGGAGGATGTTCGCGATGGTCGGGGAGTCCAGAACCAGGGGTCACAGTCTAAGGATAAGGGGTAGGCCTTTTAGGACAGAAATGAGGAGGAATTTCTTCACCCAGAGAGTGGTGAACCTGTGGAATTCTCTACCACAGAAGGCAGTAGAGGCCAATACATTAAATATATTCAAGAAGGAGTTGGATATATTTCTTAAGGCTAAAGGGATCAAGGGGTATGGGGAGAAAGCAGGGACCGGGTACTGAACTTGGATGATCAGCCATGATTGCATTGAATGGCGGAGCAGGCTCGAGGGGCCGAATGGCCTACTCCTGCTCCTATCTTCTATGTTTCTACGAATGTCAAGGGGCGGTGGTTAGACGCTCGATTGTTGGAGATAGTCATTGCCTGGCACTTGTGTGGCGTGAATGATACCTGCCATCTCCAACAAGAGAAAGCCTAGCCATCTTCCCTTGACCTTCAACAGCACAACCATCACTGAATCCTTCATGATCAACATCTTGGGACAAAAGCTTAATTGGACCAGCTATATCAACACTGTGGCTACAAGAGCAGGACAGAGGTTGCATGAATGGCTCACTTCCTGACCTCTCAAAGCTCCTCCATGATCTACAAGGTTCACGTAAGGAATGTAATAGAATACTCACCACTATCCTGGATGGGTGCAACTGCAACACTCAAGAAGATGAACACCATCCAGGTTGGAGCAATTCACTTGGTTGGTGGCCCTCCACTGGACTCAATGTCCAGCCCTCTGCATCTGCACCGGCACACAGTGGCTGCAGAATGTACAATCTACAGGATGCACTGCAGCAACTCACTAAGGTTATTTTGACCGCACTTCCTCCCTAGCGACCCCTACCACCGAGAATGATAGAGCAGCAATGTCATGAGTACACCATTACCTCCAAGTTCCATCCAAGTCACACACCATCCTGACCTGGACAAATATCACTGTTGATAATATTCAGCCAAATGGACTGAATTTTAACTTGCTGGAGCGCATGGGTTTAGGTGCAGGTGAGAGGTCAAAAGAGGGGAAATTGACAGCATGTCAGGAAGCCGGCTCCATCCCGCCAACTTCCACATTTCACTCGAGCACATTAGGTTGTGTATGTGTAACTCCCTCGGGAGAGGCAAGTTGCCAATTAACATCTGTTAATTACAGCGATATTTCAACACACTTTTGACTTTAACATCGGGTCCACGAGTTTCCTGGGCTTCCTGAAATTCGCCAGTGAAAGCAAGGTGAGTACACAGCAGCAATTGAGGGGGTCAATCTGTCTCATGGAGATATAGCTAAATACTCAGTACTCACAGCTACTCACTGTGACGTGTGAGTCACTAGGTGAAACCCCAACTATCTGTCTTATTGGTCCCTCTGAAGTGCGAGCCTCTGAGCTGGAGCATGTTCTGCATGAGTCCTGTGTCGGTGCACCCTCAGAAGGATTCAGCTCCTCTGAGGATTCATCGCCGGCCACCTCCATAGACTCCCGATGCATGTGTGAAGGCCCTGTGGGAGATAAAAGACATGAATTAGTCCTGGCAAGGGAAGAATATGTTGCAAGTTATCATGATGAAGATGATCATATTTCACTCGCTGTTGAAACCAAGTCAACATGACTGAGTGCCGTATGACATGTGGGTGGCTTCCATTTAATTGTGTCGCCAGGTAGTTGGGAGCTCCCCGTCTCCTCATCTCTGACAGCCAGGGATGCCAAAACTCCACTGATTTCCAGTGCCTCCTGCTCTGCAGTTGTTAGTTGTGAGATCTGTGGAGTGCCTCCTCCGGTTCTCTCCCTCTCCCTGGTGTTCTGTGCTCTCTTCTCCTGCAAGGAAGGAAATAACAGACCTATGAGTGAGTGTAATGGCAAGTATTCAACGGATGGATGGAGAGCATTTGGTGAGGGTGACTGAGGGAGAGGCATTAAATTGCATAAGGATGAGGATGAGTGGGAATGGTGGATGGATAGATGGGGATGTGAGGAAGTGCATAGAAAGAGAAGGATGGGTGGGTGTGCAAGGTAAGTGGGTGTGAGGAGTGAGGAGTAGGCTTGAGAGTTCTTTGAGGGTGTAGCTAATGGAGTGGACAAAGGGGAACTGGTAGATGTGGTGTATCTGGATTTTCAGAAGGCCTTCGATAAGGTCCCACACAAGAGGTTGGTGAACAAAATAAGGGCACAAGGAATTGGGGGTAATATATTTGCATGGATTGAGAATTGGTTAACAGACAGAAAACAAAGAGTAGGGATAAACGGGTCTTTTTCAGGATGGCAGGCTGTGACTAGTGGGGTACCGCAAGGATCGGTGCTTGGGCCCCAGCTATTCACAATCTGTATCAATGATTTGGATGAGGGGACTAAATGTAACATTTCCAAATTTGCTGATGATACAAAGCTAGGTGGCAGTGTCAGTTGTGAAGAGGATGTGAAGAGGCTTCAAGGGGATCTTGACAGGCTCAGTGAGTGGGCGAGAACATGGCAGATGGAATATAATGTGGATAAATGTGAAGTTATCCACTTTGGTAGAAAAAACAGAAAGGCAGAGTATTTCCTAAATGGTGAAAGATTGGGGAATGCAGATGCTCAAAGGGACCTGGGTGTCCTTGTACATGAATCACTGAAAGTGAATGTGCAGGTGCAGCAAGCCATTAGGAAGGCAAATGGTATGCTGGCCTTCATTACAAGAGGATTTGAGAACAGGAGTAAAGAAGTCATATTCCAATTATATAGGGCCTTGGTGAGACCACACCTGGAGTACTGTGTACAATTTTGGTCTCCTTATCAAAGGAAGGATATACTTGCCATAGAGGGAGTACAACGAAGGTTCACGAGATTGATTCCTGGGATGGCGGGACTGTCATATGAGAAGAGATTGAGTAAACTAGGCCTGTATTCTCTTGAATTCAGAAAAATGAGAGGGGATCTCATTGAAGCATACAAAATTATTACAGGGCTTGATAGGGTGGATGCTGGGAGAATGTTTCCCTTGGCTGGGGAGTCTAGAGCCAGGGGCCACAGCCTCAAGATAAAGGGTAGACCATTCAGGACTGAGATGAAAAGAAATTTCTTCACACAGAGGGTGGTGAATCTTTGGAATTCTCTACCCCAGAGGGCTGTGGAGGCTCAGTCATTGGGTATATTCAAAACAGAAGTCGACAGATTTCTGACTAGTATGGGCACCAAGGGATATGGCGAAAGTGCTGGTGAATGGAGTTGAGGCAGAAGATCAGCCATGATCTCATTGTATGGCGGAGCAGGCTCGAAGGGCCGAATGGCCTACTCCTGCTCCTATTTCTTATGAGAAGGCAGAGTGAGAAGTTCGGATGATGCGCACAACTGCTAAATGTGCAACTGTACTCACCTTTCCTGACCTGGTTAAGTCATTAAAGCGCTTCCTGCACTGAATGCATGAGCGTGGCACAATGCTCCTGCTGCTGGCCTCTTGGGCCACCTCCAGCCGTGCATTCTTGGTGTCAGCAGCAGGTTTCTTCCTCCCGTTGCTGGTGAATAGTACCTCTCTCCAACTTCTCACTGAGCCCAGCAGCACATCGAGGGAGGCATTATTTATGTGGGGCGCAGCCTTTGAGCGTCCTGATACCATTCTGAGAGTTCTTACTCTGTTGCTTCCAACTCCAAGCTCCTCCAAATTACATCTTTGGATTGTCCCTTTAAATACTGGCGTTGAGATCATGTCATGCGGGTCCACCTCATGCCTGCTGCCGCTGATTGGACGGGAAACCTGGACATAATATGATAATGAGGTGGCTGAGTTAAAAAGCCACTGACAGATGCGCTGAACTTATTTTCGTGTTTCCCATGCGATATCAGACCATCCCCCGCTCCCAGTTAATATCGGGGCCATTGTTGCTGGGTCGATATCTGGGAATTTCCTACTTAACACCATTATGGGAGCACCATCATAACAAGGACTGCAGCAGTTCAATCAGTAGGGCCACCACCACTTTCTCAGGGCAACTAGGGACGGGTAATAAATACAGCCGTAATAATGTCGCCCATATCCTGAGAACAATTAAAAAAAACTCTAGAATGAGCTGTTATATCTCCTTTAAGGTTCCTCAGTGCAGGGTTCCTGACACGTGGCGTTGAATGGAAAGCAAAAAATACAATTTTCCTGGGACCTGCAAGTAATATTTTGTCTCCATTCTGCAGAGTACCACTTAATATAAATATAATGTCCTCAAATTAGGATAAAGGTGAAGTGACTCTTGCATTTGTGATTATTTTATTATGATGATCTATTTGCTCACGACCTCATTTTTTAATTAGGATAAGTACGCAGATCATTAGTAGGGTAATTCATTTACAATTTAAGTACTTCATCTTGAGATAAGGATTATAATGTTTGCTTGAAAAGGAAAGATGTGTGCCAAAAGTTGTACATGTGAAAGATCAGCTTTATTTACCTCTCTTAATAAGAACATAAGAAGTAGGAGCAGGAGTAGGCCATACGGCCCCTCGGGCCTGCTCCGCCATTCAATAGGATCATGGCTGATCCGAACCTAGACTCACGTCCACTTCCCTGCCCGCTCCCCGTAACCCCTAATTCCCTTATCAGCTAGGAAACTGTCTATCTCCGTTTTAAATTTATTTAATGTCGCAGCTTCCACAGGTCTCTGAGGTAGCAAATTCTATAGATTTATTACCCTCTGAGTGAAGAAGTTTCTCCTCATCTCAGTTTTGAAACGGCAGCCCCTTATTCTAAGATTATGACCCCTAGTTCTAGTCTCACCCATCAGTGGAAACATCCTCCCCGCATCCACCCGATCAAGCCCCCTCACAATCTTATATGTTTCGATAAGATCGCCTCTCATTCTTCTGAATTCCAATGAATAGAGGCCCAACCTACTCAACCTTTCCTCATAAGTCAACCCCCTCATCTCCGGAATCAACCGAGTGAACCTTCTCTGAACTGCCTCGAGAGCAAGTATATCTTTTCTTAAATATGGAAACCAAAACTGTACGCAGTATTCCAGGTGTGGCCTCACCAGTACCCTGTATAACTGAAGCAAGACTTCCCTGCTTTTATACTCCATCCCCCTTGCAATAAAAGCCAAGATTCCATTGGCCTTCCTGATCACCTGCAGTACCTGCATACTAACCTTCTATGTTTCATGCACCAGGACCCCCAGATCCCTTTGTACTGTAGCACTTTGCAGTTTCTTTCCATTTAGATAATAACTTGCTCTTTGATTTTTTCTGCCAAAGTGCATAACCTCACACTTTCCAACATTATATTCCATCTGCCAAATTTCTGCCCACTCACTTAGCCTGTCTATGTCCTTTTGCAGGTTTTTTATGTCCTCCTCACTCACTGCTTTCCCTCCCATCTTTGTATCGTCGGCAAACTTGGATACGTTGCACTTGGTCCCCTCCTCCAAATCGTTAATATAGATTGTAAAGAGTTGGGGTCCCAGCACTGACCCCTGCGGAACACCACTAGTCACTGATTGCCAACCCGAGAATGAACCATTTATCCCAACTCTCTGTTTTCTGTTAGATAGCCAATCTTCCACTCATGCCAGTATATTACCCCCAATCCCGTGATTTTTTATCTTGTGCAGTAATCTTTTGTGTGGCACCTTGTCAAATGCCTTTTGGAAGTCCAAATACACCACATCCACTGGTTCCCCTTTATCCACCCTGTTTGTTACGTCCTCAAAGAATTCGAGCAAATTTGTCAAACATGACTTCCCCTTCATAAAACCATGCTGACTCTGTCCGATTAAATTATGCTTATCCAAATGTCCTGTTACTGCTTCCTTAATAATGGACTCCAACATTTTACCAACCACAGATGTTAGGCTAACTGGTCTATAGTTTCCAGCCTTTTGTTTACCTCCCTTTTTAAATAAGGGCGTTACATTAGCAGTTTTCCAATCTGCTGGGACCTTTCCTAAATCCAGGGAGTTTTGGAAAATTACCACCAATGCTTCCGCAATCCCTACCGCTACTTCTCTCAAGACCCTAGGATGTAAGCCATCAGGTCCAGGGGATTTATCCGCCTTAAGTCCCATTATCTTACCGAGTACCATCTCCTTAGTGATTTTAATCGTGTTTAGCTCCTCCCCCCCTATAGCCCCCTGTTTGTCGAGTGTTGGGATATTTTTAGTGTCCTCTACTGTAAAGACTGATACAAAATATTTGTTCAGCGTATTTGCCATCTCCATGTTCCCCACTACTAATTTCCTGGTCTCGTCCTCTAAGGGACCAACATTCACTTTAGCCACCCTTTTTCTTTTTATATAACTGTAGAAACTCTTGCTATCTGTTTTTATATTTTTTGCTAGTTTACTTTCATAATCTATCTTCCCTTTCTTAATTAATCTTTTAGTTATTCTTTGCTGGCTTTTAAATGCTTCCCAATCTTCTATCCTCCCACTAGATTTGGCTACTTTATATGCCCTTGTTTTCAGTTGGATACTGTCCTTTATTACTTTACTTAGCCACGGATGGCTGTCTTTTCTTTTACGCCCTTTTTTCCTCAGTGGAATATATTTTTCTTGTAAGTTGTGAAATATCTCCTTGAATGTACACCACTGCTCATGTACCATCTTACACCATAATCTATTTTCCCAGTCCACTTTAGTCAACTCTGCTCTTATACCTTCATAGTTTCCTTTATTTAAGCTTAGTATGCTGGTTTGAGATCCAACTCTCTCACCCTCCAACTGAATTTGGAATTCAACCATGTTATGGTCACTCATTCCAAGGGGATCCTTTACTAGGACATTTTTTATTAATCCTGTCTCATTACACAGGACCAGATCTAAGATTGCCTGCCCTCTGGTTAGTTCAGTAACATACTGCTCAAGGAACCCGTCCCTAATGCACTCTATGAACTCTTCCTCAAGGCTGCCCTGCCCAATTTGATTTGTCCAGTCAATATGAAAGTTAAAATCTCCCATGATTATAGCTGTTCCCTTATTACAAGCCCCAACTATTTCCTGATTTACACTCCAACCAATAGAGTTGCAACTGTTAGGAGGCCTATAGACTATGCCCACTAGTGGCTTTTCCCCCCTTATTATTCCTTATCTCCACCCAAACTGTTTCACTATCCTGATCCTTTGACCCAATATCATTTCTCACTATTGCAGTGATTCCATCATTTATTAACACAGCCACCCCACCTCCCTTTCCTTCCTGTCTGTCCTTCCTAATAGTCAAATACCCCTGGATGTTTCGTTCCCAGTCATGGTCACCTCGCAGCCATGTTTCTGTAATAGCCACCAGATCATACCCATGTGTAGTTATTTGTACCGTCAGTTTATCTATTTTGTTACGAATGCTGCGTGCATTCAGATAAAGGACTTTTAAATATGTTTTGTGACAATTTATTCCTGCTTTTACCCCCTTTACTACTTTACCTTTATCTTTATATATTCTGTCCCTTCCTGACACGCTCTGGTTTTTAATTTCCCCACTACTACTTTGCTCTATTGCCTTCCCCGCTAACATTTTTATTTTTCGCTCTCTTGAAACCTCCCCCCGACTAATTAGTTTAAAGCCCTCTCTACAGCCCTCTCTTCATCATCACACTGTCATTCATATATTACTAACTAGGAATATAATGACTTAAAGATTATAAAACCATAAGCTGCCTAAATCTTACTGTAATTCCATGTCTTTGATCAATCAACACTTAAACCAAGAAACTTGTGTATCAAGTAAGAGGACAGCACCATATTAGTGGCATACGATTGGAATATTCAATCTATTCAAACATTCTGATGCAGCTAATCAAAACTCACTTCTCCTTTTCACTTTTCATGTTTTATCCAATCATAAATGATTCCTTTCTACCTGTCAACCAACTTCAAATCACCACTGGCAACGATGAACAAAAACTAGCTTTCAGCCTTTACTAGTTAAATTAAATGTGACTATTGGTGTTTGCTTCCATATTAAGAAAGAGAAATCAAAACTGTAGAAACCTCAAAAGCCCATATATTTTTTCTGCATCGGAGTTAGTCAGCCTGTTCTTTAAGCTCTGAACAGTCCATCTCCTGTTTGTTACTCTATAAAGTCTTAGCGTAACCATCACTATGTGAACATCTGAGTTTATGGGCTGGATTTTCTCTGCGGAGGCAGGATGGTGACGGGATAGCTGGTTGCTGGGTTCCGGTCCACTCCCGGCTGCAGCTGTTCTGTCAAACGGAATTTTCCCTTGACTGGTCTTGTTAAGCCTGCCCTGCGGGCTTCCCGGCCAATTAACAGGAAGCGGGTCTGATGACGTCATTTGATGACGCGTCATCAGCCGGTTTCCTTAAAGGGACCATGGCCACACTAAGTTTGACAGTTGTTCTGTCAGTGTTTTATAAGAACATTAGAAGTAGGAGCAGGAGTAGGCCATACGGCCCCTCGGGCCTGCTCCGCCATTCAATAAGATCATGGCTGATTCAAACCTAGACTCACGTCCACTTCCCTGCCCGCTCCCCGTAACCCCTAATTCCCTTATCAGCTAGGAAACTGTCTATCTCTGTTTTAAATGTATTTAATGTCGCAGCTTCCACAGCTCTCTGAGGTAGCAAATTCCATAGATTTACTACCCTCTGAGTGAAGAAGTTTCTCCTCATCTCAGATTTGAAAGGGCAGCCCCTTATTCTAAGATTATGACCCCTAGTTCTAGTCTCACCCATCAGTGGAAACATCCTCCCCGCATCCACCCGATCAAGCCCCCTCACAATCTTATATGTTTCGATAAGATCGCCTCTCATTCTTCTGAATTCCAATGAATAGAGGCCCAACCTACTCAACCTTTCCTCATAAGTCAACCCCCTCATCTCCGGAATCAACCGAGTGAACCTTCTCTGAACTGCCTCGAGAGCAAGTATAGCTTTTCTTAAATATGGAAACCAAAACTGTACGCAGTATTCCAGGTGTGGCCTCACCAGTACCCTGTATAACTGAAGCAAGACTTCCCTGCTTTTATACTCCATCCCTTTTGCAAGAAAAGCCAAGATTCCATTGGCCTTCCTGATCACCTGCTGTACCTGCATACTAACCTTCTATGTTTCATGCACCAGGACCCCCAGATCCCTTTGTACTGTAGCACTTTGCAGTTTCTCTCCATTTAGATAATAACTTGCTCTTTGATTTTTTCTGCCAAAGTGCATAACCTCACACTTTCCAACATTATATTCCATCTGCCAAATTTCTGCCCACTCACTTAGCCTGTCTATGTCCTTTTGCAGGTTTTTTATGTCCTCCTCACTCACTGCTTTCCCTCCCATCTTTGTATCGTCGGCAAACTTGGATATGTTGCACTCGGTCCCTTCCTCCAAATCGTTAATATAGATTGTAAAGAGTTGGGGTCCCAGCACTGACCCCTGCGGAACACCACTAGTCACTGATTGCCAACCCGAGAATGAACCATTTATCCCAACTCTGTTTTCTGTTAGATAGCCAATCTTCCACCCATGCCAGTATATTACCCCCAATCCTGGTGATTTTTTATCTTGTGCAGTAATCTTTTGTGTGGCACCTTGTCAAATGTCTTTTGGAAGTCCAAATACAGATCCACTGGTTCCCCTTTATCCACCCTGTTTGTTACGTCCTCAAAGAATTTGAGCAAATTTGTCAAACATGACTTCCCCTTCATAAAACCATGCTGACTCTGTCCGATTAAATTATGCTTATCCAAATGTCCTGTTACTGCTTCCTTAATAATGGACTCCAACATTTTACCAACCACAGATGTTAGGCTAACTGGTCTATAGACATAACTTCCCCATCACCCTCACTAAGATGATGAGTGTGCATGGAATGGCTTGGACATTAAAGGGATGCTTTATGGTGCTGGTGTGGGATGGTGTCAACTTGGCGCATCATGTGGCAGCCAGGGTTTACAGCATCAAGTGAAGTAAATTGGCCATGGTGATGCCTTCGCTGGCCTCCCGGGCAGCAATGTTGTTGTTTGCTGATGCCCTGTGTCCTGTGCAGCATCAGGTGATGGCAGAGAAGGTTGGTGTTGTTGTTGGTGCTGCTGGTGTTATTGGTGTTGGGGCTGATCGTGGAAGGAATCAGAGGACCAAGGTGAGATAGTTTCTAGGGCACCGATGTTGCTGCAATAGATGACAGCTGCAGGTGAGATGACAGAAGCGATCTGTCAATGGTGAGAGAGGTTGTTCCAATGAGGTTGCACTGGACATACAATTGGCTCTAAACACTTGCAAGCTAAAGAAATCTCTATATGTCTTACAAATTCAGTAACCAACAGTTTCTGTGCTCTGAAACTGACCATCTGCAACATGGCATCCTTCACACCACTTCTGCAGCTGTCAGCTTATCAGAAACATCAGAGCAGACTCAACTCACACCAGGGTGAGCTGGCGTGTTCCCCGAGCAGCAGGTAACCAGTGGGGGAGCATGAAAAATTGGAAGGAAGTCTCAAAATACCATTAAATTGGCTGTTAACAAGCCATTTAATGATCTCAATTGTCTCCCCCCACTGCTTGGTGTCGGGTCAGTTCGCCGCTGACAGACCCGACACACGGGAGACTCGCGTGGAGGCGGGTTGACAGCGAGTTTCCTACCCGCTGTCAATCTTTGCTATTTTGACAGCGGACCCGCCTCCAAACCTGCCCTCTGAGCGCCGGCAAAATCCAGCCCTAAATGTTAATATCAAATAATACATAAAAATCATTTTTTTTAAAGTCCAACTAACCGATTGGAGATTTCAAATTCAGTATCTAGGTTCCCTAGTGATTGGTCACATTGTACGGAACTAACAGCTCTGACATTTACTGGGGCTGGATTTCCAAGCAGGGTGGAGGAGTTCTGGTCCGAATGCCGTGGAGTTTATCCCCACACCGTGCGTGCATTTTTTAATTGGTTCCGTGCCCGGAAGTCGGCCTGATTGACAGGCCTGGCTCCCTGTCGGGCGGGGAGCCCTGCAGCAGAGGCCGTAGCCCAGGAGCTGGTAGGTTTCTTCCTGCTGGGGTAGAGATTGCGAAGGGGCTAGGTACAGCATGGTTTGGAGGGTCAGGGGGTCGGAGAGGGATTGGGGGCAGGGGGCGGAGTCGATGATTGCGGGGGATCAGTGATTGCGGAGGGGGTTGGTGATTGCGGGGGGGCTCAGTGATCGTGTGGGGGGCGGTGATGTTGCGAGGGTCGGAGATCGTGGGGGTCGCTAATCGCGAGGGGGTGGGGCGGTCCGATTGTGTGGAAGGGGAAACAGGTTTGCTGGGGGGGGCCGAGGGAAAGCACGCCTGCTCCTCCTAGCCCACAAGCAGTGCTGGAAAAGCACTTATCTCTTCCATGCAGCCGTCCTTGCCTCCCTTTAGCTTCCGGCATTAAAAGCTGGAACGGTGATAAAATCTGAGGCACGCAGCCATATTAAAATATTTAAATGAGCAATCCACCTCCTGGGAACGGCTGGGTTGTCCGCCCCCGTCATGTCTGTTAAAACCGGAAGTAGGCGGGTTTGAGGGGGGGTTGGCTTCAGGTTTGAGATGTTTTACATATTAACATCCCACCTGACCCAAACCCACTCTATTTTGGGGGTTAAAATTCCCCCCAACATATTGGGGCTGATAATCCAGTCCTTTGCCTATGCCTATGCCAATTCCAAAGCTTATGCCTAAAAAACCAGAGTGCACTCTTTAAAAAAAAGTGCCTATAAAAAAAAATTGATGCCTTACCATTAGGCAAGTTTGCATATATTTCTCAATACCTGCTTCATGCAGGCTATGATACTGGCAGATTCCTGACTTTCATGCTGTCGGCAGATTCTGGAATGCTCAGGCCTTATGGATATATTTTGTCATGCTATGTAAATTGCAGTGTATGTACCTTGAAGAAGGAACTATATTCTGCAGCCCCTGTATACTGCAGTACCAGTAGTGACCACCCCTGTATATAAGCCTGTATAGTAGTTCCAGTTTTGTCTCCATTCAGTAAACACCTGTTATAACCAACTTCTGCAGTCCGTGTCTCAATTACACACGGACGTTACACTGGCGACGAACAGATCCGAACTTACCTACAGTTCCACACCACCTCACGGGGATCCATCCCTGAAGCGAAGTTGTTAGAGGTCGAGGCCAGAAGGAAGAAATCCAAAAAGAAAAAAAAAACAAACAGAAGAAACGGGCGTCAACCGTGGGCAACCGCCCACTGATTCATCGAATTCGAAGATTTGCAGGAGAGGCTGTCGAGAGCTGGGCTTGGTTATCCAGTCTATGGTGTTCCAGCTAATCGGGCTGGTGGCAGGTAGTACACTGATCCTTCCTGGGCTGCGGCGGGCTAGAGCTCGATCGGGTGGCTTTTCAACGGGGCCGAGCAGCGTTGTCGGGAAGAGGAGAGAGAGAGAGAGGGTGGAGCACACGGCGCGGCCGGTGCTACGAAGCCGGGCAGCGTACAGACCCGAGAAGAGGGAGGAAAGTGTCCCATAGGGTCTGCTCTGACGACGGGAACAGTAATTAAAATAAAAGAAATTAGAAGCGAAGAAAGCCGCGAGGAGCTGCAGTTTGCCACAGGGACCGCGGAGAGCGGCGTTGGCAGCAGCGCGGGGGGGAAGTGCGCGAAGACCATAGGGCGTCACCATCAAGGCATAAAAACAGCAGCAACAGCGCTAGCAGCAGCGGAAAAGACAGAAAGCGCGGGAGGCGCCATCTTAATCCAGCGGGGAAGAAGGCAAAGCGCGGGAGGCGCCATTTTGTTAAATCGGGGAAGAAGGCAAAGCGGGAGGCGCCATCTTAGATCTCCAAGATGCCGAAGACTGGCAATATCACTGCCTTCGATAATGCAATAGAAGACTGGACCACGTATGTGGAAAGAGTCGAAGTATATTGCAAGGCAAATGAAGTAGCCGATGAGAAAAAGGCATCAGTACTACTAAACTTAATGGGCGCAAGAACGTACGGCCTATTGCGGAACCTGATCACTCCAGTCAAACCGATGGCGAAGAGTTTTAACGAAATTGTTGATATCCTACAGGAACACCTAAATCCTACACCGCTGCTGATAGCAGAAAGATTTAAATTCCACAAGAGAAATCAGCATAAAGATGAGAGCAATGCTGATTACCTTACGGAACTATGCAAGCTATCAAAGCACTGCCAGTTCGGCGCAGGACTGGCAGATACCCTATGGGACAAATTTGTCTGTGGACTCCTGAGTGAAGGAACCCAGAAGAGGTTACTCTCAGAGAAAGAGCTGACGCTAGATAAGGCTTTCAGCGTGGCAGTATCGTACGAAGCAGCAGCAAGGGGAGCTGCGGAAATACAGCAAAAGCCACAGGAATACGGCACCCATGAAATGACACGGGGATTTGAAAAATGTTATCGCTGCGGCAGAACAACCCATGACCAGAAGGACTGCTGGTTCAAGGACAAAACATGCAGGCAACGCGGAAAGATGGGACACATTGCACGAGTTTGCAGGTCCGGGAAGAAGACTAACGACAACAAAAAGACTACTAAGGAAAAGTACAGGGAAGTACGAAAGATGACGGACAGTAGTTCCGAAGACCAGAAGAGCGATAGTGAATCCGGGAACAAGAGACTAAGCTGTCTCAAACTACACAACGTAATCGCAAAAGAGGATCACTGAACCATTTGGGTCACCCTCACGATAGCAGGGTCCCAAGTCAAAATGGAATTGGATACAGGATCAGCCCTGACCGTCATGAATCGACGAGACTACGAGCGGCTATTCGCACACCTACCCTTGAAAGACACATCCATTGTCTTGAAGACATATACGGGGCAGAAAGCATACCCCAGAGGGAAAATAAGGGTGCCTGTCGAATACAACGGCAAGGAAATACAGAAATTGTATCTGTACATACTGCAAGATGGTGGACCACCGTTATTGGGACGTGAATGGATCAGAAAGATAAGTTTAGACTGGCACTCCATTCAGGCACTGACTGTGGCTGGTAAAAAGGATGACGTCACACCTGGACGATTGTCAAAAATCTTAGCTAACGCTAAAGAGGTATTTTAGCAAGGACTGGGAACTCTTAAAGGCGTTACCACCTCGATAAAAATAGAAGAGAATGCAATTCCCAAGTTTTTCAAAGCAAGACCGGTACCGTATGCAATTCGCCCAGCCGTCGAGGCAGAGCTGGAGAATCTGGAGAATGCAGGCGTGTTAACTAAGGTAGACTGGAGCGAGTGGGCGACACCCATCATTCCTGTCATGAAGAAAACGTTAAACAATAAGTCTGAAGAGCCAAGGAAGGTTCGCATCTGTGGGAACTTCAAGGTGACTGTGAACCCAGTCCTTCACACTACAGTATCCTCTTCCGAGGATAGAAGATATTTTCGCCTCACTATCTGGAGGGAAACGTTTTACAAAAATTGACCTAGCGCAAGCATATTTGCAGATGGAGGTTGAAGAATCCTCTAGGAAATATCTCATGATAAACACTCACAAAGGTCTTTACCAGTATAATCGACTGGTATTCAGAGTTGCATCAGCTCCGGCTATATGGCAAAGAGCGATGGAACAAGTCCTGCAAGGGATTCCGGGGACTCAGTGTTACTTGGACGACATCCTAGTGACGGGTGAAAATGACAGTGAACACCTTGCCAACCTAGAGCAGGTGCTCACTAGATTAAGAGAACATGGGCTACGAGCCAATCGCCCCAAGTGCGAGTTTAAAAAAAAAACAAATACCGTATTGTGGCCACGTGATTGATGAAGAGGGGTTACATAAGTCCCCTGACAAAATTGAAGTGGTAGTTAAGGCTCCAGCGCCTGAAAATGTGTCGCAACTGAGGTCATTCCTCGGATTGGTGAATTACTACCATAAGTTTTTGCCGAATTTGTCCACAATTCTGCACCCACTGAACGCCCTGCTACAAACTGGAGTAGCATGGAAATGGAGCGATGAATGTAAGCGGGCCTTTCAGAAGTGTAAAGGCCTGATCACTTCAAGAGAAGTATTGGCTCACTACAACCCATCACTACCGATAAGACTGGCGTGTGATGCGTCTCCCTACGGCGTTGGAGCGGTTCTGTCACGTAAATCCCTTGATGGTTCAGAGAGGCCGACAGCTTTTGCGTCACGCTCGTTAACTGCAGCCGAGCGTAACTACGCCCAGATTGACAGAGAGGCCCTCAGCCTGGTGTGGGGGGTGAAGAAGTTCAATCACTAACTGCACGGACAGAAATTTACTCTACTAACTGATCATCAACCTCTTGTCTCCATTTTCAACCCTAAGAAGGGCGTCCCGATAATGACAGCACAACGGCTACAGAGGTGGTCCCTTTTCCTAGGGGCACACCAATATGACATCGAGTACAAAGGAACTAAACAGCATGGGAATGCTGATGGATTGTCGCGCCTACCGTTGTCGACGGTGGAAGAAGCACCTGCAGTGGATCCTGTGGAGATATTCCACTCGACCATAGTCGAATGTCTACCTGTGACGAGTGCAAACATAGAAAAGGAAACACGAAATGACCCGACACTCTCCAGGGTCTATTATTTAACGGTGAAGGGATGGCCAGCACATGGCGAACCACTGTTGCCAGCATTCTCTCCGAGAAGAGAACAGCTGTCAGTGTGCCGAGGAACCTTGATGTGTGGATCCAGAGTAGTAATTCCACCCAAATTGAAGGATAGAGTGCTCAATGAGCTTCATGAGGGTCATCTGGGAGGGGTAAAAATGAAGAACTTAGCCAGAGCGTTTGTGTGGTGACCGGGAATCGATAGAGAAATCGAAGAGATGACCAAGAGCTGTACAAGATGCCAGAAGGTCCAAAACGCCCCACCACAAGCCCCTCTACATCCATGGGAGTGGCCCTCATCTCCATGGCAAAGGGTACACATTGATTTTGCTGGTCCATTTATGGACTCGATGTTTTTAATTGCGGTGGATGCACATTCAAAGTGGCCAGAGGTAATAAAAATGTCCTCAACCACCACAGAAAAAACTATCACAGTCTTACGAACCATATTCGCCAGAAATGGGCTGCCTGAACAGATTTGCTCCGACAATGGACCACAGTTTGTGTCTGAAGAGTTCCGGAGGTTCTTAAAGAACAATGGTGTTAAGCATTACACATCCGCCCCATATCATCCAGCCACCAATGGATGGCTGAGAGGTTCATTCAAACATTCAAGAAGGCTATCAAGGCAATGTGTAATGAAGACATACCCCTACAACACAAGGTGGATAACTTCTTGTTTGCCTACCGGAATGCGACACATGTGGTTACCAACCAAACTCCAGCCATGATGTTCTTCAATCGAAGACTAAGATGCCGCTTGGATTTGGTTAAGCCAAATATCAGAAGAGATGTGGAGAACAGGCAGTTTCAGAATATGAATGAAAGGCCAACCAGGAGTTTTAAGATAGGTCAACCAGTTTTGGCCCAGGACTACCACACAGAGAAATGACAGCCAGGAACGATCTGCACACGGCAAGGACCTCTCATGTATACCGTGGACGTTGGAGAGAGCATTGTAAGACGCCATGCTGACCAGATTCTAGAGTCACTGGAAAACGTCAATTCCACACCACGATCCGATACACCTGGTGATGAAACCGAAGTACCAATTGCATCTACCTCAGAATCGGTGATATTGGAAGCAGACGAACCAAACAACGACGTTGATCCCGAATCAACTTTGCCAGAAGAACCTGATACCCCAAAGAGGCGTTATCCAGACAGAATCAGGAAGCCTCCTCAAAGACTGAATTTATAATTGATTAACTTCAGCTAATGTATATAGCAACTGTAATTGTAAATATGTTATTTAATTATTAATCGAATGTTATGTACTGTTTAGCTAAAAGGGGAGGAATTGTAGTGTATGTACCTTGAAGAAGGAACTATATTCTGCAGCCCCTGTACACTGCAGTACCAGTAGTGACCACCCCTGTATATAAGCCTGTGGAGTAACTTTGTATAGTAGTTCCAGTTTTGTCTCCATTCAGTAAACACCTGTTATAACCAACTTCTGCAGTCCGTGTCTCAATTACACACGGACGTTACATATATCTAGGGGAAGAACTTGGATAAGACCTGAAAACGGGCACAATTAACCCGTGCCCGTTCATAGCGTTGCAGGCAGGTCAAATTGGTGCTGCCTGCTCTTTTAAATGATTTCTGCGTGCAGGCAGCACTCCCTGCACTGTTCATTGGTTGCATCAGCAGAGGGCCCGTTATCGTGAGTGTCTAGCGCTACAGAAAGGCAGCCTTCACCTCTTACATGGGAGGTGCATTGTGGCTGCAAGAAGAGGTGGAAGTTTCTTCAAAACTGAATCTGTGCTCTGATACTTTGAGCAATGGCTGAACTTGCGAGTGAGTGATCACTAAGGTTTTCAGACACTATACTGGAGGTCTTGGTGGAAGAGATGGAAAGGAGAGACGCCCTGTATCCACAGGGGGGCGAGCAGGAGGCCCTCCGGACATATGCTCACGAGGCAGTGGGAAGAAATAGCGGCGGAGGTCAATGCCAGGAGTGTTGCTCGATGAACATGGATGCAGTACAGGAAGAAATTTAATGATCTCAAACAAGTTGTACAGAAAAATCAGGACTGGGAATTAAACATTGCAGAGTACAACATAGTTAGAAAAGATAGGGAAAAAGGAGGTGGAGCAGCTGTATTTATTATAGATAGATAACATAATGGCAGTAGAAAAAAGTGACACAGCTATCAGTAAGACAGAAATAGAATCCATGTGGATATAGATAAAAGATAATAAAGGATTAATCACACTAATAGGGGTAGTTTACAGGCCACCTAATAGTGGAAGGGAGGTGGACGAAGAAATAAGCAAACAAATTAGGGAAATTAGTAAAAAACATAGAACAATAATCATGGGGGATTTCAACTACCCTAACATTAATTGGCCAGAAGAGGTAGGTAAAGGGGATAAGGAAATGGAGTTCCTACAATGTGTACAGGACTCCTTTCTAACCCAATATGCAAGAAGCCTGACGAGGGAGGATTCGCTATTGGATCTAGTAATGGGGAATGAACCAGAGCAGATAAGAGAAGTAAAAGTAGGGGAACATCTAGGCAATATTGGCCATAATATAATACGCTTTAAGATTGATGTGCCAAATAACTGCCTGAATCCATGAGGTTACAACTTAAAACTAAAGGCTTTTATTAAGTAAGAATCTTGGCATCAAGTTAACACAGGGCAACCATCATTCATCACCGACCCAGCCCTTATGAGTAAAACCCAGCTCTTATAAATAAGACTCACACCAATCAGGAGGAGCCATAAAGGCGGAGCTAGGGAGGAACATTAGTGGTTACATCTGTAAAACATTTACAGACATTAACAAGTACAACAACAGACAATCCAGAACAGTTATTTCATCACATTCACCCCCTGCTACAGATTCAATCTGTCAGGAGGTCTGATAGTCCTCTGGGAACGACGGAACTCTTGCCAAGGCTCCTCCTGGAGTACCAACTTCGGTTCATCCGAATTCCCAGAATCATCAGTGTTTTCCACACTGAGGGTTTGTGTCTCTGAAGGTCCAATACCACGATTAAAAACTCTACTCTCAGAGTCGAACTCTTTGAGCTCCAGCAGGTGCAAGATTTTTTAATAGAGACCGTATCCTCTCGCCCATCCGGATATTGGATGTACGCATACTGGGGATTAGCATGAAGGAGTTGTACTTCCTCCACCAGTGGATCAGTCTTGTGGCCTCTCACATGTCTGCGCAACAGCACAGGGCCAGTGGTCGTCAACCATGTGGGTAACGATACTCCATTAGTAGCTTTTCTTGGAAAGCTAAACATCCTTTCATGAGGGGTGGCATTCGTCGCTGTACACAAAAGAGACCTTATAGAATGTAGCACATCTGGCAGGACATCCTGCCAGCGAGAGGTCGGCAGGCCTCGCGACTTCAGAGACAATACGATAGCCTTCCACACTGTTGCATTTTCTTTCTCGACCTGCCCATTACCACGAGGGTTATAGCTGGTAGTTCTACTTGTTGCAGTTCCTTTCGATAGCAAAAACTGTCGCAATTCGTCGCTCATAAAGGAAGAACCATTATCACTATGTATATAGTTAGGCATGCCAAACAAAGAAAACAGTTGGCAGAAGCATTTAATTACAACAGCACTGGTCACATCCGGACAGGGGATAACAAAAGGGAACCGAGAGTACTCGTCTATAATATTAAGAAAATAGACATTACGGTCGCTCGATGGAAGGGGACCTTTAAAATCGAGACTCAAATGCTCAAATGGTTGAGTTGCTTTAATAAGATGAGCTGGCTCGGATGGCTTATAGAAGCGGGGTTTGCATTCAGCACAAACACGACAGGTTCTGGTCATTGTCCGGACCTCCTCAATAGAGTAGGGTAGATTGTGGGACTTAATGAAGTGGTTCATTCTGGTAACCCCAGGGTGGCAGAGTGCATCGTGGAGACTTTGAAGCTTATCTATACCTAGACTAGCACATACTCCTCGTGACAAAGCATCCGATGACTCATTAAATACTCCAGGCCTGTACTGAATATCATAGTGATATGTTGACAGTTCTATTCGCCATCTTAAAATCTTATCATTTTTGATCTTGCCTCTCTGCTTAGTATTGAGCATAAAGGCCACAGATCGCTGGTCAGTAATAAGCGTAAAACGTCAGCCAGCGAGATAATGTCTCCAATACCTGACTGCTTCGATAATCGCCTGCGCCTCCTTTTCCACTGAAGAATGTCGAACTTCTGGTCCTTGCAATGTACGAGAGAAGAAAGCTACTGGTCTACCAGCTTGGTTAAGAGTTGCTGCCAACGCAAAATCAGATGCATCACTTTCCACTTGAAAAGGGATCTTCTCATCCACGGCACATACCACTGCCTTCTCAATGTCCCGTTTGATATTACAGAAAGCCTCCTGAGCTTCCGCCGATAGCGGAAAAGACGTCGACTTAATAAGAGGTCGGACTTTATCTGAGTAGCTAGCCACCCACTGGGCATAGTACAAAAAGAATCCCAGACACGTTCTTAAAGCTTTTACAGTGTGAGGGAAAGGTAATTCCTTAAGTGGACGTAATCTTTCAGGATTCGGCCCGATTACCCCATTCTCCACAACGCAACCAAGAATACACAAACGTGTAGTATTGAAGGTACACTTGTTTTCGTTATAGGTCAGGTTTAACCTCTTTGCCGTCTCTAGGAACTTCGCGAGATTTTGATCATGCTCCCGTTGGTCACGCCCACAGATAGTAACATTGTCCAGGTACGGGAATGTTGCTTCCAATGCGTATTCATCCACCATACGATCCATCTCCCGTTGGAAGACGGATACCCCATTCGTCACTCCAAAGGGCACCCTAAGAAATTGATACAGGCGCCCATTAGCTTCGAAGGCCATATAAGGTCGGTCTTCTATTTTGATAGGGAGTTGATGGTAGGCAGACTTTAAATCAATGGTGGAGAACACGCGATACTGAGCTATCTGGTTCACCATCTCAGAAATACGAGGCAAAGGATAGGCGTCCAATTGGGTATACAAGTTTATAGTCTGGCTATAATCGACGACAAGCCTTTTCTTTTCATTAGTTTTAACCACCACCGCCTGGGCACGCCACGGGCTATTACTGTGTTCGATGATTCCCTCCCGTTGAAGCCTTTCCATTTCCTCTTTTATAAATGGTTTATCTTCTGAACTATACCGTCGACTCTTAGTCGCTATAGGTCTACAATTAGGAGCAAGGTTCACGAACAAAGAAGGCGGACTTACTTTTAAAGTAGAAAGGCTGCAGACTGTGAGTGGAGGCTGAGACCCACCATACTTAAAGGTAACGCTCTCATGCTGACACTGGAAGTCCAAACCTAAAATTAAGTTCACACACAACTGAGGTAATATAAGGAGTTTAAAGTCCTTATACTCCGTATCCTTAACGGTCAATGTGACTTTACAATATCCAGTTACCTCCGAAGTAAGGGACTTGGACGCCATCACAATTTCACTTCGAGTCGGATACACCTTCAATGAACAGGAGTTAACAAGGTTGGGATGTATAAAACTTTCAGTACTGCCACAGTCTATCAAACACCCAGTAGGACGACCATTAATCTTAATGTCTGTGGTAAACCACTGTTTGTATTCCACTGTGTACATGCCTGTACATGTCTCGGCTGACTCCTCCCACGAGTCCAGGTATAAAGGTGACTGCTCCACAGTCCCTCTGTATTCTGGACCGGTCGACCACTCGAGGCACACCTTCATTCTCTTGTTAATAAAAGCCTGTTAATTACTCGCTTAATCTCAGTCTTTTGAGTTATTGATAGCGCATCAATTTTATTAACAAGATTTTTATAATGGAGAAGATCCTCACACCAGCATGCCTGGACTTAGATCATCAGGAGGCGGACTCATCCACCAAGTTCACTCACTGGCTTAGGTGTTTTGAAAAATTTCTGATCGCCTCCGCTGAAACGGTCAAATCGGACGAGGACAAACTGGATGTCCTGACCTCCAAAGTGAACCACCGAGTGTACTCGGTCATCCAGGACACGACCTCGTACGCGGATGCTATCAAGCTCCTCAAGGACCAGTACATGCGCCCAGTGAACGAGGTGTACGCTAGGCACCTCCTGGGGAGTCGTAAACAACAACCTGGGGAATCGACCGAGGAATACCTTCAGGCACTGTCTGTGCTTGGCCGGGCCTGTGGTTGTAAGGATGTAAAGGCCGCCGTGTACACAGAGGAACTTATCCGGGACGCTTTTGTAGCGGGCCACAGGTCCAATTACACCCGACAGCGACTGTTGGAGCAGAGTGACCTCGATCTCAACAAGGCCTCTGAACTCGCACTATCATTGGACGCAGCCTACCGGGGCATGGACGCCTACTCCTCTGCACCGTGGACACCGCGGGGAACGACAGCCTGGGACACAGTAGGACCGTCTCATAGCGCCGTGCCACCCCAGCCACATCGCAGCAACGACACAACTACCGCAGCAGTGTCCCAAGGCCAGACAGCAGTGCCCCAAGGCCAGAAATGCTACTTCTGTGGCCAGGCCAAACACCCCAGAGCGCGCTGCCCAGCGAAGAATGCGATCTGCTCGGGCTGCGGGAAGAAAGGACACTACGCCAGCGTCTGCAGGGCCAAAGCCACCCCGAACCCCAACAGCGCCGCGTGTGGGCCGTGCGGGCCGCCATCTTGGGCCTCCCCAGCCATGTGCGAACCACCGGAACAGCGGCCATTTTGGACGCCTCCAGCCACATGGGGATCATGGACGCCGCCATCTTGGACGACAGCCGGGACGCAGCAGGCCCCCAACACCGCCTCATCTGCTACCCGCAGCGACACACCGACCCCTACGCTGGCCTCCGTTACGCTGGACCGAGCGAGACTGCACCAGCTGGCCCGGTCCACAATGGACATTAAGGTAAATGGTCACGAAACAATCTGCCTTTTTGACTCTGGGAGCACGGAGAGCTTCATCCACCCTGACACGGTGCGTCGTTGCTCTCTCCCAGTCCTGCCTGCGCACCAGCGGATTTCTATGGCCTCTGAGTCCCAGTCGGCGGACATTGGCGGCTACTGCGTGGTGACACTAGTAGTAGACGGGACTGTGTACGATAATTTTAAACTTCTGGTCCTGCCCCACCTCTGCGCTGCCGTTCTACTGGGGTTAGATTTTCAGTGCCACCTTAAAAGTGTTACGATGGCGTACGGTGGACCCCTCCCCCCACTCACAGTCCGCAGCCAGCAGCTTCCAAATTGCCCGCCGTGCACCAGGTGCAACCTCTCCACACTCAGAGTCACCCCCCCCCCACTGTTTGCTAACCTCACCCCCGACTGTAAGCCCATCGCCACAAAGAGCAGGCGATACAGTGCCGGGGACAGGGTTTTCATTAAAACCGAAGTGGAGCGGCTCCTGAAGGAGGGGATTATTGAGGGCAGCACCAGCCCCTGGCGAGCCCAGGTTGTGGTCGTTAAGACCGACGAGAAGCAGCGCCTGGTCATCGACTACAGCCAGATAATAAATCGCTACACCCTGCTGGACGCTTACCCACTCCCCCGTATAGCTGATATGGTCAACCAGATCGCGCAGTACCGCGTCTTCTCGACCATTGACCTGAAATCAGCGTACCACCAGCTCCCTATCCGCCCTGAGGACCGCCAGTATACTGCCTTTGAGGCAAACGGCCGCCTCTATCACTTCCTTAGGGTTCCCTTTGGCGTCACCAACGGGGTCTCCGTCTTCCAAAGGGAGATGGACCGGATGGTCGATCAAAATGCGTTGCAGGCCACCTTCCCATATCTGGACAATGTGACCATCTGCGGCCATGACTTGCAGGACCATGACGCAAACCTCGAAAAATTCCTCTGCACCGCCAAACTCCTCAACCTGACGTATAACAAGGAGAAGTGCATATTCCGCACAACCCGCCTCGCCATCATTGGCTGTGTTGTGGAACACGGAGTCATCGGTCCCGACCCCGACCGGATGCGTCCCCTTATGGAACTCCCACTGCCCCACTGCCTCAAGGCCCTGAAGAGGTGCCTAGGGTTTTTCTCTTATTACGCCCAGTGGGTCCCCTACTATGCGGACAAGGCCCGTCCGCTGATCAAGTCCACCTCTTTTCCCGTGACGGCAGAGGCCCGCTTAGCCTTCCACCGTATCAAGGAAGACATTGCCAAAGCCACCATGCACGCAGTGGACGAATCCATCCCCTTCCAGGTGGAAAGCGACGCGTCCGACTTTGCCCTGGCTGCTACCCTTAATCAGGCGGGGAGACCCGTGGCCTTCTTTTCACGAACCCTCCAGGGACCGGAGACCAGACACTCCGCTGTTGAGAAGGAGGCCCAGGCTATTGTGGAGGCTGTGCGTCATTGGAGGCACTACCTGGCCGGAAAACGATTTACCCTGCTCACTGACCAGCGTTCAGTTGCTTTTATGTTTAACAACAAGCAGAGGGGCAAAATCAATAACGACAAGATCTTGAGGTGGAGAATCGAACTTTCCACCTACAATTACGAGATCTTGTACCGGCCCAGGAAGCTCAATGAACCCCCGGATGCTCTATCGCGTGGCACCTGCGCCAGCGTGCAGATCGATAGACTGTGGGCCCTCCACAATGACCTCTGCCACCCGGGGGTCACCAGGTTCTTCCACTTCATCAAGGCCCGCAACCTGCCTTACTCCATTGAGGAGGTCAGGACCATGACCAGGAACTGCCAAGTCTGCGCTGAGTGCAAACCGCACTTTTATAGACCAGACAGGGCTCACCTGATAAAAGCCACTCGCCCCTTCGAGCGCCTGAGCGTTGATTTTAAAGGGCCTCTCCCCTCCTCCGACCGCAACGTGTACTTCCTCAACATTATTGATGAGTACTCCCGTTTCCCGTTCGCCATCCCCTGCCCGGACATGACCAGTGCCACGGTCATTAAATGTCTGAACGACCTCTTCACCCTGTTCGGCTTCCCCAGCTATATCCATAGCGACCGGGGCTCATCGTTTATGAGCGATGAACTCCGTCAGTACCTGCTCGCTAGGGGTATTGCCACAAGCAGGACCACCAGTTACAACCCCCGGGGGAACGGACAGGTGGAAAGAGAGAATGCGACAGTTTGGAAGGCCGCCCTGCTAGCCTTAAAGTCTAGGGGCCTTCCGACCTCCCGCTGGCAGGATGTGCTCCCCGATGCACTCCACTCTATTCGGTCACTGCTCTGCACTGCCACTAACGCCACCCCTCATGAGAAAATGTTTGTCTTCCCAAGGAAGTCCACATCGGGGACATCGCTACCGCCATGGCTGACGTCCCCAGGGCCGGTCCTACTGAGAAGACACGTGAGGACCCATGAAACGGACCCCCTGGTCGAAAGGGTCGACCTCCTCCACGCCAACCCCCAGTATACTTAAATTGCGTACCCGGACGGGCGGGAGGACACAGTCTCCATACGAGACCTCGCACCCTCGGGGGCCGCAGTAACCCACTACCACCTCCCCCCCCCCCACGACCCGATATCCAGCCCCAGCAGACGGCGGGCCTGGGCCCTGCGACCCGCTCGACACCTACGAGGACTACACACCAGTGCCCCAGCCTACGCGGGACTCGACGCCGGAAGCTTCACTACCCCTGCCGTCGCCACGTCGATCACAGCGGCAGACAAGACCTCCGGAGAGACTCCAATACACTAACTTTTAATACACTTCACCCCGCCGGACTCATTTTAAACAAGGGGTGAATGTGGTAAACCACTGTTTGTATTCCACTGTGTACATGCCTGTACATGTCTCGGCTGACTCCTCCCACGAGTCCAGGTATAAAGGTGACTGCTCCACAGTCCCTCTGTATTCTGGACCGGTCGACCACTCGAGGCACACCTTCATTCTCTTGTTAATAAGAGCCTGTTAATTACTCGCTTAATTTCAGTCTTTTGAGTTATTGATAGCGCATCAATCACAGAATCACAAACTCCACACAGACAGTCGCCCGAGGCCAGATTCGAACCCGGGTCCCTGGCGCTGTGAGGCAACAGTGCTAACCACTATGCCATCATAGATTTCGACAAGGAACACGGTATGGTCTGGTCAACCGTAACCGAGGCTAGAGTAAAACGATAGGCGGCAGCAGAGAAGACATCAGGTACAGGATTACCCTTACACACTTTACTAAAATGTCCCCGTTTCTTACATTTAAAACAAGTAGCCTCTCTGGCTGGGCATCTTTGCCTGGAGTGTTTAGGTTGGCCACAAAAATAACACTTAGACCCGTGGGGTACAACCACAACAGTAGGATTAAGTGGAGGCTCCATTGACGTTATGGATGCCTCCATACTCGGAACACACGAGGCTGAGAGAGACGCATGGGCTGATGCATACACTTCTAAATTCTTCTGGGCTACATCTAACGATCGAGTCGTAACAACGACTGTTTTTAAAACTAACGAGTCATTCTCGAGGAGTCTCTGTCTAATATAATTAGATCGAAGGCCAGATAGGAAAGAATCACGGATGGCTTCTTCCTGATACAATATAGCAGAGACAGCCTTGTAGTTGCAATCCTTAGCCAAAGCTTTAAGACCCTGCAGAAAATCATCCAGGGATTCCTCGGGTAATTGCCTGCGAGTAGACAAAAGATACCTGGCGTATACTTCATTAACCGACTTAAGGTACTGGGCCTTAAGAGCTGCAAGGGCCTCTTCATACGTAGTAATATCTTCAAATATAGAGTAAGTTTGATGACTTACCAAGTTGGTTAAAAGACCCAACTTGTTAACTGTCGGATCGATCGATGCGATGAAGTATTCAAAACATCGAAGGCAATGCGTAAATTTCTTCAATGCATCTGCCGAATGGGGATCAATATCCAGACGCTCTGGTTTCAAAAATCGATCCATCTTCCAAAGTTATTACTTAATAAAATTGATGTGCCAAATAACTGCCTGAATCCATGAGGTTGCAACTTAAAACTAAAGGCTTTTATTAAGTAAGAATCTTGGCATCAAGTTAACACAGGGCAACCATCATTCATCACCGACCCAGCCCTTATGAGTAAAACCCAGCTCTTATAAATAAGACTCACACCAATCAGGAGGAGCCATAAAGGCGGAGCTAGGGAGGAACATTAGTGGTTACACCTGTAAAACATTTACAGACATTAACAAGTACAACAACAGACAATCACGCTCGAGTACTTCCGTGACCGGAGGGCGCCGCGGGGACTGGAGTGCATAATTGATTTGGACAACCAAATTTTAATTTGATTTGTTAACGTTTATTTAAAGTTTTATTAGTTACAGTTTATTTGTTTATTTTGATTGGTCCTATCAAAAGAGGAACAACAGACAATCCAGAACACTTAGTTACAGTCTATTTGTTTAATTTGCTTGGTCCAATCAAAAAGAGGACAATCCAGAACACAGAGTTATTTCATCACAAAGATAGTAATTGAGAAAGACATAAGTATGACAAAGACCAGGGTAATAGATTGGAGAAAAGCCAATTTTGAGGGGATGAGAATAGAACTGGGGAAAATAAAATGGACAACAATATTGGCAAACAATGGTGTAGAACAGCAATGGGAAACATTTAAAATGGTGTTCAACAGAACACAGGAAAAATATATTCTGCCATAAAAAAAGAACAAGCCAAACACTAATGAGACACCATGGATGACTAAAGAAATAAGGGAAAATTGAGGGTAAGGAAAGAGGCATACACTAAGTATATGAACAGCAGGGCAAAGTATGACAAGGGAGAATACAAAGAGGTTAGGAGAGAAGTCAAAAAAACAATTAGGAAGGCAAAAAGGAACTATGAAATTAAATTATCAAGGAACATAAAACAAAATAATAAAATATTCTACAGGCACATAAATAAAAAATGAAAGTAGGGATGGGAATAGGACCACTAAGGGATGATTAGGATAAAATCACAGGCAGCGATAGTAAAATGACAGAAATATTAAATAATTACTTTGCTTCAGTATTTACCAGGGAGACAGATCAGGTGAACATTACATTGGAAGATGAGATTAGAAATGATATAACCACATTTAAAATAAAAAGAGAAATATTAAGTAAACTAATCAAACTCAAAAAGGATAAAACCCCTGGTCCGGATGGATTATATCCACGCATTTTAAAAGAATCTAGGGAAGAGATAGCAGAGACACTATTATACATATTTAATAATTTGTTCAAAAAAGGTGTAGTGCCAGAGGACTGGTGGCTCGCTAACGTAATACCTATATTTAAGAATGGAAATAGAACATGTCCAAGGAACTATACACCAATCAGCTTAACATCGTTGGTAGGAAAAATAATGGAATTCCTACTAAAGGAAAAAATAGAAGAACATATAGAAACCAAAAATAAAATAATGAATAGCATGGATTTCAAAAGGGAAAGTCTTGCTTGACTAACCTCATTGAATTTTTTGAAGAGGTAACAAAGAGAATAGACAAGGGTAATGCAGTAGATGTAATTCATCTAAATTTACAAAAGGCCTTCGATAAGGTACCACATAATAGACTAATGAATAAGGTCAGAGAATGTGGAGTCAGGGGACAAGTAGCAGAATGGATAGCTAGCTGGCTTCAAGACAGAAAGCAGAGAGTAGGGGTAAAGGGTAGATGTTCAGAGAGGCAGAAGGTAGAAAGTGGGGTCCCACAGGGATCAGTGCTGGGACCAATGTTGTTCACAATTTATATTAACGATTTAGAGTTTTGAATCACAAACACAATTTCTAAATTTGCGGATGACACCAAATTAAAAGGGATAGTCAATACTGAGGTGGACTGCAACAAATTGCAAGAAGACATTAATAAACTTGCAGAATGGGCATATCTTTAGCAAATGAATTTCAACACAGATAAATGTGAAGTATTACGTTTTGGTAAGAAAAATAAAGGTGGTCACATTATTTGGAAAATAAGAATCTAAATGGGGTAGAGGAGCAAATGGATTTTGGAGTACAAATACACAAATCACTAAAAAGTAGTGATGCAGGTTAATAAGGCCATAAAAAAGCAAACCATAGGGTTTATTTCTAGAGGGATAGAATTCAAAAGTAGAGAAGTTATGTTAAACTTGAATCGAACCTTAGTTAGACCACACTTGGAGTACTGTGTACAATTCTGGTTGCCATATTATAAAAAGGATATAGAGGCACTGGAGAGGGTGCAGAGAAGATTTACAAGGATGATACCAGAAATGCGAGGGTACACCTATCGGAAAAGGATGAACAGGCTGGGTCTCTTTCCTCTTGAAAAGAGAAGGCTGAGGGGTGACCTAAGAGAGGTCTTTAAAATTATGAAAGGTTTTGATAGCGTAGCTACAGAGTGTTTCCACTTGCGGGAAAGAGAAAAACTAGAGGCCATCAATATAAGATAGTCACCAAGAAATCAAATAGGGAATTCAGAAGAAACTTCTTTACCCAGAGAGTGGTGACAATGTGGAACTCTTTACCACAGGAAGTAGTTGAAGCGAATAGTATAGATGCATTTAAAGGGAGGCTAGGTAAGCATATGAGGGAGAAGGGAATAGAGGGTTCTGCTGATAGAGTTAGATGAGGAAAGACGGGACGAGGCTCGTGTGGAGTATAAGCGCCGGCATGGACTGGTTGGGCCGAATGGCCTGTTTCTGTGCTGTATATCCTATGAATTTCAAAAGAATAAAAACATATATCCTGGGTAGACTCACCCCAATGCAGTAATCCTTCTGAACCCATTAGAGAGAGATAACTAGAGCAAGGCAGGATGTTCTATGTGTGGGAGGGGGTCATGCAACAGACTGTATGTAAAGTCATTGTTAAAAGATGCAGTTTTAAAAGAAAAACTTGCATTTATATAGTGCCTTTCATGACCTCAGGACACCACAAAGCCTTTTACAGCTGCCTCCAAGTTATTGGCTGACACTGGGTGTCAACAGACCCTCTGGAAAATAACCTGTAAATTCTGATGTAAGAACATACAGATTATAAGGATATAATTTTTCAGAAAATACAGGACAGATTAAATACATTTATTATAATATATTGTAAATGAATGTAACTCTAAAAAACCCCAGCACATATTACTTTTTAGTTCACTAAATTAGAGAACTAGTAAAATGAAAACAAAAGTGATAATTTATTTTGGTAAATTCAAAAGTACAACCATCCTTCCATTCAGTTGTGCTGATAAGTGATTATAAGAGGACCTCTACTGGGCATTTTGTATAGTAACTTTCAAAATCATTTTAACCCTTAATATTTTATTGTTTAATAACCCTGTTTAACTATCCTTTGTACTTTATGCAGGTCGGCATATTGAAACAGGATGAGGATGCAGTGTAAATGTGGAAATGCAATGAAAGAAAAGATATCTGCCCTGAACACGATGCAGTGCCTCCAAATAAAGGGGTGTAGGTTTGACCCTTTCACTCCACTGAAGTTCTTACCTGAGTCACCCTACACATGTGGGCACAGAGTAAAGGCCAGGCAACTGCTGGAGGAGGCAGGGGAAACTGGATGGTGTATCTCCATTGAGCTACTCTCGGGTATCTTGTGGGAGCCAATTAAGAGCAATATTAACAGCTGCCTGGAAACAGGCTGCTCACCCCCTCCACCCCCCACCCCACCATCAACACCCCCATCTCCTCTTCATTTTAAAAGGGACCAAAATCATTCAACACTAAACAGAATACCAGAGGTTTTATTTTCAAAAAATTCTGAGGAGCCTTGTTTATCTTTTGTACCACTCGCAACCCCACTATCACATGTGAGACATTGGGATAAAGCTTCATCTTCATCACCTGGGCAGTAATCTGGCAGAGTGATTGCCTGCCTGTTGTAGAATCCCCACTGTCCTTCACACAGTTTTCATAGAATCATACAATTATAAAAATTGCAGCACACAAGGTGGCTATTCAGGGTGCTAGCTCTTGAACGGGAGCTATCTATCCTAATGCTAAAGTTTTCTAAACTTCTCTACAGGTCAGCTTGAAGCCAAGGATTAGTGCAAACATAACTCATTAACATATGAACAGTCAAGGCAAAAGAAAAGGCCATTTGGTCTATAGAAGCTCATCCCTCTAATATTTCTAACTCTGAGCCAAATAGCCAACTGCACTTCGATCACGCCTAATGTCTGTGTCTCTGCTACCTAATTTGACAGATTATTCCAATATTTATAACCTTTCGATAAATTTATCACCCTGTTTAAATTTATGTCCTCTGGTCCAACACGCCTGACATGTTGAAGTACTATTCTATGTTTTCCTTGTATATACAATTTAATATTTGATACACCAATATGAGATTCCCTCTTACTCTTCTTTCTAGATTATAGAGCTTCTCTTATGTTTTCTATAGCTCATTTGTTTTGCACTTGGGATCATTCTTGTTGCTCTTCTCCACGCCCTCTCCAATGCATATACGTGTTTTTGTGATGTGGTGAATAGAATCAAACACATTACTCAAATTGTAAATAAAAGACTGAAAAGTCTGAAACAAACAGAAAATGTTGGAAATGCGCAGCAGGTAAACAGCATCTGTAAGGAAGAAAGACAAGTTAACATTTCAGGTGTAAGCAAAATAATCCGACAAAGGGTTTTATCCAAAGAGGTAACTTGTCTTTTCTCTTTACAGATGGTGACTGACTTGCTATGTATTTCCAATTCTATCTCTCCAGAAATGAACCCCAGTGCTTTGCTTATTTTATGGTTGTATCAACGTGTGTCGCTATTTATAGTGATTTGTTTATCTGTACCCTTAGATCCCTTTGCTCCTCTACCCCATTTATAGTCTAATTTTCCAAGGAGTATGTGGCCTCCTTATTCTTCCGACCAAAATGTGCCACCTCACCTTCATCTATATTGAAATTCATTTACCATATACATGTCCATTCTACAAATTTATTAAGGTCTTCTTGTATCTTGTTGCAGCCCTCCCCAGTATTAATTATACCCCGCAATTTGGTGTCATCCGCAAATTATGAAATTGTCCTTCTAATTCCTGAGTCCAAATCGTTTATGTAAATGGTGAACAGCAGTGGTTCCAGCACTGATCCTTGTGGAACACCACTTCCCACCTTTTACCAGTTTGAGTAACTACCTTTAACCCCTTCTTTCTGTTTTCTGTTTTGAAGCCAGCTTGCTCTCCATTCTTCTACTTGTCCCCTGATTCCACATGCTCTGATTTTAGCTGAACTGGGTAGACATAGCAGGTTCCATTCCCCGAAGGACATTAGTGAACCACTTGGGTTTTTACAACATTTTGGCCAGTAGCATGGACATTTTTTAATGTATATGTATAGAGATGAAGTGAGTGGTGTCTTTATTACTTTACGTGTTGCGGAGGATGATTCATTGTTTTGTACTGAATACTGTTCATTTAACTGTTTCAGTTAAATAAACCACCTGTTTAGTTAAGAACCTGACCTCAGTCTGATTGCCTTCCTTTTGAAGAGAGGAGAAACCCAAACATGTGATAGTTACTTTGACAATCATTAACAAAACCATAACTATCTTGCAAGTGGCTGCATAGTTCTGTGACACTCTCCTTGGGAAATGGTAATTTTCATATATAGGTTTCTTTGGTTATGCACATGTATGATTGACTCACAAACATGGGTGGTGTCATAAGGGTGGGTCTTAAGTGATCCCCTAAGGTGCCACTGCATGTCTGGTATGTAGTGGCATTCCAATCCTCTTCTTCCTGCGTCTCCACTTGCAAATAAAAAGTGATCATCGCTCTTATTTTGGCAGCACACAATGAAATATCCTTGGGGAAACAGGCACAGATACTGATGGCGTCCAACTTTAAAAAGCTGTCATTAAATTCATTTTGGAAAAATGGCAATACAGCTGAGCAGGCTAAACAGCAAAGAAGCAATGGAACAGAGAGAACCAAACAGAGCAACTATTAGCAGCGAGTCCAATGCTGCAATATTCTCTATCACCATTACTGTAGCGTTCTTCAATTTTGCCATGGTTTGTGACTGGACCAACTCGGGGGGGAGTGGGGAAATGGGAATGGTGAATGTGAGGATGTGCTTGTATTGGAGGGGTTACAGCATTAGTCCATGCTGTATTTCAGTGCTTATAAAGTTTTATTCACAATTTTATTCTCTTTCTGATATACAATATGATTAAAAGGGAACAATTTGGGTGTTTTCCCCTTCACCTCCATTTTTTTCACGCAGTTCTCAGTGCTGAAGTACACTGCATCACAGTTCTACAGGGTCCACCCTCCCTCACGACCTTCGCCCAAGGCAATCTTTTTCACATTTGCTATTCAATCATGGGCTTTATAGCCCAGCCCAGTCCAGTCAATGTCCACACATACACTTTCCAACAGGGTCACTGGATACAGAGTAGAAGTGGGAACGGTGTCTGATTTTCCCCTCCCGAGCCCAGGGAAGCCGGCACCAACTGTATGGTTGCTTAATTGCTGTCCTAACTGACTTGTGAATTTGATTTGCTTTGATGAGTACTACACCAGGCATTTAGGCAGCCAGTTCCCCATGGAACTAGTTCAGCAATAAACAATACCTTCAGGACAGCAGAGGAGAAAATTGGGAAATGGAAATGAACTCCACAGGTTCATTGAATTAAAGTGGTTTCATCTGTAATAAAAGATATTAAGGAGATTTGAGAATAAACACTTGTCTAACACAGTGTTGTCCAATACATTAGTCACTAGCCACATTGGGAATCCACATTTGGCTAATTGGGAATCATAGCAACATAGAAGATAGGAGCAGGAGTAGGCCATTCAGCCCCTCGAGCCTGCTCCACCATTCAATGCGATCATGGCTGATCATCCAAATTCAGTACCCTGTCCCTGCTTTCTCCCCATATCTCTTGATCCCCTTAGCCTTAAGAAATATATCTAACTCCTTCTTGAATATATTTAATGAATTGGCCTCAACTGTCTTCTGTGGTAGAGAATTCCACAGGTTCACCACTCTCTGGGTGAAGAAATTCCTCCTCATCTCAGTCCTAAATGGCTTACCCCTTATCCTTAGACTGTGACCCCTGGTTCTGGACCTCCCCGCCATCAGGAACAGCCTTCCTGCATCTAGTCTGTCTAATCCTGTTAGAATTTTATAAGTTTCAATGAGATCCCCTCTCATTCTTCTAAACTCTAGCGAATATCAGCCTAATCGACCCAATCTCTCTTCATACGTCATTCCTGCCATCCCAGGTATCAGTCTGGTGAATCTTTGCTGCACTCCCTCCATGACAAGAACATCCTTCCTCAGATAAAGCGACCAAAACTGCACACAGTACTCAAGGTGTGGTCTCACCAAGGCCCTGTACAACTGCAGCAAGACATCCTTGCTCCTGTATTCGAATCCTCTCACTATGAAGGCCAGCATACAATTTGCCTTCTTAACCGCATGCTGCACCTGCATGCTTACCTTCAGTGACTGGTGCACAAGGACACCCAGGTCTCGTTGCACTTCCCCTTTTCCCAATCTATTGCTGTTCAGATAATTGCCTTCCTGTTTTTGCCACCAAAGTGGATAACCTCGCATTTATCCACATTATACTGCATCTGCCATGCATCTGCCCAATCACCCAACCTGTCCAAATCATACTGGAGTTTCTCGGCATCCTCCTCACAGCACACACGCCCACCCAACTTTGTGTCATCTGCAAACTTGGAGATATTACATCTAGTTCCCTCGTCTAGATCATTAATATATATTGTGAATAGCTGGGGTCCTAGCACCGATCCCTGCGGTAGCCCACTAGTCACTGCCTGCCACTCGGAAAAAGATCCGTTTATTCCAACTCTTTGCATCCTGTCTGCCAACCATTTCTCTATCCAAGTCAGTACCTTACCCCCAATCCCATGTGCTTTAACTTTACACGCTAATCTCTTATGCAGGACCTTATCAAAAGCCTTCTGAAAGTCCAAATACACCATATCCACTGGTTCTCCCTTATCTATTCTACCAGTTACATCCTCATAAAATTCCAGTAATTAGTCAAGCATGATTTACCTTTTGTAAATCCATGTTGACTTTGTCTGATCCTGTCACTGTTTTCCAAGTGCTCTGCTATTACATCTTTTATAATGGACTCTAGCATTTTCCCCGCTACCGATGTCAGGCTTACTGGTCTATAATTCCCCGTTTTTTCTCTACCACCTTTTTGAAATAGTGGGGTTACATTAGCTACCCTCCAATCCATGGGAACTGTTCCAGAGTCTATAGAATTTTGGAAGATGACCAGTAATGCATCTACTATTTCTAGGGCCACTTCCTTAAGTACCCTAGGATGTAGATTATCAGGCCCTGGGGATTTATCGGCCTTCAATCCCATCAATTTCCCTAACACCATTTCCCTACAAATACTGATTTCATTCAGTTACTCCCTCTCATTAGACCCTATGTTCCCCGACATCTCTGGGAGTTTATTTGTGTCCTCCTTTGTGAAGACAGAACCAAAGTATGCATTTAATTGGTCTGCCATGTCTTTGTTCCCCATTATAAATTCCCCTGATTCTGACTGCAAGGGACCTACGCTTGACTATACCAATCTTTTTCTCTTCACATATCTATAGAAGCTTTTACAGTCAGTTTTTATGTTCCCTGAAAGCTTACTCTCATACTCTATTTCCCCCCTCTTAATTAATACCTTTGTCCTCCTTTGCTGAATCCTAAACTGCTCCCTATTCTCAGGTTTGCTGCTTTTTCAGGGCAATTTATATGTCCTCTCCTTGGATCTTATGCTATCCCTAATTTCCCTTGTTAGCCAATGTTGAGTCACCTTTTTTGTTTTATTTTTATGCCAAACAGGGATGAACAAATTCTGTAGTTCATCCATGCGATCTTTAAATGTTTGCCATTGCCTATTCACCATCAACCCTTTAAGTAACATTCCCCAATCCATCCTAGCCAACTCGCACCTCGTACCATCATAGTTTCCTTTATTTAAATTCAGTACCCAAGTCTCTGAATCAGCTACTTCACTCTCCATCTCAATGAAGAACTCTATCATATTATGATCACTCCTCCCCAAGGGGCCTCGCACAACAAGATTGCTAATGAATCCTTTCTCATTACATAATACCCAGTCTAAGATGGCCTGATCTCTAGTTGGTTCCTCGACATATTGGTCATAGAGTCATAGGCCTAGAAATTCATTATAGCCACTTTTGGGGCGGTAAAGTCGGGCGGCCGCTAAACTTTGCGCCCGGCGCAAATTCGAGGCCACTTCGCCGATATTCATTAGCTTCGCCCTAAGAGTTTGCTCGAGCGCTAAAACTGGCGATGCATGGCTCTCTTTAGGCGCTAAGCCGGCCCGGGCGCTAACACCGGAAGGTGGGCGCAGGGCAGGTGCGGCGAGCTGCTGATTAACGGCAGACACTCTGGCTCCGGTGAGCTCTTAACGGGGGAGGGTGGATTTGTTTTTTTGAAAGGCCGAGGCTGCTGTATTTGTGTTGTTGGGGAGGGCTTCTCTCCATCAGTTTGTTATGTGGTACCGGTACTACGACTACTACTACTACTACTACTACTACTACTCCTCCTCCTCCTCCTCCTCCCCTCCTCCTCCTCATCATCATCATCATCATCCATCATCATCTCCATCATCACCATCTTTGTCTCTCACAAAGTGTTGCAAAATGGCTGCCTTTTCTACTGCAGGAGTGCCCTTTAATTTGCACTCCCCGCGGCCCGCCCCGGCTGTGTACCGTTCCACTTCACAGTCGTTCGGGCCGCCAGGCGCACAATGGGGCGGCGCGAGTGAAGTTCCGGGCGCACAAAGGGCGTTGCACGACGAAATGACGTCATGATCTGCGCGCGCAGCTGAGCGCGCGCAAAGACTTTGCGCCGGCGCTAAATGTCTACTGAAGTTGGGGCGAGGCGCAGATCGCGCTGCGCCCGGGCGCTAAGCGCCTAGCGCTCGAGATCTGCTCCTCCTAAGGCGTTAACGGCTGGCGCAGCCAACTGAATTTCTAGGCCATAGAGTTATACAGCACAGAAAGAGGCCCTTCGGCCCATCGCGTCTGCGCCGGCCATCAAGCCCTGTCTAATCTAATCCCATTTTCCAGCATTTGGTCCGTAGCCTTGTATGCTATGGCATTTCAAGTGCTCATCCAAATGCTTCTTGAATGTTGTGAGGGTTCCTGCCTCCACCACCCTTTCAGGCAGTGAGTTCCAGACTCCAACCACCCTCTGGGTGAAAAAGTTTTTCCTCAAATCCCCTCTAAACCTCCTGCCCCTTACCTTGAATCTATGCCCCCTTGTTATTGACCCCTCTACTAAGGGGAAAAGTTCCTTTCTATCCACCCTATCTATGCCCCTCATAATTTTGTATACCTCAATCAGGTCCCCCCTCAGCCTTCTCTGCCCCAAGGAAAACAACCCCAGCCTGTCCAGTCTTTCTTCATAGCTGAAGTGCTCCAGCCCAGGTAACATCCTGGTAAATCTCCTCTGCACCCTCTCCAAAGCAATCACATCCTTCCTATAGTGTGGCGACCAGAACTGCACACAGTACTCCAGCTGTGGCCTTACCAGCGTTTTGTACAGCTCCATCATAACCTCCCTGCTCTTATATTCTATGCCTCGGCTAATGAAGGCAAGTATCTCATATGCCTTTTTACCCACCTTATCCACCTGTTCTGCTGCCTTCAGGGATCCATGTACATGCACACCAAGGTCCCTCTGATCCTCTGTCTTTCCTAGGGTCTTACCATTCATTGTGTATTCCCTTGCCTTGTTAGTCCGTCCAAAATGCATCACCTCACACTTTTCAGGGTTAAATTCCATTTGCCACTGTTCCGCCCATCTGACCAACCCATCTATATCGTCCTGTAGCCTGAGGCTTCCCGCCTTGCTATTTACCACCCCACCAATTTTCGTGTCATCTGCGAACTTACTGATGATACCTTTTACATTCACATCCAAATCATTAATGTAGACCACAAACAGCAAGGGACCCAGCACCAATCCCTGCGGTACCCCACTGGACACAGGCTTCCAATCACAAAAACAACCTTCCACCATCACCCTCTGCCTTCTGCCACTAAGCCAGTTTTGGATCCAATGTGCCAAGGCACCCTGGATCCCATGGGCTCTTACCTTCCTGACCAGTCTCCTATGCGGGACTTTATCAAAAGCCTTACTGAAATCCATGTAAACCACATCCACTGCACTACCCTCATCCACACACCTAGTCACCCCTTTGAAAAATTCAATCAAATTGGTCAGACATGATCTTCCCTTGACAAAGCCATGCTGGCTATCCCTAATTAATCCCTGCCTCTCCAAGTGGAGACCAATTCTGTCCCTCAGAATTTTTTCCAATAATTTCCCTACCACTGATGTTAGGCTCACTGGCCTGTAATTCCCTGGTTTATCCCTACTACCCTTCTTGAATAATGGTACTACGTTAGCTGTTCTCCAGTCCTCTGGCACATCCCCTGTGGCCAGAGAGGTTCTGAAAATTTGTGTCAGAGCCCCTGCAATCTCCTCCTTTGCCTCACATAGTAGCCTGGGATACATCTCGTCCGGGCCTGGGGATTTATCCACTTTTAAGCCTGCTAAAACCGCTAGTACCTCCTCCCTCTCGATGCTAATATGTTCAAGTATATCACAGTCCCCCTGCCCGATTTCTATGTCCACATCGTCCTTCTCCATAGTGAACACAGATGCAAAAAATTCATTTAAAACCCCACCTACATCCTCTGGCTCTACACAGTTTGCCACTTTGGTCCCTAATGGGCCCTACTCTTTCCCTAGTTATCCTCTTGCCCTTAATATACATATAAAACACCGTAGGATTTTCCTTTATTTTGCTCGCCAGTGTTATTTCATGGCCCCTCCTCGCTCTCCTAATTTCTTTTTTAAGTATCCCCCTGCACTTGTTATACTCCTCTAGGGCTTCCTCTGTCTTTAGTCCTTTGTATCTGGCAAAAGCCCCCCTTTTTTTTCTAATCCATTCTCTTATATCCCATGACATCCAAGGTTCCCTGGGCTTGTTGGTCCCACCCTTGACCTTTACGGGAACATGTTGCCATTGTACTCTCTCAATTTCCTTTCTGAAAGACTCCCATTGCTCTGATGTGGATTTTCCTTCAAGTAGCTGATCCCAGTCCACATTGGCCAGATCCTGCCTTATCATATTAAAATCGGCCTTCACCCAATTTAGAACCTTTATTTCCGGCCATCCTTGTCCTTTTCCATGACTACCTTAAATCTCACCGAATTATGGTCACTGTCACCAAAGTGCTCACCTACTAACACTTCTACCACTTGCCCGGCCACATTCCCTAGAATTAGGTCCAGTACCGCCCCCTCTCTTGTAGGACTTTCTACATGCTGGCTCAAAAAGCTCTCCTGGATGCACTTTAAGAATTCTGCACCCTCTAAGCCTTTCACACTCTGACTATACCAGTTAATATTGGGGAAGTTGAAATCCCCCACTATAATTACCCTATTATTTGCACACTTCTCTGAGATTTGTCTACATATCTGTTCCTCTATCTCCCCCTGGCTGTTTGGGGGCCTATAGTACACTCCCAGCAAAGTGCTAGCCCCCTTTTTGTTTTTAAGTTCAACCCATATGGCCTCATTAGAGGAACCTGTTAATATATCATCCCTCCTTACAGCAGTAATTGTCTCCTTAATTAATATTGCGACACCCCCTCCTCTTTTACCCCCCCCCCCTGTCTCGCCTGAAGATTCTATACCCCGGAATATTGAGCTGCCAGTCTTGCCCCTCCCTCAACCATGTCTCCATGATAGCAACAATATCATACTCCCATGTGTTCATCAACAACTTCAGTTCATCCACCTTATTCGTAAGACTCCTTGCATTAAAATAAATGCCATTTAGCCTTGCCCTACTCCCTTGTGCCGTTATATATTTGCTCTGTCTTCCAGTCTGACTTATTTTTTCCTCTATATTTGGCTGTACATCACCCCCTATTATAGCTCCACTCTGTATCTCATCCCCCTGCCAAGTTAGTTTAAACCCCCCCGAACAGTGCTAGCAAACCTCCCCGCAAGGATATTTGTCCCGTTCTGGTTCAGGTGTAACCCGTCCGACTTGTACAAGTCCCACCTTCCCCAGAAGCAGGACCAGTGATCCAGGAAACTAAAGCCCTCCCTCCTGCACCAACTCTTTAGCCACGCATTCATCTGCTCTATCCTCCTATTCCTATACTCACTAGCATGTGACACCAGGAGCAATCCAGAGATTACAACCTTTGAGGTCCTGCTCTTCAGTCTGCTACCTAGCTCCCTAAATTCCTGCTGCAGGACCTCATCCCTCTTCCTACCCATGTCATTGGTCCCAATGTGAACCACGACCTCTGACTGTTCACCCTCCCCCTTCAGAATGCCCTGCAGCCGTTCAGTGACAGGAAACCATTCTGTATACACTCTAGGAATTCCTCTTCCACAGTATTGTTACTAATTTGGCTAGACCAATCTATATGTAGATTAAAGTCACCCATGATAACTGCTGTGACATTATTGCACGCATCTCTAATTTCCCATTTAATGCCATCACCAACCCCAGCATTAGTGTTTGGGGGTCTTTATACAACTCCCACTAACTTGGTATTTCTCAGCTCTACCCATACAGATTCCACATCATCAGAGCTAATATCCTTCCTTACTATTGTGTTAATCTCTTCTTTAACCAGCAATGCTAACCCACCGCCTTTTCCTTTTTGCCTGTCCTTCCTGAATATTGAATACCCCTGGATGTTGAATCCATGTCTCCATAATCCCAATTATATCATTTCCGTTTACATCTATTTGCGCAGCTAATTCATCCACCTTATTACGAATGCTCCTCGCATTAAGACACGAAGCCTTCAGGCTTGTTTTCTTAACACTCTTAGACCTTTTAGAATTATTGTTTACTGCGGCCATGTTTGATTTAGACCCTTGATTTCTCTGACTTCCACTTTTGCTTTTCTCCTTCCTGTCTTTTGTTTCCATCCTTGCTTCCCTTTCCTCTGTCTCCCTGCACAGGTTCCCAACCCCCTGCCAGTTTAGTTTAAACCCTCCCCAACAGCACTAGCAAACACTCCCCCTAGGACATCGGTCCCAGTCCTGCCCAGGTGTAAACCATCCAGTTTGTACTGGTCCCACCTCCCCCAGAACCGATTCCAATATCCCAGGAATTTGAATCCCTTCCCATTGCACCATTCTTCTAGCCACGTATTCATCTGAAATATCCTTCTATTTCTACTTTGACTAGCACATGGCACTGGTAGCAATCCTGAGATTACTACCTTTGAGGTCCTATTTTTTAAATTTACCTCCTAACTCCCTATATTCAGCTTTTAGGACCTCATCCCATTTTTTGTCTATATCATTGGTACCTATATGCACCATGACAACTGGCTGTTCACCCTCCCCCTCCAGAATGCCCTGCAGCCGCTCGGAGACATCCTTGACCCTTGCACCAGGGAGGCAACATACCATCCTGGAGTCTCGTTTGCGGCTGCAGAAACACCTATCTATTCCCCTTACAATAGAATTCCCTATCACTATAGCTCTCCCGCTCTTTTTCCTCCCGTCCCGTGCAGCAGAACCACCCATGGTGCCAGGAAGTTGGTTGCTGCTGCCTTCCCCCGATAAGCCAATGCTCCCCAACAATATCCAAAGTGGTATATCTGTTTGAGAGGGGGATGGCCACAGGGGACCCCTGCACTACCTGCCTGTGCCTACTACTCTGCCTGGCGGTCACCCATTCCCTTCCTGCCTGTGCAGCCTTTACCTGCGGTGTGACCAACTGATTAAACGTGATATCCATGACATCCTCAGCATCGCAAATGCTCCAGCATGTATCCATTCGCAGCTCCAGCGCCGCAATGCGGTCTGCCAGTAGCTGCAGCTGGATACACTTCCCACACACATGGTCGTCAGAGACATAGGAAGTGTCCCTGATTTCCCACATAGTGCAGGAGGAGCATGCCACAGGGCCGAGCTGTGCTGCCATGACTTACCCTTTAATTAATTTAAATTAAATTAATACCACCAATTATACTACAATTAAATGATATACTCAAGGGCCCTTGTTTCCTAGCACTCCCCGCTACACAACAGTGACCTTAGAAACTATAACCACAAAATTAAGACCGTCTAAACTTTATAAACTATGGCCTAGAAATTCAGTGGGCTGCGCCACCCGTTAGCGCCTTAGGGGGGCACTTAGTGGGTTGGACGCCACTGCCCACGCCTTCCGCTAAATTTAGTGGTGCACTAATGGCGGCACTGGCCGTTAGCACTGCGCCGCTACCGATGACGTCATCGGTGTGCGCAGCGTCCCGCTACCGCCCCGATCGTGAAATTTAGTAGCGCCCCCTGCTTTAACGCCGGTCGCTATTTGCGACCGGTTCAAGGGGGCCTACCTGCGGCGGTAGAGGCGCTGAGCGGCCATTTTTTTTGCTGGCTGCCTGCCAGCACCTCTCCGTGCCGCCATCCCCGGCCTCCTGAGCCCCCCCCCCACCGCAGAGTGCTGGCTGTGTCCCAAGAGCCCAGCACTTCTCCTCGGTGCCGGGCTCTTTTGCCGGCACTCGCGATCGTCACCCGCGCTGCAGCAGGCCCCTCCCCTTTAAAAAGGGGAGGAAGGCCTGCAGTACCGCAGCGCGCCATACCGCAGCGCTTCCCTCTGGGGCACTCAAACTGAATTTGCGGCGGGCGGCCGCGACTACTTCCGGGGTGGTACTTCCGGCTCCCAGGCGAGGCTGGCGCCACTGAATTTCCAAGCCTATGAACCTTAACTGTCAAATTATAGAGTAGTATAAATACTCACCCAATCAGCTGCTTCCTCCTGCCCGCGTCACGTTTTGAATTGTGACGTGGCTCTGGAACGCCGCCGCCAGTCTGCGAGATTGGTAAGCCTCTGTAAAAAAAGCCCGCAAAAGTGAGTTTAAATACTTACTGAGTCTCCGCTCTCACTGCTCCTGACAATCCAGATGTGACTAGTTGCATTTCTGACCAGTAAATTAAAATTGAGTAATAGGCAGCGTCATTTGGCATGTAACCTCAATACTCATTCGCACACCATATACATGTGTACTTTTTATGCATTTTTTGGTTAAATGGTCAAATGAAAAGCAGCGTGAGTGATTTTTGATCATTGTGAGTGCTTTACTTGTTTAGTTACTGAATGGCGGTAAGATGTTCATTAAGTAAATATACACGTGAGAAGTTTTCTACTAGAATTAGGGCATGTGGCTAAAATTGTTTCACCGTAGCCACACCCGTGGTTAGTCAACAATTTCTATTGGACAACACTGCCCTAACAGAGCATGAGGTACCAAAATTTACTTCAAAAATATCTTTTGGGGATGACTTTGATGGACCAGCTGGTCTTTGCCTACGCATCATTTTTGTATGTTTGTACCGTCTATCTGTTGTGGAAAATTGCAAATTAGATTATTTCTGTAAGAGTTGCCTCTATAGAGTCATATACATAAGGCAACATCCAGAGCAGTCCAGGTACTAGATGCTTGCTCAAAAAACATCCTGAAACAAGCATGGATTTTATTATAAACAGTAGCAACATATTTCTCAGCAGTCTGCTGTCAAACATTCCCTTGATTTAAAGAACTTGGTAACATTGGCCGGAAATTTCTGGGGTGCGTGCAGGTGCAATTGGATGCGGGTCGAGAGGAAAATTTGAAATAGCTTGCAGCGGGTCGGGAACCCACCGTCATCCCATCCCCACGCGCCTTTCCCTCGGGCGCGTTTGCCGGCACGGCAGTGACCCGAACGGCACAGGCAGGCGAGCTAATTTAAATCATTATGAGGTACTTGTCAGACCCTTAAGCGCCTTTTTCACAATACCTTTCAAATTTCTCTGGAGGAGCTCGGGAATCACGTCTGTCATCCTGAGGCGGAAGTTCAGTGACTATTGATCCACCTCCTTAGTGCACAGCATGAAAAGTAATAAAATCTCCAACCTCACAGTTGATCGCTTTCATATGGCAGATGCTGTTGCTGACTGCATTGTCAGTACAGATTTAGCTTTCTAGAGGTTGTTGCAAATGTTTCCAGCAATGTCAGCATCCAGTGTCACCTCATTGGTAGAACCTATTGCTTCTTTCTACTTGACCTGCCATCTATTCCATCAACATGGGTAACGTTTACACTGTCTCACCTTCGTCCTCAGAATCGGACCACAATCAGCCCCAACACCAGCAGCACCAACAAAAACACCACCAACCTTCTCAACCATCTGATGCTGCACAGGGCAGAGGGCATCAGCGCAGGTGATACCCCCAACACAGGGTGAGTGCTTTGAGAGGAGCCCCCACTTGCATGTCCCCTCTCACCATCATTCCTCTCAGGGGCCACCTGCACTTCCCTGATAGCAAGGAGCTGGAGAGCACCTTGTTGCACAGCAGTGGGGCCATGAGGACCCATTTCTACATTGACATCCCTCCTAGAGAGGACATCTTTGAGCCTCTGCCATCTATTCTCCATAGATAGCTATCTGTTCTCCATAGATAGCCATCTGTTCTTCATTGAGACCATGAGCTCCTGTGAGTGCTGCATTAGCTGCTCCATGTACATGGCCATCCTATCCATGGAAGAGCCTACAGTTGCCATCGCCTGCGACACGGTGGTGCTCATGTTGGAGATGGACTCCTCCATTCTCTGCACATTTGAAGACATCACGCTCGCAAAACCTGTCAAAGCCTCCTGCACTTCTTGCTGCACCTCCAGGAACGCCCTCTTTCTGGATGGCCCCGAGGCTCAGCGTCTGCATGCAGCTGAGCAGAGCTGGGAGCATCCTGTGCCCTCCAGCAAGGAGTCTCCCCTGCTGGTCCTGTCTCTACCATCTGCTCTTGCTCAGGTTGTGAAACACCAGGAGACAACAATATTCTATCTCGCGTGGCAGCCACCGAGGTGTATCTGCGCTGGTGCTGGGTGCGCTTACGTCTGGAGACAGTGCACCCTCAGAGGCTGGATGCTGCTCTGAGACATCGTCTACCTTTTCCGCCTGGACAGTGATGGGGGGGGGGGCACGGGTGCTCTTGATGGACCTGGGGGAGAGTAAAGATATGAGTTAGATATGTCATATGAAGAATGGCTACAGATACCATTATGCACATGATGAACATTCACTAGCTGCTGACATCAGTCCCCATATGAGTGACTGCTGTTTGCCATGTAGCTGTATGATATGTAATTCTGTCTCCAGGTTGCTGAGATGTCCCCCTCTCTCCATCTCCCACCTCCAGCTGCTTGGTGACTCCAGAGACTTCCAAGGCAGCCTCTTCTGCTGTGATCAGGGTGGCCAGTGATGGAGGGCCACCTCCAGTTCTCTCTCTCACCCTCTTATTGTGGGCTCTCTTTTCCTGCAAAGAGGGAAAGAAGAGAAGGTTGAGTGACAGTGATGGAATGAGTGTAAGGAATGAATGGGTTACATCTTTAGAGGGAGACTATGATGGATTGGGGTGGCAATGCCAAGTGGCCTCCTTTTATGTTGTTAGTTGGTATGATTGCATTAGGATGAGGGTGAGTGTGAGGGGTGGCTCGTCAGATGGGAATGTGAAAATGTAGATAGAGAGGCATTGGTTGGAGGTGCAAGGTATGTTGGTGTGAGGATGTGCAGGAGTAGGGTTGGGAAGGCAGAGTGATGGGGATGAGATGAGAGGTGCAACAGGATAAAGTTGAGTGTGGTTTTGCACTCACCTTTGCTGATCTAATGAGATCATTGAAACGTTTGCGGCACTGCACCCAGGTCCTCCTCACAACATCTCTGCTGGTCACCTCCTCTGCTATTTGGAGCCAGGCTCTCTTGGTCCCCTGGGAGGTCTCTTCTGCCCATTAGAAGGGAAGAGAACCTCCCTGCGTGCTCTCATTCCCTCCACAAGCATATGGAGGGAGTCATCGGAGATCCTGGGTGCAGCCCTCTGTCTCAGTGCAGTCACATTTGGCACTCTTTCCAGCAGTCCAATTGTGCAGTGTGCTGCCTGCACACTCCTAGATGAACCTTCAAATGCAATGTGGCCATGGCTCCTTTAAACATCCCAGTGAAAACGCATCATCGCTGGCGTCATCAGACCTGTACCATTTAATTGGGCTGGGTAACACGCAGGGCGGTTTAATATGCCCCATTAACGCAAAGCCAATCTCAGGAGCGACATGGTATGAAGAACGGGGTCGCAACCCGCCACGGCGACCACCCGCACCCGTCCTGCCCAGGTACAGAAAATTCCGGTCATTGTGTTGTTGCTAATAGATGAATCACGGGTACACCTGGGGAAGTAGTTCATGTGCAGGTAAATTTGGGTCTTGTACCATCTGCAAATTAAGAAAATGTAAGTGTTAATGTATGTATTCCATAGAATTGCTGAACAGTGCCAAATAGCAACATGGGAACAATGATCATTCCCTGAACCTAAAGGAACTGACAAGTTGATAGAAATCCTGTTTCTCTGGGGGTCACAGGCGCAGTTCAATGCCATATTGCATGAACTGACACACAGTCAAGCAGCCCATCACTCACTGGTTTAATGGCTGTGTCAACTGAATAGCAGTTCATCCCTGTGATGTCTCTGTAGGGGCTTGAAAGCTACCAATGCCAAAAAAATTGAGAACTATTGTTACTTTGACTGTCAGAAAGATGGCATTGCTGCCTAAAGATTGTCCCTGCAACTTTATAATCTAAAACAATTTCTTCTCTTAGGCAGTCCCTCGGAACCGAGGATGACTTGCTTCCACATTAAAAATGAGCTCGCAGGTGACTGATGAGTCCAATGCGGGACCTACAGCCTCTGTCACAGGTGGGGCAGACGGTGGTTGAAGGGGCGGGTGGGTGGGGTGCTTGGGTTGACGTGCGCTCCTTGCGCTGCCTGCGCTTGGCTTCCGCTTGCTCCCGGCGAAGAGACTCGAAGTGTTTGGCGCCTTCCCGGATGCTTCTCCTCCACTCTGTGCGGTCTTGGGCCAGGGATTCCCAGGTGTCGGTGGGGATGTTACACTTTTTCAAGGAGGCTTTGAGGGTGTCCTTGAAGCGTTTCCTCTGCCCACCTGGGGCTCTCTTGCTGTGCCGGAGCTCCGAGTAGAGTGCTTGTTTTGGGAGTCTCATATCGGGCATGCGGACAATGTGACCCGTCCATCGGAGCTGATTGAGCGTGGTCAGCTTTGATGCTGGGGATGTTGGCCTGAGCAAGAACACTGACGTTGGTGCGCCTATCCTGCCAATGGATTTGCAGGATCTTGCGGAGGCAGTGTTGGTGGTACCTCTCCAGTGCTTTGAGGTGCCTGCTGTACATGGTCCATGTCTCTGAGGCATACAGCAGGGCAGGTATCACTGCTGCTCTGTAGACCATGAGTTTAGTGCCGGGTTTGAGGTCCTGGTCTTCAAACACTCTCTTCCTCAGGCGACCGAAGGCTGCACTGGCACACTGAAGGCGGTGTTGGACTTCGTCGTCGACGTCTGCCCTTGTTGACAGTAGGCTCCCGAGGTATGGAAAGTGGTCCACGTTGTCCAAGGCCTTGTTGTGGATTTTGATAATCGGGGGGCAGCACTGTGTGGCGGGGGCTGGTTGGTAGAGGACCTTTGTCTTACGGATGTTTACTGTGAGGCCCATGCTTTTGTATGCTTCGGTGAAGGTGTTTACGATGGTTTGGAGTTCGACCTCCGAGTGAGCGCAGACGCAAGCATCGTCTGCATACTGTAATTCGACGACAGAGGATGGGATGACCTTGGATCTGGACTGGAGGCGACGGAGGTTGAACAGTTTCCCGTTTGTTCTGTAGATTAGCTCCACTCCAGTGGGGAGCTTACTGAGGGTGAGATGGAGCATTGCAGCAAGGAAGATTGAGAAGAGCGTTGGTGCGATGACACAGCCTTGCTTGCTTGACAGCAAGGCTGTAAAACAATTTGCATGTTAGATGAACATAGGATTCCAGGTCTGATACAACCTCCAAACACCAGCAGAAAAGGGACATGTAAATAAGTTTGGTTAATTGGTTTTAATTCACTGTGACAACACTTCCTTAATTTTTTGTGTTTCATGTTGCATGATTTATGCAGTAAAAAATCTCATGGGTGACATTATTATAAAAGTCTCGAACCCTATGTGGCCAGAAAGAGTTCACCGACACACCAGTGCATATATATTGCAAAGTTACACACTAGATGTAATTTTCAAATGTGTTGTACAAGAAGGATTTTAGATGTTACCTGGAAGGAAAGAGTTACCAATATTGAAACAGTGAGGAGGAGTTTATGTGCAGTAACAAAGTGTACTGCTGTGAAAAGATTCCACTGTCTAAGAATACTTGTGTGATATGGTTGAAGATTGGCGTGGCACCCTCAGTGATGGAATGGGTACCAGCTGGGAGAAGGCCATTTAGAAGACCAAAGTTGAGATGGTGGGACTGTAACTGAACGGAAGTGCAGCATAATGGAGTCAGCTCAGGGAGGTATAAGCAGGGAGAGCATGATGGCAATGTTTTGTCATCTGTGGGCAACTTGGTTATGTCAACTGACTGACTGAAAGTACACGCTATACAAGGAGAATTTTGGATAGAGTATGAACACTGAAATATGTTGAAGTTAAAAGTAAATTTGAACCTTGGGCTGCTTACCTACAACTGTGCACACGTATCAGAATCACAAGCATTCACTGACCAAAATTAGAAGCTGTTCAGAAGAGAACCCATTAGGCCTACAAAGATTGATGTGTACCGGTCCCTGCCTTTTCATTCTGATGCTGCATGTCAGTATATCACATTTGCAGATAGTCTGTTCAACTGAACTTACATTGGTTAATCTGGTGAGCAATTTTGTTACTTTTCATGGCTAAAAATGTACTCAGTATTATTCCTCATTTGCCAGGAGACAGGGTTAATTGTAGAGTTAGTTAGCCGCCTTCAAGAGACTCCTTTTGTACCTTTTCATCTTCACAATGCAACTTTTTGTCCTTGAGTCAGATTCATCGGATTCACGAGTTGAGAGGCAGTCTGCTGTAGTGTATGTACCTTTAAGAGAGAACTACTTTTACAGCTCCTGTATACTGTAGTACCGGCAGTGACCACACCTGTATATAAGCCTTGAGCATGCCTCTGTACTGTTAGTCTTTAGACTACCCTCCTCCAGTAAACACCTGTTGATTGTTAATTTACAGCCTCCGTCTAGTTATTGGAAAACATCATACTTTAAGAATCACGGATTCAACAGTGGCGCCGAGGTTGATTCGAATCTACCTGCAACTCTGCATTTCCTTTCAAGGATTCGCTCCGGGAGGACGGTGGAAGAAAGTCGAGGCCAGAAGCACGGGCGTCGACCACGAGCAACCGCCCAGTCATCCGGCAGAGAGTGAACATCGCAGGGGAGGCTGTTGAGAGCTGGGCTTGGTTCTCCAGCCACGATGATCCAGCAACAGACTGGCAACAGGTACAGCGCAGACCCTTCCCGGACAGCGGCGGCTGGAGCCGACCGACGGCACAGAAAAGGCCGAGCAGCGTTGACGGGGTAAGAGAGAGGGTGAAGCACACAGGGCGCAGCCGGGGGTTGAAAACCGAGCGGCGTCGACGGAAAACAAAAAGAGAGAGAGGGTAAAGCAGCAGCCGGGTTCAGGACCGAGCGGCGGCAATGAGAGAGGCGCACAGGAGAACACGCAGAGCACAGCCAGGGCTCAAGGGCTGAACAGCGTCCGCGGGGGAAAGAAAGGAAGCGCGGGAGACGCCATTGAGCCACAGAGAAGAAGGGAGAGCGTGGGAGACGCCATTTTAGAAGCCGCAGCGGAGAAGAAGGGCGAGCGCCGGAAGAAAGGAAAGCGCGGGAGACGCCATTTTGTGCCAGCGGAGAAGAAGGGAGAGCACAGGAGACGCCATTTTAGACAGTTTAATCACACCCAGGGATGCCGAAGAGTGGCAGTATCACTGCGTTCGACAATGAAGTCGAAGATTGGGCGACATATGTGGAACACGCATTGAGGTGCACTGCAAGGTGAATGAAGCGCCAGATGCTAGGAAAGCACAGGTTTTGTTGAATTCCATGGGTGCAAAAACTTATGGCTTACTGCAAAACCTAATAACCCCAGAGAAGCCAGTGGATAAGAATTTCGAAAGCATAGTGGAAATCCTACAGGACCACTTAAACCCCACACTGCTGCTGATAGCAGAAAGATTTAAGTTCCACAAAAGGAACCAGCATAAAGACGAAAGTAATGCTGAGTACTTAACGGAACTGCACAAGCTGTCGAAACACTGCCAGTTTGGATTGGGACTAGCAGATACGTTAAGGGACAAGTTTGTGTGTGGGCTTCAAAGTGAAGGAACCCAGAAACGGCTTCTATCAGAAAAGGATCTTAAGCTGGACAAGGCTTTCAGCATGGCAGTATCACACGAAGCAGCCGCACGGGGCGCTGCAGAGATACAACGGAGACCGCAAGAATATGGCACCAATGAAATGTCATATGGAGCAGGGAAGTGTTATCGCTGCGGCAGAACAACACACGACCAGAAGGATTGTTGGTTCAAGGACCAAGTGTGCAGACAGTGTGGAAAAGCAGGACACATAGCAAGAGTCTGCAGGTCAGGGAAGAAAACCAGCAGCAAGAAATCTCCACAGGAGAAGTACAAAAAGGTACATAAGGTGATGGACAGTAGTTCAGACGAACAGAAAAGTGATACAGACTCCGGAAGCAAGGAGCTGGGTTGTCTGAAACTACATAAGGTAATCAAAATGGAGGATCACCAGACTATCTGGGTCACACTCAAGATAGACGGAGTCCAAGTGAAAATGGAATTGGACACAGGATCAGCCCTAACAGTCATAAACCAAAGGGACTACAAGCGGCTATTTTCACAGATACCCTTGAAAGCTACAGAGATTGTCTTGAAGACGTACACGGGGCAAAAAGTCTACCCCAAAGGAAAAATAAGGGTGAACGTGATATACAAAGGCCAGGAAATACCCAAAATGGACCTATATGTATTGCCAGATGGAGGACCACCACTACTAGGACATGAATGGATCCGGAAGATACAATTAGATTGGCATTCCATACAGGCACTGAAGGTTGAGGCCAAAAAGGATGACCACGTCACACCTGGACGACTGTCAAAAATGCTAACTGATGCACAAGAAGTGTTCCAGGAGGGACTCGGAACACTAAAAGGCATAACAGCGATGATTAAAATAGAGGAAAATGCAAGCCCAAAGTTTTTTAAGGTCAGACCGGTGCCTTATGCGATCCGACCAGCCGTCGAAGCAGAGCTGGAAAGGTTGGAACGTTCAGAGGTACTGTCCAAAGTAGACTGGAGTGAGTGGGCTACACCCATCGTTCCTGTAATGAAGAGGTCGTTGAGTAATACGCCTGGGGAACCAAAGAAGGTCCGCATCTGTGGGGATTTTAAGGTGACAGTGAACCCAGTCCTTCACACGGTACAATATCCACTTCCACGGATTGAGGATATTTTCACCTCGCTATCTGGAGGTAAATGCTTCACCAAAATTGATCTGGCCCAGGCGTACCTGCAAATGGAGGCAGAAGAAGCCTCAAAACAATACCTCACGATCAACACTCATAAAGGTCTCTACCAATACAACCGGCTGGTGTTCGGGGTAGCATCAGCTCCGGCTATTTGGCAAAGGGTAATGGATCAAGTCCTGCAAGGGATGGCCAACACATGGCGACTCACTGTTGCCAGCATTCTCATCCAGAAGAGAACAGCTGTCAGTATGCCAGGGGACAGTGATGTGTGGATCCCGAGTGGTAATTCCACCCAAGTTAAGGGAGAGAGTGCTCAATGAGCTTCACTAAGGCCATCTGGGAGGGGTGAAAATGAAAAGCCTTGCTAGGGCTTATGTGTGGTGGCCGGGGATCGATCAACAAATCGAGGACCTAACAAAGAGCTGCTCAGGATGCCAGAAGGTCCAAAATGCACCACCACATGCCCCTCTACACCCATGGGAGTGGCCCTCCTCTCCATGGCAATGGGTGCATATTGATTTTGCTGGTCCATTCATGGACTCAATGTTCTTAATAGCAGTGGATGCGCACTCGAAATGGCCTGAGGTGATCAAAATGTCCTCAACCACTACAGAGAAAACGATTGCAGTCCTACGGACCATATTTGCCAGGAACGGCTTGCCAGAGCAGATTTGCTCTGATAACGGACCACAGTTTGTGTCCGAAGAGTTTCGGAAATTTATGAGAAGGAATGGGGTAAGGCATTACACATCCGCCCCGTATCATCCAGCCACAAATGGATTGGCTGAGAGGTTCGTACAAACCTTTAAAAAGGCGATAAGGGCCATGTGCGTTGATGAAATTCCACTACAGCATAAGGTGGACAATTTCCTGTTAGCCTACAGAAATGCGACACATGCAGTTACCAACCAGACCCCGGCCATGATGTTCTTTAACCGAAGGCTGAGATCTCATCTGGATTTGCTCAGACCAAATGTGCGAAGAAATGTTGAGGATAAGCAATTCCAGCACATCAATGAAAAGCCGACAAGGAGCTTCAATGTAGGACAACCAGTTTTGGCCCGCGACTACCGAACAGAGAAATGGCAACCCGGAACGATATGCACACGGCAGGGGCCATTAATGTACACAGTGGATGTCGGGGAGAACATTGTGAGACGCCACGTCGACCAGATCCTAGCATCACAGGAACGAGTCAACCCCATGTCTCGCGTACCTGGGGATGAACCCGACATACCGGTAGCATCTACCTCAGAAACAGTAGCAGCGGAACCTGATGAACTAACCGACGAAAGGGGGCCAGAATCGCCTCCGCACCAAGAACAAGAACCTCAGGAAAGGCGCTATCCAGAAAGGATCAGGAAGCCGCCCCAAAGACTGAATCTATAAATGGACTATTTCAGTTTAATGTGCATGTTAAAGTGCTAACTGTTATTTGAATGTTATGGGTACTGTTAATCTAAAAGGGGAGGAATTGTAGTGTATGTACCTTTAAGAGAGAACTACTTTTACAGCTCCTGTATACTGTAGTACTGGCAGTGACCACACCTGTATATAAGCCTTGAGCATGCCTCTGTACTGTTAGTACCCTCCTCCAGTAAACACCTGTTGATTGTTAATTTACAGCCTCCGTCTAGTTATTGGAAAACATCATACTTTAAGAATCACGGATTCAACATCTGCAAACAGACATTCTGGCCCCAATATTCACTCGGGGCCATGAACAGAGTGTTTTTCGGGCGTCCTGCTCAAATTAACCGCAGGGGGTCTTTTAAATTTTTTCAGGAAAGCAGCCAGGGAGCGGATGCCAGGTAAGTAGAAGATTGCAAGGGGGGCTATCGAGATTGTGGGGGGGAGTCGGAGATTGGGGGGATTGGAGATCGGGTTGGGGGAGTTGGAGATCAGAGGGATGGGAGAGTCAGAGATTGCGGGGGAGTTGGAGATCGGGGGTCGGAGATCGGGGGTGGGGGATCGGAGATCAGGGGTTGGGGGGTCGGAGATCAGGGGTGGGGTGTTGGAGATCAGGGGGGTCGGAGATCAGGGGTGGGGGGTTTGAGATATGGGGGGGTCGGAGATCAGGGGTGGTGGGTCGGAGATCAGGGGTAGGTCAGAGATCAGGGGTGGGGGGTCGGAGATCAGGGGTGGGGGGTTGGAGATCGGGGGGGTCGGAGATCGGGGTGGGGGGTCGGAGATCAGGAGGGTGTAGGGGCTTGGCCGATCGCGGGGTGTGTTAGCTGGTTGGGCCGGGTTGAAACACTCCAGCTCCTCCTGTCCCACATGCAGTGCTGTTGAGGCATTTTCTTTATGAATCTGGCCCTTCGCGCCTCCGTTTACCTGCCAAGAATCTTGAGCCCTGGGAAACCCGGCCTCCATGGGTTAAAAATAAAAACCCTGTTAAAATGGAGGCCGCAGCCTCCTTAAATGCTTTTACTGACCGACCCGCCTCCTGAGAGCAGATTGGTCGTCCAACCCCTAACCCATGACACGTCTTCATTAAAACTGGGCATGTTGGGGTCGGATTTGAGAGTTTAAAATGTTTTACTTCACACCCACCTCCAACCCACCCATCCTTGGGTGTTAAAATTGCCCCCCAAATTTGTGTGTGTAAAATTCCATTGTGCCAAAAACTGGAAGTTCTCTTCTGGTGGCTTTACAAATGAAGAGTGCTGCCCAAAGACAACTGCCTCCTGATTGATAACTTCTACTTCATTTAACTACAAAATTTTAACTGGTTTTTATGTTTCTTTCCCTATTTGTGACATTATTTCACCACGAGAACTTTCTACACAAAATACCTGCTTCCAATCTTCTGTTGATTATGACTTTCTTTAAAAATAATTTTTTCTTTCTCATCAATTTTCTGCCCTCTCCTCCTCTCCTAAATGTGTTGCCCCTTTGCTAGGAAATGGTTCCACCGGCAATTGTTTCTCTCAGTTACCTCACCCAAGTGGTCATTATTTACGTGTGATTTTTAGGGGAATTTTAACATGCTGGAGCATGTGGGTTTGGGTGCAGGTGTGGGGTGAAAATCTTGAAAAATGACAGTGTATCAGGATGTCAGCTCCAACCTGCCGACTTCCGCACTGCACTTGAGTGCGTTAGACTGCATTTGCACAACCCACTCAGGAGAGGCTAAATGGTATATACTTCAACGCAAGGAGTCTCTAGGGAATAAAGCAGATAAGCTGAGGGCACAGATAAACGCGTGGGAGTATGGTATTATAACTATTACTGAGATGTGGCTGAAAGAAGGGCAGGAATGGCAGCTCAACATTCCTGGTTACAGGGTTTTCAGACGAAATAGAGAGGGGGATATAAAAGGGCGGGGGTCGCAATATTGATTAAAGAGTCAATTACAGCTGTGAGGAGGGAGGATATCCTAGAAGGATCATCAAATGAAGCCATTTGGGTTGAACTGAAAAACAAAAAAGGAGCAATCACACTGCTGGGAGTGTACTAGAGACCTCCAAACAGTCAGAGGGAGATAGAAGAGCAAATATGTAGGCAAATTTCTGAGATGTGCAAAAATAGGGCAGTAATAGTAGGGGATTTCAACTTCCCTAATATTAACTGGGATAAGATTAGCGTGAAAGGCATAGAGGGAGCAGAATTCTTAAAATGCATTCAGGAGAACTTTTTTAGCCAGTACGTAGCAAGCCCAACAAGAGAGCCGATGGTTGTGGACCTAGTTTTAGGGAATGAAGCTGGGCAGGTGGAAAGGGTATCAGTGGGAGAGCATATTGGTGGTAGTGATCATAATTCATTTAGATTTAGTTATGGAAAAGGACAAGGATGGACCAGGAATAAAAGTTCTCAATTGGGGAAAAGCTAATTTTACTAAGCTGAGAGGTGATTTAGCCAAAGTGGACTGGTGACAGAAACTTGAAGGTAAATCAGTGTCAGAGCATTGGGAGGCATTCAAGCAGGAGATAATGAGGGTTCAGAGCAAGTATGTTCCTTTAAAGAAAAAGGGTGGGACTAACAAATCTAGAGCTCCCTTGATGTCAAGGTGCATACAGGGTAGGATAAAGAAAAAAAGGGACTCAATACTGCAGAAAGCCGAGAGGAGTATAGAAAGTGCAGGGGTGAAATCAAAAAGGAAATTAGGAAAGAAAAAAATATTGGCAAGAAAAATCAAGGAAAACCCCAAGATGTTTTAAAAATACATTAAGAGCAAGAGGTTAACTAAAGTAAGAGTAGGGCCTATTAGGGACCATAAAGGTAACCTGTGTGTGGAAGCAGAAGACATGGGTATGGTTCTTAATGAATACCTTGTGTCTGTTTTCACAAAAGAGAGGGACGATGCAGACATTGCAATCAGGGAGGAGGAGTGTGAAATAGTAGATGAAATAAACATAGTGAAAGAATAAGTATTAAGGAGGCCCGGATGAAATGTATCCCAGACTGTTAAGAGAAGTAAGAGAGGAAATAGCAGAGGCTCTGTCATTTCCAATTATCTCTGGCTATAGGTGTGGTGCCAGAGGACTGCTAACGTGGTACCATTGTTTAAAAAGGGAGAAAGTGATAGACTGAGTAATTACAGGCCAGTCAGCCTAACCTCAGTGGTGGGAAAATTATTGGAAAAAATTCTGAAGGACAGGATAAATCTTCATTTAGAAAGGCACGGATTAATTAGGGACAGTCAGCATTGATTTGTTAAGGGAAGGTCATGTCTGACTAACTTGATTGAATTTTTTGAGGAGGTGACATGGAGGGTCGATGAGGGTAGTGCGTTTGATGTAGTCTATATGGATTTTAGCAAGGCTTTTTATAAGGTCCCGCATGGCAGACTGGTCATGAAAGTAAACGCCCTTGGGATCCAAGGCAAAGTGGCAAGGTGGATCCAAAATTGGCTCAGAGGCAGGAAACAAAGTGTAATGGTCGAAGGGTGTTTGTGTGACTGGAAAGCTGTTTCCAGTGGGGTCCCACAGGGCTCAGTACTGGGTCCTTTGCCTTTTGTGGTACAGGAAACTTTGTGATATCCGGCACCGACGGGACCGAGCTGTTGCCGTCCCATCAAAACTGCCGGACAAACCAGTGCTAATGTTAAAACATACGGAAGCTTTTGAGCTCCGTATCTAGCAACAAACTCTGTTGCTTGCTTCTAAACAGTCGGCCGTAGCTTGCAAGCGTCTCTGTAGCTAAGCAACAGCTTTAGCTAGACCTTGCAGAGCCTGACTGGTGAAAAAAAAGCAACGAAAAGAAAAAAAACTTACTGAACCGACTCCTGAATTTTGCCGGTGGCTCGAGCATTCCGGACAGTTAACCTCCGGATAAACCAAAGTTTCCTGTATATATCAATGATTATGACTTGAATGTAGGAAGTATGATTAAGAAGTTTGTAGATGATACAAAAATTGGCCGTGTGGTTGATAATGAAGAAGAAAGCTGTAGACTGCAGGAAGATATCAATGGATTGGTCAGGTGGGCAGAACAGTAGCAAATGGAATTCAATCTGGAGAAGTGTGAGGTAGTGAGTCCTCCCAAAATGCATCACCTCACACTTTTCACAAGCACATGCAACGGCACTCTTCCCTTCCCGCCCCATCCCCCATCCCACTGATACAAAACAGTCCTGCAAACAACCAAGCACCCCTTCAGCATCCCCCCATTGGTCCCTGCTCTTCCTGGCCCACAAGGAAACTAGAAAAAATAAAATCCACTCACCTTTTGGGGCCTCCTCTGGCCCAGGCTCCTCTTGCTGTCAGGTTGGTCTGGGAGGGAAGGCCTATGCAGGCTTCAATTAAAATGGCAGTTGGGACCCGATGATGTCATATGGATATTTAAAGATATAAACTGTACTGTCTTCCGGTGGGTGTCCCTCGCGGCTGCTTAGAAGAGCAGGTTAATAACACAACCTGCAGGAAAGCAGTAGGATCGGTGTGGGTAAGTCCCATGGGCCATTTTAATAGCTCACTTACCAGGTTAGTGACTGCGTGGGCAGGGTTAAAATCAGCCTTTAAGTTTCATCTTTGTCAATATTTGGCATAACATTATTTGGTAAAAGAATTTCAACACAGATAATGTGAGGTATTACATTGTGGTAAGAATAATAAGGAGGTCACATATTACTTGGAAAATAAGATTCTAAGTGGGGTAGAGGTGCAAAGGGATCTGGGAGTACAAGTACACAAATCACTGGAAGTAGCGACACAGGTTAATAAGGCCATAAAAAAGCAAACCAAGCACTAGGGTTTATTTCCAGAGGGATAGAATTGAAAATTAGAGAAGTTATGCTAAACTTGTATCAAACCTTGGTTAGACTGCACTTGCAGTACTGTGTACAATTCTGGTCACCATATTATAAAAAGGGTATAGAGGCACTAGAGAGGATGGAAAAAAGATTTACAAGGATGATACCAGAAAAGCGAGGTTTTACCTATCGGGAAAGGCTGAACAGGCTGGGTCTCTTTCCTCTTGAAAAGAGAAGGCTGAGGGGTGACCTAATAGAGGTCTTTAAAATTATGAAAGGTTTTGATAGAGTAGATACAGAGAGAACGTTTCTACTTGTGGGGAAGAGCAAAACTAGAGGCCATCAATATAAGATAGTCATCAAGAAATCAAATGGGGAATTCAGAAGAAACTTCTTTACCCAAAGAGTGGTGAGAATGTGGAACAGGGAGTGGTTGAAGCGAATAGTATAGATGCATTTAAGTGGCGGTTAGATAAGCATATGAGGGAGAAGGGAATAGACAGTTATGCTGATAGAGTTAAATGAGGAAAGACGGGAGGAGGCTCGAGTGGAGCATAAACGCTGGCATGGACTGGTTAGGCAGAATGGCCTGTTTCTGTGCCATATATCCTATGTAATCTGATGTAATATACCCTCCGGGTTGCCAGCATAACTTAATTTCCACTATAGGGGATTTCAACCTCATTTGCTGGACTCTCAAAATCAGGGTTACAGTGCGTTATCCTATAACCCCACTAAATTGCCCGTGGAGTTGCCCACAGTTATATATATATTTTTACATGGCAACAGAGTTGAGAGCGAAACTTCAGAAAACTGCTCTACAGAGCCATCTATTGGCCAGAACCCACAACTACATTGTGACAGCTGGCATAGCAATATAGAATGGGAAATGTTGACACCAAAGTGCGACCAAAAATCGCGACAACTGAAAGTAATGGTTTGTGAACAGGACGTAAGCACAGCATGCAAACTTCTTAATATTATTCAGATAGTTGATCTCTGGAATTGCTCAGGTACAAATAAAACTGTGTCTCTCTTTTTCTTGGATGCATAATCTAGGCAGACAGTTCAGTTTGAAGGAGTGCTGCACTGCCAGAGGTGCCATACTTTGGATGACAAGTTAAACTAAGATCTCATCTGCCTGTTCTCTGTGTCTTGACTCTTGCTCATTCTTTCTCTATCATCTTTGTCTATGGCTCTCCTTTGTCCCCTTTCACTTCTGTATCTCTCTGTAAGACTCTTGCACATGTTTCTTTACTAATGTACTCAGTTTCTATGTCTTATGAATGTTAAAGCCCAGAATATGCAACAAGCTGGAAACCAACATGTAGAAACCTACTTGACGTTGTTAACTGTTCTCTTTTCTCAGGCACCATCCCTCTCCTCTTCAAAACTCCTGCGATCACCCCTTCCTCAACAAAACCCACCCACGACCCATCTGTGTTCCTTTGTTATTGCCCCATCTCTTACCACCCTTTCCTCTCTAAGATCCTTGAATGTGTGATTGCTTCCCATTTCTCTGCCCATTTCTGTTGAAGCTCCCTTTTCAAATCCCTTCAGTCTGGGTTCCATCCTGCTAAATCATCGAGACTACTCTAGCCAAAGTCTCAAATTAAATCCTCTGCAACTGTGATGTCTTATCCTTCCTTGTCTTTCCACAGCGCTTGGCACAGTTACTTGCATTTATATAGCGCCTTTAACCTAGTGAAATATCCCAAGACACAGTTGATCATGGTGTCCTGCACTTCCTTTCCAAGTGTGTTTCACTCCAGAGTGAGTGATATTTGATAGGTCAGTCAAATCCAAATAACTGCATATAAAATGGTATGACCACATCTGTGGTTTCAGCAAAATCGTACAAGTTTCCCTTCCTGTGAGTTTGCTGTTGCTGGTTATCACCCGCTAATTTGACACTGACACTATTTTTAGAGCAGAATGAGCAGATAGCATTGAATCATATTGTCAAGGACAAGTAAAGTGACTCTGCTCACTGGGCCTCTGACTGCTGGTGATGTTTCTAAGGTGCAAAAGCAGCTGATGGAACAGTTGGCTGTTTTCTGACAGTAGAAACTTAAAGAGATGGTCCATTGGACTATTTGGATTATGTTTGAATTTGAATTTTAAGTTTAAAAAGTTGGCTTTGCAACTGATACAAAGACAAAAGAAGGACAAAGTGGTGCGAGACTTCCTGACACACAGGAAAAAAATGTGGAAGTGACAACTGTTCTGCTGCAGTTAAATTGTTCATCTAGCACCTTATGACACTGAAACTGCTTTTCAGGGAGGTAGGTTGTGCAGTATGTGAACTATGTGCAATCTTCTACAGCGAACCAATGTTTGAAGATCCCCGTGCTAATTCCCAGTCCAAGCAATCTCCCAGGGCCTGATAATTTACATCCTAGGGTACTTAAGGAAGTGGCCCTAGAAATAGTAGATGCATTGCTGGTCATCTTCCAACATTCGATAGAATCTGGAACAGTACCCATGGATTGGAGGGTAGCTAATGTTACCCCATTATTCAAAAAAGGTGGTAGAGAGAAAATGGGGAATTACAGACCGGTAAGCCTGACATCGGTAGTGGGGAAAATGCTAGAGTCCATTATAAAAGATGTAATAGCAGAGCACTTGGAAAACAGTGACAGGATTGGACAAAGTCAACATGGATTTACAAAAGGTAAATCGTGCTTGACTAATCTACTGGAATTTTTTGAGGATGTAACCAGTGAAATAGATAAGGGAGAACCAGTGGATGTGGTGTATTTGGACTTTCAGAAGGCTTTCGATAAGGTCCCGCATAAGAGATTAGCATGTAAAGTTAAGGCACATGGGATTGGGGGCAAGGTATTGACTTGGATAGAGAACTGGTTGGCAGACAGGAAGCAAAGAGTTGGGATAAATGGGTCTTTTTCTGAATGGCAGGCAGTGACTAGTGGGGTACCGTAGGGATCAGTCCTTGGACCCCAGCTATTCACAATATATATTAATGATCTAGACAAGGGAACTAGATGTAATATCTCCAAATTTGCAGACGACACAAAGCTGGGTGGGCATGTGTGCTGTGAGGAGGATGCCGAGAAACTACAGGATGATTTGGACAGGTTGGGTGATTGGGCAGAAGCATGGCAGATGCAATATAATGTGGATAAATGCAAGGTTATCCACTTTGGTGGCAAAAACAGGAAGGCAGATTATTATCTGAATGGCAATAGATTGGGAAAAGGGGAAGTGCAACGAGACCTGGGCGTCCTTGTGCACCAGTCGCTGAAGGTAAGCATGCAGGTGCAGCAGGCGGTTAAGAAGGCAAATGGTATGTTGGCCTTCGTAGCGAGAGGGTTTGAGTACAGGAACAAGGGTGTCTTGCTGCAGTTGTACAGGGCCTTGGTGAGACCACATCTTGAGTATTGTGTGCAGTTTTGGTCGCCTTATCTGAGGAAGGATGTTCTTGCCATGGAAGGAGTTCAGCGAAGATTCACCAGGCTGATACCTGGGATGGCAGGAATGACGTATGAGGAGAGAGTGGGACGATTGGGCTTGTACTCGCTGGAGTTTAGAAGAATGAGAGGGGATCTCATTGAAGCTTATAAAATTCTGACAGGACTGGACAGACTCGATGCAGGAAGGATGTTCCCGATGGTCGGGGAGTCCAGAACCAGGGGTCACAGTCTAAGGATAAGGGGTAGGTCATTTAGGACAGAAATGAAGAGGAATTTCTTCACCCAGAAAGTGGTGAACCTGTCGAATTCTCTACCACAGAAGGTAGTAGAGGCCAATACATCTTTTTTATATATATCTATATATATAAAATAGCTCTTTTGTCTGTCTGTCTGTCTGTCTGTCCTCTATACACTCAGAAGTTATAGAACATACCTATAACGTGTGTTACATCAAAAGAAAGCTTATGATTCCAGAATGGCCATAAGCGTATTTACTTTTCGGTCAGACAAAAATTGTGCCGACGGTATCCAAAATACGTTCAAAATTCCGCTCATTATCATTGAGTGACGTGAAGGTTGACCAATCGTACAGTCGAGCGACCTGACGGTTGACCAATCGCTGCATCACGGGGGCGGGTCCATTGTGTGTGCGGGCGGGCCATCCTAGAGTTGCGTGACGTGATGATTGACCAATCCTACAGTTCAGTGACCTGACGGTTGACCAATCGGTGCATGTGTGGGCGGGCCTAATCCTTCTGAGCTGAAGTGAGTGGCCGCCATCTTGATTCCAAACTCTTAATTTCTTTTTCCCGCTTTCTGCGTGTTTATTTTCAAATCTACATTTCCAGCAAAAAAAAATTGCTTTTAAAACACAATTAAATTGTTTTTAAAAAATGTTAATTAATTTGTAGATATTTTCTCTAACCTCATTCATTTTCCTACCTTTCACCGTTTTTGCAGGCCTCGAAGCCTGGGCCTCTCCTCCGCAGCCACGCCCGAGCTAGGCACCTCCCGTCCCGGTCAACAAGCGGCCCGCGATCGCCACCATCTTTGTGAAGGCTGGAGGGGCGGGCCTGAGCCGAGTGTCGCCACCGCCGCCATCTTAGTAAAGGCGGGTGGGGCGGGAGTCAGCGCGCACATCAATGTCGGCCCGGACCGTTGCTAAGGTGAGTCCCGCCGGGCCTCACGCGCTAGGACGCACACCGGCCGGCCGGCCCTGAGGTGCTGGTCCGCGGGGGGAGGGAGAGGGGGAGGGAGAGGAGAAGGAGAGGGGGAGGGAGAGGAGAGGGAGAGGAGAGGGAGAGGAGAGGGGGAGGGAGAGGAGAGGGAGAGGAGAGGGAGAGGAGAGGGAGAGGAGAGGGGGAGGGAGAGGAGAGGGAGAGGGGGGAGAGGAGAGAGGGAGGGAGAGGGGGGGAGAGGAGAGAGGGAGGGAGAGGGGGGAAAGGAAGGAGGGAGAGGGGGAGGGAGGGGAAAGGGAGGGAGAGAGGGAGAGGGGGGAGGGAGGGAGGGAGAGGGGGGGAGGGAGGGAGGGAGAGGCGGGAGGGAGAGGGGGAGGGAGAGGAGAGGGGGAGGGAGGGAGAGGAGAGGGAGCGGGGGAGGGAGGGGGAGGAGAGGGGGAGGGAGGGAGGGAGGAGGGAGGGAGGGAGGGAGGAGGGAGGGAGGAGAGGGGAGGGGGGAGGAGGGAGGGAGGAGAGGGGGAGGGAGGGAGGAAGGAGGGAGGGAGGGGAGGGGGAGGGAGGAGAGGGGGATGGGGAGGGAGGAGAGGGGGAGGGAGGGAGGGAGGGGGAGGGAGGGTGAGGAGAGGGTGAGGAGAGGGGGAGGGAGAGGACAGGGGGGAGAGGACGGAGGGAGGGAGGGAGAGGAGAGGGGGAGGGAGGGAGAGGAGAGGGGGAGGGAGGGAGAGGAGAGGGGGAGGGAGGGGGAGGAGAGGGGGAGGGTGAGGAGAGGGGAAGGGAGATGAGGGAGGGAGAGGAGAGGGAGGGACGGAGAGGGACAGGGGA